>NC_069674.1:90647550-91897550 GCF_023699985.2 Odocoileus virginianus | reverse complement strand
TTATATCTTTTCTTTTTCCCAATTCATTTATATTTTCTTCTGAAACTAGTACACAAGTACTCAATATCAAGTTGAATCAGTAAATCTATTTTGTTGATTTAGTTTATTGAGATGGCAGAAGACATAAAGATGTATAAATTCTAAATTAACGCACAGAATACCATGAAGACCCATAAAGGAAAAAATCTGTCAAATATACTGTTACCTACAAAAAACAAGTTCAAAGCCAAAACTATTGTGACTTTGTTCTGCTATCACTAGTTAAAACTCTTTTGGTAAATATAAGAATCAAAAGTTTCATGACATATAATGTAATTTCAAAAGACAGGAGTTTCAAAAGGACCTATTTTAATGGTCAAGATCTAGGAAATTCTAGCACTATGTAAAATGATACAAAAATGAATACCAAAACCTAAACTATATTAAACATACTCCACTTTTAATATGACAGCATACAACTTATCAAAAATATCTAAAGTTCTGGAACTCTCCATCTTCAAGTGGATATTTACTTTGTTAGGACACATCTAGAATGGATCCACCTATGCCCTCTGAAACAGCAGAAGCTCATGCCAAAAAATAATCAGTATGGAACACATCAAAAATAGCCCTTTATATTCATATTCTATTACAAATAACATCCAAGTATAACCATGAGATTAGAAAAGAATTTTTGTTGTTAATAACAGTACAAAATAACCTAGAATATTTTAAAAATGGATGAACAAAATGAAAAGATAACCACTTGATATCTTTGTGCTAATTCCGCACAGTTTCCAACGTAAAGTGTCGGATGGGGATATCTTAACTACAGCGTAGTCATGTGTAAGAGGCTTCCCAGGTGGTGCTAGTGGTAAAGAACCTGCCTGCCAATGCAGGAGAAGTAAGAGATGAGGGTTCAATCCCTAGGTCGGGAAGATTCCCTGAAGGAGGGCATGGCAACCCACTCCAGTATTCTTGCCTGGAGAATCCCATGGACAGAAGAGCTTGGCGAGCTAGGGCCCATAGGGTGACAAAGAGTCAGACATGATTGAGTGACTTAGCATAGCACAGTTCAGTTCAGTTCAGTCACTCAGTCATGTCTGACTCTTTGTGACACCATGCACTGCAGCGCTCCAGGCTTCCCTGTCCATCACCAATGCCTGGAGCTTGCTCAAACTCATGTCCATCAAGTCGGTGATGCCATCCAACCATCTCACCTTCTATCACCTCTATCGTCCCCTTCTCCTCCTGCCTTCAATCAGGGTCTTTTCCAAGGAGTCAGTTCTTCACATCAGGTGGCCAAAGTATTAGAGCTTCAGCATGAGTCCTTCCAATGAATATTTAGGACTAATTTCCCCAACAGTCATGTGTAAAAGAGGAGAAAAACTGATGAAGATTATTTTCTAACCTATATTGGTTTTATATTTGAACAAGTTCTAAAATATTATTGGTGCATAAATTAAAAGATAAAGATTGCAAATATTTAGTAACATTATATATTATTGTTGAGCTATATGTTCAAAAAATCATAAGAAATACATGGTAAAGAAAGTATATTGTTACACCCAATATGTGAACAAACAATTAACAAACAAAATCTTAAGTATAATACATGAGAGAGTTTTTCCTCAGTGCCTGCAGTATGCATTCAGAATACAATATGTCTGACAATTAGAAATATGTCAACTGCTTTAACTGGCTCCTCCTATTTTGACTTATAGTCTATTTTTCTTTACAGCTTCTTCTTCAAGAGAACCAGATATAAGATAGCCTTATTTCCCATAAAAAATTTTCCATACTGGTTCTACATTGGGATTTCAATGAAAATTGACCTTATTATCTTTATTATCTTATTTTGATGCCAAAATTGATATCAGTTATAACCTTATGAAAATATTCCAGTAAGTAACTATAACAGGATTAAAAATCATTGACTCCATAACTACTTGCAGACGCTGTAAAACTATGGTATCATCTACTATGTGTGTGCATATGTGCTCAGTCACTCAGTTGTGTCCAACTCTTTGTGACCCCACGGATTGTAGCCTGCCAGGCTCCTATAGCCATGGGGTTTTCCAGGTAAGGAAGGTGGAGCGGGTTGCCTATTCCTCTTCCAGGGGATCTTCCTGACCCAGGATCAAACCCAAGTCTCTTTGCATCTTGTATTGGCAAGATTCTCTACCACTGAAGCCACCTGGGAAGCCCAGGGTATTATCTAATACCACATGTCAAAGATAAACCTGCTATATTTTTGGTGCTAATGACATAAATAACTCTATGATACTTCAACTGAAACGGTCTTTCAGTTTAATGAAGACTGTTTATAAGGGCTTCCCTGGTAGCTCAGCTGGTAAAGAATCCGCCCACAATGCAGGAGCCCCCAGTTCAATTTGTGAGTTGGGAAGATCCCCTGGAGAAGGGCTAGGCTACCCACTCCAGTATTCATGGACTTTCCAGGTGGCTCAGCTGGTAAAGAATCCGCCTGCAATGCAGGAGACTGGGTTTGAGCCCTGGGTTGGGAAGATCCCCTAGAGGAGGGCATGGCACTCCAGTATTCTTGCCTGGAGACTCCCCATGGACAGAGGAGCCTGGTGGTCTACAGTCCATGAGGTTGCAAAGAGTTGGACATGAGGGATATTATCTAATACCACATGTCAAAGATAAATCTACTATATTTGTGGTGCTGATGACTTATAAATAACTCTATGATACTTCAGCTGAAATAATCTTTCAGTTTAATGAAGATTGTTTATAAATACTTTCATGTCCCTTCAATGCTTGCTAAACATAAAGAATGCTCAATAAACATTCATTTCCTCCTCTCACTCCTCTCCTATCTCTGCTTGATTAAGTGATATTACCTACTTTACTTTTATAGGAGCTTAAAAGTAACCTGGTAAGGGACAATATTTATTTTAGAGATGCCAATGCAATTTATGTGAAGACTAAAAAGGAGACATGTGGTTTATAGCAAAATAATGAATTTCCTTCCTTATTAAATTTTGCTCATTTTTTAAAAAAATATTTTGTCTAACTGAAATAAATTCATATTTGCTATTAAATGTTTTCATTTAAATAAGATGTTTATTACATCTTAACCATGGTAAATCTCCTTGCAAAGCAAGGGAGGTACCAGTCAATGAAACTTGGAGCTTAGAATATGGGACAATGTCTGCCCACAGAAGACAGATGACAAGACTAAGCTAAGGATAAAAAGAGGATATGTGGTCTATAGTAAAACTATAATAAAACCTGAAGTCTCTTTTCTTCTTAAATTTTGGTGAAGTGTTTTTTGCAAAATGTTTTGTCTAGCTATAATAAATACATATTTTATACATTATATGCATCCATTTTTAAATAGTCATTATAAGACATGGTATTTCTGTTAGAAGAAAAAGAAAGCACTCATACACAGGTGAGTTATTTCAGGATATGATCTAATAAATTGGGTCTAACATTCATTTAAAAATTTTATGGTGGCTGAGAAGATAGCTCCCCTTTGGCAAGTCAAACTGAACTTAATAAAATTGATTACAATCCATACAATAATAAAAAGACAGTGTGTTGTTGTGTTTAGTCCTATTTGATTCTTAATGGCTGTAGCCCACCATGCTCCTTGTCCATGGGATTCTCCAGGCAGGAATACTGAAGTGGGTTGCCATTTCCTTCTTCAGGGGATCTTTTCAACCCAGGGATCAAACCTGTGTCTCTTGCATCTCGTCGTTGGCCGGCAGATTCTTTACCTCTGGTGCTACCAAGGAAGCCCCAAAAGACAGAATTATATCCTAAATGGTTATGTCTTGCACTTAATTTTTTTTATTATTATTTTTCTGCACTTAACTTTTTAAAAGCTGAAGATAGTTGTACTTCATATATAAGACAGATTCAGCTTTTCAAAAACATAAATACTTGGAAAATAAGAATAGCCTATTTTTACTTTGATTTTCCTTTCTATATGAAAAATAAACAGTAACTAGGAATGAATACTGTTCTTCTTGTTTTAATTGCACTATACATTAGGTATGTTTTCTTTGCATAGACTAGAGTTGGGTGCGGGAGGATTGTCTCTGAAAAGAGATCTAATTTACAGTAGCAAGAGGGATTGAAACAGAAGCAGTATCTGATTATCCTTTTTGCTAATTAGAATTTCCTTGCTGCTAGAATGCCGGACAAGCACAGAGATTATTGAGGGAATTTTTAGGAGAAGGATGTCAGCAACAAAAATAGAAGACAAGGGCCAGTATGCAGAGGAGAACTAAAACCAATGGAAGAAATGTGACTGCTGCAAAGTCTGGATCGAGGCAGGGCGGCCATCGGTCAGGGTCAGTCACAACCTCTAGTTGTCCAGGAAGATGCTCCTCGTGTCGTCTCATAGACAGAGTCTCCGACCTCTCCGACCTTCTTCGTGGCCAGGAACACTAGCCGGTGACCAGGCTCCGAAGATGTCAGGGAGCTTAAGTCGCGGGGACCGGGCGGATGGGGCCATCCTGGGCTTCTCCGTCTGTTCCTCCTCCAAGTGCGAGTTGACCGCGGGTTCTCACTTGGGTCTCAGCAAGGCCTTCTCTTGGACCACGATGGCAACCTGTGCTCCCGCCTCCGTGACTCCTGCCTGGGACCCCGACCCAAATCTGTGCTCCTTCGCTTCTGTGGCGTTTCCAGCTCCTGCATCGCACTGCCCGCGCGTGCGCTCACTGAAAGTAGCGTGGCCCCACGCGGCTCGCTAAGTGCAGTTATTTTAGGGAAAGATTGAGTAGTTTCAGAAACTTCAGAGATGGACTTTTAATAGGTATGGTTCAGCTGGAAGAAGCAGCACCCCTGATTATCCCTACAGACAGGTTCTTCACCCTCTAGTTGCTCCTACTGGATTGCGCACGAGGAAGATGCTTCTCAGAGGGTGCCCCTGCCACCTTCCGCCTCCGAGAGGAGAGGAAGGGGGAAGTAGAGGGTTAAAGCTGTAGCAGCGACATTCCTCTATCCCTGCAGCTTTCACAGAATTTCAGAAATGAAAAGAGCAACCCGAGACGTGTTTTAAGGCACTGGGCACCAGTCACTGCTGTATCCTGGCCTTTCCAGGGTTTCCTCAGACACAACCACTCAGCTGCGCTCCTGACTCCTCACCCATAAGACCACATGCGCATTCAACAGCTAGCTTGTGGCCTCCACATCCCAGGTGCCAACTCTGGACATCTGCACCACTTACACGCTCACGTTTCAAAAGTCTTGCCCGTGGTCTCCTATCTCAGGGATAATTCCCTTGTTTCCTCTCAACTGAAAGCCCGCAGGTCATTCTCATGTCCGTCCATTGCACCTCCCACTGTCAGACAGTCCCTTCAACCTGTCTGCCTCTTTAACGCCACTCGGTTCCATTCATGTTCGTCCTTCCCTCCTGACACTACATGGGCGGATAGCCATCACTTCTCACCTAGTTTGTGGACAACAACTTCTTTTTTGTTTTCATTTTTACCCACATGTCTATTTAAATCTGTCAGTTCATCCCCACCATCTTTTGCTTGAGGCCTCATGCAAATTTTGTAGCTCAAAATATAAGCTACAAAGTCTTCAGAGTGGGCCCCTGTCCTTATCCTCTTCTTCAACCAGAATGCACACCTCTGCTCCTAGGAAGCAGATCACAATCCTCTGATAGGACAGGCTCTTATTCTTTTCTTGTTTTTTTTTTTTTTAATTTTCCACTTTTGGGTTGCCTCATGCAGCATGCGGGATCTCAGTTCCCCAGGAGGGATGAACCAGAGCCCCTTGCACTGGATATATAGAGTCTAAATCACTGGACCACCAAGGAAGTCCCCATTTCTTTCATATCCCTGGCCTTAAGGCTCTTTGTTGCTTATCTTTTACCTGTTTATTACCTACTCAGGTTTGATTTTTCCAGTGTTTTCTTAACATGTCAGCGATCCCCATAGTTCCAAGTACTAAACATTCTTACAGCTCTTTTTTTAGTAACCATTTTTTAAAATTGTTATATAGTTAATTTGCAATGTGTTAGTTTCAAATGTACAGCAAAGTGATTCAGTTATATACATAAATATACACCTGAATATTCTTTTCTCTTCTTTATTATTAGAAGATATTGAGTATAGTTCTCAGTGCTATATGGTAGATCCTTGTTGTTTACCTGCTTTATATATAATAGTATATATATGTTAATCCAAAACTCCTAATTTATCTTCCATAAATTTCACACACACACATATATATGTATATACATATATATATATATATTACATCTTCTTTAGCCATTCATCTGTCAATGGACTTTTACCCATTTCATGAAAGTTTCCCACTTCCCTATATGCCAACCCCAGCAAATTGTGAGGTCCTTGAAGTAAAGATTGTCTGGATCAATGTGTTATTTGCAGATGATGGCTCAGTAACTGAGACATTGATGACACTCAAAAAGTTCTTGCTTCATTAAATTTAATCCAGTAAAAGTATGAATTATGCTGATGAGGAAAAGCATGTCAAGGATCTGAATGGACATTGTTATTCAGTAGGTTCATGAGGGAGTTAAAAATAAGCTTCATTATTGGTCTCAGAAGACCCAGTAACTTCTGCACCCCCTGCTGAGAGGCCTGGCATTGATACACAAGGGCACCTAATAACCTGCTTAAAAATAGCTGCTTTGTCCTTTCATTTTTTGCCCCTCAAATATTTAAAAAACAAAAATGATAAAAGCCCAAGTTGATATACAATCACTGCCATTTGGCTCTAATTACCTCCTTGATCAACAAAAATGCTCACTAATTAATCATATTCTCAAAAATTTGTCTAGCATTTTTTCAAGTCACAGTATAATCCACTCCAGTTACACTTGCTTAGCATGACACAACTCAGTGGTATTATATCTAGATGGCAGAATATCATATGAAAGTGGGGTCTTGTATTTGAACTAGGAAATTGAGATAGATGCACGTCCTTTTCTGCAATCACACATATTGCACTGTGACATCAAAATGTGCCATGTGATTTTCCATGACCATACCCTTGTTCTCGCTGTTTCCTTTGCCTCAACTACTTCCCCCTTATTTCTTACTGGAAAGATCACCTTCATGATTCAGCTAAAATAAACCCAGTGATAAAGGAGTTGTAAATTTCATGCCAAGAAAAGTGAGCCACCTCCAGAGTGTCTCATGCATAGCTGTCTATGCTCCCTCATTGTTGCCACCATTAATCTTCATTTATACTTGCATAGTGATTGTCAAGCTGTATTTTAATAAACTTTATATGTCTCTCCCTAACATTAAAAGTGATTTATTTCTTGTAAGTAAGTGGCCCTGGCAAGCTGTGTTTGGAAAAAATGTTGCTGAACAGGCAGCACTGGAACTGTAAAGCAAATATGGCATTTTTCTAAGGATTACTCTCAGTTACATAATGCTATGTGAAAGTAGACAGACTTAAGTGGCTATATACTGTATGATTCCATTTATATGATATTATTGCAAGGCAATATGTCTGCTCAGGGAACAAGTAAGTAGATTCCAGGAGCTGGCAATGGGATATTTGTTGATTCCAAATGAATGAAGAGATATTAATACATTTTGGGATGAGATATATACTATATACTTTCCTTATAGAGGTAGGTGCACACTGATTATGTTCATGAAAACTCTCAAAACCATACACAAAGGGCACATTTAGTGTATGGAAATTATGTTATTTTGAAAGGAGAAAGAAAAAATTGGAAGCAGTCATCATATTGGTGTTTTAGACCCATCAACCCAAACCTTATTTGTGGTTAAGCTTTCCATCTATGTAAGGAGTGAGGAGGTTAGGGAGCACTTGCTGTTATTACTCTCTCTCTCGTATAAGGTGCTGTAACAGGAGATCACTTTGTACTTGTATATCACAGAACACTGTGTACCTCTGGTTTATTTACATTTCTGTATGTGTGTTATATGTGACATTAAAAAGTTCATAAAAATTTGAAAACTCTAAGCCACAGATAACCTCATTCCTAAGTATCAACCTGTGGAAATACATGCCAAATTTATTAAAACATGGAACAAATAAATGACAAATTCTGAGATATTAACTAATATGCATAGCTCTATGCATTTTGATTAGCTCACAGAATCCAACAAAAATAAAGAGCAGCAACTGAAGTGTCAATGTTTTATTTCTCACCTAATATGAGAAAGTGAAGGATATGGTATCATGCCATACTTTTTAACAAGTCCACAAAATGAGGAAATGGGCTAAATGAGGAAACCTATCATCAGTATAACAAGATAATTACTAATGTGTATGTGTTTGGTGTGGGGTTGGATTGTGAGTGTGTATTCGACTCAGGGAATTTTTAGAAGATAAAGAGTTCTTGCTTCATGTGGTACATCTCTGGTATTGTCAGCACTGGGGGCCCCGCAGAGTGGCAAGGCTTTGTTAATTTGGGGAGTTCTGCCCCTCTTCTTATCCTCTGCAATAGACTTTGCCTTGCTTGTCATGCGTACCCAAGTTGCTGCTGCTTCATAGCTATTTTCAGGGCACTGGAAACTTTCTTCAAGGCTGATCCTGATCTTTCTGCCTAGATCTGCCCTATTGCCCCTCCTTTAAAGATTCTGCCCCTGTCTCTCTCTTCTCCCTTTTCCAAATCTAGGGTAGTCTGGCTAGAGCATGCCCATATGTCTTTGTGATTCAGATGGTGACAGGTGAAAGGGTACATACTGTTCCTGTCATCTTTCTCCCAAAGGTATTTTATTCCCTCTCCAAATTCTCTCTCTCTCCTCCAAGGTTTAAGCTTTTCAAAATAAAAAGATGAAACACTTGGAACAAACTGTTGTCTTCCTGTTTTACCCATTCTCTCAGAGGTTATGCAAAGAGACTAACTGAAGGAAAGAAAGAAGGGAAAAAATGCAGGAAACAAAGCTTAACACCTTAAAATGTTGTATTCTCATAATTATTGGTAGGTTAACATGCCGAAAAACAAGTCTTAAATGTGCAGCATGTGAATGAAGAAAATTCTGCTGAATATATGAAAGAGTTTATTAAATATTCATGTATGTTTTTCTGTGGATATGAGACATCATTAAAAATGTTAACTCACCCTAAAATAATCTACAAAATTATTATTAAACCAATAAAAACTTAATAGTAGGTTTAATTGGGGCTATCAAAGAAACTCAACTAAATTATATTGAATTAATCTTCAAAAGATTGTTGCTGTTTAGTCGCTCATTTGTGTCCAACTCTTTACGAGCTCATGAACTGTAGTATGCCAGGCTCCTCAGTCCTCCGCTATCCTCTGGAGTTTACTCAGATCCATGTGTATTACGTTGGTGATGCTATCTAACCATCTCATCCTCCGCTGTCTCCTTCTCCTTTTGCCTTCAGTCTTTCCAAGCATCAGGACAAACGATTAAGCATACCCAAAACATGAGAAAAATTCCTAAAGAGAAAGAAGAGTAAATTTTGCCAAGGGACTGTTGTTTCGGTATTTTCATGTTGCTGAAGGAGGGAACAGAATAGGCTCTGTCTTGAAAGCAGGACTCCATCTTGGGCTGGACTGTGGACTTTGAGCAATATGCCCAGTATCTATGGAAACGACGTACCAACTGGAAAACCAGACCCCCGAGATGGAAGAGCCCCAGGGCTCGTACCCAGAAACACCCTAAAAACACCCTAAAAACCACCCTAACTATCTGTGTAACCGAATAGAATCATAAATTCTATTATGCTTTTTGGGGTATGATTACAGGCCTATTGATAAGTGGCCACTGTTAACTACCTAGGCTTAAGGCATATGAATCATGGGTTAACTTTGATTGTATCTTTCTTTTCCTTTGTTCAAACTAGTTTCAGAGAATTTGGGGAGGTGGGTTTGGGCACGTACACTTAAGGTATATAAGGTTTTCACAAAAGCTGGTTGGGGTCCTTGGCTAAGAGGAGACTGTGCCTTGGGCCCGCCGGTGTAATAAACTGCACTCTGCTATCTGCTATCTGCCTTATCCTTCTGAGTGAGTTTGTTTCCCAGAACACGGCTACAGCATTATTTTCAAAGCCAGTCACTGATTATTAAAGTAATAATATTAAAGTAAGTATTAGGTTATTTGTACTGATTTCTTCATATAACTGGCAGCATATAGAAATAGACTTTTATATTTCGAATATCTTTGACTGGTCAGGTAAAGCTTCAATTATGGCTGCAGTTTTCATGGACTAATTTATTCATTTAAAAGACAATACTTATACAATCAAATTCTTGGAGGTCCAGTTGAAAATAATGTTTTAATAAGAATTACAGTTTCATCTATCTATATTCTGAAACTACTCTTTTAGGAGTTATAATATATAAAACTTTAATAAGAGAAAATGCATCATCATTTAAAGGGCAGCAGCTACACTAGAAAAAGGTCAATCAAAATTTCTTTAAAGAGAGGAAATCATATCAGGTCTTTGGCTGTACATATGGATGCTCTCAGCAACTGAATCAAACCTGCACATCACCCTGGACCCTTGTGACCTCATATCCCCCTCCTTCCCTGGCAACTTGAGGATGCAGGAAATTCCCTGACCTTCTCTGGCAGCTGTCCTGGGCTGCAAGTGGAATACCAGGTGCGGCAAAGACAGGATTCTAAACTCTGATTCTGCTCATTTTTGTCTGTTTTGATCATCTTCTTAGTTCTTTGAGCTTTCAGTCAACAGAGCTGCCAAGCAACTTCAAATTTTTTTGTCATAGGTGAAAATCCTATATCTAGGAAGAAGCGGTGCTTTCTGATTCTTTCCCCACATTCGGCCATGTTACTGCAAGTATCAAGTTTTCAGTATGTAAAGGTAATGTTTTCATAAACTTTGGGAAGTTTGTACTCTCTTCTTCTCTCTCTCGTTTTTTTAACCAACGAATGTATTTTGTCACAGTTCTGTAAGCCAGAAGTTAGAAATCAACTGGCAGGGACTCACACTCTGGATGCTCTGGGCGAGAGTTCTTTTCCTGTGTTTTCTAGCTCCTGGAGTCTGCAACATTCCTGTCTCTGCCTTCATCTTCTACATTGCCTTCCTCTCTGTGTGTTCTACTCCATATTAAGTTATAAATTCCCTCCTCAGTTGATGCTGCGTTTCATATTCATGATGTAGTTTAGACAGTTTTTAAAGTCTCAGTCGAGGCTTTTGAATTTGATGTTCAAAATATGCGTTTTCACACTCTAAAGACGCTCTCTGAGTTTGAGACTTTTATTTCATTCGATTGTCTTCAGATAACTTTTAAATTATCACTTGTTTTCTCTTTTAAGTCTGTTTAAAGAATTTAAAATCCGCTTCTG
This sequence comes from Odocoileus virginianus, assembly GCF_023699985.2. Lineage (NCBI taxonomy): Eukaryota > Metazoa > Chordata > Mammalia > Artiodactyla > Cervidae > Odocoileus > Odocoileus virginianus. The sequence continues at coordinate 91,886,301 of NC_069674.1, read as the reverse complement.
ACTATCTTGTCTCATTTTTCTGAACCACATTTTCCCTCTGATTTCAAGTTGCCATCATCAGTGTAAGTCTTCTCTGTTGAGATGAGGCACGCTCATCCTCAGGAGAGTTTCAATCAGAGATTTTAACTGTCTCTGTTTATCACGACAACGAGTTCCCATTGTGTGTGGAAGTTTTCAAGCATTTTGTTGTTGTTGTTCTTTTAGCTTCCAATTCTTTCCTGCCATTCAGAAGCTTCAAGCTTTCTGAAGTTGAGCATTTGCATCAAAACCATTATTCCCCTGTGACATAGCTCTTTAAGCTTCTGAGATGACTTGAAGTTATTTTTAGACTCAGTCACTCAGAGTTGTGGAGATTTTGGTGCCCTTAAGTGATTGTGACTGCCTCTAGAGATAAGCTTCCCTGGTAGCTCAGCTGGTAAAGAACCTACCTGCAATGTAGGAGACACTGGTTTGATTTCTGGGTTGGGAAGGTGCCCTGGAAAACAGTGACCCATTCCAATATTCTTACCTGGAGAATTCCATGGCCAGCATCCTCTTTCCATTGAATGAAACTTTTTGTAACGCTCTTTACTGTTCTCTGCCAAGGTTTCTTGTATCCCTCGGGGACCCATTTGCATCTCTACTAAGTGCTGCCAAACATTGTTTGTAACTTCAAAGGACTGGTCTCCACTGTGGGTGATTTGAGGCTTTTAAAGTCATTTGTAGTCAGTCTGATCTCACTGACTTCTTGATATTCTTCAACTCAAACAGAAAATCTCTCCATTGCTCTTTCTTTTTCTCTCTTTAAAGTAAATTGGCTTTTTATATGAAACCCTATCAAAGCAGTTTGCACTAGAATTTCATGGGGAAATCTAAACAGACTAGAGCCTTGTGTCCATGACTCAGATAACACCATCAGAGTGCATTCATTGGGTTCGTTAGAAATTCAAGTATTTGGCCGCCAGGAGGCACTCTCTGGTTCCAAAGGGCCCTACAGCTCCATGTGGAAGTTTTTAATAGCTTGTGGGTTACAAGTGCCCGCCTTGACCCCTGCATGTATTTTATTCCAACTCAAACAAGTACCTGGCAGCCAGTACAGACCATTCATGGGGCTGGTGTGGGGAACGGGTCGGGTGGGGCAGATTTTATAAATTAGTGCTCCCTAACTGTTTTCCAGGACTGCGTCTGTCTTGCAGGTCATAAGGGTGGGCCCTAGTCTGATTGGATTATGGTCTTATAAGGAGAGAAAGAGACATTTCCCCCTCCACCATGGGAGGATGTTGGTCATCTGCAAGTCTCCTTCTGACCTCATTTAACCTTTATTACTTCCTAAAGACTGTCTCCAGGTACAGTCACACTGGGGCTTAGGGCTTCAATATATGAACTGGGGGTAAGGGCCAGAGAGGTAGGCACTCAAATTAATCCATAGCAGGACACTCCCAAGATAGAGCTGATTCTTTAAACCCATTCTCTAGAGTCATTGTGTCCTTACCTTTGGAAAATTGAATTCAGTACTTGAAAAGTCAGCTGGGTAGGGGTGAGTTGCTGTCAGATTGCCATTCCTCAGAGAGCTACTGCATCATACTCAAGGAGTTTCCCAATGCAAGGCACTGCAGTGCAGTGGTTAAAAGACCTATATTCAGAATGACAAGTTTTGAAAACTAGCTCTGCCACTTACCAACCAGATGAAAATTGAAAGCGTTAGTCAGTCAGTCGTGTTTGACTCTTGGCAATCCCTTGGACTCTAGCCCACCAGGCTTCTCTGTCCCAGGGATTCTCCAGGCAAGGATACTGAAAGGTTGCCACTCCTTTCTCCATGGGAATTTCTCAACCCAAGAATCGAACCTATGTCTCCTGAATTGCAGGCAGATTCTTTACTATCTGAACACCAGGGATACTAACCAGGTAACTCTGGCAATATATTTAACTTATTTTTACCTGTTGTGACATCTGTAAAATAGGGATAGTAATAATATTTGCCTGATAAAGTTATTTTTTTAATTGTTGTTCAGTTGCTAAATCATGTCAGATTCTTTGTGACCCCTTCAACTGCAGCATGCCAGGCTTCTTTGTCCATCGCTATCTCTCTTGAGTTTCCTCAAACTCATGTCCACTGAGTCAGTGATGCCATCCAACCATCTCATCCTCTGTCGCTCCCTTCTTCTCTTGCCCTTAATTTTTCTCAGCATTAGGGTCTTTTCCAATGAGTCAGTTCTTTGCATCAGGTGGCCAAATTATTGGTGCTTCAGCTTCAGAATCAATGAATATTCAGGGTTGATTTCCTTTAGTGTTGACTGGTTTGATCTCCTTGTTGCCCAAGGGACTCTGAAGAATCTTCTCCAGCACCACAGTTGGAAAGCATCTGGCCCAACTCTCACATCCATACATGACTACTGGAAAAACCATAGCTTTGACTAGACGGACCTTTGTCAGCAAAGTGATGTCTCTGCTTTTTAAAATACTGTCTAGGTTTGACATAGATATTCTTACGAGGAGCAAGCTTCTTTTAGTTTTATGGGTGCAGTCACCATTCACATTGATTTTGGAGCCCAAGAAAATGAAATTTGACACTGTTTCCACATTTCCCCCATCTGTTTGCTGTGAACTGATAGGACCGGATGCCATGATCTTAGTTTTTTGATTCGAGTTTTAAGCCAGTTTTTACTCTCCTCTTTCACCTTCATCAAGAGGCTCTTTAGATCCTCTTCACTTTTTGCCATTACAGTGGTATCATCTGCATATCTGAGATTGTTGATATTTCTCCCAACAATCTTGATTCCAGCTTGTGATTCATCTAGCCCAGCATTTCACATGATGTACTCTGCATATAATATAAATAAGCAACAGACTTTATGTTTTTAGAAAAGCTTTACTTTATTTATTCATTGATTTATTTTTGGCTGTGCTGGGTCTTCGTTGCCAAGGGAGGGCTTTCTCTATTTGCAGCCAGTAGGGGCTATTCTTCATTGAGGTGCGCGGGCTTCTTATTGTGGTGGCTTCCCTTTGTTTGGAGCATGAGTTCTAGGCACGTGGGCTCAGTAGCTGTGGGACATGGACTCAGTTGCTTCGTGGCATGCAGGATTATCCCAGACCAGGGATAGAGCTCATGTTTCCTGCATTGGCAGGTGGATCTTAACCACTGGGCCACCAGGGAAGTCCTCATAGAGTGACTGTGTGGATGAAACAAATGGTACATGTGAAGCTTTAGCATTCCTGGTATAGAATGTGCTCAATAAGTGGGAAAACTTTTGTTATTTTTAGTATTATTATTTCTCATATGACCTATGAATGAAATCTTGTTACTCAGAGCATCCAGAAACAAACTAAATTATATATTACTCTGCAAAATTGTCAGGGAGTTCAGAGTTTGCCTATGGCCTTCATATACCCATCCTCTCTTCTGTTTTTCTGGTTAACTCTTCCTCTTTCCTTATAAGTTAGCTAATATGTCACCTCTAACAAATTTACCTGCACTCAAAGGCTGGGTATGAACAATCCTCTACTATTTATTCCCTTGGCCCTCTAATCTCATATTAAGTATTGAGGCTCTTGACATTGATGGTGTTGGTTTAAATGTGACCTGACAACGCTACCCAAAGTATCCAAGCCTCATTTTATCCTCTTGAAAATGGGAATAATATAGAATCATTTGCACCTGAGTGGTATAGTTTATATAAATAAAGTGATGCATATAAAATGTTGAGCATAATGTTTAGCAAGTGCTCAATAGTCAGCAACTCTTATTGCACTATCGTTGCTGGGTCTTTATTACAAGCACAGTGATTGAAATATCCTCTTCTGCTGTTGGTAACAAAGTAAATATGCTAATCAGCATATGAGTGCGAAGAGAACAAAAGGCTGCCTTAATCAACACTTAGCCAGAGATCTCTAAATACTATTTAGTCCCCAGTTGAACTAGAATCATTCTGTTCCATGCACGCTGTCCAGCTTTTGTTCTAGGTTTGGCAGGGTTAGATAGTAAGCGATTTTATTTTACTGGCTAATCTTTTGTAGAAACTATTTATCTCTGCTATGGTGAGGCAAAAGCAGAGATAAACAATCTGTAAACTAATGGGTATAGCTGTGTTCTATTGAAACAATTTTACAATAATTGTAATAATAATTTTACAACTTATTTACAATAATACCCAGCTTTATTTGGTATGCCAGTCATAGCTTGTTGACAGATTGCTTGCAAATTAATAATTGTCAACATGTCTTCCACAGACTGTATATTTTTCTTTAAAAATATCTGCCTATTTTGGAGCTTCTGTACATTCTAATCTGCACAATAATAAAAAAATATATATACTAATATCTGGATAAAAATGATCTCATCCAGATTGATAGTTTTTAACCTTTGTGAAGATAAAAAAAATTCAAAGGAAATTTTAATGTGTCTAGAGCTTTCATTGAAGGTAGAGTGGGAATCCCGGAGTCCTTCTCTTGAATCACAGGACAGCTGCCAACCTGCAGTTACACATTATTAGTAGGACAAACTTTGCCAAAGAAATTGATCTTTGCCATCATCAATCCAAAGACAAAGGCAAAGATGTAAAAGAATCAGCTTAGAGTCTTGGAAAATTCTGATGTTACATCATACTTGCCTATACTTTTTTTGCAGCATGGGCTTTGTAGTGTATATCCTATGTGTAGCTATGTCATTTTATGAGTCAAAGGTTTTTAGCACAAGATTAAATTAATTTAGTATAATATATGATAATTATTTCATACATAAAAGTCTGTTCTGAAAATTAAGAATCAAATAATGACATCTTTTCTAATAAACTATGCTTTTTTCTTACTTTCAGCTTTCATTTCTATGTTTCAGAATATAAAACTAGAGGTACAAGGGTGTAACTGTTAGTTAATACTAATTGTATGAAGCACATTAACTTCTACAAGTAAATACTAATTATATTGGTTATCCTGGCTGTTATTAGTTAATATTGCATATTCTGTTTAACATTATTTTATATTGATTTTACTGGACAAGTGCACACATGTTTTTATCAGATATTATAAAAGAATCCTGCAACATGGTAAAAAAGTTTTAAATCTCTTTTTAGTGCTCTAGGGATCTCCTGGTTTTACGCTTATAAACTCCTGGTAGATTTCTTGCTCTTTGATTCTCAATAAATATGTTCTTTAACTCCATTATTTGGCCCCTTGTTCTCACTTTGCCTGTATAGTATTATCTCATACTTTATCTGTTATTCATATCCACCAACCCATCAATGTCAATCTCCAGTCCTGAACTGTTGTCAGAGCTTGAGATATATATAATTAACATCTTCATTCAACACATGTAGGACCTAATTTATTGTATATTACCATCAACACACACAAATACACTTATGTTGTATTATTTACTTGAATAATTTTCTACTTTTAAGCACACTATTTTGCATATCTGGACTGTATCTAATTTCTCAGCCTTTACTCTCACACTTCCTGCTTTATACTTTTACATTATTAAAGCTGAATTGTTGCCCTGTAGCACATTTTCTTTTATCTCATGGTATTGAAATTTGATCTGTTTCTAGGTTTAACTCACCTACTAAACTCTAAGCTACTTGAGGATCAAAGCCTTGTTTATATATCTCTGATTGTCCAGTACCTAATCAAGTGTTAAATACTGATGATGGCATTGTTTGAACTGAATTGACTGAATTGAAATGTATGAAACTCAAGCTAAACCTGCAATTCACTGCTATGTTATTACTCACTGGTGGAGTGATGTTGGACAGTCTTGATGCAAGCTGTAAAACTCTATTCTTATCCATAGGTGGCAGCAAGCTCCTAAAATGAGGAAAGTTGTGCACAGTCAATGACTGATCATAAGTTAAAACCACATATTCTAATGTATATTTTGGCCTTCATATGAATAACAACTATGTAAGTTCTCATTTTCCAGATATACTAATGTGAAGAGAACACAAATCTGTTGAACTAGAAACTCTTTGAAATATCTTTTCTGTCTTAATTGTTCAGTATCTCCACAGTCACATATAAAGCCTTTGTCTAACTCCTTCCAGTTTGTTCTATATAGAGGCTGTTGTGCTGGTCTCTCCATTTTTGTTTACTGGTTGCTGAGCAAAACTGTGAAGTTTTTTCTATTCATTTTTAGTGACATCATTTTTTGTTGACCAGAAGCATTATCATGTATTGCAGACCAGCCTTCCTGAAATATCCACAAATTAACTTTTTAAAAAATATTATTTATATCTCCTGCATATATAGCCATGGACAGAAGCTAGAAGCATTCTTTTCTTTTCTTTTTTTGTCTGCACCAGGTCTTAGTTTACACTGCTCATGCAAAGATGTTAAGGAGAAAAATAGGCCGGAATGGACCCAGTTGTGAAGGAGAGTGAAAAAGTTGGCTTAAAACTCAACATTCAGAAAACTAAGATCATGGCATCTGGTCCCATCACTTCATGGCAAATAGATGGGGAAACAGTGGAAACAGTGAGAGACCTTTTTTTTGTGCTACAAAATCACTGTAGATGGTGACTGCAGCCATGAAATTAAAAGACACTTGCACCTTGGAAGAAAAGCTATGACCAACCTAGACAGCATATTAAAAAACAGAGACATTACTTTGTCAACAAAGGTCCATCTAGTCAAAGCTATGGTTTTTCCAGTAGTCATATATGGATGTGAGAGTTGGACTATAAAGAAAGCTGAGCGCCGAAGAATTGATGGTTTTGAACTGTGGTGTTGGAGAAGACTCTTGAGAGTCCCTTGGACTGCAAGGAGATCCAACCAGTCCATCCTAAAGGATATCAGTCCTGAATCTTCACTGGAAGAACTGATGCTGAAGCTGAATCTTCGGCCACCTGATGTGAAGAACTGATTCCTTGGAAAAGGCCCTGATGCTTGGAAAGATTGAGGAGAAGAGGATGACAGAGGATGAGATGGTTGGATAGCATCACCGATGCTATCGACATGAGTTTGAGTAAGCTCTGGGGGCTGGTGATGGACAGCGAGAGCTGGTGTGCTGCAGTTCTTTGGGTTGCAAAGAGTTGGACACAACTGAGCAACTGAACTGAACTGGACCCAGTTGTGAGAGGTTTGGTGGAATAATATTTTGAAATATTAGTCCATCTTCTTTCTCTTCCTCCCAATGTTTCATCTTTTTTTCTGCTTAGATGTTTAGTATAGTCTTCTCTGTGTTCATTGCCTCAAGGAGAATTCTGAGACAGAAATCTAGAATATAGTACTGAGAAACTTTCAGCTTTTGCTTGAATTGCATGAGTTCATAGGATAATTTAGTGGGTAACAACACAGAAAGAATAATCTGTACCTTGAGAATAGAGTGATACCGTTGAACTTCTGTACTCTATGTGAAAAGGATTCCAGATAAGGATAGACTAGAAGAAGGAGAGTGATGCTACGTGCACAGAGAATACCAGCTGGAGAGCAGAGGACCATGCTCTGTGTCCTTGTCCCGAAGACCTGGCTAGACCAAGCCAGAGCACATGTTTCCTGACTCATTGTTTCTGTATTTACAGTTTTCTGTATTTTGCCAAATGCAAAGTTATTACAATTAGAGTGACATCTTATTTTTCCAGAAATAGCTGTTTTGTTGATGTGATTATTATAGACTTTCTATTTCACTCTCAAAAAATGCCATGGTTTGAGTGATAAATTATAGTCATTCTAATTATAATCAGTGCATATCAAATGTATGCTCTTCTTTATGTTCTTCCTTATCCGCCTTTTTCATTTTCAAGAGAATGTAAAGCATCCTTATAAATAAACATGATAAGACAAAGTGAAAAAATGAATATATTGAATTCAAAAGGCCATAAATAAAGAAAATGAAATAAAGCCAAGAATAGTGTCAGCACACACAGCGAATAAGATGAGGTTTCCTGTATCCAAGCTAGGAACATGCATTTAGGTTTAAAACCAACAACAGGATTCATAGGAACAGTGTGATGAAAACATACCACTAGCTCATTTCAACACACCAACAGGAAATATTTGAAGTACCAAAGCCAGATAATCTGAACGAAAAAGTTTTTGAGTCAGAGTTTATCAGTTTTCTCATTGGATACCTACTGTAAACAATGCATGAAATTGAAGTACTAGAATGAACAAAGCCAGGTCTAGACCTCGTGAAACTTATATTCTATTAGAGTAAATAGATAATTAACAAGTAAAATCAATAATTTTATTCTATTCAACTATAAAGGATGTAAAACTGGTGCCAGTTTTAGATAGAGGATCCAAGAATAAAATATAAAATAAGAGTAAGATAATGTGGCCTCAATATCAATTAAACAAGCTAACACCGTTTCTGAGAATTAAAGGCTCAATTAATAATTAACCAATCTGTAATTTAAAACTATGTTCATTAGATTTACATGTTCATAATGAACACCTTAAAAGGTTTTTCTGATTCTCCAGTTTGATTTTACATTTTACCCATTTTTGCTATTAATATCAATTCTAGAAAGCTATATTTTAAGGTTGAAGTAATAGATGTTTAAACTAGAGAATTGAATGTATGAAGAAAAAATTGACACCCTTCCAGATTTTTTCTGTGTGACTAGTTACTTACACTTAATTATTGTTTTGTAATAATTTTTTATTTTTATGATATATTATTATTTTTTAATAATAGATAAAACTGTATGTCATCACTTTAATTGTTACATACACCTGTATCATTGTATGAAGTGAATGGTTGTGCTTTAGTCTTTAGCATGAAGAAATTTATAATGATGATACTGTATTTGGAATGATGTAAGAGATTATTACAAGTAGAAAACCCTACTAAGTTATTGGCCAGTATATTTGGAAATGAAATTTCTAACTATTTGTAAATAAGGACATTAAACATTAAAATTATTTTGGGCTAAAATTTTCTACTAATATTTTAATCTAGACATGTTCAAGAATAATGCACATTAATTTCATAATAAAAGAAAAATTGTGTTATACATTGTTTACTAAATATGCACACAAAATGCCAACATGTTTGACTTTTTAATGTTTGTTGATAGTGTAACAATTTATTCTATTGTTTATTCTAGAAGTTATAAAAAGGCATAAGTATTCAAATTCTAAGATATACTTTACATTTAATCATATATTTGTATTATATATTAAGAGCATTTGCTGTCATTTTAATCTTTTAAAATTATAGTAGCCAATGGTTATGTAATATATAAGAAATTGAGTAGAGAATGACACCTAAATATTTTTCTGTAACTGGAAAAACTGCCTTTGGGGAAAATTACAGATAGACCCTGCCTCCTTGGATAGAGACAGTGCTTTGTCTTTCAGGCAAATGTTCTTTTTTTCTGTGGAGGATTCCTTTGGTAGGGCATTTTATTAGAAGTTATTGCTTCCTCATTGTTCCTGGGGAATCTTAGTACAATGAAATAGCCCAAAGCAGATGTTTCAGACCAAGAAAAATGTGTTAAATCAGTGCAAGGACAGGCCATATGCTGAAATAATCATTTTCTCCCTGGGAGATAATCTTAGCCATGTATTTTTCTTACAGACTATCAGGATCATTTTCCCTCCAACCCAGCTGACTGGACCAAAGATTGTAAGCTAGAAAGGTGGAATTTTGATGGCATAGCACATAGTGTGGAATGGACTACTTATACTGCATTAGTTGTGTGTGTGTGTGTGTGTGTGTGTGTGTGTGTGAGTCCCTTGGACTGCAAGGAGATCAAACCAGTCAATCCTAAAGGAAATCAGTTCTGAATCTTCATTGGAAGGACTATGCTGAAGCTGAAACTCCAATACTTTGGCCACTTGATGTGAAGAACTGACTCCTTGGAAAAGACCCTGATGCTGGGAAAGATTGAAGGCAGGAGGAGAAGGGGACGACAGAGGATGAGATGGTTAGATGGCATCTCTGACTCAATGGACATGAGTCTGAGCAAGCTCTGAGTGTTGGTGATGGACAGGGAGGCCTGGAGTGCTACAGTCCATGGGGTCGCAAAGAGTCGGACACGACTGAGTGACTGAACTGACCTCTGTGTGTGTGCGTGTGTGTACACAACAAGTCAAGCTTAGATAAATGTATCATCAAATACTTTGACAGTCTTCAGTGGTTCACAGGACTGGACTCTTTCTTGTGGTAAAAGTACCAAGCTAAAAGGAACGGATATGTTTACACTGTCAAGAAACACAGGAAGGATTTAAGTGTGAGATAGGAATTGAGAAAGGCCTTGGCCTTGGCCGGTGAGAATCTGCTTTCTCCTTAGAGAATAGGTAGTTGGGCCCAGACTGTGAGGTTAGAAAATGCCTGATGCCTTCAGTGACAGATGAACCGGCTTCTCCTTTGTAGAGAATGGCTTGCCTCTGAGGGATTTGTTAAAAGTCTTACTGAGGCATATTAAAAATTTTACAAGTTTTCAAAACTCTGTAATAATCTTAACTAGGAAAATAATTTGGAAAAGAATTGATACATGTATAAGTATGACTGAACCACTTTGCTGTACACCTGAGACCATCACAACATTGCTAATCAACTAGGAAATTGGGGTTTCCCTGAAACTGTCACAACATTGCTAATCAATTATAATCAATATAAAATGAAGTTTAAAAAACTTCGTCCCCTTCTCCTCCTGCCCCCAATCCTTCCCAGCATTAGGGTCTTTTCCAATAAGTCAACTCTTCACATGCGGTGGCCAAAGTATTGGAGTTTCAGCTTCAACATCAGTCCTTCCAATGAACACCCAGGACTGATCACCTTTAGGATGGACTGGTTGGATATCCTTGCAGTCCAAGGGACTCTCAAGAGTCTTCTCCAACACCACAGTTCAAAACCATCAATTCATCAGTGCTCAGCTTTCTTTATAGTCCAACTCTCACATCCATACATGACTACTGGAAAAACCATAGCCTTGACTAGATGAGCCTTTGTTGGCAAAGTAATGTCTCTGCTTTTCAATATGCTGTCTAGCTTGGTCATAACTTTCCTTCCAAGGAGTAAGCGTCTTTTAATTTCATGGCTGCAGTCACTATCTGCAGTGATTTTGGAGCCCAGAAAAAATAGTCAGCCACTGTTTCCACTCTTTCCCCATCTATTTGCCATGAAGTGAAGACCAGATGCCATAATCTTTGTTTTCTGAGTGTTGAGCTTTAAGCCAACTTTTTCACTCTCTCTTTCACTTTCATCAAGAGGCTCTTTAGTTCTTACTTTCTGCCATAAGGGTGGTGCATTTGGCAGTTGCTTAAAGCCTAAACTCTTTGCGATTGGTTGACCTTGGATTTTGATTACTTAACCTTGAGGCATTTACAGGCTTAAATTTTGGTTTGCTTACATCAGCTGCCATGGCATTAGAGTCACGTCAGCCTAATGACTCTTTTTGTTTAATTAATTTAACAAACTCTAATGCCAATTGGAAGTTGCCCTAGAAGTAAGCCTTCTATTTTTAACGAGATGCTTCAACAAATTCTCGATGATGAAAGTCACAGCCTGCTCTCAGTTGTACTGTGGGAAATAGGAGCACACAGTGTCTTACCTGTACCAAGGCTTGAGGAAGCTTCAGCAGTTTTCCCACAGAAGGATAGCCCTGAATCCTGGATACATGTGAGCAATAGCCTAGAAAATTTTAAAAAACTAGGAAGAAGCTTAGAGCTAATTTTATTAGTTGGACTAGTGGGATTTAGTGTTACCATATAATAGGAATAAATATGACCTTGTTTTCTAATCATAGACTAGAGTGGCCATGTATATACGGGTTCTGTTACTGCATTGGCGACGCCCTTGTGAGCCTGGGTTCTTGGTAAGGCCACAGAGAAGAATCCGGGGTCTTATCTGTGGCAAAAACAAGTTTATTAAGTAAGGAACAGAAAGAACACCACAAGGGAGAGGTGGGCCAAGCCAAGAGAGGCACTGTCAACAGATGATGAGGTATGGGAGTTTTGAAGACAGGGCTTTTACATATTCATTTAGCTGGGTATGGACTGACAGTTTTGATTGACAGTTGCAAGTTACATACCAATAGGCTCTTGGTATGTATGTCTTTCCCGTAATTCAGTCTTTAATATTCATATGTATGTATAGAATATTTATGACACTTAAGGAGCTCCCGACTGCCTAAAGTCACTTGAGGACACAGCTGTGTATTAAGGGCACATGTGCTAGAGTTGAAGAAGTTTCTGTGATTAATTTGTAGCATATCTGTGAGCTCTCTTGGGCTGCACTAGGGTGTGTCTGGGATGGATTTTAAAGACCAGCTTGAATCTTTTTTTGGCCAGGTCACCTCTTGTTGCTTATGCCTAACTTCCTACCTAATAGTTTCAGATTTTTATAGTGCACTTTCATACCATTTATTAAAAATTCTTACCAAAAACTCTTCAGAGAAGTTATACAAATTGTTGCCCCTATTTTACAGATAAGAAAACAGGAACTTGGAAAGTTGAAGTTACTTGTCAAGGATATACCACAAGCAAACAACATACAGAGCTCTCAAATCCATAGATTTTTGGCTGTAAATTCTATATCCATTCTATAATAAACCAGTCATCTTCACATTTTACCTACATCTCTATGTAATTTCTTACAGTTTTATTGAAATAATTCATGTGTGTCTTGGTTCTTATCTTTCATTTATTCACCAGAACTTATTGTAAGTGACCTAGGTGTCAGCACTCCTGCTGACCTCTTGCTCCTTTACCCATGGAACCCCAGTCTCAGCTCTTGTTTAAGCCTCCTTTTCCAAAGAACGAAGAGGCTTCAAGCCTATAAATCAAATCAAAGATTTCTTAATAGTGTCACCCAGGGTTCAAAAGAGAGGGTCTATATTGCACATTTTACAATAAATACATCAGAAGTTTTCATTCATCCTTTTGTAACCTCCAGCTCTTTTCAATTTTCCATCAATGACTCTGCCTGGCAAACTCTTCCTCCTTCCAGTTCCCTTTTGGAAGGCAAGTTCCTCTCTCTGTAGCAAAATCCCTCTTCCTTAAAGCTTGAAGCTAGGCCGGACAGGCTTCTAGAGGCTTGATTTGAACCCTGAAATAGCTTTGCTAACCCAAGTCATTCATAAAGAACAAAGAGAAACTCTCTCTTCAAGGAATATTCTCACCAACAGAGGTTGAAATGCTTCCTACGTGTGAATGGGAATTATCTCCCTGTGGGAAGATAACCATTATTCAGAGTGAAAAGAGAAAATAAGAGAAAGAGATGGTGCGAGGAGACAGTGTATGGAAGTTTGTCTGTCTTTTGTGGAAACTTGGAAGAATATCAGCCATGCAACACTCCCCCAGAGATGGGCCTCTTGTCTCAGTGGCTCAAGCTGCTCTGACAAAATACCACAGACGTGGTGGCTTAAGCAACAAACATATTTCTGACAGTTCTGGAGCCTGAGAAGCCCACGATCAAGGTACCAGCAGATACAGTGTCTGGTGAAAACCTTCTTCCTGGTTTGCAGATGACCTCCTTCTTGCTGTATCATAACATGGCAAAGTTGAACTCTGCTGTCTCTTCCTTTAAGGGCATCAATTGGCTCATGAGGGCCCCACCTTCATGACCTAATCTAGACCCAGTTACCTCCCAAAGACCCCACCTCCTAAATCATCACAATGGGGGTTAGAATTTCAACATGAGAAACAGGGGCACAAAGATTTAGTACACCATAGCCTTTAACCCCAGTTATCCCTCACCTCTCTCCACAGGAGGTCTATGTGGACAAGAAGAGACCTAAGAAGCAAGAGAGGAGGGAAGACTTCTGAGGTAATCACTCAAATCTCTGCACAGATTGTTCAAACAGGATAAGACATGCAAGATAATATACAAGGCATAAACTGTTTCCCTCAAAAAAATAATGCTCTGTAAGATTAAATATTTAGCATATGTCATATGATTTTTTTCAGTTTCTAACATTGTAACAAATTAGTTAATTCTAGGACCTGGCCTGTAGTAAATTCAATCATGTAAATTTAGTATCAATTGAACCATGCTAACGAGAACAAAGACAGTTTTCACTTTGTGCTTCAGCCAAGTTATTTAAAATTAGAGTTTTAATTTCTAAAATAAAAGTACTTTTCAATGTAGATAATGAATATAAACAATGTCAAAAGAAGATATATTTTAAAAACCACTCATAATCCTACTGTTAGGTAGTCAGAATAGGAAAAAGGAGTCCAGAATGGCGGTGGCTAAAAGACAAGGAAGGGAAAAGCCCGTGAAAATAGAACAAAGGAAGGTCCAAGGACTGGAGTGAGGACCTCAGGTAGAACAAATAGCACTCCTGGCTAGCCCAGTTTACATAGGGTAGGCCCAGGGGGAGGAAAAAACATATAAAAAGAGGAGCCAAAAGACCAGGGGTCTGTGCGTGCTCTCTCTCTCTCTCTCTCTCTCTCTCTCTCTCTCTCTCTCTCTCTCTCTCTCTCTATCTATCTCTGTCTCTCTCTCTCTCCTCATGTCCTTTGGGTCTGCATGCCCTCATGCCTCAAGGATGTATTTTCTTTTACGTTCTAAATTGAGCTGTAACATGGAGCTGTAACCCTGTCCGAGAGCTGTGATGTGCTATGGGCTTTAACATCAATGACTTCAAATCTTTGTTGTGACGAGACAGAACTGAGGAAATTACACACTCCCCTGACACTACTAGCATTAGTAATGTAATGCTCAAAATTCTTCAAGCCAGGCTTCAGCAATATGTGAACCGTGAACTTCCAGATGTTCAAGCTAGTTTTTAGAAAAGGCAGAGGAAACAGAGATCAAATTGCCAACATCCACGGGGCCGTCAAAAAAGCAAGAGAGTTCCAGAAAAACATCTATTTCTGCTTTATTGACTATGCCAAAGCCTTTGACTGCGTGGATCACAATAAACTGTGAAAAATTCTTCAAGAGATGGGAATACCATGACCTGCCTCTTGAGAAACCTGTATGCAGGTCAGGAAGCAACAGTTAGAACTGGACATGGAACAACAGACTGGTTCCAAATAGGAAAAGGAGTATGTCAAGGCTGTATATTGTCACCCTGCTTATTTAACTTATATGCAGAGTACATAATGAGAAACGCTGGGCTGGAAGACGCACAAGCTGGAATCAAGATTGCTGGGAGAAAGATCAATAACCTCAGATATGCAGATGACACCACCCTTATGGCAGAAAGTGAAGAAGAACTAAAGAGCCTCTTGATGAAAGTGAAAGAGGAGAGTGAAAAAACTGGCTTAAAGCTCAACATTCAGAAAACTAAGATCATGGCATCTGGTCCCATCACTTCATGGCGAATAGATGGGGAAACAGTAGAAACAGTGTCAGACTTTATTTTTCTGGGCTCCAAAATCACTGCAGATGGTGACTGCAGTCATGAAATTAAAAGATGCTTACTCCTTGGAAGGAAAGTTATGACCAACCTAAACAGCATATTAAAAAGCAGAGACATTACTTTGCCAACAAAGGTCTACCTAGTCAAGGCTATGGTTTTTCCAGTAGTCATGTACAGATGTGAGAGTTGGACTATAAAGAAAGCTGAGCGCTGAAGAATTGATGGTTTTGAACTGTGGTGTTGGAGAAGACGCTTGAGAGTCCCTTGGACTGCAAGGATATCAAACCAGTCAGTCCTAAAGGAAACCAGTCCTGAATATTCATTGGGAGAACTGATGCTGAAGCTGAAACTCCAATACTTTGGCCACCTGATGTGAAGAGCTGACTCGTTATAAAAGACCCTGATGCTGGAAAAGATTGAGGGCAGGAGGAGAAGGGGACGACAGAGGATGAGATGGTTGAATGGCATCACCAAGTCAATGAACATGAGTTTGGGTGGACTCCGGAAGTTGGTGATGGACAGGGAGGCCTGGTGTACTGCGGTTCATGGGGTCACAAAGAGTTGGACACAGCTGAGCGACTGAACTGAACTGACACTACCATGAAAAAATGTCTAACTGCAACAGAGATCAAACTACCAACATCCGCTGGATTATCGAAAAAGCAAGAGAGTTCCAGAAAAGCATCTATTTCTGCTTTATTGACTATGCCAAAGTCTTTGACTGTGTGGATCACAATAAACTGTAGAAAATTCTTCAAAAGATGGCAGTACCAGACCACCTGACCCACCTCTTGAGAAACCTGTATGCAGGTCAGGAAGCAACAGTTAGAACTGGACGTGGAACAACAGACTGGTTCCAAATAGGCAGAGGAGTAGGTCAAGGCTGTATATTGACACCCTGCTTATTTAATTATATGCTGAATACATCATGAGAAATGCTGGGCTGGAAGAAGCACAAGATGAAATTAAGATTGCCGGGAGATATATCAATAACCTCAGATATGCAGATGACACCACCCTTATGGCAGAAAGTGAAGAGGAACTGAAAAGCCTCTTGATGAAAGTGAAAGAGGAGAGTGAAAAAGTTGGCTTAAAGCTCAACATTCAGAAAACTAAGAACATGGCATCAGGTCCCATCACTTCTTGGCAAATAGATGGGGAAACAGTGGAAACAATGGCTGACTTTATTTTTCTGGGCTCCAAAATCACTGCAGATGGTGACTGCAGCCATGAAATTAAAAGACGCTTACTCCTTGGAAGGGAAGTTATGACCAACCTACATAGCATATTAAAAAGCAGAGACGTTACTTTGCCAACAAAGATCCGTCTGGTCAAGGCTATGGTTTTTCTAGTGGCCATGAATGGATGTGGGAGTTGGACTAGAAAGCTGAGTGTGAAAAATTGATGCTTTTGAACTGTGATGTTGGAGAAGACTCTTGAGAGTCCCTTGGACTGCAAGGAGATCCAACCAGTCCATCCTAAAGGAGATCAGTCCTGGGTGTTCATTGGAAGGACTGATGCTGAAGCTGAAACTCCAATATTTTGGCCACCTCATGCGAAGGGTTGACTTACTGGAAAAGACCCTGATGCTTTGAGGGATTGGGGGCAGAAGGAGAAGGAGATGACAGAGGATGAGATGGCTGGATGGCATTACCAACTCTATGGATGTGAGTTTAAGTAAACTCCGGGAGTTTGTGATGGACAGGGAGGCCTGGTGTGCTGCGATTCATGGGGTCAGAAAGAGTCAGACACGACTGAGCGACTGAACTGAACATTTTTGATGAAAACTTTCTTTTTGAGGGCCAAGAAAGGAAATTTTAAGGGATTTAAATAAAGAAAAATTAGGCTGTCTCCCTGAAGGCTGACTGTGGTGACAGCATCAGGAATCAAGTTAGACAGTCATGACAAAGAAGTTGTTGGATTACCTCTTCTTTCCTAAAGATTCTCCTTTTGGATTTCATCTTTGTAAATTCCTTAAGGGACAGAACCAAGTTTTATGAGTTTATATAATCTGGGCCCTCTTTATTTTTAAAAAAAATATATAAAATTAGGCATACAAAACTGAGAAATATTTAGAGAGAAAAATTACAATCACAGTACTTTTATTAATAATTCCCTTACTTCTAAAATACATTTTCTTGCGTTTTTTGGATGATAGTTTTTGAGTGCCTCCTCACATAAAGCAATATTATAGCACTTAAGAAAGAATAGGAAGATAATTCAATACTTTAGCATAGGTGATTGGAATGTTTTTTATTCATAATAATCTAGAAAAAATTCTTTCAGTTTCACTGTTTACCACTAGTGCTATCACATAAAGTTGTAGGGTTGCTGTTTCCTTTGTTTGTAGGCTATAGAGCTAGGACAAATTTTTATAGACTAGCTTTTGAGTATGTTTATTTTTAGACCAATTTTTCATCCATTTCTACACTTTTAGTGTTAGATGTTGTTGGACATGTTTATACAGGTTCTGACTCAGGTGCTAGCATCCTTGTGACCTGATTTAGCAGAGAAGAAATCTGACTTCATGTTGGATCTGTCTCTTTAGCTCCAACCCTTGTGCTCTCTTGCCTGTGCTTGGTCAGGTTGGCTCTGCACCTCTCTAAAAGGATGTTGCTTATAACCTGAAATATGCATGATAGCCCATTCTTAAGGCTCTGACCTTTAAAAGTATAACACTTTCCATTCACAGAGAAAGTTGTAGAACAGTAAATAACAACTGTTTTGTTGGAGGTTTACAGCAAGATTGTAACCAAACCTACATGAACAGCTGAAAAACAAAGGATTCTGGCACCAAGAAGTTTGCAACAACCAGCCACACTCCCTCCTCTGGTAGTATAAAGAAGCCTGAATTTTAATTGGGATGGGAAGATCCCCTGAAGTAGCACATGGAAACCCACTCCAGTATTCTTGCCTGGAGAATCCCCATGGAAAGAGGTGCCTGGTGAGCCAAGTCCTTGGGGTCTCATAGAGTCAGACACAACTGAGAAATTAAGCACAGCACACAAGATGGTTCTTTGGGACACCAGTCCACCATCTTCTTGGTCTGCTGGCTTTCCAAATAAAGTTGCTGTTCCTTGCCCCAAAATCCTATTGATTGGCCTGTCATGTAGGAAGCAGTAGGAGTTTGGACTCCTGATAATGGCACCAGCCAAATTGGTATAATGGATGGTAGAAAGCCATTCCTACACAGAGACAGCTAGCTCTTATGTAACTATTCATGTAAGAGACTGTGAATCACATAACTATACCATATTAAACTTAATCTTAGTGCATCACCAACTCAGCTTGTTTTTAGACATATCTCACAATTGCTGCATCACTCCAATCCCACTTAAAATGAGGAAAGTACAAAGAAAACACTTTCACTTTCTTAACTTTCACAAAGAAAACAAAGGGAGGCCAGTCAGTAAATTTCAGATTAAATATTTTGCTTTTGCAAAAGTTACCCCAAAAAATGTGCTCAGACACATCGCTATGGTCCCTTACAAAGCCTTGGAAGTAAATAGCCAGTGGTAATAAGAGGCCCTAAAACTTCTGTTTCATTAGCTTTTGGTAAATCTACCTCTGCCTGAAAAGTTGTGTTTTATTTTTTCAAAAGCTGGTGTCCTGAAATTTCTCCCTCACCCAAAGTGGTTAATTCTTCACAGACATTGAGCTGTGTGACACTATGCATCTGTATAACTTTATGAACATTTGAGCAACTAAAGATATCTCTTTCCATACCAAATATTATTTAAGTATTTCAGCTCATTGGATTACTAAATTTAATAATGGATTTAAGTTATCACATTTACATTATAAGGGCAAATAATAAGAATAATAATATTTAACTCATCTATAGTAATGCTTCCCTATGTTTACATGGTATTTAACTTTTCAACATATATTTCCATAAAACACCATGGCTATTAACAAGATTCACTCTCAACAGTGAAAATCTGGGTAATACATGTAAATATGGATTAGTAAAAAGACCCATCATCTCACTTATTTACATAGAACAAAACCTGCATTTACCTACACTATGGTGATTTAATGTCAAAGCAGACGCAGCAGGAACTACAACCCCTCCGCCATGTAAATATGTGTCATTCTGTATATACAGACTACCTTGATAACAAAATAAAAATTAGATAAATTGGATTTAAAACCATAGTACATGATTTTATCTTTGTAAATATGCCATTTAAATAATTTTAAACATTATTTAATCTTTTTTATTACTTCACAGATTTAGTTATTTTATTATATAACCTATTTACTAATGTAAAAGTTAAAATAATATTTTTGCATTAGCTATGAAAGAACAATACAATAATTAATCATAAAAATATCTGTGTTTCAGTGATAAATTATGACCCAAAGATATCTAAGATGTATATTTTTGTCTGTCTATCCATATCCTAAAAATTATTACAACTAGAATGTTTTCAAAAATATATACATGAAATATGAAAAAGAGATTTCTTATAAACAAAGACACAAGAAGTATTCTGATTTTTAAGTGCAGTTCATCCCAATAGATCAATAATGTGTTATTTAATCAGATAACAGTCAGGAATCCAAATTAATTGGGGGCACAATAAATCCACTGTGTCACAATTCTTATTGAACATGATAAATATTCTGAATTTACATTATATGACACCAAAAAGCTGTTTTTATAATCAAATAGGGGGCATCATTATGTCTAGATGATTTCCTATGGAAAAAATTGAACCAAAAATGTATTCCCTAGAAGCCAGTCTTGGTTTTCATTGCTAATGCCTTTTTAAGGTAAAAATTGTTTTTTTCAATATACCAGACAAAATACTATAACCAAATCTCATTCAACTAAATTAATTAGTCTTACAAACTTACTTGAAATTAAAGTTAAACTTGAAAATAAGTAAATGCACTCCTGATCAAAGGAAGTTTGAACTGACCCACCACTGCTCTGAGGGCCCCCCTCGTGGCTCAGTGGAATCTAATAAATAAATGACCAAACATTTATCTCCATGCCATGTGTGTTAAAAACCAGTTGTTTTCAATGTCAGCTATTACAACCTTCCGAGACATATATCTTTTTTCCTTTAGGATAAGGACCTTAATCTGGGTATGTAACTCACTAATCAACCTCAGATTCTGTGAAACTTCTAAGAAAGTGGTTTATAGAGTTCATTAGTTCTAAGAATACAAAAGGTCTCAATACCTAATTGTCATCACTGGCATCTGCAATGTAAGAAAGTAAAAAACTATAATCCAAGAAAAATTCTTGGAGCCCTGAGAGATCATGAGTGTCTATATCCAACTGAATTTTCATGTTAACTTCACTTTCGTATTTACTTCACTCAACATAGATTTCCATTTTCCTTCATTGCAAACCAATCATATATCACAGAAAATACTTAAAGTGTTCAAAATTTTTCACTTACTATTTCTGAAAACTACTAAGCTCTCAGGATACATATTTTTCTTTCAGTCCCAAATTATTGTGTAACAAGAACAGTAATTTCTGTTCAAAGTAAATAAAAAAGGATCCCAAACTGGTTTACTCATTTTGTTATGCTTAACATAATAGGCTACTTGAAAAATAAGAAATGCTACTTTCTGTTTCTGTGTGGTATGTGTATCCTTTACTAAAGAAGAGCCTATATACATATATACTCTATGTTCATATTTTCAATGTAACTTTTCATCACTCTGTTGCCTACTTCCCAAAAGTCATTAATTTTCTCTTCATTTTCTTTTCAGCACATTGTTGGTATTCATTGATATTTAACTTGTTAAAACTGACAGTTTGGAAACTACCAGTATTTATAGGCAGGACTTAAGCTTTTATGATAATATTTTTAGAGATTCACTTTAAAAGCAAAAACTTCCTATGTTGCATTTTAATCTTCCTAATTAAAGAAGGTACTGCCTTCATTATGTATTGTTTTGTTTTGTTTTTCTTTGTTTGCTCTTCCTAAGTGAGTAAGACGCCTTTTACATTTTCTTCCCTCATGGGGCTAACTTTGGCTTCCCAATAGTTTGACATAGAATCTAGAGTTGTAATATATATATCTAAATTCTTAAGAAAATAAAAATATGTGTTTCATTGATATTTTCATTAAAAATTCAATCAGAATAGCCAGAATTGAGAGTACAAGTAGACAAAATCCTTTGTATATGAAAAACAGAGTAGTCTGTTGGACCTAGCAGGTTGTTATAAGCTAGTAATACCATCTTTCTCAGAAGATTTTGTTCATCAGACACTCATTTTCTGAATTACTTCATTTGAGATAAATAATTACAGCTGTAAAAAAAAGTTTTTGACTACATTGTAAGTCCTTTAAAAAAAGTTTAAATTTGAATGGTAATTTTGCCCTTCATAAAATATGTATGTACTGGATCCAAGAAAAAATACTATTAAAATTCAGATTTATTGGGAGAAAAAAATTTCCATTTTCCTTTTATCACATTGAATGATGTATGATTTTAATATTGTGAAATTATCTGAAGTCTGCTATATGAGAAGACTTATTAAAACCAATTGAAATAGCTTAGAGCATTTTATAATTTGTCTGTAACTTATTCATAAGTCCACTGCCTAGAATGAGTAGAAAATATTCAGATGGCTTAATTCAGTAAGTTCTTAATGTGAGATATTTCAAAAGACCAGCCTGAAAGTAGTTCTTATTAATAAAGTCCACAGAACAGTGAGACTATATTTGCAAATTTAAAAAAAAACAGATTTTTGCTATAAGCTTTATTGTTTACATAAGATGTTCAGTTCACTCAGTTTCTAGTGATGTATATGTAGGTGACTTTGCTGCCCCACCTAACATTTTCATTTGATCTGTATTCTGACTGACTAGCAACATGGTTTTCACCTAACAATGATAAACTATTGATTTAATATAGAAATTTAATGAAATCTTTAGATAAGTAAGAAATAACTTAAATACTAATTTGAAGGACCCTTACCCAAGGGATCAACATTGCAAGGAAATAAAGTGAATTCCATCTTTAAAAATAATCTCTATTCTCTCATAGAGATATTCACAAACAGTGAAATATGCCTAAGGGAATTGGATGAAACAATTGCTTACTTCATCAGTCTATAATGATCTAGGTAAACGTGACCCAAATAACCAAGAAGAGCCTAAACTCTTGGCAGAATATGTTACCACTCGTAAGGATCTCTCTCATACTTACCAGGAGATTTCCAATGTACTCTGGGCTCCATTTGTAGATGATGTATTAAAATATATCAAGGGAGATTAAAAAGTAAAATTCATAATACCTAAGTTAAAGTGTTCTTATTAGAAATGCTTTTAGAAATGATGCAAGAAGTTAGAAGTATATTATGATTTTAATTACAAATATAGAATTAAGGTTGCCTTTCTCTTTAGGAAAGTGTTTAAAACATAAAGATAAAAGAAGTTCCCTTTTACTTTAGTTTAAAAAAGGCAATAGATATACATAAGTGAGTCACAGAAGAGAAAAGTTAAGTGGGGCATGCTTATATATAAAAAAGTTCATATAAAAATTCAAATAAAAATCAAATGCCATTTTCTCTATCAAATTAGTACATTTTTATCAAATGTACTATCAAATGTAATTTGATCAAATTAGTACAAAAAGTCCATTTTTATATAAAAATCTGGGAGATGTATAGGAAACAGACTCTCATATTATGCTGATGGGATGAAAACAGATATAATTTCCCTGGAAACCATATAGCAAATACATGACATGAACTTAAAAATGGTCATATACTTTGGTCCACTCTTACATCCCCATCTAAGGAGGTAATTAGAAATGAAATTAAATGCAAAGATGTTCTGGTTAGTATTACTTATATTATCAAAAATTAGAAATAATTTAAGAATGGTTAATTATTGTTTGAATATACTATAAAATTTTAGTTACCTGTTGGAGGTTTGGAAGATCATTTTCCAATATAATGGGATGAAAAGTAATCTACAGCATCAATTAGTTGTCAATTAATGCTATATGTATCACATGAAACCCTTCTTATAATAAATGTATAGTCAATGTTTATAACAACCTCATTCTTTCCAAAAGAAAAACAGTATACAAGTATTCAAAGTTGTACAACTGTAATTCTAGACCTAGATTAATCATTTATCTATACAGTATTTGACAAAAGAAATGTAATGATAATAGGGTTTCCCTGGTGGATCAGCTGGTAAAGAATCCATCTACAATGCGGGAGACACCTGGATCCGATCCCTGGGTTGGGAAGATCCTATGCCGAGGTAAAGGCCTCCCACTCCAGTGTTCCAGTCTGGAGAATTCCATGGACTGTATAGTCCATGGGGTTGCAAAGAGCCAGACAAGACTGAGTGACTTTTACTCCACTTCACTTCATTTAATGATAATAGGGCTTCCGTTTTTAGAACTGTGCCCAGCCATCACTGAAGATTCTAGTATTGATTCAGGATGCTGCCAGCTAGAAAAAAAGTGTTCCCGTGATTTATGCCAAAATACTGAGAAGATTTATTCATGAATAATTTGTTGATGTCAGGGATCGCTTGGGAGCCAGAGCAAGGTAGAAAGGAACCTGATTTGGACTCTGGAAAGCAGTAGGACATGTTCATATCAGTTCACATGCTGATACCTGTTGAACTAAAGGATATCACAGGATATCACAGGTTTTGATGCTTATTTCTGAAGCTAAATGTGATGTCAATCCAAAATGTGTGACTACAGGGATAATACTTTAGATGCCAACAACCACATAATTAATAAAAATGGTAGAAAAAGAGACACTAGTCATAGACTCCGTTTTCATTTTTAAGGAAGAACTATGTAATAGAATCCATGGTTATATTGAATTACCTTTTTAACATCTATTCTTAAACTTCCCAGGAAAAATAGGCTCACTTTATAATTAGTCATACTTATTTGATTGGCTACTGCTAACATTTGACTGATTCTGATACAAAATGGTCATTGGTATGTTAATTTGTAAGGTTTACTGTGAATGAACATATACCCTTCCTTATTTAGAGACAGAACTGCTCTGACATAAATACATTAAAAGTCTCTCAAGAATTCCCCCCCTTTCTTCTACCTGTTACAAGTGATCACCAAATGTTAGAGAATCAGAACATATGCATTTAAAAGAAGCAACACGCATCTAGCCCAAATGAAAAATTCAATTCCAAAAATCCAGTCTTCAAAATTTAGAATCAACTGGTTAACTTGTTTCTAGAATCTTCCATTTCCAAGGGATAGAATCAGCAGAACAATCTAAATATAAGTACATATTGCTATACACATGTATGCAAATATACTGTGCATGTAATCTTGGAAGAGGAAACATTTCTCTCATATTCACTAGTTTCTGGATGTCACAGTCTTAAATATTTGTTGTTGCTGTTTAGTCACTAAGTTGCATCTGACTCTTTTGCAACTCCACAAACTGTAACCCTCCAGACTCCTCTGTCCATGGGATTTCCCGGGCAAGAATACTGGAGTGGGTTGCCATTTCCTTCTCCAGGGGATCGTCCCCATCCAGGGGCCAAACCCACATCTCCTGTGTTGGCAGGTGGGTTTTTTTTTTTTTTTTTTTTAACCGCTGAGCCACCATGGAAGCCCAGGCCTAAGTATACTAGCTTGATATTTCAGATTCAGAAGAAATAATGTCTCCTAGAAGTGTTGGCATTTTTATATGTGAATACCTTTTGGGGTAAAGCTCAATTTACATATACTGCTTAGTACATAATCTATTTTTTTCCTTTAGTTGGGACAAAAGGCCCACATGATTACATCCATATGTTAATCAAGGGAAGTTTGTGCTACCTTTTTTATCCACTGTAGATGGACTACTTCATATGACCTTCTGAAAGGCTCATATATTGCCACTTCAATTCATCAACAGCTCTGAAATGTCAGTGTCACCAAAATTGAACACAGAGCTTCTTATTTTCTATAAATGTTGTCTCCAGGTGACATCAGCTGTATCTCAGACAAGGAAAAATACTGTTTGATTAAGCTTTTGATATCTTTCTTAAACAAAGGGCATTTAAAAACAAAACAAAACCAAAGAACAGAAATTGATCTTGGATCATGAACAGCCCAAACTAACATACTGAAGAAGATAAATGATGGTATTCAAGTTTTAACTGATTAATGATTGGTTTCTAGCTGCTACAGATCTTTCCTTTTTAAGAATTTATCCTTGAGAAGATCAGGAAAATAGTAACAAATATGTCATTCTCCAACAAATTGCTACTGCTTTTCTTTTTGAGTCCAGAGCACCTCCAGAAATATAAAAGTATAGCAGGGTCTCATGTTGGAATAGGATGACTTCATATGTGAAATAGATATTGGAAAAATGAATATTAAAAAGACACTCAGAGAAAGCACAAATCACTGTCAAAATATCTAAACACTTTATTTAAATTTATTGAAACAATCTAGTCTTCAAAATGGGCTAATACCAACTTTACATGATTTATTTTTATTTTTTATTGTATATGTTGCAAACTATGATTTAGAGTTGTAGTCTTTTTGTATTTCAGAATATGAAACCTCTCAATAATGTAGAAAATGTGACTTAATCTGCCTGGAATGTATCCATTTGTGTATATGGAAATCAAAATATGTTTCTACCTTGATCATGGATTATCTGGTTAAATTTAGGTAAGTTATCTAATATCGCAAGATGTAGTTTCCTATCTCTATTTTAAAAAGAGGTAATTCTAACTTTTAAAATTATCAGAACAATTTAAAAATTAAATGAGCTTTTTGCACTCAATATTTTGGTAGAAAATGTATTATTTAACTTATATACCTCTTACTCTCTCATAAATTATTTTATAACATCTCAGTTTGGGAGAGTACACTTATTTTTATTACCATATTTTCTGCTGTCAGCTACTTTCCCTGGTTACATGTGTGTTACTAAGGAATATTATACATCTGAAGGTGGGCTACAGTCCATTTCAGGATGGAGATAGAATGCTTGTATCTTTTAACAGTACACCATTCTAATTACTTCTCTTTGACTTTTACACTAAGCCTTTCTTCTCTGGTCTGCTTCTATTATGTTATTTAACATTTACTCATTTCCAATGAAAAACTTAAAATGTCCCTTTCCCAAATTTACCTCTTATTCTATTTCTTAGATATATATACATCATATTCAACCAGTTCATAGCACTTATTTACATTTTGCATCTTTATGCAATTTTCAAAAGTATCACATCATTAATTTCCTGTTGGTTTAAGCTGTCTCATGGCACAGTGAAAGTTGAATTTTAGTCATGTGATAAGGAGATAGAGAAATCCTTAACTACACAGTCTTTGAGAAGCTGGGCTCTTCTCTGCCTCCACATTCACTGATTCTCTGAGATACTAATTATAATTTGCACATAGCAAGACCATCAAAATAGAATTGCAATGAACATTATGACTAGGCTAGGGTGGGGTAAGTTGAGGAGAGTTAGCTCAAAAACTGGATATTAATCCAGTATATTAATCAGTGAATCATTAAATCCTATTCTCTATCTGTGCTACATGGGGCATTGCTCATGCAGAGGCAGCTCAATTAATTCAGGATTCTGCAAGGAACTTTCCAACTTTGGGCAGAAAATGTTGACAAAATAAAAATTGTAGATAATTCATTTTTTCCCCCATACACTCATTTTCTCTTTTGAGAAAAAGTAAGCTCAGAAAATTGAAATTGCCTACACTAGTTCTGCCAGTTTTTACTCATTTGAACCTTGAATAAGTCACTTAATTTTTAGGATTTGAAAATATCCTTCTCTATAAAGTGTAGACTTTTGTGATGGTATCTGATTCCTGTCTTCTTCCAGTAAGGTTTTTCTGAATCCTAAGAAATTCTATACCATTCCAGAACTGAGAAGTGTCTCATCTTCCACAGAAAAATTCAGTAACGATACTTACTGAGAGCTTACTACTAGATTGCATTTGCTGTTTGCTGCCTTAGTCCCATGACATCCAGATGCAGTCAAATATGTTGATAGTCCAGGGTCTCTGTGGCTTTATCATTCCACTGTTGTGATCTTAAACAGATGGATTTTATTAAGTCTTCCCTACTAATGTATATGAGGAAGGAAAGGACTGTGACTGTTAAACTGTGATTCTCCAGGTGATTTAACATATATTTTCTGATGATTTTGGTGAAGCAAAGTATTCCAATCTGAATATGGTGTTGTGTTTTGGTCAATAATATGGGCTCTGGACAGAATTCAAATCCTTATTTACACTCTCCTGAAGTTTCAAGACTGAGACTTCACTGTGTTCATCAAACAATTCCATAGTTTCTCAGTAAGAATTAAATGAGAGTAAGTATTCCCCAACGGCTCAGCAGGTAAAGAATATGCCTGCAATGCAGGAGATGCAGCAGATGCGGGTTCAATCCCAGGGTCAGGAAGATCCCTGGAGGTGGAAATGGCAATCCACTCCAGTATTCTTGCCTGAAAAATCCTATGGACAGTGGAGAGCTGGTGGGTTACAGTCTAAAGGGTCACTGAGTTGAACATGACTGAGCATGCATACACTCATGTAGAATAATGCCTAGAATATATTTTAAAAATAAAATAAATGTTTGTCAGTTTTATGGCAAGTTAAATATTATTGTCAGATCTGAACACAGTTAGCAAATTTCCTTAAAATCTATTATTTAAATTGGAAGTCTGTTTTTTTCAGAGACTAACCTCCTGAGTGCAATATAACACATGGAGAAATTTTTGGCGGCTTGGATTATTAGCCTGATGCTCACCCAATTTGGATTCTTCTTCACTCACCTGATACTTAATATTATTCTGGAAACTTGGGGAAGGAATTCAGAGACTAAATTTTAAAATTTGTCTTCAAAATAAAAATCCACATAGACAACCCATTAGACTAGTAAAATCAATCCAACATAAAATAGAAACTACATTGAACATTGGAAGACATGAAGACATATTTCATAGACCCTAAAATATTGCTTCTCTAGTGAGTTGAGTTTGGTCTCAGCAAGCAAACAGTGCCCAAATGCTGCCAATGAGAGGCGTCAATGTGCTTGCTATAGAAATTCAGACATCTGTACAGTGAGAACCAAATAAACTTTTTCTCTGTGCATCGGAAACACCTGGTGGCAATAACAGTATTTAAAGTTTATCCGAATTTTAGAAGCTATTTATGAACATCATCTTAGAATCAAGTGACTCTTACCATACTGTTCAAAGCAAAAGCAAAGCAAGCAAACAAACAATAAGTTTCAGTTTGCAAGGTTCGTGTGAGCATTTAGAAGCATATGTATTTACTGGAAGGTGACTAAACTGAAATTCTCTTAATGAATCATAAATATCCAATGTCTCTTGGTAGATACTGTTACTTCTCTTTTCAAAGAAATCTATTTTTTTTTAGTAAAACTTTCAAAGATTGATTAATTTGAAAATTATCTTTCTCCATTTGACCACTGCCTTTCCAAGATCTATAAAGAAGCCTATAAATTACTAATTTCAACACTATCTCACTCGCTGTGAACTTTCCCCAGATCTAAGAAAGCTCTTCTCTAAAATTCTCCTTCCACAACAGGGTTCAGTAAGGGCACATGCAAAACAATTCACATATGACAGGAAAATCACAAATGCAAATACAAGCCAGCAAAAGGGTAGTTGAATGCCACTTACACTTTTAGAATAGTTCTTGGAATATCCAAGCTTTGTATTCAGTTAAGTAATGCAGTATTTAGAGAGGCAAATTAGAGCTGTAATCCAGGATTTAAAAATGAAATAAATTCTTTAACAAATTCATATAACCCACAAATCAGACTGCCAGATACACCTGTGAAAATGTGACAAATGCAAGGTTGCTTAAAACTAACTCAGCAAAAAATTTTAAAGCAGTTGGGCACTCAATAAGAATAGATTCTAGATTATAAATTACATCTTTATCTATTAAGTGTGATTCAAAAAACCTACCCATAAAATGTTCTATGTGATTTTATATTATCTTAAGATTTTATGTCTCTGTGGCAGATGTGCATTCTGAGATAGCTGTTATAAATATGCAATATTTTTAAAAAGAAGTTCTCTTTATAAATGTGATTACAATTATGCTTAATCATAATTACAAGAAATTAACCTTGATTACAATCAAATTTGTTAATTGTTTTGACTAAGAAGAGTTTCCATATATTGGCCCATATTTTACTACCCTAGTTTACTGTGGAAATTGAGAGAAATAACCAGAGAAAAGGGATAACAGGGAACGAAGAAGACAGTATGATTGTTGTCTCCCCAAATACCGGTTATTGTTGTGAAGATATCTGAAATATAAAAAATCCCCATTGCTGCCCTAGAATAGAATACATTTTGGCCATGTTCATATACCATCTCCATAATGCCTTCTCCATATCCTCAGAGAACAATGAACATCTGTTATAATAAAAAAAAATTACCCCAATAGTCACATTTTAGTTAACATTACTTAAGTTGTCATATAAGTGTTATCTGACTAATTAGGTGCAT
Source organism: Odocoileus virginianus (assembly GCF_023699985.2). NCBI lineage: Eukaryota > Metazoa > Chordata > Mammalia > Artiodactyla > Cervidae > Odocoileus > Odocoileus virginianus. The sequence goes on along the minus strand of NC_069674.1, from coordinate 91,856,585 downwards.
GCCAGATTATTGTACATCACTTAATTCAACAAGTTCATTCAGTGAAATACAATCATAACAAAATATTAATTAAAAAAAACTTTTTGTCAATGGAAGGCTATGATTGCTTGACTTTTTATTTTGACTAAGACCAGATTCCTTTGAGTTCTATAGTATTTGAAAACTCAGTTATCAGAAACTTTTAAATGCAGTCACTCAATAATTGTAACTGAGTCTCAGGTGACTTAGGACATCAAGTTATGAAATTTACAAATCCTGTTTCTTCTTCTTCATCCAAGAATCATGATTCTGGTCTAGAGTTTGGAGTTGAGAAGAAGCTTCTTCACCGGTACCTAGAATTGGGAATAGACCCTAGAGGTCATGTGTTGCATGCTTGCTCCATCATATCTGACTATATATGACCCCAGGGGCTATAGCCCCACCAGGCTCCCCTGTCCATGGGATCTCCCAGGCAAGAATACTGGTGGGTTGCCATTTCCTCTTCTAGGGGATCTTCCTGACCCACAGATTGAACTGGCATCTCCTGCATCTCCTGAATTAGCAGGTGGACACTTTACCACTGTGCCATCACCAGGCAAGGCAAATACTATTCACTGCACAGTCATGGTTTATAGACAAGAAAGATTACAAATTCAGACACTGAAGGGAAACTGCTGTATGGGTCACAAAACCAGCCTTTTAGAGGAGATAGAGATGGGACACATCTTACTACATTTTGGATATCTGTGCTGTTTAGAAGATGTGTGGGGAGGTCACTTGAAGGTGTCCAGGGAATGTCACTCAGGTGGCTCTGAAGGTGCATTTATGGCCTAGTAAAACCGTGAATGATGTGTACAGTGGGTGGCGAATCCAGTACTATGCTTTTTTTCATTTTCTATACTCTTATAATCTTATTTCTTATTGAAAGCATTTTAACTGTCTTAATAAAAATGTCAACAGAATCAGGGTTTTTTGTTTGTTTTTTTTTACTGAGGTTAATATGATAAGAAGACATTTAATAGTATTAATAAATAGTTACTGTATGTTGAGTACTTAGTATGACCTAGCCACTGAACTAAACAGTTTGAGCCCCATAACCAAGCAGTTATGAAGTAATACTGATTTGGGCCTCCCTAGTAGCTCAGACAGTAAACAATCCACCTGCAGTGCAGGAGACCTGGGTTAGATCCCTGGATTGGGAAGATCCCCTGGAGGAGGACATGGCAACCCACTCCAGTATCTTGCCTGGAGAATCCCCATGGACAGAGGAGCCTGGTGGGCTACAGTCCATGGGGTCACAGAGAGTCAGACATGACTAAGCACAGAACAGTTCAGTTCAGTTTGGTCTCTCAGTCGTGTCTGACTCTCTGCGACCCCATGAACTACAGCATGCCAGGCTTCCCTGTCCATCACCAACTGCCGGAGCTTGCTCAAACTCACGTTCATCAAGCCAGTGATGCCATCCAGCCACCCCATCCTCTGTCGTCCTCTCCTCCTGCCCTCAATCCCTCCCAGCATCGGGGTCTTTTCCACTGAGTTGGCTCCTCCCGTCAGGTGGGCCTCAGCATCAGTCCTTCCAATGAATATTCAGGACTGATTTCCTTTAGGATTAACTGGTTTGATCTCCTTGCAGTCCAAAGGACTCAGGAGTCTTCTCCAGCACCACAGTTCAAACCATCAATTCTTTTGGCCCTCAGCTTTCTTTATGGTCCAACTCTCACATTCATACATGAGTACTGGAAAAACCACAGCTTTAACTAGACAAACTTTTGTTGGCAACATAATGTCTCTGCTTTTTAATATGCTGTCTAGTTTGGTCATAGCTTTTCTTCCAAGAAGCAGACATCTTTTAATTTCATGGCTGTAGTCACCATCTGCAGTGATTTTGGAGCCCAAGAAAATAAAGTCTGTCACTGTTTCCATTGTTTCCCCATCCATTTGCCATGAAATGATTGGACCAGATGCCATGATCTTTGTTTTTTAAGTTGAGTTTTAAGCCAGTTTTTTCACTCTCCTCTTTCACTTTCTTCAAGAGGCCCTTTAGTTCCTCTTCGCTTTCTGCCATAAGGGTGGTGTCATCTGCGTATCTGAGGTTATTGATATTTCTCCAACAATCTTGATTCCAGCTTGTGCTTCATCCAGCCTGGCATTTCGCATGATGTACTCTGCATGTAAGTTAAATAAGCAGGGTGACAGTAGACAACCTTGACATACTCCTTTCTCAATTTGGAACCATTCTGTTGTTCTGTGTCTAACTGTTCCATGTCCATGTTCCAGTTCTAACTGAAGAACTATGAACAGAGGTTTATGATATTGTACAGGAGGCAGTGATCAAAGACCATCCCGTCCCCAAGAAAAAGAAATGCAAAAAGGCAAAATGGTTGGCTGAGGAGGCCTTACAAATAGCTGAGAAAAAAAGAGAAGTTAAAGGCAAAGAAGAAAATGAAAGATAAACCCAGCTGAATGTAGAGTTCCAAAGAATAGCAAGGAGAGATAAGAAAGCCTTCCTCAGTGATCAATGCAAAGAAATAGAGGAAAACAATAGAATAGGAAAGACTAGAGATCTCTTCAAGAAAATTAGAGATACCAAGGGAAAATTTCATTCAAAGATGGACACAATAAAGGACAGAAACAGTATGGACCTAACAGAAGCAAAAGCACAGCCCAGTGATGGTCTATTTACACTTTATATGTGCTGTAACTAAAGTTCGACAAGGTTATATGACATCTCTGTAAAACGGGAGAAAAATCATTTTAACATTTATGTGATTACACTTTCTGCTGTTGGCTTTAAGTTTCTGTACCATCTATCTTTTGAAATGATGATCTTCAGCATGAGCACATAAGTGTGTGAATAAATTACACACTACTTTTATCACTGGGGTTTGCTGACTGACCCTTAGGTCAGAGGTTTACCAAGAAGACTGAAAATATGAGAAATCATTTAGGGTAATGAAGGATTCTTATACAAAGTTAAGTCCCAGGAAATGATGTTTAATTCTGGAGAAAAAATTATTTGCCTTTTGGAGGGCTGGGGTGGGGTGGGGGAGGGTCAGGAAGAATTCATTTAAAGTGTCTTAGAACGAGTATTAACAGGGAAAAAGTGTACTGAAGAAAGAGCCACATCTCAGAGTGGATACTTGTGCCAATAATAAGAAATTGTTGTCTGTCGCATTTGGAAAAAATGAAAAGAAAACAGTAGTAACCTAAATAAAGCATTTATAATCAGATTTTGTATATAATTGAGTAATTGTGAGAACTGAATAATGTCAACATGACAGTTTTTGCTAGGATGTGATTGGAATACTTTACCACCATTCAAATCTTTGGATTTGCATTCCAACCATTTCGAATGAAGGGCATCAGATTTAAAAAATACTCCCTCTGATTCTCTTCCTTAAGGAAGAAGTCTAGTGTAGACTCTAGATCCACTCTACTTATGACCCAGGAGTTGGCAGAGGGTCGCATTTCTCAATGCTGTATGCTTCTGTCTGCGAGACCATCTGGAGGAGGTGTGGAACACTGTCCACAAGGACAAGCTAAGATTTGTGGTAGGAAACATGATCTCTTTGTCAGTTATTCCTCATGTTATCATCATGTCAGCAGAATTTATCACAGGGGTTACAGTAAATGGATTTCTTATAATCATCAACTGTAATGAATTGGTCAAAAGCAGAAAGCTAATACCAGTGCAACTCCTGTTCGTATGTATAGGGTTGTCTAGATTTGGTCTACAGACGGTGTTAATGCTACAAGGTTTTTTCTCAGTGTTCTTTCCACTCTTTTATAGCACACAAATTTATGGTCCACCGATGCTGTTTTTTTGGATGTTTTTCAGCTCTGTCAGTCTCTGGTTTGCCACCTGTCTCTCTCTATTTTACTGCCTCAAGGTAACAGGCTTCACCCAGTCCTCTTTCCTTTGGCTGAAAGTCAGGATCTCAAAGTTAATGCCTTGGCTGCTTCTGGGAAGCCTGCTGACCTCTGTGAACATTGCAGCCCTGTGTGTCAAGGTGGATTACCCTAGAGTTGTGGATATTGATGTCCTCGGGAATGCCACAGCTAAGAGGACTAAGCTCAAGACAAAGCAAATTAATGAAGTTCTTCTCGTCAACTTGGCTTTAATATTTCCTCTGACCATATTTGTAATGTGCACTGTTATATTATTCATTTCTCTCTACAAGCACACTCATCAGATGCAAAATGGACCTCTTGGTTTTAGAAACACCAGGATTGAAGCCCATATTAATGCATTAAGAACAGTGATAACATTCTTTTGCTTCTTTATTTCTTACTTTGGTGCCTTCATGGCAAATATGACATTCAGTATTCCTTATGGAAGTCATTGCTTCTTTGTGGTGAAGGATATTATGGCAGCATATCCCTCTGGCCATTCAGTTATAATGATTTGGAGTAATTCTAAGTTCCAGCAACCAATCAGGAGACTTTTCTGCCTCAGAAGGAGTCAATGAAGAGGAGGATCAATGTAAAATATTTTGTACTTCCTAATCATGGATTCAATGGACTTGTGTTTTATTTTTGTTTACTTATGTGTTTTGTGTGTTCTCTCTCTCTCTCTCCACTGAAAGCACTGATTTTAATGTTGGATGAATGTCTCTTTTTCTAGGGCCTGTGTACTTAAAAAATATTATGACAGTAACATATAAATAACTAGTATTTACTTGCATTGGAATACCAGTTATGTTAGAAATTTAAAAAAATACTAAGTTTTCATTTCACTGACCAAAGTAATTCTGTTACCTGTCTTCTGGTTTATATAATCAACATCACATTGAGTTAGTCTAAGACTTGGAACAATATAATAATTTGGTTATTTGATCACACATAGCTATTTTCCAAAGAGTATAACTTAAAATAATTATACTAATTTATGCTACTTATAATAATGATAATTTAGTGTAATTATTTTAAAATGCAAATTATATGTTGAAAGTGTATGTATGTCAGGGCAATGTACTTAGATACACAGGTTAATGTCTTATTTTGCTAGATATACAGATTAAAGTCTTCTTTTGCTAGATATACTTTTGAATTTAGTTACTAGCTCAGGTTGGTAAATGATAAGGTCAAATAGAGCTGGCATATAGATACACAGTGCAATTGAACAAATATTTTTTACAAGTTAAATAAACATTTTTTAATCCCTTAAAGTGTGAAAGTCATGCCCAAATTGGATGTGAGGGAGGTTGCTGAAAATGAAGTTCTAGCATGATACCATTCTGCTGGTGTTTTAATTTCCCTCCAACTGGGAATCTTGTCTGAGGTATGGCTGTTGCAAATGACTTGATGATCTAAGGTTAAAGCTCTGAAATCTATTGCTAGATTTGAATTGATTCTCCTCTTTTAAAATGGTAAATTGGGTTGCTTTGGGGAAGAAAATATTTTTTGTAATATCTTACATCTCAGAATATCTGTTTGAATCTGTGACATCCTCATTGGCTTTTAAACAAACAAAAAAGTCTAGGTAGTCATTTTAATTGTAAATAAATTGTAATTTAAATGGACTAAAAGTTGCCAGGGTAAGGGAAAAAAACTAGATATATTTGTGGGTATATGCATATGTATGTGTGAAGTCTTTTTTTACTTTACAAAATATTTCCACCCACAATTGCTTATTTCATTTTCAGAACATTTTGTAAAGGAGGCAATAGAATAATCTCAATTTTACAGTTGAGAAACTAAGGTTTGGAGAGGTTGCTATATACACCTAAGTCCACTCAACTACACTCCAGTGCCATAACTGGAACTCAAACCTGGTCCTTCTGTCACTAAAGTGAGAACACGCTCTGTTTAGTTTTCTTTCCATTATTCTTTGTAGGCAACTTTAGGTTCTGAAAGTCGTGATAAGAAGTGACACTCAACGTATGACCTATGACATCCTATGACCTTTCTTCATTATGTCCTAGAAAGATAATTTTTTAAAAATTTCATAAATGTCTGAAGTATTCTATTATTTGGTCAAGTTATTTGTTTTCTATTTCCTCTCATATTTGGTTTCCTAACAGCCTGAGTGAGCTATACATAGGTGCCCCAACTTACATTTTTATATCATTTGACTCTTATGTGGCAGGGAAACGGCTGTAGCAGTCTCACTTTTATAGGTCAGGTGGTACTAAACTCTTTGCTGGGAAAACTATTAACTATGTTTACATCTTGAGTTTTGGATAACTGTGTAACTGGAACCTACCCTTCAGATTATAAAACAGACCTACACACTTTTGCATCACACCCCCCTGGTCTCCTAGGCCAAACTGAAAGTGTCTCATGCTTTCATGAGACAAAGGCCAAACTCATGCTAGTGTCTAAATTACCCAGGGAATTGTGGCATATATTTCCATAGTGATGTGTAATCAGTAGGCCATTTATATCCTCTACTATGCTCATCTATTTCTTTTATTTAAAAAATAATTTTAGTAATTGTTTATTAAATTGTAAAATAATACACAATATAAAAATATGGAAAAGGCAGAGGAATTTCCTGTCAGTCCGGTGATTAGGACTCCATGCATTCACTGCTGAGGGCCCAAGTCTGATCCCTGGCCAGGGAGCTAAGATCCTACAAGTCATGTGTCACGGTCAAAAAAAAAACAAAACATTTGGGAATATACAGAAATATTAGAAGTGAACCTGATACAATCACAGGTAAAATTTTCATATACATTCTTTGGGGGTTTGAAATACATAGACATATAGATATATGTAAGTATATATGTGTAGGTGGTGCTAGTGGTAAAGAACCCTCCTACCAATGCAGGAGATGTAAGAGACATGGGTGTGATCCCTAGGTAGGGAAAAATACCCTGGAGGAGGGCAAGGCAACCCACTCCAGTATTCTTGCCTGGAGAAGCCCATGGACAGAGGAGTCTGGTGGGCTACAGTCCATAGGTCACAAAGAGTTGGACACGACTGAAGCAACTTAGCACAGCACAGCATAATTTTTTATATTATGAGGTACCTGCTATATGCATACTTTATATTCAATGCTACCTTTGATGTAAATTATATGTGTGAAATTTTACATATTTTTAACAGCTTAATAACATTTTATTGTATGGTTGTAACTTTCATCACCGACTCGATGGACATGAGTTTGAGTAAGCTCTGGGAGTTGGTGATGGACAGAGAGGCCTGGCGTGCTGCAATTCATGGGGTCGCCAAGAGTCGGACACGACTGAGCGACTGAACTTTGTTTTTAATCACTTTTCTATAATTAACCTGTCTCCATTAACAAAGAGAACTATAGAGTTGAAAACAATGTTTATATTATTGAGGGGGGAAAAAAACTCACCCAAACAAAACAAAACACATAAAATGTGAAATAGAAGTTTACAATCATAAGAGGAGAATCTTATTAATAATATTTATACATGAGTAACCAGATTGGTACTAATGCCTTGAAAATATCTGGCATGGGAATCTCTTGGCATGGGGCCTGTTGGCATGGGAAACTTTTGTGATGATGCTGTGGGCTTGGAATCCCTTGGAATGGGTTTCAGGCTGGGAATATTTTAGAAAGAGGCTGTGTCATTGCAAGCATTCTAAGACTTCATAAAATCTGTAAAAAAGGCAGGGGGGATTTTAGTAGTTAGTAATTAATTTTCTCTTCCACAATTGTCTTTTTTGTGTATATTATTTCAGGGATCCTTGCAACCTGATAGAGAATATTGTTATCTATGTTAAAGATGAGGAAATCTAACTTGAAAATACAATAGAATTGGTGTAGAATTATCTAGACTTCAGTCTCACTTTCTAAATCTAACTTTCATATTTTTTTTTCCTACAGTTAATTGTACATCAAAGTCACCTGGGAAGCATTTTTTAATTGTATATTCCCAGGCTTATCTTAAGACATGCTGAATACAGTCTCTGGAGATGGAACCCAAAAAATCAAAATACATAATAAACCTCCCCAGGAAATTCTGATACAACTTTTTATGTGACTCATTGCACCACAGCATATCAGTGCTATTGATTGGAGCCTATTCATGTCAAAATAAAGTCTTTTCTAGGAGAAACTTAATGGCATTTAAATAGTACTATTATCCATTACAAAACATTCAAGTTTTAACTCACCCTTTTATTTATATTCTTTTGGTTCATAGGAACTGATTTATATTTTGATTATCTAATGTTGCAACATATGGAATGCATGTGGAATGATAAAGAAGAAATACTATCATGGAAATCCAAAAACAGAAGCCATCGCTGGCTAGTCAAAGGCAGCTCCATAGTGCCCAATATCCATAATTTCTGGAACCTTCTCTAGTGCTCCATGGTTGTGAGTCAGCTCTCTCTCCCTATCTATTTTCCTTCTCTCACTAGAGACAATCATTCTCTACCTTCTATGTGTATCCTTTCTCTACCATAGTTTTCTCCTTAGATAACACCAACCTCAGTGTAATAACATGTCAATTTTTGCAAATCCTTCAGTGAGCAGTCATGTCAAATTCAAACCTTTACCAAGCAATTCCAAGCATAAAAGAGACAGCTACCAATTCACAATAGTTCTCAAAATCTTTAATGAATCTGTTCTTTAGATACAATAGCTTATTCTCAAATTCCCGCTTTACCAAACTTATCACACAATATTAGAAGTTGGAGGCAAAGGAAGAATCAAAATCCTCCTCTTCCACCAAAAAACAGAATTACATGTTTCCAGATAAATTTCGTGAAAATGTAAACAATCTGGCTTGGATTAGCTCACCTAAGGGTTTTCGAAGACTTTTATATTTGCAAGTGTCTTTTATCTTTTCTAGTGTAATGTAACTGTCAACCTAGTTATTTACCTTTTACAGAGAAATAGCCTTACGGCCAATTAGTTGTGTGCTGAAATGGTTTGAGGCAAAGATGTTTAGTGCAAAAATACAGAACAGTACTTTTTTAGGACTTAGGTAAGGCAAGGGGTACCCATAGATTCCACAAAGACTTTTCATGTCACTGGGAGTGGAAGTTTGAAATCTGCAAATAAAAGTTTGGCTTTTCTTCACAATATGTTCTAGATAATGTTGTATCCAAGACTTCTTATTATAGATGGGTGAGGTCTTTGCTGTATAAAACCACAAATACACTATTCAGGAAATAAGCCGATACTGAAAGGTGCAGAGGTTTTTATGTTTCCATCTCTTGGGCAAGTCACAGCTGATTCAAACCAAAAACATGAATTTGAGGATATTGATATTTATTCTGTTTCTTCTGGCTTCTCCCTTAGTGGTCACAGCCCTCTCTTCCTCTGATTAACACTATAGAATTTATATTTAATTAATCAGTAAAAAGTTTTAGTTTTAGCTATTAGTTAAGTAGAGAGAACACTTTCACTAGTTAAGCCCCGATATCTTGTGCCTCTTCTGTGTGACACTGCTTAAATAGTAAATCTTTTGAAAGTTAAAAGCTTCCTCCTCACATACACACACATATCTATTCAATCTCCTAAAAGAATAAGAATTACAAAATTTTATTAAGAACTGCTTTCCTTTTATTAAGCAAGCTTCCTAATTTTTACTAAAGGTTAGATAGGGAAATTACCAATAAGTTATGCAAAAGTAATTTCAGGATGAAGGATGCATCCAGTGTTTTTTTGGTGTTTTTTGTTTTTTTAAATTGGGGTTATGACTATGTTACTCATAGTAATAGTAACACGAAACATTGATTTGCTATCAGAAGGGAGAACTCTGATAATAGCATGAATTAATTGTGTTAGTTACTTGACCTCTGATCATGGAGTAAAGAGAGAAGGTCAGTTTCAATAAGGGGGTAAGTTCTAAAAATTGAACTCTCTGGTTGCTTGACTTGGATGGAATGAATCTCATTTGAGAGCCAGTAAGGGATGGAATGAGAAAAAGGGCAGGAAATAAAGGTATATCATATCAACTTTGCAATTTTTTTCTAGGGCTCTGCTGTGATTCTTTCAAGTTTAAGTTTGCATTTTCAGAGGCCCTTAGTTTTTGCAACATGTTTTGCTACATAATTTAAAAACTTGCTAAGTCTATCCTTACATCCCTTTAAAAAAAAATCTTGCTTCCCCATTATGGTCCATTATAGTTTTTTCAATACCTAGTTTCACAGAAATAAAATGATCAAATATTTTTCTTTAAATCATCTTAAAATCACTGATAGATTTTTGTTTTGCTTATTATCATTATTAATTTTTTTTGTTGTTGTTGTTGCACTGTGTGGCTTGCATTATCTTAATTCCCCAATGAGGGATTGAACCTGTGCCCTTAGCAGCAAAAGCACTGAATTCTAACCACTGGACCACTGGAGAATTCCCTAGTTTTGCTTTTTAAATGTACATTAAGTTTTCTATAGCTCTATCAGTGTTCCAACACTTGCACTGTAGTGTGTTAAAGCTTCTATAATAATTTCAGTCATAAATTAAGTCTATGGCTCTATGCTCAGGTTAATGGTGACCTCCAAGAGGGTTAACACCAAAGGGGACCTTCTCAGACAGCTGCCGCCAGTCCACCTATCCCTGCAGTGAGCCCCTGCTGACTCACACCTCCACAGGAGACCCTCCAACACTGGCAGCTTTGGTTCAGTTTCCTGTGGAATAACTGCTCCTTTCCTCTGTCTTGGTATGCACAAAATTTTCTTTGTGCTCTCCAAGACTGGAGTCTCTGTTTCCCCCAGTCCTGTGAAAGTCTGGTAATCAAATCCCACTGGCCCTCAAGGTCAGATTTCCTGGGAATTCCCAGTTCCTTTGTTGGATCCCCAGGCTGGGAAGCCTGATGTGGGGTTTTGAAACTTCACAACAGTGGGAGAACTTCTTTTGTATTAATGTTCTCCAGGTTGTGGGTCACCCACTCAGCAGGTATGGGATTTGATTTTATTGTGATTGTACCTCTCCTACCATCTGGCTGCAGCTTCTTCTTTGTCTCTGGACATGGGGTATCTTTTTTGGTAGGTTCCGAAGTCCTCCTGTCGATAGTTGTTCAACAGCTAGTTACGGTTTTGGTGCTCTTGCAGGAGGAGATGAGCGCACGTTCTTCTACTCCACCATCTTGAACTGGAAGCCTGTAGATTATTATCCTTAAGTACATTTTGTACTGTTTTGAAATTGGACAAACAGAACTGTTGGAAGAGTGTGTAATTTCCTTGGTTTTGTCTTGCTGCAATGAAGATTTGAAATAGCGGACCAGTGTAACATCTTGATTATAGCTCAGAGTTTTATTCGATAAACAAAGAATAGTACACCCTTGAGGCATGAGGGCAGGCCAACTGCAAAGGAGAGGAGCCAACCAGTCTTGGCTTGCTCTTTTTATATGTTTTGTCTCCTCCCCTCTGAGCCTGCCCCAAGCAAATTAGGTCTAGCCTGGAATTGGGGGTGTTCATTTCACCTGAGGTTCTCACTCTGGTCCATAGATTTTTCCTTTGTTACCTTTCTGCGGGCTTTTCCCTTTCTTTGTCTTCTAACCCCACCATTTTGGACTCCTTTTTCCAATTCTAACTAACAGAACTAAAATTTTTTATCAGTACTTTGAGAAAAGAAGTAAATTATACTTGAGTTTACAAATGATGAACAGTGTTAGTATTTTTAATTGGCATAAAAGAGAGTAAACAATTATTCTAGAATGCTATGAAGGGTAGCAGCTAATGAGGTGGTAAAACAATAATTATCAGCCACTGCAGGATGACGAAAGGACACCAGTATATGAAATGGGAGTGAAGGAAGGCAGCAAGAGGCTGAAGGTGAGAAGAGACAGAAAGAGGTGAGAAGACAATGCTCTTGGAAGTAGTCCATCTGCCCGCTGAGGTTTCAGTCTCCTGCTATAAAGGACACCAAAAAGGGAGCCCGGAAGTGGCACGAGGGAACCAAGCAGCTGATCAGGTGGCTAAGAGAGCAGCCTTACAGAACCATGACCTAATCGGGGTTGTCACCTTAGTTCCACAGACTAATTTGCCAGAAACTGCTTCATATACTGAAGGTGAGGCTCTTAAAGCTGAGAGTGAGGGCTTTCAAGGAGATAATATGGGTGGTTACAAAAGGAGAGACTCCTTTTTCTGCCTGGGAACCTCCAGTGGAAGTTGTTTAACTCCTTACCTGCCACCACTCATTTAGGAAAAAAGGCCCTCCATAGATTACTAGAAAGATCCTTCAAAGGAACAGGCCTCCAGATAACAATAAGGCACGTGGTGTCCTCTTGTCCCACTTGCCAGTTAAACAACCCCCAAGGAGCTCAAAGACCCCAGCTGGCCCAGCCCATCCAACAGCATGGAACCTACCCAGGAGAGGACTGGCAGATGGACTTCACCCAGATGCTAGTTTCTCAAGGGTATAGATACCTACTAGTCATGACCATTCACGGGATGGATTGGAGACTTTCCCACCTGGATTGAGACGACTGAGGAGGTAGTAAAAAAACTGCTCCATGAAATCATTCCAAGGTTTGGCCTGCCCAGGTCATTACAAAGTGACAATGTGACACCATTTACTTCTAAGGTCACCCAAGTGATCTCTAAAGCATTGGGCATTACTTACTATCTCCATTGTGCCTGGAGGCCTCAGTCTTCAGGAAAAGTAAAAAGAGCCAATCAATTCTTAACATCAATGGTAAAAATGATAAACCAGAAGACCTCCCTCAGATGAAAGGAGGCTTTAACCAATAGCTCTCCACCCATATTGCCCTAAGGAACAGGTTGGTCTTAATCCTTATGAGATACTATATGGGAGACATTTTGTTTATCTCAATGACCTCTTCCTAGATCCAGAGGCTCAGACTGTCCCGTCTTATACTATGTTCAGTTCAGTTCAGTCACTCAGTAGAATCCGACTCTTTGCAACCCCATGAACCACAGCATGCCAGGCCTCCCCGTCCATCACCAACTCCCGGAGTCCATCCAAACCCATGTCCATCAAGTCAGTGATGCCATCCAACCATCTCATCCTCTGTCGTCCCCTTCTCCTGCACTCAATCTTTCCCAGCATTGCAGTCTTTTCAAATGAGTCAACCCTTCGCATCAGGTGGCCAAAGTATTGGAGTTTCAGCTTCAGCATCAGTCCTTCCGATGAACACCCAGGACTGATCGCCTTTAGGATTGGCTGGTTGCATCTCCTTGCAGTCCAAGGGACTCTCAAGAGTCTTCTCCAACACCACAGTTCAAAAGCATCAATTCTTTTGGCCCTCAGCTTTCTTTATAGTCCAACTCTCATATTATACATGACTACTGGAAAAACCATAGCTTTGACTAGACAGACCTTTGTTGGCAAAGTAATATCTCTGCTTTTTAATATGCTGTCTAGCTTGGTCATAACTTTCCTTCCAAGGAGTAAGTGTCTTTTAATTTCATGGCTGCTAGTCACCATCTGCAGTGATTTCGGAGCCCAGAAAAATAAAGTCAGCCACTGTTTCCACTGTTTCCCCATCTATTTGCCATTAAGTTATGGGACCGGATGCCATGATCTTAGTTTTCTGAATGTTGAGCTTTAAGCCAGTTTTTTCACTCTCCTCTTTCACTTTCATCAAGAGGCTCTTTAGTTCTTCACTTTCTGCCATAAGGGTGGTGTCATCTGCATATCTGAGGTTATTGATCTTTCTCCCGGCAATCTTAATTCCAGCTTGTGCTACTTCCAGCCCAGCGTTTCTCATTATGTACTCTGCATGTAAGTTAAATAAGCAGGGTGACAATATACAGCCTTGACGTACTCCTCTGCCTATTTGGAACCAGTCTGTTGATCCATGTCCAGTTCTAACTGTTGCTTCATGACCTGCATACAGGTTTCTCATAGAGGCAGGTCAGGTAGTCTGTTATTCCCATCTCTTTCAGAATTTTCCACAGTTTATTGTGATCCACACAGTCAAAGGCTTTGGCATGGTCAATAAAGCAAAAATAGATGTTTTTCTGGAACTCTCTTGCTTTTTCAATGATCCAGCGGATGTTGGCAATTTGATGTCTGGTTCCTCTGCCTTTTCTACAAACAGCTTGAACATCTGGGAGTTCACGGTTCATGTATTGCTTATACCATGGCCATTGGGCAGTTCCAACAACATATATGTTTGTGGGGCATCAACCAGGATCCAAAAGATTATAAAGAGCCACCACTATATGCTCCAGGAACTCACGTCCTAATTAAAGTCTGGAAAGATGGGTCCCCAAAGGCTCAACTCCAGCCCACATGGAAGGGCCCATACCCTGTAATACTTTCTACCCCCACAGCAGTCAAGGCGCCAGGACACGACTCCTGGATTCACTACTCACGAGTCAAGCTGTGGAAGAAAACAGAAGAGGACACTCAGTACACCTGTGAGCCCCTGGAGATCTCAGATACCCATTCAGAACTACAAATGAGTGTCATTCATATGAACACTACCAAAATTAAGTTCTGGGATAAGATTTCTCTGGATAGCTCTGAAGAGCCAACACAGCTTTGTAGGGGTTATACTCCAAAAGAGGCAGGAGGTAGATCTCCTGATCCCTGAACAAGGAGGAACCTGAGCAATCTTGGATGAGATGTGTTGCTTCTGGGTAAATACCTCCAGCTAAGATTTAAAAAGTCTCACGAAAAACATTCAGATCCTATGGGATCTCAAAGAATGAGCTGGAGAGTCCTCAGGGTGACTACAATCTCCCTTTGGGGGAATCCTTCTCCTGGCGAGAGGGAATTTAGAGTTGGCTAATAGCAACCCATTCCAGTACTCTTGCCTGGAAAATCCCATGGGCTGAGGAGCCTGGTAGGCTGCAATCTATGGGGTCTCAAAGAGTCGGACACGACTGAGCGACTTCACTTTCACTTTTCACTTTCATGCATTGGAGAAGGAAATGGCAAGCCACTCCAGTGTTCTTGTCTGGAGAATCCCAGGGACAGTGGAGCCTGGTGGGCTGCCGTCTATGGGGTCACACAGAGTCGGACACGACTGAAGTGACTTAGCAGCAGCAGCAATGCCCCTAACTCAGCTTCCCTTGTAGCTCAGCTGGTAAAGAATTCGCCTGCAATGCGGGAGACCTGGGGTCGATCCCTGGGTTGGGAAGATCCCCTGGAGAAGGGAAGGGCTACCCACTCCAGTATTCTGGCCTGGAGAATTCCATGGACTCTACTGTCCATGGGGTTGCAAAGAGTTGGACACGACTGAGCAACTTGCATTCATCAATGCCCCTACTAATCCCTGTTATCCTCATATTGATGCTGCTTATGATTGCTCCTTGTATTATCAATTGTCTAACCCATTTCATCTCTGCCGAAGTCAACAAGCTACAACATGTAGTACAGTTCAACAAGGATATTTAAAACTACACCCAACCCTGGAAAGTATCACTCATCCTTGAATGGACATTGCTATAAGGACTCTGAGGCTTGAGACAAGCAAGAGGGGGAGGCCCAATGCCCCTCACCATCCCAGTTCAGCAGGAAGTAGACAGACCTTGATGCCCCTATTCCCAAAGAATTGAGCCTCCCATATCTTGAGGGGGAAATGTTAGGTAGTTACAATAGGAAAAAGGAGCCCAAAATGGTGGCGGCTGAAGGACAAAGAAAGGAAAAGCCCACAAAAATGGAACAGAAGAAAATCCAAGGACTGGAGTGGGAACCTCAGGTGAAACACACAGCCCTCCTGGCTAGCCAGTTTACATACGGCAGGCTCAGGGGAGGAGAAAAAAAAAAAAAGGAGCCAAAATTGAGTTTGTCTTTTGGGTTGGCCCACCCTCACCCCTCGAGCATGTATTTTCCTTGCTTGCTAAATAAAACTGAGCTATAACACTGGTCTGCCAAATAAAACTGAGCTGGTCCATGGTTTCAAATTTTTGCTGTGCTGAGACAGAACTGAGGAAATTACACACTCCCCTGACAACTGTTACACAATTTTGTCCTCTTGACGAATATTCAAAGAG
Organism: Odocoileus virginianus; assembly: GCF_023699985.2. NCBI lineage: Eukaryota > Metazoa > Chordata > Mammalia > Artiodactyla > Cervidae > Odocoileus > Odocoileus virginianus. Next base: position 91,840,769 of record NC_069674.1, on the reverse strand, counting down.
TACCACCTCATTTCCTACTGCCAGTTCCAACTGTTCTGAAATGTAACCCCTATGACTTTATTGATCCAAATTCATGTAAATAACTATGCTTATTGTCTTTTCATGTAACTCAAGCTTCAGTTTGTTCCTATTTTTCTTTGTTATTTTCAGTGTGGAAATTGTCCCCTTTCAAAAAGAAAAGACATAAAATAGAAACAAAGCAATTTAGCTGCATATGGCATACATTAATATTATTCCTTCTGCTCAAGAAACTCCCATTGTTTTTTTTTTTCCTTTTTTTAAAAATTCTGAACATAATTGAAAACCTATTTTACTTTTGTATTAATTTATGGAGTATTTTGAATTACAGTTACCAGCTAGGTGATAAGATTATTATTACAATACTTTTTAAGTTAATTTATTTGAATCAATATAAATATATGTTATTATGTTATTCAAGTAGCTTTTTAAGAAATGTGCACATTCCTTATGTAAAATTAAAGTGCTCTAAGCTCTACCAGTAAACAAGCCTTTTCCAAATGCAGATTTCTGAGCCCAGGTGAAATAAAGCCAGCTGTTTGGAAGCCATCAGCTACTTCCTCTCTGGTAAGTGCTGAGGAGCTGGGGGGATGTGTGAGGCTGCCATCAGACACATTTGCCATCTCTTATGGTAAACAAGGAACAAGTATGTGAACAACAAAGAAAGCAGGATTGGCCCCAGATAGCTGGATACATATGAAAGAGATTACTTCAGCAAGCCCGGATGCTTGCATCTTCTCATACATTGAAGATTGCTAAATCTCTTCATGTGAGAGATTTAATTTTTCTTAATTAAGTGTAATCTTTTAATATTCAGATTTCCTGCTCCTTGCTTCAAACTTGTATATAGCCTGGCTCCTCCGCTGCCTCCTAGGAGGTAGCTCTCTTGGGGTCACCTGAGATACTGTCTCTTGGGCTCAAGTCCTAACATTCCCACTGAATAAAATCTAACTCTCAACTTTCAGGTTGCGCTTATTTTTTTTTTTTTTTTCAGTGAGCACTTAGTACCAGGAGACATGAAAATCAGAATGTGGAGATTTTTGTCACAATAGGTTACCTTCCTTATTTTAGGGAAGCTGAGCATCAGATCCTTTCACATACCATATATATTTATGTGCAGTAAAAATGTATTATACATTCAAAGTATCTATATAACAGAAGATTTTTGGATGGTTCTATATATAACTTCAGTCACTTAACCACAAAACAATATTTCTCTAGGAGAAACTTCTTGAAAAGCATTCGTGAAAGCATAGAAGAGAATTATAGTAGCTTTTATGGTGTCCACCCATCTAAACCACCTTCCCTTCCTCTCCTTTTTACTAAGAACGTTGCTGTTGTGAAAGATCAGAATAGATCTTTGTTGCTCTAAAGAAATTTTCAGAGATGTTCTTACTTCAAGGACCTGCCCCCTCATTAATTTCCCAGGGGAGTAACTGTCAGGACTGGTCATTTGGCATTTAATACTTAGTCTTAAGATATATTCTTATAGGTTTTTGTATCTTTTCTAGTGAATTATTCATAATTTTCTTGAAATCTAAGGCCATGCCCTGTGTATTTTCACATCCTAAACAATAGTAATGAACCAATATAAAAAGACACTTTGAACATATTATTTTGAGAAAGAATCATATGCCTCCCTATGCAGAGAGTGAGAGAGATATGTTAGATAGCATAAAGATAGGTTAATTTTATTCCAAAACCGTAAGAGATTGAGTAAACCAAACTCTGCTCTCATTTCCCCAAGGAAGAAAATTGAATATTGAAATATTGAAAATTGAAATTGAATACTGGGAAAAACAGCGCAGGTAAATTGATGTTTGAGTTTCAGTTTATAAACTGGGATAAAATTATATATAAGCAATTCACTGCCCCCCAGTGGTGAACTTTCACTTCAGATGATATAATAAGATAGTCAAAAGGCTCCAGACATCAGGGCTCTTGGTTCAGGCAGTTTTATGCACGCGTGCCTGCTAAGTTGCTTCAGTTGTGTCCAACTCTTTTCTACCCTATGGACCATAGCCTGCCAAGATCCTCTGTCCATGGGGTTATCCAGGCAAGAGTACTGGAGTGTGTGGAGATGCTCTAACTTCATTAGAAAAATATGAGAAAAAGAGAAGCTAAATGCTCAGGTCACAGGAATTTTTTGAACCAAATGAGGGTAAATAACCAGCCCAAATCACAAACAAATTGTAAAGAGAAAGTAAAACCAAAAATATTTATGACTTTTGTGGGATAATTAGAAACCTGAATTTTGCCTAGGTATTAGTATCAATGAATTGATGTTCTTTTTCTAGATTTCATAGTGGTGCTATGTTTATGCTTTTTTTTTTTTTTTAAGTGTTTTCTCTTTTAGTGGAAACTTTCTAAAATAATTACTGATAAGTTGATTGTTTTGTTGTTGTATAGTCGCTAAGTAGCATCCAACTCTTTGCTGACTCCATGGCCCGATAGCCAGGCTCCTCCATCCAAGGGACTTCCCAGTCAAGAATACTGGAGTGGGTTGCTGTTTCCTTCTCCAGGAGATCTTCCTGACCCAGGGGTCAAACCCATGTCTCCTGAATTGACAGGAGAATTCTTTACCCCTGAGCCGCCAAGGAAGCTTGATAAGGTGATATGATGCATCAAAATAATAATAAGAGAAGGAGATAAGTCGGAGGATGTTTAAAGCAATTTGGGCTATAAGTTGATCAATTTTTTAGCCAGGTGATGGTAACATGAAGATTCATTATGCAATTCTGTCTATTTTGGTACACATTTGAAATTTTCTATGAGATTTTTTTTTTTTTTTAATCTCACCAAGAGATCACTGAGTGTAGAATTTGACCACTGAAAACAGAAAGCTTTCTCCATAATTTATTTTGCAGAAATCATTAGGTTAAGCTGTAAATTATGGAAGAACAACTTGTCATCCTCACTTGCCTTATAAAATGAACATTGAGGAAATTAACTCAAACATCCTTAAACCCAAGGTAATAAAAGAGTTGAACCTGCTTTTCAAATTGTGTGTATATTAAATGTTAAACTCATGTTGACTTACAAAAAGATTACTAAACAAATACAAAAAGTGAATTGTCGAGACATTATTTAGTAAAGCTGCTCTAGAGTGGGATTATTTTCTCTCTTGATGTTTACTAAGTTTTGAATTTTGTAATATATTGATTTTCTAACATTTCCAAAAAGAGCTCAGGAGTTATTGCCTTGTTGCTAGGTTTTAGGGAACATGAAAGGTCCTACTTTCACTTTTTTTCCTAATCTGACTTGAGTCCTTTAGAAAATTAATTCAGTTTCTTAGCAACCCAGGTGGGCAAAACTTAAATACACTTTGAGATCTTTTGTAAACAAAGGCTAAATGTTTCCTTATAAACTATCTGTTTACTTATTCTCATCTGGCTTTGCAGAAAAGATCTTCTGAGACATACTACCAAAAACAATTTTATTAAAACTCGCAATTTTAAATGGTGAGTGAAGTTACTGATTTTCTAATGAATGCTCCTTTTTCGGGTTTATTTTGAATTATTCCAGTTTGTCAGCTTATCTAGATCTTTGGAATTTGTGTACTTTATGTTAAAATATATGACATTAACTCATTTATGAGAGAAGCAATCTCTTTATATATAATATTGTAAATGGGAAATCATGAGATATGTCAAGAAGGAGAAAGCTGGAAGTGCTGAATTTCTTTATAAATCTACAAATGTAAATGAATTCCTGGTCTAAGGATTTCACTGTGATCTTAATAGCAGACTATTTTACAATGCTCTTTGCTTGTTTATAGCATTTAGGTATCAGGTACATATCTGTATCAGTTTATCTCTCTGTCTATCTAGCTTCCCAAATACTTAAGTTTACAAAATTAAACTCATATTTGTGAGCAAAATAAGCTTAAATTTGCATATATTTGCTAACCTAAGGAATGCATTTATTTTAAAATCTGATTATTAAAGCAGATAACAAAAATATTTTGTGACATTCTAGTAGAAAGTATTCGGAGAAGGCAAGAACCACTCCAGAACTCTTGCCTGGAAAATCCCACGGACAGAGGAGCCTGGTAGGCTGCAGTCTATGGGGTCACACAGAGTCGGACACGACTGAGCGACTTCACTTTCACTTTTCACTTTCATGCATTAGAGAAGGAAATGGCAACCCACTCCAGTGTTCTTGCCTGGAGAATCCCAGGGATGGCGGAGGCTGGTGGGCTGCCATCCATGGGGTCACACAGAGTCGGACACGCCTGAAGTGACTGAGCAGCAGCAGTAGAAAATATTGAGGAAGAAATTTAAAGTTTATTTTTTATATTGCCACTATTAGAAGCTTTCATTATTTAGAAAAAATGTAATTAGATATTTGAGCTTTTAGATACAGTTTAAAAAAAAAATCTGTAATTTCTAGAATTTGACACATAAAATTCTTATTCCTCTTATCATGGAACCATTTAAAGTTTGCATTTTTGTAAGGTTGAAAAATCATTGAATAAAAGATATTTCACATGACTCAACCTAAAATATGCAGAACCCTACATAGTGTTTGTAAAAATAGGTATATTTGTCTCAATGTTACAATCTGATTTGGGTCAGATCTTGCAATTAACTAACTTTAATACAAGGAACAAGGCAAAATGTAAATTCGAGTTCCACTGCTGTATTCATAAGGAAATATGAACCCTGATAGATCTGGGAAAGCTTTTACTGGAGTGGCATTTAAACTAATCCTTAAGACCAGTGTAATTTCATAGATGGAGAATAACTGGGCTTGTTGAATGCAGATTAAACTATTATTTCCAGTGAGACATCTTTGGCAAAGTACAGCTTCTGTATATCAACATTTATCACTAAATCTTTGACTAAATGAGATTACTAGTTTACTTTCTCTTACTTTCTCAACCTCACATCTTATGACCATATTTCTCTATGCCTTAGCTTTTTCCGCACAACGTGAGGAGCATAATGTGATATTGCCATCACAAGCTTCAGTCATTCAACTAGATCTCCAGTTGATTTCTTTCTGCTGGGGTATCCTGGGACTACAATTGAGGGAGGAGGCAGATGGGCCACCCCCACCCCAAGGGTAAAGCAATTGAAGATTCATTCCCTATGGACTGAAACTTCAAGACAAGAATAGCAGGACAGTTGAGGGATGAGCCTGGGCCTTAGAGATGCATGCCCACACGTGGGAGGATCCTGATCTATACCAAATATGGACAGTGAACCAGACAAATCAAAATGACTGGCCAAAGGAAACCCGGAAGAAATGTCCCATAAAAGTAATCCAAACTGCCATGAGGGTGTGACTCAGCGCCTCTCTCTCCCTGAGTCTGCCCTTTGTCTTTCCACGCATTGTTTATATTGTTCAGTTGATAATTTGTGTCCGTCTCTGTGACCCCATGGACTGCAGCACGCCAGGCTTCCCTGTCCTTCACTATCTCCCAGAGTTTGCTCAAACTCATGTCCATTGAGTCGGTGATGCCATCCAATCGTCTCACCCTCTGTCATCCCCTTCTCTTCCTGCCCTAAATTTTTCCCAGCCTCAGGATCTTTTCCAATGAGTCGGTTCTTCACATCATGTGGCCAAAGTATTGAAGCTTCAATTTCAGCATCATCCAATTCATCCAATGAATGTTCAGAATTGATTTCCAGTATACTCTTATTCCTCTTAATAAATACTTTACTTACTTCAGTACTTTCCATCTGTGTGGGATTTCTTTTCTGCAAAGCTGAAGGGCCAGGGCCCTTGTCATTGACCGTTGGTCCAGTGGCTAGGATCTGGTGCTTTCACTGCTGTGACCCAGCCACAATATCCTGGGAACCAAAGCCTTGCTCCAAGACATTGCCGGCCGAGGCCACCTGAGATCATGATGACATATGCTAATACATGGTTTGTATATCACAGAAGCTTAATTTTACATGCATGTTATTCTTTTGAATAATATGTAACAATAACTTCGTAATATAAGGACACAATGAAGTATCATACAAATTAAAGGTAATTTATCCCTGGCTTATATATTGCACAGTTGCAGTTTTTGGTAGCCAGGAAGCCCCAGACATATACAGACAGAGACAGAAATGAACATTAGTGGCAAGAAGGAGATAGATGAGCTTGTGTCTACTCTCAGCTACCTAGTCAAAAGAAGTCTAGACCACACTGCATTCTCCAGTTAGAGCTTCTTAATCTGTTGACTGTCTAGTTCTCTTACTACCATGACACTTGTTTTTCATATCGATTAGACCTATTCTTATTCTTCCCGTTTATAAACCTCCTGGTCAGTTTCTTCCTAGCTGTGCATCCTGGTGAGACACTTTGTTGTCTCACTTAACAACAGCTTCAACCTCCATATTTTTTCATGGCGGCTGATTACAAAACCCGGACCATGAATCAGTACTCTCATGTGTTTTCTTTGCTCATGTAACCAGATTTCTGAGCCCTGCAGGAAATAGGTATGTTCACAATTTTAGTCAAGACTGAGCCTTCGGTGCACCTCAGAAATTACAAAATATATTTCAACAGAAATGTGAAGGGTCATAGGTGAGGCAAGAGAGTTATAAAAGAAGGCGTGAACTGGGAGCAAATTAACCACTCACTGTCAAGGGCTTATTTTCATCATCTCCTAGTGAGTGGGCAGGTCAGTGTTAAAGTCACATTAGCCAGATTCAGAAGCATCCAACATGAAAACAACATGCAAATTTATTAGTTTATGAGAAAAATAAACCAAACTAACTCGTATTTTCTTTCCAGTTCATTATCTTCCAGTAGACTACTGTGCATATGAAACCAGATGATCATCTAAGAGTGATTTGGTTAAAGTTAGATGAGAATAATTTCATTATTGGTTATATAGTTAAATGGCCCAGGTTATGAAAAGTTATGCATAGATATGAGAAGGGAAATAAAAATACCAATTATGGGCCAGCTTACCCTCCCCTCTAGAAGAATCTTGGAAGGGTACTGCCAACTTTCAAACTCTTACCCTTTCTCTTTTAACATCCTTTTTTACAAACCCTTTTAATTTCTATGCAGACATTCTTATTGTTTACTGTATAATAAAGCTATGACAAACCTAGACAGTGTATTAGAAAGCAAAGACATCACTTTGCCAACCAAGGTCCATATAGTCAAACCTATGGTTTTTCCAGTAATCACATATGGATGTGATAGTTGAACCATAAAAAATGTTGAGCACCCTAGAACTGATGCCTTGGAATTGTGGTGCTGGAGAAGACTCTTTTAGACTGTAAGGAAATCAAACCAGTTAGTTTCCTAGGAAATTAACTCTGAATATTCATTGTAAGGACTGATGCTGAAGTTGAAGCCCCAATAATTTGACCACTTGTTGTGAAGAGCCAACTCATTGGAAGAGACCCTGATTCTGGGAAAGATTGAAGACAAAAGAAGATGGCGGCAGAGGATGAGATGGTTGGATGCCACCACTGTCAATGTGGTGCTGGGACTATTTGGACATGAATCTGAAGCAAACTCCAGGAGATAGTGAAGGACAGAGAAGCCTGGCATGCTGCAGTCCATGGGGTCGCAAAGAATCAGAAATGATTTAACAACTGAACAACAGCATAATATATAAACATGAAATTAAGATATTTTAATTTAACTTATATTTTTAGCATTGCTTAGGAAATGGTAAACCTATATCCTATATCCATGTTTTGTTAATTGGTGTGGTACTTTAATGATTAAGTTATTTTGCAGTAATTTTGTAGAGATTGTAAGTGGCTCCCTATGCATCAAATCACCTTTATATTTATTATATTATTGAGCAACAGAGGATAATATATTTTTGAACACGGGGGAATTTCTAATCTTCTCACTCAGATATTAAGTATCACCTTTTTTTTTTTTTTTTTTGGTCTTTATTCAGCTTTAAAAAATGTAGTAAGAATCCTCAACATAAGATCTAGCCTCCTGATAGATTTTCAAGTGTACAATACAATACTGCTAGCGTGGAACACCATTCTACAGCAGACCTCTAGAACTTATTCAGCTTGTGTAACTGAAACATTATACCTGTTGAATACCAGTGCCTCACTCTTCCTCCCCACCAAGCCCTGGCAACCACCATTCTACTCTCCATTTCTGTTTGACTATTTTAGATTTCTTCATATAAGTGGAATCATGCAGTATTTGTCCTTCTGTGACTGGCTTATTTCATTTAGTATAATGACCTCCAAGTTCATTCATATTGATGCACATGGCAGAATTTCCTTCATTTTTAAGGCCGAATATTTTCTGTATATACAACATTTTCTTCATCCGTTTGTTAGTTTGCCACCTCCGCAGGAGCTGCCCAGGTGTAATCTGAACCTGGCCCCTCTGGACACGGAAGGCAGGGCAAGACCAAAGACAGAGGCAGACCATTGCAGGTAGGGAGGTAGGCAGGTTTAAGAAGCAAAGACACTTACACTATGTGGCTTGTCCTGGGCAGCTGCAAGATGAGTGAATCTCTGCACTGGCTCCCCACTCTGCCTGAATCTTGAAAGTTTGTAGAGAGGACTTCCCTGGTTAAAGTCACGTATACTGTCCAGATAGCCTCAGCAACACAGTACTATCTCAAGGCTGTGTCCTTGGGTAACCTCTAGATCAGGAAACTCAAGCAAGGCATGCACTCTAAAGACAAGGAGGGGATGAGGGACCTCCAGTTGCCGTTGAGTCACTGAGTTTTTGAAATTGAGTTTTGGGGCAGTTTGTTAAAAAGCATTATTATAGCAAAAGCTGACTTAGCCGCAGGCCTATACTTCCAGCAATATAGTGGGCACATATTTTGTTTAAATCTACTTATTATTATAACTTCTTTCCATACACTGTTGCTCCTCTTGTATTTCTTATCTTGGTTAAGAAATTTTGTGGTATGTTTGATTCGTTAAAATGATGTGTCATAAAAGACCTTTTTTGATATAACCGTAACTGATTTTTAAAAATCTTTTTATTCTGCTACCTCTTCACATACATATGCTATGCTTCTGCTACACATGCCTCTGGCTTTTCTCTCAATGGATCATAATCATTTAAAAAAACATTTATATTAGAAGTTGAAAAACAATTATCATTTTATTTTACAAAATATTTATTATTAACTTTTTAAGTTGACGTTTGTCAGTGTTTCTCCAAAGTAGCTTTTCTTTATTCTCAACTTCAAATTACTGCATAATAGCATTTAGAATCTTGAAGTTTCTCTGTTTTGGTGTTTTTATCAAACAGCATAAAATTCTAGCACAAGAGAAGGAAAGTCATACCTACCTCAGACCCTTATTTCCCAGGCACCAGCATTGTTTATTTCCACTTAGCCAGATAAATTTTATTTTATTTTTATCCCTATTTCCATGGAGATTTCAAATTCATTGGCATTGTCTACTATCATATTAGACACTCAACTGTGACCGACTCTTTGCAACCTCAGGGACAGTAGCCTGCCAGGCTCCTCTGTCCATGGGATTCTCCAGGCAAGAATACTGAAGTGGGTAGCCATTCCCTTCTCCAGGAGATCATCCCAACACACAGACTGAACCTGGGTCTCCTGCATTGCAGGCATATTCTTTACATTCACTAAATGTGAATGTGCCAAGAACTGTGCCAACCATGTCCTTGTAACAGATCAACAAAGAGGAAATCCATGATTCTTATCTATAGATCCCAATAGTAGAAGCTGAAAGTTGCTCAGTTGTGTCCAATTCTTTGTGACCCCAGGGACTATACAGTCTAAAGAATTCTCCAGGCCAGAATACTGAAGTCTGTAGCCTTTCCCTTATCAAGGGATCTTCCCAACAGGGATTGAACCCAGGTTTCCCACATTGCAGGTGGATTCTTTACCAACTGAGACACAAGGGAAGCCCAAGAATACTGGAGTGGGCAGCCTATCCCTTCTCCGGGGGATCTTCCCAACCCAGGAATCGAACCAGAGTCTCCTGCATTGCAGGTGGATTCTTTACCAACTGAGTTGTGAGGGAAGCCCAATACATGTATCATGGTTTAGATGACCAGAGATACCTCAGAAATAGCTTATGACAAGTTTTACTTACTGCCTGTGCCTTGGTGAAATGCTATTTCCTTACTTTACCCCCCCACCCCGACTTATTTCTCCTTATTCTTCAAGATCAGTGCAAATGATAAATTTTCTTTCAGCATCATTTCTATTTTCCTGATGGAGCTAGCTGTGCTCTCTCCTGGCCTCTCTTAACACTATTGTAATATCTATCACATTACATAGGTTATTTTTTATCTTCATTCATAAAACTATTGTGGTATCTATCGTATTACATAGGTTTTATTTGTCTTCATTGCTTTCTCTCAATTTCTCTCACTTATTTACGGATATGGATTTCAAGTTAATTGTTTTGAATTCCTAGCCCCTAGCTCAGTAACTACTGTGACAAACATGTTGAATAAATACTTGCAGTCACCACAATACTTTCTTCCCCTCTACACACACTCCCTATCATTTCTGAGCTTTTTTTTTTTCCTGCTTCATAAATATTTTAGAGGTTACCCTGGCCCAGAGAGAAAACATTCAACATACCGTTGCTACACTGGCATACCTCACCAGTTTCCGTATCTGTTGCAGATTTCAACCTGGGAAAACAACCATGTGTCCCAGACAGGTAGGAGAGGCAGGGATGCTGCAGAGAGGCTGCACTGTCTCATGCAAGATCGCAGCTCCAAATGGAAAATAAATGCACTGCAACCACCACAATCTGAAGTAAAAGTCAATGTATGGGAAATAAAGCCTCCTGATTTTAGTTATAAACTGTATACATCTTTGAGGCTTGCGGAAAAGCCATCAAGTACCATCATGGAAGAAGGAAGAAGAAAAATCCCTGATTTTCCAGGAAAAATGGTTCACCTTCCCAGCCTAAGGAATCCTCCCAAGAAGGCCATATCTCCTAAATTTATAACTACATTCCCACGTCTGGATTCACATAAAGCAAAGTTAATGTTTGTGGAGAGTGGAAAATATCCAAATGGTGTATACCTCAATCCAAAACCACATGACTTTCGACAGGTACAAAAATAGCATTTGATTCTAAATAACTTAAAATTAGATATGGGAAAAATGTATTATTTTTGTTCATTTCTTAACTATAACTATTATGTGAATAAAAAAAGTATATGTGAATATAATGTGTATAAAGTTGAAGCAGTATTTCTCATGCAGCAACACAATTCAAATTCAGCAATAAACGGATGGCAAAGGATGGCTGATGTTTCTGATGGGGTTTTATTTGCTGGAAGGGATGACCAATTTAGGGATGGCTTTAGAAAACCATTCAAGAAAGGGTTCAAGAAGATCTTGGACTGAAGTATGTTTGGAAAACTGTTTCCAGGAGTTTACTGTCTAGTAATGAATCAATCATGGAACAAGTGGATGAGTGAATGAAAATTGACAAAGAGGGGATATTGTATTACTTCAATGAGTCTTTCTAATGGTTTGGAGTCTTTCCAATATTTTGAACAATATATGAGCAAGAATTTCTAATTTAAAATTGTGGTGGGAAATAAATATTTAAGGAGATGTGATTAGGTCAAAATATAATTCCATTAGAACATGAATATATCCTATATTTAGGTCTATAATCTAACACATAAATATGGTTCTTGCTAGGTAAAGAGAGAAGCAATAGGACTGATAATACCAAAAAATCTAAAAAAGAAAAAATAAAAAGGAAAAAGCTTATTCCAGTGGGAAAATATAGGAAAACAGTTAAGAGTATTGAGTATCCTAGTTCTCTTACTTTCTAATAATTTTGTATAAGTTGTTAAGCCTCTCTCCTTATTTGTACATTGGGATAAAAATACTACATGTTTTATATGGTTATTTTAAGTAGTGAAGGAGACAATTACATACAAATTTCTTACAACAAAGTTGGAAATATTGAGGTACTCAATAAAAGTGAACTTTTAGGGGCTATTAGGATAAAAGTTGGGAAATTCAAAAATCTTTGATCTGTAACCTTATTTACTTATCCAGGGCATCTAAATGCTTCTGTTTGTAGTAAGTGAAACATATTACCTTTTGTAAATGAGGGGAGGTCATTTGCAATATCAAGTGCAATTGGTTTGTTTATTTAAATTAATTTTAATTATTTAATTTATTTAAATTTCACTAAAATTAGAATTGCACGACTTGGATAAGTAAAAGTTCAAGGAATGAGGAACTTTTAAAAAAGTTTTATTGGAGTATAGTTGATTTATAGTGTGTTAGTTTCAGATGTATAGCAAAATGAGTCATAAGATACATATATTCATTCTTCTTTAGACTCTCTTCGCATATAGGTCATTGAGTAGAGTTTCCTGTGCTACCAGTAGGTTCTTATTAATTTTCTCTTTGATATATAGCAGTGTGCATATGTCAATCCCAGTCTGGGACTTTTAAATTCTGTGTCAATTGATTTGTTTTTTAAGAGTGAATGGGAAGCAGCAAGATATAAACTATACAACCACCAGATGTCAGTATTGTTACAGCTTTAAACAACTGACAAATTTTTCTAAACTAACTTGGCTTCGCCTTGGATTTGATGAAAGATAAGACATTTTGCATTAAGGAATTTCCTTCGGGACTTGTAGTGTTTGCGGTGGCAGGACTAGAAGCACCAAGATGTGAGCCTTGTCTGCTTCTGCATCACATCTCCAGTTCATGCTTCTCGTGTCGCACTGGTTTAGCTTTCAAGCGGAGACGTTTGTGTTGTTTCATTTGACTGGACTCTGGGAAGTGTATAAATCTTATTTTAGTTCGTACTGGTGCATTTAAACCATATTAAAGAAAACTTTGTTTTATAATTTGCTAAAAACAACCAGTATTTATTCTATTCCAGTCTCAGCAAATCATTTTTAGCTTTATTCAACATTTTTCCTATTGCCTGAAATAAATGCAACTCTAGAAATAAAACATGTAATTCTATTTGCATTTGAGATTATGTTGATAAATTCTGAATAGGTTCTTTTTATTTCATCCTGTTTAAAATATCTTTTCTAAATTATTCACAGAAGGATAAGTGAAGTCCTCACTCCATCATAAAATGAATTGGTTAAACACTGTCTGGAATCTTGGATTATTACATCAACTGTTCATATGCAGGTTTTAAATGCTACAACAAAATCCTCAAAATACATTTTACTGGTGAAATATTTAATTTTTGGAGAAACAGAATTCCAAGTAGAATGTTAGCAATAAGAAACAATATTTATTAGTAATAGCACAATCTTCTCTTTACATACCTAGAATGAACATAATTTACCAAATTTTGTGATGACTTATGAAAAGGATCCTTTTGGATTAAAATTTAAGTCACAACACTTAAGTACAGGTAAGTTGTTATCATAAAGTTATGAACATGGCAAACATAAGCTTTCTGCATTATATCTTAACAGGAATATTTAAAAAGGCAAATAATTCAAAAAGTATTTTTTTACTTATCACCTTTAATGATACAGTAAATTTTTTAAATTCTCAGTTCATTGATGGCAACAATCCATATGCTTTGTTATCCACAACTTTTAATATATTACTAAAAATTACTAAAAATCGAGCTGTATCTCAGTGTGTTCTGTGTGGAGAACCAATGAGTTAAAATAGATTCCAAAAGCAAGATGCATAGCTTTGAATCTTGGCCTCACTGCCTTAAGTTACCTAAACTGTCTATATCTTGGTTTCCTTACATATAAATGGCAATGATAATAGTTGAATTTACATCATAAAATTTTTGTGAGCATTGAATCACTGGGTCTCCTGCAAGGCTGACATATTCTTCACCATTTGAGCCAACGGGGAAGCCTATACATATGTAAAGCACTTAGTAAATAATGTATGTAAAGCATAGGCTGTCTAGCACATGGTAATATACATACCATTAGTATTATTATGGTGCCATTTGTATAGTGTTTATGCAGACTTAATTTGTATAATCCAGTATTTTTATATGGCTAAGGCTAATACATACTATATTTACTGTTATAATTACATATCAATTATAAACCAGTAAGGTGTTAGCAATGGTTGTTTCTGGATAGTGGGATAATGGTTAATTTTATTTTCTTCTTTTCAAAATGAGTAGCAAATAATTTTATAATTGGAAAATTAAGGTAATTTACTTGCAAATAATGTACACATTTTAGCATGGATTAAATTTAAAAGGCCTTGTCTAAGTACATGATTAAATTAGTACACCTCAGATTTCCTCGTGTGTAAGTAACTATGGAAGAAAACAGCAAAAATATTTTATAAGACCAGGTCTTTGGTGTCAGGAAACATCTAACTCAAATATAAGATAGAATGCAAACTATGCCTCTCAAGTCAAAAGCACTAATGAGAAAAAAAATTTTAAAGAGATTCCCAAGGAAATAAAATAAGGTAGGATTTGAATTGATGTTTGGAGAAGGGCAAAATTAATTCTAGCAGAAATAGTAGAAAGGATAAGAAATTTTAAATTTAGATTTGCATCTATAAATTGCCCAGCAATTCACTGCTCCTGGATCCTGATCTCCAAAAATGAGACCATCTTGTGAGAGGCTTCATGAACAAAAAGACTCATGTCACTGTTAAGTTTCTCGTTTGTCTTCTTATCTCTAGTAAGTGGGTGCCCATCTCTGAAAAATGGTCAACAGAACAGTACAGAAAGATTTATCACTTACAAGCCTCGTGAATGCACCTGGGATTCAAAGCTAATTTTACCAAAAGCCCCTTGGCCCGTTAAATCTGCTTCATACACAGTGAGTTTGCCTCTTTTTCCGTAGCTGTTGTGGTTTGTATATAGCATTGTTAACGATTGCTTTAATGCAGGAATTCTTCATTTGTTATAGTGAAAGATATGCCTATCTTTAAAAGTGAAGCATTCAGATTTCTGCTTTTACTTAAAATGCAAATAATGGATTATCTAGAATTTGGGGTTTTTTTTTTTTTTCTCATATCAAAGATAGTTGGCATGGTGGATTGAAGCCTAAATGTTGTGGGAAATCTTGCCCAAATTTACTCCCACTTTTTTTGAAGCAGCCCATTTTGACTGTATTGCACTCAAGTAAGGCCTGACAAGAGGGCTCTCCCAAACACTGAAAAAGATGCTGAAACACATTTTATGCCTCAAATTCTCCCCTGGACAAATTAGGCTTCTTTGAATAGTCTTGCATGTACAAACAGAACAAGATGTGCATTTGGCATTGGAGCAAGTTTTTAAAGTCAAAGATTATTAAATAGCAATTTTTTAAAAGATAAAAAATTTAAAGTTGATATATGCTTGCTTTCACTAACTTCCTTTGTATCATCTTCCTTAAGAGACACAGAAGGCGGCGAGATGCATACAGTGCGTTTATGGATCGTGTGGAAGAAAAGTTTAATAAGACATGCAAGAACAATGGGCAAAAAGTTTGATTTCTTGTTGAACACTTAGATTAACTCCTTAGAATTACTACTCAAATGACTGTTCTCACTGCTATGTACTTTATCCTACAGAAGCTCTACTATCACAGCAATCATAAATGAAGTATTTGTGTTGTGCTTAAATCATTTTAAGAATCCAGTCTCTTGATCAAATAATCCTGATTTTTCCTAGATTTCAGCGTCATTCTGGAAAACTACACATTGATCATGTTACAATTCAAAATTTTGTAAACACTGTTGGTGCCTGCAAACTCGCCTCAGTCTTTATTATTCCAGAGAATTGGTGCTTAACTTTCAAAGGCCAACGTCTGCATCTCCTTGCCCAAGGGCTGTCTCTGGCTGTGAAACTGACCACAGCAGGTCCTTGTGCCCGGTGGCTTTATGTCTCCTAGCAACGGCCCTGAAACAAGAACTGAGATGGTTGTTTTACAGTGTTCCCCAGGCCTCCCCAAGGGGGTTCAACTCCTGTTGTCTCAGTAATGATTTACACTTTGTTGACTTCCTTCCTTTTCCTTTATCACCTGCCCAAGTTCTTACCTTCATCTGAGGAATTACACGATTTCATTAGAATCCTTGAAATGGCTGCTTCTGCCGGTTTCCTCTCTTGCAGGCACCTTCCATCCCTTTGCTCTATAAATGTTGACTCTGGCCCGTCTGAACGGGCTCCTTCCTCAGGGGAACCAGAATGAATATTCCACAGTGCTTCCCCTCCCCGCCCCCAAGGATAACGATGCCTACTTCTTTAAAAAGGCCTTCAGAGTTTTAATGGTTTACTTAATTTGAGTGGAATGGAGTGTGAGAGTAGCAGGTCTTGCCTGTCCACCTTTTAAAAAGCCCTGTAGGAATAAGTCTGTTAGCAGCTTCTCTGTGAAACACAGGAGTACTTATTTCCTTGTATCCTCTGCTTTGGGGCGTTTGCCTCCTTTCAAGACAACAGGAAGCATCGCATGTCCACACCCTGTTAACACTGGTATTCCTTGCCTCAGTGCACTCTACCTCCTGTCACCTGAGAGCCTGGGCCGCCAGCTCTCTAACGCCTCAGGGGGCTTCAGCCGTTTCATGGGAGTCATCCTCCCATCAGCCGGCCTCTGGTCTTCCCTCCCCTCCCGCCAACAGCAGTCTTATTTGAATACCCCTGTCCATCCAGGCACCAGCATCACCCAGAGCACACCTCTATCTAGCATAGCTTTTTTTTTTTTTTTTAATTAAAGTAACCCCTGGTGGTCCACTGGTAAAGAATTTGCCTGGTAATGCAGGAAATGCAGGTTTGATCCCTGGGTCAGGAAGATCCCCTGGAGAAGGAAATGGCAACCCACTCCAGTGGGAAATCCCATGGCCAGAGGAGCAGTCCATGGGGTTGCAGAGTCAGACATGACATAGCAAGTAAACAACAACAAAAACATAGTTGATGTATAATATTGTATGTTTCAGGTGTACAACCTAACGATTCACAATCTTTAAAGGTTATATTAATTTACAGTTATTATAAAATATAGGCTATATTCCCTGTGATATACAATATATCATTGTAGCTTATTTATTTTATACATAGTAATTTGTACCTCTTACTCCCTAACCCCACTGTTGCTCCTCCCCACTTCTCTCTCCCCTTTCGTAAACACTACTTCTCTGTAAGTCTGTTTCTTTTCTGCTATATTTGCTAGTTTGTTTTATTTTTTAGATTCCACATATAAGTGATATCATACACTATTCGTCTTTCTCTGTCTGACTAATGTCACTTAGCATAATATACTCCAAGTCCCTCCATGTTTTTGCAAATGCCTAGTTTCAAATTTTTTTGTCTTTTTTATGGCTGAGTAGTATTTCATTGCATGTGTATAGTGGTGGTTTAGTAGCTAAGTTGTGTAGCTAAGTAGCTAAGTAGCAAGTTGCCAACTCTTGCAACCCCATGGACTGTAGCCCACCAGGCTCCTTTATCCATAGGATTTTCCAGGCGAGAATATTGGAGTGGGTTGCCTTTTCCTTCTCCAGGGGATCTTCTTGACCCAGGGATCAAACCTGGGTCTCCTGCACTGCAGGCAGATTTTTTACCAACTGAGCTACCAGTGAAGCCTACACACACACACACACACACACACACACACACACACACCACATCTTCTTTATTTATTCATTTGTTGATGCGTGCTTAGGTTGCTTCCATATTTTGGCAATTATAAGTAATGCTACTATAAACATTGGGGTGAATGTATATTTTAAATTAATGTTTGGGTTTTTTGAGGATATATATGCAAGAGTGGAACTGCTAGGTCATTTGGTAGTTCTAATTTTAGTTTTTTTAGAAACCTTCATAATGTTTTCACAGTAGCTGCACCATTTTACATTCTCAAGAACTGAGTACAAGGGTTCCTTCCCTTTCTATTCTTGCTAACATTTGTTATTCGTGTTCTTTTTGATGATAGCCATTCTGACAGGTGTGTACATGCTTGTAAGGGATGCACGGCTTCTTTTTCTAATTAAGTAGTAAAAAACAGGGTCTTGTCTGATTTTGTTTTATAGGTGTATGTGCCTGGAATGTAGTACTCTAAAACTTTGCTCATTGAATTAATGGAGGAAACTGGATGAGGGTCATTGTAATACAGGGATATAGATTACCAGGAATTAGAAATAAAGTGGTCTGTTTTGTTACACTCCTCAGCACTCTGCCATCTTCCCGTGGCTGATGGAGGAGATGCTTAACTGTGTGAGATAGGATATATGTACGAGTCCTTGATTTTTGCATCCTTTAGTAGTTTTTTTACAGATCAAACTCAGCAATGTGCAATCACTCTCATTGAAATAACTTCACTCAATTCTTTCCGGAGCATGCAATGTTTAGTTAGGTATTACTATTATTGCAATTTTGTAAATCTGGAAACTGAAGTCCCATTAGAAATTTAATGTTCATAACACTTATAAATGATGTCACTGCAAAACACTCACAATGAGTGGCAGATCACAATAGCATGTGCATTCTTTCTGATAAATAACCCCAAATAAATTTGCTTGACTGACATGGTATAGTTCTTATTCCATATCACAGCTGTAGCCCTATTCAAGAAGTCATTTTTGTTATCATGGAGGTATGAACTTGTTCTAGACGGTTAGCTCTATAATGAGTTAAGAGGACTGAACAGATGACATCTACCATTTGCACTCAAGTTTCTGGTTCTGGGAGTGATACATCAGGTATACTCACCCTTTAGAGAAGCTAATTCAGGAAAATCTTTCTCACATTTCTCCTTTGTTCAATTAGACAGTAGATGAGCCAAAACAACCTAGGGCTTCCTGAAGTCCCTCCTGAATATTCATTTTCTGTGCATTTCCTTATGAAAACGTTAATGGGTTTTGTCATCAACCAGATTAGAGAGAAATTTACACATTCTCAGAGGTCAAAAAAAAAAAAGTGGTTTTAAAGTTTTAGAACAACAAAATTTCAAACTGAAAAATAATCTGACTTGAAAGTTCCTGTTGCAACAGAGATAAGAATATTCATCAGGGTTTTGATTTTGTTTGTGAAAGATCTTTCAACTGTAAGTGGAAATGTTGAGAAAACTTATACTTTCTGGTAATACCCAAAGTGAAAGACATGTTCTAGTCTTGGGTTAAGAAGAGTGAGATAAACAAGAATAATCCTTGTTAGTTTTCACCATCAAGCTTCCCTGAGGCAGGCATTGCAAATTTTATATTTGTATCCATCATAGTAACAAGAATAATTCCTAGCATATAGAGTATATTCTTTTAAAGGGTGAATGTCATACTATTTGAGGGGATATAGCTGGTTAAAGGTAGACTTCCCTGGTGATGCAGACAGAGAATCTGCCAGCAATGCAGGAGACCCAGGTTCAATCCCTGGGTTGGGAAGATCCCCTGGAGAAGGGCATGGCAACCCACTCCAGTATTCTTGCCTGGAGAATACCACGGACAGAAGAGCCTAGTGGGCTACAGTCCATGGGGTTACAGAGAATCTGATACAACTGAGCAACTAACATGTCAGCTGGTTAAGGGTAGAAATTTTTGACCTAAAAAAATTGAAGACAATGTAGCAACCAGGGTGGAAGTAATCCACACACAAAAAAGACAGTTTTCCAGGGGGGATATTATTCCAAGACAAAAAAATAGGAAAGTTTAATTTGTGGCATAGCAATGTTTTTCTAAGGCTTAAATTGTTCCCAGAAGTAGATTTTATTTCAGGAATCACAAGATGCCAGATGGTCTGTGATAGTATTTAATTCTCAAATAAAAATTCAAGAGTTTTATGTATGAACTTCATATTTACAAGGTGACATAGATTAAAACAGTCAAAGTTTACTTTAAGTTTACTGCATATTATGTCAAAACCTGAATCTTTATTTTTCAATTTTTTTCAATACATGTTTTTTAAAGTTTACTTGAGAAACTCAGATAAATTAAAAGACAGATGATCTTCAGCTAACAGAGACAAAATTTGTCCTTGAAGATCATCAGCTTTGGAGAATTTATAGTTCCAGAGGGGGAAATAGTCTTTTTTTTAATGTTTGAAATCAGTTTCTAAAATTCTGTTTAAAAATCTTGCAGGAAAGAAAATGAAATCACTTATAACTTCTTCTTTTTTTCTGATCAAGATTTGATAATTATCATCTTAAAAGACAAAATGAGGATAGAATCTCATGTCTCTGACATTGTTATCAAATGAACTACCCTATCTTCTTTCTAATTTTCAATTCCAAAACTAATTGAAATACAGTCAAATAAGAATTTAATAGCTGTTTATATAAGCCACATTAAGTGGAAAGATGAGGCAATGAGTTATTGCATTCTGCAAAGGATGTTATGCATAATTCAAGTTTCTTGAAGTTTTAAAAGGTGATCCATGAAAAGAAAATGTATTCCTTAGAAAAATAAATGTAGCAAATACTGGATTAAATGTATTAGGTGAATTTACTTAGGGCACCTGAGTAATAAGGCTGGAATATTTCAGAGCTTTGTTCTTGGCCCTCATCTCTTTCCTGTTTATATATACTCTTTTAGTGATTCCACTCATTCTTACTGCTTTAAATGTCATCTACATACCTTTCCTAATGTGTATTCCTAGCCCTGGCATCTCTCCTGAACTCTTAGACTCTTGCGTATGATAACATACTTGACATCTCCCCCATGATGTCTAATAACCTTTCAGATTTTCCACATCCAAAACTTAGTCCTAAGATTCTGCCCCAATCCTCTCAGTCTTACCCATTTCATTAAAAAGAGTGACTCTGTCCTTCCATTTGCTCAGGCAAAAAATTTTAAAAATGGGTTTATTCTTGTCTCTATTCTTTATTCTACACCCTTTATCAGCAAATCTTGTCCTTTTTTTACTTCACATTATACCATGAAGGCATCCACTCTACCACTTCTAGCAAATACATGGGTGCGAATCCTCAGCATCTCTTGCTTGAACTTTGCAGTGGCCTCCTATCTGGAAGTCCATTCTGGAAGCCCACTCTTACCTTAGTCTAGTCTCAACACAACGGCAGAGTTGTCTTTTATAAAATGCAGTTTCTATCACGTCATTTCTCTACTTGAAACCCTCCAGCATCTTTACATCTTGAGCCAAAGTTCTCTCAATATCCTACAGGGTCCGTTGCTCTCTGGCCCTGATAACTTCTCTGATCTCATCTGCTGTGCTGTGCTGTGCTTAGCCATTCAGCTGTGTTTGACTCTTGGCAACCCTATGGCCTGTAGGCCCCTTCACCCCCAGGCTCCTTTGTTCCGGGGGATTCTACAGGCAAGAACACTGGAGTGGGTTGCCATGCCTTCCTCCAGGGGATCTTCCCAACCCAATGACTGAACCTAGGTCTCTTGCATTGCATGCAGGTGGATTCTTTAGCACTGAGACACCAGGGAAGCCCAAGAATACTGGAGTGGGTAGCCTATCCCTTCTCCAGGGGATCTTCCTGACTCAGGAACCGGGGACTCCTGCATTGCAGGCAGATTCTTTAACAGCTAGTCTACCAGGGAAGCCCCTCATCTGCTACTCTGTTTATTTATACTTCTTCAGCCACTGGGCTCCTCCTACTAACAGAGAAGCTTCATAAATGCAGAGAGTCTGTCAGTGTGCTCCGTGTTATGCTGCAATGCCAATTAGAGAAGCTAGAACATAGTCAAGGCTATGGTTTCCCCAGTGGTCATGTATGGATGTGAGAGTTGGACTGTGAAGAAAGCTGAGCACCGAAAAATTGATGCTTTTGAACTGTGGTGTTGGAGAAGACTCTTGAGAGTCCCTTGGACTGCAAGGAGATCCAACCAGTCCATCCTAAAGGAGATCAGTCCTGGGTGTTCATTGGAAGAACGGATGTTGAAGCCGAAACTTTGGCCACCTCATGCGAAGAGTTGACTCATTGGAAAAGACCCTAATGCTGGGAGGGATTGGGGGCAGGAGGAGAAGGGGACAACAGAGGATGAAATGGCTGGATGGCATCACTGACTCGATGGGCATGAGTTTGAGTAAACTCCGGGGAGTTGGTGATGGACAGGGAGGCCTGGCGTCCTGCGATTCATGGGGTCGCAAAAAGTCAGACACGACTGGGCAACTGAACTGAACTGAGAACATAGAAGGTGCTTATTAAACACTTGCTGAATGAATGACTTAAGTAGAATAATCTGAGAGATGCATAAGGCACAGATGACCTAGTTATTGATTCCCACTCTTAGGAGCCAGTGAAGGTAGTTATCCATGAGCCATTGAAGTTACTTACCGCTTCTCTTCTAGCTTACAGTAGGTGAAGTGTAACTTTGATTTCTAGATGAATACTTTTGTGTAGAAGTACACACACTATCAGGAATGTTAATAAAAATTTAAGATTCTTGTATATTGCACTTGAAATGGAAATATCAACTGACGAGGCAAGAAATGAAGCCTTTAGGCAAAATGCTTGTGTTTACATGATTGGTAAGTCTTTTTTCTATCAGCACCAGACAGGTATTGGCTTAATATTAAGACTTGCTGAGAATATTAATGATTAACTGCTCAAGGTTGCTTAATGAAAGTAGTTTAATTAACATAACCCTCTACGATATCTGTGTTCATATCCTTGCAGAAAACAGTGGATAAAGGCTATGCTATAAATGGGCTAAGTTTCTCTGAGAATTTTTGTGAACTGTGGAGTGACTTTCAGAAGAATATTAAATTACATATGTCATAGTTGAATTTTAAGAAAAATATCATGCAATCAAAAAAATAAAAGTGAAACTAGTTCAAAGATTTTACAACATTGAAAAAATTTTCCCCATCACAAGATAATTTTCAGAAAGTTTTAAAAAATGCTTTCTTTCATGTACAGTCTTAGTTGGAAATGAACTCTTCTAAAGCATATCTATTAAATCCTCCAGAGTCAACGCCTGGCAAAGATTTACTGTCATTAATGAGGCAACCAAGGAGGTGGTAGAGATGGTTAAAAGGTCATTTTATGATTCTGAGTATTGATATACATGATTTTAAAAATGATGTCATAAGATTCGTGGGTCATTTACACAACTCCTTGCTGTCCTTCACGACAATAAAGTTATAACCTATGAGGTTATCTTTTCTACCAGAGGGAAATCATTTATATCCCTACTGGAGATATACCAGTTAGCATGAAACTTCACAGGTTACAGGCTTTAATTAATTGTAAATGGGGAGTCATACAAGGTTATAGTCTCTAGATCAGCACCATCCTATAAGAATAAAATGTTAACCACATATGTAATTCAAAATCTTCCAATAGGCATATTTAGAAAAAGAAAGGATTTTAATAATAACTTGTGTTTAGCTTCAGTTCAGTTCAGTTCAATCGCTCAGTCGTGTCCAACTCTTTGCGATCCCATGAATCACAGCACACCAGGCCTCCCTGTCCATCACAAACTCCCGGAGTTTACTCAAACCCATGTCCATCAAGTCGGTGATGCCATCCAAACATCTCATCCTCTGTCGTCCCCTTCTCCTCCTGCCCCCAATCCCTCCTAGCATCAGGGCTTTTTCCAATGAGTCAACTCTTCGCATGAGGTGGCCAAAGTACTGGAGTTTCAGCTTCAGTTGGTTTAGTATATCAAAAATACTATCAATTTAACATGTAATTTAACAAATTATTAAAAGAGTTTACATTCTTTTTTCACACTAAGTCTTGAAAATCTAGTATCCACTTTATAGTTACAGCCATCTCATTCTGACCAGCTACATTTCAAGTGCTCAGTAACCACACATGGAGAATAGCTAGCATATTGGACAGTATAGTATTGGATGGTCTTGTTAAATAGCACCCTAGGATAATATTGAAAGGTCACGCTGTACTTTGGCTTTATTTGGATCATTTTAGTTAATATTTCCAACTGGGGATTTAAGTCTTTTATTAGATCTCAGGACATTCAAGGATAACAAAGAGTATCTTTCTATAGCATTACTTAATTTAGGGCAATGCATTAGTTTTTTAAAAAGTTATTTTAAAGACACTTCTTGTCAATCATAAACATTATGTTGCTTAAACTTTAGGCTAAAGATTCTTTCTTAAAATTATAATTGAACTATTCTAATAAAACGTATCATAGCACAGATAGTGACCAGAAGGTATTGAGGATTACTGTGAGCCAGTTACTCTAAATCTCTCTATATTTATTATCTAATTAAATTGTCACAAAAATTCCTTAAGATATTATTAGCATTTTTGGGGAGGCTAAGATAGTTTACATTAACTTGCTAAAGGCTACATAGCTTATAAGGAGGGACCAGAAATAAGACCCAGGCTTCTTAACAGCAAAGCCTGAGCCATTAAACAATATGCAATATACAGAGATGACTTCAAAATTAACTCTTGCAAACCATATTGACTAAATAACTATACATTTCTTATAAAAATTAAAATTAAGGACTATCTTGGTCCTACTTTATAGATTTGGCTTGGAAGCTTCTCTTTTTTGATAGATAACAGAGGAGATTAATTCTGATTCTCACTATCATAAAATTTAGTTTTGAAGACCTTTTAGATTAAAATGGAAATGGAAAAAAAATAAAAAATAAATGAAATGGAAATGGAAACTGAAATGGCCCAAGGGAAAAGCTCTTTTTTTATTTTTTAAAATAATTTTTATTAGAGTGTAGCTGATTTACAATATTGTATTACTTTCATATGTACAGCAAAGTGAATCAGTTATAAATACACATATATTCGTTCTTTTTTAGATGCTTTTCCCATATAGATCATTACAGAGTATTAAGTAGGGTTCCCTGTGTTATAAAGTAAGTCCTTATTAGTTTTCAATTTTATAGTAGTGTGTATAGCTCAAACTTCCAATTTACCCTCTCCCCCAAAAAGCCTCTTTTCATAATGATTTTTTAAAAGATGTCTTCCTGAAAAAGGGCAGCCAAGGAAAATTAATGTGGTATCAAAACAATAGCTTGGCATTTTCCCCATTTTTCTATTTTTTGGTTCAGTTTGTAGAAATAAGGGATTAGGCTTCCTCGATGGCTCAGCAGGTGAAGAATCTGCCTGCAACGCCAGAGACACAGGAGATGCTTGTTCGATGCCTGGGCCTAGATTATCCCCTGGAGAAGGAAATGGAAACCCACTCCAGTATTCTTGCCTGAAAAATTGCATGGACAGAGGAACCTGGAAGGCTACAGTCCAAAGGGTTGTAAAGAGTTGGACATGACTGAACAACTAAGCACCTGTTCCCTGAATATGTGGTAGTAATTACCTGTTAACTTTTCCTTGTCTAGAGATTTCTAAGAGAGAAAACTTAGTAATATATTTAGTGGCTATTTGTCTATTCAAGTTATTTTTTTGTTTTTTACTAATTTTGTCACTACATTTGTATATTGTCCATTTAGTGTGGTTTTCAATGTACTGTTAAATTATTATCATAACTTGATAAGTTTCAGTGTCTTCAGTTATTTCACCTCATTCCGTGTGGTGTTTGTATTCATGCTCTTTTACTGATTAATTTTTTTCAAATGTATGTCTGACCTACTGAGCCTTAAAACAGTAGCTTTCAGTTTTATAAATCATATTTCTGTCTTCCATTTCATTTAATGACTATTTTAATTATTTATTTTATTTTTTGCTGTTCTCTGTTTATTGTTCATCATTTTCTATCTTTATTTGAAGGCTTCAGTTCAGTTCAATCGCTCAGTCGTGTCCGACTCTTTGTGACCCCATGAATCACAGCACGCCAGGCCTCCCTGTCCATCACCAACTCCCGGCGTTTACTCAAACTCATGTCCATCGAGTCGGTGATGCCATCCAACCATCTCATCCTCTGGCGTCCCCTTCTCCTCCTGCCCCCAATCTCTCCCAGCAACAGGGTCTTTTCCAATAAGTCAATTCTTCACATGAGGTGACCAAAGTACTGGAGTTTCAGCTTCAGCATCAGTCCTTCCAAAGAACACCCAGGACTGATCTCTTTTAGGATGGACTGGTTGCATCTCCTTGCAGTCCAAGGGACTCTCAAGAGTCTTCTCCAACACCACAGTTCAAAAGCATCAATTTTTCGGCGCTCAGCTTTCTTCACAGTCCAACTCTCACATCCATACATGACCGCTGGAAAAACCATAGCCTTGACTAGACAGACCTTTGTTTGCAAAGTAATGTCTATGCTTTTTAATATGCTGTCTAGGTTGGTCATAACTTTCCTCCCAAGGAGTAAGTGTCTTTTAATTTCATGGCTGCAGTCACCATCTGCAGTGATTGTGGAGCCCAAAAAAATGAAGTCTGACACTGTTTCCACTGTTTCCCCATCTATTTCCCATGAAGTGATGGTAATTTGAAGGCTTAGATAATATTCTTTTTTACACTCTAAACAATATCTTCAAAACTATACATTGTCCTCTATTCACTGCTGTATAAGCTTTGAATTGTTTCCTAGGATGATAAGTGCATGTTCTACAATACTTCATTATGCTCTTTCAGCTCCACCTGCAGCTTGCTCAAACTCACGTCCATTGACTCAGTGATGCCATCCAACCATCCTGTCCTCTATTGTCCCCTTCTCCTCCTGCTTCATCTTTCCCAGCAGCAGGGTCTTTTCCAATGAGTTGGCTTTTCCCATTAGGTGGCTAAAGTATTGGAGCTTCAGCTTCAGCATCAGTCCTCCCAATGAATATTCAGGGTTGGTTTCCTTTAGAATTGACTGGTTTATTTTGTTCAAAATGTCACCATAAATGAGTTTAAAAATATATGAAAATATTTACAGTGATTATGCAGACTAGAAAATTTTAAATATTTTCTAAATTTATTTTAGAAGTATTTTCTAAATTTTTCTAAATTTTCTTCTAAATTTTTCTAAATTTTCTTCAGTTTATGCATTACTTTAGCAAGTAGAAAAGAAACAATAAATGCTAATAAGTAATGTTAATAAAAATTAAAACCAAGCTAAAATCATCCTTCTCGAAAACAAATTTGTACCACAGATTGTCCTTTACAATTTTTGTCAAGCCTCCCCCACCACAGCCACCCACGGCCGCAGGGCGAGGCGGGTGGTGGGCGGCCAGGCATCTGCTGGAGCATCGCTTACCAGCCTGGCAGGGTAGAAGTGATACCATAGGGAGCTCTGATGAACCAGGGCTTCTGAATATCACGGCCCGAGCCGACGGGACCACCATACGTTGGCCAGCCCGGGCCCAGGGGATGAGGTACTGCATTGAGTGGCAGCTCCAAGGCCAGGAGGAGAACCTTGCCACCTGCATTGTGACGGCACCCCAGGACCCGGACGCTGCTGGAATGGCAACTCACAGCTGGAGCCAAGAATCTGGGGCATTGGAACAGAAGGCGTGTTACCGCGTCACCATCTTTGCCTCTGCACACCCAGAGAAGCCAACCTCATGGTCTACAGTCTTGTCCACCTACCATTTTGGAGGCAATGCCTCAGAGGCCGGAAGCCCACAGCACGTGTCGGTGAAGAAACTCAGCCAGGATTCGGTGTCTGTGGACTGGACACCATCTCTGCTGAGCACCTGCCCTGGCGTCCTGAAGGAGTACGTTGTGTACTGCCAGGAGGAGAGCAACCAAGTATCTGAGCTGCACGTGAAGCCCACAGAGACCCAGGTCACCCTCCAAGGCCTGCGGGCTGGCACGGCTTACCAGGTGCGGGTCCGCGCAGACATGGCCAAGTGGCGGGGCGCCTGGAGCCAGCCCCTGCGTTTCACCATCAAAGTCCAGGTTTCTGAGTTGTCCGACTTGTCCATCTTCCTCGCATCTTTGGGGAGTTTTGTGAGCATCCTTCTCCTGGGAATCTTTGGGTACCGCGGCTTGAACAGGGCTGTACGGCACCTGTGCCCACCCCTGCCCACACCTGGTGCCAGCACTGCTATCAAGTTCTCTGGCAGCCAGGGGAAGCAGGTTTGGCAGTGGACCAGCCCAGCAGACTTCCCAGAGGAGGTGTCTCCACAAGAGGCCCTGATGGTGAATATATCCTGGGAAAAAGGCGAGGGAGCTGACATGGGCACACTTGGGAGAAGTGTGGAGCTGCCTCTGAGTGCCTCTAAGCCAGCCCTGGACACTTTGCTCTTGAAGGACAGGAAACAGATGCAAGGATGTCCTGAGACTGGGGCTTTGGGGCCTGGCTGGCAGGACAGTCTGGAGGAGAGCTTTGCCCAGGTGGTTAGATTTCCACTGCTGCTCCTGGGGGACCTACGGCAGACCCCCAGGTTCGGTTCCCAGGGAGAAACAGGAACATCTGCCTCCTCTTACAGAGAAGATTGATGATTGCCACCATGACGGCTGGTTATTAAGTGTTTACTGCATACTCAGCCTGTTCTTTCCAGGCACTCACATGATGCCCTGAATCCCCGTGGCCACCCTGAGTGAGATGGCTGTCCTATTGACCTATTTCAGTGAGCCTCAGTTAGGTTCAGAGAGGGCTAGTGGCTGGCCTGGGGCCACACAGCACACGCAAGACTCTAATCTAGGCCGAGTGACTCAGACTCCATCTTCACTCCCCAGGCTTTGGAGCCACTGCCCTCCATAGACGCTGACTCTGCCCAGCAGCAGCTGCCACAATCCTATGGTGGGAACCTTAAAAACCGCCTTGAAACGGAAGTTGCTGCCCAGGGCCAGGGCCAGGGCCTGGCATCTATGGATTAGGGTGCTGTAGTTGGCCTCTTGAGGGGGTGTGCAGGATAGACTGAAGCGGGGCCCAAAGAGGCTCAGGCTGATCCCAGATCCTGGGCTGGGCGTCCTGTCTGAATGCGGAATCCGGGTGCAGAATTCTCTGCTGCACTGCAGGGTCTCCAGGCTTAGACGATCCAGATGTGGGGAGAAGAAGGCTAAACACTCTGAGGGAGGTGATGGCCCCTCCTTTGCCGCAGATGCCTCGCCAGTAAAGTGGGGGTGAAAACATAAAATAAAAAAATGATAAAATGGGGAGGTCACCGCTACTGTCACTATATCTCATTACAAAACTGCTGAGCAGTTCCAGAGGTACTTGGAAAGGTTGGGGGTGCTGGACATACACGAAGAACCAGAGAAACCTCAGAGTGCTTTGGATTGCTTTTAAAGCATCACTCGGGAGCTGCTACCCCAGAAAATCCAGAAATAGAGCTGCTTTGCCTAGAACTGGAAAAAAAATGAAAGAGAAATATGAAGTTATTGTAGGAGAAAATGAAAAACTGAAAACAAAGGAGAAAATTGAGTAAACTTAGGGTGGAGAGGAAGAAACTACCTTGCTATAAGCCACAACATCTTTAGGAAGATATAGATTATTGAATAAGAGAGAGTGCAATGCAGTCATGAATGGGAATTAAGTTTTAGTTTTCCAGTCATTTTAAAGGTTTAGATAAAAAGAGCTTTCACTAGGTTTGATTGTATTAAATATTAAAAATCATTGAGTGGTTTTGAAAAAGATAGGATTAAAAAAAAAAAACAAAAAGGTAGGATTTTAAAATTACTGAATCAGTAACTAAGTTTAATAGTTAACTGCTTTTGTTACTATCCAGTTTTCTTATCCCATTTAGAATAAAATTTACCTAAACTCCAAAAAAAAAATTTAAAAAATAAATAAATAAATAAAATTTTTGTCAAGTATTTTCATATTCTAAGAATCAAATTTTATGTTTTCCACCTGATTCTGGCCTAGAGCAGTGAATATTTTCATACCTGGTAGATATTTATAGGTGGAATATTAAACTTTATTATTTTCAGAAAAGTTGAGCCAAACCAAAAGTTGGCTCTTTCGGGAAGAGTTTTGAAAAAAAATTATGTTAAAAGAAAAAGAGTTCAAAAATAAGTCCTACTATCTGAAGTAATGCTATAAAGGACTGTGATTTCTGAGAAGGAAATAAATATGTAGAGGGGGAAGCGAACCATGAAAATACTGCCAGCCAAACTGCTTAATACAGACCCATGTAGCAGGAAGTGTCCTGGAAAGAGAGGATCTGGTCAAATGAAACATTTTCATATCAGCCATCAAGCCTTAACATTCAAATCAAATTACCCTTAGAGCTGAAGTAAATGAGTTATTTTCTTCATACTGGGCTTTAATCTTCTGACTAGCAAAATAGGACTAAGGACTAAATAATCTTTAAAGTCCTATTCATCTTTCAGTTTCTATCTGTGATTTCATATTTATTTAATTATGAGGAAATTCACTACCCAACATATGTAAACCTACTTACCACCAAAATAATGCAAAATCATTTTATATGTAGATAATATAACTAAAGAGCAAAATCAAAGCTGTAAGATTATTTGAACACAATATGACCAAATATTTTAAGCTCAGTGTGGAAAGGCCCACTTAAAGAGAAGAAATGTCTACACACAATCACCAGTAGTCTTGGAAAAAGTATTTGTAACACATACACAAGGAGTTAATATTCCTAAAATACACAGTGATTAAATAAATAGATTAAAGAATTAAAGATTAAAAAAGCTTAAAGAAACCATGCAATATGTAAATATATAAATCATATGAACCTAAAAGTCATCAATACCTATAGACAGCCAATAAATATAAGGAAATATACTCAACTTTCCTCTTAGCCAGGAAATGCAAATGAAGACCAAATACAATACAATATCATACCCAGTAGATTTATAATAATAGCATTAAGTACTGGCTAGGGTCTGTGGAAATGGACAGTGAACAGTTTTTAGAAGCATTAATATAAAGTGGGCATAATATTCTTGGTGAACACTTTAGAATATCAATCAATTTTTTAAAAAATAAAAATATAATTTGAGGGACTTCCCTGGTGGTCCAGTGGTTAAGACTCAGCTTTAATGCAGGGGATGCAGGTTTGAACTCTGGTCTGGGAATTAAGAGACTACATGCTGCTGTAGCATACACATACACACACACATATATACACATAGATACGCATGTATAATTTGAGCAATCACTTTCACTTCTAGGAATCTATTCTTCAGAAAGAGTGCTATTTATAGACAAAGTTATGTATAGAACACTGCAGCTTTAAGTATTATTTATAAACCAAGAAACATGGAAGTGGAAACTAAAGGTACACCAATGTAAAATAATGCATCAATATAATGTGTTACAAGATGGCAATTTTTAAATGAAATACACACGTACTCACCTGAAAAACTAATACATGATAGGTAAAAATTGCAAGATAAAACTAAAAGTTATACTCTTTTGGGATGTATTGCATATTTATATGTATGTGTATGCATGTGTGTACATGAATACTTACATATTTATATCTATACATGCTTTAGTCTGGGTGTTTATAATGATGGTGATGATGAGGATGACTGATGGCAGCTGATATTTACTAGGTCCTTAGCTTTTGCTAGGCACTATCCTAAGCACTTTACATAGATTCATTTAACTAATCCTCAGAACTATCCAGTGAGCTAGAGTAGTATTCTCCCTTTTTAGAGACAGCAAACAATTTGCCCAAATCACACAGTTAGGTGACAGAGCTGGAATTGATTTCAACAGTTGTTCTCCAGAACCCACATCTCTTAAACCTTTCATTAAACTTCTCTGAATAGGTTCGGCCTGAAACAAGACAGTAGACCACCGACATGGCCTGATACATGGTCCTGTAGGCTCCCAAGGACCCTAGCCTCTCTTCTCTGAGTCATCCATGAGCAGTTTGAGAGCTCTGGGGCATTTTTTAAAGGCCCTGGGTCCTTTTCTTCTCCAGCAATATGTAGCTGAAATCTGTCTTTGATACCTCTACTGAATAAGATTGAAGGTTATTGGTTTTAAAATATTAAGGTCCTATTAGGTGAGAAATAGCTTTTGAAGAAAATACTGTCACTGTATGATGAGGAGCTTTATGTCAGCACCACAAGAATATTGATTTAATTCTGAGGTTGGTGAGAATATTGATAATTGAGTTGAAAACGGTGAGAGAAAATGTTCTATATTTGCATACAGTTGTACAACAATGGTGAGCTAGAGATGGACCTACTCCTGTGCTCATGATCAATAGTCAAACAATTGCATTAAAAATAGGTAAAGGCCCAGGACTAACCTGCTGCTTACATTTCTCTTTGTGAAAGTTTTGAGGAATGAAGTGAATATCAAAAACAAAACAAAATAAAATGATGCCATCATCAGGATCATGTGGAGATGATCCAGCATTACTTTAGAAAAACACAGCAGTGATTTCCAAAGCTGATTCAAACCAGATGCAGTTTAAAACTCACGGAAAGTAGTTTTCCAGTGAGAAAAAAAAAATTGTCTCTTTCAGGGAATTTCAGGACAACTTTTAGAATCACTCAATTGTGCTGCATTTTTATATCATTCTGTACAGCAAATATGTTTATAAAAAGTCTTCAAAACAATATTTTGTCAGTTATACATAGGCATTGCTATTTACAGTTTATTTATTTCTATTTTCCTTCCAGTTTTATTGAGATATAATTGACATACAGCACTGTAAGTTTAAGGTATACAGCATAGTGATTTGACTTACATACATCATAAAATGATTACACAATAAGTTTAGTGAACATTCATGATCTCATATAGATACAAAATAAATTAAAAAAAATTTCTTCTTGATGAGAACTCTTGGAATTTACTCTCTTATGTAACATACAACAGGGTTAATTATATTTATCATGTTATACATTACATCCCTGGTAGTTATTTATCTTACAAATGGAATTTTGTTCCTTTTGACTAACTTCATCCAGTTCCCCTCCTCCTACCCCCTCACCACCTCTGGTAACCACATCTGAAAGAGAAAGAAGCCAACTAGTTATGCTGTCATATCGGAAAGACTGCTTGGCAGAAACCTCCAGAGGTTTCATCAGCGTCTCAACAGTCTCCTTCAGATTTTAGTACTCATAACTTAAAATATTTAATTATCACAAACTTCCAAATGTCACTAATTTTCAACGGGTATTTTAGTGTAGAAAATTCTCCCTAAAGCAAATGACTCATCAATTTAAACCATATCCATAATAACCAATTTTAGGTTAGTAAAATCTTTTAAGGAAATTGTTCCCTGTACTGTCTTTTGGAAATTGTAAACAAACAGAAAATTAAACAAACAAACGAAACCCCTTTCTTTTTCTTTGCAAAGCTACTTATGATAAATATTTATTATTTGACAGTTAAGTTTTGAAATTGCTCAATGAGAGGGAAAGCAATTTTTACAGCCAGGAGCTGCCCCACATAAACTCAGAGAGGAAGAAATCTTGCCAATGCTTACTTCAAATATGGAAAAGCAGCCCATACCTGCCAGTTGTTTTGGAAATGGGAGACATGTGTCAGGCCATGCTTCATCCTGAATGCGGCGGCTGGCCTTTTGGACTGACATTATAAACTCTTCCAAATGTATCTAGCCATGCAGTGCTAAGAGCTTTATTCATTTCATAAATATTTCAGAATGCAATTATAGCAGAATGATTTTTTAAACTTTACAAAGCCCAAGCTTAAAATATTTAGAGGAAAAGTTTTTATAATAGAAGAATCTAAATCTCATACAAAAATTGACTTAAGAGAATAGCAGACCTCTATATTCCTGTCGCTCAACAACAACATTGTAACCACTTGATCAATTTCATTTCCTCTAACCTTCCCTTGCTTTCCTCCTGGCGTACCTCAACGTAAATCCCAGACACTGTGCTGTTTTATTCATAAATATTTTACTATATCTCTAAATGTGAATGAGATGCTTTTATCTTTTTAACCTCTTATTACTAAGGAATATATACGTTGTAATATTGCCCTGACTTAAATGATTAAATATTGCACTACTTAACAATGGCCATGAATGCAAGAGGATAGTGATTAAGACCACTGGAAAGAATGTAGCTGAAAGTAAAGGAATTTTTCCCATTTTTCTGCCTTCTCTTTAAGCAAATATGTTTTCTGGGTCATTATAAGCTTAGAGACTAAAAAAAAGAAGGCCAACATAAATGCAATATAAAGCATATAATTCTTAATTTTTTGAATGTTTTTGTAATCACAGGTTATAAGGGTGAATGATTTCAGGTTATAGCAACAAGTATTTTTCTGTACATTCTTAAACCAGACTGTAATAAAATAGTAAATAAGTAACCTAGGTTTTACAATTCATGTGAAACACTTCCTGTGTTAAACATTTTTCTTTCTGTCACACAAACTAAAAGAACATACAGTAAAAATGCAACAAGAACCACTATATTCATCTTCAATAATTCTCTCTGTGCTATTCTTTAGGCCTCTGAATTTCTTTAAAACACTACATAATTTTTATTAGAGTAGATCTAAATTTTATATATTGATATACCAACATTTAAAAAAACTCAGTCATATAGATGGATGAATGGATGCATGGATGAATGGCTAGATAGGTATGTAGATAGATGAGTACATTTTAAAAAATTTGTTGCTATTTTTATTTTTGTTTGCTTTGGGATTTTGGATCTCAAGTGCACAGAATTGAATTGATTATACTCCTTGGTTCCTGGCAAATTTTTATTGTCAACCAGTGCATCGTCTCTCTTTTATGTTTTATTTCATGATTTTTCTCATTCATTTCCGCATCATCAACCCCCTCCAAACCCCACCAGGTTCCTACTCATATGCAGTTAATGTACACTCTTCCAATCCACATTCCATGGGGTTTGCGGTCATTTGTAATGTGAGCATTCATGAAATTTATTTTTGTTAATGTAGATATGCTCTTTTTGGCACAACTGGCATCACATTCTGTTTCTTATTGTTCTATTCAACTTCATAGTTATGAAATCTGCTTACACTGCTATCTTTTCCATGCTGATCATTGCCTCAAGCATAAGGATTCCTCTCATGCATATTAATACACTGCATGTTCAGTTCAGTTCAGTTCAGTCACTCAGTCATGACCAACTCTTTGCGACCCCGTGAATCGCAGCATACCAGGCCTCCCTGTCCATTACCAACTCCTGGAGTTTATGCAAACTCATGTCCATTGAGTTGGTGGTGCCATCCAGCCATCTCATCCTCTGTTGTCCCCTTCTCCTCCTGCCCCCAATCCCTCCCAGCATCAGGGTCTTTTCCAATGAGTCAACTCTTCTCATGAGGTGGCCAAAGTACAAAGCAAAGAAATAGACAAAAACAATAGAATGGGAAAGACTAGAGATCTCTTCAAGAAAATTAGAGATACCAAGGGAACATTTCATGCAAAGATGGGTTCGATAAAGGACAGAAATGGTATGGACCTAACAGAAGCAGAAGATATTAAGAAGAGGTGGCAAGAATACACAGAAGAACTACACAAAAAATATCTTCAAGACTCAGATAATCACGATGGTGTGATCACTCACCTAGGGCCAGACATCCTGGAATGTGAAGTCAAGTGGGCCTTAGAAAACATCACTATGAACAAAGCTAGTGGATGTGATGGAATTCCAGTTGAGCTATTTCACATCCTGAAAGATGATACTGTGAAAGTGCTACACTCAATATGTCAGCAAATTTGGAAAACTCATCAGTGGCCACAGGACTGGAAAATGTCAGTTTTCATTCCAATCCCAAAGAAAGGCAATGCCAAAGAATGCTCAAACTATCACACAATTGCACTCATCTCACACTGCATGTTACTTATACCTAAAAGCAATTTACCTATTTTTCAACTCCTAGATTGCCTTCAACTTTTTCCAGCACAATATACTTTGACAGGCATCACCGTACATGTCTCCTTCAACATCTGTGAAGAACATCACTCGAGTCCACACCCAGGAGTGAACTTGGGGGCACAACAAATATGCCTACAATTTTCACTCAGTACTGCCAGACTGCACTCGAGATGATTACATTGTGTTAGAACTGCCCCTCTCAATATTATATGAGATTATTTCCTCACATCCTTGCCAGCCTTAGATGTTACCTTTCTAATTTTTAACAACCTGATGGTGTAATAGTAGTGGAGTCCTACCGGCTTTAGAGGTTATGTGTGTGACCTCAGGGCTTCCTTTGTGGCTCAGCAGTAAAGAATCTGCCTACAATACAGGAGCCATGGGAGGTGTGGGAGGGCACGGCCACCCACTCCAGTATTCTTGCCTGTAGAATCCTATGGACAGAGGAGCCTGGTGGGCTACAGTCCATGCGGTCACAAAGAATTGGTTAAGACTGAAGTGACTGAGCATGCAAGCACGTGTGGCCTCAAATTCTCCTTCCACCCCTAAATACTTGTGTAACTGTCTGTTCCTGGTTTCCTAATTTGGAAAAGGAGACCATAATGATGCCTAGATCATGGAGTTGCTCTAAGGTCAGAACAGAACAGTTTTACTTTAAAAGCACTTACAGTAGTGGCATTCAAATATTGGATGTTTATGTAGTTCCTTCAATTAATAATGAGTGCCCAAATAAGCATTCTTTGTATATGCTCCATATCTTTACATTACCTTTCCATAAAGCTCCTTGACTTAATTTTGCTGCATTTATTTTATTTGCATGTATTCTTGATATCCTTAGTTATTTACAGAAATTAAAAGGTTTTCACTCAATCTACCCGCATCTTCAACTTTATCTTTGTTGTCCTATTTTAAGGCCATATCTTTAGTTCCATGTAGTCAAAGCTATCAGTTTTTCCCTTTATATTTTGTGCTACTTTTGGCATTAAGAAATCTTTTTCTACTCAGAAATCATAGTCAAATCCAATTTTATATATATTTAATTCTTTTGACTTTGTATTTTGTATCACATTATTCTAATCATTTCATAATCTTATTGAACTTTCTTTTTAGACCCATCAATTTGTTAGTAGGATTTTTAAACTTTTAATTTTCAAATTAGCATCTACAGATAATGAGTTTTGATTCTTTCTAGCAGTTCTTAATCTCTAGTTTGTTTTCTGGTCTTGTATTGTCCATGACTTCCTATACCCACTTGAGCATTACTGAGATACTAGGGCTCCTACGGCCTTTTCTTATTAGTTTTTTCCAGTCTCAAATGAAATCCTTCTAAAATGTTCCCACTTGATATGTTATTGCTATAATTTATTAATATGTCATTAGGTTAAGAAAGTTCCCCTTCCCCAGAGCTACCTAGTTTTCTAAAAATGTTGACATAAAGAGATTTTTTTTTTAATATATTGAGATTATCTTCTTTCTTTTAAACAGAACTCATTTTTTACTTGGTTGGATAAAAATTTAGATCTGATATGGTGTTAATGTTCATAAGTGAAAATGAACTGTAATTTTATTTTCTCTAACCACCCTTATTGAGGTTTATATGCTGTAATTGCTTCATGGAAATAATTTTAGCAGTTTTTCTTTTTTCCTCCTTTCTAGATATATTAGTATACAATAGAGGATATACATGGTAAAACTCACATA
This sequence comes from Odocoileus virginianus, assembly GCF_023699985.2. Classification (NCBI taxonomy): domain Eukaryota; kingdom Metazoa; phylum Chordata; class Mammalia; order Artiodactyla; family Cervidae; genus Odocoileus; species Odocoileus virginianus. The sequence goes on along the minus strand of NC_069674.1, from coordinate 91,803,659 downwards.
TAAAACTTTTTGGACCTGGTACTTTATAGAAGAAAAGTTTTTGCTTTTTAAGGGGCCTTGTTTACTTAACATGTATTGGTCAATTAAGAATTTCTATTTCTTCTTTTGTTAAGTTTAATATTTTACATTTTTCTAGGAATATAATTTTACTTTGAATTTCAAGTTTATTGACATTTATTTAGAATAGTTTTTAAAAAATATTTGTTATTCTGTACTTAGATTACTTTTACGAATTATGTCTTATTTCCTAGAACTAAGAACTGCATACTCCTCCAAGTTCCTGTCAACTCTCACTATCTTTGATTCTAAGATTTAAAAACCATAGTCTTGCTGAGGTACATCCAAATACATGTCAAATCAATTTACTGTTCTTCATGAATTATGCTATCCCCCTGATTAGGACCTGGATATGTTAGTATTAGGGCTCACCTGGTAAAGAGTCTGCCTGTAATGCAGGAGACCCTGGTTCGATTCCTGGGTCGGGAAGATCCCCTGGAGAAGGGATAGGCTACCCACTCCAGTATTCATGGGCTTCCCTGGTGGCTCAGCTGGTAAATAATCTGCCTGCAGTGCCATCGACCTGGGTTTGATCCCTGGGTTGGGAAGATCTCCTAGAGGAGGGCATGGCAACCCACTCCGATATTCTTGCCTGGAGAATCCCAATGGAACGGAGGAGCCTGGAGGGCTACAGTCCACGGGGCCGCAAGGAGGCGGACACAACTGAGCGACTAAGCACAGCTCAGCACGTGCTGGTATTGACTCTGGTAGAGGTCGGGATGATCACTGTGGTTTAGATGGTGAGTTCAGCACTTCGATAGCCTAGGTTCAGATGCCAGTTCAATACCGATTACAAAAGTGACTGTGGACAAATTTCTTATCCCACCTCTATCTCAGTTTCTGTCTCGTGAAAAGAGAGATGATGGTGGTCCAAGACTCCACCCTTTTACTGCAGGGCACATGGGTTTAATCCCTGATTAGGAAAGTTCCACATGCTGCTCTGTGAGGCCAAAAAAAAAGGGGGAGGTGGGGTGGGAGCTGATAATAGTAACACCCCTCTGATATGATTGTTGCACGACTGGGTTGGCAATGCTTGTAAAAACACTTAAACAGTACACGGCACACACACAAAATACTGTGTTCGTTTACAATTTTAAAAAGTCAAATCTGAAGATACTAATTTGTGAAAGTGAAAGTTAGTTGCACAGTCGTGTCTGACTCTTTTCTATTCTATGGACTACAGCCTGTCCCGCTCTTCTGTCCATGGAATTCTCCAGGCAAGAGTACTGCGGAGGGTTGCCATTTCCTTCTTCAATCCTAATTTGTATCTTGTTTTATTTTTCTTTTATTTACATTTTAAGAAACACTTCCCAATCATTCTATATTATTCTAAACCTTTTAGTAACTTTTAAATGTTATCAAATCCTCTCATATCATCTATTGATATATCATTTTTATTCTTTTAATCTTGAAGATGAGCCTATTATTGCTTACATATAGCAATGCAGATGTATCATATATTTAATTACAAAAGATTTAGGAATAGGAATTTTTAAAAATCCTGAAATAATACTGATTTTTATAAACCAAGACGACTAAATGCCAAGATTATACCATGCTCCCAACATGGTAGATTAAATTAATGTTAAAATCAATAGACACATTTCCAAAGAAGACATAGATGGCCAATGGTTACATGAAAAGATGCTCAACATCATTAATCATCAAGAAAATACAAATCAAAACCACAATGAGATATCATCTCATATAATGCAGAATGCATTCTCTGTCAGAATGTATATTATCAGGAAGACAACAAATAAGTAGCATTTGGCTTCCCTGGTGGCTCAGTGGTGAAGAATCTGCCTCTCAATGCAGGAGACATCAGAGTTGGATCTCTGATGGGAGAAGATCCCTCAGGCCGTGGAGCAACTCAGCCCATGCGCCACAGCTTCTGAGTCTGTGATTTACAGCCCTGAAGCTGCAACTGCTGAGCCCATGTGCTGCAACTACTGAAGCTGGTGTACCCAGCTTCAGGTAGACCTGTGATCTGCAACAAAAGAAGCCGCTATGATGAGAAGCCCATGCCCTGAACTAGAGAGAGGCCCCTGCTCATCACAACTAGAGAAAAGCCTAGAAAAGCACAACAAAGACCCAGCACAGCCAAAAATAAATAAGTAAATAAGTAAAATCAATTTTTTAAAAATAACAAGCATCGGTAAGGCTGTGAAGAAAAGGGAACCCTTGTGCCCTGTTAATGGGAATGTAAATTGGTACAGCCACTGTGGAAAACAGCATAGAGGTTCCTCAAAAAATTTAAGGTGGAACTACCATAGAATCCAGCAATTCCACTTCTGGGTGTTTTTCCAAAGGAGGGGAAAAAATACTAACTCAAAAAATATATGCACACCTATGTTCACTGCGACATTATTTGCTGTAGCCAAGCTATCAAAGCAACCTAAGTGTCTGTTGAAAGACAAATGGATAAAGAAGATATGGTATATTTGCATACAATTAAATACTGCTCAGCCATAAAAATGAATGAAATCTGCTCATTTGCAACAACATGTATGGGCCTAGAAGGTATTATGCTAAGTGAAATAATAAGACAGAAATACTGTATAATTTCACTTATATGTAGAATATTTTAAAAAATGAACAAATAGAACAAAAGAACAAATTCATAAATACAGAGAACAAACAGGTGGTTTCCAGAGGGGATAGGGTCTGGGGGGATGAGTGAAATTGTGAGGTAACTGAAGAGTTACCAAAAAAATGAGTCATGGGGATGAAATGTTCAGCAAGAGGAATATAATCAATTCTATTGTTATATCTTTGATGGTGACAGATGATAACTAGACATGTCATGGTGATCATGTGTAACGTATAGAAATATTGAGTCACAGTGTTGTGTACTGAAAACCAACAGTAATGTAGATCAATTATACTTCAGTTAAAAAAAAATGTTCATCACAGCACTGTTTATAATAGCCAGGACATGGAAGCAACCTAGATGCCCATCAGCAGACGAATGGATAAGAAAGCTGTGGTACATATACACCATGGAATATTACTCAGCCATTAAAAAGAATTCATTTGAATCAGTTCTAATGAGATGGATGAAACTGGAGCCCATCAATCAGAGTGAAGTAAGCCAGAAAGATAAAGACCAATACAGTATACTAATGCATATATATGGAATTTAGAAAGATGGTAACGATAACCCTATATGCAAAACAGAAAAAGAGACACAGATGTACAGAACAGACTTTTGGACTGTGTGGGAGAAGGTGAGGGTGGGATGTTTCGAGAGAACAGCATCAAAACACGTATATTATCTAGGGTGAAACAGATCACCAGCCCAGGTTGGGTGCATGAGACAAGTGCTCGGGCCTGGTGCACTGGGAAGACCCAGAGGGAGCGGGTGGAGAGGGAGGTGGGAGGGGGGATCGGGATGGGGAACACATGTAAATCCATGGCTGATTCATGTCAATGTATGACAAAACCCACTACAATATTGTAAAGTAATTAGCCTCCAACTAATAAAAATAAATGGAAAAAAAATACATAGACACTGGGAAGAAATGCATCAAAATGCTAGTGATGGTTATCTCTATGGGGTGGGGATTATGGGTTCTTGTTAATCTCTATGTGTTTGTGTATTTCTTGGAACATTATAAAGAAAACAATAAATGTCATTTTAAAAGTTTAATGTTCAAATGATTCTTAATATTATGTGTCAAATATATAAGAATTGGTAAGAAAGTTTTGAAGAAAATAGTGAGGACCTACCATAGCAGAAACTAAAGGAAAATATAATTATTGTGATAAAAGAAGCATGCTGCAATGAATATATAAATCAGTAGATGGAATAGAAAGCTTAGAAATAAGAATTTCATGTATGATATATATTATCTTTCAAATCAATACATAGACATGAGTAGACATTTGATCTAGAAATCCCACTTTTGAAATCTATTCTACAGAAATAGTGACACATGCATAAAGAATAATACATATGGAAGGTTGTTTATTGACATGTTATTTAAATTGATGCTTTTGAAAGTAACTGCTGTTGCTGCTGCTAAGTCACGTCAGTCGTGTCCGACTCTGTGCGACCCCATAGACGGCAGCCCACCAGGCTCCCCCATCCCTGGGATTCTCCAGGCAGGAACACGAGTGGGTTGCCATTTCCTTCTCCAATGCATGAAAGTGAAAAGTGAATGTGAAGTCGCTCAGTCGTGTCCGACTCTTTGCAACGCCATGGACTGCAGCCTACCAGGCTCCTCCATCCATGGGATTTTCCAGGCAAGAGTACTGGAGTGGGGTGCCATTGCCTTCAACGTTGAAAGTAACTAGAAGTATATAATTGGGAAATGGTATGTTAATACAATGGAATACAAAGCAGTTACTATTTTTAATAAGGTTCTATGTATCCTTACCTGAAATGATGTTTATAATTTATTAATAATTTTTCAAGCAAGCTACATATGAATATAGACTCCATTTTGGTTGAAATATGTATGTGAATATATGTGTTTGTATGTGAATAATAATATGCATCTATTGAGAGTTCACTATATGCCAAGAATTTTTTCAAGTTTATCTATATTAACTTATTTACTTCACACAGCAATCCTACCATTTGGTACCCCCATTTTAGAGATGAGAAAACTGAGGTGCCACAGGTTACACAGCTCAGATTGACTGAGCAAGGAACTGAACCCGGGACAGCTGAGTCCAAACTGTGCTTTTAACCACTGACTACATAGAGACGGGTGGATGGATAGACAGAAAGTCATAAAGGTGATTCATGGATATGTCTGTAACAATGAAAAGTTGAAAAAATTGTGCATCAGGTTGTTAGAATGTGTCCTCTACAAAGTGGACTTCAATGGGCCAGATGGGCATTCACTTCTTAAATAATACAATGTTTGTCAAAATAGAGAGTAAGAAAGATGTGATTATGGGTGAGTGTGACTCTCTTATAAATTTTTAAATAATAAAAGATAAAATTATATTCTCAAAGATTCTAAAATGACACATGATTTGTTCATTCCTTACAAATCAGGGTTTCTCACAGGTGAGGACAGGACTTTTGAAAATTCTATATTGTTTTCAGCTCCACCCACCCAGTGAAAAGATCTATGTATTAATATTAGAGATGATAAAACAAACTACATATCAAAATGTAGAGTTTCATTTCATAATCTTATTTTTGGTTAAAATATTATCAGAACTTATCCTTAGGTTGTGTGATTAGGGATTGTTTTAATCTCATTCATAATTGGTACTTTCAAAATTGTCTTCAATGAACATATGTAACTATTATAATCAGAAAAAGCACAATAAATATAGTAGAAAAAAAAAAAAAAAAAGAACCCTGCCATCTTTTTATAAGACCTCCAAGTGTCCCAGTGCCCCACGGTTTCTTTGGTGAGGGAAATTGTCTTCCATTTTTCCTCTGTGGGCCTCAGCAAGAAGCACGAGTTCCAAGTGTCCAGTGAACAGTTATTAAATGACTTATTTTGAATCTTGGTCATTTCAGGAGAGAGACTGGGTGACAAGGAAGAGGTGAAGCTCCCTTTGCCAGGTTTGGAGTACAATGTTTTCTGAAATATATAAGATAAAACATCTAACAAAAATCCTTCCAATCAATTTCAGTAGTTCATAGAACCCTGTGATTTTAGGGAAACCTCAAAATATTGAGATAAAGGAAAATCTAAGTGTAAAAGGACTACCAGTCAGATTGCTCAATTTAAACTCATATAAACAGATTCTGAGTCAAGAAGAGAATTAGCTAAAGGAAGTGGCTTCTGGTCAGTGAGAGGGGTATAGTCAAGCCTTAACTCTTTTCAGCAATCTGCTGTTTGGTTTAGGTGAGTTAATTAACCCTACTTTTGCATGTACCTGTACAAGAAAATGATGATCTGATCATGTCTGAATTCTATTATTCTCTATGATCACAGTTCTGTCATTCAAATGCCCTAAATAATTGTTGATGTATTTCTGAAAAATCTTAGGTTATTTCTCCCAAGATGGTAAACTCAGGGTTACAAACAAACAAAACTAAATAAAACGTTCATTGTGATGATTAGTAAATAGATATATTTAGAAAAATCAGGCAAAAAAAACACAAAACTGTTCAAGCAACCTTATCCTCAGTTCTGTCATAGCTTTAAAGCTAGAATCATCCTCAGACCCCTATTTGCATAAAAATAAGCTTAAAACAAAAATTTTAATTTTAAGATAATAAATTTCTGTAAGACCTTGGACTCTCAATCTTATTTTGGTCATGTGCATTCTCTAATATGTAAATTCCTAAGTAATGATGATGTCTCAATTATCTCATATGGGTTAGCTATTTCCTATATAATAACAATAATAAATGATTTTATATATAACAAAAAATCACAGAAAAGTACTGAATCAATCCACTGTAGTAAATAAGTTTACAAGAAATAAATTGTCCCAGCTGCAGACATTCAAGACCAGTAAAACCTTTACTGTAGCATTGAGCCATGAACATGCCTTTACAGTTATAGTATTATGTGCAATTTTAAACTGACTAACTGGTAAAAGATAAAGTCTTAGATACCGACTGATCTAAAAAAAAGAAAGAAAGGTGAATTTTTTAAGCATTCTACTTTGCCTGATACAGACAGGAGAGATGGAAATACACTTCCTTAGAGTGCATTTTCACTTTTAATGATCACCTGCTTTAGAAAAGCACTGGGGTTTAGAATCCAGGCTGATTATTAGCTATGTTCTTTGACTGTGTTCACGAGGTTTTGACATACTTTACCTCTTTCAGTCTTCACAACACTCACATCTTCTGACTCCAGGTTCCATGCTTAAACCCTGAACTCATTTGGTAAATCAAACATGCTGGTACAGTTTAGCAGGATTGCCTGTAAAAGAGATATGTTTTTAATTATGTTCTTTTATTATTTAGTCAAAGGAAAACAAAAAATAAGATGAAGCATTTTCCTCTACTTGAGAAAAAAGTATATACATCCTGTCATTCACATGTGTTTAATTTCAACAACTCTGTGGTCATGCATCAGTAATGGAAATAAAATTAGCTGCCTCTCAACTCTAAGATTTTATGATTTGGAGAATGAAGGCCACTTGAAGACAACTTTTGGGGTTTTTTTTTTTTTTACTAGCTCATCCCAGTGAATTGAACAATGAATTAATTATATTATTTAACATTGCTATTTATTTTACAGATTAAACTATGTATCATTTCCCCTTGGGCATTAACATTCTAGAAGAACAAGTACCTTGAAATCGATCAAGGCCCCATACCTCAGATCTTCAGACTCTTAGTAAAACATGAAAAACAAAAAAAACTTATCCACCTTGGTAGTTTTTATCTGGACTGAGAGAGGATTGATACATTGATCAAAACAAAATGTAATTTAATCCAAAATCAGTTATTTAACCACGCATTTTCAGCATGTGTTACCATAAGGTCAGAGAATAAAATAATGAGATATTCATCTCTGAGTGAGCCTACAGTCTTGTGAGAGAAAACTTGATTCAGAGTTTGGTAGTTGCTATAATGTAAGAGCATACCAAAAGCATTAGGAAAAGAGAATTTTCTGAAATTTAGAGATGCCAAGGGTATAGTGACAACGAAGATGTATATCTTCAATTAAACCTGAAAGATATGGTGAGACTTCAATAGATGGATAGTGGAAGAAGGGCAATAGCATGAAGAGGAGAAAATAATCACTTTTAAGAACCTAGGTTATGAGAGAGAGAAAGACAAAGAGAAAATAAAGACTTGGAAAAGAAACTGACATCCGGTTTTAGAGACCTATTTTTGTATAGGAAATGGACAGTTTTTATCTGAACTAGACTTAGAAACATTATTCTTACAGGGTTGGGTTTGGAGAAGTGAATTAACCATTCATCAATCTCAGCTGAGTTTATGCCAGGCACTATTGCAGGCTTATATTTACTTATCCATTTAATGGGCTTCCATGGTCAATGGTAAAGAATCCGCCTGCCAATGCAGGAGATGTGGGTTTGATCCCTGGGTTGGAAGGATCCCCTGGAGGAAGGCTGGGTAAACCACTCCAGTATTCTTGTCTGGAAATCCCATAGACAGAGGAGCCTAGCAGTCTAGTCCATGGGGTTGCAAACAACAACCCATTTAATAATTACAACAATTTTAGAAGGATTCCTGTCTGTATTCCCATTTCACAGACAAGAAAAATGAGACACGAGGGCGTAAAGATTCAGACGTGACAGTGACTGAACAACAACAATGCAAAAAACCCACAATAAACAAAAATATCAAAATCTTAAGTAAAGGAAGATCAGTATATTTTTCCTTTGTTTCAGCATTCAATATGGTCCCATCTAGCACTGTTAACAATTCTGTCCTTATTTTAAACTTTGCTATTTTTATCATAATTTTTTGCATTAATCTTGATTTTAAAAAACACTGCCTTAAAATATTATTTATCTTGATTATTGAATATTTTTGGTGCCCTTGTAAATTTTGCATCCCAGGCAGGTACCTCACTTGCTTTGTGCTAAGTTGCTTCAGTCATGTCTGACTCTTTGTGACCCTATGGACTGTAGCCCACCAGGCTCCTCTGTCCATGGGATTCTCCAGGCGAGAATACTGGAGTGGGTTGCCAGGCCCTCCTCCAGGAGATCTTCCAGATCCCAGGATTGAACCCACTGCTCTTATGTCTCCTGCATTGGCAAGTGGGTTTTCTACCACTAGCACCACCTGGGAAGCCCACCCTAGTGCCTGCATAAGCAAGAGGGAATTTCACTTATCCATCAAAGTTCCTTTTTATTTCTTCAATAAAAAGAAATTATCTCCTTTCATTTTTATTTAATCATTAAGAGGAATCCCTCCACTAGAAGGAAAGGAATTATCACTAAAACTGAAACTGAACTTAAGTGATAACTCTGATTTTTAAATTGTCTTAATTCTAGATCACCAGTTTTCATATTTTTCCCCCCCAGAGGAAGGAAGAGAACAAATGATTTTAACTTTACAGATAAGAAAACCAAGACATGTAACGGCTCAGTTACAAAGCTAAACTTCCTAGTGCTAAATGAGACACATGAGATCAGAAGTTCTCTTCGACAAGTCTGAAGAAAAAAAAAAAAATACAACGTGTACTTACATGAACAAATCTTGGCCAAATAATTTGTCTTGAAAGAATAAGGTTTGGTAAGGAACATGTGCTTTTGAATTAGACACAGTGAGCTTGAATTCTCCTTTGGCCACTCACTAGCTCCATGATCTTTAGTTGCCTCATTTATAAAATAAGCCTTCTCATATCTACCTAACATTGTGTTAGGAAAAAAAAAAAGTAGCTGATAGCTTTTAGCAATTAGGATCTCAATCTGTGACAGAGGGCACATACAAAACAGAAAAATTCATATTATTAATTTTTCAGAGGTTACATATATTAGTAGAAGGACAGAGGAACCAAAAGGGAAATTGCACCTAAGGGTACAGTTGCTTGAATCCAAAGGAGAGAAAAAGTCAGTTATTTGTCTTTAAAAGTACAGGGACTTTTGGTAGAGGAAGTCGATGAAATAAATACTCTGACCTTACTCACCTCTTCCTCTGATTTTCAAGCAGCCCCTAAGCCAGAGGACACAGAAGCCCAATTGCTCTAGGCCATGCAGTCTGGTCTTAAAGGAAGGCTACAAGGAGCAAAAGGATGGAGAAGGAGTTTAGAGGAGCAAAAAGAAAGCTTACCACCGCGTAATGTCCATACGTGCTCAGTTGTTCAATCTTGTCCAACTCTTTGTGACCCCATGGACTCCAGCATGCAAGGCTTCCCTGTCCATCACCAACTCCCGGGGCCTACTCAAAGTCATATCCATCACATCAGTGATGCCATCCAACCCTCTCATCCTCAGTTGTCCCCTTCTTCTCCTGCCCTCAATCTTTCCCAGCATCAGGGTCTTTTCCAGTGAGTCCATTCTTCGCATCAGGTGGCCAAATTATTGGAGTTTCAGCTTCAGCATCAGTCCTTTCAGTGAATATTCAGGACTGATTTCCTTTAGGATTGACTGGTTGGATCTCCTTGTGAGAGAGTCAATTCCTAGGCAGTTTGATAAGAAGTCCAGGGGTCTTATTGAATTCTTCTCCTCTGGAGGCCAAGAATCCCAGCATCTTTTGTGGTTCAGCAACAACCTTTCATCTTGTGGGCTCATCCGGGATTCTTCAGGACAAGGTAAGGATGCTTGGAGCTCTAGTTCTTTGTTCTCATACTGAACACGTTTTCTGCTGTACTTTACTAACTCTATGGTGTGCTTGTGTGAATGAATGATGTGCCCGGCACGAAGCAAGTGAGGAGCCCTGCTCTGTGGTTCCGCGGTGACCTCATACGGCTTATGGCAGAAACCTGTCAGGGGTTTATACCGACCTGCCAATGCCAAGAGGCACCCAATGTCTCCTTCGGGAACCAACTAGAAATGGGCAAAGCATGTGGACTGAACTGTCCTTTCTCAAACTTTCTGGTCTCTTTGACCATTTCATAACTCCTTGGGAATTAGGATACTAACCTATCTGTCGGATCATAGACTTTCAAGGGACTTGTGATCTATGCTGTTACTGTGTACTGTTACTTAGGTCCCAGACTTGGGTTGGTAGCCAGGAAGTGCCTAGCCTCACTAGGAGTCGAAAGTTCGGAAGCTAGATGGAGCTCTAGCTCCAGGAGCATCTCTGAGGTTAAAGGTTACGCAGATTGGAAGTGCAATGGGTTTCTTCCTCTGGAACACTGGCTTTTAGTGTACCAGAGGAGGCTTTCCAGAGGCTTTTGTCCCAACTCCTTGTATATTCTTTCCGTGGAATTTGTGGGAATGAGCTGAAAGGACTGGCCCTAATAACTCGAGGACAAAATCGCTTTTCCGTCACTGGCCAGCCCTTCACCGCCTCTTTTGCTATCGCTTACACTGGTGTGGTGACGCTTGGAAGGCACATCTCAGTTTTACGTCCGCACTGGTCTTATTGTGGCCAGGAATACACTCAGGGTTGTGCACATGCACTCAGGTGACGGATGTTCCCCAGCGGTCTCAGCTCGGGAGGCATTCCGGAAGGTTATTCTGCTTGCACCCGGGGTGGCATCAGAGGCAAGCTAGGTGTAATGGTGAGGAAGTGGACATTAGTCCAGGACGCCATCAGGTCTACCCCTGCTGCATCTCCACCCCGCCTTAGTGGTAGAACCAGGAGGGACGAGGACGGCGCCTGCGTCGGTAAGGGACAGACTCAGTCCAACCATGGAAGGAAAACTTCGGTGTAAAGTCTGTCTACATCCCCATCTAGAGCAGGGAGGGATGCCTCTGGTAGAAAGATGGCGCTGGTCGCTTTTTTCTCTCTTACAGACGGGCGCTAACAATGCCAGCCTCACTCCTCTGACACACCTGATCTTCCTATGTGATACTGCATGGCCATGGTGTCCATTGGAGGATGGCGAACAGTGGCCGGTTGAAGGGTCTCTTAATTATCATACTGTTTTACTATTAGACCGATTCTGTAGAAAACAAGGAAAATGGGTAGAAGTAGCATATGTGTTGCTCTTTTTCTCTCTGCGAGGTATGCCAGACTTGTGTCCTAAGGGTATAGATTTGGGTGTGAAACCTTCAGCTCTCTTCTGTCCTCCCATTTTGCCCCCTTACCTGGGGCTCCAAACTGAGCAAACTGAAAGTCAGAGAACCATCCCCAGGAAGGGTTGCTTTGGTCTCGGTAAAAACCCAAACTGAGAGTCAGACGGCCCAAGCAGAGGTCCAAACCACCCCTGTCTCAGTACAACCTCAGACTACTCTGGTTTCCATAGAAACTCAGACAATCGAAGTAAGAGAAGCTCAGACTGCAAAAACTAACGGTGAAATACAGGATGAGATGGAGGACAGGAGACAAAGAGATAAAGAAAAGCAGGTTTCTCCAATCTATCCCTGGGAGCATATGCGCAGAGCAGACAGAGAGGCTGAGAAACAGCCACGCGAGCTGTTGCCTCTTCATGAAGAACCCACCAGGAGAAATAATCAGTCTATGAGAGTTAACAAGCCCTTTTCTTATGAAGAAATAGAAAGAATCAAGGAGGATCTGGGAGACTATTTAGAGGACCCAGAAAAATATATTAGAGCAGGCTTTCAAAGGCATTACTCTGCTTTATGACCTTACATGGAAGGATATGATATGTATCTTGGGACAAATACTGACTCCCTACTCAAAAAGTCGAGTTTGGGGGAACGCTGTTGCTTATGGAGATGAGTGGCTTGGTAATGAATCTGTAGGGAAGAGGGAGAGAGACAGCCGCCCTCCCCACTGGGAATCAGGCGATCCCAACGGTAGTGAAAGAGGAAAGAGAACAGGCTCTGTCTTGAAAGCAGGACTCCATCTTGGGCCAGACTGCGGACTTTGAGCTATATGCCCAGTATCTATGGAACCGATATACCAACTGGAAAACCAGCCCCCCTCCCACCCACCCCGAAGGAAGAGCCCCAGGGCTTGTACCTAGACTCTCAGTCGCCTAAAAGAATACCCTAATTAACTGGGTAACCAAATAGAATCATACATTCTATTATGCTTATTGGGGTATGACCACAGGCCTATTGATAAGTGTCCACTTAACTATATAGCTTAAGGCATATGATTGCAGGTTAACTTTGATTATATCTTTCTTTTTCCTTTGTTCAGACTAGTTTCAGGGAATCTTATACACTTAGGGTATATAAAGTTTTCACAAAAGCCGGTCGGGGTCCTTGGCTAAGAGAAGACTCTGCCTTGGGCCCACCGGTGTCCACTGTCTGCATTGTCCTTCTGAGTGAGATTGTTTCCCAGAACACGTGGCTACAACAATAGAACCAGACTGGGACTATAACAAGGCTAAAGGAAGATGGGATCAGTCATTTTGTCAGATGTATTCTTGAAGGACTCAGGCAAGTGTGTGCTAAGACTTTAAACTATGCCACAGTGGCAAACAGAACAGGAGGAGAAGGAAGCTTCTGGTAAATTCCTAGATAGACTGAGAGAAGTCCTTCTCAGATTCACTGAGATTGATCCTGAAAGTGAAGAGGGAAGAGTGATCTTCAAAGATAGATTGCTCACTCACTTACGGCTCCATATATCTGCCGTAAGCTATTAAAACAGGCGTATGGACCAAATCTTTAGGTAATCTGTTGCAGCTGGCTCAAACAGCCTATTATGGTAGGGAATATGAGGAAAAGAAAGAAAGGCAGAAAAAGACAGAGGAGCAGGTGGAAGCCCTTGTAATGGCTGTGAGAACCGTTCTTAAACAGCCTGAGAAAAATGCCAAGAGGGACCCAGGTGAAAAGGGATGGGTTTGCTATTACTGTGGAAAGGAGGGGCATCTCAAGCGGGATTGCCCTCAGGCCCCTAAGCCGCCCCTGGCTCCACGTCGGGTCTGCAAAGGACCACACTGGAGGAGAGGCTGCCCCGAGAGCTGTAGGTTTCAGGGGTCGGACTCTCAAGACCATCAGGACTGAAGGTGCCCAGGGGTCCCCACACAAGCTCCCGTCCTAATTACACCTGAGGAACCCTGGGGAGTAACAATTATGAGGGGCCAATCCGTCGATTTCCTTTTAGATATTGGGACAAATTACTCTGTGCTTAATGAAGCCCCTGGCCCACTTTCTTCCCGATCTGCTTCCGTAGTGGACTGTCTGGGTAGCCCACTGCCCAATCCACTTTGCCTATTTGGGCAAAAGTTTGTCACGGGATCTACAAAACTTTAATAGCTCCGAAGCAGTGGTGCTATAATATGTAGATGATATTTGCTCTGTGCTGAGACAGAGGACGCTTGTTCACGAGCCTCAGAGGATTTCTTAAACTTTTTGGCAGGCTGTGGTTACAAGGCATCAAGAGAAAAGGCTCAGCTTTGTCAACAATCTGTTAGATATCTGGGCCTAATCATATCAAAAGGGACTAGGGCCATAGGCCCAGAGAGAATTAAACCTATACTAAATCATCCCCTACCTATGACTTTAAGGACAACTGAGAGGATTTTTAGAAATCACAGGCTGCTGCTGCATTTGGATTCCGGGCTATGGGGAACTTGCCCGTCTTTATACAAACTTATAACTGAGACCCAGTAGGCCCAAACCGACAAACTGGTTTGGTCTCCAGATACTCAAAAGGCTTTTAAGGCTCTTCAGACGGCTCTCCTGAAAGCTCCTGCTCTGAGCTTGCCCACAGGGTCAGAATTTAACTTGTTTGTCACTGAAAGAAAAGGTATGGCCTTGGGTGTTTTGACACAACCCCGAGGGCCTCACCAGCAACCTATTGCTTCTCTAAGTAGAGAATTAGACCTAATTTCACTAGGTCACATTGTCTAAGTGTAATTGGGGCAATGGTTTTATTAACACTTAAGGCCTTAAAAATAATTAGGGATGAAATCTTACTGTACTGACTTCTCATGATGTGAGTGGAATCTTAAATTCTAAGGTTAATACTTGGATGACAGGCAGTAGGCTTCTTAAATATCAGTCGTTGTTAGAAGATCCAATAACTAAGCTTTAAAGTTTGTGGAAATTTAAATCCTGCCACTTTCCTTCCTGAGAAGGAAAATGAAACACCTGATCACGATTGCTTCCAATTTCTAACTTTAAACTATGCAGCTTGGGAAGATCTAATGGGTACCCCATTAGACAATCCTGACTTGGAAATATTTACAGATGGCAGTTCTTTTGTTAGGGATGGGAAGCGTAAAGCAGGTTATGCCGCCGTGCTGAGGGCTGAACAGGTTTTAGAAGCAAAATCTCTCCCCCAGGGAACCAGTGCTCAGTTAATGGAGCCTGTGGCTCTGACCCGAGCTCTAGAGTTAAAGGGCAGAGGGTAAATATCTACACTGATTCTAAGTATGCTTGCATACTTTGACTTTACATGCTCTTGCTGCAATATGGAAAGAAAGTTTAAAATGGCAACAGGAGAACCTATTAAGCATTTCAGAGAGATCAAAAGACTTTTAACTGCCATATATTGTCCTAAAGAAGTAGCTGTTATGCATTGCAAAGGGCACAGCCGGGATGGGAGTAAAGTAGCAGAAGGTAATCAGCTGGTGGACTGTCAAGCCAGAAAAGCGGCATTTTGCAAAACCCCTTCCGAGCAGACACCCTTGATCTGGACAGGTCCTGTGGAACAGGAAAAACACAACATACTGAGGAAGAATTAGAAAGATATGAGAAAAGAGGAGCAAAGATTACTGATAAAGGATGGTTACAGTCAGAGGGTGGACGATTAATAATTCCTGAAAATGCTCAATGGAAAAGTTTTCCTAAAGCCTTAGGATTAACTAATTATGTAACTCAGCTCTCAGCTTTTCAACAGGCATTCATGGAACTCCGGGAGGTGACTCCTGACCCAGCCTCTGAGTCAAGCAAGCCTCTGCTTGAGCCAGGAGCCAAGGTCCTGATAAAAACATTGGGATCTGGGGGCCAATCTCTCAAGCCCCTCTGGGAAGGCCCTAATTACCAGGTTATTCTTCTCCCACAGCTGTCAGAGTGGCAGGAATTGATTCGTGGGTGCATCACACTCGAGTTAAGAGGTGGCACCCTGACCAGAACCAAGCGATGTCATTTTATGTCTTTACTTTCTATGCTCTGACTTTGTACTTTTCAGATGGGCCTGATAATCTATGTGGGCCTACTTCTGCTAACTCCAAAAGTCCTGAGTCTGCCATTGGCCCTCCAGGCAATGCCTTCCTGTCCTGCACTCACTCCTACACTGCATTTCATAATCAGTCTAACTGCTGGGTCTGTGGAGTGCTCCCCTCTCCATCAGTGAAAGGCTTCCCGTGGTGGACATCTCCACTTCAAGGAAAGGATTCTCTTCAAGTCTGTAATGACATTTAACAGTCCTAGGATGGACTGATGTAACTATGGACATAATGTGACTTTTAATTTTGGTTTTAACTTGGGTTAATGACTATTTTGCCTTACATCTATAACTGTAAAACAGGGTTTGCTTCTAACCGTCTGAAAGCTTTTAAGTTACAAATGGTTGTCCAAGCTCCAGCGAGTGCCACAGCCTCCTCCAACTATTACTTGGGGCCCCTGGAACAGACACCCTCAATATGAGGGTTAGGAGAATATGTTGCCTCAGCAACTTAGGGACCACGCCCCTAAATAGCAGGAAGTAGTTCTGGAATGAGAACAATGCCCCTTTCCCTTGGCAACATAATTCTCCTAAAAGAAAAGGGGGGGATGAGAGAGTCAATTCCTAGGAGGGTTGATAAGAAGTCTGGGGGTCCCCAAGGAGAGAGGGGTCTGGAATTCTCAAGGAGGAGGAAAGGCCAAACTTATTTTCCTCTACATTCCTTAGGATTATATAACAATAATGTATCCTGCTTGAGGACAGTTTCTGGGAAAAAACCTTCTGGCTAATCCTGTAATCTTAAAATGTAAATTATGTGAGTGGGTCTAGTAAGGTCTTTACAACCAGCAGACATTGTTTTGATTCACTGTAATAACTAATTAAAAAGTATATAACTCCATTACTAACACTAGGGAGGGGGCACTCTTTCTGCCCCCTTCTGATGTCTATGTCAGAAGCCTTCTCTATCTCTTTTATACTTTAATAAAACTTTTATTACACAAAAGTTTTGAGTGATCAAGTCTCGTCTCTGGCACTGTATTGAATTCTTCTCCTCTGGAGGCCATGAATCCTGGCATCTTTTGTGGTTCAGCAACCTTTCACTTGCAGTCCAAGGGACTCTCAAGAGTCTTCTCCAACACCACAGTTCAAAAGCATCAATTCTTCAGTGCTTAGCCTGTAAAGAAGGCTAAGTGCAACTCTCACATCCATACATGACTACTGGAAAAACCATAGCTTTGACTAGATGGATCTTTGTTGGAAAAGTAATGTCTCTGCTTTTTAATATGCTATCTAGGTTGGTCATAGCTTTTCTTCCAAGGAGCAAGCATCTTAATTTCATGGCTGCAGTCACCATCTGCAGTGCTTTTGCAATCCAAGAAAATAAAGCCTCTCACTGTTTCCACTGTTTCCCCATCTATTTGCCATGAAATGATAGGACCAGATGTCATGATCTTGGTTTTCTGAAAAAAAGCCAGCCTTTTCACTCTCCTCTTTCACTTTCATCAAGAAGCTCTTTAGTTCTTCTTTGCTTTCTGCCATAAGGGTGGTGTCATCTGTGTATCTGAGGCTATTGATACTTCTCCTGGCAATCTTGATTCCAGTTTGTGCTTAATTCACCCTGGCATTTCTCATGATGTACTCTGCATATAAGTTAAATAAGCAGGGTGACAATATATAGCTTTGATATACTCCTTTCCCTATTTGGAACCAGTCTGTTGTTTCATGTCCAGTTCTAACTGTTGCTTCCTGACCTGCATACAGATTTCTCAGGAGGCAGGTCAGGTGGTCTGGCATTCCCATCTCCTGAATTATTTTCCACAGTTTGTTGTGATCCATGCAGTCAAAGGCTTTGGTGTAGTCAATAAAGCAGAAGTAGATGTTTTCCTGGAACTCTCTTGCTTTTTTGATGATCCAGCAGATATTGGCAATTTGCTCTCTGGTTCCTCTGCCTTTTCTAAATCCAGCTTGAACATCTGGAAGCAACAACACAAGAGAAGACTCTAACATGGACATCACCAGATGGTCAACACCAAAATCAGATTGATTATATTCTTTGCAGCCATAGATGGAGAAGCTCTATACAGTCAGCAAAAACAAGACCAGGAGCTGACTGTGGCTCAGATCATGAACTCCTTATTGCCAAATTCAGACTGATATTGAAGAAAGTAGGGTAAACCACTAGACCGTTCAGGTATGACCTAAATCAAATCCCTTACGATTATACAGTGGAAGTAAGAAATAGATTCAAGGGATTAGATCTGACAGACAGAGTGCCTGATGAACTATGGCCAGAGGTTCGTGACATTGTACAGGAGGCAGGGATCAAGACCACCCCCAAGAAGAAGAAATGCAAAAAGGCCAAATGGCTTCCTGAGGAGGCCTTACAAACAGTTGTGAAAAGAAAAGCAAAAGGCAGAGTAGAAGAGGAAGGATATACCCATCTGAATGCAGAGTTCCAAAGAATAGCAAGGAGAGATAAGAGAGCCTTCCTCAGTCATCAGTGCAAAGAAATAGAGGAAAACAATAGAATGGGAAAGACTAGAGATCTCTTCAAGAAAATTAGAGATACCAAGGGAACGTTTCATGCAAAGATGGGCTCAATAAAGGACAGAAACAGTATGGACCTAACAGAAGCAAAAGATATTAAGAAGAGGGGTGGCAAGAACACACAGAACTACAAAAAAAAAAAAATCTTCATGACCCAGATAACCATGATGGTGTGATCACTCACCTAGAGCCATACATTCTGGAATGCGAAGTCAAGTGGGCCTTAGGAAGCATCACTATGAACAAAGCTAGTGGAGGGGATGGAATTCCACATCAGTTATTTTAAATCCTAAAAGACGATAGTGTGAAAGTGCTGCACTCAATATGCCAGCAAATCTGGAAAACTCAGCAGTGGCCACAGGACTGGAAAAGGTCAGTTTTCATTCCAATCCCAAAGAAAGGCAATGCCAAAGAACATTCGAACAGACACGGGTACTCGTGCATTTAATTCAAATAACAGTCTTTAAGGTGAAAACTATTATTTTCCCATTTTATACATGAGGAACCTGAGGCTTGCTGTAGTTAGTAAGTTGCTAAAGCCTCAGAACCAAGAATGGTTGGTTGCAAGAAATTGTTGGTTGCAAAAGTTGTTTGCAACACTGTGTTAGCAAAATATAGACAAAATTTAAATACCTATGAACTTGAACAGATTATAAATTACAGTATATTTATAAGATTGAATACCATGTGTCAGTAAAAAGAAGAGGCTCTATGAGTACTGGGTATTGATATTTTGATATGTTGTTACAGTGTGTATGTTACCATTTCTGTTAGAAAATAAAATTACTATGCTATCTATATTCTTGTAGATGAAAGAATATCAAATATGTCTGGAAAAATACACAAGAAACTGGTAACTCAGCTGCCTCCGGTGAGAGCTGAAATAGAGATACATTTTTATTGCTCACCTATACTTTTGAATTTTTTACCATGGTCATGTAATACCTATTTCAAAACAAATTAATTAAGGAAAAATCAAATTGTATGTAATTAGTGACCTCCAGAGAAGCCTGTAATTTGGAAAACAGTGACAGAAAATGTACATGCATAAAAACTAGCTTTCTTCCTCTGCATCCTGAGCAATTTGCTTTCTCAATAACAATAAAATCACTTGCCACATCAGCTTCAGTTAAATTAATGCAAAATAAGGAGTAAACTTCCATCTATATTTTACAGTGCTTTGCCCATGCTACAAAAGCAAACTCTGTAGGGAAGACAATAAGATCAGCACCCTGAAGCATTTCTAAGAGGTAACTCACACGGTAAGCTAAGTATATAATACCACAGTCACAAACAGCCCAGCTTGAGAACACCCCAAGAGGATTGCTGCTTTTTTTTCCCCAAAAACTTTTCTTGGTAAAGGAAGCAGGTGGCAAAGAGGTTAACCACAGCTCCCTGAACCCCTGAAGACTTATAGAGGTCTGTCTCCCGGGTAAGACCGCTATCCTTCCAGGTTTTCATTCTTTCCAAGAAAATTGACAAGCTGTTTCTCATGGCAGTTTCAAATTGGGAAGACCAAGACAGAGAGAAACTGTGGCCAGCGGGGATGGAGGGACTGGCAGATAAAATGGGAGTTGATGATATATCGTTACCTGAACTGCCTTTTTTTTTTTTTTCTTTAACGATGCACTAAACAGTTTTAATTGTTGATCTCCTCCATCTGTTGCCAGGGAAAATGTCCTTCCTGGGAGGACGTATTTCCTGGAGTTTCAGTAAGTTCCCTCAGGATCTCTACGATTTCTGAGATTCTGATTCCCTTCGGGCTGCAGAAAGGGCGCAGGAGGTTGGTACAGGATGCTGCGCTTCGGGCTGAGTAGGGATTGCCTCCTGGCTAGTAACGCCTGCCTGGGCACTTGGCCCCCGCCCCGTTTGGGGGCCCCGCCCCCGATCATCCCCGCCCCGCCCCCCCTCCCGTCCTGCAGAGCAAACCCTATAAAACCGCTGCGACCTGGGTCCTTCCAATCCGACTCCCAGGTCAGCGAGATCCCACGTCCACTCCCCGGAACATCGCGTGCCCGAGTCATGGCCCAGGGGCTGTACCACGAGGAGTTCGCCCGCGCGGGCAAGCGGGCGGGGCTGCAGGTCTGGAGAATTGAGAAGCTGGAGCTGGTGCCGGTGCCTGAGAGCGCGTATGGCGATTTCTACGTCGGGGATGCCTACCTGGTGCTCCACACGACGCAGGCCAGCCGGGGCTTCACCTACCGCCTGCACTTCTGGCTGGGTAAGGGGCCACGGGGCCGGATCGGGGAGGGGGAGGCCGCCCGGGGGTTGAGAGTGGCGGGCTGGGGGAAAGCAGTGCTAGCTGGACCCTCCTGGAGACCCATCGCGCCGGTTGCGCCCCGGGGGGCGCCCCCTCCAACTTTGGGGTTGGGCACCTTTCACTCGCGAGAGTCCGCGCCTGCAAACGCCGCAGCGAACGCAGGGAGCGGCGAAGGGGGGGAGCAGTCTTACCTCCATCGCTTTGACCTTTGTCGAGTCCACCTCCCAGGTTTTGCAGCTGGTTCCTCTAGCTTCTCCCCCTTTCACCTTCCAGTCTCCAAACTCCCGCTTCCTCCCAGGACGGCTGCCAGCCGCGCCCTGGGGCTGGCCAAGTTAGGCTCACCTTCCGACGAGTTCAGTCCTGGATTCCCCGTCAGCGAGGAGATGAAGTCAAACAAGTTTGTGGGCATTCGCCGCGGCCGCGGGAAGTCCTTTAAAAAATTATATATATATATATACATATATATATATGTATATATATATATATATAGCCTTGGGCTCAGCTTAGCGTTCTCTAGTAATTGCAACGATTAAGTAAGTTCTTGGCTGCTTTAAAAATCACATTCCAAGCCTGCACCGCGCTGCTTGCAGCTTTGGAGAACAGAAATTCCTCTTGATTAGGATGCTGGCTGCCTTATCAATACAAAGTAAATAACTTTCTATGGCAGATTTTGTATTTAGATGAGTCGCTTTATAATGATTATATTTATATTTATCACTTATGTGTTTGAACAAGAACACAGGTTGGAACAAAACAGCTCCTTCATCGGTAGTAATTATTTTGGGCTTCACCCGCGCCGGGCTCTGAGGACACTGGGCCTTGTGTGTTCTACTTTTTCCACCTTCTACTTTTACTCGTAAACATCCTGAATGTCTAACTTCTCCCTCTGAGATCCTGTGCCAGTGGGCACACCCCGTCTAACAACACACCGATTATCTGAGCCTTATTGCCTCCGTTGAGAATCAGCTTGCCTCCCCTAGACTGTGTTTATTTTTAGTTTTATTCATTATGGGGAAAACACACAAAACCACACACATACACATTTTGAAGTCCCTGAAAGTCATTTTTCCTTCCTAACATTTGAAGATTTTGAGAAGCAAGATGGTAGAGAACATTGAGAATTGATGTTCTCAATATTAGCTACCACCTGGAGCAAACACTCCAAATGAGAAATCCATACAGGGAGACAGAACTATCTCATTATAACATTTATTTGATACTAAAATTTTGTGCCTGCTTGAGGAGGCTGAGATCCAAACTCATTGTGGTTTTCCAGTGTAATGTCACTATTCCTTTTATCACAGACAGTGATATGTTTATGTTTTATACGAAGAATCACCCCATTGAAATCTTAATGTATAACTTATGTTCATGAATGAATGATGCCACATAGAATAGTAATGCCTTCACCTTGGTCTTTCTGTTCAGTACTTAGTTCTGTAATGAGTAAAAGTGTCTGAAATGCCACATTTGTCATTTTGGTGAACTAAAATGAGAAAGTCATATTTTGCTGAAGACAATAATTAAATTTGATTTTGTCAGAGAAATCCAAGTGAGCTTTAAACACTATTGTTTTGTTTTGGTTTTTGGCCACCCAGTTTAGCTTGTGGGGCCTTAGTTCCCCAGCCAGGGATTTAACCTGGGGCCATGGCAGTGAAAAGACCAAGCCCTAACCACTGGACTGTCAGGGAAGCCCCACAATTGTTTTAATTCCATAGGTAAACCCTACAAAACACAGTGCTTAGAGAGCTTATCTGGGTAAGAAAGAACCTATACAATTGTTTTAATTCTGTAGCTTCTTTCTTATCTAGATAAGTTCTTTAGGCACCGTATTTCATAGGGATAACAGATTCAAGGTAACTCTTATGCTGAATGAATGAATGAATCAGACTTCAGAAAGGGAAGAGAAACTAAACTGATTTAGTTCATCAGTTTCAAAAAATGTAATAGAAATGCTTTGGGCAGAAACATTTTATGATCTTAAAGATCTATAAAAACTGAACTTAATAGTGCGTTAACTAATAGGTTAATTCAGTAACTTTCAATGTGTCCAGCACTGTGTAAGGCATTTTTGCATATGAATACCTTAGGAAACTTCCCTGAAAGTTTACAATCTCAATGATGCAATAAAACAGAAGTGATAGAACACAGGTAAAATGTGATGAGCACCAGGAAAGAGACATAAAGTGCCTGTGGTCACTGGAAAGCAGAAAAGCCTTGATGGAAAAAAAGGCAGATGACGGGAACTGGGAGGGGTTGTGTGATGGAAACTCATGGGAAATGTAACAAGTTTAGAGCAGAGTAGCCAGCAGGACCTGTAGATATAATTAGACCTAAATTTGGGCTTCCCAAGTGGCACAGTGGTTAAAGAACCCTTGTTAATGCAGTAGACACAGGAGATGGGGGTTCGATCTCTGGGTTGGGAAGATCCCCCGGAGGAGGAAATGACAACCCACTCCAGTATTCTTGCCTGGGAGATCCCCTGGACAGAGGAGCCTGACAGGCTTCTGTCCATGGAGTAGCAAAGAGTCAGATACACCTGAGCACAAGCACAGTACTAGACCTCAATTTGGGTGAATTCATGAGGTTTATTCAGAAAAATAGATTGAGGGAAAGTTCCAAGAGGGAGCTGAAAGTTCAGGGGAAGAGAAAGTCTGACTAAAGGAAGTCAGTTGAAAGGAAGATGAAGGAGAATAGAGTTAAAATCAGCCTGGAATGAGAAGAGGCATAGCCTAGAAATGAAGAAACAGGTCAGCTGAGAGGAGGAAAAGGGAAACAGGAAGAAGTGGGACCCAAAACAGGAGAACAGAAGATAAGTTATCTTCCCTGGCCTCTCCCTCAGTGTCTCTCCATAATACCATTGCATATCTCAGATCTTTTTATTTGATTATTTTTGTTTTATTTCCTTTATAAAGTAAGCGTTTGTTGCATGTAATTTAGAAGTTGTTGCATTGGTTCTTCCTGAAAAAAAATTTCAGTTTTGTACCTAGCAATTTAAATGCATCTACCAACTTGTCTATGCTGGGTTCTATTTCAAGGCACTGTGAATCCAAAAAACTGAGTAACAGTATACAACATACAATACAAAGAACTTATACCCAGGCTGGGGAGGATGCTGAGAAACTGGAGTTTTATACGTTGATTGTGGTGGGGGTGGAATATAAAATGTACAACCATTATGGAAAAGACTTTGGCAGTTTCTTATAAAACTGAACATGCAACTACCATGTGATCCAGTAGTTTCATTCATGGGCATTTAATCCAGAGAAATTTCATATTCATGCAAAAACCAGTGCATTAATGTCATAGCAGCTTTATCTGAATGGACAAAAATTTCAGTCAGCCCACATAACTTTCGACAGGTTACTGATTAAACAAATGGCACTTCTATACCAAGGACTACTGCTCAACAACAAAAAGGAACAAACTTATTTTTAAATGAATTTTTATTGGAGTATAGTTGCTTTACAATGTTATGTTCGTTTCTACTGTACAGCAAAGTGGATCAACTATACATGCGTATATATACACATGCTCTTTTTTTTTTATTTCCTTTCCATTTAAGTCACCACCCAGCTCTGAATAGAGTTCCCTGAGCTATCTAGCGCGTTCTCATTAGTAATCTATTATATTCATAGTGTCAATAGTGTATACATGTCAATCCCAATTCCCAGTTCATCCCACTCTCCGTCCCCACTTGGTGTCCATACATTTGTTCTCTATGGCTCTGTCTCTATTTCTGTTTTGCAAATAAGGTCATCTATACCATTTTTCTAGCTCCCACATATATGTGCTAATATATGATATTTGTTTTTCTCTTTCTGACATCACTCTGTATGAGAGCCCGAAACTCCGGACAAACACAAGTCAGATGAATCCCTTAGGGAATTATGCCTAATGGGAAGAAGAAAAACAACGCCAGAAGGTCCCATGCTATATGATTCTACTCATATAACATTTTTAAAATCTAGATTCATTGTTACCAGAGGTTAAGGATGAGGTGGGGAAGGAATGATTCAGGTGGGAGGTGGGTGGAGTTTTAAAAAGGCACCATAAGGGATTTTTTGGTGATGGAACTATACAGTGTCTTGACTATGATGGTGGGTATGTAAATTTACACATGTGATAAAATTATATGTAACTAATGTACAAATGCAGATGACTACAAGTAAGATTGGGGAAATACGAGAAGTGTAAGTGGATTGTATCAGTGTCAATATGCTGGTTATGGCAGTCCTGTCCTTATATACTTATACTTTAATATATGTATACTGAATTAGTGGAGAAGGCAATGGCACCCCACTCCAGTACTCTTGCCTGGAAAATCCCATGGATGGAGGAGCCTGGTAGGCTGCAGTCCATGGGGTCAGTAAGAGTCGGACACGACTCAGTGACTTCGCTTTCACGCATTGCAGAAGGAAATGGCAACCCACTCCAGTGTTCTTGCATGGAGAATCCCAGGGACGGGGGAGCCTGGTGGGCTGCCGTCTATGGGGCCACACAGAGTCAGACATGACTGAAGCGACTTATGCAGCAGCAGCAGCATACTGAATTAGTATACGTATAGTTTACTAATTTAGTATACTAAACTATACATACTAACGTTTTACAAAATGTTCCATTGGAAGAAACGTGGTCTATTGATCCATCTGTCTATTCTTCAACCAGTACCACACTATCTTAATTAGTTATTGTGCCTGTGTAAGAAAACTTAATATCAGATAGAGTTAGTTTTCTTACCTTATTTTTCTTTGTCAGGATTGTTTTAGCTATTCTAGGGACTGAGCCTTTTCACATTAATTTTATAACAAACTCATGTAATCTGTAATAAACCTTGAAATGATTTTGACAGGAATAACATTAAGTCTATAGATTAATTTGGGGAAAATTGACATATTTATTATATTACAAGACTTACAATTCACGAACACTGTCTTTACTATGGTCTTTATTTTTATCATCATTTTGTAATTGTTAGCATGTAGATCATGACTTGTTTTGTTAAACATATTCTTAAGTATTTCAGTTTCTTTGAAGTGACTGAAAATGGCATTGTGCTTTCAATTTCAATTTCTGCACGTTCATTATTTCTATATAAAAATGAGACTGCTTTTTGTCATTGATTAATATTTATCATGCTATCTTGCTGAATGCATTTATTCTTAAGGGTTTGTTTTTTTCTTAGGATTTTCTATGCAGATCATCCTGTCATTTCTAAATAGACACATTGTTTTATTCCTTTACAATCTGTATATTTTTTAATTTCTTTTTCCTACCTTTCTGCAATAGTTAGAACTTCCTGTGTTATATTCAGTAAGAGTACTTGCCTTGTTCCCCATCTTTGGGGGAAAGGATTCAGTCCTTGATCATTAAAAATTATGTTAGCTTTATGTTTTTTGAAGATGCTGTTTATTAAGTTGAGAATTTTCCTCTGTATTCCAGACTTGCCGAGAGCTTTTATCATGAATGGATATTCCACTAAGCTAGTTATTAAACCTCTCTTTTTATTATGTTTTATATATAAAATCATCACATCCTCAAAACAATTTCAGGAAGTTTACAGCATATGGCTTCCCAGGGTGCTCAGTGGTAAAGAATCTGCCTGCAGTGCAGGAGACCCAGATTAGATCCCTGGGTCGGGAAGATCCCCTGGAGGAGGAATTGGCAACTCACTCCAGTATTCTTGCCTGGAAAATCCCATGGACAGAGGAGTTTGGCGGGCTACGGTCCATGGGTGTTACAAAAGAGTCATACACGACTTGGAGACTAAACAAACTTATAGCATATTTACAAATAAAATATAACACAATATAATGTAAATAACATAACATAAAACAACGTAACATAAATGGCACTGGGAAAATCAGCACAGGAAAAATAAATGAAGTCATAAGAACTCATTCAGAACACTCATGAGTTTTTGAACACTTAACGAGAATTTCCTCATGCTATAACTGGATTTGATACTAGTTTTTATATTCAAAGGCTAGTATTGGCTTCATTAAAATCGTTCAGCCTTTTTAAAAAGACTCTGATTTACTCATACTGACATTCCTTGGCCTAGCACAGTACATAGTGAAAGTGAAGTTGCTCAGTCGTGTCTGACTCTTTGCGACCCCATGGACTATGTAGCCTACCAGGCTCTTCAGTCCAGGCAAGAGTACTGGAGTGGGTTGCCATTTCCTTCTCCAGGGGATCTTCCCAACCCAGGGATTGAACCTGGGTCTCCCACACTGCAGGCAGATGCTTTATCATCTGAGCCACCAGGGAAGCCCAGTACATAGCATCAACAAATTATAGGATAATTTAATTAACTTACTTCCAGTTCATTCATTAATCACATACCTATCCATTTGTATCTACCTCAAGAAATTCAGGTTTCAACTTGTTCTCAAGTAAAAATATGTATATCAGATGCGTCATCCTCAACACCTTTCATATTAAGGTTGATTTAAGTTTCCCTCCTAAAGCCTCTGTGTAGAATCTACATCTTTGCCTTCATTGGTAATCTATTTTGTGGTTGGGGAAGTGGACAGAAGATGACACTTGAGCCCCTTCAGACTGCAAAACTGCATGTGATTTTTATGTGTGTTAAGTAATTTCCTTTGACCACAGCGAGTTCATAAAATTGATATCTAGCGACTGATTTTTTTTCCCCTGAGAAGATAGTTCACCAGTCCTCTTTGAGAGTAAGAGAGGAGTTATAAATAAATCCAGTTCTTTCTTTAATATACCTGATTGACTTCCTTTCTTCAACTTTAGTGAATACTCCTAGTTGCGGTTGTAGCAGGTGAACTCTAGTATTGTTACAGCTTCTAAACATTTATGTGTCAGTTATCCAGGGAGGAAAATTACATTCCCCAGTCACCTCAAAATTTTACTGCTAGTGAGAGTCTGAGTATAAAAATTGCCAACTAGTATCGTAGTTTCTAAGATCTGTGCCTCACAGTCACAGAAACCTGTCTTAGAAACCTGTGTTGTGTCTGCCAAAGGTCAACTTTATGACCTCAAGGAAGTTACTTTTTCTCTCTGAGCCTCCGTGTCCTCTGATGTAACATGGTAGAAAATGATTTCAGCTACGTTGGGTCATTTGAAGGTTAAAGCAGATCATTAATGTAAAACACTAGCACAGTGTCTGGCCCATAGCAAGGGTTCTATAAATGTATATTAGCTGCTATTATTTCTAGAATCATTAACGGTTTTCACACAGGTGAGGAATAGTAAAAGTTTTAAAATGTCTTATAAATTTTGAGGTCCTCTCAGGACTGTCCTGGTTCTGATCTTTGTGTACATTGAGGACACTGGGTCTTAAGAATTGGTGTTTTGACCTCAGTGAGGTTGCCTGGATCAGATCTGTATTAGAATTATGAAAATTAAATGTGTGTTGTATGTTAAATTCCCAGGATAATACTGCATATGTTAACATTCTAAAGATGTGAGCATGCAGGTTCTTTTATTCTCCCTTTTCCTTCAGAGAATATTATCTGATGCCAGTAAGATAATGAAGTGGGGACACTGGGACTCAAACATAGGGGAAAGCTTAAGATATGAGGGAAATTATCAGGTCTAGTCCTAGAAGCGATCTTTATGTTTATCTTGAGAACACGGCGTCTGGACTTAAAAGAAAAAGTATTGGCATATCCCAACAGTCTGTACTGTTCTAGGATTTTATTGCTTAGGAGGAGTGAATCTGATTTGAACTTAATACATTTTTGTTGTTGTTCAGTTGCTGAGTTGTATTTGACTCTTTTGTGACCCCATGGACTCTAGCCCATTAGGCCCCTCTGTCCATGGGATTTCCCAGGCAAGAATACTGGAGTGGGTTGCCATTTCCTTCTCCAGAGGATCTTCCTGATCTAGGGATTGAATCCACATCTCCTGCATTGGCAGATGGATTCTTTACCACTGAGCCACCAGGGAAGCCTCATTTTTAAAGTTGCCAAATTCAGAACCAGACAGATCCATCCCTTGATCTTAAACATGGTACTAAAGTAAATTGCTTGAGAAAACTGGACTCCAAAGATTACATGTGGAGAATTTTGAAGTGTGACCATATTCCATTGGAGTCAGAGAAGCCCAACTAAAAGAATTATGGACTGACTGAGAGCTGTGGGTTGAGCTTTTTGAAAGGGCTATTTTATCTTGAAGATTATGACTTTGGAGGAACTAAGGTGCTTGGCAGTGGAAAGAATCAGAACATGTGAAATTCCTTAAAAACTTACTGACTTATATATATGGAATTTAGAAAGATGGTAACGATAACCCTATATGCAAAACAGAAAAAGAGACACAGATGTATAGAACAGACTTTTGGACTGTGTGGGAGAAGGCGAGGGTGGGATGTTTCAAGAGAACAGCATCGAAACATGTATATTATCTAGGGTGAAACAGATCACCAGTCCAGGTTGGATGCATGAGACAAGTGCTCGGGCCTGGTGCACTGGGAAGACCCAGAGGGATCGGGTGGAGAGGGAGGTGGGAGGGGGGACCGGGATGGGGAATACATGTAACTCCATGGCTGATTCACGTCAATGTATGACAAAAACCACTACAATATTGTGAAGTAATTAGCCTCCAACTAATAAAAATAAATAAATAAATAAATAAATAAATAAATAAACAAAAACAAAAACAAAAAAAACTTAATGACTTAATTATGCCTGTGTTACACATACTTATTTAAAAAAACCCTTTATACTTAAAAAAATAGGGATAAGGTCAAGTTACATTAATTTTCCCATCCTCAAAGTGTTGTTTAGTTCTGGCCTGTGATGTTTGTATTCCTTACAAATATTAATATATTGACATGTTGGAAACCTGGAGATTAATGCTGAGAAAGGCTAAGACAATTGAAAAATGTTTTGATAGCCTGATCTTATTGACTATACCAAATGAATCTAAATCCTACTGGAATATATTGTTATATCATCCTGAACATATTTGGACAGTGGTGATTCTTTTAAAGTTTTTTTAAAAAAAGAACTGGAAAGCAGGTACAAAGCAATTCTTTTAGTTATTAGCAAAATAGTATTTTATATTGCATCATTTCTGCTGAAAGATTGTTCTGTTGAAGATGAACAATTCATACATAAATTTATGGTACTGGTATATATTTCAAAGACAATTTCTGAGTTTTTCCTTGTCAGACATTCTGCCTTAATCCTGTGTCTCAGGTGACAAATGAGATACTGTCATTTGCTCTTTCAGGGAAGGAGTGTACTCAGGATGAAAGCACAGCGGCTGCCATCTTTACTGTTCAGATGGATGACTATTTGGGTGGCAAACCTGTGCAGAACAGAGAACTGCAAGGCTATGAGTCTACGGATTTTGTTGGCTACTTTAGAGGAGGTCTGAAATACAAGGTAAGCAGCTCCCTCGAATTGTTTTATGAACCCCTTTCTCTTCCTATCCATCCACACCTCATGTCTTGATAGAATAAGTGTTCATTGAGGGTAGGTGTTTTTTTTTTTTTAACTGGAGGATAATTGCTTTACAATATTGTGTTGGCCTCTGCCATACAACAATGTGGATCAGCCGTAAGTATCCACACGGGCTCTCTCTTGACCCTCCCCTCCACGCCCCCGCCACCTCATCCCACCCCTCTAGCTTATCACAGAGCACGGATTGAGCTCCCTGTGTCCATATGGCAGCTTCCCACTGGCTGACTGTTTTCCACATGGTAGTATATGTCAATGCTACTTATACACAGTGAAGTAATTCAGCAAGAGGGCAGGGTATTTTGTTTTCAGTTTAATCCATTTTGTTCACTGATATATCCCCAGAACTCTCTAGACACATAATAGGTAGCTGGATAAATGTTTGTGGAATATATGGTATAATGTGTGACATATTGTGACTTAATCTCATTTGGCAGGTTAATTTTTAATGAAGTTAAGTAAATATAGGCAACATGGGCATCATTAGTGTTTATTTTTTGCTATTCTGAAGAATTGCTGAATTTGTCACAAATAACCCACGACTCAGGAATTTCAGTTGTTCTGGAACATATGAATCCAGTATTTATAACAATTATAGCTTCAGTTAATACATAGAACTATACATACATTTCCCAAATAGCTTAGTTTGATGTTAGAAATGTTACAAATGAAACCACTGAATTGAACATATGTGTGGTATCTCTATACCTTTAAGGCAACTTTCAGTAGAGGATAGCTTTTTCTGGAATTCTCTCGGTGACCTTTGCAGATTGTCTGTCCTTCATTATTCCCCATGCCCCTGAGAATGTTCAGTTAAAGTGTGAGGAATACCTTCCCTACATACACCCCAGAAACAATCTTTTTAAAAATCAAACATGCTTCAGCAGGTATTCTGTGAGACCCTACCACCCTACCCTTCCAGTATATTAGCCCTGTGGAGACCTAAAACCTCAGAAGTAAACTACTAAACTAGAATTCTGACTCTAGTCTGCTGCTACTGCTGCTGCTAAGTCACTTCAGTCGTGTCCGACTCTGTGCGACCCCATAGACGGCCTCCCACAAGGTTCCCCCGTCCCTGGGATTCTCCAGGCAAGAACACTGGAGTGGGTTGCCATTTCCTTCTCCAATGCATGAAAGTGAAAAGTGAAAGTGAAGTCGCTCAGTCGTGTCCGACTCTTAGCGACCCCATGGACTGCAGCCTACCAGGCTCCTCTGTCCATGGGATTTTCCAGGCAAGAGTACTGGAGTGGGGTGCCATTGCCTTCTCTGACTTCTCTCTAGTCTAGAGACTATTAAATATGAAACTATTGCCTTTTATTTAATTCATATGAGTTACTTTTATGTCAAATCATCCTGAATATCCTGTATATCAGTGAATTCAAGATTTAGAGTAAGCTGGGGCTTGTATTACCAAATGCTTGCACCGTCATCCTGGATATGAACCCATGTCTGTCACATGTAGCTTGTTTGCCTCAGGGAAACAGGTTTTCAGTGCTGAGTTTCCTCAAACGTGCAACAGGGTAACAACAGCTTTCTTGTGTAGGTGTCATAAGGATTAGATTAAATGATAAAAATGTGTATGTTATAGTGCATATGCAATCATTTGAGACTCATGCTATTATTAATTCTTCTGGTATTAGTGGGTCTTCTGAAATCAAACTTCTGAAAATATATTTAAAAGTGGACATGATAAAAGTAATTTTATATTTATTGAATAATTGTCTTCTAGTTGTCAACATTAAAACCACCACCAATCAGCATTTTTTAAAAGAGGATATTTGCAGATGGAGGTCAAATTTATCAGCAAAAAAATCAGTTTACTATCCTATCATTAGTGACATTAACCAGATGGTAACATGTGTAGTTGTAGCTAGACTTGATAGGAGATGTGGAAACCGAGATCATTTTACCACCCAGAACAGCAAAGATTATTATGTTATACTTAATTTCATGCTTTTAGGGATGTACAAAGCACTTCACATGTGTCATCTCATTTATTTGAAAAGAACAGCCCTGTAGTACAGTTCCTATCATTATCATCCTATTGAGATAAGTAAATGGAAGCTTAGAGAGCGAATTTGTGAAGGTCTCATAGGTGCTATATGACTGAACTGGGTGACCGACTCCAGTGCCTAAGCTAGTAACCATGGTGTTATGATGCTTTCAATATAAGTAAATGGTTCAAACGTCTGGATAAATGTTTTATTTAGGAATACTCTTTGAAAAGGATATTGTGTCTATTTGAAATGAGTAAAACTTGGCAAAGTCTACTGTTACCAAGTCAGCAGTGGTCACATTTAGTTGCCATATGCAGTGTAAAGATGTAGCTAGGAAACGTTGAGACCATCTTCCCCTGTCCTATGTCATTTAATCGACTTGTGGTTTTTTTCTCTGTGAGGTTTTATAGGGAGTTGGGGAGGAGTTATAGAGCATTAATTACTTACTACTGCTTCCTTCTATTATATCTCTGGCTAAGCCCCTTTTCCAGCTTGACCAAGACCCAGCCCCAACTGTCATTATAAGCAGCAACAATTAGACATCTGTCAGCCAGTAAAACTGTATTTATGGTTCCCTTGGTTTAGCAGATCATCCGCCTCGCTTTCATTCTGTAAAGTAGGTAGAAAGAGACTGGGAGTTTCTAGGGTTCATTCAAGCAGTGTTCACAGAAGAATTACTTACTTTCTTATATGGATATATATAAAACTTAAGTTTTTTGTTCATTTTTGACATCAATTATTAGAGTCAAAATTAATTTTAAAAATACCATTAAATGTTCACAGACTATATAGATCACTCTGATAGTTCACCGTATGAAATTATCCTAATATTGTACATTTATTTTCAGCCTAAGTCAACTCTATATTTTATAACTTTTTTTCAGAACACAGTGTTCTTACACTATTTTTTGTTATCAGATCACAGTATAGTTCTTATTTTGAAAAATTAAAATGGCCAAGCATAGTAATATGTAGATGAAAAACTTTACTATATAATACTTTGTGCTGTCAAGAAATAAGGCAATCCTTTTAAAATTATGAACTGGGAGATTATTATGCATTTGTAAAAGCTTGTGGTGATAGTTTTCCTGAAGTCAACATTTAAGCCCATACTAATAAAACCTTTATATTCATGAGGGCCTTTTGGAAAAGCAGAGAAGTCTAAAAGTCATTTGGAAATTTAAAGAATGTGCTATTAATTATATATGAAGCTTGACCTCTTTCTTTGGATTTATTGTATATATTGATGTAATAAACTTGAAATTTGGATTATTTAATAGACTTCATTTTTTAAAGATTTTCTTTTGATGTGGAACATTTATTTTTAATGGCTTTATTGAATTTGTTACAATATTGTTTCTGTTTTATATTTTTGGTTGTTTGGCCCCAAGGATGTGGGATCTTAGTTCTCCAACCTGGGATCAA
The DNA here is from genome assembly GCF_023699985.2 of Odocoileus virginianus. Classification (NCBI taxonomy): domain Eukaryota; kingdom Metazoa; phylum Chordata; class Mammalia; order Artiodactyla; family Cervidae; genus Odocoileus; species Odocoileus virginianus. Next base: position 91,770,392 of record NC_069674.1, on the reverse strand, counting down.
ACTCGCACCCCTGCATTGGAAGGCAGAGTCTTAACCACTGGCTTCCGGGGAAGTCCCATATAGATTTCTACTGCTAATTTTCTTTTCATATTATCATGGGAGGATTTTGATCAATAAATAACAGATTTATTTCCACTGTACCTTTATTTTGCACATTACCTCATAGTTAATTATGGAAGTAAATAAATATTATTGTCCCTAACATTTTACTAATTCAGGAAAATAATGAAAAGCTTAAAAAATCTGAAAGCTAATTTCAAATGATGCAAGAAGATGTGCTTGACATATTTCATCTTTTTTTGTCCCCATTTCTTAGTTCACTGTGGTTGGACTTTGAATTTTCATTTTGTTTTGGTGGGGGTATGCAACCAATTTAGACTGTAAATACTTAGGCTTGGCATGTTTTGTAAACCCTTTTTACCTAAATAAATAGATAAATAAGACAGGTGATTATTTAATGTAAAATCAAGGACTAAGATTAGAAGCAGCCCATACCTGGCAAGCACTCAGGTCCCTCCTCTGTCTTGAGGCTGTGACCGTGGGGATTTCACGCTGCCTGGTTCCTGGGCCTCTTCCTGTGTGCTTGTGACCTCTGACCCTCTAACCTCCTATCACCTTTTCCTCTGAAATCCTTATCTGCCTTCGCATTCACTGCTTTGAGAATCGTTAGTTCCCAAAGGAAAGGAATAACAGCTCTTTTCTGTTTGTGTAGCAGGTTTTATATACTGAGGGTTTTCAGTAAATATTTGCAGAATTAACTGGAATGGTTAAAATAGGAAGGACAAAGAGCCTAAAACAAAACAATTACCTATTGATTTGCCTGTTGGAAATTCTCTTCTGCATATTTAATTTTTCACACGCACTTAGCTGTTTTCTCTTGGTCTAGCAAGCAGTTTGGCACCAACAACGCGGTTTTCTAAGCTGCCGTGTCAAAGCCTCATCTGTTTGGTTTTGTTTTGTTTTCTTTCTCTCACTGATCAGGCTGGAGGTGTGGCATCTGGACTCCATCATGTGCTTACAAATGACTTGACCGCTCAGAGGCTCCTGCATGTGAAAGGTCGGAGAGTCGTCAGGGCCACGGAGGTTCCCCTAAGCTGGGACAGTTTCAACAAGGGTGACTGCTTCATCATTGACCTTGGCACTGTAAGTTTTATGCTTACCTGGAGGTGTCTAGAGGAAGGTAAATTGTCTTCAGATCAAATCAGATGTATGTCTACACACTAGAAAGTGGTCATGGCTGTGTGAAATGCAGTCACATCATATGACTAATTGGCAGGTATTTAAATGACACGTAAAACTTCAGAAGTTTTATTTCTTTTGATAAACTTAATTAGAATGGAGTAATGATTTAGTTCTTCCTACCATAGAACAGAAATTGAATAATTCTTAATATATTTCCCCTTCTTCTTGAACAGAGCTTCCTCTAATTATTCTCATCCTGAAATGTGTGTGGGAAAGCATTGCTTGAGGGGGAAATTGATTCCCCCAGGAAGCCAAGATTCTAGAATTTAACATGGACGTAGGATGAGTGTAAATAGCCTGCCTGAAGAGTGTAGGGAAAGTATTTCAACAAATATTAATATATCCCCTATATCCACACACATAATACTATTTCATACTTATTAATTCTCTCAGAATTGTTAGAAGAAGAGGCACAAGTACAAATGTCAAGAATTATCTTAGTGGGATGGGCAATATCTGACTTAAGTCTTTAAAACTTTGTAACGTTTCAAAAGTAGAAGGAAAAAAGGTAGAAATAACGGGTATTTCCTGCTACTGGAAACCACGTGCAGAGGCAGGGTTGCCATTTTCTTCTCCAGGGGATCTTCCCAAACCAGGGATCAAACCTGTGTCTCCTGCATTGCAGGTGGATTCTCTACCACTGAGCCACCAGGGAACAGTGATTCCTACCTAAGTATTTTGTTTCACTGCCTCTCCTTAGGCAGTATGTTGTATGTTGGGGAAGAGCATCAGTCAGAGGTCAAAGAGTTTATTTCATGTATGTAGAGAGAAGTGACTCTAAGGAATTTAAAAATGGAACTACCCAAAGCTCAGTCTGAGCAGTATTAAGCTGGCAGGAGCACAGAAATTAAATATGCTAAGGTTATAAATGGTTTGGAAAATGACCCAAATTGTAAACTTCATTGGTTCTCTAAGTTAGGGTCACCTCTACTTTTATTACTACTAGTGTATAATCCGACTGTCTGAGATCATACTAGCTGTGTGCACAGTTGAGATTATGCTACTTATGCCCAAAGTACAATTCCCAGTGTCACACTTAGACATCTACATGCAAAATGGCAGTATTGCCCTGTATTTCACAGTGAATTTCATGGAAATGTCCTTTTCAACTTTAGATGTTATCCTGTTGCCCTAACCAGACTTAAGTCCTAACCTTCATATCTAGGCAGAAAACAGATACTATTCTCTCTCTCCACTCACCAGCAAGCAAAACCTTGACATATAAATAGATGATCAGGTGTATTAAGCTGTTCAGTTCCAAAGACAGTCATAGCACTTGGAATCTCTCACAGCTAATGTACAATAATTAATTTTCTCTCTTAACTACTTATATTTTATAGCCCTTTATCCCTTTATAATTTATGAAGTATTTTTAAATATAAGGTGATATGGTTCATGGAAAAAGTGGACCTCAGTTTTCATCAAGTTGAATATAATCTCAAGTTCTCAGCTATAAATTTGGGTATTTTATTAGATGTTCTCTGCAGTTCATAAACACTTTCTGTTGATAATGTAATTCATCATTGCCATTATTTGAAAATGTTTCTTTCCTTAAAAAAATTTTATATATAATGTATTTGCTTTACAAGTGCAGTAATCTCTTTGTCATGAATAGTGTTCAACTGAACTTTCCAACTCTCTACTGTTTGATGTTGAGCAAGTCATTAACCTCTTTGAGCCTTAACTTCCTTGTTTTCTGTTTTTTTTTCATTTTGACTGTGGTTTCTAGTGACATACTGATCTCAGCTGATGGTGATTCAGTCCTGTCTGACACACAGTCATATCTGGAAATGGCAGTTACCATCCCAGTTTCAAGGAAAAACCACCTTAGAAGATTTGAGCAAGTCACTTGTGTTAAAGCAGGTTGAGCAGCAATCTGGGATGGGACCTGAATTTTTCTATTCATAGGTTACATCCTTTACGTTCTACAAAGTGAACTTGGTAGTATAGAAGATGATGTGGCTCTATAACAGAGTATCTTGCAACAGTTTCAGAATCTGCTTAATTCAGAATAGATTATGTCTAATCTGGCTTAGAATCTACTGAGATTAGTATTAGTAATGAAATTCTTTGGCTTCTCTGGTGATTCAATGGTAAAGAATTTGCCTGCAGAATAGGAGACACAGATATGCAGATTTGATCCCTGGTTCAGAGGATCCCCTGGAGGAGAAAATGTCAACATACTCTGGTAGTCTTGCCCGGAAAATCCCTTGGACAGAGGAACCCAGTGGGCTATAGTCCATGGGGTTGCAAAAGAGTTGGACATGACTGAGCAACTAAACAACAATGAAATTGCTTACTATTTTATTGAGTAAGTATTGAGTTTCTACAATGGACTGCATAGTTCAAAGCTGTGCTCGACGGATTATAGCTCTGGGAACATGCTGTCTTCCCATAGGTAATATGTGCCATAGGAATATTCCCCACAAATCCAGGCTCATGCCATAGGGACAAAATCTCTATAAAAAGGTTCAAGGACATTGACCTGTTTAATAGTAAATTTTCTTTATTTTATGTAGTTAATATTTTCAATGAGTTTCAAGTTATCTCCTGCTCTCGTGGCTGGTTGGAGACATTTGGGGTGATTTTCTTGCAGCAATACTTGAAGCTGATTCCCTCTTATGTTGTGGAGCTTTCCCACCACTCCCAGGGATATCCTAGTAGGTAGGATTCAAGCTCTGAATTCCTAAGTATTTTAGAACAAACACCCACATGACCTGTGTTTATATTACTAACCTCTAACCAGTTGGTATGTCGCCAAAAGTTTCTAAAAGGTGATAAGATCTTGCAGTTACCTTGGGGACTTTATTTTTGGGGTGTGTCACTGTCAACCAAGAAGAATGGAATCAAAACCTCTGTCATAATATTTTAATAGCAGTTATTGAGTTAATTATTTCATGACCACTTTCTGCTTTAGTGGGCACAAAGGGAAGCCAGTGCTGTTACTTCGTGTGTTTTATGACCCAGGTATGAAGAAGATAGGTTGAACGTCTAAAGCTGTCGTTCAGCTAAAGCCACATGGCCAACACTAAGGTTATGGGTATAACCTAAATCCTGTATCTTGATTGTTTTCGAGGGAAGTGAGCTTTTTTTTTGGATAAAAAACAATCACTAGTATTATGGTGATGTGGCATATACCTTGGTAACATTTGGTGTGCTAGGATTTGACTACAGTAAATATTCCCTAGGGGCTTCCCCGGCAGCTCCGCAGCAAAGAACTTGTCTGCCAGTGCAGTGATGAGGGTTCGATCCCCGGGTCAGGAAGACCCCCTGGAGAAGGAAATGGCAACCCGCTCCAAGAGTTCTTGCTTGGGAAATCCCATGGACAGAAAAGGCTGGCAGGCTATAGTCCATGGGGTTGCAAAAGAGTCGGACATGATTGGGTGACTGAACAACAACAATGACAAAATATTCCCTAGGCATGACAGTGTAATCTTTTCAACCTAAAGCATGAAATTGTAAAATTATTCATTTACTCACTTTGGAAGTTAAGATAATTACCGTTTTAGAGGATGATTTGGATAAGTTGTCATATTTAGTGTATTTTCAGTAAATGATATGAGACATGGCTAGATTTCAGCAATTTGGAATTTACTGAATTATTGGAAAAATGCTTCTGAAATATATATATATATATGTTGCTGAATTTATAAAGCATTACTCACCCACTATTTTTAAAGATATGAGGAATTTGTAGAAATTAATAACATCACAGCTTAATATTGCAACAGAACATCAGTAGCTCGAGAATGTGAGTGATAATGAAAAAAAGCCCATATTCTCAAAGTTTGGGATCTGAAGTTAACTAAGTGTATATCAGAGCCAGCCACTAGTGGAGAATTAGGTTTCAGAAAAATAGGAATCTGTGCTCAGTTTTTCTTTTTTTTTTCCCTCTTGTTGGTTATCCATTTTATTTATTTTTTAAAATGTATTTATTTTAAATTGAAGGGTAATTGCAGTGGTGGGTTTTTAATCGTGATGTTCTGCATGGTCTGTTCCCTTGTTCACTTATTTGGTCAGTTATGCAATATTGCCCTACTGCCTTGCTATTTATAATCTACCCCGCCCTCTCTCATAGTCAGTCATCTACTTTGAGAAAGCAGTCACTTCCTCATTGACCAGACGTGACCTTCAACCCATGTCTTCTGACTTTCACTCCCACCATTTCTTTGAAACTGTGCTTCCTAGAGCATCAGTGCCTTCTGCTAAACCAAGCGAACTCGTCTCTCTGCTTGTTTCCTGCGTTGCAGCTAACGCTGTTGTCGCTAAAGCACAGCAGACTGTCCCACCCACCCCCTGCCCCATCCCAGAGGGCGTGTATGGAATGTTATGGCTGGATGGGGACGGGGTTGGGGCTGAAAGTGTGAGTCTGGTTTAGTCTTCAGCCTCCCTCCTCTCCACCTTCCTAGAGGCCTGGACGTTTCACTGGATCTTAAGTGCTGGGCTTTGACCTCTATACTAAGGCATTTGCTGGAAAGTATCCTCACTTTGGTCTTTTGAGATGCCCATATCTCCACGGCAAGACCCTTCCTGGTTCTGTCAGCCACAGCTGTATCCATCCGTAGGCGTTCTGCTTAGCTTTCCCACGCCACACAAAAGTTTCCGGAACAGTGTATCCAAGTCGTTGCCAATACCTGTTAATCCAACTTCCTGGACACTGTCCAGAGTTGTTTCTGCTCTCATGCTCAGCATCACGGATAAATGTATGACAAACATGTAGGACAAGCAGTTTGCCAAGCTCTTCTCAAAGATTCATTGCACTTGGTCATGTTTCCTAGTTCACTTGTAATGACCTACTATCTTTGGACCAAACTAGTCTTACACCGTTTCACACTGCTGCCCTCTCGGGGGTTCCTGCAGTGCACTCTAGTCCCAAAGGCCAAGACCGTGGTTCTTGATATACAGATTTGACTTTCTAGACCACATCCTCACTCCTCCCCTGCAAAACCCTTTACTCTGGCAAAATCAAGTTTCTTTTAAATTAAAATTTTGTTGGCTTTCAGACTTTTGTCTCTGCTATGACTTAAGAAGGCTAACTTTAAAACTGAAAACTGAGTAGAATCTTCTTTGTGCTGGATACATTTTTCCTTACTCCAAAGTACTCCACTAGATCTACTGGGGAGAGCCTTCAGGCAACAAGAAGAGAAATGGGAAAGATCAACCTAATTTTAAATCTGTAGAATTTACAGATTTTACAGTATTTACAGAATTTACAGTAAAAGTACGAATGGCATTTAGTGTGTTCTTAGCATGTGTTGGGTGTTTGGAGTATAAAGATGAAAACCAGATAGCCTTTGACCTCAAGGTGCTGTGAAGTGGAGAGAGACAAAAGCGTACACAAGTCAGAGCGTGGTCAGGTAGAATGCTAGAAGCTCTGGAATAGAGCTACACACATGCTGCAACTGGAGAATAGATGAGGGCACTAAGAAAGATGGCTCTCAAGGTGTTAGGAATTATATTTTAATCCTCAATCATGGTTTCACACTGGAATCATTTAGAAGAGGTTTTAAGAGTACTGATACTTGTGATTTGATTCCTGGAATTCTGATTTTTAAGGTTTTGGAATGGGTCTTTGGTATAGGTTCTTTTTTTTTTTTTTTTAATTTTTAACTTTTTTTGGCTGTGCCACGTGTCACATGGAATTTTAGTTCCTTGACCAGTGATGAAACCCACGTCTCTACATTGGAAGTGAGGAATCTTAACCACTGGACTGCCAAGGAAGTCCTGATGTAGATTCTCTTTAAGCCCCACCCCCAGGTTATTGAACATTCCCATTTCAATATGGGAAATGTCGAAAGGTGCTGGGAAGTTCACAGTCATATGTCTAAAGAACAAATAAGTTGGTTAAAAATAGTTGAGTCACCTACTTATGCGGCCGGCGGAAATTATTTTAATAAGATGTGACTATAAGGCTTCCTTGATTTGCGAGGTACTTTGAATAGAACACAACCTCACCTTCTCTTCTTATGAAAAGTTTGCTGCAAAAGCTGTCTCTTTGTCCTGATAAATGACATCACTGCTGCAGTCATGCTAGAGTTGTCCACGTCATTTCCCCCTTTCCCTGTCCTCCAGAACCCATCCAAAGGCGTGAGTGACCATCCCTGTAGACTTTAGTCTTATAAATATCCCTCTGTTCTTCTTTGCTTCTCCATCAGCACTGCTCTGTCCTACCTTGCAGCAATTCCTCCTTTCTGGTGGCCCAGCTTTCTGAGACCACCCACACCCTCTGCATCCATCTTCTATCCTTCAGCAGAGATGCTTTTAAAAACACATATGCATGTCATTGAAGGATGTTGAGGTAGCTTGACTTTAAACAACAACAAAATAGAAATGAACATTTGTTTATCCAAAAACTAAACATCATGTTTTAAAGTTTAAAAAAATGGAGATTCTTGGAAATATTGTGCAAGTTAATATCTTTTTTTAAGCAGTGCTTAAAGACCCTTCCACTTAGAAGGGTATCTGAATGAACTTCTATATTTGGTTAACTAGATCTAAGGAAAACTAGGGCTTCCCTGGTAGCTCAGTGGTAGAACCTGCGTGCAATGCAGGAGACGTGGGTTTGATCCTTGGGTAAAGAATCTGCGTGCAATACAGGAGACACGGGCTCAATCCTTGGGTAGGAAAGATCCCCTGGAGATGGAAATGGCAACTTACTCCAGTATTCTTGCCTGGGAAAATTCCATGGACAGAGGAGCCTAGCGGGCTACAGTCCATGGAGTCACAGAGGAGCCAGACACGACTTAGTGATTAAACAACAACAAAGGGAAAACTAAGCACTGGAAACATAAAACCTATAGAGGCAAGGAGAGTAAGAGGTCTGTTCCTCCCACCCCCAGCTTTTATAAACTTTTAGATGTATTTAGAATAAATAGCTTGGAAAAAGGAGCAAGTCCATGCTGAGTTCTTCGCCCATGTTATGAGTCACCATCATTGGAGGGTTTCTTTAAACTCAGCTTCTGAAATCTTGCCTCCCTTCAAGAGCATCATTAACCATTGTTTTATTTCTGCTCTTATTTCCTGTCCCCGAATGAGGTTTGGCTACATTTCGATGTTTGACTTGTTAGCTCTGACCATGTAGTTTAGAAGAAATTTTAGAAACCTCTGGTCTGCGCCCAGTGTGGTTGTTTCTATGAATACCACTCACTTACTTTTATTTCTTGTTACTGGTGGTCCAAACTAATCACCAGTAACTGTCTTTACTCCCTTATTTCTTCCTTTGCCAACTATCCAGAATAATTTTACTTTCCTTAAATAGTTTGTACATTAAGAGCTAATTATGGCTTCACAAGCTTCTACTAGAGGGTGTTCATGAGCAATACGTACATCAGCAAATTTCAGCCAAAATTTGACTTCAGTCTGAATTGAATGGATATTTCCATATTTATAGGGAGTTTTTATGTCCTTTCTCCCCAAAAATGTAACATTCAGTGTTGAGTTATTAAATTCCTTAGGTAAAATAGTTGCCTCTGAAACTACATTTGCTTTACAATTTTCAGTGTCTAGTACACTTAAATCAGATTTACAGAAAGTTTATCTAACTCTCATTCAATATTATAATCAAAACAAATTAAATTATAATGAGAACTTTTTCTGTTTTAAGAATACACATCAACCAATCACGTTAGTTATATTTTTTAGCTCTGTGCAGAATTTCTTATTTTTTTTTAGCCCTTGCCCTCTAAAAAAAGGTTAAGTTGAATTATAGGGGAGTTTTTCAAGCATGGGGCCAGTTGAGTACAAAGTTTCCTCATGTGCAGAGTGGTGAAGTAGTTTTAACCAACTGCCTCTGAATAGGGTGTGTGTTGGGCTAGTGCAGCTTATTAATAGAACTGCACGCATGCATTTCATCACTGTAGCGCTTTGTTAATGAGATGTCTTACCACATCACCTACACGTGGTAGAATATGAATTGCTCAAATTGAATGAATTGCTCAAATTCTGTTCAAAATTTAAAGTATGTTTTAATGTCCATGACTGAACAAACTGTGTTTGTATAAAAAACGTAGTGTTGAATGAAAAGGGTTTTTTATTAACTTTAACATTTTTTTATTTTATTTTTTAATTAACTTTTTAAACAGTTCTGGCTTTTAGCAATTTAAAGTCCACATTTTATTGCATTTCTTGTCTGAGTTAACCACTGACAATTAAATCTAATAAATAAGCTATGTTACTTAGAAATATCACAAAATAAGGTGAAAATAATAAAAGAGTAAGCATAACATACAACATCTGTTTTCATGCTCAATAAGAAATTTTTTGGTAATGCTTTCTTTGATGATTTAGTCTTCTTTGAGTTAAAAGGAAAACTTCATTTTTAAAAGTTTTATTAGTTTTAGTTTTCCCTAGATATATTTTTTGCTATTTTAAAGGTTGAAACTGCTCTCTAAGCAATGGTGAGGAATATTTTCTAAAACTAAATTTATCTGTGAATTTATACTGCACATAAAAAACTCAAAGTAATATCATAGAAAATATTTTGGGGTCCAAGGAATATTATAAAATTATATGTTAAATAATAATATTTATAAAATTATCATTAACTATAATTCATTTTCAAACATATTTTACCAGGCTTCCTTAATGCTTTACAAACATTAATAAAAATTCAGTGTAGTTGCTCAGTCGTGTCCAACTCCTTGTGACTCCATGGACTGCAGCACGCCAGGCTTCCCTGTCCATCACCAACTCCTCAAACTCGTGTCCATCACGTCAGTGATGCCATCCAACCATCTCATCCTCTGTCTTCCCCTTCTCCTCCTGCCTTCAATCTTTCCCAGCATCAGGGTCTTTTCCAATGAGTCAGTTCTTCACATCAGGTGGCCAAAGTATTGGAGCTTCAGTTTCAGCATGAGTCCTTCCAATGAATATTCAGGACTGATTTCCTTTAGGATTGACTGGTTTGATTTCCTTACAGTTAGTGTGATTTTATATAATCTCTTTGAAGTATAAGAGGTCATTTATAAAACTAAAGTAGGGAGAATATAAACATCTATTGGATGAATATAAAAATACAGAGCAAATCAGTAATGAAAGTGGCTAGCAGTCTGAGAAATCTTGAGAGCTAATTTCTTATCCACTTCTTATATTTCACTGTAATGTAGTATTAAAAGTTTGTTCTCTCAGATCTACAGAGAAAAAAATCAATTGCAAAATATCATGGAATAAGGTGAAAAAGGTACCTAAGCTAAGAGCCTAAGCGTACTGGCAGGGTAGCCTACTTTGCTTCAGGGGGTGATTAGAAATGATAGATTCCCTGCAACACCTGCCAGGTGCAGTGTGCTCCTAGAGACCAGTAGATGTTCCAGCCCTGGTTTAATGCTTAGAATTATCAGGGGAGTGTCAGTAAACGCAGTTGCCTAGAACACACCTGAGAGTCCCTAAAGGGTAGGCTCAGCTATCCATGTTTAAAAAAATAAAAATCACCATCCTACTCCAACATCTGACTTGAATGCTCAGTGATCAGGTGTTGGCTGCTCATTGGGAACCATTTATTTTCACTGTTTGTAATTGCTAACGTGGACCTGGTATTCAAATCGCCTCTAAATGTGAGTCTCATATTCAGAAGCCCAGGTGTAGAAAACAGAAAAAAAAACAAACACACACAAAAAAAAACCCCAGAAGATAAAAAACCCACTCCCTTAACCATGTTGAATAACTAGATCAGATTCTGAAATGATAGGAGTTGCAAGGTACAGTCCCTTTTTCTTTTACTTCTTATGAAGGCGTGAATTCCTAAGAGTTACATTTTATTCTTGAAAAGGAAAGTGGAGCAGATGAATAAGGAACATGGGAGCGGGGGTGCAGCTTAAGGGGTTAGAGAAACTGTTATTGGCCTGTGTGCTTTGAAATTGCACCCTCACGGAGAGGGAGCCTGCCCAATTTTAGGCAATAGTAAGCTATCTTTGAATGAAGAAACAACTCTGAGAAAAGAGACCGTTTCTCTGATTTTGGGGGTGCTGTTTAATTTTACTGTTATTAATTCATTCCTTCTTTTGAAAGTTTGCAAACATAAAGTCACATAGTAAATGACTGCTAAAGTCTGTCTCCTTTACACTTAATCACAGTGCAACCTGCTCTTCAGATTGATTAGACAAATATGTATGGAAATGTTTTGAAAACCAACGATAGTGCAAACATTTTACTAGCCTTAGTTATCTACATGTCTGTCTCTCCTTGCTAGTTTTCACTCATTCATCTCTGTTCTCAACATCTAGCTCCTAATAAACACTTAATAAATGAGTGACATTATTGTAAAAAAAAAGGAAAAAAACACTGACAGAGTGAAAACTGAAGGCTTTCTTTCTACAAATATATGCCCCTCCCCATGAGATACTGTGTAGCTTTAAAAATCTTTTTCCTGCAAAGGCAGAAACAGCTTATATTTTTGTATCTAATTAAATGAAACTGTATTATTGTGTGGTTTTATTTAAGTCTGTATGATGTACCTGGATATTTTCAACATCAGTGTTTAAACATTATCCTCGATTTCTAACCACTGAAGGATAGTCTGTAGTATCCACATAATGACATTTTTATGGTGATTTCCCTATTGAATGGGCATTTTGTTTTGTTTCTTTGTTTTTGCATCTGGTGTCTGAATATTTCTGTAAGGTAGATTCCTACAAATGGTTCTGATTCTAAAAGCACATGTAATTTTTTGATGTGACGCCAAACTGCCCTTGAAAAGAGCCTGTCTTAGTATCTGTCACCCTAATAGTGTGTGATAATACCTACCCCCACATCCCACCAGCCTGGGTACCATTAAACTTCTTTCTTGTGTTAAATCACATTTAATGGAGAAAATGACATTTATTGTTACTTTACATTTGTTACTATATACTTTCTGAACACTGTACCTAAGTCCAAAATATATACACTGTAATATAAATAGCAAGTGATGTATTTGATTTACTGTTTATCAAACTGCTGTTCTGTTTCTATTTTTTTTAATTTCTGTTAAAGCATAATTTTATATATAAGTATTTTTTCTATATATCCTGATTTATATAACTGTTACCCTATTGTTGAGCATTTAATGTCTTTTCAATGCCTGACAAAAATCTCTGCTGTGAAAAACCCCTGTACACGTGTTTTTTTCTCTTCTTTATGAATAATTTATTAAAATAAATTCCAGTTACTGATATTACTGGGTCAAAGGTTTAACTTTTTATGACTCAGTAAAGATTGTTAAATTGCTTTACAAAAGTGATATATCATTTTTTATGATCAGCAAGATCATATTACTACCGTAATAGATTCTTGACTAACTTTCTGAAGAATGTTTAGATTTATTATTCTAAATTTATATAGCTTGTATAAGTTTACTTTCATAAATTGTACTTTGTGGATTATATACACAGAGAATGCTGATATATATATTTATATTTTCCATGTTTAAAAATTCTCACTTTATAATGCTAACTGAAAGCAACAGGATACACAATGAGGTATAAATTAAATATATCAAATTATATATACCTTAACAATGGATAACTTTATTTTTATGCCTTTTTGTTTTTTCCTAATTAATCACAGTGTGTATTATACCAGGGCTGAATGTCTGTCACATATTTGGGATCAAAAGGTCTGTCTCTTTCTTTTAGGTAATTTACCAGTGGTGTGGATCCTCTTGCAACAAGTATGAGCGTCTGAAGGCCAGCCAGGTTGCCATTGGCATTCGGGACAATGAGAGGAAAGGAAGATCTCAGCTAATTGTAGTAGAAGAAGGAAGTGAACCATCAGAGCTTATACAGGTATTATGAGTTGTGTAGGTTTTTAAAAGCTTGCCACTCTAAGCTGTACGTGTGAGTGTGTGTGTTAGATTTAATAACATCTCTGATAGGCTAAGATTAGGTAAGAGGATGTATCAGAGTTTTCTAAGTCATGGTACTAGGAGAATAGAGTATCACGACTGTATTTCCCACCATTGGAATGACTCAAGGACTGATAGGTGGACACCTTTGAGATTGACTGTAAGAAAATATTTTGGAAGAAAAACAATAGTTTATTTATTTGAGCTTCTCAACTTTTTTTTAATGTAGTGATATTTTTCAATTTTAAAATTAATTATTTCATTAATGAAATAAAGTCTTATACCAGGAGATTAAATACACCAATATTTTAAATATTTCAATCATTTTAAACTAAGAATTATAGTATAGGTAGGGCACTTATAATTTTAGTATAGTTGTTAAATTAACATGAATTGTCTATATGGCTCTTTACATCTCTATCATTTACTTAATCAGTATACCAGTCCTGAACATTTAGTTGTGAACAGTTTTTCTATTTTAAGAAAACTACAGTGAGTACCGGAGTCTATATATTGTATCAGTTCAGTTGCTCCGTCGTATCTGACTCTTTGCGACCCCATGGACTGCAGCACACCAGGCCTCCCTGTCCATCACCAACTCCTGGAGTTCACTCAAACTCATGTCCATCGAGTAAGTGATGCCATCCAGCCATCTCATCCTCTGTTGTCCCCTTCTTCTCCTGCCCCCAATCCCTCCCAGCATCAGGGTCTTTTCCAATGAGTCAACTCTTTGCATGAGGTGGCCAAAGTATTGGAGTTTCAGCTTCAGCATCAGTCCTTCCAATGAACACCCAGGACTGATCTCTAGGATGGACTGGTTGGATCTCCTTGCAGTCCAAGGGATTCTCAAGAGTCTTCTCCAACACCACAGTTCAAAAGCATCAATTCTTCAGTGCTCGGCTTTCTTCATAGTCCAACTCTCACATCCATACATGACCACTGGAAAAACCACAGCCTTGACTAGATGGACCTTTGTTGGCAAAGTAATGTCTCTACTTTTTCATATGCTATCTAGGTTGGTCATAGCTTTCCTTCCAAGCAGTAAGTGTCTTTTAATTTCATGGCTGTAATCACCATCTGACAGAATGTGGTCCACTGGAGAAGGGAATGGCAAACCACTGCAGAATTCTTGCCTGGAGAACCCCATGAACAGTATGAGAAGGCAAATGATAGGATACTGAAAGAGGAACTTCCCTGGTTGGTAGGTGCCCAATATGCTACTGGAGATCAGTGGAGAAATAACTCCAGAAAAAATGAAGGGATGGAGCCAAAGCAAAGACAATACCCAGTTGTGGATGTGACTGGTGATAGAAACAAGGTCCGATGCTGTAAAGAGCAATGTTGCATAGGAACCTGGAATGTTAGGTCCATGAATCAAGGCAAATTGGAAGTGGCCGAACAGGAGATGGCAAGAGTGAATGTTGACATTCTAGGAATCAGCAAACTAAAATGGACTGGAATGGGTGAATTTAGCTCAGATGACCATTATATCTACTACTGTGGGCAGGAATCCTTTAGAAGAAATGGAGTAGCCATCATGGTCAACAAGAGTCCAAAATGCAGTACTTGGATGCAATCTCAAAAATGACAGAATGATCTCTGTTCGTTTCCAAGGCAAACCATTCAACATCACGGGAATCCAAGCCTATGCCCCAACCAGTAACACTGAAGAAGCTGAAGTTGAACCGTGCTATGAAGACCTACAAGACCTTTTAGAACTAGCACCTAAAAAAGATGTCCTTTTCATTATAGGGGACTGGAATGCAAAAGTAGGAAGTCAAGAAACACCTGGAGTAACAGGCAAATTTGGCCTTGGAGTACGGAATGAAGCAGGGCAAAGGCTAATAGAGTTTTGCCAAGAGAATGCACTGGTCATATATTGTATATATTCCCTTAAATAAGATTGTCAGTCAAAGGATGTAATCTTATTCAACTCTCTAAATATATGTTAGTAAATTGATTGCCATTCATTTATTTAACAAATATTTATTGAATTCCTATATGAGCTAGGCCCTAAATATCTGTACCTATTGCTGCTTCCTTGCATTAAGTACTGTGTTGCTTCATGACTTTACAGAGCCCTGTCAGCATTTCCTATCATAGTACCTTTATGAATCTTCCCACTTTTCTCTTTGAGTTTTCATTTCTCCAATTTCCTAGGATATTACACCTTTTCCCCCAAAGATTTTAGCCATTTGCATTTAAATTTTTCTAAAGACAGTTTTATAAACATATATTTTTAATATTTTTTATTTAGAGCAATTTAATGCATTAGAGTTACCTGATCCAATGCTAGGCTGCATAATCCAGTAAGTGAAAATTATATAATGGAATCATTTTATTGATTATAGTGTCTTTAAACTTTTTTACTTTAATAACCACTAAACACAAAGTTCCCGTTAATGTTTTGGAAATAATTTGAATTCAAAGATAATTCAAGATAGATAATCTTGGTGTAATGCTAAGAGAAAGGATAGGCTGTAAAATTTTATGTCTAATATTAATATGAAAGTTTATATCATATAGCTGTATGTTCATATATACATTTATATCTGGAAAGAAATATGCTGAAATATTACCAACATTATCAATGATGTCTTTGACTCTGGATATATGGCTTCTTATTATCTTCCTCTTCATTTGTGCTTTCAAAATTTATTATAATGGATTCCTTTTATAATCAGAGAAAAAAGACCATCTGAAAAAATAAAATTAGGAATGACTTACCTGGGTTTTCAATAGTCAAAATTACATTACCAATAAATTAGACCTTGAAACTATAGCAAATTCTTTATTTTTTCATATTTTTTAAAGACCTCTCTTCTGGAAATGTGATCATCATGTAAGTTATCTAATTCTTATATTGAGAAGCAAAAACGATAAATAAGATGTGTTTCTAATTGATTGTAGCCCCTTGTTTCAATAGCTCTCTTTTGATAGAAGTGGCCCGGGGAATCCAACTGGTCCTTGCTGGGAGCTGGAGGACGTGTTGCATAAACTGTCAGGCTAGCTTCTCCATGTCATCTTGGGAGTCCCTTAACCTCTCATTGTCTCTGGGTCCTCATTAGTAAAGTCAGAGTTAGACAAAGTGGCTTCTTGGGTTCCTTTAGGTTCCAATGATCTGTGATTCCACATGTTTAATTACCAGTCACTTTAGTCTCTTCCAGAGAACAAAGCTGCTGAGGCTGAGGGCCTTAACTGGGCATATGTATTTTTGATATGTTGGATTTCATTCAAAGTTTTGAGAAATAAAAGCTTAAGTATGACTCTGTGATGCTGTTAAATTAAAATGAGATAATGCAAATCTGAGGAAAAAAATTTTTAAAAATGTAACTGATTTTAAAATATTAGAGATAGGAATAAGGGACACACTGTTTAATATAAAAATGCTTTGTCTGTGCTTTAGGGGATCTTTATTTTCTAAAAAAACTCCTAGAAAATGCCTATGTTGTTTCTATTTAGTACATTTCAATGTATACTGCGTTATGATCAACAGTTCTCACAACTGATCTGAACTGAATTTTCAGTGGAAGCCTTCTTTTTTTGTTGTTAAAAAGCATTCATTGGGAAGTTTCGTTTTTAGAAATGTTCTTTTGTAGCTTGATTACCTGGGTAAGTAGTTGTTCGATGAATTAAGTATGCACTTACGATAAACTAGTTTGACTTCTAGGCCTTCTTAATGTTGTATCTATAACAACAGAATTCAGAAAGTTCATGAAGTTGGTTGGGAAAAAAATCACAGTTTCATTTTCACTAACCTCTTCATGAAAATTTTCTCCAGTTGTGAATGGAGTTAATAAGCAACAGAAGCACAAGCAGAACCTGTGGCTTTTCAGATCACACTTTGGGTATTGCAAACAACTTCAAAATATCATTTATGCTTATCACTATTTGGTAATTATGGCAGTTACTAGACTTGCTGGTCAATAATATTATGTAATGAGTATATGAAGGAGCTTATTTACTATTTATCATGTTTGTTTTTTAACATATATTTTGATTTTTAATGGTTGTATTCTAATATAATTTATTTTCATTGTAATAGTCAGTATTTTATTTTAAACATTTTAAAAATACATTCATTAGTAGGGGTTCACAGTCTTGGCAAAAATGGTCCAAAGTGGCCTATAGCACAGGGACAAAAATGATTACCTTGTTTAAGATGATGGAATGCCACTTTTTTTTTTCTGAGATTCTAATGCAACTGTTGACTTTGCTAGAGGATTCTAAAAAATCTAAAAAATCTTTCAGAATATCTTCTAAAATTGATCTTTTAAGTGACTCATTTTTAATGAGAATTTTTAAAAGTTATATCCCAAAATTTTGAAAGTGTATATATGAAGGTTGGTAATGGCTTGAACTCAAGGACTTTTCAACCAATTAAATGATGCAATTGTCATGACTCCATATTCAATGCTGAATTTTTGGAACATGACTTTGTAACACATTCAAGTGATCAACACAGAAAATATCGAAAAGTAATTTTTTCTGATAGTCTTTTGAAAAATTGATGTTTATTTAGAGGTGGTTCAACTGTCTATTGATCACAGTATTGTAATATTTTCACACTTTTTTCATATGGCTCATCTCTAGGATGATCATACATTTATCATCCTTCAAAACCAAACACACTGGAGAGAAATGGGGGGCGCCAACCAGACAGACATCGCATGCATTAACAAGAACTATCTGGGGAAACAGGATGTGTGGTCAACCTCTTCTCTGTATCTTCAGCACTTTTAAAAGTCATATGCCTAAATAATGAAAGTGATACTATAAGCAGAACTAATTAAAGCCTGTAACTAGGGTCGCATTTCCTCTGTTCTGGTTTTCTCCTCTTTGTAAGCATATTTACCATGAAAAGCTGCATATAAATTATGTAAAGCTTTTTTTCGTGGTCTTTTTTCTTTTCCCATTTAAAATAATCGGTGAATGTGAAGCAAAATCAAATATCTCACTAGCCCGAGGGTCTCAAACTTTCTTTGTTGGTTCCACCCATTCTCTAAACATCAGGAGGGAGGCTAAAATCCCTTGAGGAAGAATGGCAAAGATGAATAATTTATCAGTATGTTTTACAGACTTTCATTTTTAAAAAGTCAGCATCTTGCTATCTACAGGGTAGATAGCAAAAGAAGGGGCAAGTAGTTTGAGACAACAACAAAGCAACTAACCTGGAAAGAGTTTTTTTTTCAGTGTAATTTAATGAACTTGTTTAGCCCATAATCACTGTACATGCTAATGAAGGAGTCCTGGCACTAAAAATACTACAGGGGGATTATGAACAGATGCTGTGTTGTTGAACTGTTAGATTTCTTGCTTCTATAAAAAACACTAAGGCTCCCTGGAAAGTCATATGTACAATCATTATTTTAAATTTTGGATTAAAAGAGAAAACTGGAAAGAAAATTAGAGTGTCATATGATATTTCAGTCAATCAGTGTTTGTTGATCACCAGTTTTTTTCCCAATCACGTTCAGAGGCTATATTTTTATTGTCTGATTGAGAAGATGAGCATGCACTGAATCTAAAACTTAGTCCAAGAGTAGGAACAGATTGTGAGGGTCCTCAAATGCTGGAAAGCATGGTCAGAGTGATACCACCAGAAGGTGAAAGATTTCTCATGATAAAACTTATGCATTTTACATTATTATTTTTTAAAATTTATTTTTTTGAAGTATAGATGATTTACAATGTTGTATTAATTTCTGCTGTACAGCAAAGTGATTCACTTATATATACATTTTTTTCATATTCTTTCCAATATCACAGGATATTGGATATAGTTCCCTGTGCTATATATGGTAGGACCTTGTAGTTGATCCATTCTGTATATAGTAGTTTGCATCTGCTAACCCCAAACTCCCAATACCTCCCTCCCAAACTTAAGTATTTTAAACTGCGTGACAAAAGCATATAAGATTATCTCTAGAGGATCTCTCCATATAGTAATTGTATTCATCTTGTTATTATAAGTCATAATTGCTTGAAAATAAGAAAATTTATTCAGTCATTCTTTCGACAAGTTGATTAGATATTTATGATGGATATTTATATTTAAGATCTGAGTATCTTGTAAGTAAAATCTAGAGTTGAATTGTAGAGGTGTTTCTTAAATTATCCTTTAGAGATATCTGTTTAGACAAAGAGTAAAATTTTAGTTATATTTCCCCAAAGTACTTTGCCCAGTGAAATTTGTATCTTAATTATGATGCTACACTAAATTCCTTGAGGGCACGGTACTGCCTTATTATCTGTAAACTTCACAGCTCTAACTCATGGCTCGTTAATATGAAGATAATTAATACAATTAACTGCGAATTTTGAGGTACTAGATAACCAATCACATTTGTCTTCCTGTTGCATAGAGGATAGTATTGCTTTAAAAACTTTCCTGTGTTTTAGATGATAGTGTTGGCGAAGATATGAAGAAAGCCATATGACTGGTTAACTTTTAAAATCGACAACATTGATACAGGAGCAGTTAGTGTTTAGATAAGCATAATCTGTATATTCTCCTAGTCTTCTTTCTATAAATCAATAGTTACAACTTATCTCCTGGAAAGTGATATCCGAGCCTTGAACTTGTCTGCCTTCCCATGTGTTAGGTAGATTGTATGTTCTCCAGGTGAGAATACCTAGTACAGGAAGAAATAGATAGCTGATGCCTGAAACTGTTCATTCTGTAAAAGTGCAGGTCCCCAGGAGTTACATTTGGGTCTCGCCACTGTAAAATCTTCCTTCCCAGGTCTAGTGTTCAGTAGACACTCTCCATTTAGTGTTCAGTAAAATTGGACACCATTTCTATTTTTGTTCACTTAGGGTCCAAAACCCTCTCCTTTCACTCTCCAGTGCATATCAATGCTGGCCACTAACCTCGACCACTTTGCATGGCCATTGTCAATAATCCTGGTGCTGCCTCTCCTGATGCCTGTGTTAAAAGTAATACGCTCCATGAACTCTAAGAAACTATAGAGATGCAGAGCTTTATTTTTGAAATCACCCTCTATATTTGTTTATTTTTCTCCAATACTTAACATTAAAGGCTGGGGTACTAATGCTTTTCAAGGTTGTACAATTTGAATTTACAGGAAGTAAAAGCAGGAATGCTGTTGAATGTTTAATCTAGGCACTGGAATAGTCATACATTTTTATCACATAAAGTAAAAGATGAAGAAAAAGCAAGTTGGAATTTGCAAATTTATAATTCTGTTGACATTCCATGAAGCTTCTTTGTGGAAACGTTTGCTTTCATAGCATAATCTTGAGTTTACTGGATTTATATGGGATTATATTTTAATCTTTTAACTAAAATAATATTGTATATTTGAATCAAGCTTGATCATTTTGAAAGTGATACCACAGAGAATAGAAGAAACTTTATTTTCTTGGGGGTGAATTTTGATTAAATATATCAGTCCCCATTTATCTTTGTAGAATAGTGTCAAATGAACCAAAGAAGTACCACTAATAGAAATTGGGAGCTATTTTGAAAATCCCCTCATGACAATTTTGGAATAACGTGTATGTAGTATTTTTAAAGGGTCTAAAGATTTATAGGAAAATGGTATAAATAAGAATAAAAACCACAGGTGTTTAGTGTCAGGGAATAAACATGGGTATTTTGACCTCCTTACATGTGAAACACAAAGTTGTCTTGGGGGTTTGTAACACCCACACTCACGCATGCACATCACTTGTTAAAGTAGTTTCTGTTGCTCTCCTGTGTGTGTGCTGTCTCTAAGCTGCGTCCAGCTCTTTGTGACTCCATGGACTTCGCTTGCCAGGCTCCTCTGTCCATGGGATTTCCCAGGAAAGAATACCGGAGTGGGTGCCACTTCCTTCTCCAGGGGGTCTTCCTGACCCAAGGACTGAACCTGCATCTACTGCAGTGGCAGGCAGATTCTTTACTGTCTGAGAATGCACCTGGGAAGCAGCTCCCACCCTCTTAATTCCTTGTTAGTCACAACTTCATGCTTGTGAGGATGGAAATCTGAGTTGCATAAGATATTAGCTTGGTCAGTAGGCACAATAAACATATTAACACTAAGAGACAACAGAAAACGTTTTGTTAGAGAAATGTACTTGTTAGATACGTACACTTCTCTTTGTGTGCTATCCCAGTAGCTTTAGCTTCCTTGTTTACCCCTCCTTTATTTTCCAGCCTCTTTAAGTTCTTGGGAAATTGAACAATGTCTTACATACTTTGGAATTTCCTAGTCATGTCGCGTGGTGTCTGGCACACCAGAGAAGTTCACCAGAATGTGTTGTGTGATTGAAATAACATTGTTAGAGAACCACGTGGTCCATTATGGGTTTACCATTCAAAGATTTTTGAGGTAAGAGGATTCAAAATATTTGCCCCTCTCTCTAGAGTAATCCTCACATTACATATTAAGTAGAGAGGAAGTATCAGAGGTACCAGCAAATGGAAATCTTTCATTTTTTTCTCTCTGTTGCAGTACACTTAAATTGTCCCCCATTTTGCTTTACGGTAAATGATACTTAGTACACATGCCAAATCAGCAGAATTATAGTGACAAGAAGGGCACGCTTCAAGGTTATGCTTCTAAGAGCACTACAGTTGCTGTAGCTACTTTTATCTACCATTTATTGACAGCTTATTTTATGTGCCAGGCACTGTTCATTTGTTATTTATTTTAATGAACATTTTTATTGGATGCATGCTCAGTTGCTTCAGTTGTGCAGTCTGCCAAGCCCTTCTGTCCTTGGGATTCTCCAGGCAAGAATACAGGAGTGGGTTGCCATACCTTCCTCCAGGGGATCTTCCCGACCCAGGGATCGAACCCCGGTCTCCAGCACTGCAGGCAGATTCTTTACCTCTGAGCCGCCAGCAAAGCCCTGTCTAGTATTTAATTCAGATACCCACTTTGTTCCTCATTGGTTCATCCACTGGGGGCAGTTGAAATATTCTGAACAAAGATAAGAAATATAGTAAAAGTATAGCTAAGCATAAGAAGATGATTTTTTCAAATAATTTATCACACCAAAGTTCAACATAAAGATTTGTGACCTTACTGATAAGACCTTTATATAGTCAATCCAAGCTAATACTACTTGGCAAGCTTTTCTGAATGAGGTAATTTCTCCTTTAGTTTGTAGCTAAAGTGAGGGAAGAGTGATAAGTCCTATCAATAGGATAATGCAGTTCCATGACAGATGGCCTGTATGGAAGGGTGGCTTTTCCCTATATCTGAACTGATAAACTAACACAAATATTACACTAGAATGGCATGTTTCTAGTTTCTCTATTAGTTATATTTCTCCTCATGCTTGCTGTGATATTAGTGATTATATATATGTGTATATAAATATATATATAGTAAAAAAAGAACTGATAGTAAGACTATATTTCTTTTGGCAGTTTCAGGAGATTTCTTCTTATCCCCGTGCTAAGAATTAGCCAGACTCAAATATCAAAGGGCCAGATCTCTGAGATTTAGTGATTCACAACTCCTTGACTTTCATTTTATAAATTAAATATTAAAATATATAATAATAATTTCATCTTGTCTTCCTTTACATGGGTAAGAGCAAATGGTTCACTAGTTGGCTGAATTTTCTGTTCACTTTTTCTTCTTTCTAGCTGCATTTTTCCTTAGGTGATGCAAGTGCTTCTTATCAAGGACACAAAAATTCAATAACCTAAGGAACAAATTTGTCATGGATTTTGTTTGCTGCCGAGGAGGTAAAACAAGCAGCCCCAGGACAAACATCCAGGGCCTGCTTGCAACTGGCATTCCTGTGTGGCCGCACATAGATGAGCTAGTTTATGAAAGGTTGTTGCTGAACCACGAAAAGACGCCAGGATTCTTGGCCTCCGGAGAAGAAGAGTTCAGTCCGGGGCCAGAGACGAGGCTTGTTCGCTCAGAGCGTTTGTGTAATAAAGTTTTATGAAAGTAAAAAGGAGATAGAGAAAGCTTCTGACATAGACATCAAAAGGGGGCAGAAAGAATACCCGCCTGTTAGTTTTTAGCTGGATGTTATATAGTCACTAGCAGTCTGTTAATGAAAGAAAGGAATGTCTTAAAACTCAGAATGGCACCAGGCCCCTCATCCAAAAGATGTATTTTGGGATAATCTTGGCACCAGACGAGTCATCCTGGGCCATAAAATGGTTGATTACCATACAAATATTTTCGTTTACATAGAATAGGGGAACAGTGTCTGAGTATAACATACTGGTTTGTCAAGTTGATTCTGAGCCATTAGGCAGAACCAACTCGAAGACAGAGTCTGGGGTAAATGCATAGTATATTAACATAGCTTAAGACAAACATTTCCATAAGAAAAATGTATTGGTTAACTCAAGGTTTGAGAAAAGTTAAGTTCAGGTGGAACCCGCTGTCATTATGGCAGCACAGTATTTTAAGAGGAACTTCCTTTTTAAATTTGTATAGAGAAGGGAAAAAAATATGTCACTAGTTTGTTTCCTCCTGCCGCTTAAGAGAGAGATAAAAAATGTCTGACGCTTGCAGCCTATTTCCTCCGTTTGGAGACCCCTGGCCTTCCTGCCTGTTACCCTCTCATTTATGTCATAAACAACCCTATGAAGTGGATACATTTATTATCTCCTGTCTTGGTTTAGGTTCCTCAAATGCCTATTCGGGGAAAAGGACTTGGGAGCAGATTGTTATTTGGAAGATGATCCTGGAAGCATGGAGTAGGAGTAGAATGAGGCAATATTTGTTAGTAAGTTACTTACTGCTGCAGGCGACTGGGACCTAGTCCCAGAGGGACCCTCTGAGAAGCTGTATGGAAGACGCTTGAGAACTGGCCCACTGAAGGCTGAGGTGGCTGCAGGATTTAGCTGGTAACTCTCATCCCTCATTGGTTGAGGGTTATCCCTTGGGTATTAGCTCCCCAGAGCCTCTAGCTGCCTTGTGTGTGGGTATGGTACAGCTTTGTGGCCAGATCGTGCCATCAGATAAGAGAGCAGAGGGCTTTGGACTTTAAGGAATTATTGCTGTTGAGTCTGGGGGTAGACCCAGGTGAGATGGGCACAAGACCAGTAGCATCTCTGTGTCCTCACTCTATGAAGAAAGTAAGTTGGGAGAGCCTGTGTAACTTGCCCATGTGGGCTGGGAATAGGATGTGTGTGGTTCACACATCCTGGCAGATTTTCATTCCATGGCAGATCTTAAACATGCAGAGAGATGGGACTCACATCTGTTGACCTTCCAAAATTTTGCTACGCATTTTTGACAGTCATACCTATTTTGTGTATTCCGCATTGAAAGTGTTAGCTTTTGTAGCACAATTTTTGTGCTCAGTAGGCTGGCTTGACCCTTTATTTTATATCACTTAGGCTCAGCATGCAAGCTTTCATCCATATTGTAGAGGCATTAGGTGCAGGGTAATTGGGGTGGACATTTTCTTTGAAAGAAAATACATTATTTTAATGTGAGTATAAAAGGTAGGCAGATGTTTTTCAAGCACCTCAGAATACATGAAAGCCATTTTGAATTTGTTGCTTGGGAATTTTCTGAATTAGATAAAGAGGAAATTTTCACAACTCTCTTTTCATAAAACTCTACCTAATCTGATTAAGTGTTATATGTAAGTCAGGTTTATTTACCTCATTTAATCATCATCATAACTGTGAGTGGTATTAATTACTATACCATTTTAAATATGAGAATAAGGTCACAGACTCATTTAGTTGTGGGTCCATCCAGCTCAGATTGTCTAATATTAGTAAGTGAAGGGATTGTGAAAAAGACAAGGGTGGAGGGTGCTCATTATGAAGCATAAAGATTAGGAACCGTAAAGGCCAATGATAAAAGTGTCCATTCAAGCACTGATCAGGTAGAAATGTCCAAATGGGTTTGAGATCTTACAGAAAAAAGCTTTAATAATCCCCAGAAGGAGCAGAAAGCCTAGAATCTTTAAGATTTGACCCAGGGCAACCTCCAGACCACCAGCCTATGCTAATTTGTCCACAAGATTAATTCTTGTTGTGAAGATATGGGCTTCCCAGGTGGCGCTACTAGTAAAGAACCCACCTGCCAAAGCAGGAGATAAAAGAGATGTGAGTTCTATCCCTGGGTTGGGAAGATCCCCTGGAGAAGGAAATGGCAACCCTCTCCAGTGTTCTTGCCTGGAGAATCCCATGGACTGAGGAGTCTGGAGGGCTGCAGTCCACAGGATTGCAAAGAGTTGGACACGACTGAAGTGACTTAGCCCGCATGCATGTGAAAGTCAGAAATGCTCGGCAGACTTGTCCTGATGGTTGAGTGAGCCATGCTAACAAAGCTGATGCCACTGAAGGTTTAAATTGTATCACTGTACCCAGCCCAGGGTCTCTCCAAATACACAGTGCCAGGGCTTCGTTCAGAATCTCTGGGGCAGGGATTCAGACTTGAGTGTTCTTTATCATAACTCCTAGGTGGGTCTACTATGCAGTCAGTGGAAAACAGCTGCTCTAGTTTAGTAAGTTGACATTCTGGCTTATATATTTTAATAACTTGGGAGTTATGTTTCCATGTTAAAGAAAGTCATGTTAGCTTTATGTAGTAGTAATTTGTGGATTAGCTTTCTATATTATAATAATTTATGAGTTAAATTTCTCATGAGGTTGACCCCCTAAATATCTCTAAAATGTTGATGTTACAGTAATGCTGAGGTTCAGGTCTCCATCATGATCAGTTACCCTAGGCCACAGCATTCACTGCATCCTCCTGAGCTACATTGTCAAATGAAGCATGTATTTGATGTGTGAGACACAAGTGGCTATTTAGGTTTTGATTTAAATTAGCTGAAATTAAATAACACTTAAAATTTAGTTACCTGGTGACATTCACCACATTGCAGGTGCTCGGTAGCTACAGGTAGCTAGTGACTACTGTATTGGATCACACAGATATGAAACATTATAGTCACAGAAAATTCTACTGGACCGCCCTGAGCGAGATAATGAAATGAAGTTCTCTTGTAGATACTCATTTCACTTTTGTCCTTTTATCCAAACATGTATTTCACACGCTCCCCCTCAGTCTAAAATACCTTACCCACTATTTGATGTATTAAATTACCCTTTATATGACTTATCAGTAAAGGGCTAAAGGTCTTTTAGAGGTGGGGAAGTCCATTAGTGAGAGACAGCAGAAGGGCAAATGTTTGGACTGTTTCCATATTAGGTGGAGCTGGCTACAGGAGGGTGCCACTTTTCTCAGAATTGCCTGTCATTTTATATGAGTGTTTCTTCCCTGTTACCAAATATTAGTCTTACCAAAGACATAAACTGTGTCTAAGTAAGTAAATATACCATAACTATGAGGCTGTACTTCACTTGAACAATTTCTTTCTATTCACCATATGCTTGCACTGTATTGATCTTTTTTCCAGTTAGGGAAAGGAAATAAGGCACAAAAACTACTGAGCAATGAAAATTTTAGCTCTCAGAATGCAGAAACTTACTCTGTTTTTAGTGAAAAAAGCAGCAGAGCCATTTACAATAAAATAATTAAGGCAAAAACAATGCCATGTCTCATTCTCTTAAAAGTACTGTAGTAGGGATTGGATTCCCAGGGGTTAGTTACATCCTTGCTTCAGTGTTTTGTTTTTTTTTTTTCTTTTGCTTCAATGTTTTTAAGACCTGGACCTAAGGCACACTCCTAACTCATTTTCCTAATCTTGAGATGATATTGGGTTGAGAAGTACATAAGACCCTCTGTTTAACTCTGTAGCACTTAACACCAGTGTAGATAATTTTCATCCCAGGTGATTTGGAGTTTGAGTTATGTACTGTTCTTCTTCCAGGCCATATAATTATCTCTTCTTTTCTTATTATTTACTTCAACTTCTTACTGTAAAGTGTCCAAGCAAAATGCACCTTGTATGAGCTAGGTTGCAAATGTTGGAATTTTGTATCCAAAATAGATGGCTCTGGCTAAAAGGTTCAAAATAAATAAAGATAGTTGTAAATGTGAGAAGTCAGTAAAGATTATGAAAGTACAGCAAAGTTTTCATTAACTGCTTGATCCTTCTTTCTAAGAAAACAAATTTACACATAGGCCAACTTATGCTTTAAACAAAGTTGCAGTGGATCTTACAAAAGAAACACACAAGACACTGAGGATGGTCTTGGCACAGGTCATGAAAACCTAGAAATTCTGAAGATGGGGATTGTGAATATAGAGCCGGGTTGTGTGTTTGCTTTAATAGTTTAATATAAATATCTCCTGAGTTGTTTTGAATTGAGCTTCTGTTGAACGCAAAGAATAAACAGCAGAAAAGAAAGTCTAGGCAAAGAACAAAATTGTATTTCCACAAATTTCCAACCTCTTTAATATATTTGGAGTAGTGTTTTGCATTGTTAAGTGTTTCCATTATGTTACTGATAAAACAGAGGAAAAGATACAGATACTCCCATTTTTGTATTCACATCCTATCTGTAACAAACTAGTCCCTTCGATCTTTGGAGCTACTTCATTTCCTAGCTGAAAACTTAAGAACCCTGGGCCCCTGCTGGCTCCTTCTAGGTCTTTACATTAACAAGGCTTCCCTGGTCAAAATGCCTAGAGCTGTTAGGGAGCCAGTAATATTTACTATCCTCTGATGAATTGAAGGAATAAGGCTGAGACAGAAGCCTAAGGTAGGCAGGCTTCCCTGGTGGTTCAGTTGGTAAAGAATCTGCCTGCAATGCGGGAGGCCTGGCTTTGATCCCTGGGTTGGGAGGATCCCCTGGAGAAGGGAATGGCAACCCACTCCAGTATTCTTGCCTGGGAAATCCCATGGACAGAGAAGTCTGTTGGACTCTACAGTCCACGGAGTCACAGAGTCAGACACGATTTTGCAACTAAACCACCATCACAAAGTTAAAATGAAGTGGTAATTACTCCAGTTTAAGTAATAAATGACCACTGGGAAACAAATACGAGATGTCAGCATTTTTTAAATAAAAGTTTTTATAGTTTTATTAAAGAAAAATAGATATTTATTGTTGAAATTTTTGAATTAGTCATAATAGAGAAAGGTATTACCCTAAGTCCCACCTTTGGAAAAAGATTTACCAGATTTTTTTCTAGCCTTTGTCTTCACATACACAGCTCAGTGCTTTTGTAAGAAAGAGTTCATACTGTAGATAATGCTTTGAAATCTAAATTTTTACTTGAAATGTTGTCAACATTTTCCTGATCATAAAATAATTTTCATACTATAATGACTGTATACTTTTCCACTGTATTGCTATAGCCTAATTTATTTAATGAGTTCCTTCCATGTTGAACATTTTAGTTCAGTTCAGCTCAGTCGCTCAGTCATGTCCGACTCTTTGTAACCCCATGAATCGCAGCACCCCAGGCCTCCCTGTCCATCACCAACTCCCGGCGTTTACTCAAACTCATGCCCATCGAGTTGGTGATGCCATCCAGCCATCTCATCCTCTGTCGTCTCCTTCTCCTCCTGCCCCCAATCTCTCCCAGCATCAGGGTCTTTCCAACGAGTCAACTCTTCGCATGAGGTAGCCAAAGTATTGGAGTTTCAGCTTCAGCATCAGTCCTTCCAATGAACACTCAGGACTGATCTCATTTAGGAGGACTGGTTGGATCTCCTTGCAGTCCAAGGGACTCTCAAGAGTCTTCTCCAACACCACAGTTCAAAAGCATCAACTTAGGTGGTTTTAATATTATAAAACAGTGTAATGAACATTTATCAAGTTAATTTTTTGCATACATTTTAATTATCTCCTTAGAATAAACTACTAGACTAGAAGGATTGAATCAAATGATAGGCATCCTTTTTTTTTCCCTATCCAAGTCATTTATTTGAAATGTCATCATATTCCTTAATGTGTATGTATATGCATATGTTGACATGATTTACCTTACATATAAGAGTAAATAGAGTACAGTGTTGATGGTATAGAGGTGAGCAGAGCTGCTTTCCAAGTGTGAGTAGACATAGTTGGTGGAGGAACTCTTTCTTATCTCTGACCTATATTTTTTAAAACATTATGCAAGTGCTGTTGATGCTGCACATGCATTTTTCTGAAAATTTATTAAATATTCTTCCATATTGTTAAAATATAATTATAAAAGAAGTGGCCACCATTCATAGTTTAATTTATGAAGTTTGCTTTTAATAATTTAGTAGCATACCTGGCTAAACTGTATGTATACAGAGAAACTTGCTGTGGAATTATGGGTGGCTGTGACTTTCAGAAGGTGAACAGATGGGTTTTTTGTGTTAGGATATGTGTTTAGTGGACTTTTCATGTATCTTGTGAAGTATGGTCAACAGAGTAGGCTGGATAGAGTATGCTTTTAAGGCTTTTGTTACTGTTCATCACTCTGAAGAATGTTCCTTCTCAGGAATACTGGTAGAATACCGAATTTTTCCCAACACTGGATATTGTCTGTTTTTTCCTAACCTCTGATGATTATGTGAATAAAAAAATCATAGTTTTACTATTTTTACATTTTTTAGTAGCTCTTTCATGTTTGTTTATCTTCTTTTAAGGGCTATTTGCTCCCACAACACTGATAGATGGAAGAAATTCTCTCTTTTAGCCTTTAATGCCCACAGCATAGGCAGAATCAAGAGGAAAGGGGAGTAGAGATAGGACTTGGAGAAAAATGGGAGCTATGTTGAGAGGAAGGGAGAGTACCATACCCATTGCGTTTAGGATGAGTGCTGCACGGTGTATTTGCTGGCATTGTTCTGATCAGAATGGGAGAAATAAACATGACAATAAATAGAAATATACAATCTCTGCTATGAAACTCCTTCTGCTTCATCTCCAACGACAAGTCCTAAACAGTTAAGTGAAGACTTCTTGACATAGCTAGGAGAGTCAGCACAGCCTGTTAGTTAAGAACACATACTCTGGAGTCAGAGTTCAAATCTGGAGTTTGTCATTTACTAGCTGCATGAACTTAGCCTTGTTTCTTCAAGCATAAAATGGGATATTGAAAGTGCCACCTCATAGCTTGTTATGAATATGAAACAATTTAATAAATTTAAAGTGCTTAGAAAGGTGTCTGGTACACATTGATATATAACTATCAGTTATATTAAGTGTGGCACATTAAGGCAGTTGAAAAGTTTTAGTTGAATACATGCAACATAATAAAAAGCAATAAATATATAAATGCATTCCACTACATGGTGTTTAGACAAGTGGGGTACTATCATTAATGGATAATTTTCAAAGAAATAAAATCATCAATCTCAGACAAGTATAAAATAACCCATGTCAAGAAAATTGGAGATATCAAGGGAACATTTCATGTAAGAATGGGCATGGTAAAGGACAGAAACAGTAAGGACCTAACAGAAGCAGAAGAGGTTAAGAAGAGGTGGCAAGAATACACAGAAAAACTGTACCAAAAAAGTCGTAATGACCTAGATAACCATGATGGTGTGGTCACTCTCCTAGAGCCAGACATCATGGAGTCTGATGTCAGGTAGGCCTTACTACGAACAAGGCTAGTGGAGGTGATGGATTTCCAGTTGAGCTATTTCAAATCCTGAAAGATGATGCTGTGAAAGTGACTCAATATGTCAGCAAATTTGGAAAACTCAATAGTGACCACAGGACTGGAAAAGGTCAGATTTCATTCCAGTCCCCAAAAAAGGGCAATGCCAAAGGATGTTCAAAGTACTACACAATTGTGCTCATTGTACCTCCTAGGAAGGTTATGCTGAAAAGGCTTCAAGCTAGGCTTCAGCAGTATGTGAACTGAAAACTTCCAGATGTACAAGCAGGGTTTTGAAAAGGCAGAGGAACCAGAGATCAAATTGCCAACATTTGTTGGATTATAGAAAAAACAAGGGAATTCCACAAAAATATCTACTTCTGCTTCACTGATTACTTGAAAGCCTTTGACTGTATGGATCATCACAAACTGTGGGAAATTCTTAAACAGATGGGAATGCCAGGCCACCTTACCTGTCTCCTGAGAAACCTTATAAAAGATTTTACTTTCCTGGACTCCAAAATTACTGTGGACGGTGACTGCAGCCATGAAATTAAAAGACATTTGCTCCTTGGAAGTAAAGCTATGACAAACCTAGACAGTGTATTAAAAAGCAGAGATATCACTTTGTTGACAAAAGTCCGTATAGTCAAAGCTACAGTTTTTCCAGCAGTCATTTATGGTTATGAAGGTTGGACCATAAAGATAGCTGAGTGCTGAAACATTGACATTCTTGAACTGTAGTGTTGGAGAAGACTCTTGAGAGTCCCTTGGACTGCAAGACGATCCAACCAGTCAACCCTAAAGAAAACCAACCTTGAATATTCATTGGAAGGACTGATGCTGAAGCTGAAACTCCAATCCTTTGGCCACCTGGTGCAAAGAGCTGACTCATTAGAAAAGACCCTGATGCTGGGAAAGATTGAAGGTGGGAGGAGAAGGGAACTACAGAGGATGAGATGGTTGGATGGCATCACTCAGTGGACATGAGTTTGAGTAAACTTTGGGAGATGGTGAAGGACAGGGAAGCCTGGTGTGCTGCAGTCCATTGAGTTACAAAGAGTCAGACATGACTGAGCAACTGAACAACAACCAGAATCTCAGCCTCAACACATAGCAGTGTGTAAAACGATCCCTTTGCTTCATTGGGTATCAGTGACCTTTTCTGTAAAATGATAACAGTATCTGGTTCATGGGAGCTCTTATAAAGTTGAAATTAACATGTGTCTAAAGCTCCTGATCCAATGTGTGACTCATAGGAGACATTCAGTAAGTGGTAGCTATTACTATGCTGAACAGTATTGTGCTAATTATAATTAGCTGAATCAACCAAAGAGTAGTTGTTTGGTTTTGCTTTTGCCACACCCAGTCAACCTAGGTGACAGTTACATGCAGCATTAAGTACAGCCCTGGGGAAGGAAAGTGCACAGCTGCCAGGGAACATGGAAAATATCAGCCTGATTAGAGGAGGCTACTTGGCAGATGCTGGGAAATAATGCCGAGGACGTTACATCCAGCCTCTGGAGATGCCTTGGAATCAAAGCAGAGGAGTTGGAGCTCTGTCAGTAGCATCCAACTCAGAATCATCTCAGAGGAGTTGGGGCTCTGTCTGTAGCATCCAGTTCAGAATCATCTGCAGATTTCTGGTGCATGCCTGTGTGCTAAGTCACTTCCATTGTGTCTGACTCTTTGCAACCACATGGACTGTAGCTGACCAGGCTCCTCTGTCCATGGGATTCTCTAGCCAAGAATACTGGAGTGGGCTGCCATGCCCTCCTCCAGGGGATCTTCCCAATCCATGGATAGAACCCACTTCTCTTATGGCTCCAATATTGGCAGGAAGGTTCTTTACCACTAGTGGCACCTGGGTATCCTGCAAATTCCTGGGTTTCACCTCAAATCCACTGTAATACCTGGCAGTTGGGAATCTGTATTTTATCAAGTTACCCAGATGTTGCTTGAGCACATTGAACCTTAAGAATCACTGCTGCCCTGCTTCCCTGATGGATCAGTGATAAAGAACCCCCTGCCAACGAAGGGGACATGGGTTCCATCCATGCTTCAGGAAGATTCCACATGCCTTGAGGCAGCTGAGCCAGTGTGCCACAACTACTGAGCCTGTGCTCTAGTGTCTGGGAGCTAGAAGCAACTACTGAAGTCCACTTGCCCTAAAGCTGTGCTCTGCAATGAGAGAAGCCACAACAAGGGAAGCTTGGTACCACAGCTAGAGAGTAGCCCCTTGCTCTCTGCAACTAGAGAAAAGCCCGGGCATCAGTGAAGACCCAGCACTGCCATAAATAAATAAAACAAACAAAAAAAGAATCACTACTGCAGATATAAAATGTAAGTCTTATCTGGAGTCATCTTCTTGAAACACTGAAGTAAAGTGAAATAGGGAGTCTTCCAGCCACTGTAAAGAATAACTTTCTGGATGAAAAGATGAATGGGGCACTGAAGGAAGGAGGGAATTGACAGGAGTAGGCCTAACCTGTGACTTGGGTGATGAATAACTTCACTGGGGTGGAAGTTAATGTAGGCAGGAATCGGCGACTTTCAACATCATCAGCAAAGAGATAGAATTTAATGACTAAGCAACTAAGAGACTCAAAATGAAGGACAGTAGGTGTTCAAAACTGATGTCATGATTTTAAGTCCAGGTGGAGAGAAGAATAGAGATTCACTGACATGGGTGGAGAATGGTCAGTTTTGTGGAAAGATAAAATTAAGTTTGGAGCATGTTAGAGGATGGTGGTACTTTTAAGTGGAAACTTAACAGGAAATAATTGAAGGAAAGGGGGGACTCCAAGCTGGAATGATAGGTCTTGGTTTAGGTGAAACTTTCAAGGAGCATTCTCAGGTAAGATTTCTCTGTTTCACTTCCTCTTTAGATTGTCAAGATACCTGTTATTTCACACACTAAGAGTTACATGAGCTAAATGCTCATCAATTGAGAAACCTAAAAGGAGTGTTTTAAATTTAGCCATTATCCTACCTATAGAGAAAAAGAAAAGCTGTATTTTACAGGTTATTTCAGAGATCAAAATGTATGACCTAGTTGATAAAGTGAACATAGTATTTTCTTCTTTCTAGGAAAGATGTGAAGTTTTTAAGGGTTATGCAGGCAACTGGGTTTTTTACAATCTGAGTCATCAGGGAGTCCTGGTGGCTCAGACGGTAAAGCATCTGCCTGCAGTGTAGGAGACCCAGGTTGCATCTCTGGGTTGGGAAGATCCCCTGGAGAAGGGAATGGAAACCTGCTTCAGTGTTCTTGCTTGGAGAATTTCATGGACAGAGGAGCCTGGTGGGCTACAGCCGATGGGGTCACAAAGAGTCAGATATGACTGAGCAGCTTTCACTTCACTTCAATTCAGGCAGTTGGAAACTCGTCCCAGTCAGATATTTGGCAAAATGCTTGATTATTGAACTGAATTTTAAAGTGATACTGGACAACAGATAGCCTCTCTGTACCTCTGGAGCTAAGCCTGTTTCTGGTAATTTCCTGGACTCAATTTCCAACTAGGTTACAGTCTGTGCGTGAGAGTGTGCTAAGTTGCTTCAGTCATGTCCGACTGTGTGTGTGTGTGACCCTACGGACTGTAGCCTGCCAGACTCCTCTGTCCATGGGATTCTCCAGGCGAGAATACTGGAGTGGGTTGCCATGCCCTCCTCCAGGGTATCTTCCCCACCCAGGAATCGAACCCATGTGTCTTGTGTCTTCTGCATTGGCAGGTGGGTTCTTTACGGCTAGCGCCACCTGGGAGACCCTCTGGTCCTTTCAGAGGCTAATTAAGATCCTTAGCTCTGTAGTATAATCTGAAGTCAGGAAGGTTGATTCCTCCAGCTCCATTCTTCTTTCTCAAGACTGCTTTGGCTCTTTGGGGTCTTTAGTGTTTCCATATGAATTGTGAAATTTTTTGTTCTAGTTCTGTGAAAAATGCCATTGGTAATTTGATAGGGATCACATTGAATCTGTAGATTGTGTTTGGTTGTATAATCATTTTCACAATATTGATTCTTCCTACCCAGGAACATGGAATATCTCTCCATCTGTTTATGTCATCTTTTATTTCTTTCATTAGTGTCTTATAATTTTCTGTGTTCAGTTCTTTTGCCTCCTTAGCTAAGTTTATGCCTAGATATTTAATTCTTTTTGTTGCAATGGTGAATGGGATGGATTCCTTAATTGATCTTTCTGATTTTTCATTGTTAGTATACAGAAATGCAAGTGATTTCTGTGTATTGATTTTATATCCTGAAACTTTGCTAAATTCACTGATTAGCTAGTAAAATTAGCTAGTAATTTTCTGATACTATCTTTAGGGTTTTCTATATACAGTGTCATGTCATCTGCAAACAGTGAGAACTTTACTACTTCTTTTCTGATCTGGATTCCTTTTATTTCTTTTCCTTCTCTGATTGTTGTAGCTAGGCCTCTCCATGACATAAATCAAAGCAAGATCCTCTAAGATCCACCTCCTAGAGTAACGGAAATAGAAGCAAAAGTAAACAAGTGGGACCTGATCAAACTTAGAAACTTTTGCACAGGAGAGGAAACTATAAGCAAGGTGAAAAGACAACCCTCAGAATGGGAGAAAATAATAGCAAATGAAACAACTGACAAAGGATTAATTTCCAAAATATATGAGTAGTTCAGACAATTCAATACCAAAAAAACAAACAACCCAATCAAAAAGTGGGAAAAAGACCTAAACAGACATTTCTCCAAAGAAGACATACACATGGTTAACAAACACATGAAAAGATGCTAACATTGCTCATTATTAGAGAAATGCAAATCAAGACTACAATGAGATATGACCTCACACTGATCAGAACGGCCATCATCAAAAGTCTCCAAACAATGAATGCTGGAAAGGGTGTGGAGAAAAGGGAACACTCTTGCACTGTTAGTGGGAATGTAATGATACAGCCACTATGGAAGACGGTATGGAGATTCCTTAAAAATTAGGAATAAAGCCACCATATGACCCAGCAATCCGATATCTAGGCATATATCCTGAGGAAACCAAAACTGAAAAACACACATGTATCCCATTGTTCATTGCAGCACTATTTACAATAGCTAGAACATAGATGCAACCTAGATGTCTATCAACAGATGAATGGATAAAAAGTTGTTTTATATATATACAATGGAATATTACTCAGCCATAAAAAGGAACGCCTTTGAGTCAGTACTAATAATGTGGATGAACCTAGAACCTATTATACAGAGAAGTAAGTCAGAAAGAAAGATAAATACCATATTCTAATGCATAGATACAGAATCTAGAAAAACGGTACTGAACAATTTATTTATAGGGCAACAGTGGAGAAATAAACATAGTGAATAAACTTATGGACATGGGCAGAGGGGAGGAGAGGGTGAGATGTATGGAAAGATAACATGGAAACTTATATTACCATATGTAAACTAGATAGCCAACGGGAATTTGCTGTATGGCTCAGGAAACTTAAACAGGGACTCTATCAATGTAGAGGGGTGGGCTGGGGAGGGGGATGGGAGGAAGGTTCAAAAGGGAGGGGATATATGTATACCTGTGGCCAATTCATGTTGAGGTTTGACAGAAAACAACAAAATTCTGTAAAGCAATTATCCTTCAAAAAAAATAAATAAAAATAAAACAGATCCTTAGCTAATATGGAACTGTGGTCTGAAAATGAAAAGTTAGAGTATGCCCCAAATCTCAGACTTACTTAGTCCACTGGGAGACGTCTCAGTGTTAAGTATGTCCTTATCCCAAACAATTGATTCCAAACTACTGTCTTTATTGGAGTAGAACTTCAAAAGGGTATATGACATCTTTCACTGCTCTTAAAAGGAATACATATTTCTAACCAAGATAAAATTGTTATAAAAACAAATTTGGTTGCATTTTAACTTTTGTCTTGATCCTACTTTTAGCAAAAAAAAGGAAAAACTATATTGCAATCATTTAGTATGTTCAATAATTAAAGGATTTTATGGATCATTGTGTAAGCAAAAAGACAGGCATATTCCCAGAGGAAAAGAAGTCTTTAGTATATTTCTAAACTCAAGACTGTGCCATACTCATGCATAGATTAGAATTCATATAAAATTTTATTGTTGTCTGGTATTCAGTAGTATGTATTTTCATACAGTATATTTGTAAGGAATACTGACTGTAAAACACATTATGCATGGAATCTCATTGTATATTAAATATTTATTAAATCTAAATGAGTAGCATCTTTGCATTTTTAAACTTGAATTTATATCTTTGTGTTATAAAACTCATATTGTTTTGAATAAATTTATATTTGATTCCTGTTCTTAACATACGATATTTATGTCAATTAATTAAATTCATTAATTAATGTCTTTATAGGTATTTTGGGGGATGATTTTAGTGTACAGAAATTCAGAGCAGATCCAAATGTATTTTCTACCAAGTGTTTTCCTTAAACTTTTGGATTGCATCAGGTGTGCAAAGAGTACATAAGCACATTCATTCATTTGATGTTCATTTGTTCTGTGTCAAAAATGCAGCAGGAAGCAAAGCATGATATGATTAACTGACATTTTATCTAGCCTAGCCTATATCAATAATAATAATAGTACCCTACCCTCAAATAGTAATTTTGACCAAGACTTTGTTATAATAAATTAATAAAACCTATAGAATGCTTGTAGAAGCAGAGGTTATGGAAGATATTTTGTTGCACAGCTGAACTTAGAACTCATATTTTAATTGCTACTAGTTTTCAAAATTACGGAGACCTACACTTTCAAGTTTGGGATTTCACTTTCTTGAAAGTTCACATCACCAGCAAACTCAGTGTTTGTTTACTTAATACTATCGATTGATTTGACCTGTGGGAGAAGGCCAGTTTAATATGGTTGGTGAGAAATGTCTGAGCTTCGTCATTTCAGTTGCTAATATTTTATAATCTATGACTTTAGAATCTTTTTTTAAAACTTTGCACCATTAATGAGAGGTCTTTATCTTTTTATCTGTATACTTTTTCCAGGTATTAGGGAAAAAGCCAGAGCTTAGGGATGGAGAAGATGATGATGACATCAAAGCAGATATAACTAATAGGAAAATGGCTAAACTCTACATGGTGAGTTCACTGGTAGGAAGTTCTGTTGTTTTTATTGGACAGGTTGGTGCTGGGGAGACCTTCTGGGGAGGGACTGTTTGCCACTGATGACAATGCTCCTCCTTGCCATCAAAGAGAAATGTGTGGGAAGAATTTGTTCTGTGCTTTAACACAGTTATTTAAAACTCCTATTTATATTACTTTAAAAATTTTTATTAAAAACAACAAATAATTTGCTGTGATTTAAATTAAAAAATTATATATATTGTTGCTGTACTAGTTTGCAACAGTTCAGTTCAGTCGCTCAGTCGTGTCCGACTCTTTGCGACCCAATGGACCACAGCAGGCCAGGCCTCCCTGTCCATCCCCAACTCCCGGAGTCCACCCAAACTCATGTCCATCGAGTGAGTGATGCCATCCAACCATCTCATCCTCTGTCGTCTCCTTCTCCTCCCATCTTCAATCTTTCCCAGCATCAGGGTCTTTTTTCAAATGAGTCAGCTCTTCGCATCAGGTGGCCAAAGTATTGGAGTTTCAGCTTCAGCATCAGTCCTTCCAATGAACACTCAGGACTGCTTTCCTTTAGGATGGACTGGTTGGATCTCCTTGCAGTCCAAGGGACTCTCAAGAGTCTTTTCCAACACCACAGTTCAAAAGCATCAATTCTTTGGTGCAAAGCGCAGCCGCTGCTCCTTACCTTGGACGTGGGGTAGCTCTCTTGGCTGCTTGCCGCTCCAGCGCTGCGCAGCCACCGCTAGTCGCTCCAGCAATAATACATCCTGATATTTTACATTCAGTACAATACAGTCAATGAAGTGTTTCCTTCGTAGAGTAAAAAGACTGTAAGCTTTTTCTTATGAAATCCTAATGAGCTATAAAATTGTGACCTTACTTGAAATATCCTGTTTAGCTATCATGAGGTCTTTATTTTTATAAGAGGGCAAGGCTATCAAATCAAACAGCTGGAAGGAAAAAGGGTAAAAACTGTCCTGGGTGTTGGCAGCCTTAGTTCCATGTTAACTCTGTGGGAAGGACTGCCTGGGCGACCTTGGCCAAGACACGGCCATTCAGGGTCTTAGTCTTCTTATCTGAAAAAAGAGAGATTAAATTGGAAGACTGCCTAGGTTCCTTCCAATCGACAGTTTTATGATTTTATTGCTGGTGAGGGTAACAAAATCCACACGATGTACCAGGTGAGGGGACTGGTCCCGTGGTGTCTGTTAAACATTCCCTCCCTTTGTAACTTTCCAAGCACATGGTTTGGAGCAGACCACAGTCTCCCTGTGGAACTGAGTCCCTTTCTCATCTCTGACAAGAAGGACTTCTAGTTTCTGCTCTTCAAACGGATGGGCTAGCTCAGACACACTGATTTTTCAATGCAGTTCAAGTTACTGTCTTGTGTAGAATAACTTCCTTTTTTGTAGAAAGAAAGGAGAAATAGGTTCTTTTTTTCTAGACGGCAAAGGAAAATGTCTTTACCACTCCTAAATGCTGATAAGTTTAATATAAGCCACACAGAAATTGTTATTCTAAAGATTTTGTGACTGCTTATTTTCTATTATTGGGTTTCATCTTTATTATATTTATTTATTTTTAAATTAATTTTTAATTAATTTATTTTTTAAAGCACAAATTTATTTTAATTTATATTTATTACTTTTATAATTAGAATTGGGTTTCTAAAACCCAATTTCAAGAGTTTAACAAACACCTTTTATGTCACCTCGTTAAATAAAGCTGTTCTCCCCTCAGATAGCATCATGAGAGTAAAGAAATAAGCATGAACATGTTAATCTTGGGGCTTCTGGTGGCTCAGTTGATAAATAATCTGCCTGCAATGCAGGAGACCAGGGTTCGACCTCTGGGTCGGGAAGATCCCTTGGAGAAGGGAATGGCAACCCATTCCAGATTTCTTGCCTGGAGAATTCCATGGACAGAGGAGCCTGGCAGGTTACAGTCCATAGGGTCTCAAAGAGTTGGACACGACTGAAATGACTTAACACCACAACACAGGGCTGGGAAGCTGAGTCACCTAGGGTGATTTCTAAAAATACAGAATTCAAGCCCCACCGCAGTGCTGTGAAACCCCACCACTCATCTAGGGAGGACCCTCAAATATGCATATTTAACAAGTGCCCAGGTGGATTACCTTGCAGCCTACCAGGCCTTGAAAAAACTGAGTTCTAACCTAGGAAATTTTGTTAAGACTTTGTAAGCTGTAAGTCTCCAGCTTAAAAAAAAAAAAAGGTTCTTGTAGCCATTTCCAAATTTTGGAAGTCTCAGTAAGTTACTTGTGACAAAGATGTCACAAGTTTTATTTTATGATGTTTTATTTGTGACATGAGATTTACTTTGATAATTTATACAAAGTATTTAAGTAGATTACAGGCTCCATGTTGAAAAAAGTCTGTAAGCATAAGCTATAATGTATCAGTGCTTTCCTTACCACAGTGTCTGGCCTATGGTAGTACTCAGTGAATACTGAATGAATGAACATTTAAGCTTCAGCTTTCTGTGTGTGTAATGAGTACAAGGTTATCTATTTCAAAGATTTTTATAAAGACTAAGAAATAATCATGTAAAGTTCATTGTGTGGTGCCTGGTATATGTGAAAACTGAAACAAACTTTATCCATGATTATTATCACTATTATTTTCTGTGTTGAAACTTAGCTTTTTATTAGTAGTACTTTTATGCTAAAGGGCTTTGAGAAAGTCTTTTCCAAGGTATAACTGGGTTCATGAGGGGTTTTTTTTGTCTTTGTTTTCTTTGAAATAGCTTTGTTGAGATGTAACTTACATATGATATAGTTTATCCATTTAAAGTGTGCAGTTCAGTGGTTTTTATGACATGTACAGTGTTGGCAACTGTCACCACGATCACAGTTTAGAACTCACTGATCATTCTCAGGCAAGCTCATGGTTTTCATGTCAGGTTTCAGATGCCAGTGGCTCCATGAAAGTGAGTCTGGTGGCAGAAGAAAACCCCTTCTCCATGGCGATGCTTCTGTCTGAAGAATGCTTCATTTTGGACCATGGGGCTGCGAAACAGATTTTCGTATGGAAAGGTAAAAAAAAAAAAATGCATTGGCATTGTTGACATACTTCAGATTTATATGTATTTCTTCAGAAAGATAAATAAAACATCTTTTCTGACCTAAAAAATTGCTTACCTTTCTGCATGATCTATACAATACAGACATCAAAACCATATTTTCTTACTATTAGCCTTATTTACCAGGGATGATGGGGTAAAAGAAAGTCTTTGGGCACTAGAAATAGAATTTTTTATATATTCTATATTATAATATTGTTAAATATATTTAGTATACTAGGAAGTTTTTGCCATTTTTCAATATTGTAGTTAAATTAAATTCTAATTATGTTTAATTTTTTTGTGCACAAGTATCTCTTAATGATGTAACATCTTGCCTCTAAAATTCTCTTTCATTTATATTGCATGTTAGGTAAAGATGCTAATCCCCAGGAGAGAAAGGCTGCCATGAAGACTGCTGAGGAATTCCTAGGGCAAATGAATTATTCTATGAATACCCAAGTAAGTATGGAAATGAACTAACTAGGAAAAAATTTTTAAATATGGGAGCTCATGACATCACCACAAAACTTATGAGCGAATTTGGTTCAAAAAAACATACACAGAAGTCATTCTTACCTATGTGCATGCAATGTTATGTCCTGTGCCCCTAGAACTCTGTGTGGAGGACCGAATTTTGCAGAAATCAGAGATTAGACTTTCCATGGGACTCTGTGATTAGAATAAAAGCCCATTCACTTCCTGTATAGGCTTTAAGTCCAGATGGTCAAGCACAGTTGAATTAACTGAGAGCATATATCAGTTATTCCTTAGAACAAGTTGTATAAACATGAACTAACTCCAATACTCTGGCCACCTCATGCCAAGAGTTGACTCATTGGAAAAGACCCTGATGCTGGGAAGGATTGGGGGCAGGAGGAGAAGGGGATGATAGAGGATGAGATGATTGGATGGCATCAGCGACTCGATGGACATGGGTTTGGGTGGACTCCGGGAGTTGGTGATGGACAGGGAGGCCTGGTGTGCTGCAGTCCATGGGGTCACAAAGAGTCGGACACAACTGAGCGACTGAACTGAACTGAACTGAAGCCCGGAAAATAGTTGTCTTCATGGAGATTAACTTAGACACTGACTAGTTGCTCTTCTTTTCTGAATCTCCTAGCTTCATCTTTTCTCTTCATTTTTATGTCCTGGCAAAAGTAGCACAAGGAGATAATTTCTTTCAGGTCACGGGCCTCCTATGAACCTGATATAGAAAAACAGTCAAAAACTTATTTGACTGTAATGGTAACAAATGAAATGACTTGAATCTTCTCTCAAACATCCAAATCATTGGCAATCACTTTAGCTATAAGGAAAAAAGCAGGGTTGAATTGTTTTAGCTTCACATATGATACTTTTCCTTTTGCATTCATATAAGGATTACAGTTTCTAAGTTTGCATTTGTCATCTTAAAAAAAAAGGGATCCTCCTTGCATTTCCTTAGTTTTTTCTCCACAACTAGATTAATCTTTTTCTTCAGTCTCTTATTTTTCTGTTTATAATTATTGTTGTTTAGTCACTAGTCATGTTCAACTATTTGCGATCCCATGGATTATATCCTGCCAGGCTCTTCTGTCCATGGAATTTCCCAGGCAAGGATACTGGAGTGGTTGCCGTTTCCTTTTCCAGGGGATCTTCCTGACCCAGAGATCAAACCCAGGTCTCCTGCATTGGCAGGAAGATTCTTTACCACTGAGCCACCAAGGGAAGCCCAAACCAGAGCACCTGAACAGAGACATGAGCCCTGGACCCTTGGATGAAAAGTCTGATGCTCTACCCACTGAGCTAATAATAGTAATAATTTTTTACATTTCAGATTCAAGTTCTTCCAGAAGGAGGTGAAACACCAATCTTCAAACAGTTCTTTAAGGACTGGAGAGATAAAGATCAGAGCGATGGCTTTGGGAAAGTGTATGTCACAGAAAAAGTGGCTCAAATAAAACAAATTCCATTTGATGCCTCAAAATTGCACAGTTCTCCACAGATGGCAGCCCAGCATCATATGGTGGATGATGGTTCTGGCAAAGTGGAGGTACTTACATATTTCTCTTTATTTGTTTGTCAAGCCCATTTATGCCAGTTTATGTGGAAATATAACTTCAGGAAGCTACAAATTGTAAAATGTGCATTTAAATGATTAATAAAGATTATCCAAGACTGTATATTAAACCAGGGAGTTGAAAGTTGGAAGACGACATTGTCTGACCTTCAGTCCTAGTGTATAGTGCATTTGGTGAGATTCTAAGAAGCCAGGTAATTTGTGTGAGATCACCTAATCACCTTAGAGGCCTCCAAGGAACTCAGCTGCCTCCATCTCGTTTCCTGGTCCAAGCCTGCTTCTTCCAAGCCTGCTTCTGCTCTTGGATAGACTTAGCCAGTATGGGTACATTGCTCCGAAAACTCCACGGACCTAACTCTGTCCTTCCCTTGCACCTTCGGGGGATTCACAAAGGCAAATTCTGTGTTATGTGCCAACATCACAGATGTTTCTGGAGCATTCAAAATGAATTTGTTGATTGTTGCTATTTTTTGACAAAAACTGTTGAAACCCGCCTAAGAATTCTACCTAACTAAAATCTCTTTGTGTTTGGTCTGCCGTTGAGTCGTCTAACCTAAGGGGAACCGTGTAAGATCGCTTCTGTCCTAGAGAACGCTGGTGGCCCTCCACAGTCTTCCTGAGAACATCCGTCCTTAGCTGGGCCTCCGGGGCCTTCCGCAGCCTTGAGGGCTCCTCCCCTCCGCCCTCTGGGTGACATTCCCACTCCTCCTCTGTAACTCAGTCAAGTCACAAGCTTCATCTCTTCTGGAGAGATTTCTCTCTGCACTGAAATGACCTCTCTCTGTTCTCAAGCCAGAAGTCATGTTCTTCACAGATTCGTTGCAGAAGTACCACAGAATTGTTCGCTTACTTAGAGATTTCTCCTCCCAGACCTCTTGTCGTTCCTTGAGGGAAGGAATTGGATAATCTATCTCTTCATTCCCAGAGCTTATCACACACTGCTGAGACCAAAGTCTATAGTAAGAGATTTAAGAAGGTGTTTTTCCCCTTTTCAAAGGCTTGAAGTGTGAGTCTAAGCTGGGCAGGGCTTATGGGAACTACAAAGAGAGAAGTGCCTCCTATGGCCGCTGTCAGAGGGTTATCAGCTTTGGGGCCTGAGTCTGTGTCCTGCTCAGACATCCGTTTCCGGAGCTCAGCACAGCCAGAGAGCCCCGTGGTGGACATGGATGCCCAGCTCCAAATGTGTCCTGCCTGCAGTCTCCACATCAGAGCGTCGTGTTCTGAGATGTCCTCCCATGCCACCCTGGGAAGCTGACGTCCAGGGT
Organism: Odocoileus virginianus; assembly: GCF_023699985.2. Lineage (NCBI taxonomy): Eukaryota > Metazoa > Chordata > Mammalia > Artiodactyla > Cervidae > Odocoileus > Odocoileus virginianus. Next base: position 91,726,391 of record NC_069674.1, on the reverse strand, counting down.
TTTCTCTAGGATTTTGGGTTTAGCCAAGCCATGCTGCCGTTGTTCCTCTGGGATGGTGCAGGAAGGCTGCACTCTGAAAGCACTGCTCTGCTCCACTCCACTTGCTCATCTTCAATTTCAAAACAGAGGATCTATCCTGAGCCTCCCCAGGATGCAGGCAGTGTCTGCAGTCTCACTCATGTGTTAGTTTCCCATTTCATTTACACCTCTCCTCTCTCCAACTTTTAACCTTTAGTTAAAAGTACCTTTAGCTTGTGGTGAGGAGGAGGAATTAGAAAGTAACTAGTTCTGCCTGCTTCTATCTTAGTTAGTCTTATGGCACATTTTGAAAATAGAAGTCATACAAGTTGGCATTTTTATTGTTTGGTCACAATCTGCCACTCTTACCTGGGGAAAAAAAACAGTCTCATGCTTTAAAGCACAGGGAAGGAGAAGTTTTAAAAAATTGCCTCCCAACTGATGAAAAATTTACATAAGTTAAGAGATGTATTTCTTTTTTTTTTTTTTTTCATGTGGTCTGCATACATTTTATTTATTTATTTTTTTACATAAAGAGATGTATTTCTGAGATGACTATTTCGGTTTGTCGTTTCACTAGAGTGTCATGTTATTTTCACTGATCAATCAAACAATAGTTATTTTATTAACCAACAGGCTCAGAACTGAGATATGTACTACAAAGGGTGTAAAAGAAAAAAGTATAAAAGAACTATAAACGCTTAAGAAGTCAATAACCAAATTGACAAAAATTTCTTCCTGTTGCTTGATTTGTAACTAGTTAGAAAAGTAAAAGGTTTTTAATGACACAGCTAAACCAAAATGTTTTTTTAAACCTTATAGAAGTATTATTAGATAAAGAAGATTTTTATTTTGAGACACATATTTATTCCTTTTAGATTTGGCGTGTAGAAAACAACGGTAGGGTTGAAATTGACCCAAACTCCTATGGTGAATTCTATGGTGGTGACTGCTACATTATCCTTTACACTTATCCCAGAGGACAGATTATCTACACCTGGTAAGTTTCCCTCTTTCATAAAATCTCAAGTTCTGTAGGGGCCACATTTTGCTCCAAAGTTAAATTTCATTAAATTCCATGCAATATGGGATAAAAATTATCCTATAATTTAGCCTAGTGAGCTTTGTATAACATGAATGTCATATTTTCTTCTCGTATGGTTTTGGTTATGTTTTTGTAGCTGCTGTCCATGAACAGTTTAGATAAAAGTCATCCTTACTAATTTATGAGAAAGGTTTTGATAGCTGAAGGGGAGTGTTCCTTTAGTGGATATGTAGTTGAATAACTCTTCTCCTTTGAAAGCTAACAAACACTCCAACTGGCCAGCGTCAGGTACATTTTAACAATACGTTAAAATTCACAGAGACTCATCCTGATTGGAGTTGGCAACATTTCAATGAATCAGATACTCTAAGGCATGTATATAATTTATGGTTCTATTTCAGACTCTGGAGATCTCAAACTGATGCATCCTTATTCTTTTTCCTCATGAAATTCATCGCAGTACTGAATAAAAAATGCTATTGCTTCCATTTCTTATCCTTTTTTTACATAATGATTTGAGTTAATTGAAGGTTAAGTTTATTTCCCCGGTGGCTCGGACGGTATAGAATCTGCCTGCACTGCAGGAGACCTGGGTTTGATCTTCAGGTCAGGAAGGTCCCCTGGAGAAGAAAATGGCAACTCACTCCAGTATTCTTGCCTGGAGAATCCCATGGACAGAGGCGCCTGGTGGGCTATGGTCCATAGGGTCGCAAAGCATCAGGACATGACTGAGTAACCAACACTTTTGCCTTCAAGTTGACTTAGTCAGTGCCAATGGAAATGTCCAACTGAGTAAGTGAATTACACATAGCATGCTGGACTAGTCCAAAGGGACGGGATTCTGCAACAGATCATGTGATGCTGGATTTTCAGGCTATTTATGAAGTGAGATCAGATAAAGTGGAATATTGCTGAGAAGACTGAGGAAAAGAAAAGAATTTTCAAAAAAGATATTAAAGCTGAGAGGTGTAGGTTGAAGTTGCGAGGATGACGCAGGATCCTGCCTTTGCCTACGTGGTGGTAGCTGTCTTCAGTGAGGCTACTGAATGGACGGGGACTCAGGTGTCTGCTGATGAGCTGACTTTTCTCTATGGTGAGTGTCCCACCGGATGACAGAGTCATCTGTCCTCACAGTGTGACCACTTCCTCCTTATACTGGCCAGTGCCTTGAGCTTAACCAAGATCAGGAGATGAGATGATTGTCCCCACCCCATGGGTTCTTGGTACCCCGAGGGTGGTCTGGAAACCAGGGTTGTCAGCGTCACAGGGGAGCTGGTTAGAAATAGAGAATATCAGGCCCCACCTTTGACCTACCAAAGCGGAACCTGTGTTTTAACAAGTTCTCAGGATGATTCAGAATCACTTTAATGATTGACAGGCACTGCCTTAGGCAATAGCTCCGAACACTAGCTGCACATACTAACCCGGATAATTTTTCCCAAAGCCGAATACCTGGTGCCCTTTTTATACCAAATAAATCAGACCCCCAGTTGGCAGGACTCTTGAGTTTCTAATGTACACCATGTCATTAATGAGAACCACTGTGTTCAGAGACATTTCTGACCCCATAGTCGCATCATATCCTGTCAAAGATGAATGTATTTAGCTCTTTAGCTCTGTGTTTAAGATGCCGTCTTCATAGCAACCAGTTTTTTGAGCAGCGTGTTTGTGCCAGCAAAATGCTAGATGTTTCCATGTATTATCTCTCTTCCTCACAATCAGGTAATTTTCAAAAGATATAAAAGGAGGGGGGAATCAGATAGAGTAAATAATTTAACAAAAAGTCACAACTCTTGTAACGGTTGAAGTGACATTTCACACCTTGATCTTCAGCTGTCTTTAAGGCCTGTCTGCAGCTATCCCCTGGTAGAAGCAATTTCCTTTTCTAAAGTTTTAATTCAGAAAAGTATCTGTGCAAAGCATGGCATCTGTAGGGATAAATTCATCGTAAGTACGTAATGAATTTACATTACTTACATTCTGAGTAAGTTTTCTTTTACATTCTATTTCTTGATCTTCCTCTAAATTCTTTTTGGTATGTAAAAAATATAGTTAATAATTGTGGCACTTAGATCAAATAGGAAAGATTAAATAAGTAATTCAAGAGAATGTTTTGAGGAATTAGCAATTTGCAATCCACATAAATAATTATGTGGATATAGATAAAACAATGAAATCAGGTTATAAATTTTGAATGTAAAAGCTATTCTTTAAATCATTTGAAAGTGTCCATTGAGCACTTTCTGTATGCCAAGCACTGAGCTAGATACTAAAGATACAATGGTGAAAAGAAACATTCTCCAAGAATTTATACTTAAAGAGAGAAGGATGGTTATCAGCCATTTCAATGAAGTATGAAGGCTTAAGATAAAACCAAGCTGAATGATCTGTGTAGAATTTGGAAGAGACACTCGAGCTCGCTGCTAGGTTATTGGTGAAGGACTCCTAAAAGTGACATCTAAGTGGGAGCAGAAATGGGAGCAAATAGGAACTTGTTCCTAGCTCTAGTCTATCAGTAATGGTGTATGGCACGAGCAAAGTTAGGAAGCAAAAGATAAAACCAGAGAATGAGAAGCAGCCAAGTGATTAGTTGGGCTTCCTAGTGAGTCAGACAGTAAAGAGTCTGCCTGCAATGCCAGAGACCCGGGTTTGATCCCTGGGTCGGGAAGACCCCCTGGAGGAGGGCATGGCAACCCACTCCAGTATTCTCGCCTGGGAAATCTCATGGACAGAGGAGCCTGGCCGGCTACAGTCCATGGGGTTGTTTAATAGCACAGATGTTAAATTTGTCAGTTTTGTTGATGTATAGTTTGCAGAACTTTGAAAACTTCCATAAACATAGTGAGCAGGCATTTAGAAAATGCCTCCTGAAGACTAGCTTCAAATTAAACAACTTTTCATTTTATGTGGTCATTTCAGTCATGGGATATGAATAGATTAAGTCCAAGAGGCAGAGTTAAAGGTGACAAACTTGAATGAAATCACTGCTGAATACACAAATTTGTCTTTTTATTTCTGAAGCTACTGATACTCTAAAATGACAAGAGAAAACTAACTTCAGCAGTGATCTTTTCTCTGAAATGTCAAGTAATTGAAATTAAACAAAGTTTGATCAGTGGTGATGATGAGTCTCTTGAAGCAGTAAATTCCATTTTCATGCAGCATTTATTTTTAATGAGTAACAAGTACCACTGATTTATAAAGAAGAAATCATATCAAAGTAGATAGCTTCTTTTCTCCCTCTAAGCACAGGATTTCAAAGTTAGAGACAAAGAGCAATTTTCTTATGGTCTTGATTGAAGTGCAGTCCTTGACTGCCTGGGTCACAGATCCATGAAGCACATTAGTTTGAATCTGTGTGAGTAGAAGCATGGTTACTTTGACAGGAAGAGGAAGAAGGGTTTGAGATAAACAGTGAAATATGTATTAAGAGTGTCAGAAGGCAGAAGTTTGCTGAGGGTTTTCACTGTTGCTGATTGAAATACTCCAGGAAAGGAAAAAAAAAAACAAATAAAATGATGACAAAATTTAGTGATGTTGTCTGTTAGCTGGTGTTTTCCTGAAGAAAAAAAAGAAAATGAAGAAATATCTAAGAAATTGCCGAGCTAGGGAATAAAGGACAGGTGATAACAGACCCTGCTGCTTCCTCAGCTCTGTTCCTCCCCACCTGGTGCTTCCAGCGGCTCCCAGAAGTGTTTGCTAGTGTGACAGGCTCATGGAAAATTTCAGCTATTTGCATTAAAAGACTGTATCTTCATGTGTGCCCTTATTATGGAAAGCATTTTCTATTTTTTTAAACGTATGTCTGACATGAGCATGTCCTTTTTTTTTTTCACCCCACTGTACAACATTTTCTTATCAACCATTTGACTCTGTTGGTTCAATGAAATATTCTGAGATAAATGAGACATGCTTTCTACATTCAGTGCTGGGGGGTATGTGTGTGCATATGTGCATGTGTAGTGTGTATGTGTGTGTGTGTGTGTGTGTGTGTGTGTGTGTTGTCCAGGTTGGGAGCCTATTGTTTGTCTGGTTCTGGGTATGGAATAGGTAGGTCACTCTCAAACCTTCAGAAGAAAGAATAGAATTAATTGTCAAAATCCGTTTCCAGGATTGGTGTTCTTCCTGCTAGCCTGCAGTCATATAGAGACAGGAGGATTGTGTGCAAACAATGCTCAGTGCTTTCACTGGCTTTTCCCTCCCACAGGCATCGAACAAGCAGATCTCCCAGAGGCTGTTGTGTAGGTTAAGCCAGTGTTTGGAGTTAGAGCCACAAGTTTTCCTAGAAAGAGAAGTTACCAATGAACTCGATGAACTGATTTATTGACTCCTCTCTGGTCACTGATACTTTAACTTCTCTTACCATTTTATTCCTAATTCCTTTGAAGAATGACCAGAATGACAAAATTGGGGCCTCTCCATTGCCTCTGTGTGTGTGTGTGTGTGTGTGTGTGTGTGTGCGCGCGCGCGCGCTCACTCAATTCAATCGTGTCCAACTCTTTGCGACACTATAGACTGCCCACCAGGCTCCTCTGTTGATGGGATTCTCCAGGCAAGAGTATTGGAGTGGGTTGCCATGCCCTCCTCCAGGGGATCTTCCTGATCCACAGATTGAACCTGCGTCTCCCGTGTCTCCTGCATTGCAGACAGATTCTTTACCCACTGGGCCAATTGGAAAGCCCCTCCATTGCTGGGTCCACACATCTGTTACTATGCTCACCAAATAGTCATGGAATAATAAAGTGCCTCTAGTATCCAGCCCAATAGATGTGGCTCATATACTACTCAAATGGATTATTTTCACTGTTGAGATTGTTTCCCAAAATAGGCAGCTCCAAGTTGAAATCAGACAGAATTGACTACTTAGCTAAGTTATTATGGAACTAAAAATGGACCCTTGAAATGGAGATTAAAAATATCTGTGATATGTTGTTCTAAACAATACATAGGATAGATCATGGCTCAGTGTTAGTACTTTAAAAAACAATACCGTCTATGGCTTTTTTATGTCAAAACAGCAAGATTTCTTCTTGATCTTTCATAATAGCTCAAGTTTCTGTTTGAAATGCCTACCTTAGAAGATCTTAAAACTTATACAAGCTAATTTGTTTTGCTTTGGTTCCTCCAGGCAAGGAGCAAATGCCACGCGGGATGAGCTGACAACCTCCGCATTCCTGACTGTTCAGTTGGATAGATCTCTTGGGGGACAGGCTGTGCAGGTTGGATATTTTTACCCCCTAAACTCATACAAGTTTTGCAAGCCCAATGTCTCGTTAAAACCCTTCTCCCACGTCGAGATGCAGATTTGACACTTTCTAAATATTTCCTTTTTTTCATTTCAGAATTTAAATATTCCTACTCTCATGCCATACTTGTTCTCTCAGATTCTGGAAAAGAGGGGACAAATTTTTAAAAATAGAAACAAAAATAAGCTATTAACAGATTTAGAGCCCCAAAGAATCTTTCCTTTAGAATCATATGAGATCAATGGCAGCCACTTGTTACTAAGTATTGAAACCATTCTACCTGAGTCATCACTTCCAGCTGATCACTTTCCAGTTTTCAAATCTTTATACATTTTCAGATCTTTATAAATCAAATCTGTATCTAAATTATTACCTGATTCAAAGGTAATAATTAATTAGAAAAGCAAGTCTGATACTTTAGTGCATAATATGTAAGATGTGGAGGTCCAATCTGGTCTTCTAGTTGGTTTTCTTTCCATCTTGGTTTTTGGTTCATAAATAAAGCAAGTTAGGCTTAAATTTAAAGATGCCTATTAATTTTTAAAAATAAACTAATATTGTTAATTGTCAATTAACAAGTTAACAAGATTATTAAATTCTTTAAATACACTTAACTCCCTATGAACTTCCCCATGAACTATTTATTACATTCATGTCCTGAATGAAATATGTCTAAGAACTGACATCATCAATGCCATTTAATCAATCTTTCAACTATTCTTACCAAATCACACAAAACTTTGAAGATATGCACTGTGCCTTATAAATTCTAAATTTCACAGTAACTAATATTTAATACACCCAGTGAATGAATTTGTCAGCCATTTGAATCCTGAATTAACAATGAAATCATAATGCCTCGTTTTACCACTAGATGGCAGAGGTTTACAATAAATAAAATCGCTATTTTAAACCTCATACACTGTTATCAACAGTACTGAAAAATTTCCAATTTACTTTTCTCTCTTTCTCTCTCTTTGTCCTTGCTGTGTTGCTTGTGGGATCTTAGTTCCCCGATCAGGGATCGAACCTGAACTCCCTGCAATGGAAGTGCAGTCCTAAGCATGAACTGCCGGGGAATTCCCCTTTTTCTTGTTTTCATTCACAGTGGAGAATGGGTTTTAATCAGTAGCCCTCTTTCTCTCAATCTGGCAACTGAGGTTTTCTCAGTGGTATGGGAAATGCTAAGCCAACAGGAGTTTTAGGTACTCTTAGCTAACCTTGCCCCAAGCTTTGGGGTTGTGACTCAAAACACAGTTTCATAATTGGCTACTTGCTTATTTAAATAAATGTCTGCTAACTGCAGGTTATCTGTGGAGTTAACTTTCACTGCTCCCTAGGCCTCCCCACGATGGTGTGTACTTCAGCATTCTCATTCACTTGGTTTCTAAAAAAAAAAAACAACAGACCAGGGTAGTGGAGATGGTTCAATTTTTGCAAAAGGCAAGGTAATTGAAAAACAATAGGAGACTGACACAAAATTTGAACTCTTCATGTAAATAAATGCATCAATAGTTTATGCAAAAAATAGGAAATTCATGTCTAATCCAGTATCTGACTGTTAAACTAATAGATGAAATTAAGTCATTTACCATTTATTTTCTTCAATTTCCTTATCCTGACAATGATTATATTAAGTAAATCTACTATTACCATTTCCATAGGCAAGTTAAAAAGTAAAAGTCTATTCTGTTTATTTTGCCAGCATTTGATGTTTGGATTGAAATCTTTGTTCACTCCTAGATTATGATGGTGGCCCAGATGGTAAAGAATATACCTGCAATGCAGGAGACCTGGGTTTGATCCCTGGGTTGGGAAGTTCCCTTGGAGAAGGAAATGGCAACCCACTCCACTATTCTTGCTGAAGAATCCCATGGATAGAGGAGCCTGGTAGGCTATAGTCCATGGGGTCACAAAGAGTCAGACACGACTGAGCGACTAGCATGTTTACACATGTGTTCATCTACATCTCCAAAAGTGAAAAACAACAAAGTGCTATCTTTGTCATCTTTTATACAAATTACTCTTTTTTTTTCCTTTTTTTTACATCTTTGTGCTAAGATGCAAGTGGTGCAGTATGGAAGCAGAAAGCAGTGCAATGTGGTGGTGTACCCACCTCCCCCAGCCTCAGTGTGCTGTATCTGGAATAATGAATGGTTCCTAAGTTGGCAAGGAAGCTGTGCTTGGTTATTATTAACCTATATTTTCTGTTAATCATCGTTCCTCCTGCACTTGACTTTTTATTTACTTTTAATTTTGTTTTCAAAAAGAAAAGTAAGGACGTCTTTGGAAATACAGCCTTCTTTCATTGCCCTCTTTATTACATTTCTTTATCCCCTCTGCCCCCAGATTCGAGTCTCCCAAGGCAAAGAACCTGCTCACCTGCTGAGTTTGTTCAAAGACAAACCGCTTATTATTTACAAGAACGGAACATCAAAGAAAGAAGGTCAGGCGCCAGCCCCCCCTACACGCCTCTTTCAAGTCCGAAGAAACCTGGCTTCGATCACCAGAATTGTGGAGGTAATGTCACGCAGTCAATAAAACCTGCCCTGCTCATGGACTTGCCAGTGGACCCGAACCATCAGCCAATATTAGTCTTTAAAAAAAAGTGGCAAGTAAACCCCTTTCATTGCTATAACTTATCCAGTGTTCACCATTAAAAATACTAAAAGCAGGAGAATCAAGTAAAAAGTTAATCAGATACCAGGCCTCTCGTATTTTTCAGCCACATCGTAACAAAACAAATGGATTTAAGAATAATGGAGAGGGGACACAGGTATACTTATGACTGATTCATGTTGATGTTTGGCAGAAACCAACACAGTACTGTAAAGCAATTATCCTTCAGTTAAAAATAAATTGAATTATATACAGAAGAAGAAGAATGTAACAAATCAAGTTGTTAAAGGCATGAGACAGCTTAAGCTCTGTCTTGAAAGGCCTGGGGGAGGATGGATCATAGGTGATGGTCCAGTGACCACACTGGGGAAGTTAAGAGAGAAGGCCCTTATTTACACGAATGTAAGAGAACATGGAAAGCAAGCTTTGCCACCCTGGACCAGAGGCATAGTTCAGCTGGCCAAACGAGCTGCTGTGAGTGGCAGCTATGAAAGAAATCAAGCCCCAGATCGCGGTGTCAGGCCCCAAGCCCGCCAGGTGTGGGGCAAGGCCAGTGGGCCCAGGGTTTTGGATGGCTGAGTACTTTGACTTCAGGAGGATTCTTCACAGTTCTTCACCCCATCCCCTCAGCCATCATTGAAACCCGGGTCTCCCAGTCTCCTAACTGCCCTGCGCTCTCTGTATGTCCGCAAACATGGACTGCTCTGCCAAGTTGTTCAGATGAGCCCTTAAAAGCAGGTGGGTCACAGCACCCCTCCCCCTGGAGCCTCTCCTCTGAGCCACCCCCTTTCCTGTTCTGTGTTCTGAGGTCACAGAGGCCCATGCAGCCCTCTCGAGTGGAAGTTGTGTTTTTCCCCGATGCCGGCTGAGCAGGGATGGGACGGCAGACTCCCCTCCTTGCTCACCTTTGCCCCATTGACTTCATTCCTTCTTATCCGTCTCCCTCCTCCATCCCCTTTCCTGTGTCCGCTGAGCCGACGGTCCTGCCCTCTTCTTTCTTCTTTGATGGCTCTCTTGTCTCACTGTCTCCTGGCTCCTCTCATCTAGCAGTCTTATCTTGACCCCACTTCATCCCACACTTGTGGTCCTGTACTAGACCTTGTCCTTGGCGATAGCTTTAGCACCTCAAGCATCTAATGTGTGACAAGTGTCTCCTGCCCTTTAGCCCCCATTTCTTCCAGCAATTCTCCAGTCTCATGGCTGACCACGAACCCTCTGCACCCATCACACCCAGCACACCCCCCGCACCCCACATCTCCAACATCCCAGTTCTCGACTGATAGTGGATTCTGAGTTCACAGAGAATGTAAAAATAACCCCACAAGATCCCCTTATCTGCACGCGTGTGTGCTAAGTTGCTTCAGTTGTGTCTGACTCTCTGTGACTCTGTGGATTGTAGCTCACCAGGCTCCTCTGTCCGAGGGATTCTCCAGGCAAGGATACTGGAGTGGGTTGCCATGCCCTCTGACCCAGGGATCGAACCCACATCTCTTACGTCTCCTGCATTGGCGGGTGAGCTTTACCACTGGAACCACGTGGGAAGCCTGATTGCCTTGTCTACTCCCCTCCAATATCACCAGCTTGTCTGCATCTGTATATAGAATTCTCCTTCTTGCCTATTGTATGAAATCAATTTCAGTTGTTAATTTGTTGATAGCTAACAATTCATAAACATTTTATAATAGTAATTTACATATATACACAAAGGTACACATTAATATTGATACATTGCTATCCATACATTAATAAAAATAATTTTTGTATAAACTAATACACTGGTAAATAAATGAATACATATTTATTACATAAATAAAATGACTCCTGTCTCAGACCACATTCCATCTGCCCCCATTCCCCGTCACTGACTTCTGTCCTGGGTCCCCTGTCCTGGGTTTTTCTAAGGACTTCCCTGGATTTCTCTGTCCGATGCTCTCATCCTAACTCTAGTTCATCATTCGTGCAGGCAGTCATCTCCTTTCTCTTCATATCACTGACTTATTCTTCTCTCCTGGATTACTTACTCTGCAGCACAAACATGCCTTGAAAACACTTCCATCCTTTCTTTAAAAACTCTCTGGCTCTGACCCTCCCGGCTACCACATCCTTTCTCTGCACTCCTTAAGAGTACAGATCCTCAGAAGAGTCATCTTCACCCCCTCACTGTCCCTGCTATGCTAAGCCTCCTCTATCAAAAGTCGTTCCACTCAGCCATCCCTTCCCTCCACACCATCCACGTGGGTTTTATCTAGTTTGTCAATGACCTACCTTTTGCCATCAAAATTCTCTTCTGTGATGCCTCTTTCTAGCATTTGACTCAGTTGCTCTTTTCTGTCTTCTCAAAACACTATTTTTTAACTAGGCTTCTGAAACCCCACACTTAGCAGGATTTCTTCCACACTTGAGGGTCACCCTTCTGAAGGTTGTTTTCCCTCCCACCCAGTTGCTGACTTCTCTGCTTGTCCTCGAAGCTCTTGAGCTCTCCAGGACTGTCTTGCCTTCTTCAGAGTGATCTCATTTAGTCATATAATTTAAATGCCATTCTGTATTGACTCATCCACGACATTCTGTGCCTAGATTCTCATGTGTTCAATTATGACTGATTTTTTAATCTGTCAAATTGAAAGTGAAGTTTTCATCTCCAGGCCCTCTCAGCTGATTTCAGAGGCAAGAGTCAAGGAGAATCAGAACAGTTCTGGTCTCTTCCCAGTGGACACTTCTTTATGAGGCATCGTGAGCTGCTTGTGATGCAGATTCTTTCTTTTCTTGCAGCCTCCTGAACTAACCTTTGCATTCCTAGCCTCTCTGAAATGCACCAGTCAAAACACTATTGATAAGGCTTTCTGTTTTCATCTCCTGGGAGGCTAAAGCTTTCTAAGGTTCTTTTGTGGAACTACCACACTGACCTCACACAGTCTGGGTATGGGCCTCTTATCACCTGTCTCTCCATCATCCACGCTCTTTCCTCTATAACAGCAAGGAGACATTTGGGCTCCCCAGGTGGTGCAGTTGGTTAAGAGCTCACCTGCCTGGGCAGGTGATACAGGAGATTCAGGTTCATTCCCTGGGTCAGGAAGATCCCCTGGAGTAGAATGTGGGAATCCTTTCCAGTATTCTTATCTGGAAAATTCCATGGACAGAGGAGCCTGGTGGGCTACAGTTCATGGAGTCAAAAGGAGTTGGACATGCCTGAGTGACTGAAAGCAGACACACACACAAAACAAGGAGACATTTGGATTAGGAATTGGGAGTCACAATTCCTATCAGTTTTCATCATCCCATCTGATGAATTCCTTCGAGCCTGGTCCGTGGGGCCAACGTCTTACTGAAAGAGGATGATAACCATTCCCCTGGGTGTGACCAGTACCCGGAACACATCTTCAAAACTTCCAGCAGTGCTTCCTTGCTCCTCCAGTGCTGTCTCTGGGGACAGGGGTCTGATGAACCTGGGCAAGACCGGCGTTCCACATGCTGACGCTTTCCTCTGGCCACTCCACACAGTTGGTCAAGCGGCATCAGGTGCTGCTTCCCAAAGGGGTCTCTGCACTTGGCCTCAGGACACCACATGCTGAAATCCCTCCTCCTTCGTGGGTGCCCTATTGCAGTCTTGCTTCCTCGTCCTTCTTCGTCTCCCTGCTAGCACACGGCACACAGAGTCCTGTGGAAAGGCAACACACACACGGTCACACAGACCTGTGTCCAGAGAGCCTCAGACCAGGCAGAGACACGAAATGACAAGCTTACAGACACCAGCCCATCCGAGGACCGCAGGCTCCCCCCCAAGCCTGAGACTGCACATGCCTTGTTGCTGCCCCGAGGCACCCCCTTCAGGCTCATCCTCAGCCTGGAGTCTGGTCTCAACCAGGCATCTCTCACTCACTCTGGGCCACATGGACCAGAACTGCACTGACGTGGCTCATCCCAGACGGTGTCCACAGCATCTTGGTTAAAAGGAAGGGGGTTTGTCAGTGCTATGCTTTTAACCCCTTCTAAATATTCTTTTTTTATCTGAGCCTGGAGAAGCTTTTTGCCAACCTCTGATACAGTCTTTTCTTACATTAAATCTCACTCCCTGTTTTATGATTTTTAGATGTCCCCTTGATTATTTGACGAACCTCTTTAGTAGGGGAGAGAAAATCTGAACACTGTGCTTTGTGTGTGTCATTTGGGAATGTTATATCCTCTTTCCAAATATCAGTTATAGGCCATCATCCTTTTTGTGGTCTCTTTGAATATTATCCTTGTTATGTATCACTTAAATTTGCCTCATTTTATTCTCAGAGGATTATGCAGGCAGGTGAGCCTTACAGTGACCCAGCAATACATGCTCCTGTTCTAATGTTTCTAAACCCCTAGCAGTTACCTAGTGGCACCTAGGTGAGTTCACTTCAACCACTCAGTCGTGTCCGACTCTTTGCAGCCCCATGGACTACAGCATGCCAGGTTTACCTGTCCATCATCAGCTCCAGGATCTTACTCAAACTCATGTCCATCGAGTCAGTGATGCCATCCAACCATCTCATTCTCTGTCGTCCCCTTCTCCTCCCACCTTCAATCTTTCCCAGCATCAGGGTCTTTTCAGATGAGTCAGTTCTTCTCATGAGGTGGCCAAACTATTGGAGTTTCACCTCCAGCTTCAGTCTTTCCAATGAATATTCAGGGTGATGTCCTTTAGGATGGACTGGTTGGATCTCCTTGCAGTCCAAGGGACTCTCAAGAGTCTTCTCCAACACCACAGTTCAAAAGCATCAGTTCTTTAGTGCTCAGCTTTTATAGTCCAACTCTCACATCCATGCATGACTACTAGAAAAACCATAGCTTTGACTTGATGGACCTTTGTTGGCAAAGTAAGGTCTCTGCTTTTTAATATGCTATCTAGGATGGTCATGGCTTTTCTTCCAAGGAGCAACCGTCTTTTAATTTCATGCCTGCAGTCACCATCTGCAGTGATTTTGGAGCCCAGAAAAATAGTCTCTCACTGTTTCCATTGTTTCTCTATCTATTTGCCATGAAATGATGGGATGCCATGATCTTAGTTTTCTGAATGTTGAGCTTTAAGCCAACTTTTTCACTCTCTTTGACTTTCATCAAGAGGCTCTTCAGTTCTTCTTGTTTCTTTCTGCCATAAGGGTGGTGTCATCAGCATATCTGAGGTTATTGATATTTCTCCCGGAAATCTTGATTCCAGCTTGTGCTTCTTCCAGCCCAGTGTTTCTCATGATGTACTTTGCATAGAAGTTAAATAAGCATGGTGATGGTATACAGCCTTGACGTACTCCTTTGCCTATTTGGAACCAGTGTTGTTCCTTGTCCAGTTCTAACTGTTGCTTCCTGACCTGCATATAGATTTCTCAAGAGGCAGGTCAGGTGGTCTGGTATTCCTGTCTGTTTCAGAATTTTCCACACCGAATTTTCCACTGTGATCCATGCAGTCAAAGGCTTTGGCGTAGTCAATAAAGCAGAAGTAGATGGTTTTCTGGAACTCTTGCTTTTTTGAAGATCCAGTGGATGTTGGCAATTTGATCTCTGGTTCCTCTGGCTTTTCTAAATCCAGTTTGAACATCTGGAAGTTCAGGGTTTATGTAGTGTTGAAGCCTGGCTCTGAGAATTTTTTTGTACCTAAACAACATATTAAAAGCCAGAACATCACTTTGCCAACAGAGGTCTGTCTAGTCAAAGCTGTGGTTTTTCCAGTGGTCATGTATGGATGTGAGAGCTGGACTATAAAGAAGGTTGAGTGCTGAAGAATTGATGCTTTTGAACTGTGGTGTTGGAGAAGACTCTTGAGAGTCCCTTGGACTGCAAGGAGATCACACCAGTCAATCCTAAAGGAAATCATTCCTGGGTGTTCATTAGAAGGACTGATGCTGAAGCTGAAGCTCCAGTTCTCTGGCCACCTGATGTGAAGAGCCAAATCACTGGAAAAGACCCTGATGCTGGGAAAGATTGGAGGCAGGAGGAGGAAGGGGCAACAGAGGGTGAGATGGTTGGATGGCATCACCCACTCAATGGACATGAGTTTAAGCAAGCTCCCAGAGGTAGTGAATGACAGGGAAGGCTGGTGAGCTCAGTCCATGGAGTCGTAAAGAGTTGGACACAACTTAGCAACTGAACAACAATAACAAGTGGTGTCCTAGTGCCCCTTGAATTAATTCCTGGATCAGGACAGAAGTCTGTAGGTGGTTTGGCACCAGCACAGCTCCTTGGGCATCTTTACTGAGGGACCAGCCATGAATTTAAATCGTGTTATTTTTCTTCATACTCTAGGTAGATGTTGATGCAAATTCATTGAATTCCAATGATGTTTTTGTCCTGAAACTGCGACAAAATAATGGCTACATCTGGGTAGGAAAAGGTGCTACACAGGAGGAGGAGAAAGGAGCAGAGTACGTGGCAAGTGTCCTCAAATGCAAAACTGCAACGATTCAGGAAGGCCGCGAACCAGGTGTGTACAGATGGGGCTAAGGACACGAGCCAGAACTTACATTTGGTGTCCTTGCTCATCATGTAATTTATCTTTTTTATAAGTAGGAACTTTGTAATGGTTATAGGGCATTAAAAACCCGTTCACTTGTTGCAATTATGGGTGATGGCACCTGCTATATTTGTGTAACCTCTCCTGCTATATTTAAGTATCTTAAGAATGAACTTGAGGTGAGATGCAATTATTCATTACTGTAAAGCAATACCGACCATATGCTCCTGAAAATGCATAGGTTAACTCAGTGTGTTTTCCACAGAGGAGTTTTGGAATTCCCTTGGAGGGAAAAAAGACTACCAGACCTCCCCTCTGCTCGAATCCCAGGCTGAAGATCATCCTCCTCGGCTTTATGGCTGCTCCAACAAAACTGGAAGATTCATTGTAAGTGTCCCGAGAAACCATGGGATAGAACTGAACAACGGGAAGAAGGGGAGGCATTCTGATCCTGCTGATTCTTTCCAGTGACATCCCTACTCCCATTCCCAGTTTTGATTTACTTGCAAACCACAGATGACAATCTTTGCTCCACACAGGGTTGATATAAAAGCCAATGATAATGGATGGGAAAGCATGGGAATACTGTAATGTACCATATAAATCAAGTGGCTCTTAAAAATACCAGCTACTTTGCACCTGTCTCAGCATGTGGTTATTGCTGTATGCATATGCACATGGTTGGATTTATTAATTTAATAATTTGACACTTTCGGTGGGCAGCAGTCGTGATTTCTCTGATCAAACTATGGAAAATTTTACACTTCAGTTTCCCAGGGGAGTAAAAAGTCTCACCATGTTGATGGAATGAAAAACATTATGAAAATATTATGATCCTTGAGCAAAATCACAGAACGCTCTACACACACCTGCAAGTGAGCTGAAATCAGCAGGAATATTTTATGTCACAGTCACATTCACAAGCTTTGAATTCAAGGCAATTTGAAGTAAAAGTCTCTATGTATAAGAGTGATTTTCTGTGGGTCTCTGAAATATCCTGGGCTGAGCCTCTTATCTCAGTTTAATCACAAAAATTCTGCTTTCTCCATTTGACATACTAGGTTTTTGTGTAAATTTTTCATTTAAGGAACAAATTCTTTGCTGATAAAATTTGAACTAAAGATTTGGTTACCATGTCTTGGTAAATACAAGCTTTACTTTTGAACACACACATGAAAATTAATATTTTTCCAGGTACACTGCATACTTGAAATAAAATGCTTTGAAGAAGAAACTGCTCATATGTGAAACACACTTGAAGCTTACAAGTGATTCAACCTAAAGAGTAAAGATTTAAATGGTGAATTGTGATAAATATTAGGTTGTTAGGCACCACAATTGTTCATCTACTTTGCAGGAAATCCCTGTATTTTATAAATCTGTTGTCAGGAAATCTGTTTTACTCTTTTGACTGTTATTTGGTATCACATCCAAATAACATCTTCTTCAGTGTGAGCCTGTCAAATTTCTTAAGAGTATTATTTGCTAATATTGCTATAAATATCATGCTTGTTTCCAATGAAGATATATTTTACAAAAATGAATATGCAAATATATACTTACAAATATAATTCCTAGGCTTTTTTCTTAGGTTAAAAAAAATCTATTAGTTTTTGGCTTTTGTCATACACCTATTTAAGAGAAATACACTTTTTTCTTTACACCTATCCATTTTCTTGTTTGACATTTGGAACTCTAATTCTTAACATTTTAAGGAAAAGGAGTGTTGCTAACAAGTGTTTGATCTTATTACCATCATCAGAAAACAGGCTTTGGAGGTGTAGATTCATACAAGACAGCAGAGTCTGTTGGTCCAAAGCACAGCTTTTAGAACCAGTGTGCCTGTTCGATATCACTTACTGGTGATATTTCTTCCTGGCCGTGTGACCTTAGGCTGGTCACTTATCTTCTCTGTGTTATAATGTTCTCATCTGAAAAATGGGGCTGATCCTAGTACCGACTTCTGAGAGTTGTTGTGAATATTATCTTGGTTGTTGCATATAAAGAATTAGAGCGGTGCCTGGCATGGTATCTTCTGTAAAAAGACATGTAAACACATTTCTTGCCCTCTGTAAATGGCTAGTGTTTGTTTTTTGTGTAGCAATCTCAGAATACCATCAGATTACAACAAATAGCTATTGTCATGCTCAAGGGGCTGCAGGTTAGGTTCATGCCTGTTTATCCGTGGACACAGCCCGGGAGCACAGGAGGCCCTGCTGAGTCCTGTTGGCTAATGTGACTTGGCCAAGGCCATAGTCAGCTTCACCTGCAGAGTCACATGCAGAGGGGAGACGTGAAGAACTGCAAACCCTAATCCAATCTATCACCACCTTCCTAATGATTAGGGGGAGTCTCAGCCAGAATTCTTTCAAAAATTTGAACTTTAGTGAATGCCTGCTGGTATTGGGTTGTTAAACTAGCCCATTACCCTTTCATGTTAGCTCTGGAGAACACAATTTAACCCATTTAAAATAAAAATAATGACACTTTGCTTATGGAATATTATTATAATATTTTATTGAAAATGATTGGTTTTTAAAAATGACCAGACCTGTTGATTTTATTAAAATAATCTTGACCTACCTACAAAATGAAAGAAGATTTAATACCTGCATCATAAACTTAAATGTCTTTAGGAACTAGGAAGGCAACAGAAACCTGCGGAGCAACTTGTCACTAGGAACTGGAAGGAGAGGAAACTATGGCTATATTGCTTTTGCATGGTCTCTCTAAAGCCATATGCAATATTTATGTTAAGTACTCTCCTCCCTAAATAAGATAGCCTCAGTTTGTGATACATGATTAAATAGATAAATGATTATTTAAGTCTTTATTGCCCAAAGGGAAGGAAAAAAACGACAAACTTTTTTTTTCCTATGCTCCAGATAATACAAAGCATTTGTATCCTTTATATTAGAAAAATCACTGCTTGACTGTTGGGTTATAAAGCTTTTTTATTTTTATTTTTATTTCAGATTGAAGAGGTTCCAGGAGAATTCACTCAGGATGATTTAGCAGAAGATGATGTCATGCTGTTAGATGCTTGGGAACAGGTAAAACTGTATTTTGTTCATAGCGAGAGAGTGTGCTTATAGTTGGGAGCTGATACAACCTTCTTTGAGAAATGGCAAGTTTAATAATAAATAGACCCATGGATTTAGGCTATGTTTATAAGAAACTTTCCACAGTTTGGCAAAAATAAAACTAATGCATATGGCAAATTGTTTTCTTAAGCTGGAAATAATTCCGCAGCTATCCATCTTTGGCTGTCTAATTTTAGGTGAAAACAACAAACAACAACAAAAAACTGTTTTTCATTTATTTGTAAGATTCATTTGTTCCTTATTTCTTCAGACATTCATTCATTCTTGTTTATTCATACATATAAGTAATAAATGCATTAGTGGGTTGCAATGCCTCAAGGAGACTGAAATATTCAGAATTTCTCTTGAAATCTGACAAGAAGTCATAGGAGACCTCTCCCCTGGAGAAGAAACAAATAGAATACTTTTGAATCTACACACTAAAATACGTTACTGTTAATGTATATATCTTTATTTGTAGCAAGTTAATGGTGATTTTGTACATCACATCCATGTGTTATGTGTTAGTTGCTCAGTCATGTCTGATCCTTTGTACAGATTCTGTATTGTCTTAGCCACCAGGGAAGTCATACCTGAGAGTCATTTTCTTTTAACCTCTATGTAAACTAATAATGGCGTCTTTGATGGTTTATTGGTAAAGAATCTGCCTGACAATGCAGAAGACACAGGTTCGATCCCTGAGTTGGGAAGATCCCCTAGAGAAGGAAATGGCAACCCACGCTGGTATTCTTGCCTGAAAAATCACATGGACAGAGGAGTCTGGAGGGCTACAGTCTATGGGTTCGCAAAAGAGTTAGACATGATTTATCAACTAAAGGGCAGCAAATTAAGAATAGTGACAAGGAAAAATAAATATGTTAGGTGCTACATTATATAGAACAAATATAAAGCATGTCCCTGAATTAGGCCTAGTCTTTAGTCAACCACAGAGATTTGTTATCCTTAGGTCTGTTCTTACTCACTAAATCATTCAGTTATGTTATACTTTAGCTTCTTGGTCTTGAATTAGCATATTTGAATTTGGGATCTGGTCACAGATTTTCCCTAAGTGAATGGACCACTTACTTCTAGATATGAAATGTAAAACCTCATGTCAATAAAACACCTTTGTGTATTTAAGAATTACAAAATAAGAAAGTTTTGTTATTCAGAAGAATTTAATCTTTTCCATTTGTAGTCAACTCTGTTGCTTGCATAATCAAGGATGCTTTAGAATATTTCCTGTACTACCCTTCATTTTTTTTTAAACTATTTATTTACTCAGCTGTGCTGTCATGGTTTGCTCTGTGCCTGCAGGCAAATATTCCGGCACTTTCAGTATGAATTAGAATATAATCAAAACCAACTTGACCAAATTTCTCTGCCAACAAGTGATCTTAAAGTGATTTAAATATAAGGGAATTCAGGAGAATTTTTCATCATTGAAGTACACAACCTACATTTGACAAGAAGGATGCATGCAGAGTTTATATCAGGTTTTAAAGAATCAGTATTTAAATACTAAACAATATTTGGGCTTTCCTGGTGGCTCAGACAGTAAAGAATCGGCCTGCAACGTGGGAGATGTGGGTTCGAACCCTGGGTCGGGAAGATCCCCTGGAGGAGGGCATGGCAACCCACTCCAGTATTCTTGCCTGGAGAATCCCCATGGACAGAAGAGTCTGGCAAGCTGTCGTCCATGGGGTTGCAAAGAGTGGGACACGACTGAGCAGCTAAGCTCATACACACGTATCGCTTTTACCAAAGTGTGACAGGATACCGTAACATAGGAGAAGGCTAGGTTTAAGTTAGGGGTTCCTAAAGGGAGTGTGCATTGCCCGTGAACAAGCTACATGTGGCTCCCTCAGGATAATAATATGGGAATAATGCCTGCTTTACACACCCCAGGAGCGTGTGTGCAAAAAAACCAGCCAGTATGTTATTTTCAGGAAGGCTCACTTTATAAACTAGAAAAATACTATATAAACATAAAATACCAGAATGTGCCATCTGGAGTCAAACTGCCTGGATACAAATTCAAGCATCTCTTAATAAGTGTTGAAAATTTGGAGTGAAAGTTTAGCCGCTCAGTCGTGTCTGACTCTTTGCGACCCCATGGACTGTAGCCTACCAGGCTCCTCCATCCATGGGATTTTCCAGGCAAGAGTACTGGAGTGGGTTGCTATTTCCTTCTCCAGAGGATCTTCCTGACCCAGGGATTGAACCCAGGTCTCTCACATTGTAGGCAGACACTTTACCGTCTGAGCCACCGGGGAAGTCCCTCTTAATAAGTGTAGACATTAGGAAAGCGACAGAACTTCTCTGCACCTGCATCTCCATATCCCTGACTTTGGGGCTGTTGTGAAGATTAAGGGAGATGGTGTGAGAAGCACATTGAATAAGGCTCACACTGCCTCTATACTCCCAAAATTATGAGTATTATTATTGCTTCATTTTGCAGATTTTTATTTGGATTGGAAAAGATGCCAATGAAGTTGAGAAAGCAGAATCTTTGAAGTCTGGTAAGCTGGATCCCATGGGCAATTAGGACATAATTCTGAACAGTTGTTACCAAGCTCCTGATTTCTCTGCATCACATCCTCCAAAACCATATATCAAAACTGAGAAGAATCAGAAGAATCTTAGCTTTCATCTTCAGAACTAAAGAATAATGGAATTTTTTTCAAACTGAAGAATCTCAGAATAGGAACAAGAAAATTATATTTTGTTATCTAGTTTAGGATATAATTATATCAATTTACTTGGAGACTTAAATTCATTTTTTTAAATTATGGAAATAGTAAAAGTTCCATAACTCTGATAATCTAGATTTTATAAATTCCTTTTGAGGAATGCTATTCTTTCTGGCAGTACTTTTTCTTTTTATTTTTTTGCATTATTGCAAAGTAAAGAATAATTATGCTGTAAGGATAATTCCATAAAGTTTGGAATTTTTTTCAGGCAATAATGAGACATGCACATTCCAGATGTGAGAAAATAATAAGGAATTGTTCAAATGGAGGAGTAGTGGCTGCTTTGGGCCAATGAAAATTTACTACTTTTATTGGAAGTCTTTTCATTCTTTAATTATTTTACTTTAGTTGAAACTAACCGAATTTATTTGTTTTTTAAACTCTTTTTAGCCAAAATATACCTTGAGACTGATCCTTCTGGAAGAGACAAGAGGACGCCAATTGTCATCATAAAACAGGGTCATGAGCCACCTACTTTCACAGGCTGGTTCCTGGGCTGGGATTCCAGCAGGTGGTAAACTGATTTTTGTAGGAAAAAAACAAATATAATGGGGCAGCTGTCCCATTGCTGTTTTAGCGGGGAGGAGGAGATTGATTGACTATAAAATTAACCTCAGCCATATGGCTATTTTTCCATGCTTAGAATTGGTTTCAAATTTCTTTTAAACTGGAATTTTCTTATGGTAATATTTTTATAACTTTTCTTATGGACCAATATTAGCTCTGCTGGACGCTGACCTATCTTTTTATATGACTTTTTAAAGAGGAAAAACTATGCACAGTCTAGGGGAGTTTGTCAGCAACTTTTACAATTCAGGAGCCATTAGCCAAACTCCTACTTTTAATACACCATGGAAGAAAGTTATACCTGCCTTTGAGATTATTCTTCTTTCTATGTGTTGTGTTGAAAAGAATCACCTATTTGCAGTAAGATTTCTGTTAAGATGGTTTTTAGAGTTTGTTATTTTCCTTCTTTAGCTGATGTAACTGTGATACTATTAACTCCTAAGCGTCATTTCCTAAGAGAAACTTTATCTTTTTGGCCTTTTAAGAAGGCTTTGAAAGCACAGCTCTTGACAAAATGATTTATATTCTTACCCACTTTTATATACATCTATGTATTTGACAGTACATGTTTAACGTCACAAAAGATACATACAAAAAAGCTTCACTAATACTGTCTTTTATCATTAAAACACATATCTTTAAAAAGGTGACATGTTGTGACATTTTATTCAAGTGTGATGTGTGAGTTAATTACACGGTCAACTTTAAGGTTAAAATACTTTTATATAGAAAGAAATATGAATTTAATTTTTAAAAACTCATTCTCATTAAGTAGTTAGAATTAAACTTTTCCATCGTTATAGAGTTAACTATCATAGTGCAAATGAAACCCAGGCCCTGTTAAAAGATAAATAGAAGGGTATTAACCATTTTAAGAATATTTTTTGCGGAAAAACCTTCTTGGATACATCAGTGCGAAACCGAGCACTGGGGAGAGATTTTCATGGAGAAAAGGTGGCAGGAAAGCAAGGAACTGACTTCTGATTGGCTACAGCTTGGAGCCTAGTTGATTGTGATTGGCTGTCCTGAGGTTTGGCTTTCGTAACCTGCGAGGCATTTACAGGCTTATATCTTGGTTTGCTTCCGGAGGTGGGAGCTTTCCCTAAACGGTGGGTCTGGAGCCTGAAAAAGCGGGGCGATTCCTCGGGGCTCTCTCGGGTCACCACTGGACTACAAAGCATTCCCCTTAACAGACCCAGCTGTTTAAGCCTGCGCTGTGAAACCATGACTTTCTCAAATCCCAAACGCAAGCACTCGGAGGCAGGGATGGCAATTCCTGAGGAGGCAGGTGGGTCATCGACACAAACCCTGAGGGAAGGACACAGTCCTGGGGCGGTCACAGAAATTACCAGCAAAATCAGCTGCTGTATCGTCAGTCCTGCGTTAGTCAGTGGAAGGGCTGCTGGCGGACCGCGGGGATAAAGAGGGTTTGTAAAAATTACCTGAAAAGGGTGAGCTAGGGAATTCCTTTTTGCATTTCACACCCAAAACTGATGTGGCTAGAAGAAACGCCTGCAACACGTGTCAAGTCAGCCTAGGGCAGGGGAACCAGTCTACTTCTAAAAAGAACATTTGGTGAATATAGCAGGGCCGTCGTTCTGTGATATCGTGCAGCCTTAAAACTCCAATTACACGTAAACACATACGGAAATTAGTCTTTTGGATTTGAAATGCAAGTTCATACAGCCAAATTAATATAAAAGTTACATGATTTATTTTCTATTTTTCTAGAATGAAGCTATTGCTTACTAATGTTTAATATGAAAGGTTAGATTGCTTTATTGTCTCTGATTTTCTCAAAGATTTTTGGGTTGAAAAACTGTAACAAATTTAGCTCTCAGCTAATGCTTTACAGACCTTTCTTTGCTTCAAAAAATATAGCAAGCTGGTCTTTGTGTGAAATTTGTGACCGGAGAGAACATTAGTGAATCCAGGAAAGTCAAGTACTAGCCAGAAATAAGTATTTCTTATTTACTACTTCTGAAGTAGCTTGCTCAGAAATTTCAAAATAAGCAATCGGATCATGGCATTAACTTTGAACAAAAGACCAGGAAACAAAGAACCTATGTAAAGTGAACTATTGTGTGTCTGAGCAGTGCTTGTTTGTTTTGCAGGAATGTCCTAGAATTGGCTTCAAAATAGTTTCTATGCTGGACACATTACTCAGAGAGATTAAATTCTAGTCAAAAGAAAGAAAAACAATATTAGTATTCATTGCATATAAGGAAGTGCATCTTGAAGTTTAAAAACTGTGTTTTCAAAATGTTTTTTCTTGCTCTATCTTTAGATTTTTTCCCCATTGTGATTTCTCCCTTTTTAGGTTTAAATACATGTTAGATACTTTAAAAGTATGTTATGTATTTTGTATATTTCCTAAAACAGCCTCTCCTAAATACCATCCATATTGTACTACCTAAAATATTAATAATGAAATACTTTAGTGATAAAAGAAGAAAAAGAAAAGGTTGGATCCACATTTATTGTGTCTGCCTGGATAAATCCACATGGTTCAAAAATTTAAATGTGAAAATGAAACTGAAAATTATACACTAAAACATGGAATTCCATTGTAATGGGGAGATAATCTCTCAAGAACTGATAGAATAAGAAAATCAGTAAGGACCTAGAGATTTTGAACAGCTTTCTCAGCCACTTTCACCTAATTGGTGTATAGTGACCACTTCACCAATAAAGTGCTTAGTCGCTCAGTTGTGTCCAACTCTTTGCAACGCTATGGACTGTATGTAGCCTGCCAGGCTCTTTTGTCCACGGAGATTCTCCAGGCAAGAACACTGGAGTAGGTTGCCAGGCTTTCCTCCAGGAGATCTTCCCAATCCAGGGACTGAACCCAAGTCTCCTGCATTGTAGGTGGATTCTTTACCATCTGAACCACCAGGGAAGCCGCCACCAATACTGGCAGTACACGTAATTGGTTTTTAAGGGCACTTAAATTATTTGCCAAGAGAGAAAATATTCTGGATCATACAACAGATTTCAACAAATGTTAAGTATTGGAGTCATACAAACTGTGTTCTCTAATTACAATGGAATTAAAATAGAAATAACAGGCAGATATCTTTCTAATCTGCAAATGCTTGGATAAGTGAAAAAATCACAAGGGAAACAAATTATTTTTATCTCAATGAAAATTGAAATACAGCCTATTAAAATGTGTGGGATACAGCTAACTCTGGGTTTAAAAGGAAATTTGTAGCACTAAATGCTAATATTAGATAAATAGGCCTCAATGATGTAAGCTTCCACCTTAAACTGAGTGAATTAAATCTAAAGGAAACAGAAAACAATGCAGACTATTACAGAAAGTGGGGAAAATACAAATTTATATTTATATATACTAATATCAGGAATAAAAGAGGGGTTACACCACAGAATCTATGGATACTGAAAAGAAAATAAGAAACATAACTGACAGTGATGAAATGGGCAAATTCTTTGGAAGACAGAAACTAAGTTAACTCAGGAAGAAACAGAACTTAAGTAGCAACACCTTATTTTTGTTCAGTCGCTGAGTTGTATCCTACTCTTTGTGACCCCATGGACTATAGCCCGCCAGTCCGCTATGTTCATGGGATTTCCCAGACAAGAATACTGGAGTCAGTTGCCATTTTCTTCGGGGGATCTTCCCAGATCAGGGATCGAACCTGAGTCTCCTGCATTGCTGTGCAGATTCTTTACATTAAACCACCAGGGGGCAGTAGCAGCACACACACTTATTAAAGAAATTGAATTCATAGTTCAATGTGTCTGGCAGAAAAAGGCCTAGGTCTCATTGGGCTTCCCTGGTGACTTCTATCAAACATTTGAAACAGTGGTTATACCAATTCTGTACAAACTGTTCACAACAATAGAAGACGAGAGAACATTTTCTGACCCATTTATTAAAGAAATTGAATTCATAGTTAAAACTTCTCTGGCAGAAAAAGGCCTAGGTCTCATTGGGCTTCATTGGTGACTTCTGTCAAGCATTTGAAAAAACAATTATACCAATTCTGTGCAAACTGTTCCCAACAATAGAAGATGAGAGAACATTTTCTGACCCATTTATGAGGCCAGTACTACCCTAATATCAAAGCTAAACAAAGAATTATAAGAAAGGAATGCTCTATGCCAGTATTCCTCCATACATAGATGTAAAAGTCTTTAAAATTTATCACATTGAATCTACATTGAATGGGTTTTATCCCAGGAACCCATTTTAACATTTAAAAATTAATCTCCATATTAGCGGACTAAAAAGAAAAAAAACATATGAATATCTGGATAGGTACAGAAAAGTAGTTGATAAAATTCAACAATCACTGATCATGAAAACTGGGCAAACCAGGCATAGAATGGAAGTTCCTTGATGTGAAAAAAGGAATCTATAAAAAAAAAAAATTTTGCTAACATCATATGTACAGGAGGCTCAGCACTAGAAAATCTGCCTGCAAATGTAGGAGATGTGGGTTTGATCCCTGGGTTGGGAATATCCTCTGGAGAAGGAAATGGCAGCCCAGGCCAGTATTCTTGCCTGGGAAACCCCATGGAGGAGCCTGGTGGGTCTATAGTACGCAGAGTCACAGATTAGGACATGACAGCACCACCAAGCAACATCATATTTAAGAGCAGAAGACCAAGTGTTTTCCCACTAAGACTGGTATGAAATACAGAAGTTTGTTTCCATTTCTGGAGGTCCTAACCAGGCTGAGAAGGCAGGGTTTCTCAGTCTTGACACTATGGACATTTTGATAATTCTTGCTCTGGGAGCTTGGGTGTTGCAGGATGACAGGTAGCATCACTGGCTTCTGCCTAACAGATGCCAGTAACCCCTTCCTCTCCTCCTCCTTCTGCCAGTGTCCTAATTAAAACTGTCTCCAGACATTACAAATATCCTTGTGGGGAGAGAGAAGCCAAATTGCCCCCAGCGGAAAACCACTTCAGCATGGCAAGAGAAAGAACTAAAAGGCTCACAGACTGGCAAGGGAGACTTGAGTATTGCTGCTGAAAGTGATCTGGGTGTTAATAGTTTTAACTGCTCCCAGGTGAATACAACATGCAGCCAGGATAAATACCTACTAGAGCCTTCCGCAAATCACATAACAGTTCTCTCCTGGCTTCATTATCCAGGGAGACTTCTTATATTCATTCAGCTGCAAGAAGCAGCAAAAACTATAGCTGTTTAGCCTTCACGGTATCTGATAACCGGCAAAACATCCCTGACTTAAAAAACTCTGTTTATGTTCTACTCTTGCCTCAAATGCAGTGTGAGGTGGTAAATAGCCATTAAAGAAAAATCTACACCCCAGCAGCATAAGATTTACTTTCTGTTTATAAACACTAATAGCATCAAAGATGAAAATTATCTCTTTGTAAACCTCTTCAAACAGTGTTCTCTCCCCGACTAAAACAAAAATTAAGAAAAAAAAGATACCTTCAGGACTTCTCTGGTGGTATAGCAGGTAAGAATCTGCCTGGCAGTGCAGGGGACAGGTTCAGTCCCTGGTCCAGGAAAGTTCCACATGTGGTAGACCAACCAGGTCCATATGCCACAACTACTGAAGTCTGTGCTCCTGGAGCCTGTCAAGAGAAGCCCCTGGTAGCCGCAACTGGAGAAACACGCAGAGCAATGAAGATCCAGCAGTGCCAATAGTAAATAAATAATTTTTTAAAAAGCCAAAAAACCCTTCAGAGATGCATGCATCTGTATAGCACAGTAGAGGGCACTCTTCGTTCATTTTAATAAAAAAAGATTTTGCTAGATCTTAAAAACACTGAAAAATACAGTCAATACTTACTTTTAGATTGGAAATGAAGAGTACTTCTAAGCAGATCGGACACAACTGAGTGACTTTCAAAGCAATTCGGATGTGGCTGTGAAAGTATTTTATACTGTTTTCCAATTTTGAAGTTCAGTGGAGTGCAGTCATATATTGCTTTTATAATATATTTGCTACCTATTAGGCTCTGGCATGTATATCCTGAGGCATGCACTTTCCCAAAGTATCTTCCTGACACAGGGATCAAACCTGGATCTCCTGCATTGCAGGTGGATTCTTGACTGTCTGAGCTACCAGAGAAGCCTGACAGAGTGCAACCATATATTCCTTTTAAAATATATTTGCTACTTGCTAGGCTATCCTGGCAAGTATATCCTGATGTGTGTGTGTGTGTGTGTGTGTGAGTATATATATATACACACACACATACACACCTATATATATATATATATATCTTTCTGAGATAGATACATATGAATATATATCTATCTTATTTTCTATATTCTGGTCTATAGCCTAGTGCTGGCAATACAGAAGAGAGTTAAGGATACCTTCCCTCAGTGAAGCTACAGTCTAGTGGGTGGAAACAGAAAGATGCAAATGCTAAAATCCATATTCTGTCAGTTAATTTTGTTATGAAGGAAAACAAGGCCAGAGATTGTGAGATGAGCAATTCTGTTTTAGGTAGAATGAACAGGAAAGGTCTCTCCAGGGTGATATTTGGATAGAGACCTGGAGTAAGTGAGGAACGAAGTGAGGGTTAATGTATGTGTCATCTTGACTGGGCCATGGGATGCCCAGTTATCGGGTTAAACATTATTTCTGGGTGCATCTGTGAAGGTGTTTCCTGGAGAGATTAGTATTTGAATTGACGGACTGGGAAAAGCAGACAGCCTTCCTCAACGTGGGCAGGCATCATTCCGCCTCCTGAGGGCCTGAATGGAACACAAAGGTGGGGGAAGGTTGGATTGGCTCTCTGCCTGGCTGCTTGAGGTGAGACGTCAGTCTTCTCCTGCGCTTGGGCTGACTTACGTCATCAGAATTCCTGTTCTCAGGCCTTTGGACTCGGACTGGAAATTTATACCACCGGCTTTCCTGGGTCTCCAGCTTGTAGATGGCATATTGTGGAACTTCTCTGCCTTCGTACTCACGTGAGCCAATAACTTAAAATAAATCTTTTTTTGTCTAGATAGATGTAAGTAGATACCGAGATCTGTATCTGTCTGTCTGTCCTGTTGGTTTTGTTCCATGGAGAACCATGACTAGTGACTAACACACAGCCTTGGGCACATCTCTGGTTGGGGCCTTTCTATGCAGAGGCACAAGAAGCTACTTGCTTTGCTCAAGGAATTGTGAGGAAATCATTGTGACTAGAGTGATGGAGAGGTGGAGAAGTGTGGGAAGCGAAATCAGAAAGATTAGATCATATGCAACTCGTGGCATTTTCAATTTCCCTCTGGATGGGATTTAGTGGAATGATGTGATTTGTCTGACATTTTCAGAGCATCACTCTGGCTGTTGAGTTGAGAAGAGACTGCAGGATGAGAAGACAGAAAAACTGTCTGTGCCAGTTAGGAGGCACTGATTCTAATCCCAGACAGAGTTGATCGTGCTGGTGGCGCAGAAGGTTTGGATTCCTATGTGTTCTGAATATGGAGCCAGTGAGAGCATAGTGGATTTGATAGAGGATGTGAGAAACTGAGTATCAGAGGAGCTGTCATTTACTGAGCTGGGAAAGTGGAAGGAGAAGGTTTGAGTGGGGAAACAGGAGCTGAATGTGTTTATTTTTGAGATGCTCATCCTACTGGACAGTTAATTGAAGTTGTTGACTAGCTGTTCTAGTTCAGTAGAGAATTCATGGCCGGGGACATATATTTGCTGTGAATCAGTGTATAAATACATTTGGGGGCTTAAGAGCGAATGTGATGACCTAGAGTGTGTGTCAATAAAGAAGACCTCTGAGTGGATAACTTGAGTCCTGGGATGTTCCATCATGTAGAGGTGAGGGAGCGGCAGCAAAGAGGATGAGAAGATCCTGGTGGGGCAAGAAGAAAATCGAGAGAGTCCGCAAGAGTCTGCCTTGTTGAGGTTCTCCATCTCCTTTAGTTACAAACATGGATTTCAAAGACACAGCAGCCTTTGTCTTTCTGATCATTTCCTAATGTGTGCTAAGTCGCTTCAGTCGTGTCCAACTCCTAGTGACTATATGGACTGTAGCCTGCCAGTTTCCTCTGTCCATGGGATTCTCCAGGCAAGCACACTGGAGTGGGTTGCCATGCCCTCCTCCAGGGGATCTTCTTGATTCAGGGATCGAACCCGCCTCTTTTATGTCTTTTGTATTGGCAGGTGGGTTCTTTACTACTAGCACCACCTGGGAAGCCCTGTTTCCTAATAGCATAACCAAATGTTCTTGTGAATGTTCTAGTGGGTACTTGTGGGGTATTTATCCCCAAATAATGCATTACCTAAGTAGTGATTTTCCCCAGTGTCGATCATGCCCCTCTGGGGGTATTTGGCAATGTCTGACGGCATTTTGGTTGCCACAGCTGGGGGACATCTAGCACTGCCGGCACCTAGAGGGCAGAAGTCAGGAATGCACAGGAAGGTCTCTCCCGACAAAGGCCTGCTAGTCTAAAATGTCAGGAGAGTCAAGACTGTGAATCCCTAACCTGGCGTCATTACAGTGCAAAATGAAAATGCACTGTTACTTCAGAGAAACTTTAAGGAAATAAGCTAAAATGAGATACTACCATGTGGTAGGACAACTGCCTCATTTTTTTTAACATGTTGTTTCACATGAAGGACTGAATTCGAGCTCTTAATTAATTAACTAAATTTGCTGTATATTCTTGGCATCACGGCAGAGAAGCCCTATGCTGCTGCTGCTAAGTCGCTCAGTGGTGTCCAGCTCCTTGCGACCCCATGGACTGCAGCCCACCAGGCTCCTCCGTCCATGGGATCTACCAGGCAAGAGTACTGGAGTGGGGTGCCATTGCCTTCTCCAGAGAAACCCTGTACCCAAGATTTAATTATTTAACAGATGGATAGGGAATTCCCTGGCCGTCCAGTGGCTAGGGCTCCATGCTTTCACCGCCAAGGGCACAGATTCAGTCCCTGGTCAGGGAATTAAGATCCCACAGACTGCACCAGTGCAGCCAAAATAAATAAATATATAAAATAGAATAAAATAAGTTATATGGATACAGGTAAAGAATCCACCTGCAGTGCGGGAGACCTGGGTTCAATCCCTGGGTTGGGACGATCCCCTGAAGAAAGTCAAGGCAATTCACTCCACTGTTCTTTGATATGCTATATTTAAAATTGATATTGTTGAATCATGGCATATTTATTTCCTATTGCTACTGTGACAAATAATCCCAAATATAGTGGCTTAAAACATCATAAATATATCATCTTCCAGTTCTGGAATTCAGCATTCTAAATTGGGCTGAAGAGTTACATTCCTTCTGGGAGCTTTGGGGGAAAAATTCCATTCCTTGCCTTTTCTGGGTTCTAGTGGCCTACCTCCTGCATTCCTTGGCTTGTGGTCACTTCTTCAGTCTTTAAAGCTAGCAGTGTAGCATCTCCAAAGATCTGTCTTTCCCTATCTGCCCTCTGACATGTGACCATCAGTCATTTCTCCTTCCCTGACTCTTTCTTGCCCCTTCCTTCACTTATAAGGATCCTTATATTTTCTTGGACCCTCTTGAATAATCTTAGATAATCTCCCCTTCTCAAGATCTTTCATTTAATCACATTTGTAATGTCCCTCTGCCTTGTGAGGTAATACATTCACAGGTTCAGGACAAGATGTGGTCATCTTTGGGGGTTGTTCCTCCACTACCCCACTGGGTAGAAAGATATACAGTGAAGCCAGTATTCTAGTTGGTTGGCATAGTGGATAAAAGCTGATGACCTGGGAAGCCAGTACATTTTCCTACTCTCTTCTGTCCTTCAGCTTAGACTCCAATTTCTAAAACAGAAAATAAATATAATTGTAGCTGGGGGAAATCTAATCAGTATTTCATCTCTTTCCTAATCTTTGCAAGAGAGTATTCTGGTTTCAACCTGACCCTCTTACAAACAGATGCAGAAAGAAATTTCTCATACTAGGTTTGCATAAGGCACTTGCTATCTTCACAATTAGAGTAACACTGCTAAATATCCTATGGTGAGACACTTTGGAGACAAGGGAGTGGGTATGACAATTTTTTAGGGTCTAACCAACAGTAAAATAGTTTGAACAATTAAACACCTAACTTAGTAAGATCGTTTTTGAGCTTTGGAGTTTTTAAAAAAATATTTACTTACTTGGCTGTACTGGGTCTTTGTTGCTGCATGGACTTTTTCTCTAGTTCCGATGGTGAGACGTGGCTGCTCTCTAGTTGCTTATCCTTCTCGTTGCAGTGGCTTCCCTTGTTGCAGAGCTCAGGCTCAAGGCACACAGGCTTCTTAGTTGCAGCTCTCGGGCTCTAGAACACAGGCTACGTAGTTGCAAGTGCGTGGCTTTAATTGCCCCGCAGGAGCTGGGATCTTTCCAGACCAGGGATTGAACGTGTGTCTCCTGCGTTGGCAGGTGGATATTTTACCACTGAGCCACCCCAGGAGCCCTGAGCTTTGGTTTTTGAGAGTAGTAAATTTTATGTATTTGAAGAGCCAGTAGTAACATTGCTAGAATGATAGTATTCTCAGTGAGTCATCAGAGAGGTTAGCCAACAGGCTTCTAATGGTATATAATATTCAACCCAGATTTGAGTGAGAAAA
The DNA here is from genome assembly GCF_023699985.2 of Odocoileus virginianus. Lineage (NCBI taxonomy): Eukaryota > Metazoa > Chordata > Mammalia > Artiodactyla > Cervidae > Odocoileus > Odocoileus virginianus. The sequence continues at coordinate 91,694,047 of NC_069674.1, read as the reverse complement.
ATTATTATTTGACATCATAACTTCTGAATATTAAAGTGTTTCAAAAAGGTCATGTTTTTATAATGTCACATAGTATTTTACATGGGGCTTCCTTAGTGGCTAGGTGGTAAAGTATCTGCCTGCCAGTGCAGGAGACACAGGTTGGATCCCTGGTCCGGGAAGATCCCCTCGGGAAGGGAATGGCAATCCACTCCAGTATTTTTGCCTGGGAAATCCCATAGACAGAGGAGCCTGGCTGGCTACAGTTCATGGTGTTGTAAAGAATCGGACGTGACTTGGCAATTCAACAACAATTATTTTACATGAACTTTTATTTAAGGCACCAAAGATAATATCTTTTTTTTTTAGCTATAGCTGAATAGACTATAGCTTTGTTCTTTTCTTTGTAATGTCTCAGGTCCCAAGAGGTCATCAGTTACTCAAAGCAGAAAATTTATATAATGGTGAACTACTCCTGTAGAATCCACAGGATTCTCTTCTTTATGTTCCCATGATGATATTCCTTAAGAGAAGAGGTTTTTGCCAACCACAATATATTTCTCAGGGAATTTCACAAATGATACATAGGAGCAAATCATTCCATATTCTAGCACTAAAGCGAACACAAACTTAGAAGAATGTGTTGGGGGAAAAAAAGCAATAGAATAATGATTCCCCAATTTTTAATGAAAAAATAGTTAATAAAAAGTATGGAAGTTTTTGTTCTATTTCCCAACAAGGATTACAAGTACCCTACAGTTTGTTAAAATATTCTATGATCCTAAAATTTCTAGTTTTATAGGTTTTTGAAATGTATTTTGTACTTGTTAGCTTTTAACATAATTTTTAAGTGAGACCCAAAAGAAATGGGTGTAATGTCATTCAATTTTCTGGTCATGGTTTTTCTTCCAGAAGGTAAATTACTCAGCCTTGGCAGAACCAGATCCTTTCCTGACCCTCCCCTGGATCATCCCTAATAGTCAAATGTAACTGACAGATTACTGAGGCTGTTGGACTTCCGCTGGTTTGTCTGAAAGCAGTGCAGTTGTTTACAATAACAGTGCAATGCTTAAGAACACTGTATGATATCCTGAAAAGTCTTTTAATTAACCCTCTAATTAAAAGGATGTCAGGATTCTTGGGAAGAATCCTAATTCCACCACTGCTGGTTGAACTAAGTATATTAGGTAAATCATTTGGTTTTTAACCTCAGTTTCTCTCAAGGCTAAGCATGCATCTGCCTGCCTACTCTTCTTAAAATCCACTTGCTCAGTGGCCTTTGGTGGTCAGTGTGGGTGCTGGGGTCAAAAACACAGCGAAGCTGGTGGAAGTCAGCACAAGGTTGTTGAGCTGCTGCCCCAGGTTAAGCTAAATGAGAAGAGAAGGAGGAGAGGATAGCACAGGCTCAAAAAATATGGTGAAGAAAGAAAGACTATCTGAACAAAACTAAAATGAACAGACAGCATCTGCAAGTGCTGAAAAAGGGAAATATAAGCATAAGTGTTCAACTGCTCATGGAAACCTTGTGGAAAGGAGGGAATATTGGGGAAAGCTCAAGGAGTGAGTAGAATAAATAAAACAACAAAAATGGTGATGGCGGGGCAGTAGGGAACAAAACTGAATGCCCGAAACTATTACTAGTTTGCAGTGCTTTATTCTTGATGAGATGGGTTATATATGCAGAGGTGAGAAGTAAAAGTTAAGATGAACAATACCTGTTCAGGATGTAGGGAGAATTCCTCCTTTGTTGGAAGGAAGAAACCACCTCTTATAAGAATATCATCAGCTGTTTTATGCATTCACTCACTTTTTGCATTAGCATATATAGTCTACCATCAAACACATTAGTAAGAAGTTTTGGTTTTATTGAACATTTCAGAAAGTAGAGGGTAGAAGTTTAGAGAGCTTTGAAAAAAAAACTATGTGTAACTTGAAGGAGAAAAAAAAATAAAAGCAGAAAGTAACAGAGATAAAAAATAGTGACTTGGTATTGATAAACAGCCTGAATATTCAAAAGATATGAAATGTAGATTGAAAACATGTAATTTTGTAACTTGGAAGCTAAAAACTGTGTTTGTAACTATGCATGCCATTCCCGCAAAATGATGTCAAAAAATCAAGCAATATGTTTGTTTGTAAAATATGTTAGTGTGTTATCTGTATCCACTGATTGTTGCCTGTTATCCATTCTTCGGTTTTTCTTGTTAGTAACAGAAACCCCGCTGAGTGACTGAGCAGGTCACGTTCTCTGTGTCTCTAGCAGCAAGGTCATCTGAATAAATTCAGGCTAATGATGCGAGCTAAAGTTTTTTGAGTTATGAAGACAGGTGTTTAGTCACTTCCCTGAAAAGAAAGCTCTTTGTCCTCCACTTTTCTATTCTCTTTTTCACTGGCTGTGAAACAGCAAGAGCTCAAATAGCCACCGTGGGCTCAGAGATGGAAGCCACATGTAGCTGCTGTCAGAGCTTGCCTGTTACAATCTTGTTTAAGATAAATAGATAAAAAGGATGTTCTTCTCATTAGAGCCATTGAAGTCTCTTTTTAAAGCAGTTCAGCTTCAACCCTAATTAATACAAAAATTGATGCCATACGTGGAGTTTTACACTGTAAAACTATTCTAACACACGTGGCCCATCCTTGATGACAGACTTGCTGAGCATGAGTAAACAGATACTTCAGACTGAAGAGCCAGTAATCCTTTTTATGGTAAACATTAAATAAAACTGTTACCATGGTAACTAAGAAGGCAGATCATGTGCCTACCAATTCTGTATCCCCTGGAACAGGGCTCAGAAAGTTGCAGAATATTAATGTGGCTTGGCTGTCCCTTGCAGCTTTTAGCAATGCACTAGGAGAGAGATGAGTCAGGCAAGAATTAATCAGTGTGACGCAGAGCTGAAAAGGGAGTAAGACTCCCTTTCTATTCTCAGCAGGTGGCCTTTAATCTAAATTGACTGAGGGATTAGTAACTTGGAAAAGACAACTGTTTCTGTAAACAAAATCACAGCAGATAAAACTTGTCACCCAGGACCTTGCTCTAGAGCCTTCTCTTAAGGTTTCTCCATGAATGTGAGCCAGTCCAAAATCAGATTAAGGATGTGGTTTCCAAACCCGGGGTAACTGCTGTTAATTCAAGGGAGAGAGAGAATATAGCATCATCGGTGTTATATACAGATAAGGCGTTTGGCTGTGCTTTCTTTCACATACATCTACCTGGAATAGACAAGAACGCAACTATTTTTTGAGCTAATTATAGTGCCAAAGAACTTGCAAGTCTAGTGTGTAAAAGTTTGATAAGAAAACGCCTCCTGAGATTCTAACCCTGTATCTGCAGAGAACTGAGAAACTTGGGCTGCATTCAATTTAAGCCCTGAAGCTCCTTGTCTATCATCACATTTAAAGTGAAACGAGAATATGCTTTCCTGCGTGCACTGTAGAAGTGTCCCAGGGGATGATGGATAAAGAAGAATTTCCTAAAGGACAAAGCCAGGAGACCAAAAGGACCGTGGGTTGGGGGTTTTGGGGGTTTCCAAGAAGGCAGAGCCCGGATTTCATCAGGGAGCTCACTCCAGGGCTAGCGAGGGGAGTCTGCAATTGTTGCCCAGCAGGACTTCCGCATTCCTAGAGACCAGATTCTCTGTGTCGTTTATATCCTTCTCTTTTCCAAGTAGGAATTTTTATTGCAATTGTCCTGGTTCTATTGCACTACTGTAGATCATGTTTTCATGGGAACATGGGGGCTGTGGGAAGTGGCAGGTAAATTATCTACTAGTTAGTCAATCACAGAACCAGATGAAGCCTCCTCAGGACTCATGGAAAGAACTTCATATCACATAGGAATTCTAGATTTTGAGCTGAACTGGGTTAGACTCTACATTGTTCACCTTTGGAAAAGAGGTGTGTCTACATGGGGTAAAAGAAGCAAAAAAAAAAAAAGTTGAGTTACATCCAAATGGGTTATGGCAGAAGCTGCCAAGTGTCCCTAGTGTCAATATCTCTTAATTCCTTCTAATAGTAGAAGCCACCAGAATTTTACAAATATATGGTGGTCCAAGTAGAAATGAAATTTCTCAGCCTCACTTGGAGTTGACTGTGGCCATGTGACTCAGTACTGACATTTACCTAATAAGATGTTTGCCTAAGAAGTCATCTTGTGGACTTCCCTTGTGGTGTAGTGGTTAAGAATCTGCCTGCCAAAAACAAACAAACAAACAAAAAAAGAATCTGCCTGCCAATGCAGGGGACACAGTTTGGATCCCTGGTCTGGGAAGACCCATATGCTACAGAGTAACTGAACCCATGCACCACGACTACGGAGCCTGTGTTCTAGGGCCCGTGTGCCTAGAACTTGTGCTCCACAGCAAGAGAGGCCACTGCAATTTGCAACAAAGAGTAGCCCCCACTCACTGCAACTGGAGAAAACCTTCACAAGGCTACAAAGATCCAGTGCAGCCAAAAATAAATAAAAAAAAAATTTTTTTCTTTTAAATTAGTCTTGCTACAGCAGTTTAACCTGAGCACTAATAATGATAGCACTTCCCCTGCACTCTCCAAGAATGCTATAGGAAGCCATCTAGCTACTTCTAGGAATAATAATGGAGTACAAAACAAATATATATATATGTGTATATATATATAAGTATTAATATCTTATGTTGTTCATTTGCTCAGTCATGTCCTACTCTTTTTGACCCCGTGGACTGCAGCACACCAGGCTTCCCTGTCCTCCACCATCTCCCCAAGCTTGCTCAAACTCATGTCCATTGAGTCGGTGATGCCATCCAACCATCTCATCCTCTGTTGTCCCCTTCTCTTCCTGCAAGCTTAATTGTATATTTCAAGACTAGTGAGAAGAAAATGTCTGAAGAAGACTTTTTCATGAAATTACTAGGGAACAAGGTTACTGGTTCAGTGTAAGTTGTATTTAAGTTTCTGTGGTTTAGCTAATGACTTTCTCATCCCAAATTTCAGCATGTTCAGTTCAGTTGCTCAGTCGTGTCTGACTCTTTGCAACCCCGTGAATTGCAGCACACCAAACCTCTCTGTTTATCACCAACTCCCAGAGTTTACTCAAATTTCAGCATAGGCCTAGGCAAATAGCTGGGTCTCAGTTAATATTCATTGAATGGCAATCTCAAAAATGGGATCTGGGCAAGATGATAAAGTGGAATGATTTTAGAGCCTAAAATGATTACTTAATCCTGTTGCAAAAGTTTTAACCTGCCTGAAGGAAAGAGAAAAAACCACAGCTGTACAAACAATTTCTGTATGCATCACAGCAAAAGCATATTCTCTCAGAAGGCATTAAAAGAAAAATATAGTGTGCTTTATTAGATGAAACTGTGACATACATAGTACCCAAAATAAAAAAACTTAGAAATTAATGTGTAATACATACAGCTAACATTATTGCTACAAAGTACTAATTTTTGTCATTGAAATGGAACTCTTAAAAATCAATAGTCATTGTGTATATGTACCACAGTGTTCTTATTCATTCATCTGCTGATGGGCATCTAGGTTGCTTCCATGTCCTGGCTATTATAAAACAGTGCTGTGATGAACATTGGGGTACACGTGTCTCTTTCAGATCTGGTTTCCTCGGTGTGTATGCCCAGGAATGGGATTGCTGGGTCATATGGCAGTTCTATTTCCAGTTTTTTAAGAAATCTCCACACTGTTCTCCATAGCAGCTGTACTAGTTTGCATTCCCACCAGCAGTGTAAGAGGGTTCCCTTTTCTCCACACCCTCCCCAGCATTTATTGCTTGTAGACTTTTGGATAGCAGCCATCCTGACTGGCGTGTAATGGTACCTCATTGAGGTTTTGACTTGCATTTCTCTGATAATGAGTGATGTTGAGCATCTTTTCATGTGTTTGTTAGCCATCTATATGTCTTCTTTGGAGAAATGTCTGTTTAGATCTTTGGCCCATTTTTTGATTGGGTCATTTATTTTTCTGGAATTGAGCTGCAGGAGTTGCTTGTATATTTTTGAGGTTAATCCTTTGTCTCTTTCTTCATTTGCTGTTATTTTCTCCCATTCTGAAGGCTGTCTTTGTAGTCAACAGTCCAATAGAGAAACAGTCAAAAGATATGAAGAGATAGTCCACAGAAAAAAATGAAAATGACCAATCAATATGGAAAAGATGTTCTATGACATTCATAATTTAATGAAATCAAAATTAAACAGAAGAAACATATTTTTTGTCTATCTACCAAACTGGCAAATGTTAAAATATCAAACATTAGTGGTCATCAGAGTATAGGGACACGGGTACACAAATACACTCTTAATGGCTGTACCAATTGCTCAAAACTTTTGATGTGTAATGCAGTAATATTTAAAAAAAATACACCCAAAACATTTTATATTTATCAAACATATGCACTGATCTAAAATCAAAGACATTTGACTGGGTACTGATGGAAGAGAGAGGAATCTATGTTCTTGAGTAGGCTAGTATTTTGACATCCCTTGGAAGTGATATTTTGGCATATTTACCTAATAAATAATCACAGGCAAGGAAAGGAAGTTCCTTTTTCTGGATTCAGCAGGGATCCAGATCTATTATTAGTAGAAACCACTCCCATTTTGTCATTCTGATGCTCAGAGTACATACTCTATTCTATCAGTGAGTCATTGGAAAAGACCTTGATTCTGGGAAAGATTGAGGGCAGGAGGACGGGGCAGCAAGGATGAGATGGTTGGGTAGCATCACTGACTCAAAGGACATGAGTTTGAGCAAGCTCTGGGAGCTAATGAAGGACAGGGAAGCCTGGCGTGCTGTAGTCCACGGGGTCACAAAGAGTCAGACATGACTTAGCAGCTGAACAATAACAGCAACAACCCTTACTTTGAAGAGTCATTTATTGCGATCACCAATATTTATACAAGCATAATTCTTGGTATTCTCATCTCCTAGCTCATGTAGCTTATCAAATAGATTTTCACACCACCTATTTCTTACAGTCCTGGTAAATAGAGTTGTCTCCATATTGTATTTTTCTAATATTTGGCCTCCAGTAATGGTTAGGAACACACGATAACTTTAAAGATTAAGCATCTGTCCATTGGGCTCAACACTCAGTCATGCAGCCGTTTTCATATTAGTCATTTTCCAAATCTATACACTGGGAACATATATCATTGTGTAAAGAAACCAGCTTTTCTACCAAAATAATAATAAGTTGAGATGGACTGAACTAAGAGGAAGAAAGTGATAAATATTTATTATGTATTTGAACTGGGTTTGAATTTTAAAGCTGCATAGGTCAAAACATGTAGAATGACCATTCATTCCAGCTTGCTGTTGTCTCTGAAAAGACAAATAACTTGAGGCTTATACATGCACTTCACCAAGAATGACATACAAAAGCCATTAGACTTATAGAAAGTGGTTCAAACAAAGGATTCATTAGGGAATGGCTAAAATAAAATATTTTACTCCTCAGTACAAAGTAAATATACTAAAAAGGATGTGGTGCTACTGGAACTCTCATCCATGGCTGGTGAAAGTATGAAAGGATACATTGGTTTTGAAAAACTTTCACTTTCCATTAAAATGAACATACACATATCCTTGGAGAAGGAAATGGCAACTGACTCCAGTAGTCTTACCTGAATAATTCCATGGACAAAGCAGCCTAGTGGACTACAGTCCATGGGGTCACAAAAGATTTGGTCAAGACTGACTGACTGAATACACACACACACACACACACACACACACCCTATAACCTAGAAATTCTACTCCATGAATAAACCCAACAGAAATGCGTATAAAAGTGCACCAAGGGGTATAACTGAATTTTTACGTGATAAGTTTCTTTTTTGCATTGGCAAAGAATTGAAGATACTGATTAGTAATTTCCTTGTCTAATGCAGTCACTGGAAGACAAATCAGAAATATTGTTTCCCCTGTGCTTTGCAACTTGTGTTTCTTTCATACTGATATGAAAAGCAATTGCCTATTATTTGACAACATAAGTCTCCTATTAAGATATCATTTTCAAAATATAATTGGCTGTGATATTTGCATATATTTTATCTGGTCTCTAGTTGTTCAGAATGATGATTTCTAACATATTTTTCTCCTGGTGCAAGAATAAGAATTCAGGAGTCATGATATTTTCTGTTTCTGGTGAAAAATGGGTCTTTTAATTTAGGTAACCTGACAAAGTTCATCTTATTTAGAGGGATTATCTTAAATGGTATTATAATGAAGATGACACCTTTATTGCCAATACTTAATCATAAGATGCTTTTCTATCATTTCAGCACTGATTGCAGACAGAACCAAATTAAAATATTATTCCTGCATATTTACTGTAACTCAGTCTAAGGTTTTAATAATTCATGAATTAAGATCAATGTTGATGTTATCCTAATTATTCTGGCTAATGCCAACTCCTTGGTAAACAAGTAAACAGGAATGAACTAATTTCAGTTTTTCTAATTATCTGACACTGGCATTAGCTTGTGCTAGATCTATATCTGGAATATATTTTGTTAGATCTTTTTTCACCATAAGACTGATGAGCCCTGGGTGGTGTGAAGTGAGAATGACCAAGAATAGTTCTTAACTCCTTAGAAAGGTCAGAGGATTAGATGAATGTGGGTAGGTTTTTGCTGGACTTTTGACCTATCATAGATGCTATGGAGATAAAAATTTCTCCTGATACTTTCCCTTTCCAATGAACTGGAAATGGCAGTTGAGTATGGAGCTCTCAGTAATGCAATACCTTCTGGAAAGTCTTGCTTTGCATGGCTAAGCTTAATGGAGCTCATAGTGGATAGAGTTTTGGGGTTAAGATAAATAAGGAAAGGAGACAACTGAAGTAAGGTTCATTGTCTCCATCATTTTAGAGGAGACATGTGATTGTAAAGAGTGGCTGTGATGAGAGGTGAAGCTAAGACTCCTTATGTGATCTTTCTATAGCTTGGTGCTGTGTCCTGCCTTTTGCCTATGGGTAAAATGCCATCCTGGAGGTATTTTTAACCATCCTATCTTTTCTTTTCGGGCTTCCCAAGTGTCTCAGTGGTAAAAGAATCCACCTGCCAATACAGGAGATTCAGGAAACGTGTCTTCAATCCCTGGGTCAGGAAGATCCTCTGGAGAAGGAAATGGCAACCTACTCCAGTATTCTTGCCTAGAGAATTCCAGGGACAGAAGAGCCTTGTGGGCTGCAGTCCATGGGATCCCAAAGAGTCATGTGACATGACTGAGCACACAGCACACATATTTTCTTTTAGGTACAGTTTGCCTCAAGTGTATCAGTGAAGTTGGGGAACTAATGGAATATGAGAAACAGGAATTGTAATTGCTATAGAGGTGAAGTGTTCTGGACAGGGCTGTTGTAGTTTTTAATTCAGTGGGGTGAAAATAGGCAGTTACATAGCTGTTTATCCTCTTTGAGAGCACATTTGATCTTGCATTTGTCTATGGATTGGTCTGCTTCTGTATGGACAGTACCTAGTGGAAAGGTAATGCAGACTTGGCTGTATTTGAACACCATCTTTAAAATTTAGAAGCAATAAATCAGGGAGCCAGACCTGTCTATGGGGTCAGAAGATTACCTTAACTGGTGATGCCTGGAGTAGTGATAAGACAAGACATGCTAGAGATCATGTGTCATTTTGGTGTGGATACAAAACACCATCACACATTAAGAAGGAGATAAAAATCCAGAAAAAGTATCTACATGGTCATCCAGAAGAAGAAAATGGCTTAAATAATACATTAGACTACTACTTGACTGGAGATAGATATCACAATACAAATCACTATCCCTCTTCTAAACCATATTTAATATGTTAAGAGAGCCACAATGGCCGGCTAAAATGCCACAGTGGCAAATCCTGGCCATGGGCTGCTCCCCAAAATATATAGTCCCCACTTTACACAGAGTATCCCATAGGCGGCCTTAGAATTTTCACATATGTAGACTGCTACTTGAGGGTATTTGATGCTTGTGATGGCTTCACTCATTCAGTATCAAGTGGAACTCAACAAAAGCAAAGTTTTCAGAGAACAGGTATTGTCCTGTACTGGCTATGTCTATTAGTCCCTGGTAAACTGGCAGCAGGAGACTTGGGTTTGATCCCTGAGTTGGGAATATCCCCTGGAGAAGGTAACGGTTACCCACTCCAGTATTCTTACCTGGAGAATTCCATGGACAGAGAAATCATGGCAGGCTACAGTCCATAGGGGTGCAAAGAGTCAGACGTGACTGAGCGATTGACACTTTCACTTTCTTCCACATGGCTGCTAGGGCTCCAGAGGGTTTCACAACATTGCTGCTGCTGTTGTTTTGGGAGGTGCCCCGGGTATGAACTCTGACACGTTTGCAGTGCTAAAATGTGCAGGCTCTGGGGCCAGAGAAGGCAGGGTCCCAGGCTTACCTGCAGTTGCTCCAGGCTGCAGTGGATTATAACTGGATTAGCGCAGCACAGTCCAGAAGGCAATATGATAGCGAGAAGGTAATATTTTGGGAATCAGTTTCCCAGGCACATCGTTCAGGGAATGAAGTTCTGAAGATGAGTAGAGGACATCTGTTGTCCAACTAGTATTGAAAGTCCTGACAGCATCAGTCTGGAGGGCTCCGGTGACTCTGGTCAGGTCAGAAGAAATCTTCTCTTTTCCTGAACATCTATAACCATCTCTGAATATGAGCTATCATGAGTAGCCTGGTGTACGTATACACACCCATACGCACATCCTGTCTTGTCAGAGAAATTGCCTTTATTTCCTGTTTATAAAAATCTCACTTAAATATTCCTTACCAGCTACCTGTGATCTCAGTGTCATAATACATCCTTAAAAAAACCAAATACTATGTTTTTAGAGAGCCAATTAAAAAATAAATGAAACCAAAACAAAAGTGCATGGGGCACAGGTTAGATCCCTTTTCAGGGAACTAAGATCCCACATGCCTTGCAATGTGGCAAAAAAAAAAAAGAAGAAGCCAGATGTGGGGCAAGTTTCTGTTAGCCTCTGCTCCCTTTCATAGAAGCAGCATGATGGTGTGAGGATGGGGAAACAAACAAAGATGCACTTCATCCCCTGGTGGAAAATTGGTCGCAGTTGGAAGCACGTTCTGGCATGAGAGGTGAGTTGGAAGTATCATCTTATGAGGCCCGAGTTAGAGGGGGTGAGGGGACAGCCTTCACATTCAATTTATGGGAAACAGACTAAGAGAAAGAACAGAATTCAAAACAAAGAGTTGATTAAAGAGCAAGAAAGGCACAACAAAATGCATTCAGCTAGTAGGGTCTAGAGTTTAGGAAGCTCTGTGGGAAAGCAATGACATGCGTGTACTGTCCATGGCCAGTGGAGCTGGCAGTGACTCTGAGCTAGTGTGGAGATAGCCCACTGAAATGACTCGAAAGCAAAGAAAAGCTAAACACTATTAGAATGGATAGATTTTTATGAGGAAATAAATAGAATCAATCTACATAGCTACTATTAATGCTTGTGGATTTCCTCAGTAATTTCCTGCAGCTGTTTAGAACTTGTTCTCACTCAAACTCCTCCTACAATCTTTCCAAACACAGACTCAGACTCAGCTAATCTATAAATTCTAGAGATGAATCGAATAGCAAGGTCTTCAGAGATAGATGAAAGGCCAAGGTAAAAGAAAAACATTTTGGGGAAAAGTACTGGAAACAGAGAGACCTCCCTCCTTCCTTCCTTCCTCTCTTCGTTTCCTTCCTCCTTCCTTTTTCACTTTCTTTCTTTTTTAATTATGTAAACTTCTGTATGGCAACTCTCTATTATGTAGTTTACTTTCCCCCAATTTTTCTGGACACTCATTCAAACAGTTTCTGATGAATCAAATAGAAATGTGAAACAGAATGTATTAGCCATGTATGAATCAGAAAAGCTGCTTTCCTTATCATCTTTTGGGGGAAGTCCAGCGAAGTTATGAAGTGAAGGTTATTCCCTAGAGAGTGCACAAAATGATTAATTAAGATGTTGGTTCTACCTTGGAAACATTATGTTAAGTGAATTAAGTTAGACAAAGAAAGACAAATACTGCATGGTTGCTCTTAAATACAGAATCTAAAAAAACAGTAGACTCAGAGAAACAGAGAATACAGTGGTGGTTACAGGTCTGGGTAGAATAAATAGGGAGAAAATGGTTAGAGGATACGAACTTCTGGTCATAAGATCAACAAGTTCTGGGGCTCTGACATAGAGCATGGTGATTATGGTAATGACACTGCATTATACACTGAGAGTTGGTAAGAGAATAGCAGCTTAAATGTTCTAACTACAGAAAAGAAATGATAATTATGTGATGGCATGGGAGTGTTAGCTAAGGCTATAAGGAGTATCCTTTGCAATATTTAAGTGTATCAAGTCAAGAGGCTAATGTATCTTTAACTTTTACAATGTTATATGTCAATTATATCTCAGTAAATCTGAGAAGAAGTAATATTAGAGGGAGAAAAGAAGAAAAATATTGGTTCTAGGTTTGAAAGCAAACATTTGCCCAATTGAGACCTCTCTTGTATCATAGCAGGTGATTAATTTGGAAGAAGATAGAAAGAATGAATAAGTAATGGCTTATTTACAAGTAGACTTTTAACTTCACTTATGCCTTGAAGTTCTTTAATTTTTTAGTAATGTTTTTATAAATTATGTCAGCTCACTGAAAATATAAATGTCATCGCTTGCTGTTTTACATTGTAATGTTTTACATTATTCATGTTAGTGAAATGTGGAAGTTAAAGTGTTTATTTCATTCAGAGATATGGCTTGTTTTCCCAAAGCATATTCTCTGATGACTGTCCCACTTAGAATGAGGTTCAGTTCAGTTCAGTCACTCAGTTGTGTCTGACTCTTTGCGACCCCAGGGACTACAGTATGCCAGGCCTCCCTGTCCATCACCAGCTCCTGGAGTTTACTCAAACTCTTGTCCATTGTGTCAGAGATGCCATCCAACCATCTCATCCTCTGTTATCCCCTTTTCCTCCTGCCTTCAATCTTTCCCAGCATCAGAATGAGGTTAGCAAACAATAACTCATCTTCAATCTTAATTTTTAGTTTACACTTCAATTTTTCTTCAGTTTTCAGAAAGCATTAATTCATAAATAAATATAGATTTTGGAGTCCGGGTTTACCTAAGAGGGAAGATGGATGTGCTAAATTATAAATACATGTCATAAGGATTAATAAAAAGATACAGAATTCTACATAGAAGAAAAATTAGGCCTGAGAAAACTGCGTGGAGTCTTATTCTTCTGCGAAATACAATATGGAAATCCTTAGACAACAATTTCTAAGCTAAGTTTTGCCATTTTTCTCCTTATATGAAGAATGACATTTTGCTGCTGCTGTTGTTGTTCGGTTGCTGAGTCATGTCCAACTCTTTGTGACCCCATTAACTGCAGGACACCAGGCTTCTCTGTGCTCCACTATCTCCCAAAATTTGCTCGTTTATATCAGTTGAGTCAGTGATGCTTTCTAACCATCTCATCCTCTGCCAGCCCCTTCTTTTGCCTTCAGTCTTTGCCAGCATCAGGTTTTTTTCCCCAATGAGTCGGCTCTTCATATCAGGTTGCCAAAGTCAGCATCGGTCCTTCCAATGAATATTCAGGGTTGACTCCCTTTAGGGTTGACTTGGTTTGATCTCTTTGCAGTCCAAGGGACTCTCAAGAGTCTTCTCCAGCATCAGTTCTTCAGTGCTTAGCCCTCTTTATAGTCCAACTCTTACATCCATATATGACTACTGGAAAAACCATAGCCTTGACTATATGGACCTTGGTTGGCAAAGTGATGTCTTCTCTTTTTAATATGCTGTCTTTTTAATAGCTTTCCTTACAAGGAGCAACTATCTTTTAATTTCGTCTTTGCAGTCACCATCCACAGTGATTTTGGAGTCCAAGAAAATAAAGTCTGTCACTGCTTCTGCTTTTCCCCCTTCTATTTGTCATGAAGTGAAGGGACCAAATCTTAGTTTTTTGACTGTTGAGTTTTAAACCAGCTTTTTCACTGTCCTCTTTGACCCTCATCAAGAGACTTTTTAGTTCTTGTTCACTTTCTGCCATTAGAGTGGTATCATCTGCATATCTGAAGTTTGTTGATATTTCTCCTGGCAATCTTAATTCTAGCTTATGATTCATCCAGCCCGGCATTTGCATGATGTACTCTGCATATAAGTTAAATAAGCACGGTGACTACATAAAGACTTGACATATTCCTTTCCCAATTTGGAACCAGTCTATTGTTACATTTCTGGTTCTAACTGTTGCTTCTTGACATATCCAGCCACTTTCCTGGCACATTTTTATCCAACAGAATTTTGTTTACTCTCTGCTAAATGCTAAGGCATTGGGAAGTGGGAGAGGATGTGTAATAACATTTGAAAGTTGATGATGATAGTTTAAAACATGAGTAAGGCTTCATAAAGTGATAATAAAACTCTTATGTTCCAATTAGAAAGCTTTCATTGCCAAGATGAGAGGAAGAGAGAGAGAAATATTAGAATCTCTCCTTTGATTCATCATCTGGTATATTCTTTAATCCTGATCTTTATTCTAGTCATTCATTTCTTCAAAGTAGCTAGCTTTTTTGAATCTCATTGATCTGTCTTACATATACTAACATCTTAAAAGTGACACATCCAAGCAAGTGGCCAGTAACATTATAGGGGTGGTGGCGGGGGTTAGGGAGCACATATTATTAATTTTGAGTAAAATTGATCCACCCCACATGATTCAGCTCATATTTTTCTCTAAGTATGTTCTAATACCTTGGATCTCTGTGTTGGGGGAGTGTGTAATTTCCTTGGTTCTGTCTTGCCACAACAAAGATTTAAAATGGCGAGCCAGTGTTATAGCTTGGTAACAGCACAGAGTTTTATTTGGCAAACAAAGGACAGTAAACCCTGGAGGCGTGAGGGCAGGCTGGCCCCAAAGGAGAGACCTCGATCCCTCTTCAGTTCAGTTCAGTTCAGTCGCTCAGTCGTGTCCGACTCTTTGCGACCCCATGAATCACAGCACGCCAGGCCTCCCTGTCCATCACAAACTCCCGGAGTTTACCCAAACTCATGCCCATCGAGTCGGTGATGCCATCCAGCCATCTCATCCTCTGTCGTCCCCTTTTCCTCCGTGCCCCCAATCCCTCCCAGCATCAGGGTCTTTTCCAATGAGTCAACTCTTCGCATGAGGTGGCCAAAGTACTGGAGTTTCAGCTTCGGCATCAGTCCTTCCAATGAACACTCAGGACTGATCTCCTTTAGGATGGAATGGTTGGATCTCCTTGCAGTCCAAGGGACTCTCAAGAGTCTTCTCCAACACCACAGTTCACAAGCATCAATTTTTCAGCACTCAGCTTTCCTCACAGTCCAACTCTCACATCCATACATGACCACTGGAAAAACCATAGCCTTGACCAGACGGACCTTTGTTGGCAAAGTAATGTCTCTGCCTTTTAATATGCTATCTAGGTTGGTCATAACTTTTCTTCCAAGGAGTAAGCATCTTTTAATTTCATACCTACAGTCACAATCTGCAGTGATTTTTGGAGCCCAAAAAAATAAAGTCTCTCACTGTTTCCATTGTTTCTTCATCTATTTACCATGAAGTTATGGGACCAGGAATCATGATCCTAGTTTTCTGAATGTTGAGTTTTAAGCCAACTTTTTCACTCTCCTCTTTCACCTTCATCAAGAGGCTCTTTAGTTCTTCACTTTCTGCCATAAGGGTGATGTCATCTGCATATCTGAGGTTATTGATATTTTTCCCGGCAATCTTGATTCCAGCTTGTGCTTCATTCAGCCCAGCATTTCTCATGATGTACTCTGCATAGAAGTTAAATAAGCAGGGTGACAATATACAGCCTTGACATACTCCTTTTCCTATTTGGAACCAGTCTGTTGTTCCATGTCGAGTTCTAACTGTTGCTTGCTGATCTGCATACAGATTTCTGAAGAGGCAGGTCAGGTGGTCTGGTATTCCCATCTCTTCAAGAGTTTTCCATTTTGTTGTGATCCACACAGTCAAAGACTTTGGCATAGTCAATAAAACAGAAGTAGATGTTTTTCTGGAAATGTCTTGCTTTTTCAGTGATCCAAAAGATGTTGGCAATTTGATCTCTGGTTCCTCTGAGTTTTCTAAATCCAGCCTGAAAATCTTGAAGTTCCTGGTTCATGTACTGTTGAAGCCTGGCTTGGAGAATTTTGAGCATTACCTTACTAGCCTGTGAGATGAGTGCAATTGTGCGGTAGTTAGAACATTCTTTGGATTGCCTTTCTTTGGGATTGGAATGAAAGCTGACCTCTTCCAGTCCTGTGGCCACTGCTGAGTTTTCCAAATTTGCTGGCATATTGAGTGCAGCACTTTCCCAGCATCATCTTTTAGGATTTGAAATAGCTCAACTGGAATTCCATCCCCTCCACTAGCTTTGTTCATAGTGATGTTTCCTAAAGCCCACTTGACTTTGCATTCCAGGATATCTGTCTCTAGGAGTGATCACACCATCTTGGTTATCTGCGACATGAAGATCTTTTTTGTATAGTTCTTTTGTGTATTCTTGCCACCTCTTCTTAATATCTTCTACTTCTGTTAGGTCCATGCCATTTCTGTCCTTTATTGAGCCCATCATTGCATGAAATTTTCCCTTGGTATCTCTAATTTTCTTGAAGAAATCTCTAGGCTTTCCCATTCTGTTGTTTTCCTCTTTCTTTGCACTGATCCCTAAAGAAGGCTTTCTTATCTCTTCTTGCTATTCTTTGGAACTCTGCATTCAAATGGGAATATCTTTCCTTTTCTCCTTTGCCTTTCACTTCTCTTCTTTTCATAGCTCTTTGTAAGGCCTCCTCAGGCAACCATTTTGCCTTTTTGCATTTCTTTACCTTGGGGGTGGTCTTGATCACTGCCTCCTGTACAGTGTCAAGAACCTCCATCCATAGTTTTTCAGGCATTCTGTCTATTCAGATCTAATCCCTTGAATCTATTTGTCACTTCCACTCTATAGTTGTAAGGGATTTGATTTAGGTCATACCTGAATGGTCTAGTGGTTTTCCCTACTCTCTTCAATTTAAGTCTGAACTTGGAATAAGGAGTTCATGATCTGAGCCACAGTCAGCTCCTGGTCTTATTTTTGCTGACTCTATAGAAATTTTCCATCTTTGGCTGCAAAGAATATAATCAGTCTGGTTTCAGTATTGACCATCTGGTGATGTCCATGTGTAGAGTCTTCTTTTCTGTTGTTGGAAGAGGGTATTTGCTATGACCAGTGCGTTTTCTTGGCAAAACTCTCTTAGCCTTTGCCCTGCTTCATTCCATACTCCAAGGCCAAATTTACCTGTTACTCCTGATATTTCTTGACTTCTTACTCTTGCATTCCAGTCCCCTATAATGAAAAGGACATCTTTTTTGGGGTGTTAGTTCTAGAAGGTCTTGTAGGACTTCATAGAACCATTCAACTTCCTATTCTTCAGCATTACTTGTCAGGGCACAGACTTGGATCACTGTGATATTGAATGGTTTGCCTTGGAAATGAACAGAGATCTTTCTGTCATTTTTGAGATTGCATCCAAGTACTGCATTTCAGACTCTTTTGTTGGCTATGATGGCTACTTCATTTGTTCTAAGGGATTCTTGCCCACAGTAGATGATATAATGGTCATCTGAGTTAAATTCACCGATTCCAGTCCATTTTATTTTGCTGATTCTTAAAATGCTGATGCTCACTCTTTCCATCTCCTGTTTGACCACTTCCAATTTGCCTTGATCAATGGACCTAACATTCTGGTTCCTGTGCAATATTGCTCTTACAGCATCGGACTTTACTTCCATCACCAGTCATTTCCACAACTGGGTGTTGTTTTTGCTTTGGCTCCATCCCTTCATTCTTTCTGGAGTTGGTTCTCCACTGATCACCAGTAGCATATTGGGTACCTACCAACCTGGGGAGTTCATCTTTCAGTGTCCTATCTTTTTGCCTTCTCATACTCTTCATGGGGTTCTCAAGGCTAGAATACCGAAATGGTTTGCCATTCCCTTCTCCAGTGGAGCATGTTTTGTTAGAACTCCCCACCATGACCTGTCCATCTTGAGTGGCCCTACACAGCATGGCTCATAGTTTCATTGAGTTAGACAAGGCTCTGGTCCATGTGATCAGATTGGTTAATTTTCTGTGATTGTGGTTTTCATTCTGTCTGCCCTCTGATGGAGAAGGATAAGAGGCTTATGGAAGCTTCCTGATGGGAGAGACTGACTGAGGGGGAAACTGCGTCTTGCTCTGATTGGGGGGCCCATGTTCAGTAAATCTTTAATCCAATTTTCTGTTGATGGGCAAGGCTGTGTTCCCTCCCTGTTATTTTACCTGAGACCAAACTATGGTGGAGGTAGTGAAGATAATGGGGACCTCCTTCAAAAGGTCCCATGCATGCACTGCTACACTCAGTGCCCCCAACCCTGCAGCAGGCCACTGCTGACCCACACCTCTGCCAGAGACTCCTGGACACTCACGGGCAAGCCTGGGTCAGTATCTTGTGGGGTCACTGCTCCTTTCTCCTGGGACCTGGTATGCACAAGGTTTTGTTTGTGCCCTCCAAGAGACTGTTTCCCAGTCCTTTTCCAGATGCAGGCTAGTGCCTCAAAATAACTATCTTGTGGGGTCTGTATGCTAGGTACTTTTGGAGAGTCAGAGAGAAAGAAGCAATGAGGAACTAAAGTCAAAAGGCAGAATAGAGAGGGAGAGGCAGTGGGGCATTGAAGTGAAAGGGTCTTCAGTCTTGTAAAACATCTCCAAGGGAATGGCCAGCCTTTGGAAGGGCTCTTCTGTTCACAGGTGGGCAGGTCAGATTATCTCTCTGTGAGCTAAACAAAGGCACTTTAGTTTACAGTTAGGCAGAGGGGCAGGGTCCTCTAAGGAAAGCTAATAAGTATGATTATAATAACAAAAGCAATGAAAAGCAAGTCCAAGAAACAGTTTCCAACATGGAATCAGAATTGGCTTTTCCTTGCAACACTCTCTCTTTATCCTTGTTGCTTCCTGTCTCATCTGCTATCTGTAAAGAGAATGTATTGTTCAAGGTGAAGCAGTCATCTTGTTACTGGGAGGTGACCATAAGGAGGAAAACTGTAGGTGGTAACATAGTTCAGTCACTCAATCGTGCTGGACTCTTTGTGACCCGTGAACTGTAGTGTGCCAGGCTTCCCTGTCCCTCCCTATCTCCTAGAGTTTGCTAAAACTCATGTCCATTGAGTCAATAGTTGACATCCAAGTATCTCATCCTCTGTTGTCCCCTTTTCCTCTTGCCTCCAATCTTTCCCAGCATCAGGGTTTTTTCCAATAAATTGGCTCTTCACATCAGGTGGCCAAAGGATTGGAGCTTCAGCTTGACCATCAGTCTTTCCAAGGGTTGATTTCCTTTATGATTGACTGGTTTGATCTCCTTGTAGTCCAAGGGATTCTCAAGAGTCTTCTCCAACACCATAGTTCAAAAGCATCATTTCTTTGGGGCTCAACCTTCTTTAGGGTTCAACTCTCATATCTGAACGTGACTATTAGAAAAACCATTACTTTGACTCTAGGGATCTTTGTCAGCAAACTGTTGTCTCTGCTTTTGAATATGCTGTCTAGGTTCATCATAGTTTTTCTTCCAAGGAGCAAGTGTCTTTTGATTTCATGGCTGCAGTCATCACCTACAGTGATTTTGGCACCCAAGGAAATCAAGTCTGTCACTGTTTCTACTGTTTCCCCATCTATTTGTCATTAAATCATGGGACTGAATGCCATGGTCTTCAGTTTTTGTATGTTGAGTTTAAAGGCAGCTTTTTCACACTCCTCTTTCACTTTCATCAAGAGGTTCTTTAGTTCCTCTTCACTTTCTGCCATTAGGGTTGTGTCATCTGCCTCTGAGGTTCTTGATATTTCTCCTGGCAATCCTGATTCCAGCTTGTGCTTCATCCAGCTCAACATTGTGCATGATGTACTCTGCATATAAATTAAATAAGCAGGGTGACAATATATAGCCTGTGGGTGGTAGCATAAAAGGATATAATAAGGAGACTGGGAAGTGGATGATATCAAGGAGCTACAGTTGTAACCCTGAACCATATCCCTCTGGATTTCCTGATACAGTAAGTCACCCACATACAAATGAGTTCCATTTCAAGAGCACTTTCATAAGTCTGTCAACATAAAATAGAGAGTTAATGGGAGGCTGCTGTATAGTACAGGAAGCCCAGCTCAGGGCTCTGTGATGACCTAGAGAGGCGTGATGGAGAGGGGGAGAAGGAGGTCCAAGAGGGAGGAGGTATATGTATACAGAAAACTGATTCACTTCATTGACCAGCAGAAACTAATCCAATATTGTAAACCAACTATACCCAAATAAAAAATAAAATAAGTGGGGGAAATTAAAAAAAAAATTCACAACCTACAAGTTGAGAGTTCTGTTGTATATTATAGGAATTTGGGGACTTCAAGCCCAGGAGACAGCATCTCAAGTAACCCTGGGAGCCAGTTATATAGAAGTTTTGCAACAAAGGACAGGTAGCCTGAACATTAAAAAATTATTGTTAATGAAAGAAAACCAGATTAAACCCAAGTTAAGGAATTCAGTGCTTTTCTATGTATGGGAAGATGCAAGAATCTGGGCTCAATGAAATCATCCCCTTCATATGCATCTCAGGTGTCCTGGAGCCATTATCCCATATTTTCACATCCTGAGCTTTGTTTCTTCAGGGCTTACCTTAGGAAATGGCAGTAGTCTGATGACTGCTAGAGAGCAGGTATTCTTCTCCTTTCTGAGTCCTCTTAGGGCTCACCAGCTCATGTAGGAAGGCTACAATCCCTGATGACTGTAACATCCTTGTTTACTGCTATGGCAGGTAACATATGTTAGTCCCCTAATCGTGTCCAACTCTTTGCAACCCCATGCACTATAGCCTACTAGACTCCTCTGTCCATAGGATTTTCCAGGCAAGAATACTGGAGTGGATAGCCATTTCCTTCTCCAGGGGATCTTCCCTACCCAAGGATTGAACCTGGGCCTCCTGCATTGCAGGCAGATTCTTTACTGTCTGAGCCACCAGGCAAGCCCCCTATATGGCAGGAAATATTCCATTTCTCAAGTCCAGTTTATCTGTAAGTCCAACAAAGCCTTCACACCCAGTTAACTCATTTGGCTATATAGTACTGTACTGTATTAGATTTATAATACTTTCCATACAAATAATGCATAAACAAATACAAAACATAAACATATATTTTCATTTTGGAATACAGTACCTTGAAAAGTACAGTAGTACAGTACAACAGCTGGTGCTTCTTATCAATACCAGCTACATCACCTCTGCCTTTACACTTCATTTCAGACATCCTGGACTTGGGATAAAAATACTGTATTATGTATTCCATACAGTACTGTAAAGTTCACAAAGCAGATCTACTTGTAGAGGATACATGCAATGAAAATATATGCTAGACACGTGAACTAACTTACCCAACTGGACATGCAAACGCACATTTACATCTTTGCAAGTTTGCAACTTGAAGTTTCCAGTGTAGAGGACTTACTGTAATAATGTCACTCCTCCTACCCCGTTCAGTTATTTGGGTCAGTGTTTACATGTGGGCAGGTGTAACGGCCAACAGGAACAGTGCTACAGTGGCTGGAGCATTGTGAGTAACTATTAAGGCTGAAAAAGCAAGCAGGAGCAAGGTCTATGAAAGATCTTAAAACATGTTAGAGAGTTTAGACTTTATCCTTGGAGCCTGTGGGGTAGCAGTAAAAGATGTTAGACAAAGAAGCCAGCAGGCATATTTGGATACTAGAAAGCCCCCCTTGGCTGACAGACAATGTACTGGAGCGGGTGGGATTGGAGGCAGGGGAAATACCGAAGCTGGGTGGCCATCCAGACGCAGATATGAGACAGTTATGGCATAAACTGGAGTAAAACTTTAGGGATGGAGAGATGAACAGTCCTGAGTGATACTGAAGTGGTAAATCAGCAGGAGGAGCTTCATGAATGGCTGGATATGAGGAGTGAGAAAAACTTGATGAGTGACGGGTAATGACAGTTTTCTGGCTCGGTCAGCTGGGACGATGCTGTGACATTCCATAAGGAAGAGAGCCAGCTGTGGAAACAGGAGGGCTTTGAGGGAGGAACTGGGGGCTCAGATTTGAGCACTCTGAGTCGGTGATTCCTGTGGGATTTCCAGGAGTCTGTGTGAGATGAGGCGTCAGAAACGTGGGTCTAGAGCTGAGAAGCTTAGAAGATGAGGGAGAAGATGTAGGTTTTAGAGTCGTCATTATTTAGACGATATTTGAATCGTGAGAGGAAATGCAGAAGCCCATTGAGGTGTGAAGAGAAAAAAAATGTGAGGTCAAAGACTAAGGCTGGGGAATAATGACATTAAGAGGTAAGTGGGTTAAAGCCTTTCAAGGAGCCTGAGAAGAAGAGACCAGAGAAGGAGGGGAGGATGGAGAGACTGTAGTTTCAGAGAAATGAAGAGAAAAGTGGTGTCAGCAGCCTCAAAGCTGCTGAGTGATCAAGGGAGATAAAACCTAAGAACTGTCAGACTCAGTTCTCACGGTCTTTGCTGACTTCTGGGAGCAGTGCTGGGGATCTCAGGGGCTGAAGAGGGCCTGCAGAGTGAGGTAATAGAGGTAGGCCAGGAAACCTGTGGGGAAAATGGGGCTGTAAGGGCAATGAAAAACTTGGTACCAACAGGAAGACAGCCCTGTGGATGGAGAAAGATGTTTTTGAGAACGTGAGAACCTTGAGCATGTCTCCATCCCGAGGAAGAATAGCCAGTATAGATGTAGAGTTTGCAAGCCCATGACACAGTGAAATAAATGACGGTGGTGTTGCAGGAAGGGGGACCCCTTCCAGGGCCTGAAACTGGGCTCTTGTCTAACACTCGGAAATGAATTGTCCGAGGAGACACATGCTGACAAAGCAAGAGACTTTATTGGGAAAGGGCACCCGGGTGGAGAGCAGTAGGTAAGGGAACCCAGGAGAACTCCTCTCTCGCGTGGCTCACAGTCTTGGGTTTTATGGTGATGGGATTAGTTTCCGGGTAGTCTTTGGCCAGTCATTCTAATTCAGAGTCTTTCCTGGTGGCGCACGCATCACTCAGCCAAGATGGATGCTAGCGAGAGGGATTCTGAGAAGTGGACGGACACGCAGTGTCTCCTTCTGATCTTTCCTGAACTCTTCCGGTTGGTGGTGGCTTATTAGTTCCGTATTCCTTATCAGGATCTCCTGTCATAAAACAACTCATGCAAATGGTTACTATGGTGCCTGGCCAGGGTGGGCGGTTTCAATCAGTGTGCTTCCCCTAACAGTGGGGGCCCAGGAAAAAGCGGGAGAAGATGGGGTCCAGAGCACAGGCAGCATTAGTCTCAGGCAAGAGGGTCTCAGGCTCTACCATCACTAGAAGGAAAGAAAATGATAGCCAGAGAATGAGGTGTTTATCTGCCCAGGGCAGGATGAGATGGGCATTCAAAACAAATAGATAAAGCTTAAAATAGTCACCATGGAGAGAGGGGTGTTTTTGGGAAAAGAAAAACAGGAGAGGAATGATGTTGAGAAACTGTTTGTTTTTTATAACCATGAATTTATGAAAGTGCCAAATTTTTTAAGTTGAGTTGTTATGTTTTATTTCCAGAAGCATTCCAGGCATAGGAGGAAGACAGTCATATCAACTCTTCTGCCATAGTTTCATCTTCCCTTATTTCTCTTTTTATAATTGTATATCAAAAATTTATTATCAAACTTTGTGTATTGGCACTGACATTTTATGATGCTGAACATAATCTATAAGTAAACATGCATACGAAAGAATTATGTGTCAGGGAACAGCAGTGTTGGGAAGGAACACTGTTTCTGTTCTCCAGCCCTCTGAATCTGTTTCTCCAGCCCTCTTCACCTATTGCAGAAGTTACATTTCCAGAGCAGAGAAAGGCATGGTCCACCTGGAATCTGAAAAGCAATGTTTTCACATCCTGTTGAATATTTTAGACTGTTAGGCCATCAGCAGTTTTGGCCAGTGCTTCCCCCACTGTAGTGGAGAAGAAGCCAGTTCTTACTCCATTTTGGAACCTGTTTCTTTGACTTGCTTTTGTTATTATAATCATAGTTAATGGCTTGCCCCAAAGGACCCTGCCCCCTGCCTGACTGTAAACTAAAGTGCCTTTGTTTCGCTCATAGAGAGATTATCTGACCCTGCCCACCTGTGAACAGAAGAGATTAACACGGCCCTTCCAAAGGCTGGCCATTCCCTTGGAGATGTTTTACAAGATTGAAGACCCTTTCACTTAGGTGCCCCACTGCCTCTCCCTTTCTGTTCTGCCTTTTGACTTTAGTTCCTCATTGCTTCTTTCTGAAGGAAAGTTTCATGGCTCAAAATAACCTGGAGATAAAACTCACCCCCCCCAGGCCCTCCCCACCATTCTATGCAAAACAAAGAACTCTCTCACCTTTAGGAAAAACAAAATGGACATTAAGGTTGATTTGCCTAGCTCCCACCGGTCCAGCCTCTGGCTGATCTCCAGAATTCCTTGCCCCAGCCATTTAAGAGATAACTACTCCAAACAACCTTGGAGAACAGGCCCCCTTAAGACAGTAGCTTTCCACATATATGCCTATATTTACTTACTCTTTTCTTGGGTTAGGGCAGCAGCTCACTAATCTGACTGCTGCCCCTTCTCGCCTCATTAAAGGTGATCTGTTCCTGTAAAGTGCCGGGCTCTTTTTCCAAACCTTGCCCTCTCTGACTCCCTTACCCTACACTTTCTCTCTGACTCTACAAAAGAAGCTAGCATCCAGACCCCACAAGAGGGTTATTTTGAGGTGCTTCTCAGTCAGCCTCTTCCCTGAATGAAGTCCCTTTCTTGTCTGAACCCCTTGTCTCTCGGATTTATTGGCTTATTGTGCAGTGAGCAGAGCGAGCTTGAGCTCAGTAACATCACCACCACCTTTGGGCAGCCAGGACTCCCGCCTTTCCTTGCCATTAGTGGAGGGCAGACCATTCCAGACTTGAACTGGGAGCTGATGGCACTGGTACTGTCCAATCCACTTGCGTGAGAGCCATGGTGTGTGTGTGTGTGTGTGTGTGTGTGTGTGTGTGTGTATGTATGTTCAGTCACTCAATCATGTCTGACTCTGTGCGACCCCATGGACTGTAGCCTGCCAGGCTCCTCTATGCATGCAATTTTCCAGGCAAGAATACTGGAGTGGGTTGCCATTTCCTACTCCAGTGGATCTTCCCCACCCAGGGATCGAACTTGTGTTTCTTGTGTCTCCTGCATTGGCAGGCACTTTTCTTGACCACTAGTGCCACCGGGGAAGCCTGAGCGCCGTGGTGGGTGCACTCAGTTTACGGAGCTGCGTGTGGCCAAGGTCCTGGTGGCGCTGTCCAGGACTCACCCTCAGCAGTGTGGCCAGGGTGGTCTGTGGCGGCCTCATCCTGCAGCTGCTGCAGCGGTTGGTATCTTTGCTGGTGCCATTTATCAATGGTGGGAGTAGAATTATGGTTCTTGACTGTGCAGCTTCCAAGCCAGGCTCTCTGGCCCTCCTGCAGATTCAAAGAGCTGCCTGACATCTTTATCCATCATCTTTCTGCTTAACTACTTAGAAGTGATTTCATCTGTTGGTAGCTAACAACACTGACCGCTGTACACAGACAAACGTGTTTGAGTTGCAAACAAAAGCCCAGGACCAGATGGCTTCACAGCTGAATTCTACCAAAAATTTAGAGAAGAGCTAACACCTATCTTACTCAAACTCTTCCAGAAAATTGCAGAAGAAGGTAGACTTCCAAACTCATTCTATGAGGCCACCATCACCCTAATTCCAAAACCAGACAAAGATGCCACAAAAAAAGAAAACTACAGGCCAATATCACTGATGAACATAGATGCAAAAATCCTTAACAAAATTCTAGCAAACAGAATCCAACAACATATTAAAAAAACCATTCATCATGACCAAGTGGGCTTTATCCCAGGAATGCAAGGATTCTTTAATATCTGCAAATCAATCAATGTAATACACCACATTAACAAATTGAAAGATAAAAACCATATGATTATCTCAATAGATGCAGAAAAAGCCTTTGACAAAATTCAACATCCATTTATGATTAAAACTCTCCAGAAAGCAGGAATAGAAGGAACATACCTCAACATAATAAAAGCTATATATGACAAACCCACAGCAAGCATCACCCTCAATGGTGAAAAATTGAAAGCATTTCCCCTGAAATCAGGAACAAGACAAGGGTGCCCACTCTCACCACTACTATTCAACATAGTTTTGGAAGTTTTGGCCACAGCAATCAGAGTTGAGGGTTTCTTGAAAAAAACAAAAATCTTCCCATGTGGTCAACTCTAATTCTGGCTTCAGTGAAGGCTGAATTTCCAGAAAATTTGTGGGTGATGCAGAATGTTCCATGATCTCAAAAGAGTCCCCAAAGTTACTCTAGTGGTTAATTTTGGATATCTCAACAATCTAAAAAAGAGCCCACCGTTTGTCTATTCCATGTGTGAGATGATTTGTTGTCAGAGGTCCTTGGGATGGAAAAAGGAAAGTCTGGTATCCTGATCCCTTTTAAGTCACTTAAAATTATAGGCAAAGAAGAGGCAGAGGGGAAAACAAAGCAAATAAAATTTTAGTGTTGTAGATATTTGATTATTTTATAATGTGTTTAGGGCTAAATTCATGAAGAAAAATAATACGTGGGGGTATCTATTATAATAATGATTAAAGAACATATTGTATCCCTTTTTCATGTTTTTTAAAATACATATCATCATGCATTTTTAATTCCCCAGAGCCTACTATAGTACTGGCGAGAAGGCAATCTCTAAATATCGTACATATGAACTGATATCTTTTCTGCATAAATTCATGTTTAATTTCCAAGACATAGATGTCAGTCTGCAAAAGGAACCCATATACATAACACTGTCTGTGTTTATGCCAAAATTCTCCCAGTCACATGAGTGTTGAGCTTGATCAACAGTCCAGATGTTCAGCCTGGATTAGAATGTATACAAACGCAGTTGCTAAACTAAGTCCTCATCCACTGGCACAGTGGATTGCCAAATACCTTGATCTTTGTTTAGTCCTCTTCTTTGATGTTGTAGCAGGCTGATTTTTATATTAATACTTTACTTGGAATGGATTATCTGTGAAATGAAAACACGCAGTGGACACAATCCTGAACTGAACCCCTCAGAGGCATTCTGTTGTTTTGTGAAGTCTTGTATAGATGACTTCAGATAGTCAGCTGATATATGCTAACTGTGTGTTTGTTAGTGAATTACTCTTCAGATGATCAGATATATTTTGATATGCTTACATGTTTTTAATATATTTATTTATTTATATATTGATTTATTTTGATATAAAAACTCAAGGAGATCTATTAAAGCCTGGTGATGTTTTCCCTTTGTAGTCAAAGAACTGTAATGAATTCAGTCGAAATGTTCTACTTAACATGAATAATAGCCTGCATATATATCCTGAAGAATTGGAGTACTGTAAAATTTTTTTTTTTTTTACTCCTATAAACATGCTAGATTTAAATATCTTTGTATATGGGCAAGTGTGCAAGTCTTTTTTGAAGAAACATGATTTATTTGCATCAGTTAGTTTTTAAGAAATTGCTATTGCTCCCCCCTTTTTTCACAGTTTCAACCATCATTGAAATCAGTTTTAGGACATTTTCTCACCCTAAAAAGAAATTCCATGCATGTTAGTGGTCAATTCTCACTTTTTCCAAGCATTCCTCCTTCCTAGCCCTAGGCAAGTTGCCTAGAGACACTATATAGAGATGCTGTTTGTTTTGTCTCTGTAGGTTTGCCTAAACTGGACATTTCATATATATGGAATCATGCAGCCTTTGGCCCTTTGTGACTCACTGCTTTCACTTGGCATCATGTTTTCAACTTTCATCCATGTTATAGTATACATCAGTATTCATTCATTCTTACTGCCAAATAATATTCCTTTATATGAATGCATCACATTTTTGTTTATCCATTCTTCTGTTGAAGGATGCATTTGGGTTTTCACTTTTTAACTATTATGAATAATGCTGCCATGAACATTAATATATGAGTTTTGTATAAACATATGTTTCCATTTCTCTTGGGTTGATACCTAGGAATAAAATTGCTGGCTTATATGATAAGTCTATGTTTTACCTTTGAGGAACTGCCAGTTTTCCAAAAGCAGCTGCACCATTTGTATTCCCATCAGCACTTGCATATACTTTTTAATTTCAAAATATTTTATATTCTTGTATGTGTGTTAGTCGCTCAGTCGTATCCGACACTTTGCGACCCCATGAATCGCAGCACTCCAGGCCTCCCTGTCCATCACCAACTCCCGGAGTTTACTCAAACTCATGCCCATCGAGTCGGTGATGCCATCCAGCCATCTCATCCTCTGTTGTCCCCTTCTCCTCCTGCCCCCAGTCCCTCCCAGCATCAGGGTCTTTTCCAATGAGTCAGCTCTTTGTATCAGGTGGCCAAAGTAATGGAGTTTCAGCTTCAGCATCAGTCCTTCCAATGAACACCCAGGACTGATCTCCTTTAGGATGGACTGGTTGGATCTCCTTGCTGTTCAAGGGACTAAGAGTCTTCTCCAACACACAGTTCAAAAGCATCAATTCTTCGGCGCTCAGCTTTCTTCACAGTCCAACTCTCACATCCATACATGACTACTGGAAAAATCATAGCCTTCATTAGACAGACCTTTGTTGGCAAAGTAATGTCTCTGCTTTTTAATATGCTATCTAGGTTGGTCATAACTTTCCTTCCAAGGAGTAAGCATCTTTTAATTTCATGCGACCCCGTGGACTGTAGCCCACCAGGCTCTCCTGTCCATGGCATTCTCCAGGCCAGAATACTGGAGTGGGTAGCCTTTCCCTTCTCCAGGGGATCTTCCCAATCCAGGGATACGAATCCAGATCTCCTGCATTGCAGGCGGATTCTTGGAACTTATTAAAACTTTCAACTTTTGTATTCAACAATATATTATTCCATAATATTTGACTAAAACTTAAACAAATGGACTTTTTAAATTGTTTGGAAATTATAGTTTCATATTCAAAGTATTAAAAGGAAATTGATTTTTAGAAGCCTGATTTTAATATCCATTTCTTCAAAGAAGAGAAATAGATTTTTTCCTTTATTAATATAGTTATATTTTCTAAGTTTACAAGATGTATGTGAAATTCAGAAGATCCAATTACAGTCCACTTTTCATTCCTGCTTTAGAGGCTAATCCAATCCACCTCTAACCTTCAACTAAATAAATGGAAAGTTCAAGTAGAAAATATTACCTGTGTCCATTATTGATAATTTCCTTTTAAAACAGAATATACAAAATACTGAATATTTTTTCAGATATGTTTACAATTTTACACATTGATAAACAGCACTGAGAAATAATTTTAATTTTACTCTTAGATAAGTTGATCTTCTGATACTGATAGTTTAGCGTCTATAATGTGGCTGGATTTTAACACCTACACACATGCACATACACACACACACGCACACTGAGATTTTAGTTATCCCAAGGTATTTTAATAGATCACTTACACTTTCTTTGCACCTACTATTGTAGAATGAAATAAATTTTTTTCCAATATGAAACTTAAATGGTAAGATGGAGTTCTATTTTGTGGTCTCTAGTATACAGTATTGTATATAGTCCAAGATTTCCAGTTGAATACTACTTATTTTTGTCATAATTCAACACATAACTTTCTTTCTAATATTTCAGGTTTTCCCTGAAACAACATTGCCTTATTATACTTGGCGCTTAGCACATCTTGAAGCCAAGTTTAATTTCAGAATTATAGGCATATTTGAGAACCTGGCTTGTACAACATTTCTATCTATTGTCTTAAGATATGAATTAAAACATAAGCAATGTTTCAGTCTGAATATCAGCCTGATTTAATTGTCAGATTCCTGAAAAAGCAATTGACTCTAAGATTAATAAGCCATCCATGAATACCTTCAATTCGTATCATGGAGAATAACTATTCAAAAGAAAATGTAAAGACCCATCGTTTTATTGGAGGATGGTCTCATTAAGAAAACCTCCAATTTCCTTTAAAGGGTAGAGTTATCTTTAAATAGAAGATAGGGCAGTTCCCCAACACTAGTTTTTTCTGTGTCAGTGCTAAACTTTAAACTATTTCATTCCCTGATTTTAAAACTACATCTGGATGTGTGTTAAGACCATAAAAATCCCTTTGGATTGAGAACATCATAAATTTGCTGCCAATTCTCAATAGATTTCAGCCTGCTGGTTATTAATCCTTAAATATTATGTCTTCATGATAAAAGCAAGCATATGAGGGATTATTGTGTTAAAAATAGTAAATGTGCTTTTAAAACAAGGACATATTGACCTTCTGTAATTTTCTGCTGCATGAACTGCAGCCCACCAGGCTCTTCTGTCCATGGGATTCTCCAGGCAAGAATACTGGAGTGGGTTGCCATTGCCTTCTCCAGGGGATTTTCCCAGCCCAGAGTCGAATCTGGGTTTCCTGTATTGCAGGTAGAGCCCAGGGAAGCCCCAGTTTGGTACAGCAGAAGCTTTCTGGAAAAAACCTTCCTCCTGTTCTTCTACTCCACATCCCAGAGTTGGTCAGCATGTGGTCATGGGTGGAGCTCTTACCTGGAATCAGCCAAGTTACAATTCCAAAACCTTAGCTTAGTGACCCTCAGCAAATAAATCTCTCACTGTCACAGAGCCTCAGTTTCTTCATTTATAAAACTGGAATCAATCACATAGATTTTGCTTTTTTTTTTTTTTTGAGGCAGTTTGGGAGGTCATTGCTAAAAATGGAAAATTCCTTTTAAAACAGCTTTATAAACTGTAACTGCTCTTTCATTTATTTAACAAATAATGATTTTTATAAAAATGCAAATAACATCAAATACCAAATTTAGGACTCAGTTTGCTCATTATAATACTTGCAAATAGCCACCAGTGTTATTTTTCTTTTCAACAGTTCATAAATTTTGCTGTGTCTTTGCTCAGTTTACTAGCTTCATACCAGAAAATTTCAGTAGGTTAGAGTGATTTTTAAATCCTCATCACTTTTGACTAAAATGCTGTGTAGTTACTAGGTTCTGTAATCATCAGGGAGCTAAAAAATTAAAAGTAATCATAAATTAATAAAGGACTATTTTACATAACAATTATTGATCTTATACATCAGTTCAGTTCATTCGCTCAGTCGTGTCCGACTCTTTGCGACCCCATGGACTGCAGCATGCCAGGCCTCCCTGTCCATCACCAACTCCCGGAGTCCACTCAAACTCATGTCCATTGAGTCAGTGATGCCATCCAACCATCTCATCCTCTGTCGTCCCCTTCTCCTCCCGCCTTCAATCTTCCCCAGCATCAGGGTCTTTCCCAATGAGTCAGTTATTTGCATCAGGTGGCCAAAGTATAACTAGTAGAATTTCTGAGAAGGAAGGTTTGATTTGATTCCTGCTTTGATCCTGTACCACCTACAGAGGGCACCCTTCTCACTCCTATCTTCTATCCTTGTACTTGGATATCCCAGCCTTCTGGGCCAGGGATGATCTAGATTCTTCCCTTCTAGTGAAAGGAAGATCCTCATTCATATCAGCATTTAATGGTATTGATTAAATGTAACTGAACAAGAGCAAATCCCTCCTTAGCCTCCTTCTAAGTCCTCTTTTAGTTCTGGATCATAATATTCATACATGCTGACCAGGATTGTATGCATAACAGAGACACAGTCACCCTTGCTGGAGCCAACACACCCTTTCTTCTGATCCCCATCTGTTGGCACCATCTCTTCTAACCCCTTCCTGACAGATGAAGGATTACATAAAGTAAGTTTTTAAATTGTTATGCATGTGGAAACATAGGCCTCTAAATTTCTGTCCTCTGTTCTCTAATAGTCACACCTATCCTGTATGTACCCCAGAACCCCTGGGAATTTATCCTGCACCAACTTCTGTCAATGATTTCTAATTGTTTCTCATTCATTCCAGAAGTTTTTAAAGACCTTATCCCCTAGGTAAGCTGATTCAGTAGGTCTGGGTGGGAAACTATAAAATCTTTTGACCATACATCAGAGTTGTATTTCTAAGAAGCCATGCATTATTAATGAAGTATGCCAATTAAACAAATATTTCAATGGAAAACAAAAAGTTTGAAGCTGAAAGTTTTTAGTCATATAAAAGAGTAAGCTTTCCTGCATGTTCTTAAAAAAATGGCAGTAAGTGTGTGGCTATAAAATAGATACGGGCTGTGCTTAGGCACTCAGTCGTGTCTGACTGACTGTGACCCCTTTGTGGCTCTTTATAGCCCGCCAGGCTCCTCTGTCCACGGCAATTCTCCAGCCAAGAATACTGGAGTGGGTTGCCACACCTTCCTCCAGGGGCTTTTCCCCACCCAGGTCTCCCACACTGCAGGTGGATTCTTTACCATCTGAGCTACCAGGGAAGCCATAAAATCAAGTAAATCCAGATTTAATTTAATTCAGACTTGCTTCCTGTTGTCCCTCCCCCACTGCCAGAATTCTTGTTATCCCTAGGATTTATGAAAATCAAAAAATTTTAAAAGTGCTATACAACTAAGCACTTGAAAAAATTGTTGACATAGGAAGCACACAGCTACACAAAGCAGCTGTTGCACAAGAAAACAGGCTTTATTTTAATGCTCCCTGCTGGTTTGCAATCATTATTTTCCTTTTTCTGTTTATGATAGCATTATAATCAACAGTAGTTTACAGCTTTGTGAGGAAATCAGAATGTGTTGCCTGCTTAATCAATCATAATGTATCTAATATGTAATCTAAAAATTCCAACTAACAGAAATCTCTGCAATAAGCAGACAGACAAACCCCACCAAGTGATTCTGATAACTTTTTAAAAACCTCTGGGCTGACTGCTCTGCGTGCACCTGTATCACCACCGCCTCAAACCTGCATGCTTATTTCAGGCTCATTATCTGTCCTCTCTACCACACCAGTGCCACCTTTTGAACGTCCTAATTTTTTTGATGCCTCCTAATTTTTTGTGTGCATGCTTTCTACTTTTTGTTAATTGTTCCAACATTTTTCTAGCTACTCTGGCTGAATACATAAGAGCCATATGATACCTCATTTACCTCATTTATTGAATGAATTTCTAGGACCTGTCCATTTTCTCTCCAAACAATTTAACTCCTTCTCCTCAATCCAATAGAGCTGTAATTAAGCTCTAATCAGGAGTCTTACCAAGCTTCCTAACCAGTCTTTCTTTCTCTATTCTTACCCATTTTTTGGCTAGAGTAATCTTCCTAAAGTACAAAACTGAGCTTGGCAGTCTGTAAATGAAAAAAAAAAAAAATCTTTGATGACTCTTTATTCTGCGACTGATATGAGCTGCTTGGGGCACGAAGAAAGTCACAAATCTTATTTTTCAAAATACAGCCACCTCAGGGTCAAATATTAAGTTAGCAAGGAATACTAGTATCTTTCTCTTGGGGCCTGTCCTCTTTCCCTGAATGATCTGATAACCATGGGAACTTAATGAGCCAATTCTACCTTTAAATACTTTGTAATGATAGAGTCTAGGATAATATGGTCAATCTTCCAGTGCCTCTTGATTTTCACTCACTGCTGTTTTTGCCTGTAGAACTGTTGTTCCAAACAGGACCTACTATTCTAGTGTGATTATTAACTAAGATCTTTACAGAAGTTGTAGTAGTTACGATGTAAAGAAAGAGTGCACCTACATCTGGACTAAGTCCAGCATGTTAGGAAGACAGGATGTGGAGGGAGGGAGAGTTTCTGATCCATCTATAGTGTGTCCTGGAACTGGGGTTACCTTCCATCTGCACCGTAGTCTTGACTCCAGGTTACAGCGCAGACCTTTCCCTCACTTTCTGTTACCTGTTCCCATTTCAGGCCCATTCTTGCCATAGATCTTGGTTGAGACCCTCTCAGTCTAAATGGAACGATTCACTGAAGTACATGCATTTTATTTCTTTTCCATCCAGGATGTTCCTTTGCTCTAGACAAAGTCTTGTCCTTCCCCAAGTGACAACTCCATTTGGAGTGGCAGTACTATTTCTTAAAAAGGGGCCCTATTCTGTCTTGTTTCCCAGGCAATCTTTGCCTGATTACTTTACATTTTATTTAATGATGAGGGGCATTAAAAGTGCTTCTTTCCAACCAAAGATAAGCCTCAAGGAGGGGCATCCTGCAAGTTTTAAATGGTAGCTGTGTCTGCTTTAAAAAAAATAATCAGCCTAATTAAGGTAGATTGCTTTGTGCTAGACATCAGGGATCACAGAGTCTAGCAGGAGACTAAGATGTGAAAACAAAGAATTTCAAAGTGATGAGAGCTTCAGTAGTGGCAGGCACATGATCTAGAAGCAGCACAAAGGAAACAGTGACTTATTCTGTTTGAGAAAGTTAGAGACGCAGGTTCTAGAACCTGGTATCGAGCGATACATGGATATCCAAAGGAACAAGGGTCAGTGGAGGGCTGAACAGGGCTAGATGTGGGACCTATGGGCATCATATAAGAAGTGCAGAGTCATGAAATAGAAGGACACTGTAAAGTTCATGTTTTATGGCAAGACAAGAAAAATTGAAGCATAAAAGCTTTCTGTGCCCTTAGGCCCCCTATCTCCCTCTACTGTGCCTTATGTATCTGAGTTATGCATCAACCCAGCCTCCCCATCGGCAGAAATACCTGCTCAGCCATGAAGAGCAACATTCTCCTAGCACCAAGACAGCTCCCTAAAAGATAACATTCCTTCTTAATCTTATAAGGGGCCATGATGAGCTGTGACCCACAACTTGCTAGAATGTATAAACCATCAATAATAATGTCACTTAATGTCCAGCCAGTCCTCTGCCTCAGAAACCTTGTGCTTTGACCTCTAACAGGTGGGACAGTTCTCGAAGCTTTCTGAGAGGCTGCCCTGGGCTATAATCCTTAATTTGGCTCCAGTAAAATTTTCCATTTCTTTCTTAGATCAGCTGACTTATTTTTTTCATCCACAGTATGCTGTGGGATACATGGAATAGTGCTGTGTGGATGGAGCACAGGAACAGGGGGTGGGAGAGTAGGAATGAGAAGGGTGGCAGGTAAGGTTAGAAGACAAACCAGAAACACTAATCAAAGGTCTGCAAACGGGAGCTTTACAACTTCAGAATACGTCCAAGTGTTCTGTGTACGTTCAGGCTAAGTGCTTCAGTCATGTCTGACTCTGCGACCCCACGGACTGAAGCCCACCAGGCTCCTCTGCCCATGGGGATTCTCCAGGTAAGAACACTGGAGTGGGTTGCCATGCCCTCCTCCAGGGGATCTTCCCCACCCAGGGATCAAACCCTGGTCTCCTGCATTGCAGGCAGATTCTTTACCATCTGAGCCAGCAGGGAAGCCCAGAGCTCACTGGAATGGGAGGTAACGTTCAGGTGTCATCAACGGCTGAAGTCCAGATTCCTAACTAAGGTATACAGGACACTCCAGCATAAGAGTCCATTTTCTTTTTTCTTTCTGAACTTGCCTCGTGTCACGCAATCCTGTGTTTTTATTAGTTGATAAATTACTTGCTGTTTGCTTGGATCACATCTGGATTCTCTCCGTCCGTGCCTCTGCTTCTGCTGTTTCCTTTTTCTTCCTGGAATGAACTCCCTCTCTGGGCTCTGCCCTCTGCCTGCCTTCCTCCAGTGCGCACAGACTAAAAGCCTTCTGTATGGACCGAGCCTCAAAGTCTCCTTTTCAGTCACATGTACCTGCTCTTCCTGATTCACAGTAAATCCATGTGATCAGACGTTTCTGCAGCATTATATGTAACTTGCTCTTATATCTTTCTACATTGGATTACTGTTAACTTTAGTAGACTAAGTTTTTTGAAGACGGGTGAATTTATGAGTCATTTTACATTCACTTAGTGTTAAAATATCATCTTAAAGGATAACCATGGTATTTTGTACATGTCATTTTATCAACTGCCACTTATATTTTTAACTATAAAAAATACCTTCTATTCCCAGCAACTTGAACATTGTTTTACTTAAAGTAACTGATGTCGTACATATGAGAGCATTGAATTGTTCAGTAGTCATCTCAGATGTGATCAAAGATTTCCTTAATGTGAACTAAAACAAAATAAGGAGTGGAAATTTAAAATCACATAAGGTGTGAAGGACTCTTATTAAAGATTTACAGGCTAGACTTTAAATAGAACTTTTGCATCAAAATAGAAAGCTCATTTATGTTTTGTAATGTTCCCCATAAGTGACCAAAATATATTATCTACAGAGTGAGTGATAGATTAGTATTCAAACATGTGACATACTTTGCCATCCTTCTCTTAGTCTTTTCTTATCATTCATCAAGAACAAAGTTTCCAATAAAGCATGATGTTTTTATCAGTACGTGAGAACCCACTGAATGAAAGCTAAGATTCTACCTGACATAATTTAAAAATAAACCAGAGTCCAAGCTGCCCTTAAATGTTAAATGTAAGACAACCACCTTTTGGTGGTTTATTATGTTATTTACCAGCTTAAATAGGGCTTCCCAGGTGCTCACTGCTTCCCACCTGCCAATGCGGGAGACGTAAGAGACTCAGGTTTGATCCCTGGGTTGGGAACATGCCCTGGAGGAGAAAATGGCACCCTAGTCCAATATTCTTCCTGGGAGAATCCTATTGACAGAGGAGCCTGGGGGGCTATAGTCCATGGGGTCACAAAGACTAGGACATGACTGAGCATCTGAGTGCGCTCACACACACACAGACACACAGACACAAACAGACACAGACACACAGGCACACACAGACACAGACACACAGGCACACACAGACACAGACAGACACACAGAGAAAAACATACAGACACACAAACAGACACACACACAGACAAACACAGACACACACACACACACGCGCGCGCACAGACACAGAAACACAAACACAAACAGACACAGAAACACAGACACACACAGACACATACACACACACACACAAATACACAGACACACAGACACAGACACACAGACACACACACACACACAGAGAAAAACATACAGACACACACACACAGACACACACACAGACACACACACAGACACACACAGACACAGACACACAAACATAGACACACAGACACAGATATAGACACACACAGACACATAGACACACACACGCACACACACACAAATACACAGACATACACACACAGACACAGACACAGACACAGACAGACACACAGACACACACACACACACACACACACACAGACACACAGACACACAGACACACACACAGACACAGACACACATATACACACACACACACAGACACAGACACAAACACACACAGACACACACACAGACACACAGACACACACACAAACACAGACACACAGACACACACAGACACAAACACACACAGACACAGACACATAGACACAGACACATAGACACACAGACACACATACGCACACAGACACAGAAACACAAACACAAACAGACACGGAAACACAGACACACACAGACACAGACACATAGACACACACACGCACACACACACAAATACACAGACACACAGACACAGACACAGACACACACACACACACAGACACAGACACACACACAGACACAGAAACACACAGACACACACACAGAGAAAAACATACAGACACACACACAAACAGACACACACACACAGACACACACACAAACACAGACACACAGACACACACACAGACACACAGACACACACAGACACAGACACACATACATAGACACACAGACACAGATACAGACACACAGACACACACACAGACACAGACACAGACATACACAGACACACATACCCAGACACACACACAGACACAGCCAGACACACACACAGGCACACATACACACAGACACAGACACACACATAGACACACACACAGACACATACACACACACATGGAGACACACAGATACATACAGAGACACACACACACAGACACACTGAAACACACACACACAGACACACAGACACGCACACACACAGACACACACACAGATACACAGAGACAGACACACACAGACACACACAGACACAGATACAGAAACACAGACACACAGACACAGACCCACACACAGACACACACAGACACACACAGACATACATGTAGACACACACACTGACACACACAGACATACACACACAGAGACAAATACACACAGACACACACACACATCACACAGACACATACACAAAGACAGACACACACACAGACACACCCACACACACACACAGGCACACCCAGACACACACACAGGCACACATACACACAGACACATACATAGACACACACACAGACACATACACACACACATGGAGACACACAGATACACAGACACAGACACACACACAGACACACACAGACATACACAGATGCACACAGACACACACACAGACACACACATTCACATACACACACACACGGAGACACACAGACACACACATAGACACAAAGACACACAGACACACACACAGACACACACCTACACACAGACACATACACACACACACGGAGACACACAGATGCACACACAGACACACAGACACACAGACACAGACACACACACATAGACACACAGACACAGACACACAGACACACACACATAGACACACACAGAGACACACAGACACACACACACACATGACACACAGACACAGACACACACACATAGACACACACAGACACAGACACACAGACACACAGAGACAAACAGACACAGACACACACAGAGGCACACACACACAGGCACACATACACACACACACGGAGACACACAGATACACAGAGAGACACACAGACACACACACACGGAGACACACACACACAGACACACACACACACACACATAGACATACACATACAGACATACAGACACACAGACACACACACACAGACACAGACACACATATATAGACACACAGACACAGATACAGACACACACATACACACACACGCTGACACACAGACACAGACAGAAACAGACACACACACAGACAGATACACACAGACACACACACACACATAGATACAGAGACACATACATGCACACAAAGAAACACACAGACACATACACACACACACGGAGACACACAGATACATGGAGAGACACACAGACACACACGGACACACACAGACACAGACACACTGACACACAGACACGCACACACACAGACACACACAGAGACACATACACACACATACACACACAGACACACACAGACACACACGCAGAAATACACACATACAGTGACAGACACACAGACACATGCACACAGAGACACACACACAGAGACACACAGGCATATACACACACATACACAGACACACAGACACACTCAGCATAATTAGTTGTTCCTTCTTCAGGATCAGTAAACTGAATTACTTAACCTTTGTCTTTTTTCCAGATTGTCACTTGGCAAACCTGGTTAACTCCTGCAGCACTATTAAGCACACACACAAAGACACACACAGACACACACACACAAAGACACAAACATTACGGCAAAGACTGAATTGTAGTTTTCTAGGTATCTATTTGGATACTGGCTTAACACTCTATCTAATATTTGTGGAATATGTTTTTAAGTAAGTGCATTAGTAACAAATAAAATGGGCTTTTAAGAGAAATGTAATAAAACTTTCTCTTCTCATTATTTTCACCAGGATATTAGACTATGCTAACTGCTAAGTCACTTCAGTCGTGTCCGACTCTGTGCGACCCCATAGACAGCAGCCCACCAGGCTCCCCCGTCCCTGGGATTCTCCAGGCAAGAGTACTGGAGTGGGGCGCCATTGCCTTCTCCGAGGATATTAGACTAGAAATCATCCTAATACAATTATTCAGTAGGTATCTTTTTGCAGTGAGGACTAGCCTATTGTTTGTTTGTTTTATATTTATCCATAATGCTCGTTTAAAGGTAGTTCAAATTGTCAGAAATTCTTTAATGATTAGGGAGTATTTGAGGCAATATTTGAACCATGTATCTCATTAGACATTAAAATGTTTTTCCTTAATTAAAACATCCCCAAATGTCATGATATCAATTATTTTTTGAGTAAAAACGAAATTTTCCTAAATATATAGATACTCAGTTTAGAGAATCTGAAATTAGTCATCCAGTCTTTTTTACTCTATGTTCAACAAAAAGAGGAAGCACAATTATATATGCTAGTACTACATATGCTAGTAACAATCATTTCAAGAGTGATTGTTACATAGTTTACCCCAGGCTCAAACACACATGAACCCTTGATGTTAAAAGTATCAGGATACATTTCATGGAATTGAAAAGGAAATTCATGGAATTTCTGTTTCTTATTCAAGGGGAACAGTGTGATAATATTAACCATGTACACTCTGATAATAGTTGCCCCATCGCACCCCACCACAGGATCACCACCACTATAATAAAACAAAGAAGAAAATATTAGTTGGAAACAAATGAACAAGAAAAGGAAATGCTTAAAGCAAAAATCTAGCTGAAACTTGAGCTAAAATAATTGAAACATGGATGATTTGAAGGTACAGGAAAATCCTTTTTCTCAAAATTATAATTAGTTGCTGCTTCAAAGTTGTAAAAATCTGAACACTCCTTTGCATTCTTCAGCTCTTGCAAATGAGAAAAACCTGAATGGGTTCATTAAATATAAAAACAGAGCAATGACTAGTCTTAAAAATACTGAGATGACTGTTAATACAGATATTTTACCCTGAGAAGCCAGGCATCCTCTTTTTAACAATGGGACATTCAAAGCTGTTTATCTAGGATCTGTTTTGGTTTTCTCTGTATGGAATTGTGCCTTGAAATTATTATTTGTTTTTATGGAGATCCGTGAGTTTCTGTTTGAGCAGTTCTTCTTAGGATATTAAATATTCATTTGATAACCACTGAGCTCCTACTTTGTGCTAGACGCTGCAGTAGACACTGTATGTAACATTGACATTACGCTTGCCTCCTAGAATTTATGATGGAAAGGAAGAAGGAGACAGTTAATGAGGGCATACAGTAAACAAATTATGCCAGGCAGAGACAAGTGCTAGGAAGAGATCGAATAAGGAAGAGAAAGTGACCGTGGAGAAGGGAGGGCAGGGTAGACACTTCTGGTAAAGTGTTCAGGAAAGACCTTTCTCAGGAGATGCTTTGTGAGACTAGGGGAAGAGCTTCCTCCCAGAAGCAGAGAGACCATATTAGAAGACCAGGGACACACAGACAGGAACTGGAGGGACAGCAGTGTGGTGGTGAGACGTGGTCAGGTTTAGATATTTGTGTCCGCGGGGCTTGCTGGTGGATTAGATATAACGTATGAGAATGACTCCACACTTTTGCTCTGACCATATACATTGACTTGCCCAATGGATACCAAGAGAAATGTTGAGTCTGGAGAGCAGGTTCAGAGGTTGTCTGACAGGCTTATGTTCATCAGCTGTGGAGTTTAGGGAAGAGGCCCAGCGTGGAGACAAATTTGAGAGTATTGAGAGTGGTTAAAGCCTTGGTACTAGATGAGATTACCTAAGAAGAAAGGATGAAAGACTGGGCCTTGGAGCACTCCAAGAGGACATAAACCAGTGACTGAGAGGTATAAGATGTTCAGGACAGAAGGCAGAAATGTAAAACAGACAGGATAGAACTAGACTGTTGGAATCAGTATTACTTAAAACTGAGATGAATCAAGACATCTTTTCTGATGTGATGGCCTTACTGGGGCCCTGTTGGGCTGGACATTCTTACTGTCATTCACCCTGTGTGTGCAGTGTGAGCTCAGTCGTGTCCAACTCTGCGCGACCCCATGGATTGTAACCCACCAGGCTCCTCTGTCCATGGGATTCTCCAGGCAAGAATGCTGGAGTGGGTTGCCACTTTCTCCTCCAGGTAATGTTCCTCACCTAGGGGTTGAACCCAAGTCTCTTGTGCCTCCTGCACTGGTAGGCAGATTCCTTACCACTGAGCCACCAGGGAAGCCCACATCATTCATCCTAGAAGAGGCAAGTTCAAGGCCGGGAAACAGAGCTATACAAAGTAGGCCTTATATGGGGTGTGGCATGATAGCTTTCTCTTATACCACTGGAGCTCTTTGCAGCTGGGCCTGGACTAGGTGTTCAGAGGCCCATGGAGGCCCTCCTGGAGGAAGGGGCAGTCTGTCCTGGGAC
This sequence comes from Odocoileus virginianus, assembly GCF_023699985.2. Lineage (NCBI taxonomy): Eukaryota > Metazoa > Chordata > Mammalia > Artiodactyla > Cervidae > Odocoileus > Odocoileus virginianus. The sequence goes on along the minus strand of NC_069674.1, from coordinate 91,651,857 downwards.
TTGAAAGTGGTGGAGCTAGACCTTGAAGCTGATTGTAAAATGGAGGAGGAAGCTCTGTGGGCCTGGTGAATTCATACCTAGACGTTCATTCCAAGTGCATGTGGGGCTGTATTTCCCTTCTGACATCTTTTCTTTTCTTTTTTTTAATTCTTATCAAAAATTATGCCCTGGGTTTACGCTGCAGTGGATCAAAGTGAATTAACCTAAATATGGACTCCCTCGAATGGAATGGAAAGGAGAACAGACTCTGGTGCCAGACATAAGAAATAAATCACACTGCCACTGCTTGTTAACTGAAAAATCAGTTAGGAAGTGAATTAACCAGTTTAGGAGAGACAGCATAGGAACCAGATGTAAGCAGTGGGAAAGAGCATGTAAAGACATAGATTAAAGAGACATTGCTGGCTAATCATAAGTGAAGCAGAGGAGAAATTTTTAAATGGCTCTGAGATTATTACTTGGGTTATTAAATAAATTACCATCAACCCCCCAAAAAGGACTAAAAGAGGAGGGCCATGTTTCAGTCAGAGTTATAATGAAGTGATAATTAAGTTTTGAACATGCTGCGTATTTGGCAGAGGAGTTCAAGAAGCAACTGAGGATGGAGTCAGGCTCAAAAATACTCTGTACGATCGCTGTTGTTCAGTTGCTGTCGTGTCTGACCCTGAGATTCCGTGGACTGTAGCCCACCAGGCTCCTCGGTCCATGGGATTTCACAGGCAAGGATATTGGAGTGGGTTGCTCTTTCCTTCTCCAGAGGATCTTCCTGACCCAGGGATTAAACCTGTGTCTCCTCCATTGGCAGGCAGATTCTTTATCATCAGGGAACCATCAGGGAAACACAGTTTATGAAACACAGATTATGAAGCATGAATAAATTACTATGAGTATGAATGGTATTGATACACTTCAGAAACATAAAATGCATCAGTTTTTCTTCTATTATTTGGGGCATGGGAAAATATCTCTTTTCTAGGCATATCTTTTTTTCCCAGCTTTATTGGGATACAATTGACATGAGATTATGTAGGTCTAGGTGTACAACATGATGACTCGACATATGTATATTGTGAAATGATTACCACAATAATATTAGTATTAGTTAAAACCTCCATCATCTCACATAGTTACCATTTGTGTGCGCTGAGAATAATTAAGATCTAGTCTCTTAGCAACTTTCAAGAAACAATGCAGTATTTCATACTATAGTCACAATGCTGTACAAGAGATCCTCAGAACTTTGTCTTATAAATTATTTATAACTTAAATATATGACTGAAATATAACTTGTTTACAACTTAAATAACTTGTAAGTTATTTTTCTTATAGCTGGAAGTTTGTATCCTCTGATCCACATCTCCCCATTTTATCTCCCTCAGCCCTTGGCAGCCGTTCTCATTTGTTTCTATGAATTCAACTTTCTAAGATTCACGTATTATTGACATCTTACAGTATTTGTCTTTCTCTAACTTATTTCACTTAGCATAATGCCCTTCTGGTTTATCCATATTGTTGCAAATGGCAGAATTTCCTTCTTTTTAAAGGCTGAATAATATTCTAGTGTGTGTGTGTGTGTGTGTGTGTGTGTACACATATATATATGTATATGTGTATATATACATACACAGGATTCCCAGTTGGTTCAGTGGGTAAAGAACTTGCCTGCCAGTGCAGGAGATGTAAGAGACATGGGTTCAATCCCTGGGTTGGGAAGATCCCCTGGAGGAGGGCATGCAACCCATTCCAGCATTCTTGCCTGGAGAATCCCATGGACAGAGGAGCCTGGTGGGCTACAGTCCATAGGGTCGCAAAGACTTGGACACAAATGAAGTGACTTTGCCCACATTCATGCATTATATATGTAGATATTATTTGTCATTCTGTTAATATAGTATACCACATTTGTTGATTTGCTTCTGATGAACTATTCTTGCATCCCAGAAATAACTCCCACTTGATCATGGTATGATTCTTTACATGTGCTGCTGGATTTGGTTTGCAGGTATTTTGTTGAGAATCTCTGCATATATATTCATCATGGATATTGGTCTGTAGTTTTCTTTCCTTATAATGTCGTTTTCTGGCTTTGGTAATGATGGCTTCATGGAATGAGTTTGGGAGTGTGCCTTCCCTCATCAGTTTTTGAGAAGATTTTGGGAAGGACTGGTATTAATTCTTCTTTAAATATTTGTTAGAATTCACCAGTGAAACCAGCTAGTCCTGGGCTTTTCTTTGTTGGGAATTCTTTGATTCAGTATTCTTATGCATTATTGGGTTTTGGTTTTCTATTTCTTCATGATTCAATCTTGGGAGGTTGTATGTTTCTAAGAATTTATCCATTTCTTTTAGTTTGTACAATTTGTTGGCATATACTTATTCATATTATTTTCTTACAATCCCTTGTATGTCTGTGGTATTCATTTCAGGTTCCCTTCTTTCATTTATAATTTTTTTTTTTTAATTTGAACCCTTTTTCTTTTCTTGACTTGTCTAGCTAAAGGTTTGTAAATTTTATTTATCTTTTTAAAAACTAACCCTTAGTTTTCTAACCTATTATTTTTCTATTCTATTTCATTTACTTCGGCTCTAATCTTTATCATTTCTTTCTGCTAACTTTGGGTTTAGGTTATTCTTCTTTTTCTAGTTCTTTGATCTCTCTCCTTTTCCTTGGTGTATGCATTTCTAGCTATAAATTACCTCATTGAACTGCTTTGGGTGCATCTCATAAGTTTTGTTTTGTGTTTCTACTTTCATTTGTCTCCATATTTTTTTATTTCCTTATTGATTTTTCAGTCCACTGATTGTTCAGGACTGTGTTATTTTAATTTTCACGTACCATATTTGTGAATTTTCTAATCTTTCTCATGTTACTGGTTTCTGGCTTCATACCACTGGGGTCAGAAAAGATACTTGACATAATTGCAGTGTTCTTAGCTTTGCTGAGACTTGTCTGATGGCTTAGTATTTGATTCATCCTGGATAATGTTCCATGTAGGTCTGAGAAGAATGTGTATTCTGCTGCTGTTGAAATGTTTTGTATATATGTCTGTTAGAGTTATTGGGTCTATACTGTTGTTCAAATGCTGTTTCTTCATTGATTTTCTGTCTGGAAGACCTATCCATTAATGTCCCCCAGCACATTATTTTTTCTGATGAAAAATTATAGTCTCCTCTTTTTGGATGGATTTAAACATACTGTAAACTTAATGCCACCATGCTCTGCATACTGTTACTTCTACCTGCAATTCTGTTCCCCTACCTCTTGTCTGATACCCATTGAGTTCTTTGAATATTCAGCTTAACATTTGAATATACAGTTTATGTTTTTCTGTTAAGCTACTGTGACTGTCAGGTAAATTTTGTGCAGGCGTAGGGTTTGATAATAGCTTCTATATTACTACTCGGAAGTCCTGTTGAATATCATAGCAGTTAAGTGTTTGTGTGTCTAGCACCTCCACTGAACTAATTCCTTCTACTAGAAATCATGTCTTCTGTTTATCCAGACCTTCAAACATGGAAAATTCTAATAAAAACATACTGAAACAAAGTGAGAAACTCTAGAAACAGCAATAGATAAAAAAATGAGTGGTTGGAACTTCCCTGGTGGTCCAGTGGTTAAGAATGTGCCTTGCAGTGCAAGGGACACAGATTCAATTCCTGGGTGGGGAACTAGGATCCCACACGCTGCAGGGCAACCAAGCCTGCCTACTGCAACTAAGACCTGATGCAGTGAAATTAAAAAAAAAAAAAAACAAAAAAAACAGTGGCAAATGTCAAGAAGGACATTAGTTGCAGTATGTATATGCTTAAGTATGTAGTTGAAAATCAGATTTTGGAAGACAGAATACTACAGACATCAGATTTGACCTGGGTCCTGGTATTCACATAGGGGAAACAAGGTAAATTACTCAGTTTTTTTATTTGAAAGAAGAAAACCTACCCTTTCTTAAAATTAGTATTTCTTCAAAATGTCTAATCATTGATTACTAGGATGCTTGTTGAAAACACAGATCATTAGCCCCTCTCCTGATGATTCTGATTTGGGAGGTCTGTAATAGGGACCAGGAATTTGTATTTTATAAGCACTACAAGGTGATTCTCATTATTAGCCAAGTTTGAAAAACCATAACTAAATTCAGAGGTTCACAGAGCTCCTAGTGTCTCAGTAATTTTTTCATGGTCCCTCTAGCCAAAAGAAGTAACCCAGAGTTCCTTTTATTAATAGATGTTGTTGAGTCACGTCCGACTCTTTTGCAACCCTACAGACTGTAGCCCGCCAGGCTCCTGTATACATGGGACAGATTCAGACAACTTAATAGTTGTTGTTGTTATCAGGGTCCAACAGATGGCACTGTATTTCCCTCCAAAAGTTAAAATATCCCATAAAACTATGATTTCTCTGAAGCACCCCATCAGCACATAGTTTATGAACTGTAGCCTAAAGGGAGCATTTTCCTGGCATAGCATTGAAATTAAATATTTGAATAGGCCTGCTATAGAAAGACTATGCAACAAAATAGACTGTGTGTTCTATGAGTTTGATCTTTTTCTATCATTTGCTGCAGTTTTCGTATGGTTGTTATTGCTCACAAAGCAGGAGTATCATTCTCCCATAAAGAGCCAGAGAGCAAACATTTCAGGTTTGCAAAGCCCCAGATGATTTCTGCTGCGTTGTCTTTTCTGTTGCAGCCCTTTAAACCTGTAAAAATCATTCTTATCTCTTGAATTTGACCCACAGGCTATATAGAACCAAAGGGTTCTAGTTATAAGCCTAGTATAAAACATTAAAGTACAATTTAGTGACGGTGATTCTGTAAGGCTGTAAGCTCTCAATATTTTACTATCTCATCTGTTTTGGCTTTGAGGAAGTGTGTGCAGAAATGCATCCCAGCAACTAATGTTTTGTTGTTGTTTTGTCAGTTTGTTGTTTGTGACCCCATGGGCTATTGCCCGCCAGGCTCCCCTGCCCATGGGATTATCCAGGCAAGAATACTGGAATAGGTTGCCGCTTCTTTCTCCAGGGGTCTTCCCCATTCAGGGATGGAAGCCATGCCTCCTGCATTGGCAGTAGATTCTGTACCACTGAGCCACCCGGGAAGCCACTATTATGTGAATATGCAACTAATACGGCCTGCTTGATTTCAAAGCTAGTCTAACAAGCTGTCATAGAAGCTTGCTTTTTATTCTTCATTTAATGAGAATTTGCAAGTTTTTCTCCAGCTTAATAAAGAATATCTTTAAATTTTCAAGAAAAGGGAGACTAACCTTTTATCACTGGCTTGCTAATTACTGAAAATGGCAAATGAGAGTTCACAATTACAACTAATACAGCAAGCTTTAGCTTATGCTAGAATATGGTAGAATATGCCATTTGAGACTTATAGTCTTTTTTCCCCCAAAATTAGTATTGCTGTCTTGAAAATATGCGTTGTGCTTTGGTTAGTCTTTAGGTTTTATGTCAGTTTTTTGTTTTTTTTTCTTCAATCTAGTCTGATAAGTACTGTTGCAATGCTGGTCATAAGGAGACAAATATAGCAATAATGGTCTTGAGAAAAATCGGGAAATTTCTTGAGGAAATTTCAATCCATTTTAAAAAGTGCACCATAAAAATTCTTCCAGTATCTCACAGCCTCCACCAAAAATAGATTTATTCATTAAATATTTCCCAGATCTTTATCAGTATTCCTCCTTATTTGTTGTTATAAGTACCCTGAATTTCAGTGATCATGTTTTGTAATTAAATTTATTCATGTGGACATTCAATTACTTTCTTTTTCTCTCATGACTTCAGTATTTCACGAGCGCGGAGACAAGGTCAGATTTGCTCACCATTCTATCCCCAGACACACAGAATTGTGCCTACTGCCTGTTAAGTGTTCAATAAATATTTGCACATTATGGGTCAGGCACACTGTTGCAATGAGTCAAACTTATCTAGTGGAAAGCATTATGGATTTAGTGATTAGCGGATAAATTCCAGGACCACTACTAATTTTCCTTGGATTACCTGAAACGAGAGAATTTCCTCGTCTGTAAAAACCGGCATATTTCTACCTGTCGCCACCTCACCGAGACGTTGCTAGGATCACGTGGCAGAGAGCATTTATTTGCTCTGCGTAAAGAGGATGTGTTACAGACATCAGTCTGACCCAGGACTCTCCGGGCAGCTACTGGGGCACGTCCACGTCACCCCGTTACATAAGGGGCCCGCCCGTCCGGAGTCCTCTGAAATCCCTGACCCCGAGTCACCGGCCACCGCCCCGAGGACGCCATAGGATGCCTTGAGGCTAGGCGGTGCAGGGTGGCGCCCGCCCGAAGATTGCGGCCGGCCGGCGGTAGTGAGTTTGTGAAACAGCTGCGGCTCTCGGCGCTAAGACCGGAAACCCCACCACACCCACCCGCAGCTAGCCAGCTCCTGGTCGGTTTGAACTTGACCCTGTTTTCCCGTTGCTAGGAAACCCGGCTCCGGCGCGCCCCCCACTGGCCCGCGCCCGGGCGCGCACGGGAAGGGGGCGGGGCCCCGGCAGGCGCCGGGGGCGGTCGGCAGAGCACCGTTAAGGCTGCCCGGCGCCGGGCCAGCGCCCCTGGAAGCGGCGTCTCGTCCCCTGCCACCGCCCAGGCCTCGCCGGCGCCCTCCCGCTGGTATCAACGCACTCCCAAGTGGCAGAGAGCCACGCTGGATCCGCGCGCGGGAAGGACATTCAGTCAGGTGAGCCGCAGCGGGACGGGCGACTGATGTGGCCACGCCCTGCTGAGGGAGACCTGCCGGCCGGGTGCGGAGGGAACAGACGAGGGGATCGTGCTGCGAGGGCAGCGGGCCTTCCCCGGCGGGTGCACCAGCTCGGATCAGTGACGCCTGGGGACCTGCGCCGCCGTAGGGAGGACCCTTCGGCCAGAGGAGAAGGAGTTAACAGGCCGGCGGTGACCGCGGGCCTCGGATGTGAGCACCTCGGCGCGGCGTCCTTGGGCTGCGCTGCAGGTGCGCCCGGGCGGGCGGAGCGAGCGGGGTGGCGGGGACCTGGCTGGGTGGCCGAATCTCCCTTTCCCCTGCAGGGGTCGCTCGGCTCCCTCTGCAGGCGCCCTGTTTTCTAACTCGAGGGCAACAGGTGGTGCTTTTGGTTCGAGGGAGAGCCCCACTGCGCCGCGCGGGGAGCGGCAGTTACTCTCACCAATTAGGGCGCGGGGGCGGGCGTGGCGTGGACGCGCTGACGCCGGGGACCAATGGGATTCGGGCTCGGGGGGTGGGCCGTGAGGGGTGGGCGTGGTCCGAGTCTGGAACCAAGGTTTCTAGGGCTGCAACCGCCAGAGCTTCCTGGAGAGCTAAGCTGAGCGGGCGTGGGGTGCTTGTCCGCCCCAGTGTCCAGAAGCCTACCAATGCTTTCTCATTTGGACCCACGCTCCAATTCAGGAGGTGAGAACATTGTATTTTGGGAGCGGGTGGCGGGCATAAGATAATAGTGACCTTGGGTATGCTGTTAAGCTTGTGGAATTAGATCCTGAGGATCAGATTATGTTACAAATTTTCTGCAAAAAAAAAAAAAAAGGGCACTTACGTGGTTACTGTGACTTGGACCAGTTGCTGGTAGATTGTCTCCGTATGAGGTCTCTGAGATCTAGGGACCCAGAGGAGTAAAGTACATATTACTGTAATTTCAGTGAATGTTAAAGAATTTCAGTGGCAGTGCTTATTCTGTCGTTCGCCTCGGTTTGCGTATGATTCTTATCTCATTTGGTTTGTTTACTGAGGCAACTTTTATTTATCAAGTTCCTCGTGTCGCTTATTTTAGCAGGAAGAGAGAGTAACAATTGTACATTATTTCACAAGAATAACATTGATTTTCCCTCTCAGCAGTTTGGTAACTGGATCTCCTAGGAAGAGAAGTTCTTAAAGAGTAAGAAGAAAGCATTTCAATTTGGAACACTTCTCTGCAACTGGAAATGGGGAATGGACTGTCAGACCAGACTTCTATCCTATCCAGCCTGCCTTCATTTCAGTCCTTCCACATTGTCATCCTGGGTTTGGACTGTGCTGGAAAGACAACCGTGTTATACAGGCTGCAGTTCAATGAATTTGTAAATACCGTGCCTACCAAAGGATTTAACACGGAAAAAATTAAGGTAACCTTGGGAAATTCTAAAACAGTCACTTTCCACTTCTGGGATGTAGGTGGTCAGGAGAAGTTAAGGCCACTGTGGAAGTCATATACCAGATGCACCGACGGCATTGTGTTTGTCGTGGACTCTGTTGATGTTGAAAGGATGGAAGAAGCTAAAACTGAACTTCATAAAATAACAAGGATATCAGAAAATCAAGGGGTCCCTGTGCTTATAGTTGCTAACAAACAAGACCTGAGGAACTCACTGTCTCTCTCAGAAATTGAGAAATTGTTAGCAATGGGTGAACTGAGCTCATCAACTCCCTGGCATTTGCAGCCCACCTGTGCAATCATAGGTGATGGACTGAAAGAAGGACTTGAGAAGCTACATGATATGATAATTAAAAGAAGAAAAATGTTGCGGCAACAGAAAAAGAAAAGATGAATGGTGATACCTTTTATATCTGCGTGGAGTAGGTTTTCTCTGGTCTGATTTTGACAAATGGAAGAGTGTCTTCAGCCTGGTTTACCTGCCTGCCTTCCTGGATGCTGTTAAAGCTTTGTTTTGTTGAACAATCAGATGTCCAGCTCTGTTGCCTTGTGGAAAATGAGTGAATGCACTGCTTCTTAAAATGGTCTCTTCTCCCTACCCCACAAATCTTCTGGTACTGCCATTTTGGGAAGCCAAGCAAGGATAGAAAATTGACCAGAAAACAGTTAGGGAAATTTGACCTGAAGTTAGTGAAATAAAACTTTGAAGAGTGTCTGCCTAGTGTTTTGTGCTTACACCTTTGGGGGGCGGGGGAAGCCGTTGCAAAGAAATTGTATACAAGGCTTTGTATGTTAAGATAAAGTGCTCATGAAGGGAAATGTTAAAGTAGATTATTATATATACAGTTATATTGATCACATTGGTCCAACCAGTCAGGGACAAGGAGGAAGTGTTTGGTTTCTTAAGATTTGGCCAAATGAATCTTGACATTTTCTGGAATTAAATACTCTAATGCTATATGTTAATTCTAGATGATGTTTAAGTTGGTCTGACTTCAAATAATAAAAAGGTATTTAGGGCATATTCAAGTGCATGGATTAGTTTTTCTGACAAAGCATGTTTTGGTGTATAGTCTTTTACCTTTTAGAAACAGCTATGCATCTTTTTACACGGTCAGGTTTAAAACACCTTTTGGGGGGCTTAGGGCTGTTGAAATATTTTGTTGCCAGAATCACTTTTAGTTGAAGAACCTAAAGTAATAACTTTTATATAGTAGATTTGGGCATGTAGACTAATCTTAAATGCATATGCTTTGATATGTATATGGATTTATGAAGAAAGCAATTGATTAATTCAGTCAAGAGGATGTAATTACAATACCTGGTCTCTAAAGTATTCCAGTTGTAAATTATTTGTTTTATTTGCTGGCTGAACACAGATGTGGTTTTTCATATATTTTTGTAGTGTTTTGAGAAGAGCAGAAGCTTTATAAACACCACCTAATGCACTGTGCAGTGAAAATGTAAGCGATATCCTTATGTGCTCTGAGCTTTAATTTTTTTGTTTACAAACTGAACAGTGTTATGCAGGCAGTCTAGTCCTTATTATAAGGTAGAGAGAAATGATATAGTACTGCAGATAAGAATTGCGATTATAGAAAATGAAGGGGAAAGTAGCAAAGCTGTGTTTTGTGAAAATTCACTAGAACTGTTTATGTTGGACTCCAAAAAATGCTCTAAATTAAAAGGAGGGCAAACCTTTACCTAATTCTTATCTGCAGGTGAAGACTTGCTTCCTGTGATGACATGTTAGCAAATCAACTTGATTTCTGTGTGTTAACGCCCACACCTATTTGTTTTGAAGATAACCAAAAGAAATGCACTTTGCTAGCAGGGTTTGGTTTGGGATTGTTGTTGTTGTTGTTACTTTTTCTTTTTTTCTTAAATGGAGTTTTTGGAAACTTGGTTCTTGTTACACACAAAATGAAGTAGCTTCCTGTGGAGCCTTCATGTGTTAAGTGTATTAATACCTGCACTAGTGACAGTCACTTAGAATGTTTATATTTATAGAAATGTGGATAAGAACTACCAATAAACTACTTGAGGCAATAGGAGAAGTGTTTGGCTTTGAGTTTTAATGTATATATTTACACTTTTGATAAAGTTACTCAGTAGTAGTTGGAAACAACTTTGAAAGCTGGGTTTCATGGTCCTATAGTCATGTGACACAGTCACTAAGAAGTGGTTTTCTGGGAGAACCTTTTTTATTACCCTCACTCTGTGAGATCATGATGTATACTCTGTACATCACTAGATCCAAGATGGATTCATAAAACTTGCTGAGAAAAAAATCTGAATCAGTTTAGATCCAGGATGGATTAATAAAACTTGCTGAGAAAAAAATCTGAATCAATTTAGGTTTTCAGCCTTCCTGTATGTAGTTCTGTGTAAAATAGTACAGTTATAACTATCTCTTGAGGGTTTAGGTGTTAGTCTTACTTTGCAAGAACTTGATAAGCAAATCTACATTATCTAAGAATTCCATATTTAGTGAACAATAAGAAAAGAGAAAATGGTATGGACACTATATTAGTTTTTATTTATAAAACACATTTTCAACTAGAAAACTCATAAAATTTTCCAGTTTGCTAAGTTCAGTTTCTTCACCACCTATTTTCGCTGTTGATACTATAGGATAGGGTAATAAGGAGTCTTGAAATAAACCCTGAAGTGTTTAGACAATACTTTTATATCTATTTTTTTTTAATTAAGGTACACCTTTTCTAAAGTATATTTCTAAAGTATTTCCTTGTATTTGAATTTATTTGATTTAATACCAAATATTAAGAACTGCAATGGCTAAATCTAAATTTCTATCAAAAATGTTTTTTAAAAAGAGGTTTTGATACTAAGACTTAATTTTAAATGCCCATAGTTGCTCTAAATTAGAATTAGATTATAAACACTTGGAAAAGAAAAAGTTATATGCTTAAATAGCCAGCAAAGATTACTAAGAAGTAATCATGGAAAAATACAACATTAGAAGCCAAAAATGAAGTTATTAGTATAAATATATATTTGTATGTATAGAAGGATGATGGTTTCTGAACAGAGGGAAAGGGGGGATGTGAAATGTTTTTGCTGGTACAAGGCATTTGACACTTAAAGAATGTTTCATTAATTATTCATGTTGACCTGGAAAGAGGTCTTTAGAGGGTAGAGTGTTGCAGGGTTCTATTTAATAGAATTTCATCAATGATGTAAACAAAATGGTTTCTTCAGCAATAACAAAGATGCAAAAGAATGTTTCTTTAAACTTTTGATGATGTAACAGTCAATATTTAGTTAAAAGAACTTGGAATCTTGAGTATACCATCATTTGAGGTTGGAATTTTGCATTTAGGGTTTAAATTTAGCAGAACACCCTGTGGAAGAAGTGATGTTTGTGCAACATTTAGTGAAAATACTGAATAGTCACTGAATTATACATCTAAAAATAACTAAATAGAAAAGTTTATGTGTGTTTTACCACAGTAGGACTTCAGCAGAATATTAAATATGACACTTAGTTTCAAAGAATCAGCTTGACTAGAGTGAGAGCAATGTGATTTAGAGACCAGATTCAGTTACAAATTACATGGAAGGCAGGGATGTTTAAAGCTTAATATGAACCAATGTACCATGTTAAACTAATCATAAAGTTCATATTAAAATATGTGACAATTAGAAAAAATAATCGCAACAAACCACGACTGAAGCGTGTGTCAGATTCTGTGAATGTAAGATAGACATGTAAGAATACCTATTCAGGAAACTAGTTTAGGAGGATGTTAGGTGTACTGTCTAAAAACGGCATATGAGATCTGAGGTTAGATGGGTGTTCATGTCCTGGCTCTCCCACTGTTACACAGGTAGCCTTCTGGCAAGTTCTTTGAAACTTCTCATGGTGTGAATTTCTTCTGGTAAAATAAAAGATGACTGCGTAGAATTTTGAGAAGATTGAATGAAATAATGTAAGTTATTTAGCACATTACCACCAAGCATTTGATAAGAACTTGATAAATATTATTATTAACCAGTACAAATCTGTATATGTTGAGAGACAGTATGATATAGTTGATAAATTCAAACAGTTTCAATACTATAAAATTCAGACCTTTTTAAAAAGTGCTTTTTCAGAAGTGCAATATCTGGGTTGTAGTAGACATTCAGTAAAACCTTGTTTAATGAACTTTAATCGATGCCAGCAAAAACACTCTCCTAAGTATAACATCCTACAGCTTTTTATATATCCACGTGCATATAAACAAAAGAAGGGAGCTTTGCTTGTGAACTGTGCTAAATATCTTAAGAAGTGCAGCCTTCTAAAACATGGGTGGTTGAGGAGATGCTGAAGTTGATTCATTTCAATGATGCTCTAGTTTTAAAACAAATCTTTTAACTTTTTATGACGAGAAATTTCAAGCTTATGCAAAAGTAGAATACCATAATGAACGCATAGGTATCTCTCAAGGATTACTTTCACCAATGATCAACTTTTGGTCAGTCTAATTTTCAAGATTCAGTCAGTAATTGTACATATATTATGATTGGTTGATATGTCTGTATACATCCTTTCTCTCTTTTCCTGTCCTCCCACACCCAATTCTTCCTCTCTTCCTCCATCTCCCTGTCTCCTTATTCTTTCTGCCCTGCCTTCCCCCTCCCCCCATTGCAATCTATTTTTGTATAGTTTCCCACACTTGAGATCTTGCTGAATGCATCTCCCTTTTGGTGTCTAACATGTTCTTTGCATGGACTCTCACTTTTCTTTGTTTCCCCAAGACTACTTTAAAGGTAATATTTTATACTTTCACCCATAGGTACCATGTCTGTTCCTTTTTGTGCTGGTAGTGGTCATTGATGGAAATTGTCTTAAACAACTACATCTAATACTCTCTGATGAGAGAAATAATTTGTATCTACACTATCCAGTGTGGTAGCCCCTAGCCTCTTGTGGTTATTGAATGCTTGAAGTGTGGCTGGTGTGATTGAGGAACATAATTTTTTTTTTTTTTAGGATTTTTTTTTTTTTTAATGTGGACCATTTTTAGTCTTTATTGAATTTGTTACAGTATTGCTTCTGTTTTATGTTTTGGTTTCTTGGCCGCAAGGCGTGGGGGATCTTAGCTTCCTGACCAGGGATCAAATCTGTACCCCCTTTATTGGAAGGCAAACTTTTAACCACAGGACTGCCAGGAAAGTCCTATAATTTTAAATTTTATTAAATTTAAATAGCCCACAGATGAATGTGGCTATTGCATTGGACAGGACTGGCTGATAAGAAACTTTCTCCCAGCAATGATTTGCTTCTCCTGATGTTTAGTTCTTAAAGGAAAGGCAAGGTGTGTGCGTTAGTGCTCAGTCGTGTCCAATTCTGTGCAATCCCATGGACTGACTATAGCCCGCCAGGCTCCTCTGTCAATGGGATTTCTCTGGCAAGAACACTGGAGTGGGTTGCCATTTCCTTCTTCAGGGGATCTTCTTGACTCAGGAATTGAACCCACAGCTCCTTAATTGGCAGGTAGATTCTTTACCACTGCACTGCCTGGGAGGCCTTTGAATATAATTATAACTTTACCCATTTAAATTTGATGTATTTCAACTCTCTGTAGTTATTATCCATATTTATGCTTAAATAAGGCTGTGTATTGTCACCCTGCTTATTTAATTTATATGCAGAGTACATCATGATAAATGCTGGGCTGGAAGAAGCACAAGCTGGAACCAAGATTGCTGGGAGAAATCTCAATAACCTCACATATGCAGATGACACCACCCTTATGGCAGAAAGTGGAGAGGAACTAAAAAGCCTCTTGATGAAAGTGAAAGAGGAGAGTGAAAAAGTTGGCTTAAAGCTCAACATTCAGAAAACTAAGATCATGGCATCTGGTCCCATCACTTCATGGGAAATAGGTGGGGAGACAGTGGAAACAGTGTCAGACTTTATTATTTTGGGCTCCAAAATTACTGCAGATGGTGATTGCAGCCATGAAATTAAAAGACATTTACTCCTTGGAAGGAAGGTTATGACCAACCTAGACAGCATATTAAAAAGCAGAGACATTATTTTGCCAACAAAGGTCCGTCTAGTCAAGGCTATGGTTTTTCCAGTGGTCATGTATGGATGTGAGAGTTGGACTGTGAGGAAAGCTGAGCACCGAAGAATTGATGCTTTTGAACTGTGGTGTTGGAGAAGACTCTTGAGAGTCCCTTGGACTGCAAGGAGATCCAACCAGTCCATCCTAAACGAGATCAGTCCTGGGTGTTCATTGGAAAGACTGATGCTGAAGCTGAAACTCCAATACTTTGGCCACCTCATGCGAAGAGTTGACTTATTGAAAAAGACCCTGATGCTGGGAGGGATTGGAGGCAGGAGGAGAAGGGGATGACAGAGCATGAGATGGTTGGATGGCATCCCTGACTCAATGGACATGAGTCTGAGTAAACTCCGGGAGTTGGTGATGGACAGGGAGGCCTGGTGTGCTGCAGTCCATGGGGTCACAAAGAATTGGACACGACTGAGTGACTGAACTGAACTGAACTGATGCTTAAATTGTCCTGTCTTTGGAGAACTGAGTCCTTTGACTTAACCCTAGGAATCTTTAATAATTTCTTTACTTTTTGGTTTTACAAGAAATTTCTGCCTTACCGTTTTTCTGGAATTCCTTGTTTCTTTCTTTTAGTGGGAAAAAGTATAGTCATCTGTATAAATCACTGGGTTTGCATTGTTTCTAGGCCTTTTCAGTGAATAGGACTTTTTTTTTTCTTCAAAAAAGATATATTATTAATTCACACTGATGCTTTCTGTAAAATTCAAAATGGTAGCATCTTTACCTAATCTCAGTCATACTACTTATTACCTGTTTCCACTTATGTCCCAAATCCTAGTTACCAGTGATACATGCTTATTTCTTTCCTTTATTCCACTCTAATCTCACTACATTTTCAAACTAATAACAATACTAACACAAAACAATTACTGTAAGTGGTTTAGCAATAGTTGTAGTTTCTTTTGTCCTTAGGTTACTAGGGAGCTACATTTAAAAAAAGTTCTTTTTCATGTTTGGCTACCACCAACTGGTACATGTGTAGGTACATTTGTTTCACAAAATCTTTTATTTGCTTTTAGAAATGTTGACTCTGGCTTACTTCATATATACAATTATTCCAATATATTTAATATATCTGGGAATTCCCTGGCAATCCAATGGTTAGAACTGCGCAGTTTAATTGCCAAGAGCAAAGGGTTTAACCCCTGATTAGGGAACTAAGATCTCACAAGCCACCTGGCACAGCCAAAACAACAACAACAACAACTTGGGATTAAAAATAATTTACATACCGTACTCTAGAAGCCTCTCTTTTATAAATTAAACAACATGAATATTTTCCTCAATCAGGAAAAATACTTTTCTAGGCAATTTTTGTTTTTCAGTTTTAGTTTGAGACCTATACTTTGTATAGAATTGTATGGTGAAAATTGAAGATCCTGTAGTTTGCATTGGGAAACATATAAAACGGTCTCTGGTTGTAAAAGAATTCTTACGTTCCTATTGCAGCTCTATATAATGTCAGCAAGAATATGAATAGTCATTATTTTTTTTTCTTTTTAATATAGAAACTGAATAACTGAACAGCAAGTGATTAGAAACTGTGGGCTTCCAGTGGACCAATGTATATTTAAATATTAAAATGAGAACTGCTGGTTTCTCTTAATCCATTAGTTCAGTTCAGTTGCTCAGTCGTGTCCAGCTCTTTGTGACCCCATGGACTGACTGCACGCCAGGCCTCCCTGTCCATCACCAACTCCCGGAGTTTACTCGAACTCATATCCATCGAGTCAGTGATGCTATCCAAGCATCTAATTTTCTGTCGTCCCTTCTCCCCCAGCCCTCAGTCTCTCCCAGCATCAGGGTATTTTCAAATGAGTCAGCTCTTCACATCAGATGGACAAGTATTGGAGTTTCAGCTTCAGCATCAGTCCTTCCAATGAATATTCAGGACTGATCTCCTTTAGGATGGACTGGTTGGATCTCCTTGCAGTCCAAGGAACTCTCAAGAGTCTTCTTCAACACCACAGTTCAAAAGCATCAATTCTTTGGCGCTCAGCTTTCTTTATAGTGGAACTCTCACATACATGACTACAGGAGAAATCATAGCCTTGACTAGAAGGACCTTTGTGGACAAAGTAATGTCTCTGCTTTTTAATATGGTGTCTAGGTTGGTCATAACTTTCCTTCCAAGAAGTAAGCATCTTTTAAGTTCATGGCTGCAGTCACCATCTGCAGTGATTTTGGAGCCCCCCCAAAATAAAGTCAGCCACTGTTTCCACTGTTTCCCCATCTATTTGCCATGAAGTAATGGGACCAATGCCATGATCTTAGTTTTCTGAATGTTGAGCTTTAAGCCAATTTTTCACTCTCTTGTTTTCTTTCACTTTCGTCAAGAGGCTCTTTAGTTCTTCTTTGTTTTCTGCCATAAGGGTGGTGTCATCTGTATATCTGAGGTTATTGATATTTCTCCTGGCAATCTTGATTCCAGCTTGTGCTTCTTCCTGCCCAGTGTTTTTCATGATTACTCTGCATATAAGTTAAATAAGCAGGGTGACAATATACAGCCTTGATATACTCCCTTTCCTGTTTGGAACCAGTCTGTTGTTCCATGTCCAGTTCTAACTGTTGCTTCCTGACCTGCATACAGATTTCTCAGGGGGCAGATCAGGTGGTCTGGTATTCCCATCTCTTTCAGAATTTTCCACAGTTTATTGTGATCCATGCAGTCAAAGGCTTTGGTGTAGTCAATAAAGCAGAAATAGATGTTTTTCAGGAACTCTTTTGCTTTTTTGATTATCCAGCGGATGTCAGCAATTTGATCTCTGGTTCCTCTGCCTTTTCTAAAACCAGCTTGAACATCTGGTAGTTCACGGTTCACATTCTGGTGAAGCCTGGCTTGGAGAATTTTTAGCATTACTTTACTAGCATGTGAGGTGAGTGCAATTGTGCGGTAGTTTGGGCATTCTTTGGTATTGCCCTTTTTTGGGATTGGAATGAAAACTGACGTTTTCCAGTCCTGTGGCCACTGCTGAATTTTCCAAATTTGCTGATATGTTGAGTGCAGCACTTTCACAGCATCATCTTTCAGGATTTGAAATAGCTCCACTGGAATTCCATCACCTCCACTAGCTTTTTTCCTAGTGATGCTTCCTAAGGTCCACTTGACTTCACATTCCAGGGTGTCTTGCTGTAGGTGAGTGATCACACCATCGTGATTATCTGGTTCATGAAGATCTTTTTTGTATAGTTCTGTGTATTCTTGCCATCTCTTCTTAATATCTTCTGCTTCTGTTAGGTCCATACCATTTCTGTCATTTATTGAGCTGATCTTTTCATGAAATGTCCCTTGGTATCTCTAATTTTCTTGAAGAGATCTCTAGTCTTTCCCATTCTGTTGTTTTCCTCTATTTCTTTGCACTGATCCCTAAAGAAGGCTTTCTTTTCTTTCCTTACTATTCTTTGGAACTCTGCCTTGAGACGGGTATATCCTTCCTTTTCTCCTTTGCCCTTCACGTCTCTTCTTTTCACAGATCTTTGTAAGGCCTCCTCAGACAGCCATTTTGCTTTTTTGCATTTCTTTTTCTTGGAGATGGTCTTGATCACTGCCGCCTGTACAATGTCACGAACGTCCATACATCATTCATCAGGCACTCTGTCTATCAGATCTAGTCCCTTGAAACTATTTCTCACTTCCACTGTATAATTGTAAGGGATTTAATATAGGTCATACCTGAATGGTCTAGTGGTTTTCCTTTCTTCAATTTAAGTCTGAATTTGGCAACAAGGAGTTTATGATCTGAACCACAGTCAGCTCCTGGTCTTGTTTTTGCTAACTGTTTAGAGCTTCTCCATCTTTGGCTGCAGAGAATATAATCAGTCTGATTTTGGTGTTGACCATCTGGTGATATCCATGTGTAGTGTCTTCTCTTGTGTTCTTGGAAGAGGGTGTTTGCTATGACCAGTGCGTTCTCTTGGCAAACTCTATTAGTCTTTGCCCTACTTCATTCTGTACTCCAAGGCCAAATTTGCCTGTTACTCAAGATATTTCTTAATTTCTTACTTTTGCATTCCAGTTCCCTATAATGAAAAGGACATCTTTTTTGGGTGTTAGTTCTAGAAGGTCTTGTAGGTCTTCATAGAACCATTCGACTTCAGCTTAAACGTTACTGGTTGGGCCATAGACTAGGATTAGGGTGATATTGAATGGTTTGCCTTGGAAATGAACAGAGATCATTTTGTCATTTTTGAGATTGCATCCAAGTCCTGCATTTCTGACTCTCTTGTTGACTATGATGGCCACTCCATTTCTTCTAAGGGATTCCTGCCCACAGTAGTAGATATAATGGTCATCTGAGTTAAATTCACCCATTCTGGTCCATTTCAGTTCTCTGATTCCTAAAATGTTGATGTTCACTCTTGCCATCTCCTGTTTGGCCACTTCCAATTTGCCTTGATTCATGGACCTAACATTCCAGATTTCTGTGCAATCTTGCTCTTTACAGCATTGGACCTTGCTTCTATCACCAGTCACATCCACAACTGGGTATTGTTTTTGCTTTGGCTGCTTCCCTTCATTCTTTCTGGAGTTATTTCTTCATTGATCTCCAGAAGTATATGGGCACCTACCGACCTGGGGCATTCATCTTTCAGTGTCCTATCTTTTTGCCTTTTCATACTGTTCATGGGGTTCTCAAATCAAGAATACTGAAGTGGTTTGCCATTCCCTTCTCCATCACTATCTGTAAATCTGTCATCTATCTATAGATGCCCTGAAATGGATCAAAGACAAAATGGAATTCCCTAGAATAACATTTTCCACACTGGACTTCAGATTGGCTTAACGACCATTTTAATATCCCTAGACTCTACCTCAGACATTGTGAATCAAATCTCGGGGATGAAGCCAATAATTTATATTCTAACTCTTCTTAGGTTTTTAACACACCTAGATCAGCCAGATTTGGAAACCATTGCTTTATTGGACATGACAGAGGGATAGTTCTTACAGTGGTGGGAATAAAAGAATCATAAGTAGAACTGGCCGAGTAGAGATTTACCTGGTTACCTTTGATCCCTTTTCTTCTAAATGGTAAAAATTTTTTTTTATTGCTTGACATTGATGTCTAACTAACTAAACTGAGAAATTGTCTGACCCAGGAATGTTTTACATCAGATGGCTTAGGGAAAATTAGAGAGCTCAGGGAAATGGAATAAGTAATTTTTTTCTTGTGAACTTGCATATACTTTATGCTAAGTGGCATAAAATCTTTTTGAAGTTCTCAGGGAGTTCTGCTCATCTCACAAAAGATAGAGACCACTTAGAGATTTAGAGAAGTACTAAGTAGTGACTACCCTGTTGCTTTTCTGTAATCCTTTTGGGAATTTTGAGTGATCATGATCACAGCCAGTTATTTTCAGACTAACAGGTATGATAAGGAGATATCAAAGGCTTATAATAAGAGCAGCACCTGAAAAAAATGGGCAATGCAAATGGATTATACTAAATCCTTTACACATGTGTTTATTCAAATAAATGAAACACTTTCAGTCTTTCCTGTTTGGTAGACAAAGATGGTCCTTCTTGGTCAATCTGTCAATAACTTCTCATGCTAAGAGATGGGTGCTTGTTTTAAATTTTAGGGTGAGTTTAAATCATGGTCTTGACATTATATATCTGCTGTGTGTCTGAATGCAAGTTACTTCATTTCTGTTAGCTGCACAGCCTTCTCACGTTAACATGGTGATAATATCCTGTACTAGAAAGTAGGTCCACTAGGACAGGGAATTTATCCGTTGTTATATCCTTAGCCCTTGAAACAGTCCAGGGCACACGCACATACTAAACACTCACATATGTACATAATTTACAAATGAATGAAGCTTAACATTTTAGGGGTTAGTCAGAAATTAATTAGCAATATAAATATAAAATGTGAAAAATGCTATGAAAGAAACAAAAAGCTGAGGAGTAGAAAACCATGTGACTGACTTCCTTTGAATAAAGTACTTGAAGATTTTTCAGATCTATCTAAAGAGCTATGGGAAGACTAGAGGGAAAAGCATTTCAGGCAGAGGGAACAGTGTATGCAAAGGACGTGACATGAAAAATCACTTAGTGTATTTGAGAACTGAGTGTAAACTAGTATGGTGAGAACTAGTGAGAAAAGAAAGAATGGCAGGATGTGAAGCTGAAAGATCAGGAGAAGACATTTATCCACAATGCTTAGTTGCTCAGTCGTGTCTGACTCTTTGCAACCCTATGGACTGTAACCTGCCAGGCTCCTCTGTCCATGGGATTCTCCAGGCAGAAGTACTGGAGTGGACTGCCAGTCTCTTCTCCAGGGGATCTTCCTGACCCAGGGATCAAGCCTCAGGTCTCCTGCATTGCATGTGAAGTCCTTAAAGGTTTGAGCCACCAGGGTTACCCAAGTGATGTCTCCAATGAGAGTCCTTAGTTTGCTTTTATTTACGCCTTGTGCACTTGATTGCAAATTACTGCTGCCTGTAAATGCACTGTACTTTTGCATTTGTTTGACTATTTCTGTTTCCTTTTAATATCCTTCCCCCGCTTTTCAAGCATTTTTATTACTTTTCCCCTCTATGAACTTTGTTACAAATTCTTCTACTATTCTTTTTGTGATTACCATAATTATCACATGCATCTTTGATTTACTGAAGCCTAAAATAAATTAGTACTTTTGCCAATTCCACTTTTTGGACAATACAAAAAAATAAAACATTTCTTAAATTTAAAAAAAAATTTCTTATTTTAAATTGGAGTAGAGCCAATTAATAATATTGTGTTAGTTTCAGGTGAACAGCGAAGGGGACTCAGCCATACATGTTCAGTTCAGTTCAGTCACTCAGTCGTGTCCGACTCTTTGTGACCCCATGAATCGCAGCACGCCGGGCCTCCCTGTCCATCACCAACTCCCGGAGTTTACTCAAACTCGTGTCCATCGAGTCAGTGATGCCATCCAGCCATCTCATCCTCTGTCATCCCCTTCTCCTCCCGCCCTCAATCCCTCCCAGCATTAGGGTCTTTTCCAATGAGTCAACTCTTCGCATGAGGTGGCCAAAGTATTGGAGTTTCAGCTTCAGCATCAGTCCTTCCAATGAACACCCAGGACACATGTATATGTATCCATTCTCCCCCAAATTCCCCTACCCTCCAGGCTGCCAGGTAACACTGAGCAGAGCTCCATGTGCCATATAGTAGCTCCTTCTTGGTTAAAAGATAGAACACTCTTTAACTATATTTACCCCCCTTGTGATATATGAGTTATTATTGTTGTATATTTTAGTTCTACACCTTTAAGAACCTCCAAGTACCTATTAGTTGCATATTTTTTCTTTTTTGCTCTCCATTTTTTATTGACTCTCTTGAGATATAATTTGGAATCATTTTCCTTCTGCCTGAAGAACTTCCTTTAATATTTTCTCGAGTATGATCTGCTATTAGTAAATCCATCCATTTTTGGTTTCTCAAGATATTTATTTTGCTTTTGTTAAGCGACATTTTGACTGTGTGATAGAATTTTAGGTTGGCAATTTTGGCTTTGAGTTTGTTTTTTTGGTTACTTTAAATCAAGTCATTCTATTGTCTTATTCCATTGTTCTTGTTGGGAGGTTAGCTCTTAGTATAATTTTTGCTTTTTATTGAAAGTTGTATGTCTTATTCCCTGCTTGCAAGATTTTTTTAATTTTTGCAGTCTAACAATGTGCCTAGGGAGGGTTTTCTTATATCTCTTTTGCTTGGGATTTGTAGTGCTTCTTGAATATATGGCTTGAAGTGCCTGTCAGGTATTAATAACACCAACATTTTGTTATCTGGGAGGCTGTTTGTCTTCTGTTTTTTTAATCACATTTTGTATTTAATTTAATAACTTTTGTATTTCTGGTTTTATTCTGACTGACTACCATACATTATAAATACAGTTTCAGTGTTTTTGAAGCTCCAAGAAAATTTACTTCTGTTACTGGCAGTTAACAGAATTTAGATTAACTCTCTGGGTTTCCTTTTCCTTTTGGGTCCCTACCCCAAATCCTCAATGTCTTTGTAACTCTCTGATCCTTTCAGATAGATTTAAAAACAAAAATTGTCTAGCTTTTCTAGTTTCTCTTAGCTAGAAGTTTGGTCTGAAGAGGAATAAAAAATACTAATTTTATTATAGAAGCAATAGAAAGATACTACAGTTTTAACAATTGACATAAATCTGAATCCTATTTTAAGATAACCTTAAATAAGTTATTTGTTTTGTCATCTCTTCTCATACAACGTCTTCTAAGGTGGCTTTATCTCCATTTCCACTGTTACCCTGATCTGAATTCCGCCTGGTTACTGGCTTCAGGTGTCGCTTTAATCTCACTTTCTTAGCCCCCGTGTGCCTGCCTGCACATGCTCAGTTGTGTCCGACTCTTTGTGACCCCATTGACTATAGCCACCAGGCTCCACCGTCCTCGGAATTCTCCAGGCAAGCATACTGGAGTGGGTCGCCATTCCTGCTCCAGGGGATCTTCCCAACCCAAGAATCAAACCCACGTCTCTTGCATTTCCTGCATTGGCAGATAGATTCTTAGTCCCTGAAGGCCCTCTGACATATCAATGTTAGGTTCTTTTCCCCAAGATCTTGTTTTTTTTTAGGCCTAGATTTTGAACTTAAAATTAGCTATGCAATCCTTTAAATAGTTTCATTGTCACAGTTTATAGAGGAGCAAGTCAGCTTGAAATGGTTAAGGAACTTGCTCAAGGTCACACGGTTTGGTGAAGCTACATGTTGAATCTAGGCCTCTTGAATTTCAGAAAGTAGATCCATCATTTTATGTTATAGAGATATATTCCAACCAGACTATATTTGCTATATATGCACACCAGTATTTATATCCTGTTACTGCTACATATAAAACTTAATTAAATTATAAATGATAAAAAGTTAAAACTTTTATTATTATTCATGCTCATTGATGTCAAAGTTGCTTGAGCTGAACTTTTTTTCAGAGATGGTCAAAGACCTTTTTTTCAGAAATGTTTACCACTGACCTATACAAGTGTTTAGAATGCTTTAGAATATGAATCCTGTTTACTTATACATGAACAGATTTAACATTATTTCACATACACATATAACACATACACACAGGTATGAGAAGTTTAAAGAGAATGTATAAGATAAAGTTTAGTGCTTTATGATTCCTTATTATCTAATCAACATTTTAAAAAAAGAATCAGAAAAATTTGTTTCCTGGGTTACGGATGCTATCTTTAATTTGGGATGTTTTTAGATACACTGAATGTTTAAATCACTTACTTTATACATGTATGCCTACAAGGCTGGGTATGGATTGGAGGGTATGGGAAACAGAGCTTTTGTCACTTAAAAAAGTAACAAAATTGATGTTGATGTTCTACTCATTAATCCATATCTTAATTACCTGACATTTACAGTTATTAAATTAAAATTTCAGTTTCATCTCAAATATATTTTGATTCTTGGTGTCGTTTTAATTTAGCTAACACTTTTTGAACAATAGCTGGATTGACTTATATCCTAGAGTGACTATTCTGAATTCCCTGAATTTAAAATGTTGTAATTTCTGACCTGATAGAATGGAAAAAGTTGGACTAGAATAGTGGTGGTGATAACTTGTAAAGCTCTCTAACAGTTAGACTGGTATGATATTATCATTAAGAACTTAGGTTCTGGACCCAAACTGCCTGCCTTCAAATTCTTGTTTGCCCACTTATCAGCTGTGCAACTTAGGATAGGTTACTTACCATTTCTGGGTCACAATATTTTCAACTATAAAGTGGAATAACAATAATAGGCCCTTTTAGGGTTATGAGGATTATAAAAATCATTCTGTGTTGGTGTTTAGAATCTTGCCCTGACCTTAGTAAACATTCAGTTATTATTGTTATTACTACTAGTTTACCAATAAAATTTTCTCCAAAGTGTCCCACTTATAATAGGAGTTGCATAGAAGATCTCTTTGTTGATGTAATTTTCAGAGATTCAATGGTTTAAATGAGCTATGGTTCTTTCCAATTTATATCTGCACCAATTCTATAGATAGCAATCTGTGTTCTATATAATAACAAATGTTTCTTTTAAACACACTGTTGGAAGAGGGAAGGGTCGATTTTGTCATAAACATGAGAGAGTTAAAGAGATTTTTCAAGATTCAGCACTAAAATTTTACCTCCTGGCTACTGAGCGGAATGTTCAGGGAGCTCTGATTTAAAATAAGTGACAGCCCCCCAATTTCTCCAGGTTCTGCCTTTATTGGGTTCCTCTGACCCCATTTGTAACTGAAAGTCAGATGGACAGAGGGCTTCTGCTGCATCCTGAAAGTTGCCAATATTTCTAATTAATCTGAGTTACCACTGGAATTACACAGCCTTGCTGAAATGTCAATGGCCTGGGGTGGCGCGGGTGTAGGGTCATGCTCAACTGGCCATGACCACAAACAGGATGCCATCATCATTCCTTTCAAACTGCAGAGCAGTAATTTGGTAATGTGTGAACACCTGGGCTTGTACTGCCTTTAACCTGAAAGAAAAAGGAGAGGAATCTAGTCTTGTCTTTGTGACGTCTGAGCCATGACTTCCCATCCCTTCATAACAATGTATTTAAATATGTGCCTATGTATATGTAGATTTTTATTTTTTAGAACAACTCCTTGAGGAAACCATTACTTATGCTATATTATGTACAACGATGTGGGCGCTGGATGAATGTTAAGTACTAACAATAACAATACACATTGGTGATTCACTGGTGAGGTGTGTGGGGAGTCACCACTTACCTTGTGTTCAGTGTTTAGACTTGGTTATGCAAATGTGTCAGATTATTTCT
This sequence comes from Odocoileus virginianus, assembly GCF_023699985.2. Lineage (NCBI taxonomy): Eukaryota > Metazoa > Chordata > Mammalia > Artiodactyla > Cervidae > Odocoileus > Odocoileus virginianus. Next base: position 91,626,819 of record NC_069674.1, on the reverse strand, counting down.
TTTATGAACTTGACTGTTGGGATATTCAATCACTGGAGGCCTAGTCAAAGAATAGGACTTTTACAACATTTTTATTTTTCACTTTTAATGTGGGAGCAATTTCAAGCTGAGAGAAACTTTGCAAGAATAGTTCAAAAACTTCTGTATACCCTTTCCCCAGAGACTTTGTCCAAGGCTGGCCAGTTGTCTCAATACTGTTCATGTTGGGGATGTAATCTAGGATCAATTGTGGTACCTTGTCGTCTCGGTTATTCTAGAAGAATTCCTCCTTCTTTCCTTAACTTTCTCAAATATGTCATTTTTGAAGATTTTAGGACAGTTGTTATGAAGATATAGCCTCAACTAGAGTTTATCTACTGGTTCCTCATAATTATCTCCAGGTCATGCGTTTTTTTGGACAATATTTCACAGAAGTGTTGGTGTGCTATTTTCCTTACATCTAATGGTGTGGTACGTGGTATTGATTTTTTTCATTACTGATGATGTTAACTTTTTTCCTCTTTTTTATTTTTTAAATTATGAAAGCATGATAACACATTTAAAGGAGACTTGGAAAATACAGAAAAAAGTTACATATAGTACCACTAAATATTACAATTATTTTTTAAATTAGCTAAATTAAGATTTTTAGTTGGAGATTCAATACCAAACTCTCAAAAATTAATAGAATGAATATACAGAAAAGTAGAAGGATATAGTAGAGCCCAAAAGCCATGAACCAATTCAACATAACCAAGATTTATACAATTTTCACAATAGTAGGATACAAATTCTATTCAAGACATATGCTGGGACATAAAACAAGATGCAAAAATTTTATTACAGCATCTGTTCTCTTAACTGGTGATGTTAACTTTGATCACTTGAATAAGATGGTATCTCTGAGACTTCTCTACTGTAAAAGTATGAATTTTTTGACATTTTGGAATTAGTAATTATTTTGCAAAGAAAAATTTTTGAGACTGTAAAATCCTGTTCCTCAAGCCAAACTCATCAGCTAGTTCTAGCATCCATTCCTATTTCTTGCCTAATTAGTTATTACTAAATTGGTTGAGAAGTGAGAATTTTCTAATACCTTCATTCCTTCAACACTGCTTAGTATCATAATTCTTCCAAATATTATATATTCTTCAGATATTTTAAAGTCATTATTACTAAATTTCTTGTGTTATCAAATAAGGCCCATAACCTAGAATTTTTGTGCCTATCAGTTGTATCATTATATATACTTAATGGATTTACAGAAAAATCATTCAATCTTTATTATTTCAGTGAAAAGATCCTTCATGACAAGAAGTATCTTGGGCGGTGGGAGGGGGAGTTCAGGATGGGGCGACACATGTACACCCATGGCTGATTCGTGTCCATGTATGGCAAAAACCACCACAGTATTGTAAAGTAATTAGCCTCCAATTAAATAAGTTAATTTAAATTTTTTTTAAAAAGTGTCTTTAAGGGCTACCCCTGTGTCTCAGTGGTAGAGAATCTGCCTGCCATTGCAGGAAGGTTGGGTCCAATCCCTGATCCGGGAAGATCCCACACGCCTTGGAGCAACTAAGCCTGTACGTCGCTCTACTGAGCTTGTGTGCTAGAGCCCGAGAGCTGCCAACTACTGAGCCTACGAAATGCAACTACTGAGGTCCATGAGCCCTAGAGTCCGTGCTCCACAACAAGACAAGCCGCCACAATGGGAAACCAGCACATCACAACCAGGGAGCAGCCACTGCTGTCCGCAACTAGGACAAAGCCTGAGCAGCAATGAGGACCCAGCACAGAAAATAAAATAAACACATTTTTTAAAAAAGTGTCCTTAAAAAATACAAATTAATTAACCCTCTCAACAAAGTGGGAATGTGGGTTGGTTTTATCATTCTCCAATTAAAAGTTACTGCTCCATGGCTTCCAAGGAAGGAAGTTGAGGCCACTGGAGAAACTGGTCCAGTTTTATATGGTGCAAGTAGAATATCCAGATGAATGATTATCAACCTGCTTTCTTCCCCGAGTCATCTTAGAGAGAAGTATAACCTATGTTCCAATAACTGAGTCAAGCCTCTGGCTTGTTGTTCAGTCACTCAGTTGTGTCCAACTCTTTGTGACCCTATGGACTGCAGCACGCCAGGCTTCCCTGTCCTTTATCATATCCAGGAGCTTGCTCAAACTCATGTTCATTGAGTTGGTGATGCCATCTAACCATCTCATCCTCTTTCGTCCCCTTCTCCTCCTACCTTAAATCTTTCCCAGCATCAGGGTCTTTTCCAATGAGTTGACTCTTTGCATCAGGGGGCCAAAGAATTGGAGCTTCAGCATTAGTCCTTCCAATGAATAATATTCAGGACTAATTTCCTTTAAGATTGACTGTTTGATCTCCTTTTCATTCAAAGGGCTCTCAAGAGTCTTCTCCAACACCACAGTTCAAAAGCATCAATTATTTGGCGCTCAGCCTTCTTTATGGTCCAGTTCTCACATCCATACATGGGAAAAACCATAGCCTTGACTAGACGGGCCATTGTCAGCAAAGTAATGCCTCTGCTTTTTAATATGCTGTCTAGATTGATCATAGCTTTTCTTCCAAGGAGCAAGCATTTTTTAATTTCATGCCTGCAGTCACCATCTGCAATGATTTTGGAGCCCAAGAAAATAAAGTCTGTCACTGTTTCCATTGTTTCCCCATCTATTTGCCAGGAAGTGATGGGACTGAATACCATGATCTTAGTTTTTTAATAGTGAGTTTTAAGTCAGCTTCTCCCACTCTCCTCTTTTACATTCATCAAGAGGCTCTTTAGTTCCTTTTCACTTTCACCATAAGTGTGGTGTCATCTGCATATCTGAGGTTATTAATATTTTTCCTGGCAACCTTGATTCCAGCTTGTGCTTCATCCAGCCTGGCATTTCACATGATGTACTCTGCATATAAGTTAAATAAGCAGGGTGACAATATACAGCCTTGTGTACTGCTTTCCCAACTTGGAACCAGTCTGTTGTTCCATGTCTGATTATAACTGTTGCTTCTTGACCTGCATACAGGTTTCTTAAGAGGCAAGTAAGCTGGTCCGGTATTCCCATCTCTTTAAGAATTTTCCACAGTTTGTTGTGATCCACACTGTCAAAGGCTTTGGCGTAGTCAATGAAGCAGAAATAGATGTTTTTCTGGAACTCTTGCTTTTTCTATGATCCAGTGGATGTTGGCAATTTGATCTCTGGTTCCTCTGCCTTTTCTAAATCCAGCTTGAACATCTGGAAGTTCTCTATTCATGTACTGTTGAAGCCTAGCTTGGAGGATTTTGAGCATTATCTTGCTAGCATGTGAAATGAGTGCCATTATGTGCCAGTTTGAGCAATCTTTGACATTTCCCTTCTTTGGGATTGGAATGAAAAGTGAACTTTTCCTGTTCCTGTGGCCACTGCTGAGTTTTCCAAATTTGCTGGCATACTGAGTGCAGCACTTTCACAGCATCATCTTTTAGGATTTGAAATAGTTCAGCTCGAGGTTCATCACCTCCACTAGCTTTGTTCATAGTGATGCTTCCTAAGGCCCACTTGACTTCACACTCAGGGATGTCTGGCTCTAGGTGAGTGATCACACCATCGTGGTTATCTGGGTCATGAAGATCTTTTTTAGTATAGTCTTTCTGGGTATTCTTGCTACTTCTTCTTATTTTCTATTTCTGTTAAATCCATACCATTTGTGTCCTTTATTATGCTCATCTTTGCATGAAATATTCCCTTGGTATCTCTAATTTTCTTGAAGAGATCTCTAGTCTTTCCCATTCTGTTGTTTTCTTCTATTTCTTTGCATTGATCACTGAGGAAGGCTTTCTTATCTCTCCTTGCTATTCTTTGGAACTCTGCATTCAGATGGATGTGTCTTTGCTTTTCTCCTTTGTCTTTGACTTCTCTTCTTTTCTCAGCTATTTATAAGGCCTCTACAGACAATCATTTTACCTTTTTGCATTTCTTTTTCTTGGGGATGGTTTTGATCACTGCCTCCTGTAGAAGATCACTAACCTTTGTTCATAGTTCTTCAGGCACTCTGTCTATCAAATCTAATCCCTTGAATCTATTTGTTATTTCCACTGTATAATCATAAGGGATTTGATTTGACAAGATTCTGACTTAGAGAGCCATGTGCCTTCTCAACACTAGTCTTCAAAAACCTGAGATGCTCAGTTTTCAAATAGAATCAACTTGCAATGAGAAAATGTTCTCTGACTTTATAAAACAGGCAAGAGTAATGTAACAAAAAGTTCATTAAAGCTGTTTTTTCCCTGCATTACATTGACAACCCTTTAAATATTATACTATATATTAAGCTTAGAAGTGAAAGTCACTTAGTTGTGTCTGATTCTTTGTGACCCCAATGGACTGTAGTCCACCAGGCACCTCTGTCCATGGAATTCTCCAGCCAAGAGTACTGGAGTGGGTAGCCATTCCCTTCTCCAGGGCATCTTCCTCACCCAGGGATTGAATAAAAGTCTCCCAGTTTGCAGGTAGATTCTTTACTGCCTGAGCCACCAGGGAAGCCCTCCTCTGCATAAAAAAAAGTGCTAGTTGCTCAGTTGTGCCTGACTCTTTCCGCCCCACGGAATGTAGCCTGTGTCCATGGCATTCTCCAGGCAAGAATACTAGGGTGGATAGCCATTTGCTTCTCCAAGGGGATCTTCCTGACCCTCCCCCCATTATATATTTTATTGTATAAAGATATTCCTTAAACTAAGTCCTAGTTTTACTTACAACTGCAGTGGTCTCTCTGTATTTGACATGGAGTATTTGTACTGGAGCACATCTTGACAAAGATCTCAAGCCTGTTGAAACTGGTTGAAACTCAGGGTGGAGTCTGCATGAGAGGCCCTTATGGTTATATCTTGAACACAGTCCAGTGACACTCTCTTTATTACGAGTTCACAGAGTTCATAGGCAATTCATATAAACTCAAAATGTCTTGAGTAGCCACGTCAAAGGCTATTTACATCTTGGGGACACCTAAGCCTCAGTTTATGAGTCACCTCTATATATCTAGAAGTTGCCATAGTCATCACCTTGGAATTTAGCGTAGGTACAAGTAACTCTCATTACTTACTTGGGATTTGGATGATTTTAAAACCAGAAAGTCACTAAATCCAGCAGAATCACCACGTTCATTCTTCTAGAGCTTTCTTTGCATTCTCTTTGGTTTCACTCATAACTCGGATAAAAATAAACATCATATAAGTAGATAAAAATTTCTGAAAATCTGTTTTCACAGCCATCAAAGGAAGATAGTTCTTTTGAGATTTTCCTTCTGGACTGCTTTGTCAGAAGGATGTTCTGATAAAATGTTTTCACAAGTGTTTTATCATGCCTAATATTCAGCAAATCATAATACAAACTTTATTATACAGTCTCAGGAAACAGGTAATAAGTATTATTACTTTGTGTTCAGTGATAGCAACATTAAGGCTGACAATAACTAGTGATTTTAAAATAATGATTAAATTCAAGCTAAACTAGTCCTTGACAAGCGTTTACTGAAAGTGCTTGAGGAAACAGCAGCTGTAATGACAGTGATAATAAAACATTGCAGGATAGACTTGCCTCTTTAATTCCCATGACTCTTGAGCAATAGGTATAATTAACAAGCCACGGAAACCACGGTAGGAACATTCTGTGACATGGCTTAGGGAGACCTTTGTCCTCAGATGTATTAGCTAATGGTATTTTGTAGTGATTTGGTAAATTATTGAATTCGATTGCTTTTTAAATATTTGAGAATGTATTGTTAAGAATATAAAGTCTGGCTTAGAGTTGAAAGGGTTGTTTTTTTTTAAACTGTGACAGTAACTTCCCAGCATGTCATCAGATGCTGTGGAAAGTCTGGATTGTCTGTCTCTCGGCATGTGAGATGAAGCACCAACAGTAGACTTTTATTTTGAAATCCAGCAATGTCATAAATCTGCTGAAATTATGTTCATCATTACTGAAGTCTGTTGGTATAAATACTACACGACAAAATTATGACTTGTTAATCTTTCATTTGAACTTTTACAATACACAAATCAAGAAAGAGCATCTTAGGCATTTCTTTCTGTTCACACATATCTAAAGTAAGTGTATTTTTAAATTATACTATCTGCAGTCATATCACTGTTATAGGTTTTTAAAAATATAAAGTTGGGGGGAAATAAAAGTTGTTTGAAATATACCAGCTCACAGTATCAGTAGTATGACTGCCAAAGTGAATTATGAAAGTCTGCTAGCTGAGGATTTGTTGAAAATAAGTTTGTAAAATAGATCTGCAAGGAAAAAAACGTGAGGATAGGTTGAAAGTATTTCTTTTTAATACAAGTTCTATTGAATTAAAATAACAAAAGAAACAGGCCACTTCTTAGGACCTCTGAGATGGTGTACACACATAGGCATGTGTAAGGATGCTCCCAGCACAGAGATTCTCAGATGCTCTTGGTTCATGGCATTTTTACTGTCTTGGTGATTTTTTTTTATGGTGAACCCTAGGACAAAAAAAAATATCTAATGGTTCTATTAAGTACTTAGACCCAAATTTAATAGTCATATTATAGTAGTAGTTTATGTAGTGTGTGACAGGTTTGGCTGTGCTTACCTCAAAACTGAAAAATATTTGTGACACTCCTGTGTGTTTACAGCACCCACACAACTTGAGAACCTCGGTCCTAGCGGCATTAGGCCAAACATTGGTAATGACTTAAATGCTTGTGAGTCAGGATGTTTAAATGGCAGTGTACCCATATGCTAGAGTTACTATGTAGGAGTTGAAAAGATTGTAGTAGATCTGTGTATACTGGTGTAGAAAGGTCTCCAATATATGTCATTGAGAGAAACTTGGAAATTTGCAGAGGGTTCACTGATATAATACCATCTGAAACACGTTGTACAAGCATATGGAAAGCAAAACTGCATGTATATTCCAACATTCACAGTACGTATATATATGTGTGTTTGTATGTTAGTTGTATATAGGTCCATTTTCTCTGTTTCAGGCAGCACACATCTTGTCTGCTGGTCCCAAAGGCTCCCTGATCTGCTCAGGGTGTCCCCACCCCTCACTGTTGGCCGCTCTGAAGTGTGGGCTGGGTGGTCTGGGTTTCTCCTAACGGTAATCATCTTTTCCCCAAATTGCTGTGTCTAGCTCTGCATGCTCCCTCCATTCCTTTTCCCTGCTTTTTATTTATTTATTTATTAATTTAAAATCCATGGATATTTATTTATATTTTGGGGGAAGTGAAGTGAAGTCGCTTAGTCGTGTACAACTCTTTGCTACCCCATGGACTGTAGCCTACCAGGAACCTTAGTCCATGGGATTTTCCAGGCAAGAATACTGGAGTGGGTTGCCATTTCCTTCTCCACTTTTCCCTACTTTTTAAAGAAATAGTTTGAAAAAGGAGTTACGTTGTGAAGGGAGTCAAGTTACACCCTGTGGGGTTTCCGTGATGCTGGAAGGAACTCAGTTACAATCTTAACGTCATCCCAAGGGCCCTTCCATTCCGAACTCTCCCTGGCTCAGTTTTCCAGACCTCAGGTTGACATATTTCTCTGCAAGTGTGTCCTCTTCCATATGACTTTCCAGTGAGCGCCTCTTACATGTGACGCAGGACACTCCAAACCCTGCCTGTTAACAGGTCTTGCCGGATTCCCAGTACTAGGTAGGAAACAGCTCTCTTGGTCGTTTCTGTCACAATCTTTCAACAGTATGATTTGCACACACACACACACACACACACACACACACACACACACACAGGTTTCTGCTTTAGGACTTGTGCTTATTTCTGGTGTGCCATCAATATCACCTTCTCACAGAGGCCTTTCCCAACCTTCCTATTTAAGCAGTCACCCAGGTAGGGTTGCCAGACAAAATACAGGAGGCTGAGTTCAAATTAAATTTCAGATAAGCAGCAAATAATTCTTTTGTAAACACATGTCCCAGGTATTTCATGGGACGTGTTTGCACTAAAAAATTATTCATTGTCCACCTGAAATTGAAATTGATCTGGGTTTCCTGAGTGTTTATTTGCTAAGCCTGGAAACCCAACTTGTGGTCGTTTTATGACCTTGCACTTGGCACTAGGCCATACTCTCTTGTTGATTTGCCTGTTCCTGTGTTTAACATCTGTCTTCCTCCATAGGGGCTTCCCTGGTGGCTCAGATGGTAAAGAATCTGCCTGCAATGTGGGAGACACAAGTTCGATCCCTGGGTTGGGAAGATCCCTTGGACAAGGGGAATGGCTAACCACTCCAGTATTCTTGCCTGGAGAATTCCAGGGACTGAGGAGCCTGGCGGGCTACAGTCCATGGGGTCGAAAAGGGTCGGATATGACCGAGTGACTAACACTTTCACTTTCCTCTGTGGGAACGTAGGATCAGTGGGAGCAGGAACCCCATCTGTCTACCCTGCTCTCTGTGTAGTTCCAGAAACTAGAACACTGTCTAATATATAGAAGGTACTCAATATCCTTTCTTCAGGGAATGAATATATATCTTCCAGAGACTAATGTTAACTGAAATAATTTAAACCAAAATATTCCTTGCTTCCTCTTTTTGTAAGGAACCTCACCTTTCATGGAGTTCTAGTGTCACATAATTATAGACAATACTGTTTATTCTTTACTGTTCCCACTTCACAGCTTCCAGAGTATGAAAGGAGTCCTATAATCCATTATAGAAAGAAAAGCTTTGAGAAAAACATTAAAAAAACAGATTATGATTAGTAACCTTGATAAAGTGAAAGGAAGTCATATATTTTACCAATTACATATATTTTAACTGTTTAAAAAACTTTAATAAAAACATTCAGGAACATATTAAATTTAACTTATAGGTCACTGTCAACATACTGAGTTGTCCTGTTGATAACTTTAACTGATTTTTGGCAAAAAATCTCACAAGAAAGGCTTAACTATTTATGCATAGTTTTGAACTTTTTGTAAATGTAGTGTTATATGTAATTCATGAAACTTAAAAAAATTACTTTGTTTTTAAAGTAATTGGCTTTCTTATAGTTGAAGGAAGGGTAAATTAATTGTTTCTTCTTCATCCTAGTAAATGATTTTTCTTGAATATTTATAGCCTTGGAATGTAAGTTCCACAGAATATTAATCTTATCGATAGAATGTAAAACTATATGTAGTCTTTTTCCCAAAAAAGTTTCTACATCTTCTTTGGCTGAAGTTGGCTAAGTGGTCTTTAGGCAAAATAATCTGGGTAAAATTAAGAGTTGAGTAAGTAAGAGGGGAATCTAATCAATAAGGACTGATTTTGTATAATTCAGGCTTCCTTTTTCTTAATTTCAGATATATGGGCCAGAGGATTTTAAATTACATAACAGTTTCTAAAATGCACCCTATTTATATGAAGTCTCCTTCTGCTTTATTGACTGCGCCAAAGCCTTTGACCATGTGGATCACAACAAACTGGAAAAATTCTTAAAGAGATAGAAATACAAGACCACCTTACCTGCCTCCTGAGAAATCTGTATGCAGGTCAGGAAGCAACAGTTAGAACTGGACATGGAACAAAAGACTGGTTCCAAATTAGGAAAGGAGTACGTCAAGGCTGTATACTGTCACCATGCTTATTTAACTTATTTGAAGAGTACATCATGAGAAACACTGGGCTGGAAGAAGCACAAGCTGGAATCAAGGTCGCCAGGAGAAATATCAATAACCTTAGATATGCAGATGACACCACCCTTATGGCAGAAAGTGAAGAACTAAAGAGCCTCTTGATGAAAGTGAAAGAAAACTAAGGTCATGTCATCTGGTCCCATCACTTCATGGCAAATAGATGGGGAAACAATGGATGCAGTGACAGACTTTATTTTGGGGGGCTCAAAAATGACTGCAGATTGTGACTGCAGCCATGAAATTAAAAGATGCTTGATCCTTGGAAGAAAAGCTGTGACCAACTTAGACAGCATATTAAAAACAGAGACATTTCTTTGCCAACAAAGGTCTGTCTAGTCAAAGGTATAGTTTTTCCAGTGGTCATATATGGATGTGAGAGTTAGACTATAAAGAAAGCTGAGCGCTGAAGAATTGATGCCTTTGAACTGTGGTGTTGGAGAAGACTCCTGAGAGTCCCTTGAACTGCAAGGAGATCCAACCAGTCCATCCTAAAGGAAATCAGTCCTGAAATTCATTGTAAGGACTGATGCTGAAGCTGAAACTCCAATATTTTGGCCACCTGATGCAAAGAACTGACTCATTTGAAAAGCCCCTGATGCTGGGAAAGATTGAAGGCAGGAGGAGAAGGGGACAACAGAGGATGAGATGGCTGTGTGGCATCACCAACTAGATGGACATGAGTTTGAGTAAACTCTGGGAGTTGGTGATGGACAGGGAGGCCTGGCGTGCAGTCAGTCCGTGCAGTTGCAAAGAGTCGGACACAACTGAGCAACTGAAGTGAACTGAAGGATGACTTTAATGACTGTAGTGGGGTGTGTGTGTGTGTGTGTGTGTGTGTGCGCGTGCGTGCACTTGTGTGTATAGAACCTTAAAAAGTATATGATGGAAACTTCTGGTAGATTTTAAGTTTCCAGTTAATTTGTGTTCAACATATGTGTAACATCAATATTTTGCTTTCGAAACGAGACCTCTCTTGGACTTTGATAATCGAAGCATCTATTGCAATATTCAGAAATGCCCCCAGTGTTAACTGGGATGTTCGATTATGCAGTCTCTGTCAGAGCAGCTGCTAAAGGTGCTTCCGCATGGTTAGAGGGCCTCCTGTTGTCAGTCTGTGAGAGCAATGAGATTTTGCTTGAAGGGAACGAGAGAAAGCTGAAGGCTGTGGGGAAGTTGTAATGAGCAGGCAGTGGACTCCAGCAGAATTTCCTGTGGGTGGATCCTCTCTTCTGCCCTGTGTGTGAGCGTGCTGTGTTGCATATCAGCTGATGTTGAGCTGGGACAGAACTGAGTTGGGAGGGTGTGGCTCTGGAGGGTTCTGAAATCCAAGAACAAGCTTCCTTTCCCACCACTCTCTGCCGAGTCGGTTCACTGCCGAGTGCCCTGCAGGAGCTAGAGGCCTTTGTGTTCAGGTTATTTAACTAGCTTCTAAGGCCACACCCTTTGCTACACAAACAGAACACTTTGTGCTTCAGGAGGGGAGGTCCTACTTTGACCACAGCCCTGGGATTTCAAAGCTGCCTAGCCGAGCCTTGCCTATTGTGATGTAAAGTTCAGGCCAGTGAGGATCTCCAGGTCACAATGCAGACTTAGAAGTGTTGGCCAGTGGAGGCTTTGAGCAATGATTGATTATGTCACTTAAAACAGGCTCAGAAATCCATTTATTACACACCCCAAACTGAAAAAGTAAAGTGACAGAGAGAAATGGAATGTCATCTGAGAAAAATCCATACTTTTTTTTTAACAACACAGTAGCATTTCTCAGGGCTTCCCTGGTGGCTCAGTGGTAATACGTCTGTCTGCCAGTGCAGGAGACACAAGAGACACAGGTTCAATCCCTGGGTGGGGAAGATCCCCTGGAGAAGGAAATGGCAACCCACTCCAGTACTCTTGCCTGGGAAATCCCCTAGACAGAGGAGCCTGGCATACTACAGTCCATGGGGTTGCAAGAGTCCAAAATGACTGAGTGACTAAACAACAACAAATCATTTATAGCAAATGCCCATTTATGCATGATCAGATAGTAAATGATCTGTTAGTCTAAACAGGCATCTGTAGAGCAGAGTAGGGCAGTGGAAGGAGGGTTGAGTTTATAGACTGAGCTACAGCTGGAGGTATCCATTTCCTCTTTCCCAGCAGATCAACAATCATGAGATGTTAGTCGCATTCCTATTCTTCATTGGTGTGTTCCAGGCTCAAATGCCTCTCATGTAGTATTACATTTTGAACCCAATACACAATTACTTCTGGTTTAATGGAGATTACAGGCACTATGCTAAATGCTTTGTTTATTTTCTCATTTAATTCTCAGCCTAACTTTATGAAGTTACTTCTGTAATCCACTTTTCATGAATAAGGAAAAAGCAGCTTAGATGTCTTAAGTCTCTAAACATGGTCACTCAGTTAATATTGGGAAAAACTAGGGTTCCAACAAAGCCTGGTGGAGTCCAGAGGTCAAAATCTTAACCACTGAGAAATTCAGCCCATTAATTATACCAGCCTTTGCATGAAGGAGGGCTTGGGGTTGACTGGCAATCTGGTCTGGTCACATCAGGGCCAGAGGACTTGCTGTTGAATGGTTGGCTTAGAGGGCACAAAATTTTTATTTGGATTTGATGTTTATGGGGTATGTTGATAAATACCAAGTGCTAGTAGACACTTACCACTTCTCCCCTTGGCCTAGCTAGCCCTCTCCCCCTGCCCTTTAGAATCACCATTGCCTCTTTTATAGCTTCACAGACTTCATGCCTTCATATTGTTGTTCAGTCACTAAGTCGTGTCCGACTATTTGCGACCCCGTGGACTGTTGGCCGCCAGGCTTCTCTGTCCATGGGTTTTCCAAGCAAGAATACTGGAGTAGATTGCCACTTCATACTCCAGGGAATCTTCTCAACCTGGGGATCAAACCCACATCTCCTGCTTGGCAAGCAGATTCTTTACCAACCGAGCCACCTTGGAAGCCCCATAAAGCAATTGGGGATATCATTTTTGTTCCAGCCAAGCAGATCTTATTATTAAATTCTCCCATTTTAGTATCAGACCCCTCTCTTTGACATGGACATTCACTATCATCTATCAAGCTATGTCCTAACACTTCTGCAAAGTGAATCTCATAAACATTTTATTATTGACATTTTTCCTAAAGTCTCACAAAGTTCATTATTGACATTTTTCTAAAGTCTCACAATTAAACCAATCCTATCAAGTTTCAATCTTTACATGAAATATTGTTCAGCAACCTATCCTGCCTTTTTAAAAATAAAACCGAACTGGGTCTGTTTGAGGCATTTAAAAAAAATTTTGATTTCCATACGCTTGTGTTTTTACTTTTTAATTTTGTTATGATTTTCATATCAGTCCCCGAACAGTACAAATATCATTTATTTGCTGAACCCTCAAACTGAATACAAATAATTCTAAGAAGGGTTTTTTTTTCATTTAATTTTTTTAGTAAGAGCAAGCTGATGTGATCACTTCTTCTGGAAACACTATTCTTGTGGCTTCTGTGGCAGCTCAGTTATCTGAGTGTCTTTCTGTCTCCTTTGTAGCTTCTCTTCTTTGCTAGTCTCTCCTCCTCTATTAAACTGCTAAGTGCTGGATTACTTACATTTGACCTTGGTTTCTCTTCTCCATCCCTTTCTAATTTCATCTAGCCCCCTAGATTTGAAAAAACATCTCTACACTGATGAATCTAAAATTTTCATCTTTGATCCTGACATCTCCTCTAGTTCTAGTGTCTCGTTCGTCCCTCCTTTCATGTGGATAGTAACAGTGTTTGTCACGTGGGCAAAGAAGGACTTTAAAATTTTCTCTCAAAACTATTTCTCTCCCAGTCTTGTCCATTCTAATTAATCAAACCACCGTTACCCTGTTGGTCATACTATTTCATGGTCTTTTTTCTTTTTTTGTCCTGCATCTCTCCACATCTCTTCCATCTTTTTCTTTCTCTACAGACTAGTCTACAGATTAGCCCCCCAGTCCCCTTCCCCCTCCACCCCTCGCTGTATCTTACTTCTTATTACTGTTGTTGACAGCCAGAAGAGAGAGACTGAGACTTCTGAATCCCAGCTCTAGGAAACAGGGTAAGCTTGTCCTGAACAGCCTGTTTGGGACTGCGGTCTTGGTCTATAATTAGGCTCCAGCCCTGGTCATGAGTAAGACAGTTTTTAGGGAAGGGGGTTGGTGATGTGTGGGTTGGGCAGACATTCTAGTAATGTATACTATATACTCTTAACCAAATTTTCGATAAGTTTTATATTCGTTATCCCTTTGACTTGAACATTCATGTAAAGACTCAGAAAGGATCATGCGTTTATCAGAAATGATTATAGTCGACTTTTTATTTCCTGCTTCATCATTTCTTTTTGTTTCCTTATTGATTAACAACAAATGTGCACTGTATGATTTCCCAGCCTTCCTTGATAGAAGCTCTTTCACTCGCCTCAGCTCAGCAAGTTTTGTTTTATTTCTCCCTTGAATGCACATGCCTAGTTTAGACAGCCAGCTCTTTAGAGGTAGGAGTAATAGTGATTAAGTACCCTTGAATTCAACTAGAATCTGTTATGTTGATTTAATTATAATCTTTATAATATGATCCTAAGTAATTGTGGAAAACATACACACCTATAGGAATTTCCTAAAAGGGAAGAAATCTAGTGTGAGGAAAAAATACAGTAAATACTCTTAATTTTGACAATTCAGTTAAAGTCTGATGGATGGTATTTACCTTTCCTTTGGCTGGTCAGGATCTTGATCCATATGAAATCAATGCATCACAGAAGGAAAAGCCAGATTGTACACTGTGATTAATCTGTTCTTCTAAAAGAAAGTGGCACTCATGCCATAAAAGAGGCGGAAGAGACTCTGTCTTCAGGAACTAGAATTATTCATGTTATTCCTGACCTCATCAGTCCCCCAATAGTAATTTTTAAATGGAAATTTACTGTTTGTTTTTTTTTTGCTGGGATGGGCCTTCCTGTCTAGCGATACAGCTACTTCCATTTCATAATTGCGTGTTATGGAAATTCCCTTTGAGAAGAATTACTTAAGAAAATTGTGCAACATTTCTCTCTAAACTTCTTAATATATATGTCACAATAAGAATAAATGGTGTGAAATTGTTTCTCTGAAACATTGTTACCATTAGAAAGAAATTAAAGTTTTAGTAGTCTATTGCTTCACCAAATAAATATCATCCTTGTCATTTTCATGAATTGATTTTTGTCTACTTGACAACAGAATTCTTCACATGAGAGCTAAATTGTCTTGATTATACAAAATGTCACAATATGAAAGATGGAACAACTGTAATTTCCTCACCATTCCTCCTTTATCTGACCCAAATTATATACCAAAACTAAGAAAAACCAGTCCTTGGATAATGGAGATAATTCACAAACAAATGAAAGCTAGAGAATAAAAAAAGAAAAAAAAAGAATAAGACATAAAATATATTTCATTGTAGATAAAATCAATTTATCCATTCATGAATCATTCAGTTCAGTTCAGTTCAGTTGCTCAGTTGTGTCTGACTCTTTGTGACCCCATTAACCACAGCACGCCAGGCCTCCCAGTCCATCACCAACTCCCAGAGTTTACCCAAACTCATGTCCATTGAGTCGGAGATACCATCCAACCATCCCATCCTCTGTTGTCCCCTTCTCCTCCTGCCTTCAATCTTTCCCAGCATCAGGGTCATATTGCCACCCATTTTCCACCAAATGGATAAAAAGATCTTTTTAGAATAATGGAGACAATGGGGAAGATTCAGATTTGGGTGCCTGCTCTACCATCTTCCTTGTCTTCTTCAATTGCTACTCCCTTGTCGAAAAAAATGGGGAAGAGTTGCTGATAAAGCTTCAGAATTTCCCCCAGAAGGAGAGAATAATAAATTCTTCTCTGAACACTTGCTTTGGATAAAGAGTTCTATGGTCAGATGAGTTTGAGGATCACCATTTCTACACACACTGCATCCGTAATTACAGCCATGGCCCAATGCTGGTCCCATTCAGCTGGTCACCTTTGTAACACATCCTCCTGGAGGTTGTGCAGGCAATTCAAACTCCAGAATCGAAGTCATGTTTTTTTTCTCTCCACATCTGCTTTCCTCCATTCATCTCCTGCCAGTCCCCCTTTGCCCAAGTCAGAAATGGTATTCACCCTCTATACCTCTCCCTTTGTCACCAATCCTAACTCCTGCCTCCTGGATCAAAGTCATCTAGTTCTGTTTTTTTTTTTTCATATTCTTTTTATTACAGGTTATTACAAGATATTGACTATCGTTCTTTGTGCTATACAGTAGGACCTTGTTGTTTATCTATTTTATATGTATAATACTTTGTTAATCCCAAGCTCCTAATTTATTCTCCCACTCTTCTGCTTTGGTAACCAGAAGTGTGATTTCTATGTCTGTGTATTTCATGCCTTTCTGCTCTCTCTGACACACCCTCTTTGCCTTTGTTGTCAATCAGGCCACTGTCCACTCGCTTGGTTGACCTGCATTTATTCTCCTCCCTCAATTCATCCATTACACTGTTGACATAGATTTCCTACACAAATCTGCCCCAGGAGCCCCTCTACTTAAAATATTTAAATTGTTCCTCTTCAAGATAAAGTTCCTAACTCACTCTTTGTACTTAGAACCCCTCTCTCCCTTACCTGAACTCGGGGCTTCCTGAGATCCCTGAAGTTGATGCTCTGTTTTTCCATCAGTGTCTACACGTGCTGTTCTACTGAAAACACCCCTTCCTTGTGTGATTGGCCAATTCCTTCTCCTATAAGAGTTGGCTCATCAGTAACCTTTGCCTCCACCTATCTGAATTACGTGCCCCTCCTTCATGCTCCCTAAAAGTCTAGTCCATAACTCAGACATAACACTAAAAGACAGTGTGATACTTATCCCTGAAAGAGTATTGCCTCTGGAGTCACACAGGTCTGGGCTTGAATTATGGGTTTACTGTTTTATTACAAATAAACACAGAAATATAGTTAGGGAGTTTGAGATGGATATGTACACACTGCTATACTTAAAATGGGTAACAAAAAAGAACCTACTGTATAGCACAGGGAACTCCGATGTTATGTGGCAGCCTGGATGGGAGGGGAGTTTGGGGGAGAATGGATAATGTATATATATGGCTGAGTCCCTCTGCTGTTCGCCTGAAACTACCACAACATTGTTAATCAGCTGTGTTCCAATACAAAATAAAAAGTCAAAAAACAAAACACAACCCAGAAATGTATTTTAACCTCAACATATACATATATTTTCACCTGAAATTGGTTATACTAATTCTTGTCATATCGAGTCTATATAAGTTTAAAATAAAGTATATAAAGTATAAAAATAGTACCTGATACAATATGATGGATAAAGTTGGAGCTGCCCCATAACCATGATTACATTGTATTCTCCTTGGGGTTCTCAGGGCCAGGAGCAGAATTGGCCCTCAGAAATGCTGGCAAGATATCAGCATCTGACACTGTTGCCAACTTTCTCTTAAAATAGACTCTTTTATCTTGGATTTCCTGACACAGTTCTCATCCATGTTCCTTTTATCTTTCTGGCTGCTCTTCTTCCCCTATATTTTGTTGGAGGTCTTCATATATGAAAGAAAGGGAAAACTTTTTCCCTGCCCTCTTAGATTTAGTCTCAGAGGCATGCAAGTTAAATTGACAGGGGCAGATTTCCAGGAGAAAAGGCATAACATTTTATTTTTAATTTTACATGTCTGGGGGCCCCATAGAAAACAAGAGAAAACCCAAAGAAGCAGACTTGGGGGCTTATATATCATTTTAACAAAGGATGATAAACTGTGGAAAGGTGACTAGGAAACATATGATAAATAGGGTTGTTTCTTAAGGTTTGTTATGTAGACTCTGAGAAGTTCTTCAAGTGAGTCTTGGAAAAATTGCAGTTGAAAATTTTGGCCTTAGATATTTCACAGTGGTTTTAATTACCACGCATTTGCTAAGGATTTTCAAATCTATGTCCCCATCCCAGACCACTGTGTTCTTGGGCTTCTCATCTATTTAGCCATCAGCTTCTTTGGCAATTCCCTTTGGAAGTTTTCAGGCAACATGTTCAAAAGAGAATTTTTCATATTCCTCTACTAAGTATTTCTTATCTTAAAGGAAGGAACATCTACTCAAACGCTCAAACCTCAAGGCAGCCTTCTCCTCCCACTTCACTTCCTCAGCTCCAGCTACAGAATTTGTGTACTTTGAATCTTTACACTTCTTTCTAACCTCATCGCTACACTCCCTGGTCTAAGCCTCAATTATCTTTTATCTGAATTTCTATAACAGGCTTCTAACTAATCTGTATTCACAGCAGATAGTAATAAAGGCTGACTTCAGGATTCAAAATCTCTGCTTGTCATCACTTTGCTTAGTCTCAGTTTCCTCTTCTATGAGATGAGGATAAAATAGTACTTCCCTCAAAGGGTTTTCCTTAGGGTTACATAAAGTAATCTTGTGTAAAGCTCTTTGTACAGTTGCACACGCAGGAAGCTCCCAGTAAGGCTCAGTTGTGTGATGATCCACTGCTACCCTCTTCAGTGCATCAGCCACCCAACATTAGTGTTTAAGGCAAATCAAATCACGTTTCTATTAAAAACTCTGAAGTGGCTTTGTGACATCTTTAGAATATTGACCTTTATAAAGGCAGCATGACTATGATGTGTCTAGTCATAGTCTAAAGTCCCAATGCCATCTTTCAAAATCCTTCCTTTTTTTAAAAAAAGTAAATAAGCTTTTTCATTGTGGAAAATTTGAAACATACACAAAAGTGGAAGGAGAAGTGTAATAAAACCCTGTGAATCCATCCACCAATTATCTTCAGGAATTATTAACACATGGCCAGTCTCGTCTCATCTATATCAGTGTCTTGTCCTCTCTCATTTTTTTTTTTTAATACAGTAGGTCCTTATTGGTTGTTTATTTTAAATATAGCAGTGTGTACCCTTCCTTTTTTATTTTTTTCTCCCAGCAGTTTTGGATTTCTTCCATTACATAAATGCCTTTCCTTTGTATGCAGTCTTGCACACTTACACAATTCTTTCTTTTCTGACTGATAGTTCTGCCACTTGCTACCTCCTAAGTTCCTCACCCTTCTATTGTTAAAAGAATCTCACTCTTCTGTTTTTTATTCTTCTCTCAGATTTTGGGGAAAAAAATTAAAACAATTTCCTTGGGGTGGATTCTGTTGTTTGAATTCAGTTTTCCTTTTGTGGCATTCATCCCAAGTGCAATTTCTTTTTCTGCATTATTCCTGTGTTCTGCTTTGATGACCAGGAGTGTGTCTGTCTTTTTCATGACTGTATCTCAGTGCATACTGTGTTGAAGATATGCAATAATATTCACTAAGTGAATGAATATTATAACCAAATTATTGATAACATTCCATTTCTTCTTTGATTATCCTTCTCTCTTAAATTTAATTTATATTTTTTCTAGAGTCTCACTTTGGTTATTAGATTTGTGTTAGTATTCTGTGAGATGTTATGGAAGACCCCAAACAAACTTTTTGGCACATTCAATAAGAATGACTGAAGAATGTTCTAAGAATCTTAAGATTTCTCTTAGAGAAAGGTCTCTGTCTGCAAAGTTTCCTAAGAGTAAATTCCCATGAATTATACATCTTTTCTGTTCAACAAATAAAATTACTCTTTCAATAAAATTGAGGGTTCTTGATTATAAAATCATTTCTTAATCATATACAGTATGTTGCTATTTTATTTAATATGACAAAACTGATTTTAGGCCTATTTTTATCCTCCAGAAAAGATACTGTGTTCTATTTGGACAGGACTAAATATTTTATAAAATATGTTTTACTTATGGTTTAACTTTTTCTAGTTTATAGAGTTGACCAGTTTTGTAAACTAATGCAAAATCTGAAGTCTGTTGTAATGAATGTATCAGGAAACTTTAACTTGTTTTATGTTTATTTATTGCTGTTTTCTAATAGCAAAGAGAATCTTTAGCCTTTTCTTCCTCCAGATTTATAGCAG
The DNA here is from genome assembly GCF_023699985.2 of Odocoileus virginianus. Taxonomy (NCBI): domain Eukaryota; kingdom Metazoa; phylum Chordata; class Mammalia; order Artiodactyla; family Cervidae; genus Odocoileus; species Odocoileus virginianus. The sequence continues at coordinate 91,607,171 of NC_069674.1, read as the reverse complement.
GCCAATTGATTTGTCCACACCTGTACCTTTCAACCTTTCATCATTCTTTTTACTTACTCCACCTTTTGTAAATCCCCTCATTTTTTCCACACACTGAAATAAGTGAGAGAGTAACTCATTAAAACCCACCCTTTTAGTTAGTTATATTCTCTTAAAGATCCAGTTTGGACTCTGAACTCCCATGCGAGCACCCACAGTGCCTCCAAGATTTATAACCCAGGGTAATAGCTATAAATAGCCCATTCCTATCTGCACTTAAGTTTCCCCCCTCAAAAAAGGGTTTCTGTAGATAAGGTCAGAAGTAAGGTTTGGTGAGGAATGTAATTCTGATGGGACTGCTACCCTGCTGCTAGATAGAAAATATTATGAGGAAAGAAAAGTTGAGCCCCAGGTCTCCATTTCTACATTGTCATAAATCTTGAAGCCTATGGCTCTCGCATATATTTCACACAGTCCCTCTGAGCCTCAGGTATTAGCTCTTCTCCCAGAATGTGCATAGCTAATAATGGTTTACTTGCCATCTTGACTGTCATACATTCCATGGGCTATATTCCCTCTAATTTTCTAATTCTGTATCTTTTTACATGAAGAAACTGCATCTCAGTGTGGTTAATTAATGTGCCCCAATTCCCCTGTACACTGAGTTGTGGGATCTGGTGTTCAAACCCAGATCTTCCTGACTCTGTAGAGTCTGTTCACTTTCCAGGGTGCCTCAATGCTTATCACATGCAGTGCAAGCTACCTCTGTCTCCGAGCGGCTGCTTTCATAAATGATTCTCCCATCGTTTTTGTATCTGTTGCAGCTCTCTGCACCCCCCCCTCACCAGATAGCCTTCGTAGGCTCCTCCCTGGTCACCTTTGTCCACTTCCCACTTGTCCAAAGAAATCTCATCAATAAAAATCTGTTCTTTGACTTTACAAGTGACTTAAAACTATATAATTTCCCTGGGAGGTTAACACTTCTTGCCACTATTTGGTTTAAACTGTATGTTTTCAGTCAATAGCTTTCCTTCTCTCCATAGGCTGAGATCAGCTTTCCTGAATGCGTGTAAGTTTTATAATGGGATGAGTAGGAAAGGAAAGATGGGTGGAGGTGAGTGTTGAGAAATTCATCAAGTTCAGTTTCAGGGTAGAGCCCTTTCTAGGAAGGGCAGCTCGTGAACAAATGCTATTGTACTTGGGACTGCAGGAAGTTCGCCCAGCCTCACCTCCAGAGCAGGTAACATGAGATGTAAGGCACGTGGCAGGTCTGTCTTGGAGTGAAAAGTCAAAGTGTTAGTCGCTCTTTTGTGTCTGACTCTGCAAGCCCATGGACTGTAGCCCATCAGGCTCATCTGTCCGTGGGATTCTCCAGGCTAGAACACTGGAGTAGTTTGCCGTTTTCTTCTCCAGGGGATCTTCCCGACTGAGGGATAGAAGCCAGGTCTGCCATATTGCAGGCAGATTCTTTACCATTTGGGCCACAGAGAAGCGCCTCAGACTTGGAGAGGTTTTCCATTTTGGGTAAGGGCAATCCATGAAGCCTGGAAATGTGACACTGCTCCCCCATTTTTGCCCACTAGATTTTCCAGTCAAGGGGCTTCCATCTGTGCATGCTTGGTTTTGTTCTTTCTAAATCATTTGTATGCCTTCGTGAGAAATTATGAGGTTGCACGCTACCCGCGTAACCAGGCTTGAGGACTGTCTTGTAAGCATCTTGGTCTGCTGCTGTTGTTTAGGCACTAGCCTGTGTCCGGCTCTTTTGTGACCCCGATGGTGATTCTCGTCAAAGAAAAATGCAAGGCACGGAGCTGGTCTCAGGCAATTTAGACATCTGTCTCTCTCTGTTTCTCCCTTTCTAGAGCCACACGGGCTCTTGTCCAGCTTCTCTAAGGGTGTGGTCTCTGTGAATACTTCCAGAATTTCTAGGTAGGAAGGGTTAGGGGCAACCATCTGTGGCGGTTGTAGAAGGAGTGTCAGGTGTCTGAAGAGAGGCTGTGAGCAGGCTCTTTTAAATTAGATACCATAAGACTTCCCTGGTGGCTCAGTGGTAAAGACTTTGCCTGCCAATTCAGGAGACACAGGTTCGATCCCTGGTCCAGAAAGATCTCTGGTCTGTGAGGGTCCCACATGCTGTGGAACAACCAAGTGCATGCACCACAACTGTTGAGGCTGTGCACTCTAGAACTTGTGCTCAGCATCGAGAGAAGCCCCCACAATGCGAAGCCCGCACACACAGCACAGCTAGAGAGTGGCCCCCACTCACTGCAATAGAGAAAAGCCCGCGCATCTGTGTAGCAACAAAGACAGAACAGCCAAAAATAAGTAAATAAAATTATTTAAAAAATGAATTAGATACTGTATTAATTTTGGATGGGATGATGTGGGGGGTGGTGGTTAAAACACCCAGAGGTTCACTCTCGTGCATCCCCGTCCCCTGGCCTGTCTGTGAGCATCCTGGCAGACGGTGCCATGTGACTTTCAGCGTCCTGCTTCCAAGGTCCTACGCCAGGGAGCATAGTTGCCCCGGCCTCTGCTTTCATTTGGTAAAAAGCATCAGTCCTCAACTTGTTGCTAATAATTCCCTCCTCCTCCTGCCTGTGTTTCAGTCCCAATCAAAGATATTGCAAGTGAACAGCTTTCTATACTGGAGAAAACTTGAGGCCTTGTACCATCCCAGGTGTTATCTTATCACCTTGGTATTTCTTTCTTGTACATGTGAAAGACAAATCATGTATCCTGACTTCACATGAAAAGGAAAATAAAAGCACCCCGTTGGTAAAAGCCTTCCTCAAATCCCCTGAACCAGACATCCCCTATTTCCTTTGCTTAAGCTCATTTCCTGACAGCCAGCCTTATGCCTTTCTGAACTCTTCTGTGGCCATTTACTTAAAAACAAGCAGTTCTGCGAACCTCCTCTTTACTTGCTGACATCATCTCTGGAAAGCAGTTTCTTAGAGTTTTCATCTGTGTAAATGCTTTGATGTGATTAAAGTTTATACACACGTGCACACCTCTATAATTTCAAGAGTAACTATTCATTACTACTTTAAAAAGCCTGGAAATAGAATTCTCTGAAACATTGTCTATACCTTTTCATTTTCAGATTTTATGCTTAAACGACAACAAAATTAAACTGCACACTTACTGGAAGGAAACTGTTTTGTTTCCTCTGTAGCCTCTGGGAGGAAAGCAGACTGATTTTTTTTTTTTTTAATGCATAAAAATATTTCTCTGCATACTTTCTTTTTTTCTTCCTTTGTCATGTTTTCTATTTCAATCATTTACCTAAACTCATTTCTTATAAGACAACGTCATGCAGCGCTAACTTTTCTGAGTTTTCTCTTATTTATTTTTCTCTAAATAAAATGAGATTCTCCTCCCGCCTTCTGCCTGCAGTCTAGGCCAAACTGTGTGTGCTATCCTTAAAAAACAAAACAAAACAAAACCACACACACAGGCTGCAGCTCTGGCTGGGTTCCAGGACTCCATTAGGCAGACAATGGGCGGCCCCAGCTGTGGGCAGTGGGGCGGGAGGAAGCCTGCCTTGCCCTCTTTGGGATGTTGGGTCAACAGCAGGTTGAGTCTGGGAATGGGGTGAATTGATTGCATTGCAAATGGTGGTGATAAATACCCGGCTGGGCCTGTTCCGCTCTTACGTGCATGCAAGATCAGTTACATTTCCTAGTGCTAGTTTTTTAAAAATCCATTTTACCAGTTTATTTTTTTCCCCTCTGAGAACAATTTAAATAAAACTATGACCAATTTTGGAATAACTACAGCCGTGAAAGAAATGACTTACTGGGAAGCTAAAAATAGATGTCTTCCTTTAGATTCTTTTTTTTATTTGTTTATTTCCAAAAGACTTGCCAGTACACTTGGCATTAGAGTCTAAACACAAAATTGGTCAAATAAACAATAAAAAGTTCAAGGATTAGCAGTTTTTTGCATAAAAAATTTTGCCCTTTTGTATTTGGATTTCTGAATTCTTGTAGCCTATCAGCAGTTTTTAAACTTTGCAAGAAAGGACCGTGTGCATGTGTTAGTCGCTCAGTTATGTCCAACTCTTTGTGACCCCATAGATTGTAGCCCACCAGGCTCCTCTGTCCATGGAATTCTCCAGACAAGAATACTGAAGTGGGTAGCCATTCCCTTCTTCAAAGGATCTTCCTGACCCAGGGATTGAACCTGGGTCTACCTGCGTTGCAGGCAGATTCATCTGAGCCAAGACTAATATATAATAAATGTACAAGTCTAAAGTTGTATTTTTGAGAGGGTATTTTAATTTTAAAAGCAACTAGCGCATATATAACTCAGTTTGCCATGTGTCATTTCTGTTATTCCTCCAAACAACCCCCAGATTTCCCAGATTATGCAATCCATGAAGGTGGGGGTCTTGGATTACTCATCGTAGTAACCACAGATCACTGGAGAAGTCTGAATTCCCAGCCATGATGCAAATCCTCTCGGAGAGGGAAAGGGGGAGGGAAGAACCTACTTGTTGAAATACAGCATGGGAGGCCGTGCTGGTGCTTTAAATGCACAATGTGATTTCATAACAGCGCTGCTCCCCTACCCCAGAGTTAGACATTTTCATCCCATTTTACAAATTAGTAAACCAAGTCTCAATGAAGAACTACGCATTCTTCTCAAACATGCTTTTTTTTTTTTTTTTTTTTTCATTTTCACTCTAAGCCACAACACCACAAAAATTATATGCTTTAAAGTTGCACAGCTTCTAACTGACAGACCTAGGACATCCATCCCACATATAGTGTCTCCAGTACAGCCTTCTTCCCACCCAAGGTCACCTGTTTACTGTTTTGTGTGTGTGTGTGTGTTTTAACCTGCCTTTTGCAAACACTGAAAGATAGGGAGATGTCATAAGACAGGACTGGAATAGACAGAATTTAGGTTTTGCCTTGGGAGATTGCTGAGGGTCTGGAGGGAAGACTCACATCCTCCCTGCAAGGTTAGAAAGGGCAGGCGAACAGTATAAAGTCCCCAGATTGGCACAGCGAGGTGGATCCAGATTCTATCTTTTAGGATCATCCTGGTTTTGTTCATGCCTTTCCTACTGCCCTTGGGGGTGTCCCAGGTGGCACTAGTGATAAAGAACCCACCTACCAGTGCAGGAGACGTGAGAGAGGTGGGTTTGATTCCTGGGTTGGAAAGACCCCCAGGAGGAGGGCTTGGCAACCTACTCCAATATTCTTGCCTGGAGAATCTCATGGACAGAGGAGCCTGGCGGGCTATAGTCTGGGGGGTCACAAAGAGTCGGACACGACTGAAGTGACTTAGCATGCATGCACTACTGCCTTTTCCCTATTAGGGAAATGCTCATTGTTTGAGCTTTACTATTTTGTCACCCTCCTCCTCTCTCTTCTTACCATTAAAGTGTCCACCCCAACCTTTCACAGAAAATTAGGACCTGCTGGCTTGATTGTGAAGAGTAAGGGTGAACATCTGCAAGAAAGATTGAAGGTCTCAGGCATCAACAACTGTGTTAACTTGGGTATACTGAGTTTCAATATACAGATGTCCTGGTAACTTTGCAAAAACATCCCTTCTAGGTTATTTCTATCATGTGAACATGAGTCAGACCAGGGGGAAAGCAGTGCTGATACATCGGGAAGAAAACATTGAGCGTGGGATAGAGACAGACTGTGTTTTCTGTGGGGCTTCCCTGGTGGCTCAGACGCTAAAGAGTCTGCCTGCAGTGCGGGAGACCTGGGTTCGATCCCTGGGTTGGGAAGATCTCCTGGAGGAGGGCATAGCAACCCAATCCAATATTCTTGCCTGGGGAATCCCCATGGACAGAGGAGCCTGGCCAGCTACAGTCCATGGGGTTGCAAAGAGTTGGACAGGACTGATTGACTAAGCACAGCACATGTTTTCTGTGAGTGAACAGGTGTCTGGGTGACCTGAGGAAAAAAATTAACAAAATTTTAAACACAACTTTCACTAAGCTTTGAACTTAGACAGAAGTTGGACTTGGCTGATTAAAAGGAAAAGGAATACTCTAGTTTTCTTCTGCATAATTGTTTTTAAAGGAAATATACTAAAAAGTCTCAAATTCTTAATGCACGCTTTTTTTTTTTTTTCTATTCCTTTAGAGTTTAAAATGTTTCATTCTGGCCACAAATTTGATGTAAAATATTTGTGATTGTGGATTTTCTGTTTTGGATTTTAAGAGAAACTATCTAATACTAGTTGGATTCACAGAGAATTTTTGGTTTCTTCTTTAAAAAAAAAAAACCTAAGAGAGTGAGTGAAAAGTAAAAGGTTTGCATTTGGTCTTCACTTAGAATGTTGTTTTTTTTTTTTTCCTTTATCAAAGGATGACAGGTTCTCCAGCCACACCCAGGATGTCTCTTAAAAATATTGATAAAGCTGTCACTACAGACACATTCTTAGGTGAAGGGAAATCAACACATTACTAGTGTTAAAATTTTGTTTTTTTTATAGAAAAAAAGATCTTTTCTTTGAGTACAAGGTCTAACAAAATATTTGAAAGTGAGCACACATAATAGCATTGATAGAAACTTTTAAAAGCCATAACACTTTTTATTGGACTTTGCCAAACTCCTCTGAGACATTTTGACTCCCACAAGTAGATTAATTGGGTGGAGAAGTTTATAGACCATATTTTGGTGGAGTAAAAAATGTTATTAAAGTATGTACAGTTATTCAAAGTCAAGTCTTCTGAAGCATCTACTATTACTAGATTATAAAACAAGTACAGATTAAAAAGAAATGTGCCTCTAAATTTACCATCAACTGCCATTGCCTGGAGGTTCTGAAAGGAAGGTTTTAAACCAGTGGAGGAACAACTGGTTAGTAGTTGCTTATTACCTAATTATCATTTCTTTATTTTAGCATCAAAAGAGTACATGGATCTAACCTGTATACATTTCAGTTGTTTATAGGCCTGCTCACACTTTTAAACTTCTTCAGTCAAACATTTTCTTTAATATTTTAACTTGGTATCATCAGAGTTCTCCAGAGAAATAGAACAAAAAGGATGTCTGTCTGTCGGTCTATCTATTTATGGCAGGATTTATTTATCTCAAGAAACTGACTTACAGGATTACGGAGGTTGTCAAGTTCAATATCTGCAGAGTAAGCCGGCAGGCTGGAGATTCGGGGGAGAGATGAAAATGCGGCTCGAGTCTGAAGACAGTATTGAGGCAGAGCTCCTTCTTCTTGGGGAATCTCAGTGTGTTCCCTTCAGGCCTCCTACGAACTGGAGGAGGCCTGGCCTTGTGATGGGGACGAATCTGCTTTACTCCCAGTCTTGTGTTGGATAGTCACCCAGTCGTGTCTGACTCTTTGTGGCCCCATAGACTGTAGCCCACCAGGCTCCTCTGTCCATGAAAGTTCCCAAGCAAAAACACTGGAGCGAGTTGCCATCCCTTCTCTAGGGGATCTTCCCGACCCAGGGATGAAACCCCCATTTCTTATGTCTCCTGCACTGGCAGCCAGATTCTTTACCACTAGCGCCACCAGGGAGGTCTCTATGAGTCTACTAATTTAAATATTAATCTTATCAAAAGCATACCTTCACAACAACCTTCAGATTTGTGTTTTACCAAATATCTAGGTACTTTGGCCTAGCCAAATTGATACATAAAATTAACCATTGCACTTGGCAATTATAAAACCATGTATTTAACTTCTGAAATTTCCTGAAGAGAGAATGGATCAACATTATAATGGGAAATGGAGGAATTTTACACAGATTCTATGGCAGATCATTTTGGCTGCCTGCCCAACAGTTTTCTATTCTTAGAGTTGTCAGATTTGGCAAACATAGCTTCCCTAATTATATTTTAATTTCAGGAAAGCAATGAATAATTTTTAGTAAAAGAATACCCCACATTTTGTATGGGGCTTACTTATATTAAGTAAGTAATATTAGAACTTATATTACCAACCAGCTAGGCTGGTTGGTGGATACATTTTTGGCCATTGAAATACAATTAGAAGTCAAATAATTGATATCCTCAATTTTGCTGTTTGATCTTCGTACTTTCTTACTTATTATGTCTAAACAAAAATACAGTGCCTGGAGGAGGTGAGGCCATCTTGGGAGTATGAGAACAAGAAATAGGTATTAAACATGGTAAGTGAGGGTGAAAGTTACTCAGTCACATCCAACTCTTCTTTTTTTTTTTTTCACTTTTTTATTTATTTATTTATTTATTTATTTTTCATTTATTTTTATTAGTTGGAGGCTAATTACTTCACAATATTTCAGTGGGTTTTGTCATACATTGACATGAATCAGCCATGGAGTTACATGTAATCTCCATCACTATCCCTCCTCCCACCTCCCTCTCCGCCCGATCCCTCTGGGTCTTCCCAGTGCACCAGGCCCGAGCACTTGTCTCATGCATCCAACCTGGGCTGGTGATCTGTTTCACCTTAGATAATATACATGTTTCGATGCTGTTCTCTCGAAACATCCCACCCTCACCTTCTCCCACAGAGTCCAAAAGTCTGTTCCATACATCTGTGTCTGTTTTTCTGTTTTGCATATAGGGTTATCGTTACCATCTTTCTAAATTCCATTTATATGCGTTAGTATACTGTATTGGTCTTTATCTTTCTGGCTTACTTCATTCTGTATAATGGGCTCCAGTTTCATCCATCTCATTAGAACTGATTCAAATGAATTCTTTTTAATGGCTGAGTAATATTCCATGGTGTATATGTACCACAGCTTCCTCATCCATTCGTCTGCTGATGGGCATCTAGGTTGCTTCCATGTCCTGGCTATTATAAACAGTGCTGCAATGAACAGTGGGGTGCACGTGTTTCTTTCAGATCTGGTTTCCTCAGTGTGTATGCCCAGGAATGGGATTGCTGGGTCATATGGCAGTTCTATTTCCAGTTTTTTAAGAAATCTCCACACTGTTCTCCATAGTGGCTGTACTAGTTTGCATTCCCACCAACAGTGTAAGAGGGTTCCCTTTTCTCCACACCCTCTCCAGCATTTATTGCTTGTAGACTTTTGGATAGCAGCCATCCTGACTGGCGTGTAATGGTACCTCATTGTGGTTTTGATTTGCATTTCTCTGAAAATGAGTGATGTTGAGCATCTTTTCATGTGTTTGTTAGCCATCTGTATGTCTTCTTTGGAGAAATGTCTGTTTAGTTCTTTGGCCCATTTTTTGATGGGGTCATTTATTTTTCTGGAATTGAGCTCTCTCATGAGAACTTACGGAGTTTATATTTATTAGGCACAAAATAAAGTAAGTATACCTTCAAAGGTTCATTAAGAATCCAAACCCCTTTAAAGGCTGTTATCATCTGCACATCCTTGGCCTTCTGTTCACTTCAAAGGAGTTTGTGAGTTCCAAGAGTTACCTGCAGCCAGCAGAGGATTATGCCCGCTCCTTTGAGAACAATGAACAGGTAGCGGACATAGTGTTTGATTTTTATATTACCCAATAAAGAAAACTGAACATGTTTTATATCTTTGTTTTTTATTGTAATCAAGCTATCCAAACATTCTGAACCCTAATTTTTCAGAATAAAAAAATATAGTCAGAAACATAATCCATTTCTGAGGGATGTTGAAATAATCCTTTATGTAAAGAAAAAAAATTCTTGTATGAGAAAAATAGATGGCTTATCATATGAATTATTTCACATTTTTCAAAATATAGGAAACATTTAAGTGAATAAAAGTATATTTGACAATAAGTTTATGAGTTCCATTCCAAAAATGAGATTAAAAAGCAATGTCTTAAAACCAGTTTGTCTTTTAGACAATGTATATTAACCATTTTACTTATTAATTACCCTATTATATAAGTATGTTATAAAATTTTAGAAAATGTAAACTGCAAAATGAAGGTAATTATATTTTTCACATGTTGATAGAATTATCATAATGTTTTAGGTTATAATTGTGTTTATAACACAGTTTTAACTTATATGGAAAAAAATGTACTTAATACAATGATGTCTACTGTGCATTACTGAGGTTATTTTGATTTCTTCCAGTTTTTTGAGAAATGATTAATATACATCACTCTGTAAGTTTAAGGCATACTGCATGGTGGTCTGATTTACATGTATTGTGAAACGATTACCACAGTAGGATCAGCTGACATCTGTCTTTTCATATGGATACAAATGAAAGAAAAAAAGAAAAAAGGAAAAAATTCTTTTTGTGATAATGCTTAGGATAAACTCTCTTAACTTTTCTATATATCATACAGCAGTGTTAGCTATGGCCATTCATGTTGTGATTTACACCCCTACTATTTCATTATCTTATAACTGGAGTTTTGTACCTTTTGAAACCCCTCACTGCCAAACCCTAGCAACCACTGTTCAGTGAGTTCAGCTTTTCTAGATTCCACATGTAAGTGTGACCACATATTATTTGTCTTTGTCTGACATTCCCCTTAGCTAAGTACTTTCAAGGTCCATCTATGTTGTCATGTTACAGTAGGAATTCCTCAGTTTTTGTGGCTAAGTGGTATTGCATTGTGTGTGTGTGTGTACCTCTTCTTTATCCATTCCCCATTCACCTACTGATGGATGCAGGTCTTTTTCTTGTCTCGGCTACTGTAAAAAAATGCAGCTACGAACATGGGGGCACAGATATTTTTTCAAATTAATGTTTCCATTTCCTTTAGGTATTTTCCCAGAAGTGAAATTGCTTAACCATTTGGTAGTTCTGTTTTTAATTTTCTAATGTGCCATACTGTTTTCTGTAGTGGCTGTACTAATTTACAATCTCACCAACAGAGCGTGGGGGTCCCCTTTTCTCTGTTTCCTCACCAGCATTTATTACCTCTTGTCTTTTTAATGATGGCCAGTCTAACAGGCATGAGGTGACCTCTCATTGTGGTTTTAATTTGCATTTCCCTAGTGACTAGTAGGGGGCTTCCCTGGAGGCTCAGACAGTAACTAATCTGCCTGCAATGTGGGAGACCAGGGTTTGGTCCCTGGGTCTGGAAGATTCCCTGGAGAAGGGAATTGTCAGGCGAGTGTATACTCCTCGGTTCTGTCTCGTCACAACAAAGACTTGGAGTGACGGACATTAAAGCCCAAGGCATGTCACAGCTCTTGGGTCTTGGACAGACGGTGTTATAGCTCTCAGGTCTCGAACAGACCGTGTTATAGCTTAGACAAATCAGTGTTATAACTCCGTGTTACAGCTCTTATTTTATTTAGATAGTAGCAGGATAATCCATCCTCGAGGCGTGAGGGCATGTCTACCCAAAGACGTGAAGAGAAGAGCGCCCCCGCGCATGGGAGAGAGAGAGCTTTGGCTCCTCTTTTTATATGTTTTTTTTTTTTTCCCCCTGCGCTCGCCTGCCCTATGTAAATTGGGCCAGCCAGGTGTGTTGTTTGTTTTACCTGAGGTCCTCACTCAGGTTTTCGGACCTTCCTTTGTTCTATTTTCGTGGGCTTTTCCCTTCCTTGTCTTTTAGCCACCCCCATTCTGGGCTCCTTTTCCCTATCCTAACTACCTAACATTCCCCCCTCAAGAGATGGGAGGCTCAGTTCTTTGGGAATAGGGGCATCAAGGTATTTCTGGCTACTTCCTGCTGAGCTGGGATGGTGAGGGGCATTGGGCCTCCCCTTCTTGCTAGTCTCAAGCCTCAGAGTCCTTATAGTGGTGTCCATCTAAGGGTGACTGATATTTTCCGTGGTTGGCTGTAGTTTTATATCGTTGTTGAACTGGCATTGCATGTTGTAGCTTGTTGACCTGGGCAGAGACAGGACAGGTTAGACAATTGACAATACATGGAACAATCATAAGGAGCATCAATATGGCAAAACAAGGACTAGTAGGGGCATTAGTCAATTCCAAATTCACATTGCCAGGATGACTCAAGTCCCTCCTTGTTCAGGGATCAGAAGTTCTATCTCCTGTCTGTTTTGGAGTACAATCTCTGTCAAGCTGTATTGGCTCTCTAGAGTTATCTTGAGAAATCTTGTCTCCAGAAACCAGATTTTAGAGGTGTTCATTAGAAGGGCACTCATTTGTAGTTCTGAATAGGTATCTGAGATCTCCAGGGGCTCACAGGTGTACTGAGTGTCCTCTTCTGTTTTCTTCCACAGCTTGACTCCTGAGTAGTGAATCCAGGAGTCATGTCCTGGTACCTTGACTGCTGTGGGGGTAGAAAGTATTACAGGGTAGGGGCCCTTCCATGTGGGCTGGAGTTGAGCCTTTGGGGACCCATCTTTTCAGACTTTAATTGGGACTTGAGTCCCTGGAGCATATAGTGGTGACTCCTTAGAATCTTTTGGGTCCTGGTTCATACCCCACAAGCATATGTCCTGTTGGAATTGCCCAATGGCCATGGTATAAGACTGGAGGGTCTGAACCTCTGGATCTAGGAAGAGGTCACTGACATAAACAAAAGGTCTCCCATAGAGCATCTCATAAGGACTAAGACCAACCTGTTCCTTAGGGGAAGTATGGGTGTGGAGGAGAGCTATTGGTAAAGCCTTCTTCCATCCCAGGGAGGTCTCCTGGGTTATCTTTCTGATCACTGATTTTAAGAATTAGTTGGCTCTTTTTACATTTCTTGAAAACTGAGGCCTCCAGGCACAATGGAGATAATAAGTAATGCCCAATGCTTTAGAGACCCCTTTGGTGACCTTAGAAGTAAATGATGTCCCATTGTCACTTTGTAATGACCTGGGCAGACCAAATCTTGGAATAATTTCATGGAGCAGTTTTTTTTACCACCTCCTCAGCCTTCTCAGTCCGGGTGGGAAAGCCTTCAATCCATCCTGTAAATGTATCTATCGTGACTAATGGGTATTTATACCCTTGAGAAACTGGCTTCTGGGTGAAGTCCATCTGCCAGTCCTCTCCTGGGTAGGCCCCACGTCGTTGGCCATTGGAAGATGGCCAGCTGGGGTCTTCGAGCTCCTTGGAGGTTGTTTAACTGGCAAGTGGGACAAGAGGACACCACGTGCCTAATAGTTGTTTGGAGGCTTATTCCTCTGAAGGACCTGTCTAATCATCTTTGGAGGGCCTTTTCCCCTAAGTGCGTGATGGCAGGTAAGGAGTTAACCAACTTCCACTGGAGGTGACCCACTCTGGTATTTTTGCCTAGAGAATCCCATGGACAGAGGAACCTGGCAGCTACCACCCATGGAGCTGCAAAGAGTTGGACACGACTGGGAGATTAACACTAATGACTAGTAACCCTAAACATCTTTGTATGTACCTGCTGGTTTTTCATATATCTTCTTTGGAAAAATGTTTATTCAGGACTTTTACCAATTTTCTAATTAGGTTTTTTTTTTTTTTTTTTCTTTCTTGTATAAGTACTTTACATGTTTTGGATATTAACCTCTTATGAGATATATGGTTTGTAAATTTTTTTCCCATTCTTTTGGTTGTATTTTCATTTTTTTTAAAAAAAATTATTTCTTTTGCTGTGTTTTTAGTTGGTGTGGTATCACTTATTTATCCTTGATTTTGTTGCGTGTGCTTTAGATGCTATATCCAAAAATTCATTACTGAGACCCATGTTAAGGAGCTTTATTACTGTTTTCTTCTAGGAGTTTATGGTTTCAGGTTTATGTTTAAGACTTTAATCCATTTCAAGCTGATTTTTGTGAGTGGTTTAAGATATAGGTTCTGTTTCATTCTTTTACATGTGAATATCCAATTATCCCATCACCATTTGTTTAAGAGAATGCCTTTTCTCCAATCAATATTCTTGGCTTCCTTGTCATATATTAGGTGACTGTATCTTTAGGTTTATCTCTGCACTCTTCATTCTGTTGCATCAATTTATAGCCTTGCGATGCTCCTTTCCCAGTTTTGAAACAGTCTGTTGTTCTATGTCTGGTTCTAACTGTTGCTTCTTGACCTGCATACAGGTTTCGCAGGAGGTAGATAAGCTGGTCTGGTATTCCCATCTCTTTAAGAATTTTCCAATTTGTTGTGATCCACACAGTCAAAGGCTTTTGTGTTGTCAATGAAACAGAAGTAGATGTTTTTCTGGAATTCTCCTGCCTTTTCTACAATCCAGCAGATGTTAGCAATTTGATCTCTGTTTCCTCTGCCTTTTCTAAATCCAGCTTGTACATCTGGAAGTTCTCAGTCACATACTGTTGAAGCCTAGCTTGAAGGATTTTGAGCATTACCTTGCTAGCATGTGCAGTTCTGTAGTAGTTTGAACGTTCTTTGGCATTGCCCTTCTTTGGGACTTGAATGGACACCCTCGTCCTCCATGTACTTAAGCTAAAAAGCTAGGCTCATTTTTAACTCTTTTTTTCTTTCCAGTCCAACCCACCAGCTAAAGTTTTGGCTCAACCTTTAAACTATACTCTGATCAAACTGCTTGTCACATCTTCCATGATTCTCAACTCAACCAAGGCACTGCTATTTCTTACCTGGACTACTGCAGAACCTACCTGACTGGTCAGCCTACTTCCATATTTGCCCACCTACAGGGTGTTCTTCATATGCGATTTTAATCTATTTGCAATGTAAATTGAGTAATTTATTTTAGTCTCCTTATCAGTGCTTTCCAGAGACTTCCCATGATATTCAGGATAAAAGCCAAAGTATTTTCAATGACCTACAGGAACAAAACCTTGCCTAATTTCCTACCCTAAACCACTTGGCTTTAACTCACCTTGGATTTCTAGGGGTCTTAAGCAGGTCAAGGTTTGCCTGTATCTGGATCTTTGCAGCACTTTCCCTACTGTCTGGCACAAGCTTTTCTAAAACTTTCTCATGTCTGTTTCCTTTACATCTTCAGATTGCTTCTCAAATGTCACTTTATTGAGACATCTTTCTTCTATACATTTCTGTTCTCTTCCTACCTTGCTGAAATTATGATTCTTCAAAAATGTGATATATCACTACCAAAACCTGTATAATTTATTTATTAAATAAGAGGGACACCTAATTTATCTTTCTCACACCTTATACAGATAGCACCTGGTACATAATTGACACTCAATGAGTGCTTGTTTAATGAACAAATGAATCTATTAATTCTGTGTGGCTTTGTAATTTTTAATGCATTCAGGAAATTGGTAGTAATTTCTTCTCATAATGTTATATCATAGGCAGTTTGAAATTGTATATTCCACTTGAATAGTTCTTTATTCTTTCTTCAGATATGTAATGAGAATTTTTTTGTGAGGTTTGTTGTTGAAAGGAGAGTCCCAGGCCACATCCTAGGACTCTTGCTTTGGTCAGGTTTTTTTTTAAACCTTTCTAAAAATCTTTTTATCTCACTTTCCATTGTAGAAGCAGGGATAATGCTTCCTACCTGTTGAGATTAAATAGAGATAGAGAACATATTGAAAGGTGTCTGTTACAGAAGCCAGTGAATGTTGCGTTCTCATCACATGACAACCATTCTTAGCATTGCTGCTTTCTAGGCACAGCCTTCACATCCTTTACATTGCATGCTTTTTTTTTTTTATTTTTTTTAATAGGCTAATTACTTTACATCATTATAGTAGTTTTTGTCATACATTGAAATGAATCAGCCATGGATTTACATGTATTCCCCATCCCAGTCCCCCCTCCCACCTCCCTCTCCACCCGATCCTTTTGGGTCTTCCCAGTGCACCAGGCCCGAGCACCTGTCTCATGCACCCAATCTGAGCTGGTGATCTGTTTCACCCTAGATAATATACATGTTTCAATGCTGTGGGAAACATCCCACCCTCGCCTTCTCCCAGAGTCCACAAGTCTGTTCTATACATCTGAGTCTCTTTTTCTGTTTTGCATATAGGGTTATCGTTACCATCTTTCTAAAGTCCATATATATGTGTTAGTATACTGTAATGGTCTTTATCTTTCTGGCTTACTTCGCTCTATATAATGGGCTCCAGTTTCATCCATCTCATTAGAACTGATTCAAATGCACATTGCATGCTTTTAAACAAGGAATAAATCCGGGCATGTGATGGATTATAATAAAGTAAAAATTCACTGGGTCAGGGGTCTGAAGACCTGGCCTCTAGGACAAACTCTGTCACTGTGACTATGTCACGCAGCATGTGAAATCTTAGTTCTCTGACCAGGAGTCAAACCTGCCCCCACTTCCCCACACAGTGAAGCACAGAGTCATAACCACTGGACTGCCAGGGAAGTCCCTAAAAGTATAATCTCTTTGATCCTCAGCCTCTTCATATATAAAATGAGGGGTGAGGAGTGGGCATCAAGTGTGGGAAAGAACTGTATTATTTAAAATTTCCTAGGTCCCATTATAGTCTGTAATTCCTGTAATTAAGTTTTTATGAAAAGCTCTTCTCCAGTCTCAAACTGCGGAGGGTTTCTTTGGCAAAGTTCATGTTTCTAAGTGAACACTTCTCAGTGTTCAGTTTGTATCTCTTCTTTGTGGGGGTGTTGAGATAGGATTGTGAGGTGGGAGCCACTGGTAAAAGAAACTGATGTTTTGAGAGTATTACCTGTACGTATTTCAGACGTCAGTTCTAGCTTATCCAAGATGTTAACTATAAACAAGTATTGGAAGCAAAGGCAATTTGCCAGCCTCCCAAGGCTTGAGTTTGGAAAGAAGGCCAAATGTGATCTCTATTGTAAAGTTGATCATTTCGGTCATTAGTCATGTGTTAACAGAAGGGTCAAGTTAAAGTCTTTTTCTCATGCTATTAACTAAGTCTCTTAGGGTATTTCCCACATTTAATTTATGTATTTAATTGAACTCTGACATCTTCCTAAAATCAGCTGTGGTACACAGAATAATGGCCCCCCAAATTGTGCATCTCCTAATACTTAGAATCTGTGAATATGTTATCTTGTGGGGCAGAAGAAACTTTGCAGATATGGATATGATTAAATTAAAGATTTTGAGCTGGAGATATCCTGGATTATCTGGGTGGACCTGATGTAATCATAGAATCCTTATAAAAGGAAGGCAGGAGGTCAAGAGGAGAGAAGATGCTTGAAGAGGGAAGAGAAGTGGTCCCAATCCAAGGAATGTAGGTAGCCTCTAGAAGATAGAAAAGGCAAGGAGATAGATGACCTCCTAGGACATCTAGGAGGGAGCATAGCCCTGTGGACTTACTTTATACTTCTGACTTCTAGGACTATAAATTAACAGATGCTTATTGCTTTACACCATAAAATTTGTGGTAATTCATTATTGTAAGGAGATCAAACCAGTCCATCCTAAAGGAAATCAGTCCTGAATATTCATGGGGAGGACTGATGCTGAAGCCACATGATGCGAAGAGCCAACTCATTGGGAAAGACCCTGATTCTGGGAAAGATTGAGGGCAAGAGGAGGGGACAACAGAGGATGAGATGGTTGGGTGGCATCACTGATTCAATGGACATAAGTTTGAGCAAACTCCAGGAGATAGGGAAGGAGAGGGAAGCCTGGCGTTCTGCAGTTCATGGGGTTGCAAAGAATCAGACATGACTGAGTGATTGAACAACAACCAATTCATTATAGCAGCAATAGGAAACTAATACATTTGTATTGTAAAAACAACCGTATGATGGAATTTTCATTAGAAAATCTCTCTACCAAGTTCATAATTGGTAGGTCAAGTTAACAACTTTAGTTAAAAAATTTCAAAAATGTAATCATCTGAAAGTGCTAGCATATGTAACAAGTTATCTGCAGCTATATTTAACCACAGGGAAACCAACTAGAGTAACTTTTTATTGTGAGTTACTAGCTTTTTAAATTAATTATATTTTTATTGCAGTAAGAACATATAGTATGAAATCTAACATCCTAACACATTTTTTAAAAGTTTCATTGATGTGTAGTTGATTTGCAATGTTGTGTTGGTTTCTACTCTACAGCAAAGTGAATCTGTTACATACAAATATATATCCATTCTTTTTAAAGATGCTTTTCCCATATAGGTCATTTCAGAGGTTTGAGAATGGTTCTCTGTGCTATATGCTGCTGCTGCGAAGTCTTTTCAGTCGTGTCCGACTCTGCGACCCCATAGACGGCAGCCCACCAGGCTCCCCCGTCCCTGGGATTCTCCAGGCAAGAACACTGGAGTGGGTTGCCATTTCCTTCTCCAATGCATGAAAGGGAAAAGTGAAAGTGAAGTCGCTCAGTCGTGTCCGACTCCTAGCGACCCCATGGACCGCAGCCAACAAGGCTCTTCCATCCATGGGATTCTCCAGGCAAGAGCACTGCAGTGGGGTGCCATTGCCTTCTCCTGTGCTATATAGTAGGTCTTTATTTGTTAGCTATTTTATATGTGTGTGTGATGTGTGTGTGAAGTTGCTCAGTTGTGCCTGACTTGTTGCAACCCCATGAACTATAGCCTACCAGGCTCCTTTGTCCATGGAATTTTCCAGGCAAGAATACTGGAAAGGGTTGCCATTGCTAATCCAGGGGAACTTCCTGACCCAGGGATTGAACTCCATCCCTTGTGTCTCCTGCATTGGCAGGCAGATTCTTCATCGCTGCATCATGTGGGAAGCCGTTTTACATATAGTAGTGTGTGAATATCAATTCCAATCTCCCTTGTTATCCTTCTCCTCTCTTTTCTCTCCTGGTAACCATAAATTTGTTTTCAACATCTGTGACTATTTCCATTTTGTAAGTAAGTTCATTTGTATCATTTTTTTAGATTCCACATGAAAGCAATACCATACGTTGTTTGTCTTTCTCTGACTTATTGTACTTAGTATGATAATCTTTAGGTTCATCCATGTTGCTGAAAACGGCATTGTTTCATTCTTTTGTACAGTCACGTAATATTCCATTGTATTTAAGTACCATATCTTCTTTATCTGTTCATCTGTTGATGGACATCTATGTTGCTTCCTTGTCTTGGCTATCATAAACAGTGCTGCTATGAACTTTGGAGGTTCATGTATCTTTTTGAATTAGAGTTTTCTGGATATATGGCCAGGAGTGGGATTGCTGGGTCATATGTTAGTTAACTTTTAGTTTTTAAAGGAACCTCCATACTGTTCTCCGTAATGGTTATATCAATTTACATTCCCACTAACAGTGTAGAAGGTTCCCCTTTCCTCTATACTCTCTCTAGCATTTGTTTGCAGACTTTTTGATGATGGCCATTCTGACTGGTATAAGTTGATGCCTCATTGTAGTTTTGATTTCATTTCTCTGATAATTAGTGAAGTTGAGCATCTTTTCATGTGCCAACACGTTTAAAGTGTACAACATACAATGTTGTACAGCAGATCTCTAGAATATTCATCATGCATAACTGAAACTTTATGCCTTTTGAATAGCAATTCCCCATTTCCCTCTATTCCCAGCCCCAGACAACCACCATTCTACTTTCTGCTTCTAAGACTTAGATTATTCTAAGTATGTACATGAGAGTGCATGCTCGGTTGTGTCTGCCTGTTTGTGACTCCATAGACTGTATATAGCCTGTTAGGCTCCTCTGTCCATGGAATTTCCCAGGCAAGAATATTGGAGTTGTCATTCTATTCTCCAAGGGATCTTCCCCATTCAGGGATCAAACCTGCATTTCCTGTGTCTCCTGCATTGGCAGGAGGATTCTTCACCACTGTGCCACCTGGGAAGCTCAGTTCTACTTACACTACTTAATATAAGTGAAATCATGCAATAACTGACCTTCTGTGACTGGCTTATTTCACTTAACATAACACTCTGAAGTTCCATACATATTGTTGCATGTGGTAGGATTTCTCATTTTATGGTTGAATAACACGTCTGCCATGTTAAAAGTAGAGACATTACTTTGCCAACAAAGGTCCGTCTAGTCAAGGCTATGGTTTTTCCAGTGGTCATGTATAGATGTGAGAGTTGGACTATAAAGAAAGCTGAGAGCTGAAAAATTGATACTTTTGAACTGTGATGTTGGAGAAGTCTCTTGAGAGTCCCTTGGACTGCAAGGAGATCCAAGCAGTCCATCCTAAAGGAGATCAGTCCTGGGTGTTCATTGGAAGGACTGATGTTGAAGCTGAAATTCCATTACTTCAGCCACCTGATGCAAAGAGCTGACTCATTTGAAAAGACCCTGATGCTGGGAAAGATTGAAGGCAGGAGGAGAAGGGGACAACAGAGGATGAGATGGTTGGATGACATCACCAACTCAATGGACGTGAGTCTGGGTGAACTCTGAGAGTTGGTGATGGACAGGGAGGCCTGGCATTGCTGTAGTCCATGGAGTTGCAAATAGTTGGACATGACTGAGCGACTGAACTCAACTGAACTTGTCTGCCTTTTTGAGGCCTGGTTATTTTGTGATAGAGATTCCAGATATTGTATATTAGATTGATGAGAGGGTTGATCTTCCCGTAGGGTTCCCTCTGTGGTGGTTGAATTTATGTCCACAACCCTCCAAGTGTTGATCCTAAGAGTCCTCCCCCAAGTGTGTGTTGGGCTACTTGACTTGCTTCTAATGAAGAGAACATTGAAAAAAATGACAGTACGTGACTTTTAGGGACTAGACGATCAAGGCATTGCCCTCTCCTGTGTGCTCGCTCTAGGGGAAATTTTCTTCCGTGTGATGAGAATGATCACACAGTCCCATGAGGAAGTCCAGGTGGTGAGGAGCTGAGGCCTCCTGCCATGTGGGGGGGCCACTTTAGAAATGGATCTTTCAGCCCCAGCAGAGCCTTTAAGTGACTGAAACCCATGGTGGAGGTTGGAATTGCAAGCTCCTAAGAGACCCTGATGGAGAAGGCAGTGGCACCCCACTCCAGTACTCTTGCCTGGAAAATCCCATGGATGGAGGAGCCTGGTAGGCTTCAGTCCATGGAGTCACTAGGAGTTGGACACGACTGAGCGACTTCACTTTCGCTTTTCCCTTTCATGCATTGGAGAAGGAAATGGCAACCCACTCCAGTGTTCTTGCCTGGAGAATCCCAGGGACGGGGGAGCCTGGTGGGCTGCCGTCTATGGGGTCTCACAGAGTCGGACACGACTGAAGCGACTTAGGAGCGGCAGCAGCAGCAGAGACCATAAGCCAGAACCATTCAGGTGTGAAACTTCTCTCATGACCCTCAGAAAATGTGTGAGGTGATAAATGCTTATTGCTTAGAGTTGTTAAGACTTGGGGTCATTTGTTATACACCAATAGAAAGCAAGGTTTCCCTGGTGGCTCAGATGGTGAAGAATCTGCCTTCAATACAGGAGACTCAGGTTGGATCCCTGGGTCAAGAAGATCCCCTGGAGGAGGAAATTACAACCCACTCCCGTATTCTTGACTGGAAAATTCCATGGACAGAGGAGCCTGGCAGGCTACAGTCCATGAAGTTGCAAAGAGCTGGACACAACAGCGACTAACACAATAGAAAACAAATACATTATTTTATGTTAGTTTTCCTGAGGTATGTAATATTGTTATATAAAGAAAGAAAACTGTCCTAATATTGTTGAGAAGCTTTACTTTTTTCTTTTGTTTTTTAAACAATAGAATGAAAATGGTCCAGTCTGGATCATGCTTTCTATTTAGAGAGGTGAAAGAGTGAGAAATCACATGCTTTGAAAATTCTTTTGAAAGACAAACTGAATGAATTCAGTATTCACAGGAAAACTGACTAATGGGGGTTAAAGGGTAAAAGGAAAAAAGAAGCATTTCTTCTGCCCCTTTTATTCCCAGTCTGTCCTACTCATTAACATCGTTTACTTTCACAGTTCACAGTTGGGTCATATAATTAGAGAAGGATTAAACTCTCTCTCTTGGAGAAGATGGTTAATTTAAACTATTTGGAAACCACTTAAAGAAAACCACAGAAGGACTCTAAGGGATGGAATCTAGATAAACTAAAAAAGAGTGGAAATGTGACCAAAAACCAGAACGTAAGTCTATACCAGAACTGATGCCAAATTGTCTAGAACTTATGGCAGACAATATTTATTATTTATAAGTTTGCCTGAGTTTATAATGCTGTTTTTCATGGCTGCCAGTGTGTGAATTTTTTATTCTTCATTGATAGGGCATCATAATTTATTTCAGATAGTGTAACTAGAGTTAATAAGACTGAATTATTTAAGCAAAACACAATTGCTTGATAATCTCACTGTTTTTGTATTTATTTTTTTAATTAATTTATTTTTTATTGCAGGATAATTGCTTTACAGAATTTTGCTGTTTTCTGTCAGACCTCAACATGAATCAGCCATAGGTTTACATATATCCCCTCCCTTTTGAAACTCCCTCCCATCTCCCTCCCCATCCCACCCCTCTAGCTTGATACAGATCCCCTGTTTGAGTTTCGTGAGCCATACAGCAAATTCCCATTCACTATCTATTTTATATATGGTAATGTAAGTTTCCATGTTACCCCTTCCATACATCTCACCCTCTCCTCCCCTCTCCCCATTTCCATAAGTCTACTCTCTGTTTCTCCATTGTTGCCCTGTAAATAAATTCTTCAGTACCATTTTTGAGTATCCACAGGTTTACCACCCAAGAGGGTCCTAGACATGTCTCTCTTGACACATAGAGAGACTTAAAATTTTACTTGGAAAGACGTAGCAGTGATAACTTACCACCCCTGAAACTCACATAATTGTCCTCAGAGTAACTGAATGACACTGAGAAAACACTCGCTGTCCTCAATGTAGGTTTCTAGCTGCAGAAATAGATAATCTTTAGTTTTCTTGGTTGCTTTGTTGAGTTCAAGTCCTCAAGTAAACATAGAGGTCTTACGATAAAAGAAAAGTCTCTACGAGAAAAGCCTGGCATTGTGAGAATTGACCTAGAGGTCAGACCTTCAGCAGAATGGGTGTTACTCATGTTCCTTTATCTGCAGCAGTGTGATTCCTCTGGCTGTGACAGGAACACGTGACAGGTATGAATACGGCCTCTCTCTCCTTTTCACTGAGTGTAGAAAACACAGGTCCTGGGTTTCCAATGAGAAGTCACCTCCTAGAGGTTGTCTAGCTCCTGCAAATTAGTTTATGGCTCCATCTGCAAGTGAATCTTTGAAGGGCCTTTCTTCAACCCCCCAATCTGTCTCTGAGCCTCTTCAGTCATTTTATAATAGTATATAAAATGTATATAATAATAATATACAGCTCTATAGTGTGAAAGCAAAAGCAGATGGGTGGGGGTGGAGGGCGGTGGGGAGGCGGCGGCTTTGCTGTCATCTATTCAGGCAGCCACAGTTGCTGCACTTCCAAAGTGCAGTGACAGGTCTGGGAGAAGACCGAAAAGCTAGGGGAACATTCCCAGGACTGAAAATGCATGAGGAACAAATCTGGCTGACCACCGAGACACTGTGAATGCCAGGTCACTTGAGATCCCTGCATTACTTTATTGAGACCTCAGGGAGCAGCTGTTTCCTCTCATTCATTCATATTGTGGCTGGGGGCTTAGGTTAAAGGTTGTTACTCCATTCCCCTTATTCAAACCTACCTGTCTCCTCTCTGAGCAGATTGCCAGAATGGAAGAAAATAAACCTCATTTTAGTGAAAGCACAACAGATTCGCTGCTACTTTCCAGTCTATTTATCTCACTTAAAGAAAAAAGAAAAGACTGCAGTAAATGACCATCATTTCCCCTTAGAGAGAAAATGGAAAGAAATGTGAGAATGCCTGTTTTTGCTGGAATTTATACTGTAATTGGCCACCTGATGCGAAGAACTGACTCATTTGAAAAGACCCCGATGATGGGAAAGATTGAAGGCAGGAGGAGAAGGGGACAGCAGGGGATGAAATGGTTGGATGGAATCACCAACTCTATGGACATGAAGATGAGTAAGCTTCGGGAGTTGGTGATGGACAGGGAGGCCTGGCGTGCTGCAGTCCATGGGGTCGCAGAGAGTCAGACATGACTGAGTGACTGAACTGATGCTGTAGTTATATTGGACCAAAATATTAAGAGTTAAATATATGTTTTTATCAAGTTTACATACACTTCCCTAATGTCCTTATTTGAAGATTTTTCTACTTAAAAATTCTTTTTCTCCATTTTTGTTAAAAAAAAAAATCCTTCCTGCATTCAACACACCTACCACCATAGGTTCCTGTCTAGAGGACACACATCCAGATATATTTGAGAAAGAAAACAAGCAGGAGATCAGTGATTTGGAGCAAGATATTAGAAATATCTTATGTCACAGCAGGATAACTGAGCAAATACAGATATTTTAACTTAAAAACAAATTTAAAAAAAAAACAGCTAATGTCTTTTTTCTTAACTGATTTGACCAATTATTCAGTCAAAATAATTGAGCCAAGCTCTGTTGCCAGTATTTATAGTTTAAAAAACAAACCAAACTTCTATGAAAATATTTCATATTGTATAAGAATTTTATTTGATTGACTTAGAAAACACAGCCCTTGGCTGAAACAACTTTCTGAACACTTTTCCTTGAATAGTACTTAAGTAACTTGGCATGGTTCACTGTCAACACACTTTCTGCCTCTTTGCTCCCCACTCCTCATTATATGGATTTTTAAATTTATATGGTTACTTACTTGTCATTTTGTAAATTCATCTAGTTGAAATAATCTAGTGAATTATCTAGTGAATAATCTAGTGAATTAGTTGAAAGCCCAATTTTGTTTTCTATTCTTATTGGCCTCAAGGGAGGGCAGCTCATGGTTTCATGCCGAATTGCAGTAACGGGGAAACAAATGATGACCTCTGCCTTGCCAAGCTTTTTTTTCTTAATGTGCCTATGTGCTAAGTCACTTCAGTTATGTCCAACTGTTTGGGACCCAATGGACTGTAGCCTGCCAGGCTCCTCTGTCCACGGGGATTCTCCAGGCAAGAATACTGACGTGTGTTGCCAAGCCCTCCTCCAGGGGATCTTCCCAGCCCAGGAAAGATATATATGTCTCCTGCATTGGCAGGCAGGTTCTTTACCACTACCATTACCTAGGAAGCCCCCCGCCCCTCATTATAGATGACATCATTGGTTTGGTCACTGTTCCTTAGCCACATGGATGTAGGTGTATTTGTGGGATAAAGGATGCATAAGTAACCAAAGAGCATGAATGCAGGTGGAACTGGCAGAAGAAATGAAGCTCTGTTCATTGGACAGCTGCGTGAGGGAAGAACAAACGGCAGCAAGCTAACCATTGTTTGTAAACGGATGTACTCGTTTTGATCAAAGGTATCAGTAGCCACTAGGGTAAACAGTGTGGTTCTAATAATGTTAGCCTTTCAATTGACAGTCCATTGAAACATTAAGCATTGAATTTTATATAGAGATGCTTTGCTTCTAGTAGGTTTGTCCCTCACGGCTGACTTGGTCCTCAAAGCTTGTTCCCCCATCTGCTAGATATCACAGGTTGTATTCTCTGGGTAACAGATGCAGGAGTGGAGTTTAGTGGGTAGTAGGATGTTTATCAGGGAGTGCTGCGGAATCTACATCTGTAGGAGAGAGAAGAAGGAAGCGGGACGGGGTAGAAGGAGAGACTCAACTGCTCGGCAGACCTGAACAGTAGTCTCGGTTGATTCCAAGGGGAGATATGAAATTAAAATGTCTTCCAGTGTTATCTTGGTTTGGAACAAAACAGTCTGGTCTTTCCCCCCTTGTGTCAACTGTTGCATCTTGCCTCCTGGGAAGGGCATGATCTAATCTTGAGGTGGGAGGCAACTCTTTGCAGCTGAGACAGTGTCTGAAGGGGCTGAGCACTGAAGGTGTCTAATGACAGCGCTCGAAGCAGCTGGGCAATAAACCTTTTTTGAAGTGACATCTGGGTGGCTGAGCTTTTCATTCATTATACCAGTTCAGAGACTTTCAAGGATTTTTACTATGGTCCACAGTAAGAAAATTCTCTGATGTTACTATCTAGGCATGTGTACACATGCATCACACACGAAGAGAACAAAAGTTTTGTAATATTTTAACATTTGCCCGTTTTATGTGGTACTCTCTGACAATCCCTATGTCAATTTGTTTTCTTTCAATCCATCCCATATTATTCTATTCTCCTTCACTTTTAAAAACACTGTTTATAAAATACTAATTTGATTTCAAGACCTTCTATTAGATTACAGCATGCAATTTGAAAACTGTGGAATTAGATTGATTGTGGAAATCAGCCAATTACTAGTGAGCAAGTTCTCCAGCATAAGTAGAATGGGCTTGTGTTCTACGATGTGATTGGATTATTTTCATTTCCAGGAAACCAGAAAAGGAGAGGAGAGGTTTGCTGATCTGTGGGCTCCTGAGACAGGGTGTGGTTCATCACAGATCTCTAAATCCTTGAATGTCTGGTTCTAGTGGAGTGTCATTTGTGATTACTTGTTCTAACAGTATGCGCTCCAGGCAAGACTTTTCAAAGAAGAAGAGTTAATTACTGGGGATAAAATAGTAACTGTCAGCGAGAACCAGCATTTCCATTTACTTGTAGAGTTTTAGAATGAGGTTAGCCATAAACACTTTAGTTTTTCTGGACAGTGGATGCCTGTGATCAGTTTTATGTTGTAACTTTCACGTGTGAGGAATTACTGGTGTCATTGCTATAGCCAGTGACAATGGTGTCATTGGTATATGTCATTTGGTACAGCCTGTTATGTTTTGAAATATACACAGTAAATGCTTAAATAATATAGTATGGCTATAAATTAGGTTCCATTTTTAGAAGATATGAAAGATATCTTCTAAAAGATATAAAAGATATGAAAGGTATGAAAAAGATCACAAACAGAGTGAGATAGATTTCAAGAAGATGACAAATCAACAATTGTTTTTTCTTTGGGACAACAAGAACAGCAAACCAAAAACATACCCTTTATCCCTGAAACTCAAGCAATGAATTTGTGACCCTAATTTGTATAAGATTTACCCTGGAACAAAGTAGAAATTTCATTACATGTATTTAAAATTTATGATATATAAATTGAAGAAATATGGTTCTACTTGGAGGAATACAGAAGCAATCATGTAGTAAAGAAGGAAAATGGAAGATATCTAGTATTTTTCATGTTTTGTTTTAGGAAATCTGCAATTTGTTATCTTATTTTATCATTGGTGAACTTGATGGTTACTAAAGAGAAGAGGCTAGGATGTAAGGGGCTTAGCCATGCTAACAGTCAGGTTTGGAATTTAGATCTTGCTCCATCCTTTATACTACTTCAAAGCCACATATATGTTTAATTTTCTAACATTTAAAATGCTACAGAGGGACTTCCCTCGTGGTCCAGTGGTAAAGACTCTGACTTCCAAAGCAGAGGGAAAGAGTTCAATCCCTGGATTCCTTGTCTGGGAACTAAGAAGGCAAATGCTGCACTGGGAGGCTAAAACACCAAAAAACCCCCCAAAACAGATTCAGAATAGGGAACTCCCTGGCAATCTAGTGGTTGAGGTTCTGCGCTTCCACTGCAGAAGGCACAGTTTCGATCCCTGGCTGGGAAGTAAAGAGCCCACGATGCACACTGATTAAATAAGTAAATAGAAATAAAAAATAAAAAGCTGCAGAATAAATCTATATCAAAGTCAGATATACAATTATAGCATATCAAAATACAAGTTAAAAACTAGGTTATCAATGATCACATTTCCATATTTTGCATTGTTACTGTTTATGAAATGAGTATATTATATAGTTTAAAAAACCATTTATTACTGTTGCAAGTCTTTTGAAATTCTCACATGATATATGTGTTATATATCAGTTATCTGTTAATAAATCCAGAAATCAGGTTTAAGTAAGTCAAAGTAATAAGTGTGTATATACACTGAAGAAGGGTTGAGATTAAAGTCAAACAAAGATCTGGAAACCAGTGGAAAGAACATCTTTTATAGATATATTTCACATCAGTTACATCAATTATATGTAACAGTGAAAGGATAAATATATTTATTTATATATAAAGCAATGCATGACTGTTTTCAAGCATTATCACATCTAAAAAATGTAGTATGTTTTCTAAAGATGATATCAGATTATCTTTGATTTGGCAAGATATATCCACTTACAAGCTTTAGATAGTCACTTCAAATGTTACTGGTGTACTAACAACAATAGTTTTATTAAAAGGGAAAAAGGTTTATAAAGGACAGACTTTAAAAAGTCATTATTAGCCCAGTTACCTCAAAATAGTACAAGAAATTAAGTGACTGACCTCATTAAACAGTTCACCTCACACCATTTTATTCTCAGGAAATTAGCTCTGAAGCATGTTAGAAGACAAATTTAACTTCAGCATTAGAGATGAAAAATGAACCGGAAAATGTAAGAAGCTGATGAAGACACTGGAAAGGGTAAAATACAATCACATTCAATTCAGTTCAATTCAGTCGCTCAGTCGTGTCCGACACTGCGACCCCATGGACTGCAGCATGTCAGGCCTCCCTGTCCATTACCAATTCCTGGAGCTTACTCAAACTCGTGTGCATTGAGTCAGTGATGCCATCCAACCGTCTCATCCTCTGTTGTCCCCTTCTCCTCCTGCCTTCAATCTTTCCCAGCATCAGGATTTTTTCCAATGAGTCAATTCTTTTCATCAGGTGGCCAAAGTATTGGAGTTTCAGCTTCAGCATCAGTCCTTCCAATGAATTTTCAGGACTGATTTCCTTTAGGATGGACCGGTTGGATCTCCTTGCAGTCCAAGGGACTCTCAAGAGTCTTCTCCAACACCACAGTTCAAAAGTATCAATTTTTCAGCTCTCAGCTTTCTTTATAGTCCAACTCTCACATCCATACATGACCACTGGAATAGCTTTGACAAGAAGGACTTTTGTTGGCAATGTTTCTGCTTTTTAATATGCTGTCTAGGTTGGTCATAACTTTTCTTCTAAGGAGCAAGCATCTTTTAATTTCATGGCTGCAGTCACCATCTGCAGTGATTTTGGAAACCAAGAAAATAAAGTCTGTCACTGTTTCCACTCTTTCCCCATCTATTTGCCATGAAGTGATGGGACCAGATACCATGATCTAAGTTTCCTGATGTTGAGCTTTAAGCCAACTTTTTCACTCTCCTCTTTCACTTTCATCAAGAGGCTCTTTAGTTCTTCTTCACTTTCTGCCATAAGGGTGGTGTCATCTGCATATCTGAGGTTATTGAATTTTCTCCTGGCAATCTTGATTCCAGCTTTTGGTTCCTCCAGCCCAGCATTTCTCACGATGTACTCTGCATATAAGTTAAACAAGCAGGGTGACAGTATACAGCCTTGACACACTCCTTTCCCTATGAGGAACCGGGGAATCACACTATCTGTATATTATCCGTACAAATGAAATGTAAGTGTTTACGTTTCTTCTGTGATGGCTTCCATGTTCTGTCACCTTGGTTGTGCAGTGGTTTTTATCTCTTTGAACTTGGTTGTCATAATACTTTTGGTCTCATCTTTCTTTACCTGTGAAATGGGACAGCATTTTAAAATTTATGTTCTGTTGTATACTACTGTTTTTTTCAGACATATTAATTATTCAACATATAGTGATTATAAAAAACTATATGAAAATTTTCAGAATTTTTTGGGCTCCAAAATCACTGCAGATGGTGACTATAGCCATGAAATTAAAAGACACTTACTCCTTGGAAGAAAAGTTATGACCAACCTAGACAGCATATTAAAAAGCAGAGACATTATTTTGCCAACAAAAGACCATCTAATCAAAGCTATGGCTTTCCCAGTAGTCATGTTTGAATGTGAGAGTTGGACTATAAAGAAAGCTGAGTGCTGAAGAATTGATGCTTTTGAGCTGTGGTGTTGGAGAAGACTCTTGAGAGTCCCTTGGACTGCAAGGAGATCCAACCAGTCAGTCCTAAAGGAAATCAGTCCTAAGTATTCATTGAAAGGACTGATGCTGAAGCTGAAACTCCAATACTTTGGCCACCTGATGCTGACTCATTTGGAAAGACCATGATGCTGGGAAAGATTAAAGGCAGGAGGAGAAGGGGATGACAGGGGATGAGATGGTTGGATGGCATCAGCAACTCAATGGACATGAGTTTGAGTAAGCTCCAGGAGTTGGTGATGGACAGCGAAGCCTGGCGTGCTGCAGTCCACGGGGTCTCAAAGAGTCCAGCACAACTGAGCGACTGAACTGAACTGAAATGATAAAATTGAGATTCTAATTGACACTCCTCATTTCTCAGTGGAATCAACTGGGAACAGACAACCAGGAAGTATTTGAGGGGTATAACACATTGCAAAATTAGGTATTATTATTTTAACCATCTATCATTACTACTGAAAAAGAGATTAGTTGTTCTATTAGTGAGTCAAAGAATTACCATTTTCATATATGAATACAATTTCAGCTCTTAGTTTATCTGAGACATTTGTTTAATAATGATATGGGGAGGAGTATTCATTTTAATGTCTTCTGAATTTTTTTTAATGATATTAGAATGGAAATCAAGATTTTTTACATCTTCTGGAAGAAAGATGTAGTGGGTGTTTTGGAATGTATATATTCCAAAATCTAGAAAGTAAAGGCAGATTTATATTTTGATACCGACTTAAAATGGTATTTATAATTATTGTCTTCTATTCCCTGATTATGTATTGATATACAAAATATGTATTGTATTTTGATATTGATAATTTGAAGTGTCTACCATGCTCTTATGAATGCTTCATTCAAAATATGCACATTTGGTTTTCACCAGTTTGTTAAGAAATGATGAAAGACGAATCAGATTTTAACATTTGATCATATTCTCTATTGTGGTTGAAGTGTTGAGACTAAATGGGCTGCTAGTGAGTGTAGAGGAAGAAAACAGAGGACCTGGGACTGAGTCTGAGCATAGAGTCTGGTGAAGACACTCTACTTGAAAATAAAACCCATTAAACAAGTGACAAAATGGTATTCAGAGACGAAGAAAGAAAAGCAAAATAGGGCTGCACGGTTCTAAGGGAGAAGAGATTTTTCACACTTAAGGTTTGGATGATGGAAGACAGAAAATACTGGAAATGGCTGGCATCCAGGAGCCAGACATGTGAAGTCACAATGTAAATCTTGGAAGGTCTAAAAGAAATAAATGTTGAATAACATGTGGGCCTGGCTATAAATGCTTGGTTGTAGGTGTCAGGGAGCTACATGTGAACCCTACTCCTCAGATACCCGGCTCCAATTCCCTAGCTGCACTGGGCTTAAGTAGGACTCAGTCCAGGAGGAACTGGACGGGAGCTAAAGGAGACACTCAGTTATGTCTGGGACAGTGTGAAAACTCAATAACTGGATGCAGGGCAGATGCTGGGGCTAGGTGAAAGGAATGTGACTGAATACAAGTTACTAGAAAGAGAATGTCATCACAAGAGAGCTAATAGCAAAATGGATTTGATGCTCACTCCAGAGCTCTGTGGAGGTTATTTACATTTCCCATGTTTAGGGTCCTGATTGATCCCTGAAGTTTGGATTAGACTTGAACAAGTGGAAATTAAGTGCTTAGCAAATAGTAGATGCTCAATAAATATTTGCTAAAGAAATGAATGAATTGTAAGATCTTAGATCTAGAGAATGGAAGTCTTCCATTCACAGCCAAATAACTCCAAAGTTAGCAATTTACATTAGTGTTTTCTAAATGTGTTCCATGAAAATCTGATTTCCTAGGATATGTCTTAAGATCAAAGAGTGTTTTGACCAAGTAAGTTAGGCAACTGCAGAGTTAAATAAAATTAATTCATTTCTATATTACAAGACTTTGTAAGAATTTCTGAAAGATGTGTTACGTAGACATTCTTCAGTTTACTTAACCAAAGAACCCTCTCTCCAGAAACACCTTTCTTTTCCTAAGTATCTCCTGGACCAGTGTGATGAAAAAACAGGTATTTGGACATGTTGAAATCCACATGTAAAAATCAATAGATGGACAAAGAGATCAGTGGATTTGGTGATATTGGGGGAAAGGTATCCTTCCTTAGGATATCCTTTTATAGGAGTTTTAAAGATTTCAATAGCAGACATTGAAAGAAGTAGGTAAGTCTCACTGTATGCCTGATGTTCATCTCCAGGGATTTCTGAGTTAAGACTCCTTTTTAACTTCTGATCCACAGGTAGACGGTGGGCTGGAAAAATTTGGAGAACATGGAACTTTTTCAGAAAATAAATATGGGGTGAGGAAGATCATGCATCAGAGACAGTCACTGCATTGTCAAGATACTATTAAATCTTTATGTAATTTTTTTTCTACTTGAATTCCTTTGGGGGAAAAGAGTTGTTTGAGTGTGGGGAGCAGTGATCATAGCCTTATCCTCTTCCTTTGATGTGTAACCTAAGGAGCATTTGCTTTCTTTAGGATGATGTTTTGTTGATTGTTGCATGTTGTTTTCAAGGTGTTTTGTACCATTGTTCACAAGAGTGGATACTGAAAAGTATTCTAAAAACAAAAGCCTGTAGGCTGTTCTTTTTTGTTTTTAGTAAAATACTAGGGGAGGCCACCTCTAAGGTTACAAACCTTACAGTTCCCGGAGAGGAGAAGACAGGTGACAAAATGGGTAAACAATATGAAGGCCTTTATTTGCAGGGAACTAGGAGTTTTAGGGATAATATCAGAAGAATTGATATTTTACCCCCTTTTCCAGCTTTTCATGCAGAAGGACATTTGACTCATTCCAAATTGATCTTAGAATATTATCACAGCCAATAAGCTTCCTATAGCAGTGAGACTCTGGGGAAAAGAATTCAAAATTATTTGATAATGTGAATTTTTAATGTGAATTTTGAATTTGGATGAACTAACTACATATATATATATGTAGAAATGTATTTTTTAAATTGAAGTATAGTTGATTTATAATATTGTGTTAGTTTCAAGTGTACAAGGTGGTTTAGTTTATGTATGTGTGTGTATATATATATATATATATATATATATATATATATGTTCTTGTTGTTCAGTTGCTAAGTCCTGTCTGACTCTTTGTGACCCCATGCAATACAGCACACCAGGTTTCCTTTTCCTCCACTATCTCCCGAAGTTTGCTGAAACTCACATCCATTGAGTCAGTGATGCTCTACAACTATCTTGTCCTCTGTCGCCATCCTCTCTTTTTGCCTTCAATCTTTCCCAGCATCAAGGTCTTTTCCAATGTGTCAGCTTTTCCCATCAGGTGGCCAAAGTATTGGAGCTTCAACTTTAGCATCAGTCCTTCCAATGAATACTGGGTTGATTTCTTTTAAGATTGATTGGTTTGATCTCCTTGCAGTCCAAGGGACTCTCAAGAGTCTTCTCTAGCACCACGGTTTGAAAGCATCAATTCTTTGGTGCTCAGCCTTCTTTATGGTCTGACTCTCACTGAATACGTGACCACTGGAAAAACCATATCATTGGCTATATTGACCTTTGTTGGCAAAATGATGTCTTTGCTTTTTAATATCCTGTCTAAGTTTGTCATAGCTTTCCTTCCAAGAAGGAAGTGTCTTCTAATTTCCTGGCTGCGGTCACAATCCACAGTGGTTTTAGAGCCCAAGGAAAGAAAATCTGTCACTCTTTCTACCTTTCCCCCTTCTATTTGCTATGAAGTGATGGGACTGGATGCCATGATCTTAGTTTTTTTTTTTTAATATTGAGTTTTAAGCCAACATTTTTACCCTCCTCTCTCACCCTCATCAACGGCTCTTTAGTTCCTCTTCACTTACTGCCATTAGAGTCGTGTCATCTGCATATCTGAGGTTGTTGATATTTCTTCTGGAAATCTTGACTCCAGCCTGTGACTCATCCAGACTGGCATTTTGCATGATGTTCTCTGCATGTAAGTTAGATAAGCAGGGAGATAGTATACAGCCTTAATATACGTCTTTCTCAATTTTGAACCAGTCAGTTTTTCATGTCTAGTTCTAACTGTTGTTTCTTGACCTGCATACAGGTTTTCTTTTTCAGATTATTTATCATTATAGGTTATTACAAGATATTGAATATAGTTTCCTGTACTATATAGTAAATACTTTAATCTATTTTACATACAGTAGTGTGTTGCTGTTAACCCCATGCTCCTAATCTATCCCTCCTCTGCCCCTTTCCCCTTTGGTAACCATAGGTTTGTTTTCCTGTCTGTGAGTCTGTTTTTATTTGGTAAATAAATTCATTTGTATTCTTTTTCTAGATTTCACATATAAGTGATGTCATGTGATATTTATCTTTCTTTGTCTGACTTACTTCACTGAGTGTGGTAATCTATCTCTAGGTTCATGCATGCTACAAATGGCATTATTTCATTATTTTTTATGGTTGAGTAATATTCAATTATATATACATATATGTTTATATAGTGTCTTCTTTATGCATTCATCTGCTGATGGACACCTAGGTTGCTTCCATGTCTTGGCTATTGTAAATGATGCTGCTATGAATATTGGGGTGCATGTATGTTTTTGAAAAATGTTTATTTTATATTGGAGTATAGTTGATTAACAATGTTGTGACATGTATCTTTGTAAAAACTTTTCATCTTTTCTGGTTATATGCCTAGGAGTGAGATAGCTGGATCATATGGTATCTCTATTTTTATTTTTTAAAGAATCCTCCTAGGACTTCCTTGGCAGTCCAATGGTTAAGACTCCACCTTTCTATGCGAAGAATGCTGGTTTAACCCCTGGTTGGGTGACTAAGACCTCACATGCTGCAGGGTGGGGCCAAAAATTAAAAAAAAAAAAATAACGATCATAAGAAATCTCCATACTGTTTTCCATAGTGGCTGCACCAATTTACATTCCCACCAGGAATGTAAGAGGGTTCCCTTTTCCCTTTTCTCCATACCCCCTCCAGCATTTATTATTTGTGGACTTTTTAATGATGGTCATTCTGACTGGTATGAGATGGTACATCATTGTAATTTTGGTTTGCATTTCTCTAGTACTTAGTGATGGTAAGCATCTTTTCCTGTGCGTGTTGGCTATCTGTATGTCTTCTTTGGAGAAATGTCTGTTTAGATCTCACGCTCATTTTTTTGATTGGGTTTTTTTTAGAAATTGAGCCCTTGTTGGTTGCATTGTTTGCAAATATTTTCTTCTAGTGAGTAGGTTGCCTTTTCATTTTGTTCATGGTTTCCTTTGCTTTGCAGAAGCTTTTAAATTTGATTAGGTCCCATTTGTTCATTTTTGTTTTTATTTCTTTTGCCTTGAAAGATTGATGTAAGAAACCTATTGCTGTGATTTATGTCAGAGAATGTTTTGCTATGTTTTCTTCTGAGAGTTTTATGGTGTCATGTCTTATATTTAGGGCTTTAAGCCTGAGTTTGAGTTTATTTTTTTAATTGGTGTGAAAGAGTGTTCTAATTTCATTGATTTACATGAGAGTCCAAGTTTTCTCAATACCGTTTGCTGAGGAGACTTTTTCCCATTATATATATGTTTGCCTCTTGTCAAAGATTAATTGACCAGAGGTGTTAGGGTTT
The DNA here is from genome assembly GCF_023699985.2 of Odocoileus virginianus. Lineage (NCBI taxonomy): Eukaryota > Metazoa > Chordata > Mammalia > Artiodactyla > Cervidae > Odocoileus > Odocoileus virginianus. The sequence continues at coordinate 91,571,986 of NC_069674.1, read as the reverse complement.
ATTTCTGGGCTCTGTATTCTGTTTCATTGATCTTTATGTCTGTTTTTGTACCAATACCATGCTGTTTTGATCACTGTGGCTTTGTAGAATTGTCTGAAGTCTGGGAGGATTATGTCTCCAGCTTTGTTCTTTTTCCTCAGGATTTGAAGCAATAATATTTAATGAAAGTATTACTATTACATATTGGAAGAAGAGCATTTTAACTTGTTTACTTTATTTAACAATTAAGTATCTAGAGTGACATGCTTGTCACTCCGATACAAAGATAAGTGGGGCTTCCCAGATGGTGCTAGTGGTAAAGGAATTGCCTGCCAATGCAGGAGACCTAAGAGATGTAGGTTCGATCCCTGGGTCGGGAAGATCCTTTGAGAAGGGCGTGGTAACCCTTTCCAGTATTCTTGCCTGGAGAATCCCATGGACAGAGAAGCCTGGCAGGCTGCAGTCTGTAGGTCTCAAAGAGTTGATCACGAGTGAAGTGACTTAGCATGTATGCACAAAGATAAGTAAGATGTGTTTCTAATACATTCAGAATTGCTTATTGTTGAGTTAGAGTGACAGGCATGTACCAGGATAACAAAGTGCGGAAGAGGAGGCGATGGCAGATCAGGGAGAAGAGCTGAATGAGGGCTGAGAGATGAGTCCTGTAGATTCCAAACTTCATGCTACTTCAGTGTAGTGATGTCAGTTTGCTGACTTCGCAGCCCACCTTCTTGGTTGGTTTTGAGGATCGTAACTGGGGAGTATCTTAGATGTGCAAATTCATAAGTATTTCAATGAGAGTCTTTATGTCAGAATGACCAGTTCCAGAGGATTACTTTAAAGCGCTTACTCAGAAAATGATTCAGAGAGAGTTAGACATGACACAAAATTTCTAGCATCTCTTGACAGATATATTTCATATCTCTCCAATTCTTAATTCAGAAATTAGAATAAATTGAAATGGCTACTCACAAAATCATGTAGCATAGGAAAAAAAGACCATGGATCCCCACAGACCAACACTGGTACACAGGCTGGCTCCAATATTCAGTTCCCGATTGACCTTGGGGAAATTCTTCCTTTCTCTGTGCCTCTGTTAGCTCCTGTGAAACAGGATTACAGCATCTAATTTAAGGGCTTATTGTGAGGGCTGTAATATACAAGGTGAGGTTTCTTCCTTGCATCCTCTCGGGGAACCCTGCACTGCTCATTTTATAGCACATTTTGCAATTGGTAATTCATTCCAATCAGCTCTTTTATGTCTGTCTCCTCTGCTGAGAGATACACTTCCTCAGGGGAAGAATCACATTTCTCCTCTCACGCCCAGCACATCCTTAACTCAGTGCTGACTGGAGGAAGGCAGAGCAGGACGTGGCATGTACTACATTATGAACACACACCATTTCCCTTTTTTCTCATACCAAGAACCTGACTGTTTTCTTTCCCTTGCTCTGTTCCTCTGTGAATTTGGGGAATTTCTGTGCTTCTCCTGAAAAATGTGATATTATTGGAGTATTCCTTGTTTATAGTACTTCTCAGGTATTACTCATATGTAGCCTGGGCCTTCTTGTGAGCATCAAAGTCTTTCTGAACTAAAAATATAAGCTCTACTAATTTTGCCTGTCCTTAGTAGGATTTTTCCCAAGTTGTTTCTTAGAAAAAAGTGATTTCTGGGTCAATATATTATTTTGAAATTTTTCTTTCATTTTGCTTAAGTGCATAGGATGAGTGAAAGATTAGGCTGATTATTGGCACTTTTGGATCAATCACTACTACTGTCGTTTTTATTATTTCCTGTATCGTATTAGAAACCTAAACCTTATATGTTGCTTTTGTTTACTCACTCAGTCATGTTTGACTCTTTGGTGACCCCATGGACTGTACACTGCCAGGCTCCTCTGTCCATGGGATTTCCCAGAAAAGAATACTGGAGTGAGTTGCCATTTCTACCTTCAGGGGATCTTCCTGACCCAGGGATAAAACCAGCATCTCCTGAATTGACAGGCAGATTTTTTTTTTTACCACTGAGCCACCAGGGAAGTCCAAAAAACCATATATAGACCTGCATTATATTTACCTAAAGGCAGAAGGAAGATTAAAGGTGCCATCTAAAAACCCAGTGTTTGTTCATTAAACTCATTATACTCATTTTCATGTTGACTGATTTCTTTATGAATATAACAATTATCTCTTGATTTCATCAACTCATGGCAGCACTAAAATAGATGTAACTAGCTTCAGGTCTGTCTTCTGCTTGCATTCACGGCGAGGGCTCTGAAGAACTGCAAATTTTCAGGAGAGGAGTTTCCATGGAAACCCCGGACAAAGGCAAAGCAAAATAATTCTTCAAGGCCCACAAGAAAAAAAATCCCCCCCTTTGCTTTTTGTTTGCAGTTCAGTGTCCCCTGAGCAGTTCAGCAAATGGCCCTGTCCCTGCTCTCTAGGAATCCCTGTTTGAAATTTATATATAGCATTATGCCTCTCTGAAATCTGCAAAATAGGATTTGGTGAGTATGACTAAAAAGTTACTTCTCAGGAGAGCTCAAACCCAGAGGGTTTTTTTTCCCTCAACGATGAAATTTAAAAATATAATAAAGTATATATTTAAGCAGCCACTGAATTTATGAACATAGAGCTGCTCTTCAAATTATCAAAGAGGTCACAAAGAGAATTTTAGAGCAAATAGATGAAATCAGTGATTCGAGGCAAATTGATGTTTCAAGATGGTTTGTTGGTTGTTGTTTAAATAAAGACCAAGTTAAATGATTTCTCTAAAGCATTTGCAGGTCATATGTCTTGAGAAAGTCATGGGATTCATATGAATTCCTTTGGAGAATGGTGTCTCTCTCATTGGTTCTCGAGGTTCCAAAGCAGCTGACTGTATTTATGTATCTTCCATTGTATGGAGCACAGCAGCTTGAAGCTATTTTGGGGACAGAATTGATGCAGCAAAAAGCACCCTCCGTGCTCTGCCACATGGGGTTCTTTAGGGCTGCAGTCAGAAACTGAATACCCTGTGCACGTCTATTGATCCTATTTAATACATTCATGGCACAATTCATACTCCACTTTCTTTTCATTATTGAACTTAATTGTAATCATGTTCAAAAATATATTCACTCTTCAATTTATCCTTTGAACAAATAACTTCTGGGTACTTACTGCACACCAGGAACTTCGCTAGGGACCTGCCGTCAGGGAGTCCATCAAGGAATGCCACATTTTTTTTTTTTTTAATGAAATAACACAAAAGAAAAACCTAAATAACAAAGTGTGACAGTTACTACACGCTGTGAAACCCCATGGTAAGGAGGTTTATTTTAGGTTTTATGGCAGTCTAGAGCAGGGTCATGTCTCAGTTTAGTGGCTATGGTCGTATAAAGATTAGATCAGATAAGGACTTCAAAAAGAGGTGACGTTTGTTTCAAGTCCTGGAAAACGATTAGATATGAAACTGGCAGGCAAGTGGAGGAAACGCATTCAGAGAAAACAATCTAAAAACACAGGGCTATGGAAGAATGCCAGTGTTTTAGGCAATGAGCATAGGTTGTAATGCAGTGAGATAGAGAAATGAAAATGAAGACAGCAGAAGCCAGCTCCTCAAGGGATTTGCAAAACTGAGTATGAATTTTGTCTGAAAGATGGAGAGAAACTTCTCAGCAATTTCAGCAGAAGTGCTGAATCCACACTGTCATCTTGGAAGAAGTCACTTACAGCAGAGACACCAGTTAGGAGGCAAAAGGCAATGTTGACGAGAAATGGTGAAGTCAAAGCTAAGGCTGTTATCGGGCTTGCCTGGTGGTCCAGTGATTAAGAATCTGCCTGCCAGTGTTGGGGACACAGGTTCGATCCCTGTTCTAGGAAGGTTCCCCATGCCCTGGGGTGCTGAGCCTGTGCACCACAGTTGCTGAAGACTGAGGACCCTAGAAGCCATGCTTCACAAGAGAAGCCGTTGCAATAAGAAGCCCAAGCACCTCAACTAGAAAGTTGCCCCTGCTAGCTGCAATTAGAGAAAGCCCAGGCACAGCAACGAAGACCCAGCACAGCCCAAAATAATACAATTAAACAAACAAAAAAACAAAACCAAGGCTAGATCTGGAGGGTAGAAGGACTTGGTAACCAATTGGTTGGGTGGGGGTACCAAAGAAAGGACTTCAGGTTTCAAGTGCAGGTGCTGGGAAGCTGCCAATACTATTAAGTGAAATTATGAGAGATGAAAAATCCATGAAGATTAAGGATATAGGATATAGCTTTAATCCTTGTGCTGGCTGACTGCTCAAGTGACCTTAGTCAAGATTCTTAATCCATTTGAGCTTTAATTCCTTTGAAAGACCCCATGGGATATTTTGAGAGGATTAAATGATATAATACTTATAAAGCATTCATTGGGCTTCCCTTGTGGCTCAGCTGGTAAAGAACCCGCCTGCCAATGCAGGAGACCTGGGTTTGATCCGTGGGTTGGGAAGAACCTCTGGGAGAAGGAAATGGCAACCCACTGTAGTATTCTGGCCTAGAGAATTCCATGGACTGTCCATGGGCTCGCAAAGAGTCAGACACATCTGAGAGACTTTGAGTTTCAGTTTATAAAGCATTCACACATTTGCTTAGTCTATATTTTTTGAACATTAATGATGTGTCAGAGTCAGGGATTCAGAGGTGTATGAAATGAAGTTTCTGTCCTTCTGGAACTTCTATTGTATGAGTGGGAAGGTAGACATAAACAAGTTGACAAATAAATGAATAAATCAATTACAGATTTGGAAGAGGAGCTTGAAAGACGTAAATGGGTAAATGTGACAGATAGGGTAGAGAGTTGTGCTTTGTGATATGTTGTCAGGAAAGTCTGAAACTTATAAAGGGATGGCCATTCATTTGAAGAGGCACCTTTCAGGCTTTGAGAACAACCAGTTCAAAGACCCTGAAATGGGAAAGAATTTTGGACAGTATATACTTAGCAGTTCCTCAAATGCAGTAAGCATACATTAAATAATAGAAGCACAGAGGTATCTATTTGTTTTTATGCTGTGAAAACTAGCTTATCAAAATACCTCTTTCATTTGTCACATAAATTATTCAGAACAATATTTAAAATTGCCACCTTTACAAATGTATCTTTGTACTTAAGAATGTAAAGAAAATTGTTAGTGGAAATGAGGAAAGAGTTCTTTGAAGCAATGCTGAGTTTTATGGGCCAGGAACTCCCAGGGGGCACTTGATGATTAATATTCTTCTCAACAGCTCTGGAAACATATTCTTTTTTCTTCCAATTATCTTTTTCATTTAGTTGAACCTGACTCAACCTTAACAACTGGTTTATCCTTCAAAGATGGGAGACTGTTAACTACCTTTTTGAAGTCTGAAATTTATGCAACTGTATATCAAAAAGTCTAGGCTAACTTTCATGACTTAGAAATCTTGCTTATTAGTCACTTCTGCATTTTACTCTGTGTAGTGATAGAAGATGTATCATTTAAATTATCAAAAAATGATTCATGATATACATTCTTTAAAAGTTGCAAATGGAGAACATTATCCAGGGAAATTATTAATGAGTGTATTGTCCAAGCATAGAATTGTCTGAGAGCTTACTGTGACACATGTTAAGGAAAGATGATAAACTACTTCTGTAACACATCAAAAAAGGCATCTGAATTTGGTGTGAATCCTAGTTAGGGACTTTCCTACCATTTGTTCTACTTATCTTTTTGAACAAGAATGTATAGTAAAATGACTTGCAAATACATGGTAGGTATAAACTTAAGATAGAAAATGTAGAAACAATTAAATTTAGATAAAGATTCATGCCTGGCATGAATTAAAACAGGTTGATAATATAAATTAAAATTTAAAACATGAAATGAATAACTGAGAAAGAAATAACTAAGCAGACACCAGAAGCATAAAACAGCGATAAGGCTGTTCTAGAATTCAGTGAATGACAGCTGCCACGTCTGTTCAGAGTGAATTCTCGCAAAGAGCTAGTGAAGATAATATATTTAAATACTGCTGGAAAATTCCCCTTCAGCCAGCAGCTGGCATGACTGTTGTCATTCAGAGGGCGTAAGTAAATGTCATATAATTGAGTCGTTGAGAAACTGAGATGACAATGAGCTACATTCTCATTAACACTTTAAAAAAATTCTCCCCTGGGCGATTAAATAGATGATGTTTAAGACCTGGTATTAAAGCTTAAGAAAAACTACATGAAGTCAGAGTTGAAATAGGTCTCAGGTCTTTCATCAGAGGTTCCCAGAGCAGTTGGCTGTGGCTCTTGCAGACCAGGTGGAGTGGGTTTCTGTGAAATGACACTGACAAATTGTGAATCACTGTCTTTTACAGATATGAGAAATCCAAGCTTCGTGTAGTATACTTCAGTCAAGTACACCAGCTGCTGTAGCCTCACACTGACGGTGCCTTCTGAATGTCCCTCTCACCCCTGTACAACAGAGGAAGAGTGTCCTCACATTTTTAAAAGGAGCCCTAGGTCAGCAAGATACTCTTTGCCTGAATCCAGTTGGATATTCTCCTTGTACCCTCTGTTCCCGCTTCCCCATTTACCTCTGGCTTTCATCCGTGATCGTTAAGTTTGGGTATTCATTCATTCATTAGTTGGCGTCTTCCAGCCCAGCAGTGTCATTGACCTTGGCTTTGCCCCTTGATTCTGTCCTTGCCTCTTGGATCCAGCTGAACCCAGTGTCTTTGGAAGTGACTTCACATAGTCTCCTGGTTTTATTTCTTGCTACACTCTGCCCCGAGGCTACAGTATTACAGGCATACCCAGCATACCCTTTAAGAAAGAGGGCTTTTTTTTTTTTTTTAATGTGATGGCTCAGCTATTTTTTGAAAATAATTTTTATTTATTTGTTTTTGGCTGTGCTGGGTCTTTGCTTCTGTGCAAGCTTTTCTCTAGTTGCAGCGAGTGGGGGCTCTTCTTTAGTTGTGGTGAACAGGACGCTCATTGTGGTGACTTCTCTTGTTGCCCAGACAGGCTCTAGGCTGCTGGCTTCAGAAGTTGCAGCACATGGGCTCAGTAGCTGTGGCTCGCGGGCCCGAGAGTCCAGGCTTGGTGGCTGTGGCACAGGGGCTTCGTTGCTTTGCAGCATGTGGAAACTTCCTGGACCAGGGGTCTAACCTGTGTCCCCTGCATTGGCAGGCAGTTTCCTATCCACTCACCACCAGCGAACTCCAAGTTTCCCTTTATTAGTAGGCTTGTAACTGCTGTCACCTGCAGTCCTCTCCCAAGGACTATCTTTGGGCTACTAAGCTGCTTTGTTCAGCAGCTAGAAGACTAGATTGCTGGAAGTGTATGTAGGCACTTCCTGACTCTTCATGAGTACAAAAGCCCCAGTTCCAAGGCAGGACATCACTTCATGGCAAAGAGATGGGGAAACAATGGGAACAGTGACAGATTTTATTTCATTTTATTTGGGCTGCAAAATCATTGCATACAGTGACTGCAGCCATGAAACTAAAAGGCATTTACTCCTTGGAAGGAAAGCTATGATAAACATAGACAGAATTAAAAAGCAGAAACATTACTTTGCCAGTGAATGTCCATATAGTCAAAGCTATGGTTTTTCCAGTGGTCATGTATGGATGTGAGAATTGGACCATAAAGAAGGCTGGTGCCAAAGAATTGATGCTTTTGAATTGTGGTGTTGGTGAAGACTCTTGAGAGTCCCTTGGACTGTGAGATCAAGCCAGTCAATCCTAAAGGAAATCAGTCCTGTATATTCATTGGAAGGACTGATGCTGAAGCTGAAACGCCAATACTTTGGCCACCTGATGCGAAGAACTATTTCATTGGAAAAGACCCTGATGCTGGGAAAGATGGAGGGCAAGAGGAGAAGCAGGTGGCAGAGGATGAGATGGTTGGAGGGCATCACTGATTCAATGGACATGAGTTTGAGCAAACTCCAGGAGACAGTGAAGGACAGAGAAGCCTGGGGTGCTGCAGTCCATGGGGTCACAAAGAGTTGGTCATGACTGAGCAACGGAACAGCAAGGCAGGACAAACTCTGAAGATTACCGCCAGAGACACAATTGTGAAATGATTCTAGGAAGGACACTTTTCACATCTTTACATGTTTGAAGTGGGATGCCCCTTATAATTGATTTGCCATACTTTAACTGGCAATATTTTTCTTTCTTTATATATACCACAAATATGTATCTTATGGTCCATGGCAAATTAGCATTAGTGAAATTAAGGTCTGGAGAAAAGTGAACAAAAATGTCAGTTTGAAAACAATCAGGAAAGGATTCAGGGAAGAACTAGCATCTAAATTGTGAGAGTGTCATGTGGATTGTTCTATGGTTTTGAAGATAGGTTATGTGGAAGTTAAGGTCACTCATAGTTTAGGGGAGACGTTAAAGGGAGGAAGCCACTTTTAGCTGGATTCCTACCATGTGTCTCACACCTAGGTCTTCTGTTTTGAGTAACTTTTTCAATCTCACAATAACCTGTTGGTGCTTGAGGTAACATAATCAGAAAGGAATTTTTTTACTGAAGACAGCAATCCTGCCTGCCCTTCCCACCCCTTCCATGGGAATCACTGCATCTACTGACATCAAGATGGTTTTACAGCCATCTGCTTATGATGACTTCAGTTCTCCCAGCAGCTAGACTCCTGTTCTAGGGAGAAGAGGCCAGTAGTTTTAGAGTGAACAAATCTAGGTCAAGCTCAGTCTGTTCGACTTAATCACTGCATAATGTTGAGCAAATTACTTACCATTCAAATATGAAAAAAGTCATGCCTATCCCTAAAAGCCTGTAGTATAGTGTTTACATATCTAACAGGTGCTAAATAGTTCACCTCATTTCCCCTCTATTCCCTTCTTTTCCTCACAAAATATATGTTCTTAAATAACAATGAGGCAACTGAGGTCAGGAAAACACACCCAAGAATTTGGGGAGCAGTGGACATGTTCAGGGGCCAGGCTTTGTCCCTGGCCATAGAGACATTCTCATCTAGTTATTGGGAGGCCAGTGGTCATGAAGAACTGAATCCTAGCAGTCCAGCCTCATATCCATCCTCTTGAGGGCCAGAATGCGGATGAAGGAGGAGAGCAATGCGACTGTACAGAGACAGGCAGACAGTCTTCAGGGTCTTAGTCTACTGTGCTGTGCTAAGTGGCTTCAGTTGTGTCTGACTCTTTGCAAACCTGTGGACTGTAGCCCACCAGGCTCCTCTCTCCATGGGGATTCTCCAGGCAAGAATACTGGAGTGGGTAGCCATGCCCTCCTCCAGGGGATCTTCCTGACCCAGGGATGGAACCCACATCTCTTATGTCTCCTTTGCTGGCAGATGGGTTCTCTACCACCAGTGCCACCCAGGAAGGCTTTCTGTCCTTTTCTTTGAACTGGTGTATTCGAAAGATTCTTTTCTATCAAATCAGCGTTTAATCAGAATTTATGCTCCTATTTTTATTTATCTACAGTTTTCAAATACAACTACTGAGCAGCATAAAATAACCAGGGTTGTCACTCTGAGTTGATATAGTTCATCCATGCTTTCCACAAATATCTGGTTCCCTTTTCCATGCACAAGTAATGTGTGGGTGGAGGGAATACAGTGTCAACACAGCTGCTTCTCTGCCTTGAGGCATCTTCCCTTTGGTGGAGGCAAAAACAAACAGCATCGTGCTTTAATTGAGGAGTGAGACCACAGCAGTGTGGAAATGTGGGCTTCCCAGGTGGCACAGAATTCACCTGCTAATGCAGGAGGCACAAGAGACACAGGTTCAACCTCTGGGTCAGGGAGATCCTCTGGAGAAGGGAATGGCAACCCACTCCAGTATTCTTGCCTGGGAAATCCCATGGACAGAGGCTACAATCTGTGGGGTCTCAAAGAGTCTGACATGACTGGATGCTCACATCCACAATGTGGGATCGTAAAGGAGGGTCTCTCTTAACGTCTTTGGTGACATGAGCCCCTTCTAAAAAAAAAATTCAAATATATGACATAAAGTGTGCAGCATTACAAAAGAAACTGACCGTAATGAAAAATGGTTAAGAATCTCTGGGAGAAAGTTTGTTTTGAGAGAAACGAATCAGGAAGAAGTAGCCAAATGGTGGCATGGAGGCAGAAAAGAGTGCTCTCAATAAAGAAATATCTGTGGAAAGAGCCATATGCTTTTCAAGTGCAAAAGTTGAGGCAGGTCCAGCCAAAAGCAAAGATTTTTGTTGTTTTGAATTCGTCTCTGCAGCTACAATATAGGCACACGTTTGATTTTCTATTAGGCTTTATTATATAGAAAGAATATCTGAAAGTCTTCTTTCAATAAAACGTTCTCTGTGATTATATACTAGTGAGAAAACATGTATCATTTTAACATATCAAGCTGCAGATATTCCGATGCCAACTTTCAAAATGAAAATAATTTAAATATACAAAAATATACATATCCAAATGATTCTTTTCCTAGAAATAATCTCGTTTATGTATTTCTGCCGGTGCTGGGCCGTCGCTGCTGCTGAGCTCTCCCCTAGTTGTGGCGAGTGGGAGCCGCTCTCTGGTTGCGGTGCACGCACTCCTTGTTGCGGTGGTCTCTGGTTGCAGCATAGGCACTAGTGTGTGGGTTTCGGTAGTTGCGTCTCCTGGGCTCTGGAGCGCCCCCTCAACGCTGCGGAGCATGCGCTTAGTTGCCCCATGGCATGTGGGCTCTTCCCCGGCCAGGGGATCGAACCCTTGGCCCAACGCTCCACTGAGCCACAAGGGAAGCCCCCAAATGACTCTTCATATAAATGACTAACTAGAAGAGTCACAGCTGGAGGCCCCACTGTAAATTTGCAAGAGATTCTCTCCTGTGATTCTGAAATTTTCACTCTGAAACACAGGATACACTAGATGTATCTTATCACTTAGACACTCAATAAGTCCTCAGTGGCAAAATAAGAAATACTTTTCACCAACTAGGAAAAAACATACAATAAAAAAATGCAGCAGTTTAATTGCTGTGTCAGGTCATAGAAAGAGCCATATAATCTTTAAAATTAGAACAAACATTTTTCAATTATGATTCTCTTTCTTGCTCATGTGGCTGAAAGTACTTCAGATTCAGTTTTGTGATGTGTAAAGCTGAAATATTAACACATACTTTGGGAATAAATAGAATAGTGTACGTGAATCACCTAATACAATGCATGTGTACAAAACAGCACCCTCTTCTTTTGCCTGGAATTTCCCGACTGTTCTCCACGCCCCTCACTTACTTGTACAGAGAGCATAGTCATGTTCTGAAAGGAATAAAAGCCTGGGGAGACCAGAAGTTTTGAGCAAAGGACAGAGGCTGAAATTTCTACATATTTCCTAAGCTGTTGGTTTGAAGATACTGGTTCCCCAAATACTTAACAGATTTTTGAGTTAAATATGTATGAATTTTAATCATTTAGGAATCCAGTGTATGACAGCTGTTTTTCTAACTATACGGAAGGGACAGTAAGATTACGTAGATTGAAATGTCTTCTGAATTTTGTTTTCTAAGATGGAACAACATAAAGCAAAGGAGGTTAGGTATACATGGCAATTGTTCTGTAGATGTATTTTGAATTCTTAAACTTGATCCAATTTGAGAAACTATTACCGGGGCATATTAGGTGTCAGGCTGTGTGTACAGTAGTTCAGATCCCAAAGCAGATAAAATGTACTTTCTGGCCTCAAATAAGTCTCAGTGGAGTTAAGAATTGGGAGTAGTGGGGTAGGGAGATGGAAAGTGGGAGACGGGTGCAGGGGACCAACATACACAGAATTAGCTAAAAATTCAAAGACATGAATGTACATACAGTCCGAGTATAGAGACACAGGTAAGTGAGCTCTTTAATTCTGCCTGGGAAAGGAGGAGAAGTTTCTAGACAGTTGAAAGGTTCTGGGACTGTAAAAAGAATTACCTAGGCCTAGGTAGGAAATATACACCCTAGTTTGGGGCTGAGGACAAAACCCAGTCTGAAGAGAGAGAAAGACATTTTCCTCCAAAATCAATACAAAATGTTGAATTATGGGTGACTGCATTCTCACCATAATGGTCTTATTTTTTTTTTACCCTGCAAACTTTTACACACATTCATGTATTTATGCACATGTATTTATGCAATTTATGCACATTCATGTATTCCTCAGCAGTTTGAAAATTCTGTTTCCCAGTCTTGCTTTTTACATCAGGAAAAAAATGCCAAGTAACAAAAACTCAATGTTCTGTCATCGAGTGACAGAGAAAGAAGGAAGTCACTTTGCAGAAAAGCAAATTGAAGCTTTACTCACCTGTTAAGGGGGCCTCACACTGGCAAAGGAATCAGAGGACACTTGCTAATGGGCACCCTAACCTTCATAATTATAAGATACTCTGTAGACAGTGCTTAGCCCCATCTTCCTTTGAAGCATCTGTTTTCTGGAATTCTATAGGATATACTCATTCACTGATCTTGAATTTGAATGGATCACAACAAGCAACGACCTTTAACATGAACAAATTGTTTAATTGCTTAATTTGGAGGAACAAGGCAACTGATAAAGGCAAAACCAGCCGTGCCATACTAAACCAACAAAGACTGCTGTGAAATAACTGTTGTCAGGATAGCAGGATTTATTGTTTAATTTTAATTAGAAGCTACACTAAAGCTGCAGCCCTGTCCAGAGCAACGGATGTAAGGTCACCCACAAAGGAAATCGCCCTGCTGTTGGACTGTAGGTGTTATGGTTTGTTTACCATCCATCCATGCACTTTCTCATTATAATGCCTAATGTTCCACTTCTTAAGAAGACATTTTGGTTAAGCAGTTCTTAAAAGTGACTCCACAGTCACTACAGTCCCTGGATAATTTGGCTTCTGCTGCAGGGGCTTGGGTGGGGGAATGGGGGTGGGTGGGTGAGCAGAGAATTGAGCCTGCTGTGGCTTTCTGCCATTCTGCTCCTTTCTACCTACCTCCTCTTTGGCTGGAATCCCCTGGCTCCCCTCCTGTCACCCTACTCACCCACAGGTAGTTTGGCAAGGGCTAGAAACTGGTAGAAGGTGAGATGGAATTGAAGACTGGGGCAGACAGACTCCAGTTTCTCTGTAAAATCTCCTAGGCTATTGATGGGAAGATCTCAATTGCCCAGAGATGCTGCTCTATAGGTTTGGGGGTTAAACAGCTATACATTTTCATTTAAATTGCCAAAGTTACTTAAACTTCTATGTAAAACATATTCTAAGGAATTAAAAAAAAAAAAGAAGTAGCATTTTTGCTGCTAAGGCATAAGTGCATACTCTCACTCAGCCACAGATGGCTATTTTTTAATTAAAAACTTGCTAGATTGTAACTAATTTTAGTCCACGAGACACTCTTCCCCATTAACCTGTGGTTTCTTGCAGCATTTCTCTGTGTAGCTTAGTATATTTGTCCTTCAAAGGCCATGATTTTTAGGGAATGTTCAGTTCATAGTGCTCCTTTCTTTACAAAACGTGTATGTGCGTGTGTGCGCGTGTGTGCGCGTGTGTGTGCGTGTGTGCGTGTGTGCATGTGTGGGTGTGGGTGTGTGCGTTAGTTGCTCAGACATGTCCGACTCTGTGTGACCCCGTGGACTGTAGCCCTCCAGACTTCTCTGTCCATGGGATTCTCCAGGCAAGAATACTGGAGTGGGTAGCCATTCGCTTCTCTAGGGGATCTTCCTGACCCAGGGACTGAACCCCAATCTCCTGCATTGCAGTTTCTTTACTCTCTGAGCCACCAGGGAAGCCCCTTTGCAGAGCTAGATTGAGATTTAAATTGTGCTTCTAAAGAAACCTAAATTCTTTACTTTTTTTTTTTTTTACTGCAAGAATTAGCATTATCTTTTCTCTTTTGGTTATTCATGGACATAATTAACAAGCTGTTCTGTTTGTTAACTGGGGATATTCTGTAGCTTCCAGGCTCCACATTTTAAAATGCAATAGAGTTATCATAATGAAATATGAGCAAGGCAGTAAAGCAGGAAACACTGTAATATATTTTTGCAACCAAGGCTTTGAATCTAAAAAGTTCCCAGATCGCTTCATTACAGTGCCAGCTGATAGTGTATTTCTCAGCTTTCATTAAAAAAAAAAAAAAATCGAGGATCTGTGATTCTGTCGAATAAAGCTGTACATAAATGAAGTATCTGCCACACAATCATAGGAAGCATATTTTTTTTGGTTTCATCAGTACTTGCTTATGTTGCTCATGTGAATAACATGATTGATTTTTACTTTATCTCCAACTGGCAGTGTAGCCATAAATCTATCTGTAAGGTACCGAGCACAGGATAAAATGTTATTTTTCCTCAGTGTGGTCTCATTTGATTACAATTGCAGCCTTGCCTGGCTGCATTCCATCCATAATTAATTGTCGCTTTGGTTTCCAGTTGCAGCCAGGCCAGAGCTGAGGCTGTTCACATCTTTAGATAACACAGTCTACCATGCCAGCTGGCAAATGCACGAAGACCTTTCACACTGAGTCTAATGGGCGCAGAAGCCTGAGACCTCATCAGGAGCCGCTCTTGAAATGATACCGCGCCAGAGAAGGGCCCAACTTGCTGTGACTGAAGGTCTCTTTGGCTCCTCACCCTTCCGAGTAAACACCATATGCACCTTTTTGCCAATTTACTTTAGTGCCTCTCAGGCTATGATAGAGAGTATTCTCAGTGGGAACAGGAAAATGAATTCCTTTAAGGCTTTACCTCTGGGTCCAGATCATTCTCTCTTTTCTGTGTATTGAGCTGTAATCTTACTGGCATGAGTGACTGCCATTTTGACATAACATAGTTATTTGTTTTCTATGATATTATTTCTTTCCTGGATACTTGGTTTCACTTTACTCCTAGGGAAAAAATGGCAAGTATATGAGGCAGAAAAATTAGGTAATTATCCATCCCTGTCCAGTGCTGAGATTTATTTTTGAGCAAGAGGGCATGCTGCAATTGTTGCATAAAGACATTTTAGGTGTCATTTTAGATAGATGCATTTAGTTACTTGATTTACTCCCTACAATGTCACCTTAAAGCAAACTACATGGATTAATATTATTTGTTACAAATTATGAAAGAATATCATAAAGTATTTTAGTCCATTCCTGATTAATCAAAGAAAATGTAAGCCATATTTTCAAACCAAAATATTTTGGAAGCCCCCAACTAACTGACTGAACTGGATCAGTTGCCTGATTTTGAGACTGTGTACAAACTAGGGAGCAGATTGTTGGCATGTGGGTAACGTGAATTGAGGGAAAGTTGGCCTAGTCTGGCTAGATCTTTCTTTTGTCCAGGGAAGCCAGATATCCAGATTTTTATTTGATAGCTCCTGTTTTTAAATGTTTACAACCACAACTAGTTCATTTAAGAACAACTAAAACAAAAAAAGATTCTATTTGTGCAAAGGACTGAATCTATAGCCTGACTTTTTATTGTACCAGTCTTTTTCTAAATTTTGTTTATTTTTAAATATTTATTTATGTTTTTGGCTGTGTCAGGCCTTAGCTGCAGCACATGGGCTCTTTGTTGCATAATATGGTATCTTTCCTTGGGGCACAGAGACTCTCTAGTTGTGGCATGTGGGTGTCAGAGGGCATGGGCTCAGTAGTTCCATCGTGTGGGCCCAGTTGTTTCACAGCATATGGGATCCTAGTTACCCAAACAGGGATCAGACATGTGTCTCCTGCACCGCAAGGTGGACTCTCAACAACTGAACCATCAGGAAAGTCCCCAAAAGTCTTATAACAGATTTCATAAAATGGTTAAAATGTGCTTCTTCTTTTAATAAAACCACAGTCTAATATGTTTCACATTTATGTGTAAATATTTAAAAAACCAAATTAATGAAAAGAATAGTGATCCAGTTAAACAAGTCAGCATGTTTTGAATATCTATAAAGTCTCCTCAATGCAACTGTAGGCAGAAAATATATCTTTTCTCATTTACAGTGCAGGGATGTTAGGCTGGTCCAGAGAGCAGATTGACTATGTCGTTTCATGAGCTGAGTTGTTTTCTTACATATGTCCTACCTACCCAATTTTCAGCCACTACCACATACCATGAAATAACTGATCAAAAATAAATTTTTCTTGTTAACATTATTTTGAATTTATGTCTCTATGTAACCAACTTTGCATTTCATGATGCTAAAAATAATTAGAACTTAAAGATTAGCAGAAAATATGATGCTGTTTATTCAACAGTGTATTCTGTGGTGCAACCATGATAAAAAGTAGATATAGAATCCAACAAATACACTGCTTTGCTCATGATTATACGGAAAGTCCTAAGCATGAAAGAATTGTTTTCAGTAGATTTTGAGGGAGAGAGAAGGTACTGGTACATGAAAAATCAAGGAATGTAAGACTATAGAGTTTTGTTTCTTTTCTTTAAAGGGATATAGACAATAAAAATGAGAGTCCATATGATCTTCTAGAGAGAAAAAGATGGATATTTAGATAATAGGCGTGGTAAGTATCCCAACAATCTTGGATGTATAGAAAATGAAATGTTTCTTTGTTTCCTTCAAGTCAAGTTTAACTTAATGCCAAGTTCTTATTCATTAAAACCGCCATGAAGTCACTGGGCTTGTCCCTTCCCGGGGGTTCCACAAAGATCCAAAGGATATAACATAAATTGGGATACTTGGTAAAGCTCCTCTGGTCTCTAGCAAGGATGGTTTGGTTCTAGCCCCTCATGAGCCCTTGAAATCAGCCACCTCCATGGCTGGTGGTCCATTCTTGGGCACAAGAATGTTGCTCCAGAGGGGGAGGCCCAGGACTAGGAGGGTGCTTCTTGGGGATACTGTGCTCTCTCCCAGCACAACACAGTCAATGAGCTCAGGCTTATGTAAAGGAAGAGAGGTTGTTCTCACCCACTGAACTTATCTGCTGGCCTCATTATCTTCTTCGAATAGGTGAAGGAAAAAAATAACTAGAACAAAACACAAATAATTCTGTTTTCTTTTCTAATCTTTTATGACAATAAGAATTAAGGAAAAATTACTATCTTGATATTATAAGTTGCCTCATAAATCATTTTGAAGTATCTCAATTATAAGACCCCCAGAAATATCTAAGAGCATACAGAAAAGAAGTGACATGGGGGAAGGAGGAAGGAGGAACAGAGGGGAAAAGTATATGTCATTATGGGAAATACTAGAGAGAAGAGTATCTGTATATGTCTATCAGCTGTCACCTGTCTGTCTGTCTACCTGTCTTCTTACAGTGCATGTTTATGTAGTTTTCCAAAAGTAGCTATCGAAGATGAAGATTTATAGAAGAATTTTTTAAAAAAATAATTTTATTTATTTATTTATTTTTGTCTGTGCTGAGTCTTCATTGCTCCATGGGCTTTTCTCTAGTTGCAGCAAGGGGTGACCACTCTGTTGTAGTGTGCAGGCTTCTCATTGCAGTGGCTTCTCTTGTTGCCGAGCACAGGCTCTAGAGTACGTGGGCTTCAGTAGCTGCAGCTCATGGGCTCAGGGGTCGCAGACTCAGGCTTCTAGAGCCCAGGCTCAAGTGTTGTGGTGCATGGGCTTAGATGCTTCACAATGTGGGGAATCCTCCTGGACCAGGAATTGAACCTGTGTCTCCAGGTTTGGCACACAGATTCTTTACCATGGAGCTGCCAGAGAAGCCCCTAGAAAAGAATTTATGGAAATTGACATTATGTGAAATATACTTAAGAGGCTTAATTTCTTTTTGAAACTAAGTATGTTGACTTGTTTGAAGTGGCAACTTTTATTTATTTAAACTTTTTATTTTACACTGAAGTATAACCCATTAACAAGGTTGCGAGAGTATCAGGCGCACAGCAGAGCGACCAAGTCATACAAATACAAGATTCCATTCTCCCGCAGACTTCCTCCCACCCAGGTTGCCACATGACATTGAACAGAATTCTTTGTGCGATACAGTAGGTCCTGTTGATTATCCATTTTAAATATAGCAGTGGGTACATGTTGACTCCAAACTTCCTAACTATACCTTTAAAGTGGGGAAAATGTAATTGTATTTTCACAACACAACATAAGGTTTTATCTTATCTATCTTAATAGCATTGGTTTTTCTCCTAAAAACATTATATCTTAGAAAAAAGAAAGATGTCCAGTTTTAAAGCTCTTAAAAATATTCTTATAGAGCTTTTTGGATTTCCCTGGTGACTCAGATGGTAAAGAATCCACCTGCAAAGTGGGAGACCTGGGTTGGATAGTTGGGTTGGTAAGATCCCCTGGAGGAGGACATGGCAGTCCACTCTAGTATTCTTTGCCTGGAGAATCCTCATGGATGGAGGGGCCTGGTGGGCTACAGTCCATGGGGTCGCAAAGAGTCAGAAATGACTGAGCAACTATGCACAGCACACTTAGAGCTTTTATGAAATGATTTTAATTTGTATTTCAAAATACAGAGTAGACATGCTTGGCAAAAAACAATTCGTTTCTCCACTCAAGAATCTGATGCATTATATATATTTTTAAATTAAAGATATTACCTCAGTAATGCAGGTATAGATGTGTGTAAACAAGAATTAAGGTCACTTTATTTATTTATTTATTTTTATTGCACAATTCAGGATTTTATTTTATTTATTTATATTTTTTACTGGTTAAATTCCAGTTTTTATTTTTTATTTTTTTCCCCAATAATTTTTATTAGTTGGAGGCTAATTACTTTACAATATTGTAGTGGGTTTTGCCATACATTGACATGAATCAGCCATGGATTTACATGTGTTCCTCATCCTGAACCCCCCTCCCACCTCCATCCCCATCCCATCCCTCTGGGTCATCCCAGTGCACAAGCCCCAAGCACTTGTCTCAAGCATCCAACCTGGGCTGGTGATCTGTTTCACCCTTGATAATATACATTAAGATCACTTTAAAAAGCATGTGATTCTATCATGGAGGCCAATGTACATATTTTCAAGATGAATATGGAGCTTAATGTTTTGGTTTGTGGTTTGTGTTGTAGTTTCCATCATATGTGGATTAAAAGTACTATATTTTGAAAATTTATAAGAAATGAAAAATGGATGCCATTAAAAACTGGAGGATGATTTAGTAAGAAGCTCTAGTTCTGAATGCAAGAGGCATGTAGATGATGTAGAAGAGAAATAAGACGAATTGAGCACAACTGCTTCATAAAATCTAAGTGTGTACAAGAATATTTTATCATAGATGTATATTAAGCTGTTATATTAAATATTATAAGCAGAGCTCTGACTCTTGTAAAAGTTTATTTAATTTTTAAACTTATCCCTAAGAAAAATGAAGTAAGATTGCTTGGGGGCTGGGGTCTTCTTGCATTAAACATGTAGAGTAGTTGAAATTAGGGGTTCATGTGCACCTGAAAATATAAATGCACCTGTACCTTAGCAATGGGCTTCCTCCATGGCTCAGTGGGTAAAATATCCACCTGCAATGCAGGAGACACAAGAGACGTGGGTTCAACCCCTGGGTCGGGAAGATCCCTTGGAGGAGGAAACAGCAGCCCACTCTAGTATTCTTGCTTGGGAAATCCCACGTGGGGCTATAGTCCAAAGGGTCACAAAGAGCTGGAGGTGACTGAGTGACTAAGCACACACACACAGGCACATACCTTAGTAGGATTTCTTAACCCTGGGAGGACATTAGGGTATTTGTTAACCCCCTGTAATATGAGTGTCTGTGCATGCATGCATTTTTCTGGTGTGAAGACACCATGTAGATCTTTTTCAAATGCATCTCAACCCTTAACTGGTTAAAAACCAGTGTTCCAAGGCATGATAATTTGAGGTTTATGGTCCCCAGATCCTGGTTTCTCCTGAAGGGAGGAAGAAAAAAAAAATGAGACTAAAATATTCTTAGATTCTGGAATCCAATGTGGGTAGAGATTGTATCTCCACCAGTGGTAAAGGGTCCAAAAACATATTCAAAGAGCTTGATTTAGGTAGACATTACAATCCATGGTGGGGACGGGCACTGTAGTAACAGGAATTTCTAGGAAGTGGTGATCATTGAAGAGAGGTGAGCATTCCTGGTGTTTGGTTCAGAGCAGGAGGCTTGTAGACTGGAATTACATAAAGTCCTGGAGGCAGGAACCAGTAGGCTTTTCTGGCAATGTGTCAGGGTGTCACACAAATGGTCTGAAGGTTCAGCCAGGGCTCAGCCCCAAGACGTCCTTGCAGGAAACCCAGGCTAGCCTGGTAGATGGGGCAAACTGGGAGGAGGCCCCATGGACACATCCTGGGCTCAGGTTGGTATATCTTGCTTATTTCTTATCATAATTAGCTCAAAAGTTAGACAAGACAGAGCCTGTGGCTAAATAAATCTGGAGAAAGACTGAGTTCCGGTGTGGTTCTATAGAGTGAAGGCTTGAACTTCAGTCAATGTAGTGATCAGCTGTTTCTTCCAGGCTGCACATTTGTAAAAAGCTGTGATTTTCTTATCGCTGTACATGTAGTTTGCTTGTTGACACCTAGGTTTACTATTTACTCATGGTAAAAAAAATGAAAGAAATATTCTTATTCTTGGATATCTTTGGTATGTATATTTTTTTATTATTTAAGAAAATAATTTAAAATCAAGAGAACAGATGATGAATCTGAGTACCAGTGAATCCCTGGGCTGCTGTTTCATCCCACATTGTGTGACTATCAACTTTATTTGAAAGAAAGAAATTAAACATTACAGATTAACTTCACAGATACTAACCAGCTATTTACCCCCACCAAATCCTTATAATCACTGAATATTTGAGTTCCAAAGTAAAGATGAAAGGATAAGCTTTACTAGGATACAAAGATGCAAAACACTTATTATAGTTAATGGGAACAGGATGCCAAATTCTCTGACCATGCCATTGTAAATTTCCCCTGAGCATTGGCTTAATAGTCATAAAATTATTCCTGTTAGGCCCTAAATTATTTCACTTACCTAATTAAAAATGCATGTATGAACCAAAGAGTATCACAGTTTATAGCTCTATCTAGCCACCAGTCTCTCAGAAGTGTCTTCAACACAACCATTTTTTTATGCCTTAAAAATCTTATTTTCTATTGGAAAATAGATTACTAAAATCTGATTTCTGAAATCAGATTTTATTATTAGTTATATTAGATTAAGTATCTAAAAATGCACTGAGAGTTACATCACCACTGACTTTCATATTTTATGGGTGAGGGAAAGAAGGAAAACAACATCTTTTATCATAAATTTTATTTAAAGAGTTCAGTTGCAAGTTAATTCATTATAACATCATCTATGATATATATTTTATTTACAGGGTAGGTAATATCATTTTCCTATGCTTAAAGTTAGAAATATTATTATTGCATGTTATTATGCTATATTTAAAAAATGATTTCAGTTTATTAATGCTGCATGTGATTCTGTTTCTTTTCTTACCTGCCTTTGAGTTGAGGATACTGAACAAAAAAATTACCCTGGGCTCCATTTAAATAATTAGATCACTGACATTTTCAGAAATATTAACTTGAAATATAAATCAAATACATATTAGATACCAAAAGGGAATTTTTATTTAAAACATAATGTGGTAAATGACTCATCCATAAATAGAGTGTAAGCACGTGTCCATTTGCCTGTTTGTGTATGAAATCTAAGCGTGCCTTGCCTCTAATTTTTTCATACAAAGAAAACACTTCACCTGCTTGTGCACAGAGGTGGTCTTGGTGTCGGAGGAGGAATGGTAACAAGACTGTGGTTCAGAATATTTGCAAGTAATCTAGTGTGAAGAGTGACTTGGCGATGTTTAAAGCAAGTTTAGAGAAAAATGAGGATCCTAAAAAAAAGTGCAATTTGATAGGGCAAAGGAGCAACTGTGAGCATCTAGGAGGAAAACAGTTGGAAAAATTTACTTTTAAATAAAAGGAAAAAAGAAAGAAAGAAAAGCAATTGGAAATTTTAGGATGGAGAATAGTAAGTTGCCACTAGTTATTCTTCCTGGTGACAGAGGCAGACATACAGAGAAAGATATTAGAAAGGATACAGACTAGACCCTTCAAAGGGTTATGTATCATAAAGAGCAGAAGGAGCTGATAGAATGTTCTGAGCTGGCAGTTCTAAAGAGATATAACAGCCATCCGCATTACATAAAAGTTGGTTGAAGATATTTTTGTGATAACTGGAAAGATTTGATGATGATCTGGAATATGGGATAATGTATTTGAATTAATGATTATTTCTGAGGTGGTGGTGTGGTTACATGGGAAAATGTTTTCATTTTGGAAAGACACATTCTGAGGTATTTAAAAATGTCAAGATGTATGTCACCAATTTGCAAATGGTTTAGCCAAAGAAAAGTATGTGTTCATGTATAGAAGGAGATGAGGCAGTTACGACAGTTTGCACACCCTTGAATGGAAGTGGTTTGTTATATTCTCTAAACCTTTACTGAACCTTCTACAAATAAGCCAACAAACAACAAAGGATGGGTATCAGAGAATATATTATAATGAATTCACTTGTTTATAATTTTTCCCTCTTGTGACTATGTTATAATGAGAATGAAGAAATACACAGAGGGGTAAACTCAAAAATGAATATGAGAAATGCATCTACATAGTACTTTCCCCCATAGATTTCTGGAATCAGAAAATACACATTAAGGGTATAGGTCATGAGACCTGTCAATAAGTTCCATTATATATCCAGAGCTCACTACTAATAACTCTAGTGTTGCAATGATTAAGCATAAGAAGAAAATCATAAATTATTACATATTTCACAGGTGCTTGCAAAATAAAAGAAAGTCCAAAGTAAACAAATTTTAAAATGTATTTTGGAATACAAGAAAATTTATAAAATGAAAGAAGATTAAAAACAAATAAACAATGAAAAAAAAAGCAAACAGATCCCCTGACTCTAATATATATTCCTGTGGTGTGGTTTAGTTACTAAGTCATGTCTGACTTTGTGACCCCCATGAACTAACTATACCCCACCAGGCTCCTCTGTCCATGGGATTTTCCAAGCAAGAATACTGGAGTGGGTTGCAGTTTCCTTCTCCAGTATATATATATTCCTAGAGACAGTCAAGTAGAATTGCATCCGTAAAACAAGAACAGAATGTAATGAAAAAGAACAGTCTGACAAACAAGAGTTCTTAAAAATTAAAAATATATATATTGATATTAGCATTGAAAGAAAAACTCGATGAAATTATCCAGAAAGTGTAACAAAAACCCAGAACATAGAAGAGAAAAAAACTTAACAGAAATAAGGAATCAACCCAAGGGATGCAGCATGTCAATAATTGGTATTCCAAAAAGAGAAAAACCCATCAAAGAGATACTAATTTCACTACTAATAGTAATAATTTAGTGCCTTGCTATTCTGCTTAACTATGTTAACTAACTAAACCCTCATATTGGTTAAGTAATGAACCATTCCTAGTGGTCTGGAGCTAGTATGGTGGTAGTGTGGTACCAGAGACTATGCTGGTAACCATTAGTAAGGAACATATGTCTTCAAGTTGATAGGGCTCACCAAGGACTTAGATCAGTTATTGAAAAAAAAGCATATGAAAAATTATTAAAACTTTATACCATGAAGGAAAAGTAACAAACCTAAAAGTTTCTAAGGAGGGAAAAGAAAATCAACAATAGTCATGTATCTAAAAAGGGAAAAATAATCAGAGCGGGAAGCCTTATATTTCTCAACACTAACCCTAATGATGGAAGACACTGTTCAAGTTATGAAGATAAATATGGTATGCAAATTAGTATCCCATACTCAGACAAAATTTTAAATATTAGGCTTACAAGAACTGAAGTATTTATCCTTTCTTAGGAAGTTATAGTTAGAATGTATTCCCACAATGTTAGAGCATAATATATATGGGAAAGAACTATATCCAAAACATTTGAAGCATTTTTACAACTCAATAGTAAGCCTATTTAAAATGAGCAAAAATGTGTTTAAACAGGTACTTCACAAAAGTAAATATTTAAATGAGCAATGAGCATGTGAAAAGACTTTAAGGATCATTAGTCACCAGGGAAATGCAAAAGATATTCACAATGCTTCATCACTACACACCCCTTAGAATGGCTAAAATTAAAAGGGTGATAATACCAAGTTTTTGCAAGGTGGTGGAATAATTAGAACTCTCATATTTACTAACTAGATTATAAAATGGTACAATAACTTTGGGAAAGAGTTTGTCAACTTTGTACTAGAAAAAGGTATATAATACAAGTCTAGTTTCGAGTTTCTAGTCAAAATAAGTGAAAACCTAAAACCATACAAAGATTTGCATGAGTGTTCATTGCAGCATTATTCAGAATAGTTTTGAAGTAGAAACATTAATAAGTGAAATGAATAAACAAATTGTGTTGTAGCCACATAATGGAGCAAACTCCTGATATAGTAAGAATCTTAAAAATATTATACCAAGGGAAAAAGCCAGATACAAAAGAATACAATTGGTATAATTCCATTTATATTAAATTTTAGAAAAGGAAGTCCTAATCTGTAGTAAAAGGAAGTAATGTTCTCTGGCTGGGGGTGGGAAGGATTGAGTGCAAATGTGCACAAGGGAATTTTTCTAAGTGATAGAGATTTTAATATTGGTGGTGGCATACATTTTCCAGCTGTATGTATTTGCAGACATTGGAGTGATGTGATTGGAAGAAGGATATTTTCCCTGAGAACCTACAGTGTCCTGACAACACCTTGATTTCATACTTTTAATCTTCAAAACTAGGAGGAAAGAATCTGTTGTATCTAGCCTCCTAGTTTGTGTGCTTTGTTACAACAGACCTACAAAACTAATACAGTCGTCATATTTTAAAAAACAGTTTTGGCAGTACACCCAAGAAAAACCAAAACCAGTTAAAAGTTTTAGCCTTTGAGAAGAGGATTTGTGAGAGGGCAGAGAAAGAGATTTGGTTTGTTGTTTTTTAATAAATCTAA
Source organism: Odocoileus virginianus (assembly GCF_023699985.2). Lineage (NCBI taxonomy): Eukaryota > Metazoa > Chordata > Mammalia > Artiodactyla > Cervidae > Odocoileus > Odocoileus virginianus. The sequence goes on along the minus strand of NC_069674.1, from coordinate 91,547,128 downwards.
TTTTGGTTTAACACTTACATATATTACTGAGTCAAATCCTTTTAAAAGAGTAAGTTAAAGAGTTTCCAGGGTCAAACAACAAATGAGCAGATAATTAGGGAGCTGAGATGGCTGGATGTGGGGCAAATTCAGTCTGAACATAAAGATTTGAACTTCTAAGAGGACTGACCAAAGAGCCCAATAGTATGAGCTGATTGGTCTAGTAAAATTTCAACAAGTAAGCTGAATTACTCTGATTTATCTAAAGACGGTCTCATTTTGCAATAATGAAAAGAACTTTGACCTCAAAGTAAGTGACTAAGTGTATGATGTGCTAATAATGTCTTCCCTCTAAGGGATAAATGAGAGGCCAAAGGTTCTGAGAGGATTTTCCTTCTTCATAATTCAGGCCATTTGTGGAGGAAAAAAGAATTGGAAATAAGAACAGAAGACGGTGCCTTGGGTTTGAGGATACACAGGGGGAGTCATGCTAATTAATACTCTCTGCTGAGTCCAAAAGGAGTCTGTAGAGACTGTCGCCTCCTTTTTATAAGTTTCCTCATCTTGGTTTGCTCTGCTTCAGGGTGTTTCCAGTGGTCTCAAAAATACCACAAACTCAGAGCCGCTTCACATTGCTTTTCTTTAAACAGGAAATGCTTAACTGATGAATATATCAATATCTATATCATAACTCTCAGGGAAGGCAATGACACCACACTCCAGTCTTCTTGCCTGGAAACGCCCATGGACAGAGGAGCCTGGTAGGCTGCAGTTCATGGGGTCGGTAAAGTCGGACACGACTGAGCAACTTCACTTTCACTTTTCACTTTCATGCATTGGAGAAGGAAATGGCAACCCACTCCAGTGTTCTTGCCTGGAGAATCCCAGGGACGGGGGAGCCTGGTGGGCTGCCGTCTATGGGGTCGCACAGAGTCGGACACGACTGAAGCGACTTAGCAGCAGCAGCAGCAGCATGCATGCATGTATATGTATTAATAGATAAATGTATCAATATATATACTTATATAGAGGTATATTGATGTATGTATCAGTTATTCATTTTCTATTTATAAGTATATCTATATCTATGTCCAAGGTTACTATCAGTGATTCCGAATCGATAGGTATGGGATGTGGTCAGATTCCATATTAAAAAAAAAAAATTCCTATCTTGATCTCATACAAGGAAAAGGCTGAATCCTTGGCTCTAGTCCTAAACCATACACAGATTTTATTTTTAAAAACTTATTTATTTTACTTTTGGCTGTGCTGAGTCTTCTTGCTTTGAGAGGGCCCTCTCTAGCTGTGGCAAGTGGGTGCGGCTCTTTATTGTGGTGCATGGGCTTCTCACTGTGGTGCTTCTCTTCTTGCAGACCATGAGCTCCAGGCGCACTTTAGTAATTGCCACCCACAGGCTCAGTGGTTGTGGCTCTTGGGCGTAGTTTGCTGCCGACGCTTGTGGGAACTTCCTGGATCAGGGATCAAACTTGTGTCCCCTGCACTGGCAGGCAGATTCTTATCCACTGCACCACCAGGAAGTCCCATACACAGATTTTAATTCAGCCCTAGTGCCCCAGTCCTGAAGATCCATGTGACAGCATTGCTTCAGTGACTTTACTTTGGAAGATCAGCCAATCCCTAAACGCCCGGCTTCTCCTAAATGTGACATAGATGGGGCTGTTAGCTTTGTTCAGAGAGATTGTGTTTTGCCAGCAGTTTCTCTTTAACTACAACAAAAAATCAAGCTTGTGTTAGTTATCCTGGAGGGTTGGTCTCTGTTTTTTGACACTTGTCCAGTGATTTTGAAGGTTTTACTTATATAAAGTCATTTTCCCCATTTTTTTTTTCAGAACTGAAATACAACTTAGAACCACTTTGGCAAAATAGTAATCCAAGCGAAGTCAGTTTTTTTTTTCTGATCTTAATTCAATGAATTTTTATACTTGGGTGTGGTGGTTGTCTGTGGCAGGTCTCAGCACCTGCCCCTTTAAATGGCAAAGCTTTTATTGGTCATGGAGATATGAAAGAAATAAGGACAATATTCATAAATCAGTTTGGGTTGATTAAAGTAAATAAAAACTATCTCTGGAGAGTGTGGTGGATGAGGTTATCCTCTGGAATAATTTTATGAAACCATCACACTTAGGTATTTAAAGTTAAACATTGCAATACAAAATGAAAAATGTTTATTGAAAGAAAATGTTCTACACTTAAAGCATAACTAAAAATTATAATAAACAGAAAAAAGTACTCTCAAAAGCCTATTAGTTTGAACTTCACAAAAATTAAAACTTTTGCTATGCAAAAGCCTTTGTTAAGAGAAGAAAAAGATAAATCACAGATAGGGAGAAAATATGTATCTGACAATTTATGTCTACAATATATAGATTGTTTTCAAAAATATATGAAATTTTTAAAATTTTAATTTTAATAAAGTATATAAAAACATATGAAAATTCAATATAAAAATCCCAGTTCATTTAGAAAAGGGGCAAAAAATAGGAACAAATGTTTCAACCAAAGAAGATATAAAGATGACAGTTAAGCACACAAAAGGGCTTCCCTGGTGGCTCAGCTGGTAAAGAATCCGCCTGTAATGCAGGAAACTTCAGTTTGATTCCTGGATTGGGAAGATCTGCTGGAGAGGGGATAGACCACCCACTTCGGTATTCTTGGACTTTGCTGGTGGCTCAGCTGGTAAGGAATCTGCCCGCAATGTGGGAGACCTGGGTTTGATCCCTGCATGGGGAAGATCCCCTTTAGAAGGGAATGGCTACCCACTCTAGTATTCTGGCCTGGGGAATTCCATGGGCTGTACAGTCCATGGGGTCACAAAGACATGATTGAGTGACTTTCACTTCACAAGCACATGAAAAGATGTTCATCATCAGTCATTATATAAATGTATATTAAAACCATAATGAGATATCACCATGCACCTATCAGAATAATATATAGTGATAACTGCAAGTGCTGGTGAGATTGAAGAGTAACTAGATCATTGTACACTGTTGATGGAAGGGTATCAGTGACACAGATACTCTGGAAAATAGTTTGGCAATTACTTTAAAAACAGACTTACAATACAGTCTGGCCATTGTACTCATGGGTATATATTTCAGGAAAACTTATTTTCACATAGAAATTTGTATATGGATGTTTATGGCAGTTATAATATCCAAACACTGGAAATTACCCAAATGTCCTTCAATAGATGAATTGTTCAACATCCACGTCATGGAATACTAATCAGCAATAAAAAGAAATGAAGTATTGATATACAGGAAACTTAAATAAACCTCAAGAAAATTGTCCTAAGTGAAAAAACCTTGTCTCAGAAGGTTGCATATGGCATGGTTCTACTTATATAACATTTGTGAGATTATTTATTTATATTTATTAATTTATTCTTTAATTTTTTCTTTTCAACTTTTGTCTTTATTTCGATGTGTTTTTTAATCAAGAAGCCATTTATACTTCCTGAAGGTTAATTAAACCATATTTAAAACATGCTTGCTTTGAAAAATTTGATGATTCAGTAGTTTTAAAAGTAACTGATTACCTCTGCCAAATAATACAATTCAGAAAGAAGCATAAGTAGAAATCAACAGGTAGAGATCTTATGATATGGGTCACATATTTTAGAAATTAACTTGTAAAAAGACACAGTTGAATGTAACAGTATAAAATAAGGTGCTTTTTTTTTTTTTATCTCATCCAAACTTTTAAAAAACTTTTTGATTTAGACAAGTTGGTTACCAAATATTAATATCCTCTGGAGAAGTGTTGTTCTTTATTGTAAGATTATATCTTTGCAAATTAGATTTAATATATTCTGTTTTTGTTTGATTTTGATTCCAATTTAGTTTTTTAAAAATTTGTTTATTTTTAAATGTTGGAGAGGGTGTGGACAAAAGGGAGCCCTCTTACCCTGTTTGTGGGAATGCAAACTGGTACATTCACTATGGAGGACAGTGTGGAGATTCCTTAAAAAACTGGAAATAGAACTGCCATACGACCCAGCAATCCCACTGCTGGGCATACAGAGGAAACCAGAATTGAAAGAGACACATGTACCCCAATTTCATTGCAGCACTGTTCACAATAACTAGGAAGCAACCTAGATGTCCACTGGCAGATGAATGGATAAGGAAATTGTGGTACATATACACAATGGAATATTACTCAGCTATATAAAAGAGCACATTTGAGTCAGTTCTAATGAGGTCAGTGAAACTGGAGTTTATTATACAGAGTGAAGTAAGTCAGAAAGAGAAACACCAATACAGTATATTAACACACACATATGGAATGGTCAAACAGGAGATGGCAAGAGTGAATATCGACATTTTAGGAATCACAGGACTAAAATGGACTGGAATGGTTGAATTTAACTCAGATGACCATTATATCTACTATTGTGGGCAAGAATCCCTTAGAACAAATGGAGTAACCATCATAGTCAACAAAAGAGTCTGAAATGCAGTACTTGGATCAATCTCAAATTGACAGAATTATCTCTGTTAGTTTCCAAGGCAAACCAATTCAATATCACCATAATCCAAGTTTATGCCCCGATCAGTAATGCAGAAGAAGCTGACGTTGAACAGTTCTATGAAGACCTATAAGACTTTCTAGAAATAAGACCCCCAAAAGATATCCTTTTCATTATGGAGGACTGAAATGCAAAAGTAGGATCTCAAGAAATACCTGGAGCAACAGGCAAATTTGGCCTTGGAGTACAAAATGAAGCAAGGCAAAGGCTAACAGAGTTTTGCCAAGAGAATGCACTGGTCACAGCAAACACCCTGTTCTAACAACAGAAGAGAAGACTCTACACATGGAAATTACCAGATGGTCAATACTGAAATCAGATTGATTATATTCCTTGCAGCCAAAGATGGAGAAGCTCTATACAGTCAGCAAAAACAAGACTGAGAACTGACTGTGGCTCAGATCATGAACTCCTTATTGCCAAATTCAGACTTAAATTGAAGAAAGTAGGGAAAAACTACTAGCTCATTCAGGTATGACCTAAATCAAATCCCATACAATTATTCAGTAGAAGTGAGAAATAGATTCAAGGGATTGAATAGATTCAAGACTGTCTGAATAAACAATGGGCAGAGATTCATGACATTGTAAAAGAGGCAGTGATCAAGACCATCCCCAAGAAAAACAATGCAAAAAGGCAAAATGGTTGTCTGAGGAGGCCTTACAAGTAGCTGAGCAAAGAAGAGAAGCTAAAGGCAAAGGAGAAAAGGAAAGATACATCCATCTGAATGCAGAGTTCCAAAGAATGTCAAGAAGAGATAAGAAAGCCTTCCTCAGTGATAAATGCAAAGAAACAGAGGAAAACAATAGAATGGGAAAGACTAGAAATCTCTTCAAGAAAATTAGAGATACCAAAGGAAATTTTCATGCAGTGATGGGCTCAATAGAGGACAGAAGTGGTATGAACCTAACAGAAGCAGAAGATATTAAGAAGAGATGGCAGGAATACATAGAAGAACTATACAAAAAAGACCTTCATAACCCAGATAATCACGATGGTGTGATCATTCACCTAGAACCAGACATCCTGGAATGCGAAGTCAAGTGGGACTTAGGAATCATCACTATGACCAAAAGTAGTGGAGGTAATGGAATTCCAGTTGAGCTATTTCAAATCCTAAAAGATGATGCTGGAAAGTGCTGCACTCAATATGCCAGCAAATTTGGAAAACTCAGCAGTGGCCACAGGACTGGAAAAGGTCAGTTTTCATTCCAATTCCAAAGAAAGGCAATGCCAAACAATGCTCAAACTACCACACAATTGCATTCATCTCACAGGCTAGCAAAGTAATGTTCAAAATTCTCCAAGCCAGGCTTCAACAGTATGTGAATCTTGAACTTCCAGATGTTCAAGCTGGATTTAGAAAAGACAGAGGAACCAGAGATCAAATTACCAACATCTGTTGGATCATCATAAAAGCAAGAGAGTTCCAGAAAAACATTTATTTCTGCTTTATTGACTATGCCAAAGTCTTTGACTGTGTGGATCACAATAAACTGTGGAAAATTCTGAAAGAGAGGGGAATACCAGACCACCTGACCTGCCTCTTCAGAAACCTGTATGCAGGTCAGGAGGCAACAGTTAGAACTGGAATGGAACAACAGACTGGTTCCCAATGGGAAAAGGAGTATGTCAAGGCTGTATATTGTCACCCTGCTTATTTAACTTGTATGCAGAGTACATCATGAGAAATGCTGGGCTGGAAGAAGCACAAGCTGGAATCAAGATTGCCAGGAGAAATATCAATAACCTCAGATACGCAGATGACACCACCCTTATGGCAGAAAGTGAAGAGGAACTAAAAAGCCTCTTGATGAGAGTGAAAGAGGAGAGTGAAAAAGTTGGCTTAAAGCTCAACATTCAGAAAACTAAGATCATGGCATCTGGTTCCATCACGTCATGGGAAATAGATGGGGAAACAGTGGAAACAGTGTCAGACTTTACTTTTTGGGGCTCCAAAATCATTGCAGATGGTGATTGCAGCCATGAAATTAAAAGACGCTTACTCCTTGGAAGGAAAGTTATGACCAACCTAGATAGCATATTAAAAAGCAGAGACATTACTTTGCCAACAAAGGTCTGTCTAGTCAAGGCTATGGTTTTTCCAGTGGTCATGTATGGATGTGAGAGTTGGACTGTGAAGAAAGCTGAGCACCGAGGAATTGATGCTTTTGAACTGTGGTGTTGGAGAAGACTCTTGAGAGTCCCATGGACTGCAAGGAGATCCAACCAGTCCATCCTAAAGGGAATCAGTCCTGGGTGTTCATTGGAAGGACTGATGCTGAAGCTGAAACTCCAATACTTTGGCCACTTCATGTGAAGAGTTGACTCATTGGAAAAGACCCTGATGCTGGGAGGGATTGGGGGCAAGAGGAGAAGGGGATGACAGAGGATGAGGTGACTGGATGGCATCAGTGACTCGATGGACATGGGTTTGAGTCAATTCTGGGAACTGGTGATGGACAGGGAGGCCTGGTGTGCTGCAGTTCATGGGGTTGCAAAGAGTCAGACACGACTAAGTGACTGAACTTATCTTGACCAGGTCATTCAGGTATGACCTAAATCAAATCCTATCTGATTATACAGTGGAGGTGATAAATAGATTAAGGGATTAGATCTGATGGAGTGCTCTAAGAACTATGAAGGGAGATTCATAACATTGTACAGGAGGCAGTGACTAAAGCCATCCCAAAGGAAAAGAAATGCAAGAAGGTAAAGTGGTTGTCTGAGGAGGTTTTGCAAATAGCTAATGAAAGAACAGAAGTGAAAGGCAAGGGCAAAAGGAGAAGATATACCCATCTGAATGCAGAGTTCTACAAAGTAGCAAAGAGAAATAAGAAGGCCTTTTAAATGAACAATGTAAAGAAATAGAGGGGAAAAAATAGAATGGGAAAGACTAGAGATCTCTTCAAGAAAATTGGAGATATCAAGGGAATATTTCATGCAAGGATGGGTATAATAAAGTACAGAAACGACAGGACCTAAGAGAAGCAGAAGAGATTATAAAGAGGTAGCAAGAATACACAGAAGATCTATACAGAATAAGTCTTAATGACCTCGATAACCACGATGATGTGGTCACTCACTTAGAGCTGGACATCCTGGAGTGTGAAGTCAAGTGGGCCTTAGGAGGAATTACTATGAACAAAGCTAGTGGAGGTGATGGAATTCCAGCTAAGCTATTTAAAATCCTAAAAGATGATGCTGTGAAAGTGCTGTACCCAATATGCCAGCAAATTTGGAAAACTTAGCAGTGGCCACACACAGGGTTGGAAAAGATCAGTTTTCTTTCTAATCTAAAAGACAGTCAATGGCAAAGAATGTTCAAGCTAGTATACAGTTGTACTCATTTCACATGCTAGCAGGGTTATGCTCAAAGTCCTTCAAGCTAGGCTTCAGCAGTATATGAACTGAGAACATCCAGATGCACAATCTGGGTAGAAAGAGACAGATGAATCAGAGATCAAATTGCCAGCATTCATTGGATCATGGAGAGAGCAGAGGAATTCCAGAAAAGTATCTGCTTCTGCTTCATGGACTATGCTAAAGACTTTGACTATGTGGATCACAACAAACTGTGGAAAATTCTTAAAGAGATGGGAATACCAGACTACGTTACCTGTCTCCTGAGAAACCTGTATGCGGGTCAAGAAGCAACAGTTAGAACTGGATGTAGAAAAACGGACTGGTTGAATACTGGGAAAGGAACATGACAAGGCCGTATGTTGTCATCCTGCTTATTTAACTTGTATGCAGACTACATCATACGAAATGCAGGGTTGGATGAATCACAAGCTGGAGTCATTTTGCTGGGAGAAATGTCAGCAACCTCACGAATGCAGAGAGTACCACTGTAGTGGCAGAAAGTGAAGAGGAAATAAAGAGCCTCTTGATGAGGGTGAAAGAGGAGAGTGAAAAAGTCGGCTTACAACTCAGCATTCAAAAAAACTAAGATATGGCATCTGGTCTCATCACTTTATGGCAAATAGATGGAGAATAAGTGGAAACAGTGGCAGACTTTATTTTCTTGGGCTCCAAAATCACTGCAGATGGTGACTGCAGCCATGAAATTAAAAGACGCTTACTCCTTGGAAGAAAAGCTATGACAAATCTAGGCAGCATATTAAAAAGCAGAGATATCATTTTGCCAACAAATGTCCATATAGTCAAAGCTATGGTTTTTCCAGTAGTCATGTATAGATGTGAGAGCTGGACCATAAAAAGGCTGAGCACTGAAGAAATGATTCTTTCAAAATGTGATGCTGGAGAAGACTCTTGAGAATCCCTTGGACTGCATGGAGATCAAACCAGTCAATCCTAAAGGAAATCAACCCAATATTATTGGAAGGACTGATGCTGAAGCTAAAACTCTAATACTTCGGCCACCTGATGTGTAGAGCTGAATCACTGGAATAAACTTTGATTCTGGGAAAGGTTGAAGGTGAACTATGAAAGGGCCAGCAGTGGATGAAATGGTAGAGAGCATTCACTGACTCAGTGGACATGAATTTAAGCAAACTTTGGGAGACAGTGGAGGACAAAGGAGCCTGGTATGCTACAGTCCATGGGGTCTTAAAGAGTCAGACAGTACTCAGTGACTGAACAATAACAGTCATCTTAAACATACAGAGTAAATTGTTTGTGTAGTGGACTCAAATTGCTAAATTTATCTTTTGTGTTAATGTGCCACCCAGCATGTAGATTGATATATTCGAATGCCTCTCACCTAGAAATCAAGTTCTAGTGTAAACCTTAGAAAGAAGTCTCATAAATTTTAATTGTTCTTTCTACTGACATGTAATTAGCTTTCTTAATGTTTTGTACTCTGGCACTGAAGGGGTGTGTGACTATAGATTTGTTACAAGGAGATGTGTGTTTTCACACAGATAAGCTAAGTGTCCAAGATGCCTTCCTATATATTGTTCAACGTTATGTTAGAGACAGGTGCATTTAATTGGAAAGTACGATTATCTAGAAACTTTGTGAATTTCTTGGAATTTATTTAATAGCTTAACTCTGGACCTTCAAAGTTGTTTGGGAGCCATGGTAAATGTTTGTGATAGAATCAGCAACCTCTATTTCTGGCTTATGAGGACAGGCCATGAGCAGAAGGAGCATCATCTGTTTCATCAACAAATCCAGAGACAATCCCTTTTAGCCAGTGTTGGCAGAAGTATGGTTCTTTTACTCCAGTGGCAGAGAACTTGACTTCAGGTGTTGTAGTGATACATTTTTTAATAGTTGTAATTTATGTTAATGTGTATTACAAAACCTCTAAAATTTAAACCCTTATTTCTCACTTACTACTGCTTTAGGTAAGTGAAATAAATAATGTAAAAAGAAAGTATGTGAAACGAAGTATAATTTTACATTGACGTTAGGTGGAGATGACAAAAGTCTTGAAGGATTTTTTTTGTGAGTGAGTACATTTTGTGATATAGTGTTTAGAGGATGGAGAACAATGTTATGGTTAGAACACTAAAAGAGGTGGAAAAAAGCAGAAAATTTACTAACATTTATTATTATAGCCAGATGTTTACCAGTTATTGTCCCATTTAAACTTCTTCAAACCTGTGAGGTTTGTGTGTGCTTAGTCACGTCCACCTGTTTGCGAACCCATGGGCTGTAGCCCACCAGGCTCTTCTGTCCATGGAATTCTCCAGGCAGCAATGCTGAAGTGGGTTGCCATCTCCTCTTCCAGCGGATCTTCCTGACCCAGGTATTGAACCCACGTCTCTTGCATCTCCAGCATTGGCAGGCGGGTTCTTCACCAGTAGCACCATGTGGGCCATTGGCCTTGATGTTTTTATCCATGTTACGGTTGATAAAATTTCAAGCTGTTGAGCAAATATTCAAATACAAGTTTCTCATCTTCAAAAGTCCTCAAACTTTTCTCCTCAAAGTGAGAGAATGTAGAGCAAGAGGCCAAGTAGATGTTTAGGCAGCTGTGTCTGATTTCTGGCTCTGCCACTGACTGAAATAGGATGTTAATAAATTGTTGCCTAATTATTTCTCATCTTTAATGGATACGAAGATGGACCATTTGTGGTTTTTATTTTTGCAACTGCCACAAACTATACCTTTAATATAAATAGAGATTTTCAAGTGAAAGACAAAGGCAGATTACTATATTATTATCATTTAAAAATTTTAATTTAGCTCAGCACTTCATCGATCAAACGGTATCTCCAAAAAATGATATGATTGTATATGGGCAGTGTCATTATAACATGAATCTACTATTTAAAGTACATACTTTTCTTTAAATCAACAATATTTTTCTTTGAACTTAATTATTTGACTCATTGGGGAAGGCTCAACTTAGTAACAGCTAATCACAGAAACCTGGTAATAAGTAGAAATCTAGGAAGAGGAAAAGCAATGTCAAGTTAAAAGATAACTCTTTTAAAAATGGTTAGTTGAAAACTGATCTTTATTTCTCTCTCGGAGAGAGTCATACATTTCTAGAAAGGATGAGAGTCTTGATTTTTCAAGGCACCCACTGTAGGCAGTACTGGGCTGTGTAAGTGAGGTGTTATCCACCAGGCCTCCACACGCTCATACGCCATCCCACACATTCACACACCTATATACCCACCACACACATACTGCTTCCACCACACAAATGCACACACCACACATCCTCATACCCACCACACAGATACACACTCATGTCACCACCACTCATACACACTCGCCCACACAGCCATGCCTTAGAAGTTTAGAAGATGAGGGGAATAAGATTCCTGTTGTGAATTAAAAAATTTAACCTGTGCTTAAAATGTTCAAGGTCGAGAAATGCTATTACACGGGCTTAAAGCTCTGTGTCTGAAATGAACCACAGCATAAAGATCACCTGAGGCAGTTATTAAAAATACAGTCTGGGCCCTGCCTCAAATTCTGAACAGAATTCACAGGGAGGAGCCTGAAATCTGTGTGTTTAATAACCTTCCCTTTGAGAGAGGAAGATTCTGGAGTAAAACGTGTCTAACTTGACTGAGGGAGGGCTCTATGTCCTGGTGATGAGGAAGGGTAAGCTTCGGGACCCTCACTGGTCAAGCCTTTCTCAAGTCTCTGGGTGTCTTGTCTTCTCTCTGGAGGCAGGAGGAGGCAGTAAGCTCTGGTCCAACCAGGGGAGAGAGGGGTCCCTGCTGAGCTGGATGGGGGCAGGCCTGTGGCCAGGGGCATGGCTGCTGCTGCCCGCAGTACTGCCACTTGTCTGCAGTGAGTGGACCACCAGTGGCAACAGCTCATGTGGATCTGGAACTTCGTCAGAAATTTGCCATAAAGATCAAAGGGCTGGGGGTCTCAAAGAACCCCCTCTCCATTGCCTTCCTCCCTCCTCATTTATTCCCACCACCTAAGCAAGAAACAAGGAAGGAAGATGCAGATATGATAGTAAAAACTTGAGAAACAAAGTTAAACTTTTCTAAATCTGTAATAAAAAAGAAATTTTGACCTGCTGTGCTAGAGGAAAGACTGAAATATCTATTATCTCTATAGAAAATATTACAAAATTGTGGTCATACGAGGAAGGGATCACATATGTAGGAAAGTATTAAATATGAAATTAGACAGTTTTAGACAGTTAACAGGAATACAAATATATAATTTTTATAAATTTTGTGATGCTGTTGATATTTACTTTCTTTATATATATTTGTGATTTTTTTGTCATTCTATTAATAAATAATCACTTTTATACCTAGTTTTATGTATATATAAACCCCAGGGATCACCAAATTTTATAAACTACAATACAAACCAAATGTGGATCTATCCATGGAACTATAGAAAAATAATAATCACATAAAGAACTCTCTATTCAGAGGAGATACTGCCTGGCCCAGCTTAGATAAGTTTCCTGGTTACTTCTCAGAAATCTCTATTGTGTACAATGAAGCCTGTGTTTGTTGATCAGAGTCAGAGTTCACCCAATAACCGAATCATAATCCTTGTTCATCCAGCCACTGCCTGATGGTTTAGCTTTCCACATAGTTTTTCTAAAATGTGAGGGTCTGCTGGTCAATTCAATCGGGTAACTAGACTCATTAGCTAACACTTGCGCCACCTGTTTTATTATAATCTGATTTATCAGTCCCTTCTGACTTTGTTAGTATTAACCTGTGTTCTTGAGAGTAAGCTACTCTGGGACATAAAATCAAATATCTAAACTGGCAAAGCTACTGAGGAGTAAATCTTGTACTGTGGTGTACATATCAGGGTAAATAATTTTAAGGAGAACCTGTTTGTACTTGACAGAATCTACAGGATGTCATTCCAGTAAAATCTTTTCCTACCTACAGATGTAATGTTCTTATACAATGCACTAATTTTCCTCTAAATCCTAGCATTTCATGAGAGTGCTTTTTTTGTCAAGGAAATTATTTCAAGACTCAATTTGTAACTTTAAATTCAATTATTGTTTTTTTTTTTCTTTTGCTCTTTTCCACAACTTTGAAAGGTTTCATTTTTTACAATTTTTTTCTCTCTGATGTATAGGAAGTATCCCATTGAGATATGTTGCTTTAGCCATGGGTTACAGGAAAATCACATTTTTTTCTCAGCTTAGAAAATTGTTCCAAGAAAATTTAAATGCCATCTTGAAATATGCACTTTTTTTTTTCAAAAACAAGTCTCAAACCCCTACTATGGTTTTTAGAAAGCAGCCTATATTTATTCTTATCTTTTCTTAAAGTTCATTTGTTGAGTTGTTCTAGAGCCTAGAAGGAGAAGACAATGGCACCCCCCTCCAGTACTCTTGCCTGGAAAATCCCATGGACGGCGGAGCCTGGTAGGCTGCAGTCCATGGGATCGCTAAGAGTTGGACACGACTGAACGACTTCACTTTCACTTTTCACTTTCATGCGCTGGAGAAGGAAATGGCAACCCACTCCAGTGTTCTTGCCTGGAGAATCCCAGGGACGGGGGAGCCTGGTGGGCTGCCGTCTATGGGGTCGCACAGAGTCGACACGACTGAAGTGACTTAGCAGCAGCAGCAGAGCCTAGAAGATAAAGGACATCTCTGGAATATCTTTTAACTGGAATGCATACAGCATTAGGAGAGAATGAACTCATAGGAGCTTGTAAGTTGATAGAGGTGTTATTCCATTTCAAGTTGGCCAAAAAGGAAAACAGTAGAAAAAGATTCTTTAGTATCTTGAGATACTTGCTCTTCTCTGCTAAATTGCAATATGTATACAGTATTCTCCTTGGCCCCTCCACCTCCCATGCCATCTGTCTACTTTGGGCTTTTAAACATGAACAGCCAAACCACACTCCGAAATAAGATTGGGACACCAAGTTGAAAATGAAAAACTATTAGGAAGCAAGTGTTACTTTTTCATTGTTCTTCTCATTAGATGACTAAAAGATAAATCCCTAAGAATGGTTTTACAGTTCAGAGGTCCAGGGATTTAGCTGTTTGGAACTTAGCTCCAAAGACTGTTAGTTGTTTGATTATGATTATTTTTTTTAAAGCTACTGATGTGTTCTGTCAGTTCTTTCTCTGAATTTTATTTCATGTCAATCTATGAGAGAGAGATTAACGGTGGCTATTCTAGAGATGCTAAAGTTTAAACCATTTAGTTTACCAAACCAAATAGAATTGCTACTTCATTTGGAATGATAGTCTGAAGATCCTAGGTTTTTAAAAAAAATTCATCACTGTAGTGGATGCTGTGGTGTGCTGCATACATGCATATGCCTCCTTTATGGTACTCATATTACCAGTTACCGAAGGCTCACATCTGAGTCCCTCTCAGAACATTGCCTTCTGCTGAAGGGAACCATTTCACCCCAGTTAACAAACTCTCACCAGTGGTAGACCATGTCAAATGACTCTCAGGGGATGAAGTAGTGGAGACTGGGCCTTGTTGCCTCATTAACAGCAATGCTGAAAGACTATTCCATTTCCATTTCAGCAGCCCATAAAGCCTCTATTATACTGAAGTTCAGTTCTGCCCTATCCTGGTTCTCTCACAGCCTGAAAGGGGATTCATCCCCAAAGCATCCCACAATGACATTACTACACACACATTTCTGTCTCTTAGTCTTTTTCTTGAGGACCCTTACTGAAAACAGTCTAAGTGATAGTTGTTCAGTTGTATCCAACTCTGTGACCCTGCCAAGCTCCTCTGTCCATGGAATTCTCTAGGCAAGAATATTGGAGTGGGTAGCCATTCCCTTCTCCAGGGGATCTTCCTGACCCAGAGATCAAACCCAAGTCTCCTGCATTGCAGGTGGATTCTTCACAATCTGAGCCACCAGAGAAACCCAAGACAATCATATATCCTCTTTATTTTTACTTCGAATATGAGTTGTCAATTTAATAGATTTACACTTCTGATTTCAATCTTGTTTTTAATAGTGGCGCCAATGAAATAATGTCCCTTTCATGATCAACAACCATAAAACTGGTAATCCAAAATCATTTACATAATTCTTTAGGCTTAAAATATATACTTAAAGCACAATGCGTTCATGACTAGTAAGATCATCAGTGACTCTTAAAATGCTACAAGTTACATATTACCAAGATTCTTGATGGTTTGTTTAGTTTCTTTTATAGTCTATTTAGAAATTCTAGATGAGGCCTTGAGATACTAGGAGAAATTTAACTCAAAGGGCATTATATTTCGGTGCTCCTATCCTGCAAAACCAACAGGAGTACCTCTGTGAAAACATAATGAGCATCTAGGTGGTGATCACTTTGGCATTGTCAGATGTCTGGTATCTTTGTGAGGAGTTTTATTATTTTAGAAAATCTGTACTGATGAACCTATACCTATCTGCAAGGCAGGAATAGTGAGGCAGACATAGAGAACAGGCTTGTGGACACAGAAGTGGAAAGAGATGGTGGGATGAACTGAGAGAGTAGCGATGAAACCTATATATTATCACATGTAAAATAGATTGCTAGTGGGAAGTTACTTTGTGACACGGGGAGCTCAGCCTGGTGCTCTGTGACGACCTAGAGGGGTAGGATGGGGTTGGGGGGCATATGTGTATCTATAGCTGATTCATGTTTGTGTGCAGAAACCAACACAACCTTGTAAAGCAGTTATCCTCCAACTCAAAATAAATATTAAAAATTCTGTGATTTCTCCCTACATTTGAGTGAAGGAAATCATGAGAGAAATAGCATGTGGTTTTGTAGATAAAAATCCAGGTTCCTTCTGCTTTGTAGGCTAAGAAAACATGTACAAACAAAGCATTAAGCTATCTCCACTCATGACATAGATCACTCAGTTGCTAGCCAATTTCCTGTTACCTCACTTATGTCAAAGTGATTTATGGCTTTTTTCCCAAAGACTCTGTTGTTACTAAAAGTGGGACTAATGACACTTCCCTTTAGGCAAATTGTATATACTGTCAGTTCAGTTCGGTTCACTTACTTATTTTAGTTTGTGAAAATCATAACTGGTCTCCTCTGTATATGTGACGGTAATGAAATATGCTGCATATTTTTAAGTATGAGATTATTAAAGGCCAGAAAGAAAGGCTTATGAAAACCAATTCTCAGGCCCAAAATTCCTCTCAAATGCTTTTTAAAAAAAATTGTTTACTTAATTTTGACTGTGCTGCATCTTTGTTGCTGTGTGGGCTTTTCTCTAGCTGTGGCGAGTGAGGGCTGGTCTCTAGTTGCCATGTGTGGGCTTCTGATTGTGGTGGCTTCTCTTGTTGTGGAGCATGGGCACTAGAGCGTGTAGGCTTCAGTAGTTGTGGCCCGGGGCCTCAGTAGTTGTGGTTCCCGGGCTCTAGAGTACAGGCTCAGTAGTTGTGGAACATGGGCTTAGTGGCTCCGAGGCATACAGGATCTTCCCGGGTCAGGGATCGAACCCGTGTCTCCTGCATTGGCAGGCGAATTCTTTACCACTGAGCCAGCAGGGAAGCCTTCAAATGCGTTTTGAGAGGGCCTTTACCTTTAAGGGCCACTCACTTACAAATTTTGGCTGAAATCAAAATTTTCTTATTTCAAAGTATATTCTTACAGAAGTAGTAGTAGACATTTTTAGTTCTGACTTGTTTTGTAAAAACTGGTAATTATTTCATCAACAATATATTGGTAAGAGTTTTTATGGAATATTTAAGTAGGTAAGAAAAAGTTAAAACAATATCAAATACATTTATCTTATTAAAAACAGTGTACATGATGGGAGATAGAATTATAATGGGACTAAGTGCCTACAGGGTACTATAAAAATTCGTTTTTCTCTAGTTTTATATGAATGAAGACATCTCCTGTTATCCAAAGAAATGTCATGAAATTATTAAAAATACACATTCATTATTAAATCCAAAGTACTAACATGTCAAAGTAATTGAAATCAGTGTTAAGAGGGAAAAAAAAATGTGTTTGGAGTTTAACATAGATTTTTTTCATTATATTAAATCGTCTCCCCCAGCCCCTGTCTATCTCACATACACACAAGATTTAATACCTCATATGGTGTATGGTGATTCCCTGGAGGAGGGCATGGCAACCCACTCCAATATTCTTGTCTAGAGAATCCCTTGGACAGAGTAACCTGGTTGGCTACTGTCCAAAGGGTCACAAACAGACAGATATGACCAAAGTGACTAAGCACCCACATGCATGGTGTATGGTGCACTTTAAGGATAGGTTGTGGTCCATCAAAAAGATGGCACACCCTGAAAATTATGTCACATGAAATGACCTTTGTTTAGGAGATTCATTCTCTAACAGTCTTCACCTCTTTTGTGCTTTGGTTCCAAGCCCACTCTGCCCCTCAAACCTTTGTCTAGTTTTGTTTCTAGTCTGAGGATTGGCCTCCTGGGTTCTCTTGGCGTTGGGCCCGCCTAACTGGAGCAGTTTTTGGACTCACAGCATTAGCTTGCCTCCTTTGGGGTCTTCTCCAGGGATTTAGCCTCCTCTTCCTTCTCTGTGCTCCATTCCCCCACATTCTCCAAGCATGTCTGTGTACTGGCCTCCAAGGCAGCTTTAAATGAGTGAGGTCCAGACCTCTCCTGTTTTTGTTCCAAACTCAGAGAATGAATGAGAAAAATCATGCTTCCTTTATTTTCACCACACTGTTTTGTTTTTCTTGATCATTGATGAAATTTGGTTGTCTAAGTGCAGATATATTTCTAATGAAATGTGTGTGTATGTGTGTGTATAGTGTGTTTGTTTGTTTTGAAGGACCCAATTATAAAAATTGACTATTTCAAAGAGAGATATCATTCTTCCAGTCATCAGTTAGTTCCTTATCAACTCTGAAAACCTACTTGTGCTGTACTTGGTCGCTCAGTCATGTCCGACTCTTTGTGACCCCATTGACTGTACCCCCAGGCTCCTCTGTCCATGGGGATTCTCCAGGCAACAAAAGCTGGAGTGGGTTGCCATGCCTGCCTCCAGGGAATCTCTCCAACCCGGGGATTGAACCCACATCTCCTGCATTGCAGGTGGATTTTTTATTGTCTAAGCCACCAGGGTCGCCCATGAGTACTGGAGTGGGTAGCCTGTCCCTTCTCCAGGGACCCTGGAATTGAACCAGGGTCTCCTGCATTGCAGGTGGATTCTATACCATCAAACTGTTCAAATGTAAGTAGTAAAGCATTAATGCAAGGAAAATTGTAGAAATCTATTCAAACCAAGGTGTTTGCCCATTTTCAAAGAGATAAGGTTATCATAATCCTATATATATCTTGTGAAGCATATTGATTTTTTTATATTTGTTAAATACATCAGAGGAAATTGTATTTGCTTTGCAAAAGGGAACACCTGTATGTCAATGGAAATGAAAATCCAAAATCATACAATTGACCAGAGAGATACTGTAATCAAAGCTTTTCAACATTTTGAAAATGGTCTTCAACCAAAATCTTATGCCAAAATGGAAAATGTGGAGCTGCTTTGATGGTGGTGGTGTGGTTGAATGGTGACCCATTTGCTGTCTCCAACAGGCCACTGAGTCACCCCTTCAGATTGCTGAATGCTCTTCTGATTTTGATTTGAAAACTATTCGTTGTATAGAGAAGTACTCTGAAGCATAGGATTTAAGTGATATTATCAAAATCTTCCAGATAATTTGTGATAGACAAATGACTGTATTCTTGACTCTTAAACTAGAGCCTCTTCCATCAAGACACATGGACACTTACATGTCTACATATGGGTAATAATACAAAATATTGCATAATTTTTGGTTGCATATGAATTCGATGGAGAGTATTTTCAAATTGTCCCTTAATTTCCGAGCAATTTGCCAACTGTTAATTTTTAAACCATTTGAATAAATTCAAAGAGGTCTTGCTAATCAGATAGCTGATCAAAATATACTCCATGAGTTAAACAGTCTCTTTTATTTAAATTAGTTCTGAATTAAATTATTCCATGAATGGCAAAGAAAATATAAATAGCTCAGAAGCATTTCTGCATTTATCCAATGCCCAAATTGGCTACTGGCTGGCAATTTTAAGCTATAAAGAATAAAGGCCACCCCTATTTTAAGCTCTTTATCCATTTAGCTGTCTGAAATGATTTCACAGCTCAGGCAGGAAGGCTGGCTGGGTAAACAGAACATTCACAAATAAGTTCTGTAGAATCCAGTGTGGAAATTGAAGAAGCCAGGAGAATGGCCTTATAACAACTGTGGAATTTGAGTCAAAAATAAAAATACTGCTGATGATTCCCCATTGACTCAGGGAGTGGCCTCCCAGCCCTGCAAGTTATTTCTTTGTGTTCTCTTTTTAGACTTTTCTAGCTCTATTCCAAACAAGAAAATGTTGGATGCCTACATCAGGGCATTGAGTCCATCTTTTTAAAAAAGATGATTGAGCAGCTTCAGCTGCATACAACAAATCCTGTAAATTCTCTCTTCATTTTTATACTGTTACAAATATTTTCTAATTTTCCTTGTTATCACTTCTTATTACACCCATCATTT
The DNA here is from genome assembly GCF_023699985.2 of Odocoileus virginianus. NCBI lineage: Eukaryota > Metazoa > Chordata > Mammalia > Artiodactyla > Cervidae > Odocoileus > Odocoileus virginianus. The sequence continues at coordinate 91,527,685 of NC_069674.1, read as the reverse complement.
AAAAGTGGACAGTTAATTTCCAAATACATGGGGTTTTTAAAAGTATCTTTGATATTAATTTCTCATTTTGATATTAAGTTCTCATTTAAATGCTTTCTTCTCTGTAATTACCCTCTGCATTTTTTCAGTCTTCTAACTTTATTGAGGCTTTCAATGGCTAAGTTAAAGATTTCTCTTTGTAGATGTCACTTTACACTTGAAAATAAGTGAGTTACTTTCAAATATCTTTTGATATTGATTTCTAACATAATTCCACAGTGATGAGAGAACAGACTCTGTATGATTTCAATACCTTTGAACCAGGAAATTTTTGCACCTTGTTTTATGTCCCTAGATATGTTCCAGTGTCTCCTAGTTTACAGTCTATGGGAACTTGAACAGAATTTGTATCCTACTATTTTGTGAAAGTTGTATAAATATTAACTATGTTGAATTGGTTCATGGTGCTACTCAGGTCTACTATATCCTACTTTTCTGTATATTCATTCTATTAATTTTTGAGTGTTTGATATTGAAACCCCAACTAAAAATCTTAATTTATCTACTTGAAAAATTATAATATATAGTGGAACTATACGTAACTTTGTTCTGTATTTTCCAAGTCTCCTGTAAATGTGTTATCATACTTTCATAATTTAAGAAATAAAAAAGAAAGATAAAAAAAATAAAAGCATTTCTGGTGAGATCCTTAGCCTCGTCTGCCAAGTGAGGCTACAAAAGACAGACCCCAGAAACAGACAGCCTTCAGCCAACCATTGTGGCAGTCTGATCTGGGACTTCTAGTCTTCAGAACTGTGAGAAATAAAATTCTGTTGTTTGTTTAAAAAAAAAGAGAAGAATATAACTCTATATTCTTTCTTACTCACGACTTCTGGTTGGCCATTTTTGCCTATGGAAAAAGCACAGTTGCATGGGTTTTCTTGTTTGTGGTCTAAACTCATGCTTGCAGACGGCTGAAAGCCAAAGAGGGCTCTCTCGTGTTTGGGATCCGTGTTATTTATTCTCTAGGCAAACTAATCCCCAGAATCTGAGAGCACATTCCCTTTATGATTTCCTATAAAAGCATAATGTCTGCCTGGAGTCACTGACTCACTCAGTCCCAGCAAGATGCACACTCGCTGAGAGCAACATCCTCCTGCCCGAGTTGGCTGATTTTAGTTGCGCTCTGACAGTGCACGTGTACAAAGGCAGCTGCGAGTGACAGTCATCGGCCCTCAGGGTGATGGTAGGATCCTGCCGTCAGCTGACCAGTGCACACCGCTGCTTACGGCAGGCGGGGGCGAGGGAAGATGGAGTGCTGGTGAAATCTTTGTTAGGAGTGAGGCATTGCCTCAGCATAGACCTAGTCAAATGCTTCCTCTGTGGAAGGGTGTAAACCTCAGGGCAAAGTCCGCAGGCACTGAAGAGCGGCAGGGCTGGGTTAGCAAGATAGGTGATGAGAAGAACTCAAAGACTGTATTTAATCTCTCTTTGTATTTCCTTTTCTCCCTGGCCATCCAGCCCCGTCTTTAAAAAAAATTTTTTTTTAAAAAAATTAATTATTTTTTATTTCACTGGGCGTTTGTTGCTGTGTGTAGGCTTTCTCTAGTTGCAGCGAGCAGAGGCTATTCGACTGTGGAACACAGGCTCTAGGCAAGCGGGCTTCGGTATCCCTGGCACACAGGCTCAGTCGCTGAAGCACGCGGGCTTGGTAGTTTTCACCGGCTCTAGAGTATGAGCTCAGTAGCTGTGGCACACGGGCTTAGTTACTCCTGGGCGTGTGGGATCTTCCCGGACCAGGGATAGAACCCGTGTCTCCGGCATTGGCAGGCGGATTCCTATGCACTGAGCCACTAGCAAAAGCCCCCGTCCCCTTCTTTACTACCACTGCTTTTCCATCCAGGATACTCCCTTTCGTATTCTACCAGATAGACTTTGGACAGCACACAATCAAGCTTCTTTTATCTTTACTTGACCTTTGCTTTCCCTACCTTCTGTTAGGAAAGTGTTGAACTATCTTGGGTCAAAGTGCTGAAGTGCAGTCAGTTAACAATAAGCCCTGTGGTAAGAGGGCCACTGAATGGGCTACAGAATCAAACAGGCCTGGCTTCAGTGAGTCATCCTGTATCTTCTGTGTGGCTTTGGATAAATCATTTAAACTATTTGAATCTTATTGTATCTTTAAAGTGTAAATACTAAGTTATAACTCATGGGGTCATTTTGAAGATTAAATAAGATAAGATATGTAAAGGAAGTAATATTCAAAAATGTTTCCATTTTGGCTTTCCACTTCATGATTGATGCCACCCAGCATTTAAGGATTATCTGAAATATTAAATAGCAGAAGTAACTGATGGTGGAAATTTTGAATGTGAAAGATATTAATAATGTGCGAATTTCCAGGGAGAATTCCTTTCTGAGAGGTTTACATGTTATATGTGTGAGCGTATTTTTGTATTAAGAGCATGTGTAGGCAGAGGGCTTAATCACGTGTGTTGTGTATCTTCTTATAGAGTTGCCATTTTTTCATCCTGTTCTTTGCCCCAGGAGGCTGATTCGTTGATCCTTTAACAAACGTCCCTTCTGGCTTTCAGTTAGGTTTGGCCTCTGGGAACCCCTGCAGGAGACCCAGAGGTATTCATTCTCCTAGATAGCCTGTGGAGAGGCGGCTTGGAGTGGCAGTGTTGACTGAGGCCATTAAAGCTCTCATTCCCTTCATGCCTCCTGTTGGCCTGCAGAACACAGGATGGAAGAGGGTGACCTCTCTGGCGGATATACTCAGGCCAGCTTTGCTCACCTTGGAAGGTCACCCATCATTTCAGGGTGAATGTCTCTGCATGACCCTCTCCTTCCATTTCTAGTGGTGACTCCTTCCTCTTGTCCTTGCCAACCTAGGTGTGTTAATTCCTTGTGAGCCGCTCAGCATTCTTGCAGGATCGCTTGTGATCCTCCTTCACCAACACCTTTCTAAATAGTCTCTTCGTAAATACACCCTCCTCGAATTTTCCTAATTTGAGTGCACCATCTGTTTCCTGTTGGAATCCTGATTTATATACCAGTAAACACAGTGTGACTGGAGACGTGGACTGATTCCTATAACAAAGCTTATGTACTGTACTTCCAAAATTTACAGTGTGTTCTCTAGGACATGTTTTGACTTAGAGTGTCTCTGAATGATGATCATTGCTGTTTAAACCCCCTCTGTGATCTCGCTTAATGTTTAGTCAATGTTGCCTGGGAAGCAGGAGCCAAAGCAGAGGGAAAAAAATGAGAAAAGACTGCAGGAAGAATGCAGATGTCTTGAGTCACGTTCTTGCAGATAGTCAAAGAAATTTGCTGAAATAAATTTGGATTGGATTTTGCAACTAGACCCTTAATGCTAATGAGTTTCCTTTTAATCTCTGTGAACCTAGTGATGCATCTGGGGCACAGAGGCCCCTCAAACCCCTTACAGGAGACATTGGAAAAGCCCCACTTTGGACTATTGAAAACTAACAGACTATTAAGACATCATTTGCTACTTCTCTGAGCCCTCTTTTCTGTTGTATCTGGCTCTTTGAGATGCCTTTCTATTCTTTTTTAAAAATTTTGTTTATTTTATTATTGACTGCTCCGTGTCCTTGCTGTTTCGTGTGGGCTTTCTCCAGTTAAGGTGAGCTGGGGCTTCTCTTCACTGCAGTGTGTAGGCCTGTCATTGGGGTGGCTTCCGTTATTGGGGAGCACAGTCTGCAGGCCCATGGGCTTCAGTAGCTGTGCATGGGCTTAGTTGTTCTGCGGCATGTGGAATCTTCCCGGACCAGGGACTGAACCCATGTCCCCTGGGTTGGCAGGTGGATTCTGATCTACTGAGCCACCAGGGAAATCCTCTTGTTTGTTTAGATTTAGTTTTGGAGAGATTTGGTGAAGCAACATGAGACAGAAGAAGAAGCATCATGAATGTCCAGGAGCCTGTGATGTTGCTGGCATTGATGTGAGGCCCAGACTGGGGGTTGGTCATTGATGGGCAGATTGGAATGTCTTATTAGGCCCAGACTTTAAAAACCCAGCCTCCCAGATAGAATTTATTTTTTATGTGAAGATAGACTCCAAAGAAAGAAACACTTATTGTGTCAAAGAAAAATTCTTACTTTTAACTCTCTAAGTATTTTTCCCTTTATCAAAGGCTAATGACTATGGCAAGGCAGTGTTGAAAATACCAATTTATGCTCTTTTCAGGGTTCGAAAACTTTATTAATTTGAACTTTAAATAACTTTTTTACCTTATATTATTCATTTGACAGCAATTGTTTCAGGAGATGGATTGCAGTTCCCAGGCAATCTTCTCATCTATTAATATAACAATAAACTGAAATCCGTGCATAGTTCACAGGGAACTGGCAATGTTTCACATTTTTGCCTTTTGACTGGCATCGCACTAACCTAGAGTATAAGAAGTCAAGTGATGGATGGACAAGTGTTTCAACACACTAAACCTTGCATTTGCAGAGCAAAGAAATGCAGTTACAGCACATTTGTTAACACAGGATAGGATTAGCAGTCCTACTGCGTGAGAAGTAATACAAAATAATCCCAACAGAAAATACTAGTTTCTAGCTGGCCCTTCAGAAATGTTTGTTTTACAAGACAGCATAATACTTGTTAAAACAAGATGATGTCAGCCACCACTTCTTTTATTGAATATATATTTCCCCAAACTATTTGCTTACCTTCCTACACAGAAGAAGTCTCCATTATTACATTTAGTGGAAATAATTATCTCCCTTACTTGCTTTTTTTTTTCCAAAGTCAATCTTCTTCTATGTAGATTTATTCGTGATTGAGATTTATTATATCTAGATGTCTAAAAGTCCATTAATAAGATCTTTAACAAGAATCTAGATTTTTTTTTAACTTGAGATAGACATTTTTTGAATCACAGAGAATTGATTTCAATAAATGGTTTTAATCTGGGCTTTACTGAGACCAAAGTGGCCCATGGGAAGACTTGATATTACTTTATGAATGCCTTGATACACACAGAATTGTGGGTAAATAAACTTATTCACCCCTTTCCACCTTACCCCACCCCAAAAAATAGGTTTAAAGCTTTCAGCATATTCTCAAAGGGATATTTTATTTGATTTGAGAAACAATAACTTCTGCTCTCTTAAAAACTGTAGGCATGTAGTAATTGTGTTATTCTTACTTAATAATGATAATGGTAGTGGTGGTAAATTCTTTTTGATAATAGTCCTTTTATAGATAACTGTTTGCTGAAGGGTTCCTCGGGAATCAATATTGAGATTACTCAATCATTAGTTTATCTGACATACAAACGTGTATTGGGAACTTAGTGTGTGTGAAGGAGTATAACTGCGTCCCTCCTATGCACTCTGTGAGTAAGTGTAAAACAAGGTGGGATATGAGCATTTATTTTTTCTTAAACTTTCTATTTTGCATGGGGTATAGTCGATTAACAATGTTGTGGTAATTTCAGGTGAACAGCGAAAGGACTCAGCTATTCATATACACGGATACATTCTCCTCCAAACACCCCTCCCCTCCAGGCTGCCACTTAACATTAAACAGAGTTCCATGTGCTATTCAGTAGGTCTTTGTTGGTTATCCATTTTAAATGCAGCAGTATGGGATATGAGCATTTCTAAGTTAATTCTGTTGGAAATCAGCACAGCTCACAACTAAATAATGTAAGAATGGAACCACCAAGAAATGAAGAGGCGTGTAAAAGAAACAGAAGCACAAAAATCAGTCTGATGCTTTTTGGCATAACATTCCACAGTACTTAATTGTCCTAATGTTTGAAAAGCCCACTCTTGCTATTATTTCTAAAAATCAATATATATACATATCAAAGTACTTAAAGTAAGTAACTGCGTTTGCCTAAGTGGGAGGGAAACCCAAAAGGGAGGGGATATATGTATATGTATGGCTGACTAATTTTGCTACACAGTAGAAGCTAACAACATCGTGAGGCAACTATCCTGCAATAAATATTAAATAATAAAAAAAAGAAAGCAATAAGTATACCGTGGAAATGAATTCTCCTGCTATCCTAACTCTGGTATTCTAGTTTACTTTCTCAAAGATAGAAATTATGCTTTTTATTTTTTATGATAAACATACTGTTTTAATCAGGATACCTTCCTCCAAGACTTTCTTGAACAGAAATTAAATATCAGAAGGCTTCTCCCCAGCAATTTAAAAAACTGCTTACACTAGAAATTCTAAGGAGGTAAGATCGAATACATTGTGTCTCTAGAAAGGATGCTTCTGATGTTTTTACTCTTATAAAATGGCCCTTGAAAAACACTGAAGATCTTTGTCTCTCTGGGCATGCACTTTGACTTTGAACTTGGATTTGGGACCAGAACTATGCCATTACCTACACTTAGATATGAAAGATTTATCATGGTTCACATGCCTTATTCTGAAGGCAGTGTAACTCTTTAGGCCCACATGATTGCAGGGCGTTATATATGTTATGTCCTTTTACTTCCCAGCTAAACATGAATAATGATAATAAGTACAAGTCTTAAATTATTCACATCAGCTCAATTGCTAAGTGGACTCTCCTTGGATAACAACTTTTTAAACAATCAGAAACCTAGTGGAATCTGATGGGCAGTGTCCTTCAGGTAGCTGCTACATGGTAAGCTTTGTTAGTTGCATCATCTTTCAGACCGACCTTTGAGGTGATAGAAACTGGCAGTAAAAGATCAGATCTGTTTCCTGGTTACCAGCACCTTCAAATCACCTTAGATAAAAGCAGATCAATTGTCAGAAATTACAGCAGATGGCAAGTTGTGGGCTGCCAGTAACTGTCTCTAGGTTACAGTTTCTGTAGGGAAGGACTTATTTATTTTTTGTCAAATATTATGTATGTCATTGCATTTTCAAATAATAAAACATTTATCTTTGAATAGTTATTTTAATTAAACATACACGCACTTGGTAAAAATTTTCAAATTGTGCAAATATGTACGATGAAAAGAAATTCTCCCATACATCCTAAACCACCAGCTTCCAGCCCCATCCCAGTCACGGAAGCAGCTGTTGCCAATGGTGTCTTGTGCATTTCCCCAGAATTTTCTATATATGTAAAATATATAAATAGTATAGCTGTAAAAATATACTAAAATATTTTTATAGAAGAATAAATATACAAACTGTATGTGTATATATACAAATGCCTTGAAGAACAGACTTGGTCCTGTGGCTTCCCTGGTAGCTCAGACGATAAAGAATCCGCCTGCAATGTGGGAGACCTGGGTTCGATCCCTGGGTTGGGAAGATACCCTGGAAGAGGGCATGGCAATCCACACCAATATTCTTGCCTGGAGAATCCCCATGGACAGTGGAGCCTGGTGGATCACAGTCCATAGGGTCGCAGAGTCAGACACAACTGAAGTGACTTAACACACTCACAAAACATCCATAAGACATTTGGCACATTCAGAAATGTCCTTGACATTTGGTTCTGTCAAAACCACTTGACATGTGTCATGGTTATGGAGGTTTTGAATAGGACCAAATTTCAACGACCTGTTGTCATGGACTGAGAGTATTATGGATGTTTTGGACAGGACCAAGTCTCTACTAACCAAAAAAATCAAATATATATATATGTAATGCTATTTCAACCTAACATCTAATTTTGGAGAAGCTTTTCCATAATAGTTTTAGATATATTTTACTATATTTAGCAGTTGTATTATATTTATTTACTTAATCAGTTTTATATCAATGGACATCCACATTTTATCTTATATTTGCTTCAAAAAATACTGAAATTAATGCCCTCTACTTCCATTTTTGCTTATATATATGTATGTTTCTCTGCAAAGTTTTTGAATGAGATTTTGCATTTAGAATTTTGATAAATAATGTAGATATTGCCAACTTACCCTCCAAAGAGGCTATACCATTTTCATTCAAACCAGCAATAATGATAGGCCCTAACTGAACACTTTTGTCAATACTATGATTATCAATATTTTTTATCCTTGTCATATTTGCTGTTGTTGTTCAGTCACTCAGTTTTGTCTGACTCTTTGTGACCCCATGGACTGCAACATGCCATGCTTCCCTGTCCTTCACCATCGCCCAGAGCTTGCTCAAACTCATGTCCATTGAGTCAGTGATGCCATCCAACCATCTCACCCTCTGTCGTCCACTTCTTCTCCTGCCTTCAGTCTTTCCCAGCATCAGGGTCTTTTCCAGTGAGTTGGCTCTTCCCATCAGGTGGCCGAAGTATTGGAGGTTCAGCCTCAGCATCAGTCCCTCCAGTGAATATTCAGGATTGATTCCTTTAGGATTGACTGCTTTGATCTCCTTGCATATTAATATGACCTTTTGTCATATTAAGAGATTAAAAAAGTACTTCAATTCTATATATAATCTATTTGTCCTTCTTTATTCTGCTTTGAGTCAGTGTCTCTCTCTACCTGTTTTTCTAGTGGCTTGTTGGACTGTTGTATATTAAGTCAATTAAAACATATTTACATGCATTGTAAATAAACTCTCCCAGGGTTTTAGTCATCCTTAAACTCTCCCAGGGTTTTAGTCATCCTTTGACTTGTTAATTAAATTTCTTGCCATGTGGGAATTTGTACTCTTTATGAAAGCATTAATCATTTCTTTTATAGAGTTATGGATTTTGCATCTTCTTTAGAAAGGTCTTTCCCATTCCAAGTTTTTTCCTTCAGTTGCCATAGTATTCCTAGGATAGTTGGGGATGCACATTTTATTTTGAAATATTTCATAATTTGGAATTTATTTTTCTATAAAAGATCTAGATTTTTTCCCACTCATTTTCTCATTTTGATTGTTGATTTATCCCACCTTTCCCAGCTGATTCCACCTTTATCGTATACAGAATTTTCACATACATTTGGCTCTATTTGCAAATTATATGCTGATGATCAGCTGGTTCCTGAAGCACTGTCATACTTTAATGTATGACATTAAAGGGCTAGTTCTCCATCATTTCTTTTCCTTTTTCCATGTCTATTCTAGCCACTCTAACATGCTTATATTTACATATCTTTATTTTCCATTTTCCCCATAGAATTCTTAATGGGTTTCAAAATATAAAATTTTCTTTGTACTTTTGTTGGTAATCACATTGCATTTATAAATTGATTCAGGGGTATCTGCCATCTTTAAAATATTGTTTTTATATTCAAAGAATAAGATATATTTCTATTTATTGAGTTTTTATTAGAATTTTCAAGTTTTCTTTACCTAGATCCTGTTTTAGAACATTTTATTTTGATTATTTTAAAGATGTGCTGCTTTTTCAGAGTCACAATTCTTATTTTTCATTTTATATATATATTATATATATAACATAGATATATTAATATAGGAAAATTGTTGATTCTTGTGAATTAAATTTTTAGTTAGCCACATTAGTAAGTTCTTATATGGATTCTAATATCCATATAAGTTGATTATTGATTATTTTGTATTTTCAGGTAAATAGAATTGTTCCAAGGGAGATATAGATCTGTATCTCTTTATAATGTGCATGCATATATATGTATATATATGTGTATATGTGTGTGTGTTTGCATATACATGGTACCTTTTAATTTTTCACTTTTTTTAAGCTTATTTTTAAAGTGATAATATATCCATATGGTTCAAAATCTAGAAGTACAAAAGATATACCAAAAAAAATTACAAAAAAATCTCCTTCTATACCTATTCCCAGACCCCAAAATTTCCTCATATGTTAGTGTATATTATAACTTCTTGTTAATTCTTTCAGAGTTATGTGTATGTAGTCAAATAGAATATAAATAAATGTACTTTGGGGGCTTCCCAGGTGGTGTTAGTGGTAAAGAACCCACCTGCAATGCAGGAGACCCAGGTTGGATCCCTGGGTCTGGAAGATCCCCTGGAGGAGGGCATGGCAACCCACTCCAGTATTCTTGCCTGGAGAATCACATGGGCAGAGGAGCCTGTGGGCTACAGTTCATAGGTTTGCAGAGAGTCAGACATGACTAAAGCAACTTGGCGTGCATGCAAATAGATTTTTTACACAAATGATAGTGTACTGTACACACTGTTCTCTCTGAGAGCAGACATACATGAACGAGGAAAGTAACGACACGAGATCAGAGTGTGCGTGTTTCTCTTCCTGGTAAAAAGGTCTGTCTTCTTCAGTTTGTACTGACCGTCTACTCTGTGTTGCGGGTGTCAGACACAGATTCCTGGGAGCTGATACTGGAAGGCATATCACAGTGAGAGAGACCGCAGAGGACTTAGTCTGCCTTCCTGATCTGTGCTTGGTTATCAGGTTTGTCTGGTGTGCCTAATGCTCTCCTCCTCTGGATTTCCTCCACAGATCTCCTTACTTCTCAGGCCATGATCTATCAACCCAGACACATGTGGACCCAGTAGTCGGTTCAGCCACGTTAGTGAGCCTTCTTCTGCAGTGCGGCTTTGCTACATCCTCATGAAAAATGTATTGTTTGTCTCTTTTTATCATAGCTATTTTGGTGGTTATGAGATAGTATATCATTGTGGTTTTGATTTGCATTTCCTTAGTGACAAAAGATGTGGAACATTTTATGTTCTTAGCCATTCATATATGTTCTGGGGACAAAAACCCATTGAAATTATTCACCCATTTTCAATCATAGTGTTTGTCTTTTTTTTTTTTTTTTTTGAGTTATGAGAGTCCTTTATATTTTCTAGGAACATGATCCTTACAAAACCCACAATTTATGATTATTGTCTCTCTTTCTGTGTGTTTTATTTATTCATAATATTACATAGAGAAAAAAGTTTTTTAATTTCGTTGTCTAATTTACTTAATTTTTCTCTTGTTAATTGTGCTTTTGATGTTGTCTATAGTTTTAGCTCTTACATTTAAGCCTATGATCCATTTTGAGTTAGTTTTCCTGAATGGTGTGAGGTAGATGTCCAATTTCTCTCTTTTGTAAGTTGGTGTATGTCTAATTTTAATACATCAAATGGGTACTTAACAGGGAAGTTGCTGCCTTCTCTTGAGATAATTTCAGGCTTTTAATTCTCTCTATAGGTATGACAGTTAGTTCTGACATAGGATATGTTGATAAAAGGTCTACAGAGATGAATATGTTTAGGTTTTATGTTCCATTTTATACCATGTAAGAAATTCATTAATTAAAATCATAGTTCTGAGTACAGATTGCAGCATGTTTATTTTGTAAAGTCATGGAAAATCTAATGCCACCAAAGAACTTAGAGCCCAGAAGGAATGGAAATATTTTCTTTCTAAGTCATTTCTTGATTTTAGAGCATAGAATAACTCATTTGACAATTCATATATTGAGCCCAGTTATTCAGAAATTTTCTCAGTTCAAATGGCAATAAAGAAATTTTATAGCAAAGATGAGTTAACAGTGGCAATAAATGTAATTTTAACTGCTTTGGGAAGTTATGTTTACTTAGTTCTTACCTTTGATTTGCTCCTGGGTTTATTGATCTAACTCTTAAATTGAGATAAAAAGAGTTAAACCTTTTTGATTCAGAGATTTATAAGGGTCCTACTTAGTGCCCACAGAAAGGACAATGAATTTTTTTAAAGAAAATGCATTATCTATTAAGTGAATTCTAATATTTTTTCTTTCATTTGGAAACATTGTTGTTACTAGGAATTGATGGAATTTAAGGTGCCAAATTTTGAAGAAAGAAAGTAGTGGTATTTGGATGGTGCCAAACTAACTATTGAAAAAAATATTAAATGAAATTTAATGTATATAAGTTGAAGGTGGTCAGTACAGATTGTCAATGGCCACATCATTTAAAATAACTTTAATATATTATTTTTGGTGAGCAGTTCCGTATGAAATTAAAAGAAGCCATGAAATTAAAAGACATTTTCATCTTGTAAGAAAAGCTATGACAAACCTTGCTGCTGCTAAGTCATGTCAGTCATGTCCAACTCTGTGCGACCCCATAGACGGCAGCTCACCAGGCTCCCATCCCTGGGATTCTCCAGGCAAGAATACTGGAGTGGGTTGCCATTTCCTCCTCCAGCGCGTGAAAGTGAGGCCACTTAGTCATGTCCGACTCTTCGAGACCCCATAGACTGTGGCCTACCAGGCTCCTTCATTCATGGGATTTCCCAGGCAAGAGTACTGGAGTGGGTTGCCGTTGCCTTCTCCAATGACAAACCTAGACAGCGTATTAAAATTCAGAGACATTACTTTACCTCCAAAGGTCCATATAGTCAATGCTATGGTTTTTCCAGTAGTCATGTACAGATGTGAGAGCTGGACAATAAAAAAGGCTGAGTGCTAAAGAATTGATGCCTTTAAACCATGGTGCTGGAGAAGACTCCTGAGAGTTCCTTGGACTGCAAGGAGATCAAACCAGTCAGTCCTAAAGGAAATCAACCCTGAATATTCATTGGAAGGGCTGATGCTGAAGCTGAAGCTCCAATATTTTGGCCACCTGATACAAAGAGCTGACTCATTGGAAAACACCCTGATACTGGGAAAGATTGAGGGCAGGAGGAAAAGAGGACAACAGAGGATGAGATGTTTGGATGGCATCACTGACTCAGTGGACATGAGTTTGAACAAACTCTGGGAGGTGGTAAAAGACAAGGAAGCCTAGTGTGCTGCAGTCCATGGGGTTGCAAAGGGTTGGACACAACTGAGTGACTGAACAACAATTCCAGAAGAATTACTTTATCTTTGAGTACATCAGATTTTACCCTCAGAATCAGTAGAATTCATTGAGTATATTGTGTAAATCATTTAAGCCTAACCATCTGCATGGATTCCAAATGGCTATCCAGGGAACAGGAAGACTCTGAGCCAACAACAGCAATCCATCATGAACTAATTTAGCCTTCACTTGCCTAGCCTTCAGTCTTAAATAGAAATTCTTTTTTTTTTCTCCTGTTTTGTCTTTAAATTTTTTAAATATAGGAATGCTCATACACAATCATTTCTCTCAGTTACTGATAGCAACTAACCCCAAAGTTTGGTCTTGTACTTCAATAAGCTTGTATAAACATATACATATACATACTCTCTTTCTCTCATCTAGCTAATTATCTAATTATTTTGTGTGTGTAATTAGTCATGAAGTTTCTGTCCTGCTTTTATACCCATTGTAACTACGGGGAGTGATTTTGCTATAATTTCCCTCTGGCTATCACAGAGGCAAGGTGAGGTGGAGGCAGTGATCATGCTTGAAATACAAGGGGATAAAGTGCAATTATGCCAGTTAGTGAGGACTAAGGCAAGCCTGTGCTACTTTCTTTCAACTGGGGGATTATTTTTAGATATTAAGCCCTTTTGCATGATGTCTCCTTGTTCATTTAGGAGAAAAAAAAGTCTGCAAACTCCAGGGATGGGATTAATCTTAATGAGTCAGCACTACTTATAAGAAGCAGTGAAGCAAAAACCAAAAAATAATTTGGCAAAATGGCTTGTGAAATGATTAAAATTAATTACAGCCTCTGGCAAGAGTTTAGCCCTAGGCCAAGGTGCCTTGCATCTCCTCCTTTATTCCAATGCAGCTTGCCAAGTATTTTCTCTTGAACACCCCAGCCTACTCTACATTCCCTTCTGTAGAACAGCCCCAGGCCCCCCAGGCTGGGTGTCTAAGGCTCCTGGGCAAGGGGAGAGGGCCTCATTACGTGTTCAGCACCCAAGTCCTCTAATAGCTAAGAATTATTTCAGCACTGCTCACTTTGCTAACTCATCTTACTGCGTTTGCTCTCTAGTTGTTCCCACTGATTTTCTTAGCCATGAACTAAATCTAGAAAAGACAATCTGGAGCTGGAGAAGAGGGAAGGTCGTGACATGACAAGCCCTTGGAAGGATTATTTTAGGACAGGTAGGTTCTTGCTCTCCGGGAAGCCAAGTCTTCTCTCTGCCAGAGTAAGGTCAGCTACACTTAGAGTTAAATAACTCACACCCTTGTTCAAAAATCTTTCCTGAGAAATCCAATGAAAGACTTTTTACGTAATTTCTGAGAAGCTTTCAAGTAAATAAGTTTTTCTAAGGGGAAAAGTATTAAGGCTCATGTGAGCACAATCTCCCTGCTACTTCTGGTTGAATATTTTTGATAGATCATACTGTGCTACCACTTATTCCCATGTTACTTTTTAATTCTAGGTGACTTTCCAATACCAGAGTTTTCTCTGACAACACACCCATGTTTAGCAACTACAGGTAGGGATTAATGTCTCAGAGGATACAGCTTTTGAGGGCAGGCATTGACATTGCCGTTACAGGTGTTGGCCCAAGGTGTTTGAAGGGGTAATCATGTTCCTAGGTGCGTGTTAAGTCACTTCAGTTCCATGTCTGACTCTTTGTAACTCGGTGGACCACCGTGGAGCCCACCAGACTCCTCTGTCCATGGAACTCTCCAGGCAAGAATACTGGAGTGGGTTGCCATTCCCTCCTGCAGGTGATCTTTGTGACCCAGGGATTGAACCGGCATCTCTTACATCTCTTGCATTGGCAGGCAAGTTATTCACCACTTAGGGCCACCTGGGAACCCCCTTCCAGGTGCATGCTAACCAAAGTTAACAATAAAGTTACCAAATTAGAGAATTGGAAGGGACCTGATAGATCTAGTGACTATATCTTCCAGTTGAGAAAAATAAACTTCAGGAGTTGACCAAGCAAGAAAGCAAAGTAGGGATTAGAGCTGGGGCCTCCCAGCTTGCCGCCCAAGCGCTGGTAATGGGTGATAGTGTCGTGTTCTCTCTCCACCATAGACTTGTGGTGCTAACTGGCCTATGAGTCCACTTTGTCTTAGAGAACCATGTTGCTAATTCTTGGCTAAGGTGAAGATGTGTGATCATTTGGAGGGCTCTAAAAGTTCTATCTCAAGTGAGAATTCCTACAGCTTTTCCCCAGGAAAATTTGGGGAACTTACAGTAGCTGCACATGAGGAGAGGATCACTCAGTTTAGAAGGTTCTAGAATTCCTATTCTCCATTCATTAGGTTTGAAAAATACTGTTTAAGAGAAAACTGGGGACAAAACAATTTCCTAAGTTATCCTTGTAGCTTGTTTCATTTTGTTTTAAGGCTAATTCTGATCTTATAGTATTCAGCTTTTTGTTTAAGTCTAATTCTGGTGTCATCACAAATTTATCATCTTTCTAAGAAATTTGGGGATGACTGTTATAGTGAAAACATTCTCTTAAAGATTCAGGTAGCAAATTCCGTGTTTTATTAATTTATGAAAATATTAGTTATTAGCCTCCAATAATTATAAACATATTTATGTATAATTACACATGTAATTAGACTTCCTGGTGGCTCAGATGGTAAAGAATCTGCCTGCAATGTTGGAGACCCAGGTTCTATCCTGAGTCGGGAAGATCCCCTGGAGAAGTAAGTGGCTACCCACTCCAGTATTATTGCCTGGGGAATTCCATGGCAGAGGAGCCTAGTGGGCTACAGTTCACGGGATCACAGAGAGCCAGACATGACTGAGTGACTCTTACTTACTTACACACATGTAATTATATAAACCTAGACAGTGTATTAAAAAGCAGAGACATCACTTAGTCTACAGAAGTCTGTATAGTCAAAGCTATGCTTTTTCCTGAGTCATGTATGTATGTGAGAATTGGACCATAGGGAGGCTGAGCACCAAAGAATTGATGTTTTTGAACTGCGGTCCCGGAGAAGACTCTTGAGAGTCCCTTGAGTCCCTTGGACAACAAGGAGATCAAACCATTTAGTCCTAAACAAAATTAACCTTAAATATGCATTGGAAGGACTAGTGCTGAAGCTGAATGAAGCTCCAACCCTTTGGCCACCTGACGCAAAGGACCGACTCATTGGAGAAGACCCTGATGCTGGGAAAGATTGAGGGCAAGAGGAGAAGGGGGCAACAGAGGATGAGATGGTTGAATGGTATCACTGACTCAATGGACATGAGTTTGAACAAACTCAGGGAGATGATATGCACAGGAAAGGCTGGCATGCTGCAGTTCATGGGGTTACAAAGAACTGGACATGACTTAGTGACTGAACAGCAACACATGTAGTATATTAATATCAACTCATTCAGTCACTGCAGGGGAAGCTAAAAGTCTTCCATGACCACATCCATTATCACTTCATAATAGAAATGACAACTATTATCAGTTTGGTGAGGATTGTTTCAGAACTATTTATAGGTACATACATACATATTTACATGCCTGTAAAATATATGATATTATTTGCTCTTGTTTTGAAATTTAAGTTATATCATAGTTACTTAATTTTTTGCTATTTACTTTTTTATAATCCCCAACCCTATGTCTAGGAGATTTTCCATGTTAGTAATATAGTAGATGTACCCAGAATTATTTAACAATACCTTTATTTATGGACATTTATTTATTTAAATAATTATTGTTATTATTTAAATAATTGATTTAAATGATTTCCAATTCTGAACAATTATAAACAGTGTTGCAGTTTATATCCCTGTGCAGGCCCCTTTGTTTTTAAGTGCAAGTATTAGTTCAGAAATGTACAGAGAGTTGCCAAAGTGAGCACACTTTTTTCCTTTGATTTTTACTGGAGTGTAGTTGGTTTACAATGTTGTGTTAGTTTCCAGGGTACAGCAAAGTGAATCAGTTATACAAATATCCACTAATTTTTATTCTTTTCCCATGTCAGCCATCACAGAGTACTGAATACAGTTCCTTGTGCTATAGAGCAGTTTCTATAAGTTATTTTATACATAGCAGTGAGTATATGTCAATCCCAGTCTCCCAATTTACTTACTTTCTTATTTTACCAGACACTGCAGCGTTCTTCTCCCCTGTGTCTGAATGTTTTTGACAATGCCAGGTTCCCTCCACTCTTAGCTATTCTTACTATTTTAAACATTTCTGAGTGGTGATACATTTATGTTGCTTGTGATATTAAACAAGATGATTTTACCGTCTCAGTATTACCTATAATGTTTGCAGCAGGCTTTTGATAAAAATAGATATTCCTGGTTTGTTAAGAATGAATTTGCTTTTCTTGTTTTGTATGAATGAATTTACAACATTACAATGAATTTACATTTACATTTTAAATTATTTCTTCCTGCATAACTTCTATGATAAAAATGATTTCTTCTTTAAATTTTTAATTAGTAATGACAGTAATAAATTCTCTCATGCTAAACCATCTTTCCATTCTTTAAACTATAAATAGTAACAATATGTTCATTTATTATGTATTATTGAATTCAGCTTGCTAATATTTTATTCAGGATTTTTGAATCTATGTTCATAATTTTTTTCTGTTACTTAGTCCTTGTCTGATTTTGAGCCCAATATTAGGAAAGCCTTATAAAATGTTTTGGTTAGCTTCTTTTCTTTTTCTATAATTTGGAACAATTATAAAAGATAAGGATTAACTTTTGCTTTAGAGATTTAGTGAAATGAGTAAAACCGTGGGCATGGTGCTTATTATGATGAGTAGATCTTTACCTACTGATTCAGTTTCTGAAGTGGTTCAACTCCAATCAGCTATTCTATTTCTTGAGTCAATTTCATTAACTTTATATTTTCCTAGCTAATTATTCATATCATCTAATTTTATTGACATGAGGTTATTTATATTTTATTCTCTTATGATTCTAAGGTTTCATTGTTTTCTCTACATTAAGGTTTATTTATACCCTCTCTGTTTATTAATCATATTAGATCTGCCTATTTTATACCTCCCTTTGGCAAACATCAGATTATATTTTTGTTTATCCTTTCTCCTGTTTTTCTTTTTATGTTTTAATAACTATTTCAGAGTTTTATTTTGTCTGCTCTTTTATCTATGATTCACTGGACAAAATTTTCTCATGGTTTTAATTTGCTTCCTCTCTTTCATGTCAGTCTTTCCCTGAATGATTAGAAATTCTTGCTTGGGGAATTCTCATCTTTGAGATTTACTATTTGTTCCAGCACTATTTGTAAAGTAGATATAATTACCAGGTAGAAGTCAAGGGATCCAAAAACCTTCAATACAGACATTTTAATTTTTATTTTTTGCAATGTTATCATGGTGTTATTTACTTAGATAAGTCAGACAGGTGTGACTTCATATGTGTCTTTCCTGCTGTATCATAGAAATTAAATTTATGAAACAGCATCAGTGGTGGTGATGGGGGATGAAATAGGGGGAGAGGGAATAGAAGTTTGTGGGATTCCAAAGGTTAATTTTTTCTGATGCCATGTATATATTTTCCCATGCCAATGTGGTCTGGTACATAAAGGGTTATTAAAGTCATTTAGAGGTAAGACTTTTGAATCAAGTGGCTAATCAACAAGGTAGAGAAAAAAATGTTAATTTGAGGAATGAAAACAGATATTGTTTAGTTTATGGGCTGTAATCTCAGAAAGTGCTTGCTGTAAAATGATAAAATCTTTAGGAGCTATTTGGTGATACACATCAAATCCTTAAAAATAGGGCAGGCAGTTCTATGTCTCAAAATTTATTTAAAAGAATAGCCAGAAGCAATAACATTTTCAGATATTCTTGCTTAAAGATAAGTATCTGAAAATATCAAGGAATTAATGATAGTTAATCAAATGATAGTTAACCAAATTTGATAGTAATCAGATTACCTAAAACCCAACAGTAGGGAGATAATTGTATCAGAGATTTTATAGGTACATACCCTGGAATTTGAGTAATTCAGGACATTAATAGGACTTTACAAATAAAAAAAGAATCCAGTAGCTTATTTAGATTTGTAAATGCATCATAATATATTCCACTTTTGGAAAGTTAACATTTTGAATTAGCATACTAAAAACTCCAAGAAGTCCTGCAATTAAGATCTTTTATAGCAGTTTTAATTTTGTTTGGTCAAAAATCTTCTCTTCCCATGATTTGGAACATCTTGGAAAGCTTTCAGAAAGTATTTTGGGAAACAGAGTGTTAAAAAGTTTGTTAGATCAATTCAATAAAACAGTAGTCACCAATTTACAAAGGATTTAACAAGGCATATTTATCAACATAGAGAGTCTTAGTAATATATCTAATCAATTACTATTATATATTGTATATGCTTTATATATGTATATATCAATATGATTATATATATAACATATATCTTAAGTAAAATAATGATGATACCACTTTGTAAAATATTATCTCCATGTGTCAAATTCATAGGAACATTCTGGAAGGATATATAGTTGACCCTTGAATAGTACAGGAGCTAGGGTGCTGACCCTCTGAGAAGTGGAAACTCAAATGTAACTTTACAGTCAGTCCTTCATATCTGCGGTTCCACATCTGCAGATTCAACCAACCACAAAGTTTATAGTCTATAGTACATATTTAGTGAAAAACATCCAAGTATAAGCAAACCCTTACAATTCAAACCCATGTTGTTCAAGAACCCACTGTATATTAAAAAGTTAATGTGGTTAGGAATTGTAAGTGATTTTATTTCCATTATATTTATATGTGTTTTTAAATTTTTTTAAAAAAAATTTTGCATGAGGGAAATACTAGTTTATGTCCAAAACCAAGTATTTATTTCTCTTTAAAAAACTGGAAGTTTGAGTGCAATTTTCTTCAGGGGCTCAACATTTCATTATAAAGAGAATTCACAAAATATTTTGAGTGACAATAGCATTCCTGGAACAATGATTACATTATATCTTTGAGTAGCTATCATTTAATTCAGGTAAGACTATGCGTATTTATGGGCTTCCTTGGTAGCTCAGTGGTAAAGAATACCCCTGCTAATGCAGGAGATTCAGGAGATGAAAGTTGGATTCCTGGGTCAAGAAGATGACCTGGAGGAAGAAATGGCAACCCAATTCAGTATTCTTGCCTGGAAAATTCCATGCACAGAGGAGCCTGGTGGGCTACAATCTGTGGGGTCCAAAGAGTCAGACATGACTTGTATTTATTTGTATGTGTTGATTTAATTTTAGAAATCCAAACAAGCACAAAATATTGATTTTTTTTTACCCCAAGCATACTTGAATTATTAGTTAACCTCCACATTCAAAATTAATGGCAAATAGAAATTTATAATATCCAAAAATATACATCAGGTAACTTTGGCTTTGGATGAAAAGTTTCTTTACACTTGAGTAACTTAAATCATTCCATTAAAACAATTAAAATGCCATCATTAGCATCATTTGCTCCTTCTCTTAGTTGACAAGTCTGGGTGAGTTTTGTTTTATTCAGAGTGCACAGTCAGGGGTTCTGAGTGCAGTGAAGTGTTTTTCAGGCATTCTCACAACTTGGTACTTTGATCCTATCCTTCTGTTCTCTTGGCCAAATCCTTTTCTTGCTTTCATATTTCACAATGTTTGTTTCATATATGAGTCCTTTGAAGTCAGAGGCAAAACAAGATTTAAACAACTTGATTTTTCCATAGCTGTGTTTTGTTTTTAAGACTTTTTCCTCTATCCAGATGAGTTTTTCTAGGGACAGGATGTATTCTGAAGGCTCAGGTAGATATGCAGCCCAGCTAACAGCTACAGGTGATTCTTAGTGATTTGCTGTGATGAAAGAATAAAGAGGAGGGATGGATAAATATGGGCTTCCCTGGTGTCTCAGTCGTAAAGAACCTGCTTGCCAATTCAGGAGCCACCAAAGATGCAGGTTCGATCCCTGGGTGGGGGAGAACCCCTGGAGAAGGAAACGGCAACCCACTGCAGTATTCTTCCCTGGGAAATCCACAGACAGAGGAGCCTGGCAGGCTATGGTCCGTGGCGTCGCAAGAGTTGGGCATGATTTAGTGACTAAACAAGCAAACAAAGCAATGGATAAATATATGTCCTTATGTTCATATACAAATATGTTTCTATAAAGTTAGCAGAGGAAAAGCTCTCATAAATGTATTTGCTGTGGAAAACTTATGAAGATAGGGAAACATTACCAGAGCTATGCGTTCTTTCAAGATCCCTTATCCTGCTAAAATTGCCAACTTACTTACTTAGCAGGGGACCAGGTTTTTTGAACTGTTTTACCACTGTTGATTGTTTACCATTTGTCTTTATTCTCAGGTGGTTTAATTTTAGTTTCTAGAAAGTCAATAAAAACCTATTATCTACTGTTTTATTATTTGTGCATTTGTGGGAAGTAGTTCTTAGTAAGTTTGAGAAACCCTTAATTTCACTATGAAAATTAATGTACATGGCAAAGAAAGATAAATTGGATATAATTAAGTGAATTGAAATCCTACCTATTCTATTCTATTCTCATAATTCTTTCTGTTTTTTTTTTTTGAAGGAAAAAGGCAGCTTTAATCCTCAACTGACAGAAAGAGAGAACACAGGATGCTTGTGCCTCAGCGGTGCCCCCTTTCTGTGAAGAATCTGGGGGATGATGTAAAATGAGGGCTCACAGTCAGGGACAGGGGATGAGGAGCAAAGCTGTCCTCTTGTATTCTTGTGTCTTGTATTCTTTCTCTTGCATTCTTTCAAAAACAGTCATAAGTTGGTAGCCTGGTAATGGTATCTGGCAATCCTGTAGCCAGTAGTTGGATACATTGCCTCCTGTGTGATTTCTATCTCCTCCACTTGATATGGCTAGGATGTCTCCGCTATTAGACCAGGTCAGTTTTACTACTGGATCCCTAGTTCCTAGGATGAGAAGAATGCCTGGTTTCAGGACCCAATGAAGCTCAAATTCTTGATGTCTTATCGCAGAAAGAATTCCCTGAGAGACAAAATGATAGGTAAGACGTGGATTTATTTAGAGAAAAACACACCCCACAGAGAGAGTGTGGGCCATCTCAGAGGGTGAGGGTGGCTCTCATAGTTCTTTCTTACTGTCCTTTCTCCTCTCTTCCTACATTAGGATGAAAAATGCTTTCTTTGGAACATTTTTGTTCATGTCAGTGAAGAGATTGCCTAATGTCTGTGCCAGTTGTATTTCTTTCCAGAAATCTTTGGCCTATTTGGAAACTGTGATTTGGAATTAATAGTGCCATTTGTTGCTGAGTTTTTTCTAAATGGTGATGCAGATGGTTTGAGTAGGCAAACATTTTTCTATGACACCCGGGATTTACACAGATTGTGTTAAAAACAGCCACAATTTTGTCCAAGCCCAAACAGTTGTTGCTTTTCTCCCTATGGAGTTTGGCTTCCCTGGTAGCTCAGATGGTAAAGAATCTGTCTGTAATACAGGAGTCTTGGGTTCAATCCTCAGGTTGGGATGATCCCCTAGAGAAGGGAATGACTGTCCACTCCAGTATTCTTGTCTGGAGAATTACATTGACAGAGGAGCCTGGCAGGCTGCAGACCATGGGGTCCCAAAGAGTTAGACATGACTGAACAAACTAACACATCAACACAGAGTTTAGAATAAAGGTATTTATTAAAATATTTAAAGTGATTTTTTAAATGTTGCCAATATAAAAGGTTTTCTGTGTGATAAACAATAAATTTCTGGAAACTTCTTAGTAACTTTGGATCATTTTTGATAGTTACATCATTCCTATATGTTTGTTTGTATAGGTAGCCTATATGTATGCACAAAAAAATCAAAAGATTCTATGTAAGAAAGTTGCCAATTGATACATTAGTTGCACCATATTCATTATTAATTTCTACTCATTTTAGTCCAAAGCTAGATAATTATAACGTTTGTAGAGTCTTAAAAATTAATGCAAATTACAAGAGCCTTGGAAAGATGTACAGGAAACTATAAAATATTTAACTCTGTGGAGTGAAAATGCAGGATTGTTTTGGATAAGATGGATTTTAACTTTTCCTTCTTAGTCTCTGAATAGTTTTGATATTTTTACTATGAGTATATTTTACTGTTATAGTAAAATAAATTTAAAAAATGATCCTGGTGTTCATTGAATGATTCCAGAAAAGAGAAAATATCACCTGCACTTACTGCTTATTGGCCTTCAATAAATGCAGCATAACCATAGTGTGACTTTAGAAGCTGCCATTTGGAGCAGGTGTGCAGAATTCTGATTGAAAATAAAGCTCCATGAGGACATATGTGAATTTCATATCAAATGAAATTCTCAGTCCTATTTCCACACGGAACTGTAATCAAATTTTCAGGGGCTGTGTCAGATATAGCCCATACTTCACTTGATGTAAGTGATATTATTGTTTAATATTTGTAACCTTTCTGGTATTCTGCCAGAAGGGAGGAAAAATAATTTTCCTTCTACTCTCCTGATTCCCATAATGAGGGACAGATTAACAAGAGAAAAACAAACAGTATTTATTAACATGTATAACTCGTGTATACCTGAGAGATACTGAGGAAAAGTGAGTAACTCAAAGAGGTAGCTTAGAATTCAGGCTTAAAAATCATTTTAATAGGAAATGGGAGAGGAGA
The DNA here is from genome assembly GCF_023699985.2 of Odocoileus virginianus. NCBI lineage: Eukaryota > Metazoa > Chordata > Mammalia > Artiodactyla > Cervidae > Odocoileus > Odocoileus virginianus. The sequence continues at coordinate 91,504,414 of NC_069674.1, read as the reverse complement.
TTTAGGTCTCAGAGAGGAATAAGTGATTTTTAAGAAAGATGAATGGGCAGTTAAAGAACAGATGGGAGAGAAGGTATGACAAAGTTTGTTGGGGTTTAGTATTAGCTTCCAATTTCCTCTCCTATGGTGAGAGTCAGCCTTCCCTGGTTGATGAAACATCCAGGGAGAGGATTTATGACCATTGAATTCCTTTGGAGGATCTGTCGTCAGGTAGATAAGAGGAGTTCAGAGAAATCATCTTCCTATATTTCCTGTTTTTCAAGTATCTTCAGCTCAAAACAATCAACATGCCAAAGTGGCATATATTGGGATGGCATATTCTGGCTACCTTTTACCATCTTAGAAAATAATCATAATTACTTCATAATTTGTTAACCTTCCAAGGTTAACAAAATCTTGAGTAGACTTAGCTTTGACCCTCTGGAAGACAAATCCTTGTATCCTAAGTTTTTATACTTGTATTTCATGATAGCTTTTTCCTAGATCTACGGATCAGATTTTAACAAAAATATAACATATGGATTATTTTTGATGGCATATAAAGGAGTTGGTAACTATCCCTAGATTATTTTAATAAACAAGTAAGTAAATATAAAAGGCAATAGCTAGAAAAAAAATTTTAGTGTACCTAGTTCAAAAAATTTCTCTAATATATAAAGAATAGTTCCAAAAGAATTTGCTGTTCAGTTGAATTTTTTTTTGGTGGACATGAATTTTCAATTACAAAGATATTCTCAACGTCTCATCTCCAAATATAGAAAACTGCCAGTGTTGGGTCTAAGTTCACACTCATTAATAAGATCAGCAAAGCTGAAGATTTGTGTTAATATTTTTTGGGTATTAATATTAATGGAGAGCATTTTCACTGCAGGTCAGTGCAATCACTGGTAGACTCCAGTACCCAAGGATTACCTGCAGATGTCACGTTACTATTTGATCATTGAGGCCTAGGTTGTTGTTCTCGTTCTTGTACTCACGTGACTATACCAGGTGCACGATGTGTTCACCGTGAGGTGTTGTTATTTTGGGGGCTGCATTTGTGGTGAAGGAAAATGCTATGTCTCTGAATTTGTCTTTGGGATATTACCAGTTTTAAATGCAGTGGTATGTCATTTTGTGACACCAGGCCAGTCTATTCAAAACTTTAAAGAAAAATGAGCATCTCTCTGTCAAGGGACATGACCAGATTTGTGAAAGCATACCATATCATATTTATTTATGTTTTACTTCAGAAGTTTTTCTATATTTGAAATATTTTTATTTGTATCTCTCTACTTAGAAAGTACTTGAGAAATAGGTCACACTTTTAAATATGGCAGAAATACAAAATCTATTATTTCAGTTGAATGAATGAGTAGTAGAAATGATACATTATTTTAGTGCTGATATTAAAAGTATGGTTATCCATAATCATTATCTTTTATATCTGAGCAGTTTCCAAAAATACTAGGGACAAAACAGAGTTAAAATTTAAGTTATAAAATTAATGAAGCCAGAAAGCTTATAGTCATACTTAAAATGTCCTTGCATTAATATAAGTGAAATTTCTCCATTGCAGATAAAGTGCAAACACCATCTTTGACTTTATTCCCTTTTCTGCCCCTTTCTTAAGGCAGCTGTTATCTTGAACTTTGCTATGTTCCCTCCAGACCCTTCTTTTCCCTATTCAGATACCATTTCTTGAGTTCCACAAGTCCTAAAAATAGATCATATTATGGCCATTTTTCACTAAATTAATTACCTGTATTTAGATTTTACCTGGAAATTACTTTTCTCTTAAACAATAAGATAATTCTTTTTCAGTATGCTGGGCCTTTGCCACTAAAAACTATTTTCTTCTAAGGAAACAGAATGCAACATTTTTTTTTTATTCCTTAAAAAAAAGAGCAATTTCTTACTGAATTGCAAACTTAATTTCTAGTATACAACCTGTAAAAATCTATTTTTTTAAAATTTGTATGATCTTCTCTTCTGAAAAACAAGTATACGAGTTCTTTTCTCACTGTTTTTTGCTTATGAAATATCTAGTAATTAATATAATTTTAGAAAGTAATTCAAGAAAGAAGTTTTAAATGTGTAGGCTTCCCCAGAACACAGACACATGTGATCTTTAATAATAAATATCTAAGGAAAACAATGATTTAAACACTTTTGTTGTAAACAAGCTATTTGTAAGACTTTTCCACCAAAAATATTTCCTTCTGTGCTATATTTATCTCCTCTTTTATAATATCCCCACATTTCTTACATCTCCCAGAAAAAGGTATCATTGGGTATCAGTAGGTTTGATACTGAGGAGAGCTATAAAATATAATAAAGCCAGCAAATTATTGAAAAACACTGTTTTGGAAAGCAAACATTTTATAAGAATATGTATACATGTATATTTACAAGGCGTTTTCTAAGCACATAAATATTAATGAAATGTGAACCATCTGATAGCGAAAAGTGTTCCAACCTAGTAGCTTAAACACAAAATGGTGTAGCCAACTGGATAATGTGCATAGCAACTAAGGATAATAAACTCTGCTTGCTGAACCATAATGATAACATTTGATATTTGAGCAGTGCTTTTACAGTTTTCATAGTTCTTCCGCATATCCTGTCAGATAGCATTGTGAAATTATTTCTATCTCCTTTGTGCAAATGCAGAAACAGACAGTCTGGGAAGATCTGTGTGTTCTGTGGGTTCATTGACCACGCAGGTGGCAGGACCATGCCTGAACATCTAGCTTGTCTAAATTCAAAACTTTTGCTCTTTCCTATAATGCAAGCTGCCTCAGTCTTGTGATAGAAAGAAAAGAGGCAAGGTTGATCATTTGGCAGTTAAATGACCGGCAGGGAGGCGCATTTTCAGCCACGTTATCTTTCTCTTCTCTGCCACAGTCACGTTTGGTGTAGTCAGCTCTCGCCCTACCCCGTATGCGGCAGTAGGGAATTTAGTCGTGGTTCTGCAGGGTCATCTGAGTGGAAGGTGGGGCATGAAGTCCCCTCAGGGTTTCAGCTCCTGGATCCATATGGAGGGGAAAATAAATGAGACCTAAGTGATGTAGAGCTCCTCCAAATTTGTGCTGCAAAGTCTGTAGTGACTCAGAATTCTAGCCCATGCCCAACTCTTATTCTGTGACTTGAAAGAATTTCATCACCATGGCGTCTCAGGATTCCCTAAGATAGACTGCAACTGGTTCTGAAAGGGAAAGGCTGAGGATTGAAAGAGGAAGACCCTGTATGTGAGAGGCAGTGTAGAGTAGTGGTTAGAAGCTGACTATGGACTCTGGGTCCTACTTCTGGCCATGCTGCTTTCTAGCCCTGTGACCATGAAGATACCTAATGTCTCAGTTTCTCCATCTATAAAATGGGGATAATAATAAGAGTATCTGTTTCATAAGGCCATTGTCAAGAATAGATGAGCTAATATTTATGAAGTGGTTACAATGGTGCATGACACATAAGTGCTACATAAATGTTGGGTATCATTTGGCATTGAAGAACTATTTTTGCATTTGTGAAAATAGTGGCAAAGCCTAACATTGTTATGCCTAAAGAGACTGTTCACAAGTATAACAAGGGCACACATGTTAAATATACCCAAATCATTGCACGTTGGCATAGGATTATCATGTATAAATCAGAACCAAGTACTTGCACTTATTGTTCTGTCCCTGAGTCATGTCCGACTCTTTGCAACCCTGTGAACTGTAGCACTTCCCTGTCCTTCGCTATCTCCCAGAGTTTGCTTAAACTCATTTATGTTGAACTGATGATGCCATCCAACCATCTCATCCTCTGTCACCCCCTTCTCCTCTTGCCCATAATCTTTCCCAGCATCAGGGTCTTTTACAGTTAGTCAGCTCTTTGTGTCAAGCAGCCAAAGGATTGGAGCTTCAGCTTCAGCATCAGTCCTTTCAATGAATATTCAGGATTGATTTTCTTTAGGATGGACTGGTTTGATCTTCTTGCTGTCCAAGGGACTCTCAAGAGTCTTCTCCAGCACCACAATTCAAAAGCATCAATTCTTTGGCATTCAGCATTCTTTATGGTCCAATTCTCACATGACTAGTGGAAATACCATAGCTTTGACTATATGGACCTTTGTTGGCAAAGTGATGTCTCTGCTTTTTAATTTGCTGTCTAGGTTTGTTGTAGCTTTTCTCCCATGAAGCAGGTGTCTTTTAAATTCGTGGCTGCAGTCACTGGTCTCAGTGATTTTGGAGCCCAAGAAAATAAAATCTGTCACTGTTTCTACTTTTCCCCCATCTATTTGCCATGAAGTGGCAGGACCAGATGCTATGATCTTAGTTTTTTGAACATTGATTTGGACGACAAATCAGAACCAGTACATGCATATGGCCCCTGATTATATCTAAGAGATATCATTTGCAGTGGCTTAAATAGTTCGAAGGAAATGTTGGAAGAACATTTTGCAAATAGTTTATTAACTATTTGTTAATAAATAGTTCAATAAATCAGTTAATCAGAAAGTGTGTGTTGGCCTATGACTTTCAAGAGATTGTTAATTAATCAACCTAAAGTCATATACCAGGGAATCAAACAGGGGAACTATGCTTTTGGTGATAAATTTACATATTTTGAGAGAACTTCTAACTCTGGCTCTTTCTATTTACTCAGTCATCTGAGAACCAAATGAGAGCCACCAGCTATGGTCACTATGCTACCCTTGAGAGGGCATGGTTGACTTCAGCCCTATCTGAGTCTGAATCCAGTTCTGCTCCTTGCAAAATGTATTACTTTAGACATCATAAGGGCTTCCCTGATAGCTCAGGTGGTAAAGAATCCACCTGCAATGCAGAAGACCCCAGTTTGATTCCTGGGTCGGGAAGATCCACTGGAGAAGGGATAGGCTACCCACTCCAGTATTCTTGGGCTCCCCTTGTGGCTCAGCTGGTAAAGAATCTGCCTGCAATGCCAGAGACCTGGGTTCGATCCCTGAGTTGGGAAGATCCCCTGGAGAAGGGAAAAGCTACCTGCTCCAGTATTCTGGCCTGGAGAATTCTGTGGACTGTATAGTCTATGGGGTCACAAAGAGTCAGACACGACTGAGCAACTTTCGATTTCACTTTAGACATCATAAACTTCCCCACACTGTTTCTTTATCCACAAAAGAATCATGAGATAATAATGGAGTATCTACCTAATTGGATTGTTCTATAAATTAAATGAATAATCTTTATGAACGGCCTAGATCTGTATGCAATAAAGCTTAAGTCTTAAATGAATTGCTTTATCTTCTACGCTAAATGCTATCTTTCTGCTGTTCTCAATATAGAAACCTGGACATCATCTTCAACTTATTTTTCTTTCTTAAACCACCTCTACCCCACATTCAGTTATTTTTGCTAGGTCTTGAGAATGATATCTCCTGAATCCATCTCATAACTAGCTTGTCACTTCTGCTTTCATTATTTCTTGATGGGGCTTTCCAGTAATCTCTTACTTGATCTCCTTTTAATAAGTACATCTTGTAACTACTTTGACTATCTCCATGGGGACAAGGGTTGTGTTTATTTATTCTTTGTTTATAACTTTAATGCTATCTCAGTGCCTAACACATGGTAGATAACTAAATGTACACACACACATACATCTGAAAATTAACAAAAAAATGGAACTCCAACTCACCATCACCAGAATTATTCTTCAAAATGTAAGACTGGTCGTGTTATTCTCTGGTGATTATTTTTTATGCTTTCCTCTCTGTATTAGTTGGGATTCTCCAGAGAAGCAGTGACACATTAACTATCATATCATTACTCAGAGGATGGTATCAAACAGCATGAATTCTAAGGCCTTTCACAATTGGGTCTCTTTCTGCCAACTTCACCTACATTCCCAGCTCTTCTGAATACTCACAGTTCCATTCATGAGGCTTGTATCATTGCCTCACTGAGCCGAGACACCTGATGCTTCCCAGACACCTAAAGTCCCTGTCACCATGCCGTAGCTCTTTATTTTTTAAAACTCACTTTTTATATATTTCCCTTTTCCAAAGACTTTAATCATGTTTCTCATTCTGCCCCCACTTGGAAGATTTTGGCCTCTGCTTGTTTGTGCTTCTACTGTTCCATATACTCCTAATACGGGGCTCATGGTGCCGTTGTCCTGGAGGGCAAGGCAACCCACTCCAATATTCTTGCCTGGAGAATCCCGTGGACAGAGGAGCCTGGAGGCTCCAGTCCCTGGGGTTGCAAAGAGTCAGACACGACCGAGTCCGTGAGCACAGCACAGCACAGTACTACTGTGATGATTGCTGTGTAGTTTCTTTTAGGACTTCCCTGAGAGCAAGACTGTATTTACCTTTTTATTTGCATCTCTAGTAGAAAGACAACTTCCTAACACATGTCTCATTCATATTGTTGGATTGCTTTGTAGGATTATGAATAGTGAGTTGTTTTTTTTTTTTTTTAAATAGCACAGAATTTTTTTTTACTCTAATAATTCTGCTTATCTAAGTTGCTTTTGCTTTTTAGAACCCAGACATGATTTGAGTTGTTGGCATTACAAGGAGCCATTCATGTCAAACTTCACACAGTTTGATATTCCCAGCAATAGCATCTGCCCTTTAAATCTCCAGAAACTTCTATTACATCACAGTCATCACCTCTGAGAGCTAACATATTACTACCTGCTGGTCCATTAAAGAGAATAAAATCTCAAACAAGACAGGTGAGCCATTGCCAAAAAAGGAGGGTCATGAATAATTTGCCATTTTCACAAATTTTTTAACTGATGCCAGCAATTTTTTAAAGTTTCAATACACACATAAATGGGAAGAAAACACATTGGTGAAAGAACTGTAGACTCAGTTACCCAAAATGATAAATAATCTCTGAAGGACAGGAGAGGACAGGAGAAAATTTCCAAGTCTAGTAACATGGAAATCATGTCAATCAAGCATTTATTTGCAAAAAGATATGTACTGGGAATTGTAGTTATCAGTCAAATATATTTAAGATGTAAATAAACCCAGTAAATGTAATAAATTGGCTTATCATTTCACATCCTATTTATATTTGTACTTTTTGAGCCTTATATTTTTGTACTTTGGCTAATGTATAATTGGCGTTGGCTTTATATTTTCTCCAAAGTGAATGTAAATAGAAAAAGAATGTTTCAAGTTATATCCTACTTAAAGATTAAAAACTTCTGTGAGTTATTTTGAGTTTATACTTAGGTGGATATTGAAACTATTTTGGTAGCTATTCTGGCCTTCTAAATAAAGATTCACTATATCCTTGATACTATAGAATAGGCTAAAGAGGACTGAATATGGTTTTTTTTTTTTTTTGATAAGTGAAATTAGGGCTGGAAATTAATTCTTGCCTTATGTTCTGTTCTATTGTGGTACAAGACATCTCTCTGATATTCACTTTGCAGATGAATTAGTGTTAAAAGGAAGAGATGAATCTACTTTCTCTGCTGATGTTAAGCTTCATGAGGCATAAGAAAATTAAAGAGAATTTCCTTCCTTGAACTATCAGCTCCTAAGAGCATGGTTGGTGAATCATTGTAAGTGCCTGGAGGGCACTTTGCTTTCATTGGAAAAGGAGGCTCATTCCTCATACTTTGGGAGCAGCACTAACTTGAAATGGGGAAAGGGGTAAGGTTACTGGGTCCAATTGAGGGCAAGTTATTGGACATCTCCAGGATTTCATTTCTTCAGCTTAAAACTCCAAGTAGTTAATATTGCCAATTCCATTGCATTGTCTTGAGTTTTGAATGAGATCACTCATGTAACCAACCGGGCACTGATTCAGTGTGTGACAAATGTTTGTTTTATTACTAATCTATTTGTTATTTGTTTTTCTTTTTTTTGTTTCTGTTAACAAACATTTTGTGGAAAAAATGTCAGAGCCTGATTTTTACAGTTTGGTAATTTTGGCTTAGTAAAGAATCTGCCTGCAATGACTCAAAAAGCACAGAAGATGGGGGTTCAATCCATGGGTCGGGAAGATCCTTGGAGTAGGAAATGGCAATCCACTCCAGTATTCTGGTATGGGCTTCCCTGCGACTCAGACTGTAAAGAATCTGCCTGCAATGAAGGAGACCTCGGTTCAGTCCTTGGGTTGGGAAGATCCCCTGGAGAAGGGAATGGCTACCCACCCCAGAATTCTTGAGTGAAGAATTCTTTGGACAGAGGAACCTGTTGGGCTACAGTTCATGGGGTTGCAAAGAGTCAGACATAACTGAGTGACTAACACTTTCACTTTCACTGGCACTATGACTTTCATTGCAAAGATCAAAATCCTGATGAAGTTTGTTGTATATCCAACTTATAACTGAATTGTATAATGTCACTTTCCTATCCTCCTCTTCTTGTTCCCTCTCCTACCATTTGACTTTTTTGCTAGGAGATATATAAGAAGTTAGAGATTGAGGATGGTTCTTTTTAGTATTTTCTCTCCCAAATTCACAAAGTCTATCTTTTCACTGTCAGTGATGGTTTGCTCCAGGTTCACACAGTTGCAGGACATTGGTGAGGAGACAATGCCACCCAATGCCATGATTTAGACTAGTGTGTTAATCAGCAGACAGTCTGGTAGCAGACCTGGGAAACACATGCTCTTCTGCAGCCATGGCAGAAAACAGCCCTGATGTGGGCATGGCATCCAGCAGCAGCCTTCCTGGTATCTTGCAAGGTGCCCAGTCTGCCAGCATGAAGTCCCAACTAAATACTTCTTTTTTTGCTCCCTCTGGAATTTATATATCCTATGGCCTTTGTTCTGGTCCTGATCCTGCTTTTACCAATCATTCTTTCCCAATTTGTTCCCTTTCCAGTACAAGCTAATCTTAGTAGTTTGTAAATCTATGAATCAATGAATTATCCTAAATTAATTCTATTACTGTCGCTAATTTAAGAAATCTGGATCAGCAAGGTGATGAACCCAAGAGAATTACTGAGAAATATTTACTTTACAGACTATACACCATGGATCACTTTACAATTCTTAGATTTCCTAAAGTGTTCAAATATAATGCTTATTTAGGTAAACACATGCAAAAATAATGATAAATTAATTTACAAAAAACATGCAAATGATCTAGCTGAAGACACATGATCTTAGTTGATCTGATACATGATCTTAGAGTTGATTTCAGTCTGTTCAGTTCAGTCACTCAGTCATGTCCGACTCTTTGCAACCCCATGAATTGCAGCACGCCAGGCCTCCCTGTCCATCACCAACTCCCAGAGTCCACCCAAACTCATGTCCATCGAGTTGGTGATGCCATCCAGCCATCTCATCCTCTGTCGTCCCCTTCTCCTCCTGCCCCCAATCCCTCCCAGCATCAGGGCCTTTTCCAATGAGGCAACTCTTTGCACAAGGTGGCCAAAGTATTGGAGTTTCAGCTTCAGCATCAGTCCTTCCAATGAACACCCAGGACTAATCTCCTTTAGGATGGACTGGTTGGGTCTCCTTGCAGTCCAAGTGACTCTCAAGAGTCTTCTCCAACACCACAGTTCAAAAGCATCAATTCCTCGGTGCTCAGCTTTCTTCACAGTCCAACTCTCACATCCATACATGACCACTGGAAAAACCATAGCCTTGACTAGATGGACCTTTGTTGGCAAAGTAATGTCTCTGCTTTTTAATATGCTGTCTAGGTTGGTCATAACTTTCCTTCCAAGGAGTAAGCGTCTTTTAATTTTATGGCTGCAATCACCATCTGCAATGATTTTGGGACCCCCCCAAAATAAAGTCTGACACTGTTTCCACTATTTCCCCATCTATTTCCCATGAAGTGATGGGACCAGATGCCATGATCTTAGTTTTCTGAATGTTGAGCTTTAAGCCAACTTTTTCACTCTCCTCTTTCACTTTCATCAAGAGGCTTTTTAGTTCCTCTTCAGTTTCTGCCATAAGGGTGGTGTCATCTGCATATCTGAGGTTATTGATTTTTCTCCCGGAAATCTTGATTCCAGCTTGTGCTTCTTCCAGCCCAACATTTCTCATGATGTACTCTGCGTATAAGTTACGTAAGCAGGGTGACAATATACAGCCTTGACGTACTCCTTTTCCTATTTGGAACCAGTCTGTTATTCCATGTCCAGTTCTAACTGTTGCTTCCTGACCTGCATACAGGTTTCTCAAGAGGCAGGTCAGGTGGTCTGGTGTTCCCATCTCTTTCAGAATTTTCCACAGTTTATTGTGATCCACACAGTCAAAGGTTTTGGCATAGTCAATAAAGCAGAAATAGATGTTTTTCTGGAAACACAATGTGTCAATTTCTACTATACGTCAAGTGACTCAGTAATATTTTCTCGTATTCTTTTCCATTCTAGTTTATTACAGGATGTTGAATATAGTTTCCTGTGCTGTATAGTAGTACCTTAGAATTTATTCAGAGATTTTGTTTTATGGATATGAATCATGAGTGAGACCAATATCCTATTCTTTTTTTCTTTTCTTCATTTAAAGCATTAACATATAATTTAAATACAGTGAAATTTACTCTAAGTATACAGTTCTATGAATGTTCATAAAATTTAGTTACCACCACAATCAAGATACAGAACAGTTTCATCACCGCCTCCTAAGTAGACTCTTTTCCTTTGATGACAGTCCTTCCCCACTCCACATCTCTCTTCCCTATTCCAATAGTATGTCTGTTTCAAGAATGTCATATTAATAGAATCAAACAGTATTACAGCCTTTTGAATCTGATTTCTTTCACATAGTTTAATGCATTTTAATCTATCTATTTTACTGCATGTATCAGTTCTTCATCCTTTTCATTGCTGAGTGCACTGTACCACAGTTTATCTTTTCATCAGTGGAATGACATGTGGATTGTTTCCAGTTTGCTGTTTAGTTATTAAGTCCTGTCTGACTCTTTGTGACCCCATGGACTGGGGTCTCTGGAGCCAGCCTGGCTCCTCTGTCCATGAGATTTCCCAGGTAAGAATACTGGAGTGGATTCTGTAGAGGATCTTTCTGATTCAGGGGTCTAACCTGCATCTCCTGCATTGGCAGGAGGATTCTTTACTGCTGAGCTACCAGGGAAACCCTGTTTCCAGTTTGCTGCTGCTTCTTCTGCTAAGTCTCTTTAGTCATTTCCGACTCTGTGCGACCCCATAGATGACAGCCCACCAGGCTCCCCCGTCCCTGGGATTCTCCAGGCAAGAACACTGGAGTGGGTTGCCATTGCCTTCTCCAATGCGTGAAAGTGAAAAGTGAAAGTGAAGTCGCTCAGTCATGTCCGACTCTTAGCGACCCCATGGACCGCAGCCCACCAGGCTCCTCCATCCACGGGATTTTCCAGGCGAGAGTACTGAAGTGCGGTGCCATTGCCTTCTCCACTTTCCAGTTTGGTGATTACAAATAAAGCTACTATTCACTTGTGCCTACAGGCTTTTGTGTGAGTGCAGGTTTTCATTTCATTTGAGTAACGCCAAGTTGGATTGCTAGATCATAAGGTAAGCAAATCTTTTCCCTTATGAGAAACTGCCAGATTGTGCCATTTTGCATTGTACCATCAGTGTATGAAAGTTCCAGTTATTTTGCCTCTTTACCAGTAATTGGAGTTGTTACTTTATTTAAAAACCGTTTAAAGTAGATATGTAATGATTTATCCATGTGGATTAATTTGCCAAATGAGTAATGATGTTGAGTATATTTTTATATGTTTCACTGACACATTTGTGCCTTCTTTGGTGAAGCATTTATTTTCATCTTTTTCATGATTTTCTATTTTTGTTGTTTGTTTTCTTGTAAGTGTTAAGAGCTGTTTATACATTATTTATATACAAGTGTTTTATCAGATTTGTGACTGGTAAATATTTTCTGTAATTCCTATGGCTTCAATTTTCAATTACTTAACACTATCTTTCACGGAGAAGAAAGTTTTAATTTTGAAAGTCTAGCATACATACATATATATATGTATATGATATGTGTGTGTGTGTGTGTGTGTGTGTGTGTGTGTGTGTATGCAACCCACTTCAGCACTCTTGCCTGGAAAATCCCATGGGCAGTGGGCCCTGGTGGGATACAGTCCATGGGATTGCAAAAGAGTCAAACACAACTTAGTGACAAAACAGCAAAATATACACACACATATCTATATAGTATTTCAGCAGTATATCTGACAAATGTTTGCTGAATTGAAATTCACATTTCACATAGAAATACCAAAGAGGAAAATTTTAAAAAATTCTTGGAGGAAATTGTTTCCAAGCAAAAAACTGAAACTAGAAGTCATATAAGGAAACTGTATTTTTTTTCCATTTATTTTTATTAGTTGGAGGCTAATTACTTTACAATATTGTAGTGGTTTTTGCCATACATTGACATGAACCAGCCATGGATTTACATGTGTTCCCCATCCTGATACCCCCTCCCGCCTCCCTCTCCATCCCATCCCTCTGGGTCATCCCAGTGCACCAGCCCTGAGCATTTGTCTCACCTCCAACCTGGGCTGGTGATCTGAAGGAAACTGTATTTTGACTGTACATAATTTAGAAATTTATGAAGTACAATGTGTATTAGAAACAACATGATTTTTAAAAAACAAACAGATGCTTACTAAATGTCAACTCCCCAAAACTGCCCAGTGAATTTAGGGCTAAATTAATAAAATAAAATGAATAAATAGACAAGGGAGTGATAGGTGATTTGACTTTTTATTTTATTTTTATAACCAGTCAACATTTGTTGAAATAAATGTGAAACTACTTATAGAGATTTCTTATCACATTTTACAGTATATTTTTTCATGTTTCACTTGTCTCTACCAGTAGTCATGTATGGATGTGAGAGTTGGACCATAAAGAAAGCTGAGTGCCAGATAATTGATGCTTTTGAACTGGCGTGCTGCAGTCCATGGAATCGCAGAGAGTTGGACATGACTGAGCAATTGAACTGAACCGTCTCTACCAGGTCACACCAGATTTCAATTATATTTTAAATAATAGTGAACCAAATATAGTGTAATGCATGTGAAATCTGAGTTTAGGGGGTCTAATGAACTGGGACTATTTCATGGTTAAGAATTATATTAAAGCCATTTATATTCTGGAAATGCTATCTTAAAATAACTATATACAACTTCAAGGGTAGCAAATGTAGTATCAAGCAACTAAAGTAAGTCACGACTGAAGCAACTTAGCACGCGCGAGCATGAGGCCCTGACAACCAGGAGAAACCATTCGAGGGGCTCCAGGGGGGATCCGTGTTAATGAAGTGCTGCTCTCCAACTTTGTCCCTGGACTGCAGACGCAGGAGGAGTTTCTATCAGTAACTTCTGTTGGGGAAAGAGGCCGAAGACCGAGCCAGAGCCACCAGGCTGTAGCTGTGAGCCCTCTAGGCTTCTTTGGCCTCACAAGCAACCCAGGGGATCTGTGCATGAATGCTCGGTCACGTTCAACTCTTTGCAACCCTCTGCACTGTAGCCCGCCAAGCTCCTCTGTCTATGGCATTCTCTAGGCAAGAATGCTGGAGAGGGTTGCCATGCCTTCTTCCAGCGGATCTTCCTGACCCAGGGATTGAACTCAAGTCTCATGTCTCCTGCATTGGCAGGCAGGTTCTTTACCACTAGTACCACCTAGAAAGCCTCTGAGCGGTACTATGCTCTAACCGAATCTATAGAACTGAAAGGGAAGACACCCGCATTTTTGATCCTGGTTCTGCCTCTTCAATAGCTTTATGACCCAGTGCTTCAAAATTATAACTGATATTTGAGCAAAACAATGCAAATCATAAATCATCTTCCCAGGTGGTGCTGGTGGTAGAGAACCAATGCAGGAGACCCAGGTTCAATCCCTGGATTGGCAACCCACTCCAGTATTCTTACCTGGAGAATCCCATGGACAGAGGAAAGCTGCAGGCTGCAATCCATAGGGTCGCAAAGAGTCGGACACGAAGTGACTTATCACACATGCATGGAGCATATTATTTAAACTGACTCTTCTGTGAGGCTGACCATCCTATGAATTTGTTAAATCTCTTTTGACTGATAAATTAAATCTCTTGCCTGGAAAATCCCATGGACAGAGGAGCCTAGCAGGCTACAGTCCATGGGGTCGCAAGGAGTCAGACACGACTGAGCGACTTCACTTTAGGCAGGTCAAATGTCTTGTCCGAGGGCACAAACTATTAAGATGCTCGGTTGGATTCTGAATCAGTTATTTGATTCCAAGTACAGTTTATTTGTTTTGTAAATATATTGTTAATGTGGACATCTCCTGCTCCCTCTTCATTAAAAGAATTTTTTAAATTTCATACTGGTGTTTACTTGATTAACAATGTTGTGTTAGTTTCAGGTGTATACTGTAGTGATTCAGTTACGCATATATATTTATTTATTCTTTTTCAAGTTCTTTTCCCATTTAGGTCATCACAGAATATTGAGTAGTTTCCTGTGCTATACAGTAGGTCCTGTTGGTTACCTATTTTAAATGAAGCAGCATGTATATGTCAATCCCAAACTTCCAATCTATGCCCCCTAGTCCTTTTTTTTAAAGCAAGGTTTTATTAAATAATTATAATGTCCATTCAACTAAAAAAAATAACTCCTTAATTATTATTTTGCCTCTTATTGTAATGGCAAAATTTATCATTTTCTAATGTGTTATTTACCCACCTACTTAACTAGCATAATGGAATAACTTATGTTCTAATGTCTGTTCTCTATTACTTTAATTTTAGCTACAAAAATCTCAAAAGAAGTATGGAGCAACAATTTATTAAACACTGACTAATAACCTGGTTTCTTTCTTTTTAAAACTTAATCCATGGGATTATGTTTAAGAGATACTTTTTAGAAGGAATTGGAATAATTGTTATACATAATTTAATATCTTGAAATAAATTAATTTTATTTTTCCTGGGTATAAATGTATAATTCCTTTGGTTATAAATAAAATATTTTGAAGGAAAGGATTTTAATTTTCATATTCTTATTTGTCTTGTTTGCATTTGTAAGTCTGATAGAAGTTATTATGTCAAATAAATTATTACTGTTGAGCGTGTTACTATGGTTTCAGACATGCATTTTTTATTAAGAGAACTTCATTTGGGGCATGAGCCTATTTTACTTTAATCAGTTCAATTCAATTCAGTCACTCAGTCATGTCCGACTCTTTGCAACCCCATGGACTGCAGCACACCAGGCTTCCCTGTCCATCACCAACTCCTGCAGCTTGCTCAAACTCATGTCCATCAGGTCGGTGATGCCATCCAACCATCTTATCCTCTGTCGTGCCCTTCTCCTCCTGCCTTCAGTCTTTCCCAGCATCAGGGTCTTTTCCAGCATCAGGGTCTTTTCCAATGAGTCAGTTCTTCGAATCAGGTGGCCAATGTGATGGAGTTTCAACTTTGGCATCAGTCCTTCCAATGAATAATCAGGACTGATTTCCTTTAGGAAAGACTGGTTGGATCTCCTTGCTGTCCAGGGAGCTCTCAAGAGTCTTCTCTAACACCACAGTTCAAAAGCATCAGTTCTTTGGTGCTCAGCTTTCTTTGTGGTCCAAGTCTCACACCCATATGTGATTACTGGAAAAACCATAGCTTTAACTAGACAGATCTTTGTTAGCAAAGTAATGTCTCTGCTTCTTAATATGCTGTCATAACTTTTCTTCCAAGGAGCAAACATCTTTTAATTTCATGGCTGCAGTGATTTTCAAGTCCAAGAAAACATGGTCTGTCACTGTTTCCATTGTTTTCCCATCTATTTGCCATGAAATGATGGGACCGAATTTTACTTTAATAATTTAATTTAATAAATTTAATAATTTACTTTAATTTAATAATTAAATTAATAATTTAATTCTATTTAAATTATTAGACATCTCAAAAGCCATAGTATATAAAAGCAGCCTATTACAGACCCCAAAGTCAAAATTTTCTTCCAAATAATCTATGAATCTTTTTTTCAATCTCTTTATTGCTATGAAAAAATCGAGATCAGTGATAATAATGAACACCAAATAAAAAAATCATACAGAAATTCCTGAATTTTCATTTAAGATTAGTATCTACAAACCTCTTCTGTATTTCCTTTTATAGTGAAGGATGTTTGTATAAAAATATAAAGAGAGCAGTAAGAAAATAGAAATATGATCTATGCCTTCCAAACTTTAGGGGTAGGGGATGGGAGGCTGAAGGGAAGGCTAAAATAAAAACAATATATGAGTTCCCAGGGACCCATAAGCTCCATAAAATTGATATAATTTGAATATGTGTGTGGAGGCAAACAAAGGTAGTTTGGAAGGAAGAGACTTGCTTTTTTTTTTTTTAATTCTCAAAAGTCATTATAACTAACAAAAAAGATGGTTCTTGGAAGAAAAGCCATGACAAACCTAGATAGCATATTAAAAAGCAGAGACATAACTTTGCCAATGAACGTCCATATAGTTAAAACTGGTTTCTCCAGTAGTCATATATGAGTGTGAAAGTTGAATCATAAAGAAGGCTGAGCACTGAAGAATTGACTATTTGAACTGTGATGCTGGAGAAGGCTCTTGAGAGTCCTTTGGACAGCAAAGATATCAAACCAGTCAATCCTAAAGGAAATCAATGCTGAATATTCATTGAAAGGACTGATGCTGAAGCTGAAGCTCCGATACTTTGGTCACCTGATGGGAAGAGCTGATTCATTGGAAAAGACCCTGATGCTGGGAAAGATTGAGGGCAGGAGAAGAAGGGGGCAACAGAGGATGAGATGGTTGGATGGCATCACTGATTCAATGGACATGAGTTTGAGCAAACTCTGGAGACAGTGAAGGACAGGGAAGCCTGGTGTGCTGCAGTCCATGGGGTTGCAAAGAGTGGGGCACAACTTAGCAGCTGAAAAACAACCAACCTGCAGATTGCTATGCAAATTATCCTTCGATTCTGAAATGATGAACAGTATCTAGTTATTCTATTGCCTTTAAAATTATTAACTGAGATATTATTGCTTGGCAGTGCTCTGTGGTGACCTAACTGGGAAGGAAATCTATAAAAGAGGGAATATATGCATACATACAGTTGACTCACTTTGCTGTAGAAGAGAAGCTATGCCAACATTATAAAGCAACTGCACTCCAATAAAAATTAATTTAAAAAAGAAATAACTGTTTGGATTTTCTTCATTTTCTGTATTATTATTTTTATTCACAGTCAGTGGAGGCTGTGAGTAAAAATGATGTGGGGGAGGGAAAAGGAGAAGAGGGATGGGAGGCCAGATTGGTGTCCACCAGCCTCTCCTGAGCCATCCTAAATAAATGAAACAAAATGATTCGCTTGCTATGAAAATTAAGCTTGAAGACAAGTTGGCTTACCTTTCTTTAACCAAATTTCTCCCCTGGACTCATCTACCTAGGAAGCTCTGAACCTCCAAGGTAGTAATTAGTTCCAGCAACTGTTGAATGTGGGCTTCTTAGGTGGTTCAGTGGTAAAGAATCCACCTGCCAATGCAGGAGATGCAAAAGACTCAGCTTTGGTCCCTGGGTCAGGAAGATCCCTTAGAGTAGGAAATGGCAATCCATTCCAGTATTCTTGTCTGGAAAATTCCATGGACAGAGGAGCTTGGTGGACTACAGTCCGTGAGGCCACAAAGAATCGGACATGACTGAGTGACTGAATACAGCACAACAGTTGAATGTACTTAGCCTCATTAAAAACAAGCAAACTAAATTACTTGTTTTTCCCTACACTTACTTTTCCACACAACATTTTGTGTTCAGCCCTGTTCTACACGCCCATCTTTGGAGACCATCTTGGACTCTACCTTCACCATGACTCTGAGACCAGATTTTTAAATGACCTTCACTGACTTAAAACACCCTTATTTCCCATGGAAAAGTAAAGTCGAATTGTTCCAGATATGATGCGTGTAGGATATCCTTTCCCTCTTTTACTTCCTTAATTGTATTCATGTTTTTCTGTTGGTCTTAAATATCCCCACTTTTGCCTTCCACAGGATTTTAAGTAATTTGAAGTCAACCTTTCATAGAATGTGTTTTATTTTCCTTTAATTGTCTTTTTTCTCCTGGATGTATCACAGTGCCTTGTGTACAGTACATGTATATTGAATGTTTATTTAGTAAAACCATGCGTTGGACTAATGCCCAGAAAGTTGAACATTTTCCTTTCAACTTACAACATACCTTCTGCTTTTTCCGTATAAAACCCAAAACCAACACAAGCAGAGGTTAGGGATGTGAAAGGCAGGGGTTTAAGAGGATGATAGAGGTGAGTGGTGGTGGTCAAAGCAAGCAGCCCTTCCTATGGGGGGTGATTCAGAAGTAAAGCTTGCTCTCTGATGGAACACAGACTTCTCTAAAAGACAGGACTTAAGTTATCTGCTTCTCCATGGAACAGGGTTTCTATGCCGTTTCTCAGAAATGTTCCCCTTTTTTTCTCTCATAGGCCCCACTTAGGTAGTGTCATATGTCATAAAAGCATTTGACATTCAATTCTGTAATGGACTCTTTCTCCTCCTTCCTTTGTCTGATTATTTTCTTTCCCATTCATTTCGAAACAATTCTCACGGAAGGGATTAGACTTTCTTCTGTCTCTCTTCACTCTGTGGGGACACACACATGGGCTCTCTCTCTCTTTTTTTGTGGTTTATTTTTAAAGTACTGTGTGTTTTAAGTAGTTGGTTTTCTCTATTTTTCTTTAATTTTTATCTTATTAACAATGAAAGAATAAGGCTACTTTTATTTTCATACTCCTCTCTAAGGGGACTAGATACGATTAGGATAGTATTTTTTTCCAATGAAAATCACATGAATAGTTTTGAAAAAGGAAAATATTGAGTGCACTTAGATATGTAGGCAGCTGTACAGTTTTCATAGAAGGGAAATCCATAGCAGGATGAACATTTACTTTCCTCCCAAAATGTTTGCCTAGGGGAATTAGTGACTAGAAATTTTACTTCCTGGAGTTCATGATACTTGGGTATATACTGTTAAAATGCTTTTTTCTAAATAACTGCTTTCTTTAGTAAATTCCCCCCCCCTTTTTTTTCAAGAGAGTTATATGATAAAAGTTATTTTAGTTCAAATTGGCTAATAGAATTCCACAATTAAAAGGTAGTCCTTCTCAGTTAAATCCATTTGTTGACCCAGGTCATCCTAATTTACCTTCATAGTAAATAGTAACTGCTAGTTAAAATACACTTATTTTTTTCACAAATTCTTTTATCAGCGAGAAACTCTGCAACTTATTTTAACAAATGCCTATATTAAATAAACAGAAGGACTTTTAGAAGCATTAACAATATTTTCTTACTCTCAAGATATAAAATTATGGAGCAGCTTTTCTTCTCAAGTACAATAATTAATTCAAATTAAGCTCTTGACAACTCTTTCCAAACTGACTCTGTTACACCTGCTATTATTTTGGTGTATTCTAAAGAGACTGAGATGGAAAAAGAGGTGAATTATATTTTAGAATATAATATAGTGAAACTACAGGCTTCCCTGGTGGCTCAGTGGTAAAGAATCTGCCTGCAAAGCAGGAGACATAAAAGACGGGAGTTCGATCCCTGGGTTGGGGAGATCCCCTGGGGAGGGCAACCCACCATAGGATCCTCGCCCGGGGAGTCCCATGGACGCAGGAGCCTGGTGGGCTGCAGTCCACAGGGTCACAAAGAGTGGGACACATGAAGCGACTGAGCAGCAGCGTCGTAAGACTACAAGTCTCTACTGACGGTAGTTTTTCTGTGCAGTTCTTAAATGTGCAAATCAAGTGTTTTATAAATGTAAATGCCTAGGTAACCACCTTATAGATCTAGATACAAAATGTCTCTAGCATTTCAGGAGGCTCCCTCATGCCCCATGTCAAATACAAATGCAGTTATTAGTATAACTTATCATTATGAGTGTATTTTTCCTATTTTTGAACTTCACGTAAATGGAATTGTACTGTATTTCCTCTTTTGAGTCATCTTTTGCTGAATATTATGTCTGGGAAGTTCATTTAAGTTGTTGCTTGTAGCAATGATTTGTTCTTTTTCATACTTGAGTGCAAGAATACTACACAATTTATTCCTTTGGCTAGTGAGGGACATCTGAGTCAAACTCAGTTTTGGACAATTATGAATAAAGGTTCTATTAACATTTTTGTTCATGTCTTAAATTCAGTCAAACTAAGAACCCAATACTGAGTACATTCCCAGGTTAGACTAGTTAGGTCATAGGTATTTTTAATTTTACTATATAGTCAAATAATTTTTCAAAGCGGTTGTGCTGATTGTCACTCCCACCAACAATATATAAGCATTCTAGTCCCTCCAGGTTTTCGTTTCTGCTGTGTTTTGTCAGTTATTCTCTTGTCCAACAATCTGCTGTATGTATTGATATATTATTGTAGTATTAATTTGCATTGTCCTGATAATGTGTTGAGCATGTTTCCATATGCTTTTGACTACTTCACTGTTTTTTATTGTTATCTGTAATTACTAAAAAATTCCTTTTGGCCCTTAGTCTTTAATTACCTCTTAATAGCCTTGTCATTGTTTCTTTTTTGTTAGCTGTTTGCAAGCTATACCTAGAGTTGCTAAACTTAAGAATCATTGCAGGATGGACCATCTAATATCTCGAGCTCAAGAGTCAAAGTTAGTGAACAGAAAATGATTGTCTTTATGTTTACGGTCTGAGTTTTACTACTTTTATTTTAAATTGAAAGTTTAAACCTCATTTCAGTTCACTTCAGTCACGCAGTCATGTCTGACTCTTTGCAACCCCATGGACTACAGCACACCAGGCCTCCCTGTCTATCACCAACTCCCGGAGTTTACTCAAACTCATGTCCATTGAGTTGGTGATGACATCCAACTATCTCATCCTCTGTCATCCTCTTCTCCTCAAGCCTTCAATCTTTCGGAACATCAGGGTCTTTTCAAATGAGTCAGTTCTTTGTATCAAGTGGCCAAAGTATTGGAGTTTCAGCTTCAACATTAATCCTTCCAATGAATAATCAGGACTGATTTCCTTTAGGATTGACTGGTTGGATCGCCTTGCAGTCCAAGGGACTTTCAAGAGTCTTCCCCAACACCACAGTTCTAAAGCATCAATTCTTTGGTGCTCAACTTTCTTTATAATCCAACTCTCACATCCATACATGGCTACTGGAAAAACCATAGCCTTGACTAGATGGACCTTTGTTGGCAAAGTAATGTCTCTGCTTTTTAATATGCTGTCTAGGTTGGTCATAGTTTTTCTTCCAAGGAGTAAGCGTCTTTTAATTTCATGGCTGCAATCACCATCTGCAGTGATTTTGGAGACCAAGAAAATAAAGTTTATCGATGTTTCCATTGTTTCCCCATCTATTTGCCATGTAGTGATGGGACCAGTTGCCATAATCTTTGTTTTCTGAATGTTGAGTTTTAAGCCAATTTTTTCACTCTCCTTTTTCACTTTCATCAAGAGGCTCTTTAGTTCTTCACTTTCGGCCATAAGGGTGGTGTCATCTGCATATCTGAGCTTATTGATATTTCTCCTGGCAATCTTGATTCCAGCTTTTCTCATTCAGCCCAGCATTTCTCATGGTGTACTCTGCATATAAGTTAAATAAGCAGGATGACAATATACAGCCTTGACATACTCCTTTCCCTATTGGGAACCAGTCTGTTGTTCCATGTCTAGTTCTAACTGTTGCTTCCTGACCTGCATACAGATTTCTCAAGAGTCTGGTCAGCTGGTCTGGTATTTCCATCTGTTGAAGAGTTTTCTACAGTTTGTGTGATGTACACAGTCAAAGTCTTTGGTGTAGTCAATAAAGCAGAAATAGATGTTTTTCTGGAACTCTCTTGCTTTTTTGATAATCCAATGGATGTTGGTAATTTGATCTCTGGTTCCTCTGCCTTTTCTAAAACTTGCTTGAACATCTGGAAGTTCACAGTTCACGTACTGTTGAAGCCTGGCTTGGAGAATTTTGAGTATTACTTTACTAGCGTGTGAGATGATTGCAATCATGTGGTATTTTGTGCATTCTTTGGGATTGCCTTTCTTTGGGATTGGAGTGAAAACTGACCTTTTCCAGTCCTGTGGCCACTGCTGAGTTTTCCAGATTTGCTGGTATATTGAGTGCAGTCCTTTCATAGCATCATTTTTTAGGATTTGAAATAGCTTAACTGGAATTCCATCACCTCCACTAGCTTTGTTCATAGTGATGCTTCCTAAGGCCTACTTGACTTCGCATTCCAGGATGTCTGACTCTAGTTGAGTTATCATATAGCCATGATTATCTGCGTCATGAAGATCTTTTTTGTATAGTTCGTCTGTGTATTCTTGCCACCTCTTCTTAATATCTTCTGCTTCTGTTAGGTCCGTACCATTTCTGTCCTTTATTGATCCCATCTTTGTATGAAATATTCCCTTGGTATCTCTAATATTCTTGAAGAGCTCTCTAGCCTTTCCCATTCTATTGTTTTCCTCTATTTCTTTGCACTGATCACCGAGGAAGGCTTTCTTATCTCTCCTTGCTATTCTTTGGAACCCTGCATTCAAATGGGAATATCTTTCCTTTTCTCCTTTGCTTTTCACTTCTCTTCTTTTCACAGCTATTTGTAAGGCCTCCTCAGACAGCCATTTTGTCTTTTTGCATTTCTTTTTCTTGGGAATTGTCTTGATCCCTGTCTCCTGTACAATGTCACGAACAGGCACTCTGTCTATCAGATCTAATTCCTTGAATCCATTTCTCATTTTCACTGTTTAATCATAAGGGATTTGACTTAGGTCATACCTGAATGGTCTAGTGGTTTTCCCTATTTTCTTCAATTTAAGTCTGAATTTGGCTATAAGGAGTTCATGGTTTGAGCCACAAGTCAGCTCCTGGTCTTATACTGACTGTATAGAGCTTCTCCATCTTTGGCTGCAAAGAATATAATCAGTCTGATTTTGGTATTGACTATCTTGTGATGTCCATGCATAGAGTCTTCTCTTGTGTTGTTGGAAGAGGGTGTCTGCTATGACCAGTGCATTCTCTTGGCAAAACTCTATTAGTCTTTGCCCTGCTTAATTCTGTACTCCAAGGCCAAATTTACCTGTTACTTTAACCTAATTGTAATTTATTTTTTAAGTAATAATATTGAAAAGCAAAAAGAAACAAGGAAATAAATTGATTTGTTTTTCTTTCATAATATTTTTGGTAAATCTTCGGTCAGTTATAAGTTATATCAGATATGGTTGTTTTTGGTTTTTTTGAAAGAAAACTGTCACAGATAATACACATTGTTAAGACTGAAATGAGTTGTCTTCAGACAGAAAGAGTTCTTATCACTAAATATATTCAAGCAGAAACTGATAATCTTTTATCAGAGAACAAGAATTAAATTTTGTATTTTACTGTAAGTTAGATTAGTTACATTTTAAGATTTCTTTAAAGTATAAGAAAATTGGAAATATGGAAATTCTTTCTGATACAAATTTTCAATCGCATGCCTTTTTAAGATGGTCACTTTTCATTGACTTACATGACTTCAACAACCACTCTGACAAAATGCTGTAAAAATTGTATTTTACTTTATGAAGAAAACAGGTCCTTAAATTTTTTACTCTGATAAATCTATAAAGTGGCAGAGCCTGGAATATGTTGCAGTTTCCCTGGCAGAGATCCTATTTTTCAATCACCACTTATCTGGGACTGGAGTTTATATCCCCAGAGAACAGGAGGAGCGAATAGATACCCAGAATCAGGTACTAGGGTTGCTCACACATTCTTTATTATATATACATCCATTTAGAGAACTTACACTAGAGGAAATAGATGGTTTTGAGATGGGATCGTATATATGATGTAGGGTGAAGCTAAGTAGGTACAATACGGTTTAGGTCAACATAGGTATTTCAGGGACTTGAGAAGGATCAGACTAATAAGAAATACAATGAACAGAGCTGTTAAGAGAGAAAGAGTGCAAAGTCTTTAGAGCTTGGCGAATGGCATCTTATGAGCATCCTTTGGCTGTGTATCATGGCTGGGAGTGACACAGAAGGTGAAGTTGGGGGATTTATAAAATTCTCAGTACACACATTCTGTATGCCTTTTCTGTAAGGTTGCCGAGAAGGTAGATATCAATGATGAATACCTAAAACATAAGAAGAAATGGGGAACAATAAAAGAACATAGCTACTTATGATTCAGCTCCATTGCTGTCTTTTGTACAGACTTTTAAATCAGTGACTTTCAATAAAAACTTTCCAAACCTTAAATAGGAGCTTGGTAATATATTAAGGAAATACACTGGGCATTAAGTTTAATCATAAAACTCAACTTTTCCCCAAGAAACTTTTGTTCGGTATGTACATACTGAAAACCAGATGAAAAGTCCTGTCTGTTTTTTATTGTCTGCAGCGTAGCTGGTGCTTTATCGCTTGCCAAGTCAGGGCCACCTGTGGCTCTGACTTGGCAGCTCTGTGTTTAATAGGCCAGACGTTCTGCCCACAGGAAGGGCCTCCCAAAGCCTAAGTAGAAAGCAAGTGGTCACATGACCAGGGCTCTGATTATGAGGACTTGCTGAATACATAATTTGATGTGTTTTGCTTTGAGCCGGCACACTAGCCAGTGCTTTTGTTGGCTTCGCTGCCAAAGACTTTTGCACACAAACAATTCGCAGCAAGTCGTTTGATTTCCCACACAGGAAACACGGCATGAACAATCAGTCCTCTGACCATATATCGTCTCTTTTCCTATTGTTTTCATTCTGTTAAACTCCCAGCCATTAACACATTAGTGGACCGGTTACTGAGACATGGGAGCCCACATGGGTATAACACTCATAACCCCAAGATTCTATCCCGGTTTAGTTCAAAGGCCTTTCAGAATCACTTAAAGTGCAAGATGAGCTTTGATGAGTCAGTAGATAATCTGACCAAGGAGTTTAGCAGCAATAAATAGATGGACTCCTCCATCCATGGGATTTTCCAGGCAAGAATACTGGAGTGGTTACCATTTCCTTCTCCAGGGGATCTTTGAGACCCAGGGATTGAACCCTGGCCTCCCTCCTTGTAGGCAGACTCTTTATGGTCTAAGCCACCAGGGAAACACAAATAAATAGATAAGACATATAATTAGCTGGGCTTCCCAGGTGGCGCTACTGGTAAAGAACCCCCCTGCCAATGCAGGAGACACAAGAGATGTGGGTTCGATCCCTGGGGCGGGATGATCCCCTGGAGAAGGAAATGGCAACCCAGCATTCTTGCCTGGAGAATTCCATGAACAGAGAAGCCTGGTAGGCTATAGTCCATGTGGTCACAGAGTTGGACACGACTGAGCACCCAAATAGAATAGATGAGTTCTCTTAGAAGATTCTAAATGATGTCATATTTTCATCTATTTTTGGTGGTTTGAAAAATGTTTTTATTTTTAAAATGATTTATTCTGTGCTTTGAATCGCTATGCTAAATGCGGCCTGATTTATAATACAAAATCTATAGGAATTAGGTATTTAACCTTGGGGGAAGACTGCTGGGCACTCAGGGTCTCAGTTATCCTCAGTTATGTTTGTAAAACAAATAGTTTGGCTAATTGACCCTGAGGACCATTTCAGTGGTTCTCAGTTTGGTCTGCACCACTTATTCTCCTGGGGATGTCTAGAAAGTGCTGTTGCCCATACCCCACCCATGGAGAGTCTGATTTAATGGTCTAGCCCAGTACAAAGCCTGAGTAGTAAAATATAAAACCTTGACTGCATAGCAGAGTCAGCTGGGCAGCTTATAAAATCAGTGCCTCATCTGCATTATTTCCTAAAACTTGCCAGGTGACTACAAATGTGCTGCCAAGGTTGTGAGAGTCACTGTTCCAAAACGACATAATCTGTCATTTGACAAAAACTATTAAGGAGATTGTGGATATGTTGGTGCTGCCCAGTGTGTGCGTGTAAGAACACCATCTGTGCATGTGTGCCCAGACGCTTCAGTCATGTCCGACTCTTCCTGACACCATGGACCACAGTCTGCTAGGCTCCTCTGTCCATGGGATTTCGAGGCAAGAATACTGGAGTGGGTTTGCCATTTCTTCCTCCGGGGGATCTTTCCCACCCAGGGATTGAACCTGTATCTCTTGTGACTCCTGCATTGGTAGGTGAATTCTTTAACACTGAGCCACCTGCCCTAAGCAAAAATGGTCATTCATCCATTCACCGACTACTCACTATACACTATGTTTTTTACTGAGTACTTATAATTATGTTTATAATGCTGCTATTTGCATGAAAAATTTTCCTAAAAATCACAAAATAAGAAGCATTGGAATACTTTATATTATAGAGAAAAATTAAACATCACTTCCAGACTAAGGAGTTTATGAATCCACCTGTTATAAATGACCATGTAGTGTGCGTAAACAATGACTACTAAAAAATGAGCATAGTCTTTGATTTACTTTTACTCCTAGTAATTAAGGATAGAGTACACAGAGATATTCACGTGAGTATCTTTTATGTGATAAAAGATATTTACCACTTCTTCTGAAAGTAGCCCCAATTGCAGACAATATGCATTGTAAATTTTAACAAAATATTATTTACTCATCAATTTAAAACTTTTAATTCCTGACATAAAAATATTTCCAAGATAATATGAATGAATGTATTTAAAAAAGATAAGTGCTTATTGTAATGGGTTTAGAAATAATTTGAACTTCATAATTTTCTTTTATTTGTAATTGTAACTCTATTATGTATTGCTTAGTTTAAAATTTTTTAAAAATGCTTATGATAACAATTTGAAATTTATAATTTTCTTTTATTTGTAACTGTAACTCTATTATGTATTACATATATTGAAAAATTTTAAAATGCTTATGCCAACAAAAATCAGTTAAATTGTAAAGCCAGTTTGATTCCATTAAGCATTTATTTGACATTCTTTTTTTCTTTTTTTGCTGTTTTGTTTTACCAATGTAAGAAAAGCCTACCAATTATTCTGTAAAGTGTTTTGTAATTTTTGTTCTGAGAGAGAGTGCCACTTAGGTGGGATTTTAAGAGGAACTGAGAGAAGATACTATCTAACTTTTTAGTTAGAACTGTCTAATTTTTACATTATTTTCATTTAAAATTGAAAGAAAATGAAAAAAAAACCCCACACTCCAAAACAAATAAGCACTATAGGAGGCAGAATAATCCCTTGTCCAAAGATGTCCACCTTCTAATTCCCGGAAACTGTGAATGCGTTGTGTTACAAAGTAGAGGCATTCATGCTGCAGGTGGAATTAATACTGCTGATCAGCTGACCTTCCGACGCTGGGTGTATGCTGGGTGATCCAGGTGCGCCGAAAGTAATCACAAGCGTCCTTCTAAGCGAAGGAGGGAGGGGTTTCAGAGAGAGGAAGTGCAAGAAAGACTTGGCTTGCGGTTACTGGCTTTACAAATGGCGGAAGGGCCCACAAGCGAAGAGTAGGGGGAGCCTCTAGAAGCTGGAGAAAGCAAGCCAGTAGATTCTCCCCTGGAGCCTTCAGAGAGGGGCACTGGCCTTCCAGCACCCTGATTTGAGCTCAGCGAGGCCGTTTGAACTTCTGACCTCCAGAACTGTAAGTTAACAAATTGGTGCTGTTTTTGCTCCTTAAGTTTGGAGTAATTTGTCACAGCAGTAATGGAAGCTAATACAAGTGCTTGTATGATGTGTAAGGTGCAAAAATATTGCCTGAAATGCTCATACTTTGGCTTGTGAGGAAATGCCTTTCTTATCCTTTTCTCTATTTTGCTTCTCTCCTCCTAGTTATATGAAACTTCTTATTGCTTGTTTCTCATATTTGCTGCTAATAATGGTGGAATTGGGGCAGTTGTGGAGCAAGAATTTGATTTTTCATATAAACCTGGGAGAGTTGTGGGATAGAATGCCCACCATCAAGTGATGAATTGGGAGAGACTAGAAATTAGTGCAAAGGACTTAATTTTTAAAAACTTAAACCTTTTTTGTGGTAGCCAAGATGGAGTTACCCTGTGATTTTAAAAATGGAGTCAAAGAAAGGGAAGAATTGCAAACAGTAATAGAAGTGTGAAAATTCAACGTAATCTAGACTAAGGAAATTATCTTCATTATGCCTAAGGACAAGAAAAAAAATGGCATGAATTTGTATGAGGTCCTGAAAATTATGCTTTGTTGTGGTTCATTTGCTTAGCTCATTTTTCAGTTGTTCAATGATCAGGAGAGTTAGAAGTGGCAATATTGTTATTATTAGGAAATGCCAAAATTATAAAGTTAAACTCAATTCAGCTGGATTTGGGGTGCATCCACTCAGGGATATCTGGATGCAGAAGTCAGTGATGACTCTGAACCATAAAATAAAAGCTGTGTTTGCTGACAAATTGTAATATCATGGTTGTCTCTAAGGCAGAAGACGAGGAAACTGCTAAGTATGGAAAAAAACATACACATATTGATAAAGGTAAGTTAGGTAAATGTGCATGGTCTTAATTGCTCTGTTTATAATCGAGCTGATACATGCCTAGTAATTTGAGATCAGTGATTTAGCGCTTTTTCTTTTTTCCTGCTGAATGTATGGAGAAATTGACAGAGTAGTGTATGGGGGGAGGGGTGGAGCTGGGAGGAGGAGAGGGTCTGGAGAGCCTGAAGAGCTGGTGGAAGAAGCAGCTGGCAAAAAGGTGAGTGAATATTCCTGTCTTCAGACAACTTGGAGGATTGTGCATGAACTGTAATGAACTATAGCCCACATTTTTGAAATCATCAGCAGTATTAACCTTAGTTAAAATGTTGAGTTATTTGGTAAATATCTTCAAGTGCATCCAAAACATGTTTTGAACACAAAGTAATCAAGTTCTAAAGTCTGAATTACTGAGGGAGAAAACACAGCTAAATAGGGTCTTTTTTTTTATCTTCGTCTCTATGTCTTTCCCCTCTTCAAATGGATTTTTAAAGACAAAAGAGGAAATTGCCATTTTCTTTTGTCGAATTACTTGCTGTATTCATTTACTTTCTTCACATGTTCTAATATTAAAATATAATCAAATATGCACTACAAACTTCATCATAGAGCAGGCTTTCTCAGCTTGGTCTCTATTGAAACTTTGGACCAGATGATTCTTTGTGGTGGGAGACTGTGCTGTGCATTGCGGTATGGTGAGCAGCAGCCCTGGCCTCTTGTTCTTCACCCACTAGAGGCCCAGAGCAGTTAGGATAACCCAAAATATCCCTAGATATTTCCACATGCCCCTGGGGACCAAAATCAACCACGGTTAAGAATCCCTGCTCTAAAAGCAAGAAAAATGCAGTGTATCTGTTCTGGAGTTTGATTATGTTAGAATGCTACTTGTTGCATGCAAGCTTGGCTTTAAAAATTAGTTTTTCATTCACCTGCTTTTGCCCTTGCTGTGTTCTTTAAGTAGCAATTTTCGTATCTTTTACTATTGTGGTGAGGAAAGGTATGGAGAAAGTAACTTTCACTGTTAAATATAGCAGAAATTGGGGAAACTAGAATAATCAAAAATGTTATAAGCTATTAGGTTAGCAGCCCTATTTTTGCATTTGCTCTTGGAAGAAGTGATTTCCTTGTATATGACAATGGCTGACAAAATGATTTAGGCATTGGGAGTAGCAGGTCTGTCAGCTAGTTACCTCATACTGTTTGAGTTGAATGAGGTGGGTGTATTAGTGATATGATATACTTTGATGTAGTGTATAGCCGCTGAGTTAAGAAAGTAAGGGTCTGATTATTGCAGAGTTTTGTTTTGTTTTGTTTTTTTTTTTAGAGACTCTATTCCCATTTTCACTAGGAAAAGATGTGTCCCCACCTCCTGTAGTTACAATTTTCCCGTCTTTCACCACAGTGCCTGGGGTACAGAATGAAGGCGATCTAGGCACGGGGTCCCAGAGTCTTCCTTCTTGGCTTGGGATGTAAGGTTTGGGTGGTGTGTTTGTGTGCACATGTGGTTGGTTGACATCTTTTTTTTCTTTTTTAAGTACTTGGTAAAAAGGATTTCTTGCTCCCTTTTTTTTTTTAAATTTTTTTCAGTTTGCTTTTCTTTTTAAAAAATTTTTAATTAATTAATTAATTTTACTTTACAACATTGTATTGGTTTTTGCCATACATTGACTTGAATCCGCCATGGGTGTACATGTGTCCCCATCCTGAACCCCCCTCCCACCTCTCTCCCCACCCAATCCTTCTGGGTCATCCCAGTCCCGAGCATCCTGCATCGGACCTGGACTGGCGATTCATTTCACATATGATAATTTGCATGTTTCAGTGCCATTCTCCCATATCATCCTGCCCTCACCCTCTCCCACAGAGTCCAAAAGACTGTTCACTACATCTGTGTCTCTTTTGCTGTCTCTCATACAAGGTTATCATTACCATCTTTCTAAATCCCATATATATGCATTCGTATACTGTATTGGTGTTTTTCTTTCTGGCTTACTTCACTCTGTATAATAGGCTCCAGTTTCATCTACCCCACTAGAACTGATTCAAATGTATTCTTTTTAATGGCTGAGTTTTGCTCCCTTTTAATGAATGAAGACTGATACTTCACCAGTCAACTCTGTGTTTAAAATAATTATAAGCTTATTGTAATCATAATGTAGGAGTTGAGAGACAAAGGGAAGCTACATGACAGGTAAGTTTGTTCAACTTTATGGAATAATGATGTAAAACAAACATAGGTGTGACATAATTGATGGAGGAACATATGAAAAGAAAAAATACAGAAAATTCCATCTGTCTTTACATCTTTAGATTTATTTATCCATTCATATCTGAGGTATCAAATCATCTATGTTGCCATTCATCTATTATAAAAAATAAATGTTAGAGGAGAGCTTGATACACATTAAGAAGTTAGTATATATTAGTATATCTTTATTAGCTATCACTTTGTGACTACTTATGATAAGGATTTTGAAATGGTTAAGTTGATCAGTCAGCAAAACTGAAGGTTGAATAATTGCAGTCAAGAATATATATGAAAATTTGATAGGGAGTAAGATTTTAGAACATGTTTTAGGTATATACAAAACTTTTTTAAAAAGTGCAAATCGAGGAGGAAAAGAGGAAAAGGCGGAACTAAATGCAGTAACTGGGACACAGTTGAGATAATTTGGGATGGAGATGGGGACAAAGCAAGTACAAAAACTTCAGAAAAACATGGAAGTGAGTAAGTAAACATAGAATAGGAAGAGGAAAGGGAATCTTAGAAAGATGATGCTGAATAATAAGATCATCCTTAATGTTTCTTTATTCATCACAAGAGAGACACTTAAAATTGGTAAAAAGCGCTTCCGAGAAGGCAAGGATCAGAGACTGTTTCAGACAGCTTTAACTTAGGTCTCTTTGGAACAGCGCTACTTAAAGTGATTCTAGATGATCTCCCATTAACGCTAAATCATTAGGAACAAAAGATTTCTGGGAAGCAGATGATTTAAGGGATTACTGATTTGGTTAATTAGATCTGCTTGGACTTAATGAGTTCATACCCCCTTGGTGGTGTCAGCTGGGTCACTGAGTTTCATTCCTGAGGAAAATCTGTTGTCAGGCCGCAGAGTAATGACAGTCAGACCTAAAATGCCACATGAGCTTGTAGCGACTTTAAATATCAACCAGTACAATGTGTTGAAACATGATAACTGGAACATTTCAAACGCTAGGGCCTTACATAAAACCTTTAATGTCAGGGAGTAATATATTATGAAATGTCATGCTTGGATTTTATGAGTGAGACAATGACAGAGTCCTTTTTAATAAAATATTCAAAGTAATATACATTTCAATATTGCTCATATGCATCAAAATAGGTTCAATTTCATTTACTCCCCAGATGGGAATAAGAAGGACATATACTAATTCTTTTCTTTTTATCATGCTCCTAATTGATAATTTTGTCAGTAGGAAATAAATCTTCTCTGTAATAGGGAGATTTGTACTGCATATGAATAAAATTTCCAAAACTTTAAAAGAAATATTTAAAATTTTTACTTTAAGTGAATAAATAATAATGATGTAGAATGTCCTAAAGGTAAAGGGATGTTTCTATAGCCAGTGTTAAGGGAATGCATTTGTATGCAGTATACACTTCTAATTAACAAAGGTGTTTACTGTGTGATGACCTACACATTCATAGGAAAAAAATGGTTTTTATTCATGACATTCTGTGGTTTAGTTGTTTTATTCTTTATAAATTTGCAATATCAACACTTTAATAGAGAATGAAAATATACTTTATAAACATTTTACAGAATTATTTCCTACTACATAGATAACTTGGAGAAAATTTATCCTTTTAACCTTGTGAGGGCTGTTTTTATTGCATTAAAGTATATAGATACCTGGTGAAAATTCAACAGTCATAATAGCATTGTGACATTATAATTTCTTTTAGAAGTAATATTTACCTCTCAATCTAGAAAGATCTTCTAGGATTTACTCTTTCAAATCATTTCATAAATTTCTTTTACAAATGGGCAAGTTTAGTTGTATGATGAGGGTCAGTTGACCTTCTGGATCTTAATTGGCACGGGTCTTATTGAAATTATAATGGCCATAACTATCTTGTAACTTATTTTTCTTTTGCCCTTTACCATGTTCCATTGTTAAGTTGCATGGGACTCTTTTGCAACCCCTTGGACTGTAGCCTGCCAGGCTCTTCTGTCCATGGGATTCTCCAGGTCAGAATACTGGAGTGGGTTGCCACTTGCGTCTTTAGGGGACCTTTCAGACCTAAGGATCAAACTCGTGTCTACTGTACCTGCTGCAGGGGAAGGCGGGTTCTTTGCCACTGAGCCGCCTGGGTAGCCCCTGAAAAAAACCGCATGGTGCCTCAGATGGTAAAGAATCAGCCTGCAAAGCAAGAGACCAGAGTTCGATCCCTTGATCAGACAGATCCCCTGGAGAAGGAAATGGCAACCCACTCCAGTAATCTTGCTTAGAGAATTTCATGAACAGAGGAGCCTGGGCTACAGTCTGTGAAGTGGCAAAGAGTGGGACACAACTGAGCAACTAACACTTTTTCATAGTTATCTTAGCGTAGCTCCACTGTAGAAGCGTACCGTGGTAAAAATGAGTGAAGGCTGGTAAGTGAAATAAGAATAATTAAAACATGCTTTTGTTCATTTAAAAATGCTTTATCAAAATCTTCAAAGAGGTGGCTGAGGCACCAGGCAATCTCACCTAAAAAGTGATATAATAAGATAATCTAGCTTGTTAAAAGTAAAAGTGATATAATAAGATAATCTAGCTTGTTAAAAGTAAAAGTGATATACCGGCTTGTTGGCTTCAATTCTGGTTTAAGGAATCCTAGTGTTGACTGTCTTCTCTGCCTACTCATTTCCTTGACATTTGATAGTGACATCATGGATGAACAAGCTGTCTATATAGTTTGTCTAGTGAAGGTGGATATTAACTGTTATTTGAAAGATAAATGTTAAGAGAGATGGATGTTCAGATAACTATTTTAAACACAGTAGGGGTCATATGAAACAAAGCTTATGGAAATCATCTTGAGATCGCGTTTCTTTGTGTTGCACAAAATCCTATGGATTTTTGACTATAATCCTTTGTCTAATGAATGCTACACTCCATTGTAATATTAATAGCTATAAGATAATGAGTCGTTATATAGTATTTTATATATTTTTTTTGGTAAGGAATTATCTAATATACTGATTAAAAATGGCCAAGATAACAGTGAGATTAGTCTTGAAAAAAGTGTTCTATAAACATTGTTTATTAGTGGGCACATAAGTAGTATCTTTTTGGTCAAATGTCTCTGTTGTCTGCTCAATCTATAAATATTTTTGGACTCTGATCCACATAAATTCTTCATGTTTACTTGCAGTACTATCAGTGAAAATACTTAGATTCACATAATATTTCCACTGTAATGGCTCAGCAAATCTAGCATGTGTACGGCCAGTGGTTCAAGGTTGAAGAAATCAAGCAGGCAGCTGTGGAAACAGTGATATTAAAATTCTTCGAGTGGGAGTGGAGGGGAGTCTGGAAAAACTAGCTGATACTACAACTTTTTGTTGCAGCATGGAAGATGAAAGATTGGGGTGGTTACATACTATTTGGTGTGGAAATGAGTAGGGAATGAGGCTCTCTTTTTCAAACAATGAAGAAAATTCAACTCAAATAATGAAAATTTAAAATGTCAGGACTGTGTATTATTAATGATATTAAGCAGGTTTGCAGTTAATTCAGCTTCTTACATTTTGATATTTTTAAGACTGCAAGCAGGAAAGCTTGGAGAAGCTAAACCAACATCAGTAAGGTTTCATGAAGTAAAGTCATTTACCTAGAGAATTTGTGGACGGATAAGTAGACGGAAAAGCTACTTAAAATATCCTCACATGTATACATTTGAAGCCAATGGTAGAACAAATAGGAAGCTCTGACTAGGCTGTGATTCTGTTTTTTAAAATCTATCTAGCACTACTTTAGTGCTAAGTAACTTTCAGTAATTTGATAAAGAGTTAGGAGTTGCCTCCAAAGAGGCAACTTTGTAGGGGTTCTATGTGTCTAGATTCAGGGTTCTAACCTTTTGTTTGAAACTGATTACCTATAAGATGCAATGCAAAGTTCTAATTTCTCAAGATATTGTGGCAGTAAACATCTCAATGATATATTTAAGTTCCCCTCAAATGTAAGAAACGAAATACATAAGTGGTCATGTTTTCTTCTATGTAGAATTCATTCTATAAAAATGATGATCTTCTATTATATGACTTTAATATTTATCCAGTTTAGAATAGATTTAGTACATTCCAGTCATACCAGTTATGGAATTAAGTCTATACTTTGTTGCTTATCATAGCTAGTACTAAAAAAAATTACATAATGGTGTGTTGCTAGATTCTATTCTAGTTATAAGGTGATATTGCACTGATATCAATAGGTTCCATGAGATACTAGCAGTTAACCACTGAGCAAACCCATGTTCAATGAAAGAATACAATGGGAAATCAAGGCCTCTTTCACATTTTGAGACTATTGGCAATATCAAAACAGGGTTATAAAAATTGTGGATAATTTCATAAAATAATACGCATATGTATATTTATGTCAAACTATGTATGTGGATATAGAGAAAATATTTCTCCTGAAGTTATCAAAATCTCTGAGCCCCTATTTATTTATAATGGCAGAAAACTTGGTCTTGGTCAATTTATTATCTGACCTTAAATGTGCATAAAGAAACTTTTGTATAGCTTAATTTAATTCCTATTTCAAGTTTCTTTACCTTTAGGCATAGAAAGTATTCAATTCTCATGTGTTATGGTGGTATCTTAAGCCTCTCTTCAAGGGGAAGGCATCTGTTCCTTGTCTCAGCTTCTGTCCAAATTGGCAGAAAGTGAGATGTTCAGTTTTCCATTGTATTGTCTGGTGTCCGCCCCCTTCAAGTTGGCATATGCTGACAAGTACGTATTTTCACCTGGGCTTCAGACTGCAATCCATGCTCATTTCCTCAGCCTGCTTTTCTGAGCTGGAACCTGGGTGTCTGTCTTGGAATCCACTGACCTTGTCTTCTCCACTGAAACACACAGAAGGTTCAGGTGACTCCTCTCCTTTTCAAGGCTGATAGAAGATTATGAGTTGCTTTGGGCCATTGGTGACCATGGACAACCTTTGCAGCAATCTCTGCATTACTTTTATTCCATTAGGTCATATCAAACAATTTCCAAGGCATCATTTTTCTAGAAAGATACCAGGCACTGTTCTCTTCTCTGAGTATCTGAATTTTTAAGGAATATATTGTGCACCTGATCGTGGTGCACTATCTGTCTCCTTTCCCTTTGGGCATAATCCTGGGGGGAGGAGGTGGTGATATACGCAAGATGACTTCAGAGAGGCGTGGCAAGCAAGATCTTACTCTGGCTGCTGCTTCCTCTTTTCTCCCCAACTTGTGGATTCTTCAGTTTATGGTAGCAAAAAACTGACACTTAGTGTTATCATTTTTTCTTCTCAGATGTATTACTTGTGCAGATACTTGTTTCATCCTACTGTCTCTTCCAGAACTTTAATTTTTATTTTGAAGTGGAAAGGTCAAGGTTTGACTCTTTACACCCTCTTATGGATAAGCTGTGAGCTCACCTGTCTGAGGTGAGAGGTCAAGGTTACCCTGGCTGTTTCCTAAAATGGATGTACAATCGTGATTCAAAAGGGAATTACCAAAGTATAGTAGATACATGAGCAATGGGAAAATATTCTCACCATATTTCCATTTACAGCGAAGCCTTTTTTCATAAGAACAAAATTTAAAATAGTTGCAGAGCCCTAAAGTAATAGGAATACAGTCATGTAGGGTGAAACCAAAAGTCTACATTCAAACCCCTTCCTGAATGCAAGGCCCAGGCAAAATTATTGTCCTGGCCATAAGTGCATCAGGTCTTGCCTTGAGCCAGTCAAACATGGAAACAGAAGCACTGATATGGTAAATTGCACCAAAATCCGCCTACTCCAAATCTTGTGAACAGAATAAAATTCAAACCCACACTAATAGAATTTGATGACAAATCTTCAGAGAGAAAAATCTGTGAGGTTTTGAGGTACACAAAGGTCATCAAATTTTGCTAAGAGTTTACAAAGTCAAGGCTGGTGTTCTTGTGTGAAGTATCATTTGTTATGTAAAGAAGCAAGGTACATTATTTGAGGCTATCTGATTCGCTGTTTGACAAAGCCAGTGAAGAAGAAAACTCTTCACGCTTTCATTTTCTTTTAGAAAGGCATTTTCCCTCTTATCTTTTTGTATGCATGCTCACCATTTAGTTTTTCAAGGTTTTTAGTTTTCCACCATGATTAGATTGTCTGGAACACTATAAGCAGCTGGATTAGAAGAGTTAACATGTTTTTCTCTGAAATTAAGATATTTGTATGACAGTCATTCAGCTTTTTAAAAAATGTGTTTTTTTAAAAAAAAATTATAGTAAAAGTCACAGAAAATAAGACACTATTTTAACCATAGTTAGCTGTATAGTTCAGTGGCACTGAGTACATTCACATTGTTGTGCAACTCTCAGCATCATCCATCTGAATTTTTCACTTTCCTAAACTGAGGCTGTTTCCTTTCAATACTAAATCCCCATTCCCCCACCCCAGCCCATGGCATCTACTTTCTGACTCTGTGAAACTGACTATTCTAGGTACCTCATGTAAGTGAGCTCAAACAGAGGATTTCTGCATCTACTGTGTGTTGGAATGCGTTTTTAAAGGTTAATATATGTCCTACAAAGAGATTGTTCCTTTTTTACTCTCTGTGCTACAGGGTAGGTTCTCACTAGTGTTCTCTTTCATACATTATGGGAGGAAGAAGACAACGATGTCTGGGCTTTCTACTACCTTTGTATAGTCTCATTATTACTTCTAAAATATACTGAGTAGAATCCCAGTTCCTCTGTAGAATGCACATTGCGGTGTCCTCCTCACTAGAAAACCCATTAATAACCTAAAGATCCAGCATTATTATGACACTCTTCTCTTGATAGACTTAAACTGCATCTCCTGTAAAAAGAAAGGTAAGCAGGTGATTCTTCACACAGCACAGGCAAAAATTAAACACTGTATGCAAACCCGTAACTCAGAGGTATTCTAAGCTTTCAGTGTTATATTCCTTTATTCGTATGTCTTTGCTTTTTTTTTTTCCCTTTATTTCCTTTTTCCTTCTATATATAATTGGGCTTTAAACTCAGTATTGTATCCATGCTATGAACCCATATCAGTAAGTATTCTTTGAAAGTGTGATTTTTTTTTTAAATGGAGATATGGTAACTCAGTAATATAGATATATCATGTTATCTTTAAACCATTTTCTAATATGTGGTATTCACGTGTGGTGAAATGTGGTGTTGGAAAAGACTCTTGAGAGTCCCTTCGAGTGCAAGGAAATCCAACCAGTCCATCCTAAAGGAAATCAGTCCTGAATATTCATTGGAAGGACTGATGTTGAAGCTGAAACTCCAATACTTTGGCCACCTGATGCAAAGAGCTGACTCATTTGAAAAGACCCTGATGCTGGGAGGGATTGGGGGCAGGAGAAGGGGACGATAGAGGATAAGATGGTTGAATGGCATCACCGACTTGATGGACATGAGCTTGAGTAAACTCTGAGAGTTGGTGATGGACAGAGAGACTTGGTGTGCTGTGGCTCATGGGGTCACAAAGAGTCGGACACAACTGAATGACTGAACTGAACTGAATATGTGATATTCAGAATATTTGTAATTATTATCAATAGGTCTGTAAATATACCCTTATTTGTGCATTTTTCTAATTAGTTGTTTGGGATAACTTTCAGGATTTGAAACTAGTAGGTTAGCATCAAGAGCATCTTTATGATCTTTGATATATATATATACACATATATATATTTGATATATATTAAGTTGCTTTCCAGAAATTTTGTACAGGTTTAAACTTTTCCAGGATATAATTACTTTAAGTATTGATGTTAAATGTCTCTGCAGGTCAGCATTCTGCCTGCCAGAGGAAGAGAATCTTTTACTAGGATTTGGTGGAATAATTCATAATAATTCATATGCTGTTGATTACTATTGTGTTTCATTAACCTATACCTGGCCTTCTGTTTGGGGGAGGGCCTATGCATTATGCAAGGAGAGAGATTAGTTTTTGTCTCTATTTCCTTAAATACAGAAGTACTGTTTAAATGAAACATAAATAACTCACATATACACACAAACATATGTCATCCCTATCTACACTCAGCCTTCTGAGATTATTCCAGAGACTTTCAGAGCTTCTGACTGTTACATTCTGTGCTCAGGTCGTATATAGCTACTGGAATGCTCTTACTTGGTTGAAGTCCTTCCCTTAATATTCATGCTTAGTTCAAATCCATTTCCTTGGCAAAGCTTTCCAAGAGATCCTCTTTCAGTTATATGGTTAGAATCAGTTACTTTTTGCTCTGTTTTTCTGGTCATACCTTTCTTTCATTTGGTTAAAGACTGACTTTCAAAGTTTTCTACAACTGGATTATAACTTACCAAATAAAGTACTGAAGGTTGTATTCACAACACTCTTCCAGGACTTTGTATGGCTGAAGTGTTCAGTAAAGTGTTAATTGGATTGAGTAGAAATAACATAATGAGATAATGGTGTCTGTTTGGTAAAATCCATCTATTTAGGTCTCCATCTGTCATGTCACATGAGATGAACTAATTGCATCTTATATAACAGTATAGGTTAAGCAATAGCTTTACTGGGAAAAGGAAGATTTCATACAGAGAAAGGAAAGCATGAGTTTCCGTGATCCTCACATCCTGTGGTTGAGAGCCATGCAAAGGATGGCTGTGTGGGTGTGGGTTCTGATGGACAGACCTCACCCCCACTTCAGTTCTGAGAACCACCTCATCTGTGGACTAAAACATACCAGGCAGTCTGGATATAGGGTACCAGCTGTTTAATAAGTTACCTGGAAATGCTAGCTGCTCACGACCAGGATCCTTTGGACCAGAGGGGTCTTGTGGCCCTTCATACTGGGGGAAGGGAAACACTGGTCCCTTTGGAAGCTGAGTTTAGGTGCAGCCTGAGGCTTCCCTGATAGCTCAGATAGTAAAGAATCTGCCTGCAATATGGGAGACCTGCTTTTGACCCTTGGGCTGGGAAGATCCCCTGGAGAAGGGAATGGCAACCTACTCCAATATTCTTGCCTGGAGAATTCCATGGACAGAGGCTATAGTCTGTGAGGTCATAAAGAGTCGGACACGACTGAACAACTAAGGTTATTTATACAGGCCACCCAGAGTGGGCTTCCTGGTCATTTTCAGATCCCTCCACTCATCGTTCCATCAACCATTCCCCTTCATGTAGGACATTTTTCGAGGCATATACCAATCACCCTTCTGTTATCCTTATGTTTCCTTTACTTGTTTTCCATCAACATTCAAGTGTATTACATTTTAGGTGCTGTGATAAATGAAGAAGAAATAAAAAGTAACGTAGTATTCACACATAAAGTGCTAACTGTTCAGTGAAGCTCTGTTCTAATGTAATTGATTCAGAAAACAAACTTTGGAAATTATTATGCCTAAAATAGAATTATATTAGCTTTTAAAAAATAGTAACTTAGATAAACATTGAGAATGAAGCCAGTTGTGGCTTTATAAGTTGGAAACATTATAAGTATTAATTTGCTAAACAGCCATATCTATGAACATAATCCACCTTTCCTAACAATTTTGCTTTTTTCTTAAATGATGAGTTCCCTTTTAACTTTGAACTCTTGCCCTCTCCCTGGGGAACCTCTGTGTAAGTTCAAGAATTGTCTAGATGTATAGTCATTTATGAAATGAAAACTGAAATCATAATGCTCATAATATATCCATTTGTTTCTATGAATTTTCAAGGATTAAAAATGAGATATATGAAGACAAGTTATTTACCGTAATAAAACTTTATATAATCAAAGATTCCATTGATGAGCTTCTACCTAACTATGATGAAATGCATATGTAGTCCTGGTTTCTCTGTGGTTTCCAACCCAGCTGCTCAGTTCCCCTTTGAAAGATGAAGCACAGTGAGATGTGAGGCGTCCATATCTGCAACCCCTCGACTTCCCTCGGTGGCTAACCTGATCTCCATGCCACTCTGGGTAACAAAAATTAACTGTCTTTGCTCAGGTGTGGCAAACAGGTTATTCCTGGGATAGATTTACCAAAGGACATGATAAAATTCACTAATGTACACTTGAGGCCAAACAAAGCAATAAACAACACATGGGCATTATTATGGTCAATTTACAACCACACTCACTGGATGATTTAATACTTCTGATTTCAAACACTCAATCTTTGTGAGTCTGTAGTTTACATCTTTTCTCTTGGGAGTAAATGAATGCCCTGTTTGGAGACTATCCCTAAGACCTGGCCTCAACTTCCCAGTACTTTTGAATGAATTTGAAATAAGCAGTCAAATCTCCTATAACTGACTGAGGTATATGTGAAAGATTCTGGCCAAATCAGGACTAAGAGTAGAGCTATCTTTGATACATTGTAATTTTCTTCACTCAAGAGGGCTTCTTCCTGTAAATGTTAGAAAATGAAAACATGTATTGTTAAGGTATTAGGAAAACTTGCTGAAGCTTTTATCTAGAAATAGTTAAATTCTTTATAAAACACAGCTTCGTTAATTTTTTATGATCTTATTAACATTTTAAAAAAGAATCAGTCAGTTCAGTCACTCAGTCGTGTCCAACTCTTTGTAACCCCATGGACTGCAGCACACCAGGCTTCCCTGTCCATCACTAACTCCCAGGGCTATTCAAACTCATGTCCATCGAGTTGGTGATGCATCCAACCGTCTCATCCTCTGTCGTCCCCTTTTCCTGCCTTCAGTCTTTCCCAGCATCATGGTCTTTTCCAATGAATCAGTTCTTTGCATCAGGTGGCTGAAGTATTGGAGTTTCAGCTTCAGCATCAGTCCTCCAATGAACACCCAGGACTGATTTCTTTTAGGATTGACAGCTTGGATCTCCTTGCAGTCCAAGGGACTCTCAAGAGTCTTCTCCAACACCACAGTTCAAAAGCATCAATTCTTCAGCACTCAGCTTCCTTTATAGTCCAACTCTTACATCCATACATGACTACTGGAAAAACCATAGCCTTGACTAGACGGACCTTTGTTGGCAAAGTAATGTCTCTGCTTTTTTTTTTTTTTTAAAGAATATATAAACATTAAATAAGGTAAAATTTCTTTTCAGACAGTT
Organism: Odocoileus virginianus; assembly: GCF_023699985.2. NCBI lineage: Eukaryota > Metazoa > Chordata > Mammalia > Artiodactyla > Cervidae > Odocoileus > Odocoileus virginianus. Next base: position 91,462,801 of record NC_069674.1, on the reverse strand, counting down.
TTCCCTGGACTTGCCATTTTAGTTTTATTGTTGTTTCAGTCACTAAGTCCTGTCTGACTCTTTGCGACCCCGTGGACTGTAGCCCACCAGGCTCCTCTGTCCATGGGATTTCCCAGGCAAGAATACTGCAGTGGGTTGTCATTTCCTTTGCCAGTGCAGTTTGGTTCTGGGATTAAATTAAAAAATGATAAAAGATGAAGAAAATATACTGGTTAATTCAGTATCTTGATGAAGTGAAAGGTGCGGCTTGTATACTAGAGGACTGGTTAGTTCATTCCATCACCAGCATCTCCTGGGCACCGCCTGGCAGGCCCGTCAGGAGGCTCGTGAGCCATGATCGTGTGACTGGACTCTTGTGCCAGCTTCCTGGACAGCCACAGTGATCCTCCTGCCTCGGGCAAACCTGGGGCTCGTTTTCAAATGCACTTATTCAGCGCACAGGATTCGGATCCAGACAACCAGATTTCCTAGCTCACTGGCCTTAGCTAAGTCACTGATGTGTCTGGTTTTAAGTTAATTCAGGTACACAATGAGAGTGAGGGTAACTTCTATACCTTAAGCAAATTTAGCGCTTAAAGCTACTCTACTCAGAGCATTTGCTATGTAGAAGCTATTACGCTACATTTTGATTAAAAACTCTGAAGTGAAATGTAAAGATATGGGAGAACGAAAGCCTGCTTGGAAATTCAGGAAACTTTGCAAACAGTAGGGGTAACTAGGGCTTCCCAGGTGGTGCTAGTGGTAAAGAATCTCTCTGCCAATGCAGGAGATGCAAGAGATACAGGTTCAATTCCTGGGTGGGGAAGATCCCCTGGAGAAGGGAATGGCAACCCACTGCAGTATTCTTGCCTGGAAACTTCCATGCACAGAGGAGCCTGGCAGGCTACAGTCCATGGAGTCGCAAACAGTTGGACATGACTGAGCACACATCATAGGAATAACTAAGCTGATTCTGCAATGTTAGATTCAGAATTCTGCTCGTAAGGAGCAATCCAGGAGGCTGATAAAACATACCAGAACTCAAGGTAGAGATTAAAAAACTGATGAAATAAAAGATAAAATTTTATTATCTGAATTACTATACGTATATTACTAAGCTCAGTGTCCTGGTTCCAAATATTTCTTAGCTTGTTAACTAGGTTAGTTGCTTCAGTCACGTCTGACTCTTTGCCACCCCATGGACTGGAGCCTGCTAGGCTCCTCTGTCCTTGGGATTCTCCAGGCAAGAATGCTGGAGTGGGTTGCCATGCCCTCTTCCAGAGGATCTTGTCCACCCAGGAATGGAACCCGCATCTCTTATGTTTTCTGCATTGGCAGGCAGGTTCTTTATCACTAGCACCACAATATTAGCTCCATTCTTTCCCATTCCCACTCTTCTTCTCTGGCTAGCATATGTGTTGAAAGAGTGTTAGGAGCGAGTCAAAGATGATGGCCCTTGGAAGAGGAACGTGATTTCGGCATGATGGAGGAAGAACAGCCCTGATGGTGAAAAGCAAGTTTTCTTTAAACCTGCCAAGAAGGAAATAGCATGAAGGGAATTCATTAGAAAAATTTGACTTTGACTATTATATTCTAGTATCACAGGTTTGTATGTGTGAGAAAATGTTACTAAATAAAAGATCTTACTTAGTGCAAGGGCTTGGGCGTTAGATGTTTACCCATATTTAGTCATGTACGGCTAATACCTTGCATCGTACGTGTGGAATTCAAGAGAGGAGTGTGGTTATTAATATATATGAGTGGGCTAAGATATTAGATTATGCTAGAATGTGTGCTGGACTAAAGTTGAAATTTACAGCAATGTAAAAAAATGTGGCATAATGAGTAGAATTTTTAAATGTCTTGGAACACATAACTCATGTGCTTCTTCTTTATATTCATGTCCAACATTCATGTTAATGTAGGTAATTGTTATCAAATCACAATTTTAATTGAAATATAATTGTATAATATTGTGTAAGTTTAAAATGTACAAGGTGTAGATTTGATACATTTATATATTGCAATATGATTAAGACTGTAGTTTTAATTAACACTTATATCCTGTTACATAATTGTGCCTTTTTTGTGGTGAGAACAGTTAAGATCTAGTCTCTAAGAAACTTTGAACTTCCTAATACATCATTGTTGTCAGTAATCACTAGATCTTTAGGACTTACTTTTCTATTATGTCTCTGCTTTAAATGAGGTGAAATTTTCTGGATTTACATTTTATTTGTATATATTTATATTTTTCATTGTAGCTTTTAGTAAGAAAAATCAAAATTGTATGTGCAGATTTCTAATCATACAATTACTATTACAACTTTAAATGATGTTTATGTAGATACTTTTGTTATAGTCTATTTATGTTGCCATTATAATGTCCTGCTCCTATTTTATCTGGAAGAACTTAAAGGCAAATAAAACTGATAATGAACTCAGGCATATTTATGTATAACATAATTACTTAAATTTTTTAAACTGTAAGGATTTGCATCATTTCATGTTTTTTATGCTTCTAAAGACTTTTAAATAAAGCATATTCACTAACTGTCAGTTAATAAAACTAAGTTTCAGAACAGATACTTTAGTTTTTGTTGACAGTTGAAACATTATTAAATATTAGGGGAAACAAGTAACCTTTATTACAATACTATTTTATTCACTTCTCCAATGTTTAAATATTTGGTTTATTTCTATTTTCCACTTCTATACTTTCTATGTTATCAAACCTAGCATTCTCTCTCATTCTTCACCATATTCAAGCAGCAAGTTGAAAGTTTATGGAAAGTATTTCTTTGAGTGGTACAAACTTCCAAAATAGACAAAAATTATGAAATAAAGATGTTGTGTTCTTCAGTGAATTTGTAAGCAGTAAATCTACATCATTTAAGACAGGTTCTTCATTTGTCTGACATAGGACTCTCTGCTTTTCACCATGCTAGACAAAATTGCTACCCATTTAGGGCACTCATGGTGGAGCCTAGACGCAGCCCCCAGTCTTCTCAGCCTGGGTCTCTGGACAGCCACTACCTATCAGGTAGAGCAGGCAAATGATGGGAAGCCCATATGCCATCCTAGATATCAGATGTGAATATCTTGGAGTGAATAATTTTTTCTTTCCCAAATGAATTAAAGAATGAGTTACTGCATGGCCAGCAGGAACTAGGTAACTACTACTTTATCATTTATAGAACTAAAGAATCCACCGACATTGAAGTGACTTGTGAATTTGTGAATAGGGCATTGCCCTCATTATCAAGGGGGAAATAATCTTCACATATATACATTGAACTAGAAGTTTCAGATGAAGAGAACAAAGTCATCGCTTCCCTGGAACTTAGAGCTCCTCTGCATGTGCATACGCTTGCTCAGTCGATTCTGCGTCTTTGCGACCCCGTGGACTGGAGCCTTCCAGGCTCATCTGTCCATGGGAAGGCAAGAACACTGGAGTGGTTTGCCATTTCCTTCTCCAGGGGATCTTCTGACCCAGGGATCGAACCCATGTCTCCTGCATTGGCAGTCAGATTCTTTACCACTGTGCCACCTGGGATGTCTAGAGCTCTTCTACGAGTACCTAAATATCCGGACATTTACTGTAATTAGAATGTAATTGATAAAGTCTCTGTTCTTGGGAGCCAAACAGCCAATTAGACATAGAGAGGAATTCTCTTTAGCCTTCCCTAATGACAAGGATATTGCTTCACTTTGCTGGGTGGCTAGGTGCTTCTTGTACATAAACGAATGTATAGTGATGGATCCCCCTTCCCAATCTGAATGCCGTGTATTAAAAAGTTTTGGAAGTTGTGTTTTTCAAACTTGTGTTTTTTCAAAACACCAGTTGGCTTCTGTTCCTCTTCCTGGCTATGGTATTTTGTTTCCATCCCAGTATATTCTTTGTTTATTTTTATTTTTTTTAAGTTTCTTTATTGGCTGCATGACTTTATTACAATTTCCAGGGACTTTAAATCATGTTTTTCTAAATAATTTTAAGCAATTACGGTTGTTTCACTGAGGAAGGGGCCCTCGACACTCCTCAAGCCTCTATAGTTGACATCGTATTTTTGATTGAGTGTGTGTGTCTTGCAAGTGTATTGTTGAGACTCCTTTTTATTTTTAGAACTTTCTTTTACATATGGTAAATGAAGCTGGTAGTGATTTTGGCACTGATAGTTTCCTTTTAAAAATATGTTTAATGAAATAAATCAGATGAAGACAAATTTTGTATGTTATTGTTCATATGTGTAATTTAAAAAATAAAATAAAATATAACAAAACAGAAGGAGACTTACAGATGCAGAGAACACACTAGTGGGGTCTGGGAAGGAGTGAGCACCCCAGTATATTCTTATACCTCTTGCAATATGGAAGAGAATTCTGTGCTATCTGTGAATGGAGATGGGCGTTTCCCTTGTTTTAAGAACATGGTAATTGGCAGCGAGATACAATTTACTTAATGAACATTACAGAAGAAATAGTTAATTTACTTTGAGACTTACTCTTAAAACTAAGTGTACCCACTGGGAATCTTTTGATCATGATTAAATTAGGAAACCCAGCAGATTTCTTAAGAAACAGGCTGTAATTTGTCAAAGGCTTGAATTTTACATGGTTACTCAAATGGCTTTTTAGAAGACTATAGTTGCATTTAGAACCTGTGAAGGAAATTACAAGGATTTCTAAATGAAATTGTTTACAAGAGTGAAATGTCATACAGGGTTATTTCCTAGTTCATTACATTGAACCAAAGGGCGATTTCAATTTTCCAAATGATGCTCCTTTAGTGATTTACTAACTTTAGTCTTTGAATTGAATGTGTATGTCCTGTGACAAATTACTGGCTACTAATTGTGCTGATAGGGCACTTAATTACATGGTTCACGTCTTTTAAGTTTCAGTCTCCATAATCATCTCAATGAATACTTTCCTCAGTGTATTTTGCATGTAAAAAGTGTGTAAGAATTCTATTTTTATTTTTCATCATGTTTAGATTCTTTTGACAAATAGTTATGTGCAGATGGAATTTGAAATATTTCTACTTTATTAAAATGATTGACTTGAGAACAAGTTTGGCAGAGTTATTTTGGTCCTTCACATGTGTAACTATCAATACTTCACTTTTGGGGACTTCCCTGATGGTCCACTGGTTAAGACTCTGAGCTTCCATTGCCAGGGGTACAGGTTCAATCCCTGGTCAGGGAATTAAGATCCTATATCCACCCGGTATGACCAAAAAATATAAACAAGCAAACAGAGCTCAGCACTCCACTTCTGTAGGGTGAGGGGCATTGTTGAGAGGAAAAACAGTGAACTGGAAGTTACTGAAAGTTTACTTAAGTGGAAGTTTACTGAAGGTCAAGATGGCTTATCTCTTTGATTCATTCTTACAACAGGTCTAATCCCATGTTATAACTATAGCAAGATGTTAATACATATTTTTAATGATGACGTGATAGTAATCTGTGACTTCTAACAAACTCTTACTTGTTTATCTTTACTTGCTACACATCTCAATAGGCATCATAATATACTGTTCTGACTCACTAAGTTTTTTGAACCCAGGCCGAAATAATATTTAAAAACTCTTAGGAATATAAGCTAGTTGTACTGGAAAAATGGAATTCAGGTGTTATTTTCATCACATGTGTTTTTAGATGATAGATAGGATTGAAAGAACAGAAGCTTTATTCATATCCCATTTTCTCTTTCAAGAGATTGAAGTTTGAATAGCCATTTCTCATTTTCTAGTTTGAAATGCTCAAAGTGTCAACTTGTAACAATACAATGACTCATTAAACTCCTTTTTCTTCTTTTAATTAAAAAAATGTAGTGTTTGTAATTTAAATCACACGTTGGCCTAAGTTATTAAAGACATGAAAGATAAAATAGGGTTCTAGAACTCCTCATGATGCAATTTGGGTTGTATAGGTCTTTCTATCCTTGAAACAGATCCAAACTGATACTTTTATTACCTAAAGCCACTCATTTTTGATTCCTGTACATGAGGAGGAGAGGAGGTAAAAGGAACAAAGGAAGGAAAAATTATGCCTGTTATCTTTCCACTCCATTATTTCATTTTTATTGTCCTCTCTCATCTACTATGGGACAATTCTGAATTAATTCCTTTACCTACTATATTCTGAGGAGCAGGGTTGATCATGAGAAAGTCACTCGATATGAAGACAGAATAGTATACTTTCGTGTTCCTAATATTTAAGGTACTGGGCCTTGAGTAAATCCTCCCATTCAAACTCAGTGTAGTCCCATGTTATGAATCAAACCAAGAAAGTTTTAAAATATTTCCAATTTTAAAGAAGAGACTAAGTTCAGAGTAATGGACCAGTGAAGAAGGGATGATACATAACTCTGATTTCCTTGACCCTGGGAAACACTTTATAAAAATATCTGATACTCTGTCTTATAATCATACTGAACTGAATTAGCTGTAACACAGGAGACCTAGGTTTGATCCCTGGGTGGGCAAGATCCCCTGGAGAAGGAAATGGTAACCCACTCCAGTATTCTTGCCTGGAGAATTCCACGGACAGAGGAGCCTGGCGGGCTATAGTCCATGGGGTCACAAAGAGTCAGACACCACTGCGTGACTAACACTTTCATTGCTTTCAACTTTCATAAGCATGTAATTTTTCCAGTTTTTTTTTTAAACTACCTAGATATTTGAGTTTTTTTTCAACTTGGTAAATGTAAAATTTAAGTTTCTAAAGCACCAGTGTAAATAATGACCTAGGTCATTTTGCCTAAGAAATGATTACAGCTGTTTGGTGTAGATTCTGAATATACTTTGGTTGTATGGAAAGATACTTGGAGCACTCTGAGAAGGTTGACTACAGAAGTTATTACTACCACCTTCTTGTTTCATTATAAGAACCATTTTTCAGTTTGTCTACAATGTAATATTTTGAAGGTGAGTGCAGAAAAAAGAGCATTAGTGAAAATTCACATTTAGAAGCAAAGTTTTAAGAAAAACTTTTAAAATCATGATTGATATACATGGTTTCTAGTGAAATCTAGTATGAGTAAAATTGGTTTCCTCAGGCTTTACATGAGGAAATAAATTCCCACGATCATGCTTATATTGCCCTATTCTCAGAGCCATGTCTTTTGATAACTGGTGTATCTGGACTTGCTCATAGAAAAGGAGCTCCTTCTTCAGGTATACTGTATGGGAAACCAAATGCTATTTATCATTTATTAGTTGTTGAGACTGGGATTTAACCCAGCAAATACCTTGTTAAATCCTTATTATGTGTTGGGCTCAATGTTAGTTGCTGTGGATAAGAGTAGTGAACAAGACAGATATGATGACTGCCTTCATGGTACTTACTGGGGTCCCTGTCGCAGCTAAACTCATCCATGAGATAACTGGGACCTTCTGCAGGGGTAGAAACTCTCATCCCCTTTTCCTGGAGGCCGTCATGCCTGGTCATAACACCCATGTTTGCATTGGGTACACAGCCTAGGTTCTCACTTTGGTCTCTTATTCCAAAATTTGTTGAGTGTATAAATAACGCAGCTTGTTGAACTAATAAATTATACATTTTCAATGAAGAATATTTGAAAACTTGCTTCTGATCTAGCAGAGTAATGGTAAACTCAAGTTTTCACTAATGAGAAATCAAACCTAAAAATCTTTCTATGGTAGAGCAGACAGTAACTTAATTATGTATGAATTTGTATATAATTGAGTTATTGAAGTGTACTTTTAATTTTTTATAGTTTCTAATGGGGCATTATCCTAAATACTGGCTTGCATTGCCTGATAGATACCCATTCACCTAAATGAAACAAATCTCTAAGGTGCTAGAGATCATGACTCACTAAGAAGCACTTTGATGAAAAGAAAATAGATTCCCCCTACTAATTATCTGAAAATCTTATAGGACAGTGATCAAGAAAAATGACTCTTTTGACAGATAATTATAATGCTGAAGAAACAAAGCATTTGTGTATAAAGTGATCATTATATGAAGGTAAAAGATAACCAGATAACAGATTAATTTATTTTTTTATCTGTAAATTCTAAATGTTAATAGCTATTCAAGGCCTGGTGACTCAGATGGTAAAGAATCCGCCTGCCATGCAGGAGACCTGGGTTTGATCCCTGGGTTGGGAAGATCCCCTGGAGGAGGGCATGGCAACCCACTCCAGTATTCTTGCCTAGAGAATCCCCATGGACAGAGAAGCCTGGTGGGCTAGAGTCCACAGGGTCACAGAGAGACATGACTGAGCAACTAAGCATATTCAAGGCCTAAAATAGGGTCGGCCTGCTATAAATCAGACTAGATGTCTAACCAGTTGATAAAACACTGATGCTGTAAAATGCTTATAAGGAAGCTTTGGAGCCATGTCTCACAGTGTCTTCAGATGGTCAGTCACCTCCTTCAAGGATTACTTGCATCAGAATCACTAACATGTAACTTTTTATTAGAAGTGCAGAGTCTTTGTCCTTACCTGACACTATTGAATCAGAAACCCTGGGAGTGAGTAATCAGCCACCTGCACCTTTAAACACATCTTCTGGACAATTCTTGATGCACTGAAACTTAAGAATTATTATTCTAAACCTAGTTGATGCAGTTTGCCACTCCAATTTGCAGTAAGATAAAAATCTTCAAAGCCCTTGAGCTTGTTTCTTGTAGATAATAATGAAGTGGAAATCTGTTTTCCATTAGTGTTGGGAACGGTCCCTTTTCTGTGGATTCCCTCAGCCAATCCATTAATCCATGGGAGCTCCAAGTCTCTTCACTTTGAAGCTGTAGGATGGTATTCTTCACAGCGTGTCCTGCATTATTTGTTGTTGTTTACTTGCTAAGTCATGTCTGACTCTTGTGACCTCCATGGACTGTAGCCCACCAGGCTCCTCTGTCCGTGGGATTACCCAGGCAAGAATACTAGAGTGGGTTGTCATTCCTTTCTCCAGGTGATCTTCCTGACCCAGGCTCGAACCAGCATTTCCTGCTTTGGCAGGCAGGTTCTTTACTGTTGAAACATCAGGGAAGCCTGTATCCTGCATTTACCCAGCATCAGATTCACCCCGTGGACTGCTTGAAAGTAGGTTCATGATCTTTGGGTCAGAATGTCAGATGATAAGGTGAGATCTGTTTTTGTGTGTCTTCAGGGCTGCCCAGACCTGTTGAAGACCATTCCTGGGATCTGGATAATGACTTCATGGGGGTGAAATGTCTCACCGTTTCCTCACCTCATCTCCCAGTTCCCTCCTCATTGCTCATTTAAGCAATCATTGCCTGATGACATCCTGGTCTTTCAATTTGATACCTTTCCTTTTTGCTTTTTTGTTTCCTCATTTATCTCTTTTTGGTGTGACTTACTCCATTGCATTCTGTGTAACATGTTTCAGTTGTGAAGCTTTTCCCCATATCTACAGGCATATTTTCATTTTACGATTGTACTCTCTCCAGTGCTATTTACAGCTCACAATGACACATCAGTTTGTACTAGAATTATGATAGTAGTTCAAATTTCTTCCTTTTTTCCATAAAGAATTTCCCCAGGACATGAGCTGTATCTTATTTCTCTGTTATATGCCCTGTGTCCAGCATGCTGGATGGCATGAATGACTTCCATTCCACATGTATAGAGTCAAATCCCCTTGAATTTTTTTTTTCAGAAGATTATATCCCAGACATGTGACTTGAAATTTTGAAACAATTTCTTCATTCTGTTACTAATGGCTTGCTTATTTTCATGGACTAATGGAAAATTCTTTTGCCACATGAGTGAATCTTAAGAGTCCTTATAGAACATGTGAAGTGAAAGCCACTTCTTACGTATTTTCTTCTACTCTGGTTTCCATTTCGAGCCTCTGCTTGTACACGGTGGAGGCTTTGTGCTAAGAACATGTTGTCCTTAGTTTAGGAGAAGCTAGGTGAGGCAGATCACATTGGCCATCTTTCAAAACATGAAAGAGAGCAAGAAATCCCCAAACTTCCAATGAATGACACTCCATTACTGTTTATAGGTACTAAACTTAAAGTAACAGGTTTACGTTGCTATGTATAACTGTGATCAACCAGTTTAATGAGAATGTGAGGAAAACTAAGAAAAAAAATTGCAGTTGAAACATTGCAGTCTACACACTTGAAGCATGTCTGGCCCTGTGACATAAAATGACTCAACATGTAACTTTTCCTAGTATGTACCTGTATGGGATGAATTATTTCAGATTCTTCCTAATGAGTAATCTCATAGACATCTTTTCCAAGTTCTGCAAGTTTAGATTAGGGATGTTGGGCACTGAGAGAAATTCTAGATAGCGTATTGGAAAGTACACAGGATTTTCAGTTGGTGGCTTGTTTGTTTGTTCTTTTTAGTTTTAATTCTGAGTGAATTAAACTTAACCAAGGCTCAGTTTTGTGAGCTATAAATGTGGGACAAATTGTAAAGCTCTCTTTGGAGGGGTGTTGTGTACATTATATAATGGGACACATGGGAAGCCTTTGGAATCCTTCACCTTCTTGGATTTTATGAGGCAGACTTCAGGCTGGCTGATCTTCAGCTTACTGTGGAAAGAAGTCATCCTTTTGGACCCATGTCTGGGGAAGGGCTGGAATCTGATGGTCTTGAGTATTACCTGAGGAGTTTCATGACCCTGCTGAATTTTCTTACAAAGTGATTATTATCTGATATGCTTTTACTTCTCCAGGAGGAAATGGTTCAAAAATCTGAAATTCTTCTAGTTAACCATTAGGCTTCCCAGGTGACACAGTGGTGAAGAATTTGCCTGCCGGTGCAGGAGATGCAAAAGACACAGGTTTGATCTCGGGGTCAGGAAGATCCCCTGGAGGAGGAATTGGCAACCCACTCCGGTATTCTTGCCTGGAAAATTTCATGGACAGAAGAGCCTGTCCGGCTACAGTTCAAAAGGTTCCTAAGTCAGACATGACTGAGCACAGCACAGCAAGCATTCTCTGGGAATCTTGTGCAAGAAAGACTTCATGTTGAACCAGTGTTTTGTGGATACTGAAATTGACAATTGGAAGAAATCATGCATTTTACTGTAAGAGTTTGTCTCATAACTGACTATCACACTCAAGGAGAATCAGATGTGTCCCTTAAAATAATTTTAAAAGTTAAAAAGCTAGATTCATATGCCAGCTAAATTCAAATAGCAGCTGTGTCCTTTTAGTATTTTATAAATGGTTGCACTTTCCAATCATTTACCATTTTTCTCTGGCTTAATTTAACTTATGCCTTAGGTTATATATGTTCAGATTAATCTGTAATAACCTTCTTGAAAGAATACTGAATTAGAGTAAGTGCTAGTACATGTTTCACTTGTCTGTTTCTTAATCCTTTGATGAATTTAATCCTTGTGAATTTCATGTGTTTTAACATTGTTTCACAGAGACCCTTGTGTTTTTATGTCTCCTGACCATTTTCTAAGTACTGAAGTATTTTTGTACCATAGTAACAATTTCTAACTGCCTGATCTTTGGTCTCTTTCCCACTGAAAGGCTCACCTCTTGATGCATTTTAAATGATTTTCTTACATTTATCAATAATTCCCTCTAATAGTGGTAATCACATAATTTTCTTTATTCTCATTAGGATTAGCATTTCCTCCTTTGCCATATATGACATTTTCTCCATTTTTGGGGAATGTTACAGCTAATTACATTTTAAATGCTTAAGCAACGTCCCCATAGGTTAAAGAGGCAAGATGTCAGGGGAGCAGGGGTAAGAAATTTTTAACTTTTATTTCTCGCACTAATGCTCTTGTTGAAAATATTTTTTCTAGTTTAAATGATTTCTGTGTGTTTGATGAAACTTAACACAGGCATCATCAGAAAAACATCATTCCTCCTTTGCTCTAACAAAGCATTATGTAACTCCTTTGACTTCTCTCAGAGGGAACTGAAGGGCTGTTTTGTGTATTTGGAAAACCATAATACTATATTTTCAAAATATAAATGGTGTGTTCAGTAGTAGAAGAGCTGGAATGTTAGATCTGTAGGAGCAATTTTCAATCTGTGAACAATTAATCAGAATATTGAGCACTAAAAATAGGCTTTTTTTTTTCTATGACAAAAATGTCACTGGAGTTGTATGAAATGTAGACCAAAATGTAATGCGCAAGAGGCTCAGCAGGAAATAGGACTGGCTAACAAAAGACGGAGAGGAGCTATTCAGGCCAGGGATGCATGACTTAGCCATGTCATTATCCTAGCACAGGAGAGACTGAGAGTTAGACAAGGCTACATACACTGCATTGGCTATTTTAATTTTACATTGATGATAGTGTGGTTAGATTTGTATCTGTGTGGCAATATAATTTTCAAAATGTATTGTTAAGTAGAATTGAGTCTTGGCTGAAGAACTTGGCCAGAGGAGCAAAAGGATGTAGTTGAGGTGGTAGGAAAGACGAGTGCTCCTCAACACAAGGCCCAGGGAGCAGAGCCTACTCTAATCTACTCGAGGGAGCAAAGATGAGCCAGAAAACCTTCAATGACTAAAGAAAAGTGGGGTGCAAGGGCTCAGAAATGGATGTTCCTAACGCATGTAGATGGAGCCTCAGATAGCAGCTCCCTGTTGAGCCTGTGTGGGCAACTGGCCAGAAAGGAGAGAGAGAGAGGGTGTGTGTGTGAGTGTGTGTGTGTGAGTGACATAAAAGCAGGAGTGATTTGTCACACTGGGAGTAGGAGGCTGAAGAGCTGACTTAATCAGGAAACTTAATAATGGGTAAAAGAAAAAAGCTAAAAAAGCTATTGCTTTTTTAAAAAATTCTCTCTTTCTTTGTTTTTTTACTTTCTTTCAGCCTTCCATGAAAAAGTGAAATGTCAAAGTACTAGTCCTTCATCATGTCCAACTCTTTAGCGACTCCATGGACTGTAACCTACCAGGCTTCTTTGTCCATGGGATTTCTCAGGCAAGAATATTGGAGTGGTTTGCCATTTCCTTCTCCAGGGGATCTTCCTGACCCAAGGATAGAACCCAGGTCTCCTGCATTGCTGCTGCTGCTAAGTCACTTCAGTCGTGTCCGACTCTGTGTGATCCCATAGAGAGCAGCCCACCAAGCTCCCCCGTCCCTGGGATTCTCCAGGCAAGAACACTGGAGTGGGTTGCCATTTCCTCCTCCAATGCATGAGAGTGAAAAGTGAAAGTGAAGCCGCTCAGTCCTCTTGGACTCTTAGCGACCCCATGGACTGCAGCCTACCAGGCTCCTCCGTCCATGGGATTTTCCAGGCAAGAGTGCTGGAGTGTGTTGCCATTTTCTTCTCCCCTGCATTGCAGGCAGATTCTTTTTTTGCAGGCAGATTCTTTACTGCCTGAGCCACCACGGAAGCCCTCAGTCTTCCATCGCTTCCTAAACTTGTTTAGGAAAGACAAGGGCAGAGGGAAAATCAGGGGAAGCAGGGATTGGATCAGATCAGTAAAAGCATAGGAAGCTCAGTAATTAAATGAGTTAGCATGCTCTCAGTCACACCTGACTCCAGGACCTGGACAACAGACTCATTTCTAGAAAGAAACAGCCATCAGGAGGTAGGGACTGAACTATTATGAGTTAAAATGTTTGAGAAGAACTGAACCATCTGTAGTGTGCCAGAAGTATCCTTTAGTTGATGATAAAACTATAAATAGGATGAGTAAGACTCTTGACTTGTTCTTACTGAGACAAGGTTATATGAGGGTACTCAACTATATTCACTGCCTAACTTCAGGCTAGATGTCCACCTGGGCAGAAGGTAGTCTACACAGTGTGACAAGGGAGGAGCCCCTGACACTGACTTGCGGTCTTCTGAGCTATATATATTAAAAGACAAACACATAGCAAACCTACTCATAAACTTATACTGAAGTCTCTCAACCAAAATTAAATAAATGGCATGAAGTTTATTGAAATGTTTATGCTGAAAGAGTGTTTTCTAGAATTGACCTTGAGAATTTGGAATCATTAAGAATCACATCTACAAAAACTTCAAGTGGTTGGAGTAAAATAACTAAGTGGCAATAATAGCTTTCTGACAGAGACACTAGATGTGGTATGGAAGGTGCTCAGCCTTATGGTCCAGCTCTCACACCCGTACATGACTACTAGAAAAACCATAGCTTTGCTTATGTGGACCTTTGTCAGCAAAGCGATGTCTCTGCTTTTTGATATGCTGTCTAGGTTTGTCAGAGCTTTTCTTCCAAGGAGCATGCGTCTTTCATGTCATGGCAGCAGTCACCATCCACAGTAATTTTTGGAGCCCAAGAAATTAGGATCTTAAAAGAAAATTCTGTAGGAATTATCAATGTGAGGTTGATATAATTGATTTCATATTTGTACACTCACTATTTCCAAAATGGGCATGAGTTAATTTACAGGAAGTCACATATATTTAAAAAGTAGTTCCCCTAGTGGTTCAGATGGTAAAGAACCTACCTGCAAAGCAGGAGACTCGAGTTCAATCCCTGGCTTGGGAAGATCCCCTGAAGAAGGAAATGGCAACCCACTCCAGTATTCTTTCCTGAAGAATCCATGGACAGAGGATACTGGCAGGCTACAGTCCATGGGATTGCAGAGTCTGACACGACTGAGTGACTAACACTTTCACTAAAATATATACAAAAAAGCTGTATCTGTCTTCTGAAGGTGAAATTAGCGCTTGTAATTATTAGAGGGAAAAAGTAGGTCTGAGCTGTACAACAATCACAAAAAGTTAGATTTTGTAAAGAATTGTTCAAATAGAAATGCAATGCTTTGGAAATTTTTTCCTCATTTCAAACCCTTAAAAATTTATATGTAACAAGGGATCTTAAACAAGACACATGCAGCATATTAACTAGGTCTCCAAAAAAATTTCAATAGCAAATGGGCATTTTGTTGCTGCTGTTGCTATGATCAGACTCAGACTCTTCTGCATGAGGTTCAGCTAATGACTTTCTAGTGTACCTTATTTCAAGCGCAGAGCTTAGGACATGTAGCTGTGTGCTTCTCTGGGTTTCCTCGTAGACAGTTTTCTGTAAATGTAATTTCTCTCTGTTGGCTTATGGGGAGCATCAAGGCAAGGCCATGCTCTGAGGTGAGACCTCATGGTGTGTGTGGTGTGAAGAGCAATCTTACCTCCCCGCCCCAGCATCCCCCTGCCTCCTAAGGGATCTCCATGAAGAGACTGGCCTCCTTAGGTTCACTCACCTGCTTCAATCCATTTCCCACACAACTACAGGCATCTCAGATTCAAACGGTGTGATTTCAATGACCTGTAACATCCTTTCCTGGTTTCCCTGGGGCTTCCTGCGAAAAGAAGCCCTTTATGTCCCTGCCCTCTTCTCCAGGAGTATCTCTCCCCTCTCCTCCCCTCCCCACCTGCTTGAAGTTGTGGCTCCAGCTGCAGGGAAGCACTTGGTATTTCCTAGAGAGATGCAAGCCATTCCTTGCATTTATATGTGCATTTCTCCTGCCTGGAAATTCCTGATCTCCCTAACTTCCACTGTAGCCTGTTTACTCCTCCTGTTTATTCCTTCAGAGAGACACAGTGCTCAGGCTGTGACCTTGAGCTCCTTTGCTCCTGGGTGAATGCCCACCACTTTGTACCCGCTTACGTCCTAGCGCTGCCGGGACCCCTGCTTTACTGACAGCCTCAGCTGGGATATAAAGCCTCAGGCCCGGACTCCTCATCCTCCCTTGGTATAGGCTATACCTTCCCAACACCTCGCATAGTTCGTGCTCAGTGTGTTTTTCAGAACAGAACTAATCTTGATGATCTTTGAATTCTGGCAGTGGTATGAGAGTCGGTTGCATAAGACATGCTCAAAAAATGGAACACCTGTTGAAGGCATAGGGGTTGTTGATTGAATAAGAATGTTATACATGTAAGTTTGATAGATAAGCTTTTTGATAAAAAGGTTTGATATATAAATGTTTTGATTAAAAAAAAGAAAAATTCTAATCTCCCTTCATGGCAGAGCAGAGAGCTAATGAGTGAGCAGGCAAGGCCAGGGGAATTCTTAAACTGTCTGAAGTATTTGGTTGAGTCTTCAGCAGTAAGTATAGCCTGGAAATGAAAAGATGCATAAGCACTCCTTGAAGAAACAATCCTCATCCTTATTCCTGAAGAATGGTTATTGTCAACATCACTGATGTCTGTGACATTAGTAAACAGATCTCTGAGCCTGAAAAAATTCATAATATCTTTGATCTTGACCCAGTGCTTTTAAAATACAGCTTTGCATTTTTAACTTGTTCAGGAATGAAAGTCTGAAAGCTCACTGACTCTGGACAAAATACAGTTTTGCTTCTGGAATAAAGCAAGGTGCTTTTTGAGAAGAATTCACAGTACTGGAATATTATTTCTGTACTTGTTATCCTTTGGAGAAGGTGGAGCAATCATGAACTTGAGCTGTACCATTACTGAAATTAAGTAAATACAAATGTTTACATTATATAATAGTATAGCACACTCATTAAATTTCACATTGACTACTTCTCAGATAATCTGGTTTGGAAAAATGGTAAACAATGCAATCAGAAACTATGTAAGAAAATTTGAGAAACAAAAAGCCATACCTATGTTAGTTAAATAATTTAGGAAATATCTGGGTGACTATACATTTATATACATTTAGGTGACTACATGAATGGAAAATTGAGAATAAATACTTTTACCCTACTGATTTTTTTAATGAAAAAAAATGTCGTAAAAATTTATGTCACACTCATCACATGTGACATATAGGTAAACACAGTAATTTTAAGGTTTTATGTGATCATTTCTACTTATCAGTAAATATGACACCATGTAATAAAGTTTCTCGAAAAAACAATATGGAACTAGAGGATGCAACAACTTAGTGGGAAATCAAGCATTGAATAATAGAAGCAAGTTTTACTAAAATACTTTTCATTGTCTCTATAAAATTATTTCCATGATTTGCATGTTTTACTTTGACAGTTTGATTAAATGGGAGAAATTAGGGCTAAATTATTTTTATATTTGAAATGGTGTTAATAACTTTCCATATATTGATTATTACAGTGTTGAGACAGATTCTTGAATTTGAAATAGCAACAACTCTGTATCAAACTTGTTAAAATGATGTAAAGGACTTTGTATATTTTTCTCCATGTCAAGCATGTCTATTTGCTTTCTCAGTGATAACATTCTCTTTGGATGAGACCTGGTTAGACTGTCTAATGGCAGGAAGGGAGCAGAGAGAATGTTAAACAGGAAAGGACTGGCAGACAGAGCTGACCAGAAGCAAGACATAGTGTAAAACTTAAATTCCTAAAGATTTTCCGTGTTTCCGAACAATATCTTTCTTGGGCTGCCATATAGAATATTCGCATTTAATGAAAATAGTTCCCTAATCACTTATTTATACTCAAAGATTGAAGTGATTTACTCTTGGAGCCCAGACAAACTACCTCTCTTCTATAGTTTCTACCGTGATTCACAGGAAGATTCTGTGAAATTAACTGTTCTTTCCTTTTTATTGTCATGTATCAGATGGATATGAAGTTCTAATTGTGAGAAACACATATTTGAAAATACGCATAGATTAAAATGACGTCGGAGTGGTGTGACTTTTAACTTGGCCAACTACGATTTTGCGTAAGTCACACTCTTAGTGACGCAGTGTGGGGCAGGCAGCAGTGGAGAGCACGCTATCGAATGACACGCCTTGCGTGGGTGCCCAGTGCGGGCTCTTATTGCCTCTCACACCATGGACAATGCACTTGGTCTTTCTGACTCTCAAATTTGTCTGTAACATGCAGATGGCATTAGTAATTCTCAATTCATAGGCTTCTACGTGATTGCATATGGTAATATATGCACAATGGTCAGAATACTGTATTGCTCATAATAAGTGCTACATTGTTAACTATTTCTATGAATAAGTCTTAGGACGGACCTCAGTTGTGCAAAAATCATCCTGGTAACGTTAGACAAGGTTGTTGGGTGGGAAAACACAACATAATAACGTGTGTTAATACTGAAAGAGGATTCCACAGTTTCTAAAGAGTGTTATAAAGGAAGATGTTATTAGTGTAAGTCAAATAGTGGCACATAACAAGAGGTCTCCTTCTTAAACAGGAAAAGGTAGAAATGTGACAAGAGAAAGAAAAGTGAAATAAAGCAAGGAAAGCCTGGAGGAGAAAATTCATACGACTCTTGGAAGGAAGTTAAAGACTTATTAGGTGAATTTAAAGGAATGGTGGAAAGTGAAAGAATAGGAAAAATCTTAATCAGAGATGAGTATAAAAATTTTTCCTATTTGATGAAAAGAACTTAGGCATGTGGAGGATCTATAAAGATGAAAGTATGTACCTTTTTTTTCTGATTGTAAGTCAAAGGCTCACTTCTGAAATGGGAGTGCATAATGTAGGGCCCCATGGCTTTGGGAGGAACAAAGGCTTTAAAAAAAAAAAACTTTTATTTTATTAGGGTATAGCTGATTAACAATATTGTGATAGTTTCAGATGAACAGTGAAGGGACCCAGCCATACATATGCAAGTATCCCTTCTCCCCCAAACCCTGCTCCCATCTAGGCTACTACGTAACTTTGAGCAGAGTTCCATGTGCTACACAGTTTGTCCTTGTTGGTTATGTTTTTTAAATATAGCAGTGTGTACATGTCTCTCCCAATCTATCGCTTCCCCCCTGGCAACCATAATTTCATTCTCTAAGTCTGTGAGTCTCTTTCTAAGTAAATTCGTTTGTATCATGTAAGGGATGTCACATATAAGGGATGTCATCCAATGTTTCTCCTTCTCTGTGATTTGCTTCACTCAGTATGACAATCTCTAGGTCCATCCATGTTACTGCAAATGGCATCATTTAATTCTCTTTAATGGCTGAGTAATATGGGCAGAATAAAGCTTCTGATCTCTTCTGCTTCAGAATTCCTCCAAATTGTCAACAGGGAGGGAGAGGTGGAGTGTTGAATGAGGGTTTCCTGGAATCTCAAGAGTCTGCCCTAACTTGTCTCAAAAAGAGCCAAGCCCAATGCTATAACCCCTTCTGGGTAATTTCAGGTTGGCTGCATTTGAGAAGAAAAGTTTGACATTTTCAAAGCAGGAAATCAGATAACTTGACCTGATTTTCAAGGCAAATGATTAATAAACTAGTCATGCTGTTGTGTTGAAGCTCTGTTAAGATAGATCATCTTTTTGTCTCTTGGCTACCAGGAAGCATGAACAGATTTATGCCACTAACTTTCTGGTACCGTGTGCATAATTATTCCTTCTCCAACACAGGCTGAGCTCTGACAGCCCTTAACTAAGGTGGAGAACAATATGTAATATTTCTCTAGGAATATATTAGGAAGCTAGTTTTCTAAATAGAGAAACTGCTCTTGAAGTCAGCTATGGTTGTTAAAGTTGGATTCAGAGATGGGAAAATAGCTTGATTAGTACATCCAAATAAAGTCACCAGTCCTCTAAAAGGAAATTAACTTCTATTTTTTTAATCATATATATATGGATTTTTGAGGGAGTAGGATGGCTGACTTCATACAGATAATGCCCAGACAGGAGGCAAGAGTAAGGTGTCTTTCCTGGAGGTAATGAAAACACAAATGTGTAGAATAGGTTTGAGTAGGCAGTACTGTCACCACACTGCTTGAGAAAAAACACCAGTACCCTTCCCCACAAGTATCACCAAAACATCATAGGATACATTTGGATCCTGGAAATTAAGATTTGGTGGATTATTTGGCTTCCACTTTGGCTTTGTTTATCAAAATATATTATAGAAAGGAATAAAAACTGACATTTTGAATGAACTGCTTAGTCAATTACTTCTCCAAATCAAAAGCACTTAATAGTTTCTTTAATAACAGTCCAATAAACAACCTGATACTGAATTTATTATATGATTCCTTCTGTTATCATGTTTTATTTTAAATTATAGAAGCATACATTATTATTCCTTTTATTACATGAATTTCACATGAGTTTGCATGAAGTGGACTACACTGACATATATTAGCGTATATTCTGATTTGCCATCTAAAATAGTACCCTTTCTGAATAATCATCAGATAACAATGTTTGTACAGTAAATTCTGCATATCACTGAATTTTGTGCTAGTAATTTTTGGCCTGAACATACTAGATTCTCAAATAAGACAAGTTGTATTTTACAAATCTCCTATCAGTTATCTTGCCATATGAGGGAGCAGAACAAGAAGAAGGGGTCCTTGATTATGGGGAGCAACATACTCACTCAATAAGGCACTGGACTAGGTTTTGGTTGCTGAAAATAGTGCCCAAAAAGCCAATACATTGAGATGTAGTTGAGATAATTCTCAGTATCAGGAGGTACAATGCTGATACGAAACTCCAAAGGGATGTAGGTTTAAGTGTTCAAATAGTTAGGCTGAGTTTAAAAATATAGCTGTAACTACTGATTGGTTCCAGTATTGTGCTCTATTAAGACCATTCTGGCTTTGGAGCAAGAGTTGGCTTGATAAATTTATAAAATAAAACACTCTTTTGTCATCATTAATTTACATGTAGAATTTGAAGATAATAGTTTTTTAAGAGCACTTTTAAAGCATACACAAAATACTCACTGCTAAAACAGTACTGTGGAAACCCTTAAATACAGTAGGTCAATAAGATAAACCTGTAACTTGATATATTTGCACTGTTTGACTCAAGGAAGGAAAGGAATGCCTTGTAAACTAGATTTCCCTTCAATAAAGGAAAATATTTTAATAATTGAAATTGTCAGGAATGAGAAGTGCTGTGTTGTAAGGTGGCATTTAGTGGGGTTTATAATGTAGTTCAAATGACTGTAGTTGGGAATGTCATGGACGGTGGATTTCTGGATGTTTATCTGTACCTCTCCACTTTACTATTCTGAGGCTTTCAGTTGAGTTGAATTTTTAAAAGATTAATTTTAAGTTAATCTTAATTTTTTTCTGCTAGTCTCTTAAAATATCCTGTCTGGTACCCCATCTTAAATGCCATAGAAAAACATGTCATTTTATATTGATGACTTCGATGTAACATAGTGGATGTTGCAGTAATTAGGATCACTGGAACAAGACTGAACATTTGTGCTATACTGTAACTGAGATCAAGGGAGAACCCAAACCTTTGTGTGGCTTATGTGTCAGTCTCCTTGCTTTCCTCTGTTTTGGGTCTCCTCAGTCATCAGCTGTAAAACCAACCACAGGCCCAGCTAGCACACCCTGGCCAGAGCAAGGTGGAGACAAAACATATTCGCAGATACTCTGCCTGGGGGCCTGATCATTCTGTGACTCGTTTGCTGCCAACCAGACCTGGAATCCAGGGCTGAGCCCTAGGCCTTGTGTAGAGGCTTCCCCACTGCGTTCTCTCCTCACCTGTCACTTTGCATAGTCTTCTTTATGAGTGAAGCCCTGGGGCAACAGCAGCCTGGGACTGCCTACATCCTGCCAGCTTGCTCCCTAGTAGTTCCCATGTGACAGAGGATTCCCCAACATCTCAACCAACTTTATAATTGAACCTCTTCAGATCCACATCTACCCTACATCCCTTTGGAGTTTTGTATCAGTATAATTTCTATTTTTTTAAACTTTTTATTTTATGTTGGAGTATAGCTGATTAACAATGTGATAGTTTCGGGTGGACAGCAAAGGGACTCAGCCATACATATTAATTTCTATTTTAATTCACTTGACATCTTTTGAAGAAAGACACTGTCACTCGATAAGTTTATCCACCAAACTACAATACTGCAGAGGCAGTGCTGGGTTCCAGAGTTACCTTTAAGAAATACCATAGTCTTTATGATGGGCTCCAGTTTCATCCATCTCATTAGAACTGATTCAAATGAATTCTTTTTAATGGCTGAGTAATATTCCATTGTGTATATGTATCACAGCTTCCTTATCCATTTGTCTGCTGATGGGCATCTAGGTTGCCCATCATACAGAGTGAAGTAAGCCAGAAAGATAAAGACCAATACAGCATACTAACACATATATATGGAATTTAGAAAGATGGTAACGATAACCCTATATGCAAAACAGAAAAAGAGACACAGATGTACAGAACAGAATTTTGGACTCTGTGGGAGAAGGCGAGGGTAGGATGTTTCGAGAGAACAGCATCGAAACATGTATATTATCTAGGGTGAAACAGATCACCAGCCCAGGTTGGATGCATGAGACAAGTGCTCGGGCCTGGTGCACTGGGAAGACCCAGAGGGATTGGGTGGAGAGGGAGGTGGGAGGGGGGATCGGGATGGGGAATACATGTAAATCCATGGCTGATTCATGTCAATGTATGATAAAAACCACTACAATATTGTAAAGTAATTAGCCTCCAACTAGTAAAAATAAATGAAAAAATAAAATAAAAATAAAAAAAATAAAGTAAGCCTAAAAAAAAAAAAGAAATACCGTAGTCTCGACATTCGGTAAGCTACATTCACGTTGTTTTCTCCAGTCATCATTTTGCCTTCACAAACTAAGGTTTCTTTTTAGCTAATGGAGAACTAACAGGGAGCCTCATGGAAAAGCCTTTTGCTCCCCTCAAGTAAATACCCATGCTTCATGCCATTTCAGCCACTAATCCTATTCCTCAGTTTTCATAGTTTGATATTCAGATAAATAATTCCCATTGATGGAATAGGGCCTGGCAACAGATTCTGTTCCATGTTATTGTCCAGTACAGGTCATCTGGAGATACAGGTCTTGAAGAAATAGTTCTAATGGTATGTTTTTCATTCTATGGTAAGCTGGTAGGAGGTAAAGAATTAAACAGGCACACATTTCTGATGTGCTGAGTCACAGTTCTAAGTAGTTTCCTGGAGAAGGGCTGTGTCTTGATGAGTAGCTTGTGCCAGCCTTGAAGTGACCACATAATTTATTGTATAAAATGGGAAATTCTTGAGAGTAAAAGAGATGCTATTAATAATTATGCTGGACAAAAGAAGTAAACCAACTGTTCTAGATAAATAAATGGGGTATGTGTTGACCTGTCCAGATGGAAGCCAGGAATTTCTTTCATTCTATCATTATAAACTCCTTTGCTATTATAATTTTGAGCTCAAGAATTAAAACGGTGCCCCTATATTTGCTTATTAATTGTATCTCTAGAACTCTGATGGATCAGATGATAAAGAATATGGCTGCAATGCAGGAGACCTGGGTTCTATCCCTGTGTTGGGAGGATCCCCTGTAGAAGGAAATGGCAACCCACTTCAGCATCCTTTCTTGGAGAATTCCATGGACAGAGAAGCATGGTGGGCTAGAGTCTACAACTGTAGGCTGAAGCGTGGTGGGCTACAGCTTGCAAAGAGTTGGACACAACTGAGTGACTAACACTGAAATGGAAGCCAGATTTACAGAACATATCACATCAAATAATGAATTTGTAAGAAGACCCTGTATAATCTAAACTAGACATTTTTGACTTTGACATTTGTGTAGTTTAATTGCACATATATACACATATGTGAAGTTAGGCAGTTTAGTGTGAAGAACTTGGCCTTTGGAGTCTGAAGAACCTTTGTTCAAATCTTCATCACCATATAGTTGGGTGACCATGGGTAAATTGCGGTGCTTCACTTGTAAAATGGTTGAAAAATACCTACGGTGTCAAAAAGATGAGTCCAATGCTAGAAATATACAGCCCTCTATGTTAACTATTTTTTATAGTTGATATGCCTATCTAATAGTTGTGATTAAGGAATTTGCCTAAAATTTTATTAGATTAAAATAATAATGAGGCTTCAATGTAATGACTTTACTTTGGTGGTACCAATGTTGAAAGACATGGACAAGGTACCTTCTCCAAAGATGTATAAGCCAAAGGAAACTCCCCACCTTGCTAAAGATGGTATTATACATGAAACAGTGTGTTAAGAAAATCTTACTTGCCTGACAGATGGCTTTCGCAATGGCCATGTTTTAGCTTAAACAATTCACATTCAGTTTGGCAGAACTAAAACTTTTCTAGAGCTGGCTTGGGAAAATATGTGATCCTCATCATGTCAGAAACAATCTCTTTTGTTACAAAATAGACCCCTACCATCTCCCTTTGAAAAATAAGTAGGGTGGAGGACAGCGAATTGGATTTGTGCATGTGCCCAGCCTTTGTGCATGAGCAATGTTGCAGTGGTCTCACAGGATAGTTTGGCTCATGCAGTGCATGAAACCTGCTTCTTAACAGAGTCAGTTGGGAAAGGAATTGCTATGCACATTGATACTCAAATTTGGAAAACACATGATGTTCAAAATATGGCAAAGTATAATTTTTTTTTTGTCTAGTTTGAAAAAAGATTCTGAACTAATGCATCAGATTTGATTCTTTTCCTACCTATAGATGTATTACATCCATATGTAACTACAGTGTTACACTTAACTGGTCTATATGATTCTGATGAGAGAATTGATAATTTTCTCTAATAGAACATCGTATGTGCCATGCTTACAGGGGTCTCAGAGTAATTAAAGAGAAGAATTAGCATACATTGTGCAGTGGATCTTAAAGGTAAGCAGGTATCAAAATTCTCTGTAATGCTTAATGAAACACAAATTATTCAACAACTCTTGCTGAGAAAACTGGATATTCACATGCAAAAGAGTGAAGCTGGAGCCCTATTTCACATTATATATAAAAATAAATCAAAATAAACTAAATGAGCTGGAGTTATAAAAACACTTAGAATAAACCTTAGGCATAAATCTTTTTGGCATTGTGTTAAGCAGTAGTTCCTTAGGATACCAAAAGCATAAACAATAAAAGAAAAAAGAGAAGCTGAATAATATAAAAATTGAAAACACTTATGCTTCAAAGAATACTACAAATAAAGTTGGGAATCCATAGAATGGGAAATATTTTGCAAGCCTAATTATATCTAGTAAATTTATACCTAATAAGAGGCTTTGGCTAGAATTAACATAACTCACTAAAATGCAACCCAATTAAAGAATGGACAAAGAGCTTGAATAAACATTTCTCCAGAGAAGAAATACAAATAACCAATAACCACATGAAAAAATATTCAGCATCATTATCCATCAGGGTAATGCTAATTAAAACACAGTGTAATACCATTTTACACCTACTGGGATGTCTAGAATCAAAGTCAGATAAGAAGTATCAGCAGTGATGTGGAGAAGTGAGAGCCGTCCTACACATCTGGTGGAAATGTAAAATTGTATAGCTTTTTAGGAAAGAGTATGGCATTTCCTTAAAATATTAAACATTTACCATATGATCCAGCAATTCTACTCCAAGATATGTATGCTAAAGGAAGAAGAAAATATGTATCCATACAAAAATTTGCACATGAATGTTCATAGCAGCATTACTCATAATAGCCCCCAAATGAAAACAGTCCAGTTGTCCATCAGCTGATGAATGACTAAATTAAATGTGGTATATCCATAAATGGAATATTAATAAAAAGAAATGAAGCTCAGATCCGTGCTGCAACAAGAATGAACCTTGGAAACATTATGCTTAATGAAAGAAGTCATGGGAGGCGACATATTGTCAGATTCCATTTATAATAAATGTCCAGAAAATATAAATCTGTAGAGTCATGAAATACATTTGTGGCTGGCAAGAGGTAGAAGAATGAAGGGATTTTGAGGGATTGTGATTTAGGGCCAACAGGGTTTTTTTCAGATGTTGCAAATGTTCTAAAATTGTGATAAAAATTGTGCAACTTTGTATAAAACACTGAAAGCCATTGAATTGTATACTTTACTGGGTGAGTTGTATGACATGTGATTAAATCTCAAAGCTATTTACAAACACACATTGTTGAACTGCACCTATGTGGACTGAGTCAGTATGTGTGAAGAGTAGTCAGACCATTCACACATGTAGGGACTTCCCAGGTACTATTGCCAATATGCTGGTATTGGTATTGTGTATTGGTATTGGTATTGTGGTATTATTGACCACAGTTGGAGAAGCACTGCAGTAGAGATTTATGACCTTGGATCACAAGGCAGCTTGAAAAATTCTCAATGCCTAGGATTGAGTCAGTATCTCTGGGGTTGAGGCCCAGCTGATTCAAACGAATGCACAATAGAGGATAAAACCCCTGATAAACCAACACCAGTAGTTATGGGAAAGGATGGGTAAAATATATAAGGAAGACAGATCTGGAGTCCCAGGATGTAAGTGGGTACCTTATAAAGGACAATATTCTGAAAAGCCTCCACTTACAGCTATTTCTCCTAAGAAAATAAATAATTCAAACTGGCTTGATAAATATGTTGACATTTCAGCTCTCACTTGGAGCATTAAAATACCTCAAATGCAAATAACATCCAATGCAGTCTTAAGGTACATACTTCAGGGTGCTCCAAATTCTTTTCATTGTAGGGATTTAAGATTTTATAGAGTCTCCTTCTTATGTAAGAGAGCCTACATCAGAATGGTATCTGATTCTGCTGTTTTTCTTATCATATAAACAGACTCCTCCTTAATTCTTAAAAAAGAATTTAAGCAAAAAAAAATTGGAAGCAATTACAAGTATTAATTACTATCATGCCCATTATCATCATTTTCCAGATGTTCAACCCAGGTACGCCGCCCAAACAAAGGTGTACTCAGATTGTGCAAGCCGAGACTCACTTGGCTTGGCAGTGGCAAGCTGGAAAGCCAGCAGAAGCAGGAACCGATTCCAAGAACAAGGTGCTGAGGCAGGGATTGGCACTCAAACCTAGCGTGAAGGAAAGGTTAGGACATGACATTCAGACAAGCAGACTGGAGTAAGCAGGTGAGTTTGCATGGCAGCAGATGTACATAAAGTCTGATCCATAGTAAGTCCTGCCAGCCCTGTGTTCTGGTTTAAAACTGATGGGTTTGCAGGGCCGAGCAAGACTCGGGTCTGTAAGTGCAGAGGAATGCAGTGGGAGGTCAAGTGCTCTGGAGAGTCCCCAGATTACCCCGAGCTCCTCTTAGCCCCACCTTTGCCATTATTGGCCTTCCCTGGTGGCCCAGACAGTAAAGAATCCGGCTGCAATGCAGGAGACCCGGGTTTGATCCCTAGGTTGGGAAGGACATGGCAACCCACTCCAGTATTCTTGCCTGGAGAATCCTGTAGATGGAGGAGCCTGGCGGGCTACAGTCCATGGGGTTGCAAGGAGTGGGACACGACTGAGCGACTAAGAAGCACACATGGGAACCTTCTGAGAATGGTAAACCTTAAATGGAGTTAAAATTGATAGGCCTATCATAGTGACTAATTAAATCCAGATTTGCCATGAAAACATGAGTTCTCAGAATGCAGATGAATAAATATTTGCTGGATTATGGATGGGCTTTTCTGGTGGCTCAGCGGTTAAAAATTCACCTATAATCCAGGAGCTGCAGGAGCTGCAGGTTTGATCCCTGGGTCAGGAAGATCCCCTGGAGGAGGGCATTACAATCCACTTCACTATTCTTGCCTGCAGAATCCCATGGACAGAGGAGCCAGGCAGGCTACAGTCCATCAAGTCACAAAGAGTCAGGTACAGCTGAAAGAGCTTGCACGCCGGTTAAGGATTTCATTCACAGGATATCCTGAACGTAAATAATAACTATCTACCGTTTACTTTTTTCTGTTGTATGTTATTCAGAATTCTTTTTCTTATACTTGGGGCTTCACTAGGTTATGAATCTGAGCCAACCCAGGAGAAAGTTGGGAGAAATTTTAATGGGGTCGTCTTTTCATACACATGGGTTAGACTTCTAATCTAGACTCAAAGTGAAGAGACATGTTCAGATTCTCCTGTAGGATTTTGAGAATCTTAATAAACCTCTGATTTAAAATATGCATAATTAAAGAGAGAAAATATATCCCTGATACATAATCTTATTTTAAGAAATTATTGATGTTTGGAAACTTCTGTCTCTGAAGACCATCATTTCTCTCTCTCTCTCCCCTTCTTTCTATTTTTCAAAGCCTCTTGAAGTTGATGAGAATTCACATTTATAGTTTACTCATAAACATCAAATGTGTCTTATATGAAATAGGTATAGAACTGGTTTAAAAGCTTGAAATATGCCACATAACATGTAAATTAGTACAATGATGAACATGTGGCTATCACCGAGTGCTTAAAGGCTTTTCTTTGGGAAGAGGAAAACTGGCAACTAGGTTTTAATTGTGAACAAAGTTTCTAAGAAGTAGATTTACTTGCACAGATGAGCAGAGATTAAAGAAGCTCGTGAGGCATATATGTCACCTTCCATTACTACTCTAGGAAATCATTGACTCTGGGTTGATCAAAGGTCACAATGGGAGGAGAGAAGCATTGATGAAAGTGTCAGGGGTTCTCATTCTGACTTGATACTTAATGATTACATGCTAAATTAATTTTTAAACTAACTTTATACAAGAAACACAGTGGGGGTCAGCTAAACTATTCTTAAATTCTTGTTTTAGATCCCATGTTTTGAAAAGTCTTTTGAAATGCAATTTTTGCTTACTGTTTCCTGTGTGACACTGGTTGTTCAGAGAGATTATATTATTTTACTTAGTGTAAGTTATTTATAAAGGCATACTGTAAGGTTTGACAAAGGTGAGGTATGGATGTGTAGGAAGTTAACTTTTTTATGGAGAAAACAAAAAATACCGAGAATGACTGTATCTTTGCATAGTATTTTGCTTTGCTTTCCTAACAAGAGACTCACTCTTAGATCAGAAGAAATGTAAGGATATTAATTTTCTTTTTTGAGATTGTATAAATTAT
Organism: Odocoileus virginianus; assembly: GCF_023699985.2. Taxonomy (NCBI): domain Eukaryota; kingdom Metazoa; phylum Chordata; class Mammalia; order Artiodactyla; family Cervidae; genus Odocoileus; species Odocoileus virginianus. Next base: position 91,434,162 of record NC_069674.1, on the reverse strand, counting down.
AGTGAAAATGAATAATACTAACAACAATCAAGGATTTTGAGAGGAGCAAGGCTTCAAGAGTAGAGTTCCCTAAAGGGTTCAGGAAATAACTAGGTACAAAGTTTTTGACAAAGAACCATGTATTTATGGAATATTTGGTATTCATCCATTCATTTAGTCAGTTATTCAGTGTCTATTGAGGTCCTATTAAAAACCAGTTCTAGTCAAATTTCCTTATTTTATAGAAGAGGAAATTAAGGTGCCAAGAAGTTAAATATAAGCAGATCATCTTAATTGATACATTTGCAGTTTAAAAACCATATCCATTATTTGCAATAAATCTTAGTTTTAAGTCAGGGTCTTGTCTAGATTTTGAAGATGGTGAGATCAAAATTCTCAGGGATAGCAAATTAACTAAAATTACAAAGCTGTTGAAATGCAAAGTTGTAGCTAGATCCAGGGCTTAATGACACGGGTAATCATTTATCCATATTTATTGTGAGTTTGGGGCTTCCCTGGTGGCTCAGTGGTAAAAAAAATCTGCCTGCTAGTGCAGGAGACTCAGGTTTGATCCCTGGGTTGGGGAGATCCTCTGGAGAAGGAAATGGCAACCCACTCCACTGTTCTTGCCTGGAGAATCCCACAGATAGAGGAACCTGGCGGGCTACAGTCCATGGGGTCGCAAAAGAGTCAGACACAACTAAGCAACCAGACAGCAACAACAACAAATTATGAGTTTGCTATGTATCAAGGCAAACCACACATAATAAGGAATAAAATATATTCCCCGAATTCAAGAAGCTAGTAGGAGGAAGATACTAGTAGATTGGTATCATCCCTTAGTGTGATAAATCACACACTAGAGCTGTCTAGTGTTACAGAGAACAAAGGATGAGCCCCATCCAGAGGCCATGGAAAGATTCCAGGGGCAGGGGGGTCACACCTGTGTCAAGAGCTAAAGATTGAGCAGGAGTTATCCAGTTTGCATGTTGGGGGTAAGGTATGAAGTATCTGTGGGTGGTTGTGGGGCAGTGCCCAGGCAGAGGGTGGGAACAAAACCTACTTTGAGAGGAGGCGTTTAGGACTATTCAATATGGCTAGGATATAGAGTTAGAGGTAAGACATATTAAAAGATGTGGCTTAATGAACTTCGTTGAGTTGTATGAAGGCCTTTAAGCCATGTTACACAACTGGGACTTGATTCTCCTCCTAGCAAAAATAAAAACATTTGGACCCGGAGGTGATAGGACAGAAACATATTACTGAGGTCTCTTGCTGTATGGCCTTGGAAGTTGCTATGTTAGATGGTGACTGCTGGGTCTAAACTAGCCTAGGATATAGCTGTTGTAATTAGAAAATTAGACATAAAAGAATATTAAGCTATCAAAATGACATAACTGTAAGATTGATTTGATACGAAAAGAATAGGAGAAGGATCAAGGATAACAGTTGTTTGACCCCATGGCATACAGGATATTAGTTCCCCAACCAGGCATTGATCCTATAGCCCCTGCAGTGGAAGCACAACAGAGTCTTAACCTCTGAACCCCCACGGAAGGCCTAGTAATAGTAGTTTAATTAGAAGAACCAAGTGTTTTCTAAGTAGGTCTGTCTCTCTGGCCCTTGCCCGCTCCTATTCTAAGCTGCTCTCTTGTGTCTATGAGTGACCGGAGGAGTAGCTCCCTTGTTTTCTCTCTTCAATCAGCTCACCTTTTCCAGAGTGACCTTTTAAAAAATCCGATCATACCTGTCTCTATTCATAACTCTTCACTTTTGCTCCTAAAGACCAAAATCCTTTAAAGGCCTGCAAGGTTAAGCACAGTCTCTCTCCAGATGCAATATCAACTCTCATCTGTTTCTCTTTCTCCCACTCAATATGCTTGAGCCAGAAGGGCCTTCCTTCGGCTCCTGAAATATGTCACAGTTGGTCTAATCTTAAGTGTTTACATATGTGGTTTCCTCTGTCTGGTGCTCTTCTTTCTTTAATTCTCAAGATAATTCTGTGCCATCTGTGTTGGTTTAAATCTCTCTTCCTCTGGAAAATCCTCCGAATCCTCCACTAGTAGTTCATATCTCTCCCAAGGTGAGAACACATACTACCCAGGGCTTTCCTGATAGCTTAGTTGGGTAAAGAATCCGCCTGCAATGTAGGAGACCCCGGTTTGATTCCTAGGTCAGGAAGATCTCCTGTAGTGGGGATAGGCTACCCACTCCAGCATTTTGGCCTGGAGAATTCCATAGACTGTATAGTCCATGGAGTCGCAAAGAGTCAGACACAACTGAATGACTTTCACTTTCACAACCCTGTCGTACCTCTACTAGATGGTGAACTTCACAAGGATAGTGAGCTTCACAACGATATTACATACTAGTCCTTGCTAGTATGTAATAAGCACTGAATAAAAACAAATACTTGTTCAGTAAATGAATTAGTGGTGCGATTTCATGAAACAGGGAAAAGAGGAGTGGAAAAATTCTCTGAGAGAAAAGATAGTTATAATTTGCTACTGGTTGGGTTTGAGGTGTCTGGACATCAAAAAAGGACCTAGAGTACAGATCTAGAGTGGTGTTTCTCAAATGTTTTGTACTTAACCAGAACTACCTGTATGATTTGTTAAAATGATGATTACTTGACACAACCCCAGAGTTTCTGATTTGGTATGTATCGACTGGGGCTTGAGAACTTAAATTTCTAACCCACTCTGAGGTGATATTGTCACTGCTGATTCAGGCAGCACTGTTTTTGAGAATTGGTGTGGAAGACAGAAGAGGGTCCATCCTGATACAGAGAGGTGGGAGATGCCTGTCTAAAGAGGACCACAAAATTCATTTTACAGGATGAGCTCTCTTAGTCTCCTGATGATGAGGAGAAAGGCAGAATGATTCTCACATGAAGGTTATGAAGACTAGTGTCTTTTCCATTCATTCAATCCTGGGAAACAAGCATTTAAAGGGCCATCAGAGGATCCTGTGTAATAATTATTTGACTCCCTTAGGTCCCTGGCTTCTAGAGGTAGCACCTGTAAATCCTTAAGATTCCTGAGTGATGGTAGTATTTTTGTTATTCCTGCTGGTCCCTGAGAGCTTATGCTAATTTAAAGACACTTTGTGGGCCCTTAAGTGGTTTATGCAAACGGGATAACTCAGGATGGAGCCCTGTCAAAGCAGAAAGACCACCTACATGATTAGAGAGTTAGAGCTTTGAGCTTCAAGATATTAACCCAACCTCTGGAAATTGAACCTTGCACCAATGATTCAATTAATTATACCTGTGTAATAAAGCCCCCCTCCCCCAAAATTCTGGACGCTGAAATTTAGATGACCTTCACTAGTTGGCAATATTCTATATTGTCATGCATTGATATGCCAGGAGGGTCCCACACACATTCTGACTCCACAAGAGAAGGACAGTGGAAAATTTGTCTTCAAGACACTCCCTGTCCTCCTCTGATGTATCTCTTGGCTGATTCTTATTTGTATCCTTTTGCTGTATAACACAGCAGTTGTAAATATAGACTTTCCTGAATTCTGTGAGTTGTTATAGTGAATTTTCCTTGTTAAGGGACTGGTGGACACTCCCAAATTTGTAGCTAGCTGGTCAGAAGTATATGTGGCCTGGGGACCCGAAACTTGGGTTTGGTGTCTGAAGTGCAGGCAGTATTGTAAAGGATGTGCCCTCAATGTGTGACGTTTGGCCCAATTTGGGGTTGTGGGTGTCAGAAGTCATGGAAAACAAATAAAAGTGAGTAAAAGAAACAACTCAAGCAGCCTGTGGGAATGGAGATGGACTAGGAGAAAGGAGGTATCATGGAAAAATCTCTCAAAAGGTGACCTTGCTCCAGGCTTTATATAGGACCCTCAGAAGTGTGGTACTGAGGGTAGGACCCTGATGATAGCAGGAATGGTAAGATGCCAATTTGTAAAATTGCATAGTGTGTAGTTGTGCTGATAACTTTAAAAAACAAGATGATTGTGATCAGCATTGTCAACTGCTCCTCTGAAAAATACAGACTTCACATTCTCTGTATAAGATTCTGTTTTGGTGAATGGGTGTGATAATCAGAAGGAATATTATATAGTACTCAATCATTAGCAGACATACATAGTTTTCTATGTATCAAAATGAGGAGCAGGGTATTGTTGGGGACAAGGAGTTGAAACTCAAATTCCATTTTCATCAGTTGATAGAAAAAGTCTTTCAGTTCAGTTTCATTGGCCAAGGTTTTCACCTTTGTGTGAGGAAGAGCAATGGGATAGATAGTTATGTCTATTTAAGTTTCATTCCAGATTAAACTTCAGAGAGGCATTCGTTGTTCCTCTTAGTACTCCAGTTTGTTCATTGTCTTCTTTATTGCTCAGTACCTCAACAAACCATTGGAGAGTTTATACATTTTTATTCAAAAACAAATGCTCAAACCTTCAAATAAATATTGTATACTATTTCTGTGTTATCAATATTTTTCTTGCTCTAACAGTGTGTGATCTAGAAGATAAATGTTTTAATGACCTTGGGCTCTTGTGTTTGTGATGAAGAAAGAAAAATCTTTAATCAAAATCTGTAAAAGATTGTGTGTGTGTGCGTGTGCACGCACATGCTATTGTGTGACACTGCTTCTTGGGTAGCTCAGCTGGTAAAGAATCCCCCTGCAATACAGGAGACCCCAGTTTGATTCCTGGGTTGGAAAGTTCCCCTGGGGAAGGGATAGGTTACCCACTCCAGTATTCTAGGATTCCCAGGTGGCTCAGATGGTAAAGAATCTGCCTGCAGTGCGGAAGACCTGGGTTCAATCCCTGAATTGTGAGGATCCCCTGGAGGAGAGCATGGCAACCCACTCCAGTATTCTTGCCTGGAAATCCCCATGGACAGAGGACCTGGTGGGCTATAGTCTATTGGGGTCACAAAGAGTCGACATGACTAAGCACACAGCTGAAATTTTACATGTTTGAACACTTCTAGCTTTCTGGGAAAAAAGTGAGATTTTAGGATCTCAAACCATGTCATGCACTTCAGCAACAGAGAAACTACTCAATGACATTCATTTAGTTAGATATACAGATCTAGACGCTTGAATTTATTCAATATCTTTGAGAAGTTTCAAGATTCTTCATATTATAGGAAAACAGCTTCTCATAGGTAGTATAACCAAACTATGTCCCCCCCCCCCCCCCCGAGGAAAATCATTCGGTTTTGATTATTCTCAAAATAGTTTTTGAAATAATAATGCATATTTCTCTTATCATGTCCTCTTCTGTACTTACTAAGACTAATTGTGTGTGTGTGCTTAGTCGCTGAGCTACCCAGGAAGCAGGAAGACTAATTACTCAGATTCAGTTTTTATAACAAGAATCAATATGTAAAAGTTTGGGTATCAGTAATAAAAATGAAGTTAATCAGGATCTATATTTTGGCATTAGACAAGGTAACGTGGCAGTATTCAAGAGTAACTAACTGGGATTTCCCTGATGACCCAGTTGTTAAGATTCAGCACTTCCCCTGCATGGGGCACAGGTTTGATTCCAGGTTGGGGAAATAAGATCCAGCATGCCTCGTTGCTACACCAAATTTTTTTAAAAAAGTATCTGTTTCATAAGAGAATACTGACAATACATTGTAATTTTTAAATGATGTGTTTAATATCATTGGCTTCCCTGATAGCTCAGTTGGTAAAGAATAGAAAGACTACCCATTTCAGTATTCTTGCCTGGAGAATTCCATGGACTATAGTCCATGGGTTTGCAAGGAGTCAGACATGACTGAGCAACTTTCATTTTAATATCAGTATTAATTAAACTTTCTTAGTAGCAGAATTGTTAATTCAAAATATATGTGTACATTTCAGATATTTACTAGTATTGTCTATTTCCTCTGGTAAACTTGTGACAATTTATATTCCCATCTTTCTTAAATTATATCCTTACCAATAATAATACTGTCACTTATAAAACATAGACACACATTTATGTCAAGTAATTTAATGCTTAGAAAATTACATCTGGTCATTTGGTTGAACTGTGTTTGTTTTTTGTAAAGTTATTAAATAGCTGAAATCTTAATTTTCACATCAAGAAAATGTTAATTAAAACAGATTTCCAATCCAGACAATCTATAAATAGAGACTTGATAGCCACCTTATACTTCTTGTTTTTAAAATTTAAGTATAGGGAGGGGGGAATGGGATGGGGAATACATGTAAATCCATGGCTAATTCATTTCAATGTATAACAAAAACTACTGTAATGATGTAAAGTAATTAGCCTCCAACTAATAAAAATAAATGGAAAAAAAAAAAAAAGAACAACAAAAAAAAAACAAACAAAAAAAAAAAATAAAATTTAAGTATAGTTCATTTACAATATTCGTTTCAGGTTACAATGTAGTGATTCAGTGTTTTTATATATTAGACTCCAGTTAAAGTCATTATAAAATAGATATATTGCCTTGTACTATACAATGTACCTTTGTTGCTTATTGTTTTATCCATAGTAGTTTGTATCTCTTAATCCTGTACACCTGTTTGGGACCTCCCCCCATCCCACTTTCCCCTGGTCACCTTTAGTTTGTTCTCTATATCTGTGAGTCTGTTTCTGTTTTGTTGTATTAATTCATTTTATTTTTGTTTTTTTTTCTATTTTCATTCATTTTATGTTTGAGATTCCATGTATAAGTGAAAGCGCGCAGTGTTTGTCTTTTTCTGACTTATTTTACTAAGCATAATATCCTGTAGGTTTTTTTGTGTTGCAAATGGCAGAATTTCATTTTTTAAGGGCTGAGTAATATTTCATTGTGTATGCATTTATATACTACATCTTTCTGCATTCATCTGTTGATGAATGCTTAGCTTACTTCCATATCTTGGCAACTGTACACAATGAACATTGGGGTTCATGTATCTTTTCAGATTATATCCAAAGAAAATGTGTTTTCATTTTCTTTGGATATATATTCAGGAATGGAATTGCTAGATCTTATGGTAGTTCTATTTTAGTTTTTAAGGAACCTCCATACTGTTTTCCATTGTGGTTGCATCAATTTACATTTCCACCAACAGTGTACTAGGTTTCCCTTATTTATACATCTTCACCAAATTTTGTTATCTGTTGATATCTTGATGGCAGCCGTTGTATTACTGAGTCCAAGCTCATACTGTTTGCTGCATGCCGCTGCTGCTGCTGCTAAGTTGCATTAGTTGTGTCTGACTCTGCAACCCCAGAGACGGCAGCCCACCAGGCTCCTTTGTCCCTGGGATTCTCCAGGCAAGAACCCTGGAGTGGGCTGCCATTTCCTTCTCCAGTGCATGAAAGTGAAAGTGAAATGAAGTCGCTCAGTTTTGTCTGACCCTTAGTGCCCCATGGACTGCAGCCTACCAGACTGCTCTGTCCATGGGATTTTCCAGGCAAGAGGACTGGAGTGGGGTGCCATCGCCTTCTCCCATTTGCTGCATGACAGGCCAGTAAATCAAGAGACAAGTAGTTAGGGCAAGGAATAGCAACTTTATTCACCAAGTCAGCAGACTAAGGAGATGGTTGGCTAGTGTCCCCAACAACCATCTTACCAAAGTTGTGGCTCAGGCTTCTTTTATCCTAAAAGGGGAGAGAGTGTGGCTGGTTGTTGCAAACTTCTTGGTGCAGGAATCCTCTGTTGTTGCAGCTGTCCATGTGGGTCTGGTCATAATGTTCCTGCCAACAAGGCAGTCACTTTCTGTTCTGCAAATTTTTATTTCTAGAAGTGTTTTACCTTTAAAGGTCAGAGCCTTGAGAATAGGCTGTAATGTATGTTGCAGGCTACAGGCAACACTCTTTACAGAGGTTCAGAGCCAGCTTGACTAAGTGAGCACAAGGTTAGACAATATGTGCAAGCATGAAAATAGAACACAAGGTTAGCACTAAAGGAACAGATCTAGTATGGAATCAGATTTGATGTTATCTGTTAGAATTCTGACAGATGTGAGGTGATACCTCTTTGTGGTTTTGATTTGTACTTCTCTAATAAGTGATGTTCAGCATCTTTCATGTACCTGTTGGCCATCTGTATGTCTTCTTTGGGAAAAGAAAAATGTCCATTTAGGTCTTCTGCCCGTTTTCTGATAGGGTTGTGTTGTTTGTTTTGATATTTTGTTTTATGAGCTGTTCATATAGTTTAGATATTAATTCCTTGTTGGTCATATTATTTGCGAATATTTTCTGGCATTCCATAGATGGAGTTTGCATTTTGTTGATGATTTCCTTTGCTGTGTAAAAGCTTTTAAGTGTAGTTAGTTCTCATTTGTTTATTTTGCCTTAGGGGACAAATCTAAAGAAATACTGGTACAATTTATGTCAGAGTATTCTCCTTATGTTTTCTTCTACGAGTTTTATGGTTCCCAATCTTGCATGTAGGTCTTTAATTCATTTTGAGTTTGTTTTTCTATATAGTGTGGCAAAATGTTCTAATATGATGCCTTTGTGAATAGCTGTCCAGTTTTTTCAGCACTGCTTAATGAAGAGACTGTCTTTTTTCCATTGTATATTCTTGTCTCCTTTGTCATAGGTTAATTGACCATAGGTGCATGGGTTTATTTCTGGTGTCTCTATCTGTTCCATTCATCTATGTGGTTTTGTGCCAGCATCATGCTCTTTTGTTTTCTGTAGCTTTGTAGTGTGGTCTGAACCTAGGAAGTGTGATATCTGCAGCCTTGTTATTTTTTCTCAAATTGCTTTGGGAATTCAGGGTCTTTTGTGATTTATTCATTCTATTTCTGTGAAAAACATCCTGGAGATTTTGATAGGGATTGCATTAAGTCTTTGCATTGCTTTGGGGAGTATGGACACTGTAACAATATTCTTCCAATCTAAGAGTTTAGGATATATTTCCATTTCTTCATATCATTTTCAATTTTTAAAAAAATCAGTCTTTTGTTTTTCAGAACATAGGTCATTTCAGGTTGAAATGTGTTCCCCTTGTATTGGTTCTGTTTTATATTTGCTATTTCATATCCTTTGATTATTTTACCTATTGTATTAGAGAAACAAAATTGGCATTAAAAATTATGCTGCCTACAAGACTTATTAGGAGAACTGTTTAACTTTTATAAGTCACAGCTTGTTGGATTTTAGAGTGATTCAGAGTCAGCTTTAAAATTTATCTAGTAGAATCACATAGAAGTGGAAGTTATTTTTAAAAAAACTTGCCTGTTAATTGGACACAACTAAGTATATATTAATAACACTTATGAATTGGAAATAGGAAAATTCTGCTGAAATAACACTAGAATATTCATTAAACTAACCTCAGTTTTGGATCCTTACAAATTTTTATTTTGACTACATTGCCATACCTGGGGAAATTGCAAGCGTGGGGTGATGATAATGTTTATGAAAGTTGTAATTAAAGTTGTAACATTAAATTTATAATGTTTATGAAAACTTTATCAGAATAAAAAAATATTAAATGGAAAAGGTAAAGGACAAGGTACAATTTTTTAACAGAAAAAAAGTGGCTTAAAGCAAAAGGAAAATCTTTTACATTATATGTTGTACTTTAAAATGGTAAACCCAAAGTGATACATTTATTGTAAGAAGTCCTCAAAAATAAAAAGAAAATCATAGAAAACATCTAATTTGGCTCTATCCCTTGGAAAATTTGATGCTCTGTATTAATTGTAAGTGTCCAGAAATAATTCATTTTTAAGCTAATTTTTTTCTGATCCTTTAGAGTACTAAATAGCAGCCCCATAGTTTGATTATTTATTCAACCTACTGATTTCAGAAACCAAAAAAACAAAAAAAAAAAATCCTTTTGGCATTTTCTCCCCCAAGGTTTATTATTTCTTCTCCCCATCACATCCTTCTTTTTTTTCATATTTTTGTCCCTGGCCTGGCTTCCTGGCAGTCTTCTTTTCCTTACTTCTGCCTCTTCTTGCCTTATTCTCAGGGTGAGATCATACTCTTTGTGGAGTTAATAGTATTTAGATGTGGGATTTGAACTGAAACCTACACTGAAAGAGTCTACCACATGATGATAGTGAAGACACATATAACCCATTTTATTTTCCATGATGAGTGCTTTGTTGTTCTATTTTTGTCATTTCAGTAATCTGGGATGATAAATAGGGCATTGTGCTAAAATTACCACTCTCTGCAAGTATCCTCTGTTCAACCTTATTACCTCCCTCCTTCATTAATTGCCTTTTTCTAAAAGAGTCATGATGGAGTTCAGAGCACTTAAAAACACATTAGCTTCAAGAATATGGACAGAATATGTATGAGTCCCTAACCACCTCCAAATTTAAAAACATTACACCTTCATTACAGAAGGTCGTATTGCTTAGACTCCTGTATTCTTTTAGGGAAAAAAAAAAAAAATCTCTGCAAAAGTCTACTGTGCAAGCAACAGTGATAAGGATGGATTTTTCACAAGGTCAGCCTCCAACAACCACACACTGTAGATAGCATTGAGATAGGTAAAGATCTTCATTTTAAGTAAAGTACACCCTATGCTGTGCCCAGAACACAGTAAACACCAACAAAAATGTTAATTCTTTTTATTTGTCCTTCTCTTGTGCAATCTGATGTCAGAAATAGTGTCCCTGACATCACTGAACATGTGAATCTATCCTGAAATGAGTGGTGCTGGTTATGGGGTATTTTGGCCATGCTGTTGCCCAAATCATAAAAACCCAAAACTCAGTCATGACACACTGCTTTCAGTTTTTTTTCAGTGGCTTTTCACCACCTACAGAATATAGTTTAGAAAAATAAAAACAAAAACCCAAAAGAAAAAATCGATCCCTTAATTAAAAAATTATTTCAGAATAAAGCAGGCTTTCCATTCCCTCTGAACTTGTATAAATGACGTTCCTACTTCCTGGAATGCCTGTCCCTTCACCTTTGTGATCACCGCCCACCCCCCACCCCCAACTTTTCATTTTAATTCTTTCTTTGTCTTCAAGAGCTACATCAGAGTCACCTCTTGAAAGAGTCCTTCCCTGACACCTCTCTCTCAATTTGAGTTAGGTACCCCTCCCAGACACATCTGATCCATTCTGTCCTTCAACATTTTACATACTTTATTGCTCTTTCAATATTATTATTTTCTTGACTGTCTCCTCTGTCTTACTGAAAGAAAGGGACCAATGCCTTTTAATCACTGTGTCTCTGTGTACCTAGAACCTAATTTGTGTTTAAAAAGTCCTGTTGACTAAATGGATGGCAAGGTGTGTACTCTGGTGGAGGGAGTAATAAGGACAGTCTATACTCAAAATCTCACATCCATACATGATCACTGGAAAAACCATAGCCTTGACTAGATGGACCTTTGTTGGCAAAGTAATGTCTCTGCTTTTTCATATGCTATCTAAGTTGGTCATAACTTTCCTTCCACGGAGAAGTGTCTTTTAATTTCATGGCTGCAATCACCATCTGCAGTGATTTTGGAGCCCAAAAAAATAAAGTCAGCCACTGTTTCCACTGTTTCCCCATCTATTTCCCATGAGGTGATGGGACCAGATGCCATGATCTTAGTTTTCTGAATGTTGAGCTTTAAGCCAACTGTTTCACTCTCCTCTTTCACTCTCATCAAGAGGCTTTTTAGTTCCTCTTCACTTTCTGCCATAAGGGTTGTGTCATCTGCATATCTGAGGTTATTGATATTTCTCCCGGCAATCTCGATTCCAGCTTGTGCTTCTTCCAGTCAAGTGTTTCTCATGATATAAAGAAAGTTGAGCACCGAAGAATTGATACTTTTGAACTGTGGTGTTGGAGAAGACTCTTGAGAGTCCCTTGGACTGCATGGAGATCCAACTAGTCAATCCTAAAGGAGATCAGTCCTGGGTGTTCACTGGAAGGACTGATGCTGAAGCTGAAACTCCAATACTTTGGCCACCTCATGCGAAGAGTTGACTCATTGGAAAAGACCTTGATGCTGGGAGGGATTGGGGGCAGGAGGAGAAGGGGGCGACAGAGGATGAGATGGCTGGATGGCATCACTGACTCAATGGTCATGAGTTTGAGTAAACTCCGGGAGTTGGTGATGGACAGGGAGGCCTGGTGTGCTGCGATTCATGGGGTGGCAAAGAGTCAGACACGACTGAGCGACTGAACTGAACTGATACTCAAAATCTATTTCTGAATTAAAATTCATAGTGTCCTTTGATGTAGAGTGATCTACATGCTTGTCTCCTGTATATGTATATACATTTTTCTTTCATACATTGGAAAATTGAGAGGTCTTGAAAATGAGCTTTCTTTTTCTGGGCAGAGGGTGATAAAAATGATACAAATGAAAAGAACTGTAACTTTAAACTTGATAGAAGGAAAGGATAAGGATTAGTTATATGCATCAGTGCATTATCTCTATAATACTTTTGACCTTCTAAATGTTCTTTCCAGCTGATTGATTCTGGATACTTCAAATCCATGATCTCATGATGCCCCTTAGCAGGGTTCTGTTTTTTTCAAAGTGTTTCATCAACTAAATGACCTCCACACTCTAGAGCACAGGAAGCTGAGGTCCAGGTTGCCTACTGGGCCCAGTTCCATTGGTTTAAGTCCCAGTTTGGTCTGTAGAGCCTGTCTCTGGTGACTTCTCAGTGTTAGTGACTATCGATATGATGTGTAACTGCTTTATGATAAAAACAAGACTGTGGCATCATTGAATTAATTAGACAAGAAGATAATTAGAAATGAAATCTCTTCAGTGTCTTAAGCACTAACATGGAAAATCAAGTACAATAAATACACTCCAGACTTTGAACTTCACTTTTGATTAATTAGCGAATTTTAATGGCCTTCCATGTGTGACAGCTACTCCATTGATCCACCTAATTAAGGATCATGAAAGTAAAAAAGATTTCTCTTCACTTTGATGGTTGAATCCCCTTGAATCAGTCAGACTGCTCGAATGGCTGTTGAGAATAATGCTGGCATTGTTATACATGATGTTTAGTATGTCATAGTCTAGTGAGACCTGTTTATTGCATACTTTTATTTCACTTTTGTTTATTTGGGCACCAGGCAGGGAAGAAAAACATGGAATACTGGGCAGGGACAGTGATTTAAAACTGTAAATATCCCATCAAATGTTCTGCAAAGAGTAGATGTTAATTATTTATAGCTATTGATCTAAAGCCCATTTGACTTATTACATACATTCATTGTATGTTCATTCTAGCATGAAATACTATGAAAAGGACTGACAGACTGTATTAAAATTTGTGCTAGCTCGGCAACCATGCATTCAGAATGTGAGTGATATTTCTCAAGCAGTTCTCTGCTGCAATAAGAGTTCAGATAATTTTATGTGTGAAGACCTCTTTTACCCTCAACAAAATGGCAAAGAGATAATGAGAGGAAACAGTGGAAAACCACAAATAAACCATGTGTGATAGGATCCTTCTTTTTTGCCTAAGGAACCAGGATGGGATGCTGCTGAGCTTGGAGAAGAGAGGCCAGGATCTAGGCATGAAAATACCTCTGGGGCTGCAGCCCATTGTGTGTTGCCTCTCAGGTTTGAAAGTGACCACCAGAAGTTCTGTTGTTTCTACTCTGTGAAGGTTGGGACTCATGACACAGGGAAAAATCAGAAGGTTGACAAGTTGGTCCAGCTTGATGGACAGCCATGACGGTAAGCGTCTACACCACAGCATCTGTCTGTCCTTCTGTCCCACTTCTTTCATTCTCTCCTTTTTCCATCTGTACTTAGTCAGATGAGTTGGTGAGACCATATTAAATTTCTGCACTGTGGGGAATGGTAGGTTTCCCAGGTGGCACTAGTGAGTGGTAAAGGATCTGCCTTCAATTCAGCAGACAGAAGAGACATGGGTTCGTTTCCTGGGTTGGGAAGATCCCCTGGAGAAGGAAATGGCAACCCACTCCAGTATTCTTGCCTGGAAAATCCCATGGACAGAAGAGTCTGGTGGGCTACAGTCCGTGGGATCACAGAAGAGTCAGACATGACTGAAGCGACTTCAGATGCACACATGTGGGGAATGGTAATGTGGCATGTGTACATGTGTGTTCAGTTATGTCTGACTCTTTGTGACCCCATGGACTGTAGCCCACCAGGCTCCTCTGTCTTTGGAACTTTCCAGGCAAGAATACTGGAGTGGGTTGCCACTTCCTTCTTTAGGGAATCTTCCCTACCCAGGGATCAAACCTGTGTGTCTTACATCTTCTGCATTGGCAGGCAGATTCTTTACCACTGGTGCTACCTGGGAAGCCCAGTGTGGAGTAAGAGGGCATGATATTCAAGTGTTTTAGAAATTTGAGATACCTATGGATAGATTTAACATTTTAAAAGGAAATATCAAAATCTGATTATTTTTCCAGTGGTTAAAAGCTGATTTTTCATAAAGTATTGGTGAAGGCAAATAAATCATTTATAGTGAATGTTCCAGTTCCTGAGAAAACTGCATGGAGAATTTGAATTTATATAATTGCAAATGCCTCATTTGTTAAAGACCAGAGAAAGATTTAGCCTAGCAGTTCTGACACAATAGAGGGTAGTAGATGAGTTTCTGCCTTATTCTCACTAAAAAGTACTTCAGTAAAAATTTCCATATTTAAAAAATGTGTAAGTGAAATGCCAGGATACTTTGAATCAGTGACAGAGAATTTTTAGGAAATAGATTTTGTTGTAAGTGCTAATAATCTGGCAAATCAATTAAAAGAAAATCTAACTCCCTTCCTGCTTTAGTTAGAATACTGCCAATTTACAGGGAAAGACATAATATTCAGTGTGTTTCAAAGTACTGAGTATTTAAATTTTTAAAGAGAAGTTTTACTTAGAAAGTTTGGTAAACCAAGAAAATGAGAACTTTTATCTTTTTCTCAAAAGCAGAAAATATATTATGATCAATCCAGGGACATGGGTTACCTTAATTATAAATTTGTATCCTCCTGTAGTCAAGCTGTACAATTTTGCAGGAAGTACATATTGGGAAAATGGTACAGTATTCAGTGTAGTACTAGAAATTCCATTCGTTACATGCATAAAGTTAGAAATTTCTGAGGACTCTATTTAGCAATATTTGACACCTCTTAACAATGAATAAAAGGGAATGAATCAATAGTTTTGTTGAGAAACACTGTTCATTTTAGTATATATTTTTCATTAATAAAAATTCCCACATCATTTCCTTTTTCAAACAATTAGCTTCATGGCCATCATTGAGAACATTATAAACATCCAAGTTCTCTTGAATATTTATTTGAATAATATTTATTTGAAACTGTGTGGCCTAAATGGATGTGGACTTGGGAAGTCTCTGGGGAATGGTGGGGGACGGGGAGGCCTGGTGTGCTGTAGTCCATGGGGTTGCAAAGAGTTGGACATGACTTAGCAACTGAACAACAAAAAGCCTAAATAAGAACTAATTTTTTTTTTCAGTTGTAGGGACTTTGCCAAAATAGCAAATTTTTAAAATTAAAAAAAATTTTTCAGTGACTTGAAAACTTACATTCCATTTCTAAGTCTCCTGAGAGACTAAGGCAAACGAAGGTTTCATGTTGGGCCGGTGGTCCCTGGGATGGAGATGCTGGCCCTGCCAGAGATGCCAGGCTCTGGGATGTCCTCTGTCTTGTGCTCATACCCTTCAGCCCATCATCCAAGGAGCTGGGGTGTATCTGAGCGCTGACCTCTGTCCTTATTTTCTTTTCCTCTCCTCTCTCCCTCCTGCAGTTGCTGGAGAAATTGTGCCTGAGAGCTGGCTCCTCTCCTTATTCCTTGCCTCAACCTCTGATGCACTGTGGCCAGTAATCCTGCTCAGGGGAAGTTGGAATGATGTCTTTGCTTCTCTCTGGACTTAGATTCTGATAGTTTTCCCCCACCTGACACCTAAACCTGCATAAATTGGTCAAATTTGTCCTTTCCTTTTTTTTCCCCTTCCATGTAGCTATTTGTTACATCAACTCTTTTTTTTTTTTATTGGAGTATAATTGTTTTACAATGTTGTGTTAGTTTCTCCTGTTCAACAACATGAATCAGCTGTGTGTGTGTGTGTGTGTGTGTGTGTGTGTGTGTAAATGGGGCTTCCCTGGTGGCTCAGTGATAAAGAATCCGCCTGCAGTGTGCATAGGAAGAAAGAAGAAGTAGAAAGTCTTAGTCACTCAGTTGTGTCTGACTCTTTGTGACCTCATGGAATGTGGCCTGCCAGGCTCTTCCTGGGATCGAACCCAGGTCTCTTGCATTACAGGCAAATTCTTTACTATCTGAGCCACCAGGAAAGCCCCTGTGTGTGTGTATACATGTATGTGCATATATGTGTGTATTTGTGTGTATGTGTGTATATATGTGTGTGTATGTATGTGCATATGTGTGTAGAGACAGACATCCTGGAGTGCAAAGTCAAGTCGGCCTTAGGAAGCATCAATATGAACAAAGTTAGTGGACGTGATGGAATTCCAGCTGAGCTATTTCAAATCCTAAAAGATGATGCTGTGAAAGTACTGCACTCAATATGCCAGCAAATTTGGAAAACTCAGCAGTGGCCACAGGACTGGAAAAGGACTGTTTTCATTCCAATCCCAAAGAAAGGCAATGCCAAAGAATGTTCAAACTACTGCACAATTGAACTCCTCTCACATGCTAGCAAAGTAATGTTCAAAATTCTCCAAGTGAACCAAATTATGTGAACCAAGAACTTCCAGATGTTCAAGTTGGATTTAGAAAATGCAGAGGAACCAGAGACCAAATTGTCAACATCCTCTAGATCATAAAAAAAGCAAGAGAATTCCACAAAAACATCTACTTCTGCTTTATTGACTATGCTAATGCCTTTGACTGTGTGGATCATAACAAACTGTGGAAAATTCTTCAAGAGATGGAAATACCAGACCACCTGACCTGCCTCCTGAGAAATCTGTGTGCAGATCAAGAAGCAACATTTAGAACTGGACATGGAAAACAGACTGGTTCTAAATTGGGAAAGGAATACATCAAGGTTGTATTTTGTCACTCTGCTTATTTAACTTTTATGCTGAGTAGATCATGTGAAATGCTGTTCTGGATGAAGCATAAGCTGGAATCAAGATTGCTGGGAGAAATATCAATAACCTCAGATATGCAGATGACACCACCCTTATGGCAGAAAGCAAAGAGGAACTGAGGAGCCTCTTGATGAAAGTGAAAGAGGAGAGTGAAAAAGCAGGCTTAAAACTCAGCCTTCAAAAAACTAAGATTATGACATCTGGTCCCATCACTTCATGGCAAATAGATGGGGAAACAATGGAAACAGTGAGAGACTTTATTTTTGGGGGCTCCCAAATCACTGAAGATGGTGGCTGCAACTATGAAATTAAAAGATGCTTGCTCCTTGGAAGAAAATGCTATGACCAGCCTAGACAGCATATTAAAAAGCAGAGAGATTACTTTGCTGACAAAGTGTCCGTCTAGTCAAAGCTATGGTTTTTCCAGTAGTCATATGTGGATGGATGTGAGAGTTGGACTATAAAGAAAGCTGAGCACTGAAGAATTGTTGCCTTTGAACTGTGGTGTTGGAGAAGACTCTTGAGAGTCCCTTGGACTGCAAAGAGATCAAAACCAGTCAATCCTAAAGGAAATCAATTCTGAATATTCATTGGAAATACTAATGCTGAAACTGAAGCTCCAACGCTTTGTGTACCTGATGTGAAGAGCTGACTCATTTGAAAATACCCTGATGCTGGGAAAGATTGAAGGCAGGAGGAGAAAGGGATGACAGAGGATGAGATGGTTGGATGGAATCACTGACTTAATGGACATGAGTTTGAGCAAGCTCTGGGAGTTGGTGATGGACAGGGAAACCTGGCATGCTGCAGTCCATGGGGTGGCAAAGAGTCAGACATGACTGAGCGACTGAACTGAACTGATATGTGTATATATGTATAATATGTGTGTGTGTGTGTATATATATATATATATGTATATAAATGTGTGTATATATATCCCCATTCCCACCCCTCTAGGTCATCATGGAGCATCAAACTGAGCTCCCTGTGTTATACACCAGATTCCCACTAGCTAGCTATTTTACATGTCAGTTCAGTTCAGTTCTGTCACTCAGTCGTGTCCAGCTCTTTGTGACCCATGAATCACAGCATGCCAGGCCTCCCTGTCCATCACCAAATCCTGGAGTTAACTCAAACTCATGTCCATCGAATCGGTGATGCCATCCAGCCATCTCATCCTCTGTTGTCCCCTTTTCCTCCTGTCCCCAGTCCCTCCCAGCATCAGGGTCTTTTCCAATGAGTCAACTCTTCGCATGAGGTAGCCAAAGTATTGGAGTTTCAGCTTCAGCATCAGTCCTTCCAGTGAACACCCAGGACTGATTCCCTTTAGGATGAGCTGGTTGGATCTCCATGCAGTCCAAGGGACTCTCAAGAGTCTTCTCCAACACCACAGTTCAAAAGCATCAATTCTTTGGCGCTCAACTTTCTTCACAGTCCAACTCTCACATCCATACATGACCACTGGAAGAACCATAGCCTTGACTAGATGGACCTTTGTTGGCAAAGTAATGTCTCTGCCTTTTAATATGCTATCTAGGTTGGTCATAACTTTCCTTCCAAGGAGTAAGCGTCTTTTAATTTCATGGCTGCAATCACCATCTGCAGTGATTTTGGAGCCCCCCAAAATGAAGTCAGCCACTGTTTCCACTGTTTCCCCATCTATTTCCCATGAGGTGATGGGACCAGATGCCATGATCTTAGTTTTCTGAATGTTGAGCTTTAAGCCAACTGTTTCACTCTCCTCTTTCACTCTCATCAAGAGGCTTTTTAGTTCCTCTTCACTTTCTGCCATAAAGGTGGTGTCATCTGCATATATGAGGTTATTGATATTTCTCCCAGCAATCTTGATTCCAGCTTGTGCTTCTTCTAGCCCAGCATTTCTCATGATGTACTCTGCATATAAGTTAAATAAGCAGGGTGACAATATACAGCCTTGACATACCCCCTTTCCCATTTGGAACCAGTCTGTTGTTCCATGTCCAGTTTCTAACTATTGCTTCCTGACCTGCATACAGATTTCTCAGGAGGCAGGTCAGGTGGTCTGGTATTCCCATCTCTTTCAGAATTTTCCACAGTTTACTGTGATCCACACAGTCCAAGGTTTTGGCATAGTCAATAAAGCAGAAATAGATGTTTTTCTGGAACTCTCTTGCTTTTTCGATAATCCCATGGATGTTGGCAATTTGTTCTCTGGTTCCTCTGCCTTTTCGAAAACCAGCTTTAACATCTGGAAGTTCATGGTTCACGTATTGCTGAAGCCTGGCTTGGAGAATTTTGAACATTACTAGCGTGTCAGATGAGTGCAATCGTGCAGTAGTTTGAGCATTCTTGGCATGTAAGTAAGTAAGTAAGTAAGTAACGTTGCTCAGTCGTGTCCGACTCTATGTAGTAGTGTCTATATGTCAGGGATACTCTCTCAATTCATCTCAGCTTCCCTCTGCCCCTCTACCATGTCCACAAGTCTCATCTGTCATCCATGTCTCTTCATGTCCTGCAAATAGGTCTATCTTGCCTCTGGGTGACCAGGAGATGGTAGCCGCTCTGACCACATTTCCTGGCTACTAACAGTAAAAATCTTTCCTATGTCTTTCTTGCTTTCATTCTTGCTTTTTTAGAAGGAAATTTGATAAGGATATGAATTTGGCCATAACTTCTGAGGACCACAGGCTTTCTCCTTGAGTGATTGGGTTAGTAATCCTCATGTTCTATGTCTTTATGGGGCCGATTGGTAGATAGGTGTTTGACTCAGATGGTGGTTTTTTGGACCTTTAGCCCTTTAAAACTGATGACAACCAGAAGCATGCTTCTCCAGACTTCAGAGCAATGATAATACAGAATCCTTTGTAATTATAAGTCTTATATCTCATAGGAGATGAATGCTACTATTTTGCTGTATTGTGAAAATACCGGGGAGACCACCCCTTCATTTGACTCTTGAGGAAGATCTTTAGAAAGGTCTACTGTGTGTCTTTGGAAGTAGGGTCACCAGGACACTTGAGGCACCAACCCAAGCTGGGATTTCTGCTGATTTAGGTCGTTGATCCATTTTACTCCAGTGAAGGGATTCATCCCCACCAGCTGGGGTTTCACACAGACACATCAAGTTCTGGGAGTGGCTACATGGTACAAGTCTTGGGTCTGTCCTTTAATACAGAGTCCCCAACCTCCAGGCTGCAGACTGGTACTTCCTGTCAGATCTGTGGTGGTATTAGATTAAAAATAAAGGACACAATAAATGAAATGCACTTGAATCAGCCCCAAACCATCCCCCCATCCCCAGTCCATGGGAAAATTGTCTTCCACAAAACTGGTCCCCAGTGCCAAAAAGGTTGGGGGCATCTGAAGGCTAATATATACATTTTAAATTTCATTTATTTTGTATTTTGGCTGTGCTGGGTCTTCATTGCTGTGTAGGTTTTTCTCTAGTTGCAGAGACTGGGAACTATTCTCTAATTGTGGTGTGTATTCTTCTTGCAGTGGAGCAAAGACTCTAGAGCTTGCAGGTTTTAATAATTGTGGCCCCTGGGCTCAGCAATTGTGCCTTCTGGGCTCTAGATGTGGGCTCAATAATTATGGCACATGGGCTTAGTTGCTCCGTGTCATGTGGGGTCTTCCCAGACCAGGGATTGAACCTGTATCTCCTGCATTGGTAAGCGGATTCTTTACCAGTGAGCCACCAGGGAGGCCCTAATACACACATTTTATATAACAAATAAAATTCAAATTGTCTCAGAACTATGACTATACATGAAAGATAAGAGTGAATTTGTGTAAAACCAGTCCTCCTACAAGCTTCTTTGTTAAAAGAACTGCCTCCTGCCAAGACCATGGAAACCAGGCATAGCTTCTTGCTGATACTGTTGGTCAGCCACTAGGCTTAGACCACAGCTCCCCCATCATGCCGGGGCAGGGCTGGTGCTTTCCTCAGCAGATTCCTGACATGATGAATCCTGCTGCCAGCTTCCTATGTCTTACGTCTGCAATATTAAGGCTTGTGATGAAGCCTTGTATTTATCTTCCGCCTAGGCTGAGCTGGCAATCTATGGCTGGAGACAAAATTCTGCCATAGCTTACAGTTCTCTTAAGGTCCTCAGCAGGACAAATCTGGGAGGTGCCTGTCTTTCAGAGTCAGCTGTCTGGCCCTGTTAGATGGCTGTGAGCTCCCTAAGAGAGTGGTGGGGTGCGGGAGACCCGTATACCTGCTGCTGACCCTGAATCTGCGAGCCTTCCCCCAAGGAACACGATCACATGCATGCCCTGTTTGAATGCTGCCCATGTTTGCACAGTGTTCCTAAGGGTGCTTTGCATCTTTGATGTATGCAGTTTTGCTGAGACAAATACACACAGTGAGCAGTTTCCTGAAAATGAGACAGTTTGTTCAATTCATTCTACAAATGGGGGAGTATCTGCCCACTGTGTAATAGAGAATATATTGGATTGTCTTATGGTTATAACACATCCTGTTTTCTGTCTTGCAGGGGGAATAAGATCTATACCCTAACGATGCTAATGAAACATACGCGTGGAAAGAAAAAATATAAAAGGCATTCTGGGAGTTATAGAGGGGAAAGAAATGACTTCTCCTGCAAGGATTTTTGATGGCTTTGAGAATAAGTATAACTGAAGTGTTGAAAGATCAACTAAATGGCTTTCTATCTGGGACTGGAAAAGCAAGGGGGGATAGAGTAGAAAATGAATTTGGCTAGATGAGAATGCTTACAGGAGGAATAGTGGAAAATTGAAAGACAAGTTATATCAAGAGTACAGAAGGCCTTCAATGCCAGGCTAAATAATGTGAGTATTACTGAAATTAGTCCCCAGGAAGTGTAACCTGGCAATAGTGTTTGAAAGGTTTTGGCATAGAAAGACACATTACAGGACTGACAGAATCTGGGTGAACGGTGCAAATTTGTCATGCCCCTTGGATTGAATAATATACAAATTGGGATATAAAATCCCATTTACAGAGGAGGAGATGAGAAGCATTGTTAAGCATAACTCATCTACTCGTTACTAGAGCTAGTAATCATATTACTGGGGTCCTGGCAGGAAAACATAACAAAGGCCATTATCAGAGCTAATGGAACTAAGTGTATAAACATATTAAACATATTGGTGTACCTTGGTAAGCTGTCTTGACTTTGTGTTTGTACCTTTTCAACTTGTGGTTTTGAATATTTAGATAATAAAGTAGGTCAACAAACTTGCTTGAAACCTCTGGCCCTGGTGAATGGACATTCATTACAATATAACATCTTCCTTTGCCATTTTAGTTATTATTACTCACATGATTACATCCAAAAAGGATTATGATTAAAGAGAAACAATATTTTTTTTAGAATTTCTTTTGGGGGGTTGCACTGCACAGCATGTGCGATCTTAGTTCCCTGACCAGGTTGAATCCACACTCCTTGCATTGAAAGTGCAAAATCTTAACCACCGGGCCACCAGGGAAGTCTGGCAAACAAACTATTAAAGACAGGGCAAAGAGTCGATGACGATTAAGATGGTTCAGAACAACGTTTCTCCTTATGTTTTCAGGAAGCCAAGTAAATATTGTTACGATAAAGTACAACCCTCAGTAGCAGACTGTTTGGAGAAAAATTCATTTTCTTTACACTAAGTGCTGTGAGAAATATACTGCTCATTATAAAAAGAACATTGAATAAAACATGAATAATGTTGTCAATCTGAGCTTCACAGAAGGTAAAATGGTTCTTTATGCAGTCACTTCACATAATAACCTTTAAGAAAAATCAGAAAGGAAAAATGAATTACAATTCTGTGAAGCCACTTCTGTGGTAAATTACAGTAATTAGTTCAGATGTAGATTCTCTGATATGATTTAGTAAATGAATGAAGCTTAAGGATCCTAGCAGTGCTTCTCAAAATGTAATCTTCACCATCTTTTGTGTTGTCTGTTGAACAAGGACTTCAGTCTTATAGTCAGCATTGCTGGAACCTCAGAAATACACATTTTTAATATAACTCCCAGTGAGTGTGTATATGTGTATTTTCACAGAAAATACAGAATTTGAGAACCACTGCAGACTATTTTTTTGGGCTCCAAAATCACTGCAGATGGTGACTGCAGCCATGAAATTAAAAGATGCTTGCTCCTTGGAAGAAAAGTTATGACCAATCTAGACAGCATATTAAAAAGCAGAGACATTACTTTGCCAACAAAAGTCCGTCTAGTCAAAGCTATGGTTTTTCCAGTAGTCATGTATAAATGTGAGAGTTGGACTATAAAGAAAGCTGAGCACCAAATAATTGATGCTTTTGAAGTCTGGTGTTGGAGAAGACTCTTGAGAGTCCCTTGGACTGCAAGGAGATCCAACCAGTCCATCCTAAAGGGAATCAGTCCTGAATATTCATTGGAAGGACTGATGCTGAAGCTGAAACTCCAATACCTTGGCCAGCTGATGCAAAGAGCTGACTCATTTGAAAAGTCCCTGATGCTGGGAAAGATTGAAGGTGGGAGGAGAAGGGGACGACAAAGGATAAGATGTTTGGATGCTGTCACCGGCTCAATGGACATGAGTTTGTAAACTCCAGGAGTTCGTGATGGACAAGGAGGTCTGGTGTGCTGCAGTCCATGGGATCGCAAGGAGTTGGACATGACTGAGGGTCTGAATTGAACTGAACTGATCTCGAAAAACAACTGAATAGCTGTCTGTTAATATCTCTTGAATGTGCATTTTCACAATTGGGGTTTTGTCAGGAAACACAAATCAGTAGCTTCATCAAAAGCTAATAAGTTTCTAAAACTCAGATACTATATTTCTGACCAAGAGCAGATCTATATTTTTTGGATGGGAAAGCTGGCTGTGTGTTATGAAGAGTATGCTTGCCCAGATGGACACCATCTTTCTGCAATTAATTGGTGGCTTCTGGGGCTTTCCTACCATGAGTTACATCATAGACTTCTCAGCTAGGAGTGACATAGAAATAAATGAGATTTGCCTTACCTCACATGTTCCCAGATTTGAATTAATTAAAGATGGAAGAAAATCTGATTTTGCCAGAGAGTAGCAGTTGATAGCATGGGCAACCTAATGCACATATGACCCATTCTTTATTTAAAAATGTGTAGATAAATAAAGGAGCCAATAAAATTTGCATGCAGAAGCGTTTTCATCTAATTGTAGTCTCTCTCGAAAGAATAGTGTCCTACTTTGCTACCATGGGTAGCACTATCCAACCTGGCAGCATCTTTGTATGAAATCCACAGAGAAGGCAGTCTGGGCGAGCTTCCCCACTGTCTGCATTGAAAAGTTATCAGCTTTCCAGAGGAGCCCAGGGCACTGGCTTCCCTCTCTGGAAACCATGTCATGCTATCTGAGGACAGTTTTAACTTGTTCCTGGCTGAGAAAGAACAAGAGGGTTTCATTACACAATCTTGAGGTTTACAGACAGGAGATGTGTAGACACAAAAGGACTATTATTTTCTGTTACAACTGGGGATGATGCTTAGCCTTGCTTACTTCATTTATTTGGGTTAAGCTGATTTCTCTCATATCCAGACGTTGCTCAAAATCAGTATTTATTGTTTGAACAGAAATACCCTAAAATTTTTGATAAAATTTAGCTAGCATTTGATCTGTTTAGTCATTATGGATACAAAGTTACTTTTCTGTTTCTTTGCAAGAGAATATGATTAACTGTTTGTGCACCATGATTTAAATAGGTACATGGCTCAGGCAATTCATATGTAATTTGTTTCCATCAAAGACATGCACATAAGATATTAATAAGTGCATTCTATTTCCCTAGGTGTAATGAAAAAGTAATTTCGGTATTCTAAATTGATTGCTAATGCTCTAGTGAAAAATTAACCCTTTCTGCATGAGTAGTATCAGGCTGAACAAATATGAAACAGTATTTTTCTTTCATAGTTTATACATTTGTCAGATATTTGTCTTATCTTTTTACATGTCAGTAACAATAGTATGTAAGGAATTTTTATATTCTTCTTGGAACAAGGCAGTATTCCTTTTTCTCCCCCTGGGAATTAGGAAAGCTGTCATTTATTTTCTAGGCCAGGGGTCTCCAACCTCTGAGATCTAATGCCTGACGATCTGAGGTGAAGCTGATGTAATAATAACAGAAATAAAGTACATAATAATAAATGTAATATGCTTGAATCATCCTGAAGCCATTCCTCCTTCCACCATGGAAAAACTATCCTTCCACGAAACCAGTCCCTGGTACCTTAAAAATTTGGGGACCACTGTTCTAAGGTATTAATTCTAATGCTCTCCTATTGCTTGCATCTTTCTATGTTGAGTACAGAGTTGTAAAATTGTTTGTGCCCTGACTTAAGTCTGCACTGTCTCTGATTTAAAATCTAAATGAATGTTGCCATCATTTATCATCTGTGATGTTTTTATTGTCATGCATAAATAAATAAAGCCTCATATTAAACAGACAAGCAAGATATACATGGTAGAATCAGTAAATACTTTCAGAAGCCCAATTTAAAGTAGAATAGATTCAGTTTTAAGCAAGATAACCCCCAACATATCAGGCACTTGCACCAGGGAAAAAAGTGCTTTTGCTTGTGGCATTTTGCAGTAGTCAAAGTTATTGTCTTTGGTCTTTGATACTCTTGAGATTAAAAAAGAAAAAAAGACCAGTAAAATTGACATTAAAGAACAAAGCCTAGGATAGTTAAGGATCTGGTTGACAAACCTAGCAGTTAAGAGCTAGGGGCCTGAAAGTTGAATGTGGGCCACAACTTACAAGCTGCATGACCTTGAGGAAAGTTATTGAACTATTTTCCTTTCTTAAGTAGTCATTTTTTTCATTGGTAGAATTGGGCCTTAATGTTGTGAGGAGTAAATGAGATGGTCCTTGTACGTTTGTAAATGAAGAAAGGACTTAGATTCAAAGTGAGTAAAAAGATGAAATTACTGGCACACATAACCAAGGGTAGAGAAGGGAGTATTGAGCTGGGTCTTAGGAAAGCACAGGGTTATGAGGTATATGCTCAAACACTACCAGACCCCCTCTCTTGCTCCCTGCTTCTTTCTTTGTGTATGTGGCTCTGAGAGGTGAAGGTTGCAATCATCGCATCCCTAGGGCTCGCGTTTTTACAGTTTTGCTGTTAAGAGAGAAGAAAGCTTCCTTTGTTCTGTGTCCAGATTGGAAAATACTGGAGAGTGTTCCAATTGCTTGGGCCTTTAGCCAATTTCTGAATCGTTTTCTTTTTATATGTGATAAGGTCCACTACCAAGCTTGGCCAGTGTAGCTCAGTGGTCATGCCTTTCTATAGACTCTCAGCATCCCAAGACTGGCACATCCACCACAAACATAATTAGAAAAGCATTTTTCAAAGGGAAGTGGAGAGGAGTCAACCTAAACTTAGAAGGAAATCCGACAGTAGCATCTGGTACAGTAGGTAAAAGCTAGTGTCCGGTGTGGGGAAGCTACCGACGCACAGTGTGTTTCTTTTGTGGTTTTGTTGTTGCTTTTATTGTTTAAGTGACAGAATCCTCTTCTGTTTCCTTTCTAAAATAGATTGTGTTCTTTTTGCTATAGACTTCTGATCCCAGGGAAAGTACTGCCAACAGCGGGCAAAATTGCCAAGTCAATAAATTCTCTTCTTGAGTTTCTTTGTTCTCTCTCTGCCAGGGATCACTCACACGGGCCTGCCTCCCTTTGAATGACTCAGATGTCAAAATTACTTCTCCCACCATCTAGTTTTGATAAAACCACTCACATCCAAATAGGATGAATCCCACTAGCCTTCAGTAAGGTTATGTTGTTTTCAACAAAGAAGCTTCACATCTTAACCAATCTTTAGCTAAGGGTGTGTGTCTGAATTTGGAAGGTTAGCAGTGAGTGTGGAGACCGTCCATGTCTTTTGCCCGCAGGGCTCCCTGCCTCTCCTCCACAACACTGATTTTGTGTGTTGTGTTTCCCAACACAACACTCCACCTTTGCCTTTTCTCACCCAGTACTCCTTCCGCTACACCCTCCAGGGATCTTAGCAGCTTAACTCATCTGCTGAAAAACAAGTCACACTCTCATAGGAAATATATTAATATTTTTCAGGAGCCCTGAAATGGCATTTGAAACATATCATACAGAGAGGAATAACTTAAATTAAGTTCAAACTACTTGTGGGTAGTGATAATAGAAGTGAAATTCCAAGCCTTAAATGGGGAAAGGCAAACAAAAGAAGTCATTCCTTTCCCCATAGATGGATACATACTCTATTGCTGGCAATGTTACACTTCCGGACTACAAAGACCCCAGCTTTGGCTCTGGGTTCATCTGCAAGGAAATGATAATTTTGAGAGGGGAAGACAGAAATACTGCATGCATAGGAAGAGAGAGCATATAGAGTGAGAGAGAAGACTTCACTTAAATATTGCAGCTATGAACCGATGGTGAAGTTTAGGAATTTTGTCACAGCTGGGAAATCTAGAAGAGACCCCTTCTCCTTTTTTTCGTGTGTATTGATAATTAAACAGATGAATGTGAGATTTCTGTACTAGCTGGAATTTTGGCCTGTGAATATTGTTAGGGAGTGTCTTTGTTTCTCAAACTTCCTTTTCAGATAATTTCACTTTCAGTAAGCTGAGTCACTGATGATCGCAAGGAAATAAGTGCTAAAACCTGGGAAGGTCAGCTGAAGTGAAACAGTCATTTAAAGACACTATCTCCTAGACTACCAGATGCTTTTGACAACACTATGTGAGTATATCTCACAAAAGTATCGATAGCAAAACTTGCTTGTAGGTCAAAAGCTATTCTAAACTTGTGTTACTTTCAGTTGAAGGTTAGATTGTTGAGGGGCCTCTAGACTCGCAGGTTTGGCTTTGGACTGAAATAGTGGGATGATTGAAACCAGTGAGATGGTTGGCTATCTTTGGCTTGAAGATGAGTGTCTATCAAATGCCCTTTTCAATGAAACCACCACTGTGTTAGGTCTACAGAGGATGAGCCCTTACATGGGAAACTTTGTGGTCTGAGAGGACAAAGGCAGTCAAGCCCAGTGGCTGTGAATTTTTTTCACGTCTGAGTCTTTGACCAGGTCCTTTGGCTAGAAAGTTTGATAGAGCTGTCCCTCATTTTCGAGTCAAACTCTTGTGGTTGTTTTATGTGACTTGTGTTAATGTCTAACTCTGCCCGAGTAGATACCATACAATACCCATTTAGAAATGTAGGCTAGAAATACCATTTATTTTCTCAGGAAACATGATCCTTAGGGGAAGAAAAAATTAAATGAACTCATTTGTAACTTTGTAGTGATGGACATGGTAAGGATGTTAGTGTTGAAGCATAGTGTTGAAAAAACATTTTTCTTTCAGATGATTATGATCATTAAGTTTATAATCCTTGATAGTTACATCAAACTCAACAGTTTCACATCATTCTGATAATATATTCTTGCTGGATCCGCATTCCTATCTGATGTCTTTTACTCATTTTTTTTTCTTTCTTTGTTATGAAGGGAAGGAAAAAAAGGCAGTAGATCATAGACTGAATGGTATAAAAGTGCTTTGTAGTTTCTTTGACAGAAATTCATCGAGATGTGAGGACAGCGGGTTTATCTTACAAGAAGACTGCTGTAGTCCAGCATCAAAGACGTGAATAACTCACACCTGGACATGATGTGACACAGCAGCTCACTGGTGACAAATGAACTTATCAGAGGTTGATGTGATGGATATAATGTGTAGAGCCTTCCAGGAGATCTTCAATAAATTATGTACATCCCATGTGCTCAATTTCCCAAATAGAAGCATGTTTATGGATAGTGTATTCTAGTTCATGTATTCCAAGCCAAGATGGAACTCTCAAGTTTACATAGGCTTAATAGACTGGTTCCAAATAGGAAAAGGAGTACATCAAGGCTGTATTGTCACCCTGCTTATTTAACTTATATGCAGAGTACATCATGCGAAACTCTGGGCTGGAAGAAGCACAAGCTGGAATCAAGATTGCAAGGAGAAATATCAATAACCTCAGATATGCAGATGACACCACCCTTATGGAAGAAAGTGAAGAGGAACTAAAAAGCCTCTTGATGAAAGTGAAAGAGGAGAGTGAAAAAGTTGGCTTAAAGCTCAACATTAAGAAAACTAAGATCATGGCATCTGGTCCCATCACCTCATGGGAAATAGATGGAGAAACAGTGGAAACAGTGTCAGACTTTATTTTTTTGGGCTCCAAAATGACTGCAGATGGTGATTGCAGCCATGAAATTAAAAGACGCTTACTCCTTGGAAGGAAAGTTATGACCAACTTAGATAGCATATTAAAAAGCAGAGACATTACTTTGCCAACAAAGGTCCGTCTAGTCAAGGCTATGGTTTTTCCGGTGGTCATGTATGGATGTGAGAGTTGGACTGTGAAGAAAGTTGAGTGTGGAAGAATTGATGCTGTTGAACTGTGGTGTTGGAGAAGACTCTTGAGAGTCCCTTGGACTGCACAGAGATTCAACTAGTCCATCCTAAAGGAGATCGGTGCTGGGTGTTCATTGGAAGGACTGATGCTGAAGCTGAAACTCCAATACTTTGGCCACCTCATGCGAAGAGTTGACTCATTGGGAAAGACCCTGATGCTGGGAGGGGTTAGGGGCAGGAGGAGAAGGGGGCGACAGAGGATGAGATGGCTGGATAGCGTCACCGACTTGATGGACATGAGTTTGAGTAAACTCCGGGAGTTGGTGATGGACAGGGAGGCCTGGTGTGCTGCGACTCATGGGGTCGCAAAGAGTCGGTCACAACTGAGCGACTGAACTGAACTGAACTGAATATCATAGAGGGGGTGAGGAATGTAACATATGGCTTTTTCTTATACTGTTCATGAAATGGTTGCAATCGTGGTGATGACTTTTTGAAAAGATTTATGTATTTATTTATGGCTGTGCTGGCTCTTTGTTGCTGTTCGATGGCTTTCTCTAGTTGCGGTGAGCAGGATCTACTTTCTAGTTGCAGTGCACAGGCTTCTCATTGCCCTGGCTTCCTTCCCTTGTTGCGGAACACAAGCTTTAGGCGTGTGGGCTTCAGTAGTTGCAGCGTGCAGGCTAAGGAGTTGCGACTCCCAGGCTTAGTTGCTTCATGGCATGGGGGATCTTCCCAGATCAGGGTTTGAACCTGTGTCTCCTGAATCAGTAGTTGAATTCTTAGCCACAGGATCATGAGGGAAGCCCTGTGGTGATGAATTTTGTACATCACCTCTTTTATACAATGAGGGACTAAAGCAAGTATCAATACTACAGTTTTACTGATTAGAAAATCAGTTGATAATTTTCTTACAATTATGTATGATCTGAGATAAAAGAAGGAAAATGAATTTCTAGGTATATTGATTTCATGGGATTTTATTAAGCTTTAGAATGACGCAGAGGTTGGGAAGACATGCTATATTTAAAGACAAACAGCAAGGCATTGTGGGGCTTCCCAGGTGGCTAGTGGTAAAGAAACCATCTGCAAATGCAGGAGTTGTAGGAGATGCTGGTTCAATCCCTGGGTTGGGAAGGTTCCCTGGAGAAGGAAATGGCAACCTACTCCAGTTTTCTTGCCTGGGAAATCCCATGGACAGAGGAGCCTGGTGGGCTACAGTTCATGGGGTTGCAAGCAGTCGGACATGACTGAATGACTGAGCAAACCCACACACAAGCAAGGTGTTATGAGACAGGGATTGAATGCAGAGAAGAAAAGTGAGCTGTGGTTGGGTCATTTTGATGAAATTTTCTATATTTTTTCCTTGTGTATAAATTAAGGGAATTTTCAACTCTATTTTTTTTTAAAGAATAAAAATCAATTAAAAAATATTTCTTCCTTTTATTTGTGCTAAACCACAAGTATGGAGAAGGGCAGTCTTAAATTAGAAAAGGGAAGGCTTCAATGATCCTGAACTGAATTAAAAAGAGAATTGGGGGTGGTACTGGTGAAGCAAAAAGAGATCTTTGCAGAAAGAGATCTCAGAAGGTATATGTTTAAGGTACCTTGAGCAAAATATTGCTTATAGATTCTGTGTTGTATCTAAAAAGAGAAGTGGCAGCACTACTCTCCTTCACTTTGTTTCTCCATCTTTAAAGCCTAATTTGAAAACAGTTTATGCAGTATAACCAGGAGGCTATTTCGGGACATGAATGGTCTAGTGTTGAAAAATACAAACATATATCCTGAGTAGGTCAGGAATTACATGATCAGAACATGGTGTAAAGGAACCTGAAAATCTTGCTGCATGTAATTTTAAACTGATGTACATTTATCACAAAATAAAAATGTAAAATGTTGTATATGTGTATATATATATTTTTTTATGTGATTTCTGAGCAAATTCCTTGTTATTTTGTGTATTACTCCAATTTTCACATAAGAAAAGTTGTTTGCATCAGTTTTAAACATTGTTAAGTTTTTAATTTTAAATATCTGAAGAGGTTTTTTTTTTCTTTAATACACTTTGGGAATACTTATTTTCGTATTGACTATAGATATGAACTTTGTAACAAAGTTACATAAGAATCTCATCTTGCTGGTAAAATATTTATAAGAAGGATTACTCAGTGCCATAGGCCATAGTTTATATAGAGTGTAAGAATACTGAAAAATATGTGGAATATAAAAAAACAAAAATAAGAGTACATATATTTGACTACACAATCTCTAGTATAAATATACTATAGGTATATAGAATACTGAGGCTTCCCTGGTAGCTCAGCTGGTAAAGAATCTGCCTGCAATGCAAGAGATCCCGGTTCAGTTCCTGGGTTGGGAAGATCTGTTGCAGAAGGGATAGGCTACCCACTCCGGTATTCTTGGGCGTCCCTGGTGGTTCAGCCGGTAAAGCATCTGCCTGCAATGCAGGAGACCTGGTTCAGTCCCTGGGTTGCGAAGATCCCCTGGAGAAGGAACTGGTTATCCACTCCAGGATTCTGGCCTGGAGAATTCCATAGACTGTATAGTCCATGGGGTCACAAAGAGTCAGACACAAGTGAGCGACTTTCACGTTCATATAGTGTACTATATTTCTATAAATATAACAGTGTAGAGAATATTCCCACAGAGTAGCTAACCATTAGTATGTGGATGGCTTTCCTGTGGCTCAGACAGTAGAGAATGTGCTTGCAATGCAGGAGATCCAGATTCAATCCCTGGGTCGGGAAGGTCCCCTAGAGAAGGGAATGGCTACCCACTCCAGTATTCTTGCCTCGGAAATCCCATGGATGGACCCTGGTGGGCTACTGTTCAAAATGTGGGGCACTTGGGGGATTTCTTAACAAGGAAATGTAAACTCAAAGTGAAAGATAAGGCTGCTGTTTGCTGGTCTTGAGAGGCATCCTGTTATTAGGCCTGTCAACAGTTGCTTCATTCGCCTAAAGCACTTAGATTAACAGTGGCATGGTATATGTACACAAACTGGAAAATGTGGTTATTTTTCAAAATGAATAATTGTATGTGAAAAAAGAGAAAAAGAGCTTCAAAAATAAATAGATCATCATATTTCTTTTTTCCCTCAAAGCCATATCCAGTCAGAACCAGAATATGACTTGTAAGAATACTCCAAATGGTTCATGAAATGCAACAAATGGACAAAACTCCTACTTAATAGATGTATTTTAAAAAGTAATTCTATGAACACTGATTCCCAGTTGTCATGTCATGTAGATTTCTCTTGCTTTTGATAATTCTATTCAGAATTTAATCCACAGAAAAGAGGTGTGCAGATAAGTAATGTTATTTTACATTTCTAAAATATTCTTGTAGAATTTTGGACCACAAAAAGTAATCTGTGAAATGGAAGCAGCAATATCCAAGACAGATATTGGTCATATAAAAAATATAGTCCTTGGTCTTACACAATCTAATATCTAAATATTCTGTTAAGCAATGTAGGATTGTATTTAATGTACTCATTTCTTCTTTTATGCAAAAGAGATTAGTAAATATTGGACCTTTGTAGGTTTTTGCATTAAATTTTAACTTTGAAAGATACTGTTTAACAAAGATAATGAGAAAATATATATTAAAATCATTTCTTACATACCAAATTGATGAGAAATAAATTCTGAGAAGAACAATTTTTGACTGTATGGAGCAAAATGAACTCTCATATTCAGGTTAAAAATAAATAACCTTTGGAATTCCTTTGGTATCTCTAATTTTCTTGAAGAGATTTCTCGTCTTTCCCATTCTATTGTTTTCCTCGATTTCTTTGCATTGATCACTGAGGAAGGCTTTCTTATCTCTCCTTGCTATTCTTTGGAACCCTGAATTCAGATGGGTATATCCTTCCTTTTCTCCTTCGCCTTTAGCTTCTCTTCTTTTCACAGCTATTTGTAAGGCCTCCTAGATAGCCATTTTGCCTTTTTGCATTTCTTTTTCTTGGGGATGATTTTGATCACTGCCTCCTGTACAATGTTACGAACCTCTGTCCATAGTTCTTCAGTCACTCTCTCTATGAGATCTAATCCCTTGAATCTATTTCTCACTTCCACTGTATAATCATAAGGGATTTGATTTAGGTCATACCTCAATGGCCTAGTGGCTTTCCCTACTTTCTTTAAGTCTGAATTTGGCAGTAAAGAGTTCATGATCTGAACCAGTCAGCTCCCAGTTTTGTTTTTGCTGACTGCATAGAACTTATCCATCTTCAGTTGCAGAGAGTTTAATCAGTCTGATTTTGGTATTGGCCATCTGGTGATGTCCATGTGTAGAGTCATCGCTTGTGTCGTTGGAAGAGGTTGTTTGCTATGACCAGTGCATTCTCTTGGTAAAACTCTGTTAGCCTTTTCCCTGCTTCATTTTGTACTCCAAGGCCAAACTTGCCTGTTACTCTAAGTGTCTCTTGACTTCCTGCTTTTTCATTCCAGTCTCCTATGATGAAAAGGACATCTTTTTTTGATGTTAGTTCTAGAAGGTCTTGTAGGTCTTCATAGAACCATTCAACTTCAGCTTATTCGGTATCAGTGGTTGGGGCATAGACTTGGATTACTGTGATATTGAATGGTTTGCTTTGGAAATGAACAGAGATCATTCTGTTGTTTTTGAGATTGCACCCAAGTACTGCATTTTGGTCTCTTTTGTTGAGAAAATTAGAGATACCAAGGGAAGATTTCATGTAAAGATGGGCAGAGTAAAGTACTGAAATGGTATGAACCTAACAGAAGCAGCAGATATTAAGAAGAGGTGGCAAGAATACACAGAAGAAACATATAAAAAAGATCTTAATGACCCAGATAACCATGATCTCCAGGGGATCTTTCTGATCCAGGGATTGAACCCATGTCTCTTATGTCTCCTGCATTGGCAGGTGTTTCTTTACCACTAGCACCTGCTGGGAAGTCTGTTCCATATGTGAGAAATCATTTCAAAAGAGCTACTACCTCTGGGATGAGAGGTTGAAAGAATTAGCAAGTGGGAAATGTATCCACAAGCTTCGAAATATTTTGGTAGCTATTGCTTAAGCAAGGGGTGGGTACACATTTCCTTTTTCAGTTTATATTTGCATATTCTAGATGCTAATTTTTTAAGAAATTGAAATGAAAATGATGGTGTAAATATTTGCAATCAATATGTAAAAATGCTTTTCTTTGAAGATTCATGGCTGTGTTAAATGAATCTTTAATGCTAAAGAAAATCAGGGTGGGGAAAAGAGGAGTGAGACTGAATGAATGCTTAGTTGCTCAGTCATGTCTGACTCTTTGCAACCCCATGGACTGTAACCAGCCAGGCTTCTCTGTCCATGGGGATTTTCCAGGCAAGAATACTGGAGTGGATTGCCATGCCCTC
The DNA here is from genome assembly GCF_023699985.2 of Odocoileus virginianus. Classification (NCBI taxonomy): domain Eukaryota; kingdom Metazoa; phylum Chordata; class Mammalia; order Artiodactyla; family Cervidae; genus Odocoileus; species Odocoileus virginianus. The sequence continues at coordinate 91,399,465 of NC_069674.1, read as the reverse complement.
CTCCAGGGGATCTTCCCAACCCAGGGATGGAGCCCAGGTCTCCCATATTGCAGGCAGATTCTTTACCATCTGAGCTACCAGCGAAGCCCAAATATACTGGATTCGGTAGCCTGTCCCGTCTCCAGGGGATCTTCCTGACCCAGGAGTTGAACCAGGCTTGCCTGCATTGTAGGCAGATTCTTTACCAACTGAGCTACCAGGGAAGCTTGTGAGACTGAACAGGATACCCTAAATTGTTGATAGTGAGTTCTTCCAGGTAAGAGTCAGGAGTTTATAATAGTGTAAAGTGACTTTCATGTTTTGTTCTGGATAACTGTGAATTTTATGATTCTTTAGCACAATATGTTCATGTATTACATAACTAAAAAGAAGAGGAAGAAGATACACAATATTCTTAGTATATCTAAAATACATTTGTTTTTTTCTCAGCCATATCTGACCTTCTGAATAAAAAGTCATATTAAAAATTATTCTGAACATTAATGCTTTTTAGCTTCAGGAAATGTGAAGTTCCATATATAATTATTTGTAAAAGCTTCATATTTTGGTGTGATGAATAAAACAGTTTAAAATAATGGACTAACTTTAAGCCTTCACTACATTTCAGAGAATTTATAGCCTTTGAAATATCTCCTGTAATTGTAAAGGAAGCATTTCATTACTTTCTCAGTTGATTAGATTTGATTCATGAAGTGCTGCTACATTTTCTTTAAAAAGTGGAAATGATTATTGGTATTCTTCATTTTCACTTGTTATGTTTAATTTTTGAACTAGCCACAATGTTGTCCAAATCATGTAAGTAGAATCAAGCAAGTAAATAAAGTAGTGTGTGTTATTTATTGTTGTTAAAACTTCAGGTGAATTTAAGGAATAGCTTAACATTAGTTATAATTTAAGTGAAAATAGTTGTTATTAAAAAGTACATTTAAACATTTTTCCAAGACAGATTGTTAGATAATCATGTTTTGAGTACAACAGATACTTTGCAATAAGTAAACTGACAGGATTTTGAAATATTTTTCCCATTCACAATTTTAGAAATAGAAATTATGAGTCATATGTCAAAAATAGGTGGATGTTACACTATAAGATCTCTCTTAATGCTCTGTGACAATCTGGAGGCATAGAGTGTGGAGGGAGATGGGAGGGGTTTCAGGATGGAGACAACATATGTATAACTATGGCTGATCCATATTGATGTATGGAAAAAACCCTCACAATACTGTAATTATCCTCCAATTAAGTAAATTAATTTAAAAAAAGATCTCTTTTAAGCTTCAGACCCATATATACACATAAGTCACTGCTGCCGAATGAGCAGTCACAAAACTAAAAGGTCAGTGCAATCCTTGGAGGTCTGTGGATGACACAGACAGGTATAGACATGGGGATGCAGGAAGGGCAAGGGAAAGGTAACTCGCAGCTTTTTCCTTTGCTGAGGATCCGGTGGACTGGAGTAGGAACTGTGAGGACAGGTGACCAGTGCTGTGGAAAACATCCTTGATTGCTCTCCAGTCCAGGGAAGGATGGCAGAGCAGCACCTTTTTTGTTTCAAGTCCACTTGGGCCCTATTTAGGGTTCCACTACACCTCTAGACAAACAGCTTGGAGTCCCTGCTCTTAGTAATCAAATGTATGCAAAGATCGTAATCTTTCTTAGCCATATTCTACTTCTCTGTTAAAGGAGAAAGCAAAAGCTTTTCTTTTTCTTTCTTGGAGATGCAAGGGAATTCAATATTGGCGTTACCCATATTGTGCTTATTTTTGATAATTATAGCATAACACTGGACAACTTCACTCAAACATCTCAAAAAGCCTCAGAAATAACACACACCAAGTTGAGCTACCTTCTTCTCCACACCAGCCTATCACTTGTTTTTCTCTTTTGAAATGGCCCAGCCTTGGCCCAAGCTATTACCTTTTAGGAGGGTGAGCTTTACCCTAAACTTCTCCTCTTTCTCTCTCCTTATGTTGTTAGTTACAGTCTCTTTGATTCTGCCTTCTGGATAGTTTTTGATCTGACCAGCCCACTGCACAGCCCTAGTGCAGGCTACTGGCATTTTTCATCGGGACCAGTGCAGTCACCTCATGGTCCATTCCTCTGTCTCTGTTCTTGCACCTCTAATCCAATCTCTGCATCACAATTTTTGTCCAAGTGAAAATTGGAGGATGTAATGTGTTTCCTTAAAATGCTGAAACTCTTACAATGAAACCTGAGCTTTTTGACATGATTTAGAAGCCCCTAGATACTTCTTTCTTCTGGCTTCTCTTTCCTTAATTCCCAGTTACCTGGCCAGATCTGGCTCACCATTTAAGGTTCAAGTTGTGTTCCAGTTTTTCTTTGAGATACTTGTGTGTGTGTTAGTTACTCAGTTGTGTCCAACTCTTTGCGACCCCATGGACTGTAGCCTGCCAGGTTCCTCTGTCCAAGGGATTTCCCAGGCAAGAATACAGGGATGGGTTGCCATTTCCTACTCCAGGGCATCTTCCCAACCCAGCCCGGAGATTGAAGCCAGGTCTTCTGCTTTGCAGGCAGATTCTTTACCATCTGAGCCACCAGGGAAGTCCCAGTAATACATTGGTTTTTCAGTCATGTCTGACTCTTTGTGACCCTGTGGACTGTAGCCCACCAGGCTCCTCTGTCCATGGAATTCTCCAGGCAAGAATACTGGGGTGGGTAGCCATTCCCTTCTCCAGGGTATCTTCCCAACCCAGGGATTGATCCTAGGTCTCCTGCATTGCAGGCAAATTCTTTACTCTCTGAGTCACTAGGGATGTGTATTGAGATACTGGTTCATCCCTTACATTAGATTTGGATTGGCTGTGTGTTCAGCAATGGTGTTTGCTTTCTCGTGATAAGAATCAACAAATTTATGACCTCGGGATCTGTGAGTGTAGGAACTGTGCTGGTACTTTGTTCATTAACGTATCCCGGGTGCATAAGGTAGATGCTCAATAAGTATCTGCTAACTAGTGATAAAAATGAGCTGGTAAGATTATTTTGCCAGTCATTTCTGTTGTTGTACTAGTGTAGTAATGGTATTAGTTGCTCAGTTGTGTCTGACTCTGCCACCCCCTGGACTGTGGCACGCCAGGCTCCTCTGTCCTTGGGATTCTCCAGGCAAAAATACTGGAGTGGACTGCTATTCCCTTCTCCAGGGGATCTTCCCGACCCAGGAATCAAACCTGGGTTTCTTGCATTGCAGGCAGATTCTTTACCATCTGAGCTACAGGGAAGATCCTTCTGTTGTTGAAGTCTTCCCAATTAACCTCTATGACCTAGTCGTGCTGAATTTATTTCCAGTTTTCTAAAATCATGTGCTCTCTTGTCTCTGGTGCTTTACACTTGCTGTCCTCTTCCCAGGAAGTCTCTAACTCTGCCTATGTGTCCCCATAATGTCCTGTAATTTTCTTCCTCTGACGCTTATCAAACTGGATGGTAAGTTCCAGTGCACACATCTCTACCACCCACAGGCTTGTTCCCTGTGTGCATAAAAATGGTGTTTTCCAGCATCTGGTAGAGTACCAGCCTGTTTTTCACACCTAATCCGTATTTCTGATTGCAATAAATGAATGAGGAAATGAACTCATATATATGGAAAATAAGAAGAGAGTGCTTAAGACATGAAAATTACATGATGAAAAAGGTACTTATGTTATGATAAAGAAAGACCTGTTTAGAAAAAGTCTGGAAGGAAAAATTCAAAATGTCAGCATGCCTGGGTATGAGTGGTAGGAATGAGGTGATTTATTTTTCTACTTGTATTGCTAAGGTTTCTTTAATAGACAATATTAATTCATAGTATTTTGAAAAGTTGAAAAAGAACACAAATATGACTGGGGAATGTGCTGATATCTGTATACAATATCTGTCCTTTTCCACTGGGTTATTTCACTTAACAGAATTGTTGCAGGAAGGGGGACCCCTTCCAGGGCCCGAAACTGGGCTCTTGTCTAACACTCAGAAATGAATTGTCCGAGGAGACACATGTGCTGACAAAGCAAGAGATTTTATTGGGAAAGGGCGCCCGGGTGGAGAGCAGGAGGTGAGGGAACCCAGGAGAACTCCTCTCTCGCGTGGCTTGCAGTCTTGGGTTTTATGGTGATGGGATTAGTTTCCGGGTGGTCTTTGGTCAATCACTCTAATTCAGAGTCTTTCTTGGTGGTGCACGCATCACTCAGCCAAGATGGATGCTAGCGAGAGGGATTCTGGGAAGTAGATGGACACGCGGTGTCTCCTTCTGACCTTTCCCGGACTCTTCCGGTTGGTGGTGGCTTATTAGTTCCGGATTCCTTACCAGGATCTTCTGTCATAAAACAACTCATGTGGATGGTTACTAAAGGGCCTGGCCAGGGTGGGCGGTTTCAGTCAGTGTGCTTCCCCTAACAATGACTTCAAGATTCATCTGTGTTGTAGCATGTTTCAGAATAACCTTCCTTTTTAAGCTGGATGATATTTCACTATTTCTATGCCATATTTTCTTTATTCATTCAGTTAATGGACATTTGTGTTGTTTCCCACCTTCCAGCTATTATGAATAATACTGGTATGAAACTAGTATATAAACACCTGTTAGAATCTCTGCTTTCACGTTTTTGAGTATACATGTAAAAGTGGAGTTGCTGGATAATATGGTAATTCTATGTTTAATTTTGAATACACTGGTGCTTTCTAGAAACACACATATTTTTATTTTTACTCAACTTTACGGTCCTTGATGAATAATAGGATGTCTCAAAGTTAGATGAAAACATAAGATGACAAACCAAGTTCTACATTTGGATATTGCAATTTCATTTTTTCTTTATGAGTTTGAAATTATATCTGTCCTTGACTTGCACGAACAGGTAGTTAAACAACAAACAACCTTTTGTCAAACAGAAAGGTAGAAACATACTAAATTGCACAAGCAGAACTGACTCCCCTTCAGGCTGATCCATAAACTTAATGAAGGACACGTGCAAACTCAGCCAGGACCTCAACAAGTCTGTACAGTTCATCCTACCTGAACTGGGCTTAAAATATCTTTGTCTAACTCTGGGAGTTATTTGCTTGTGGATTCTTTTAAGAGCAATCTAAAATGAGAGTCATCTACTTACATAAAAGCCAAAATTTTGACATCTCAAGAGATACTTAGTTGTTCTTTTTTTTTTCCCCCTGCAGGGGTATTCTATGAGACATAAAGATGCAGATAAAAGTTTTCCAAGCTGTTAGAGTAGTTCTGCTTCCCAAGGTGCTTAAGTATTTCAGAAAATATGGTTATAAAGGTGTCAACTGGGATGCAAATTCTTATCCACTTGGGATCTATGACACTTAAATCAATGTTTGGTCTTTTTGTCTCTTGGGCTTTTATAATACAGTACAAATTATTGGCCAAGATCTAAATCCATCTCTTTATCTACTCCTATGGACTACATAGAATTTGGTTAAGCATAAGACAAACATTCTTCTCTTGAAAGTTAGCTCTAAGAATGACACAGTGATCACTGTTTATTTACAAATACGAAGTGGTATTTGCAAAAACAAAAAAAAAAAGCATTTTTTTTTAATCCACTTTAACTCTTTTGGAATTAATTACTTGTCCAATAAAGGAAAGCAGAAACTTAAGTGAACTTTGAAAGGAAAATGGCATTTTAAATCTGTACATTGCTTCTTTCATAATTTAAGTAATATTTAGACAGAATGTTGGCCACAGTAGGAAAAAACAACCCCTGAACTTTTAATTGCAAAAAATAGTTGTAGGGCTTCCCTGGTAGCTCGGGGGTAAAGAATCTGCCTGCCAATGCAGGAGACATGGGTTCGATCCCTGATCCAGGAAGATCCCACATGCTACAGAGCAACTAAATCTGTGCGCCACAGTTCTTGAGCGTGCACTCTAGAGGCCAGCAGTGGCACCTACTGAGCCCACATGCTGAAGCTACTGTGTGTGCCCTGAAGCCTGTGCTCTGCACCGAGCTGCCACCACAATGGGAAGCTCATGCACTGCAGCTAGAGGAGCCCCTGCTCACCACAACTGGTGCAAAGCCCATGCCAATGAAGACCCCAAGCAGCCTACGTAGATAGAGTCTTCACCAGAGTCTGGCCTGTGTGAGTCACTTGGGAAGATTCTGTCCTAGTCACCCTTTAAGTGTGAATAAAGACACCTGTCTCCCATACTTTAAACACTGGATGAGGGCTAAGTGAGTTAATGTAGGAAAAAATCCTGGGCAAGTAATTAAGCCCTATATAAATTTCAAGGCAGACTTGATGTTAGTTATGTAAACAACAGCTTGTTTTCCTTTCTTCATACGGATCTGTTGGCTTTGCCATGTTACTCTTGTCCAAGCAATAGTTAACCTAAACCTTGAAAAGAGACTTCAACTTGGAATATGAATCATAAAGTGTATGAGTGCAGAGGTATTCTCCATCTTTTTTAAGCTTGGAAATAGCTGTCATTTGGATAGTTTTAAGACATGTATGCCCTTGTTTTGGACCATCCCAGAAAGAGGTTGCCTTAGATTCTCCCTTCTCCCACTCTTTGTGTGGGGAGGTTGAAATGAAAGGCATGTTGAACTATTCTGGAATTTTGTGTAGATCTATATCTCAATAACAGGCAGCCTTATAAAAATAGCTTGCATGTTTATGGTGTTTTACATATTTTTGACCTTGAGCCTTAAGAAAATCTTTTAGATGTGTATGGTAGATGTTTTGTCCATTTTGCCAGTAAGAAAACCTGGACAAAAATGAACGAAATGACACCTCTAAGATCATAAAATTAATTGTTTTTGCTGTGCATGATGTTGGTGGAAAGAGGATTAGAATTCAAAGTCGCAAATAATATTTAAAAAAGAAGCTTCTTATTCAACACTCCATTTTACCTCCATAATTTTGCTATACTTTCAGGTATTTTTACTGTAGCTAAACTTTCCTTATCTAACTTGTTTCCATATCTGATGACTGTTTACCAGCAGTATTAAAGTTACCGCCTCAGAGAAAGATTCTCTCCCATGGGTGGGTACCCCTCCTACACGCACTTACTCTTTTAAGAAAGCGTTCATCACATTCCAATCTCTGTTGGTTTTCTTCTGCCTCCCCCACTGGTATGTTAAACTCTACTTCTTTTTTCTTTTTTTTTTTTTCAGTTGAACCATAGTTGATTTACAGTGTTGTGTTAATTTCTGCCACACAGCAAAGTGATTCAGTTATCCATATATACATATTCTTTTTTGGATTCTTTTCCACTATGATTTATCACAGGAGAAACTCTTGATTATTCACAGAACAAGGTGTATAGCAGACAAACGGATGAACTTTTCATGTTAGGAGAGATGATATAGATCTAATTGATTTTTAAGATCTACCTCTAGTTTCTATTAAGCTGTATCCAGTGAACTTTTCCTCATCTTCTTCACAGTACCTGAGTGTACTTGATCCTGAATGTCTAAATACTCACTATTGTTTCTAGTATTAATCTTAACATGGGCTGGAGATGTTTTTAAGGAGTCCTGGCCTTACTATCCGTATTTCAGCTTACCCATGCTATTTAGACTGGTTCCCATTTTATAATGCTGTAGGATGTTTCTCTTTTGGAAACTCAACCTGCAACATCAGTATGTGTACCCAAATCCTCACTTCTCTCTCCTTGCGCTGGAATCTTAGTCTTGGTAGGCTCATCTCCTCCTACCATAGTCTGTTATGATAAACTCCTTTTCACTGTTGTAAACTCTTTTCAATATCCTAAAATCCCTTTCATGTGAGTCTCCACTTGTGTATGGTACTTTTTCCTCTTATTGAAGCTGGGTAATCGTGTGCTTTGCCTTCCAAGGAAAGATTTTCTTCATGCTGATGACTTCCTTTCCTGTAGGTATTTCAAAAACTAATCTGTACATGGATTTTCTGTCACCAGGTTTTGCTTGCTCATTAACATATACTTGCTAATGTGTATTGAGTTTCTAGCATATCTCATGCTCCATTCCTCATGCTAACTTCTTGACTATCTTTGGCTAATGTATGAAAATAAGTAATAAATTGATTTTAATTTGTTATCAGTAGATGTCATTAACATATATTACATATAAATATTATCAGTATATTATGATCAAAAATAAATGATCTGAAATGTCAAAATTCAAACTTTATTTCCACGTGAATATTCTACAACTCATCTCCCAATCCTTAACTACATCCTTTGTCATCAAGAACTTCATTATCCCACCTCAATCCTTCAGCCTATTTCCTCTACCTTCCACCCACCCCAACCATAATAAATTCTTGTACAGCAGTAGTTCACTTATAAAGCATGGAGAATAAAACAATAACATATGTTTGGCAATAAGAGAGATAATATAAAAATGAAGGGGAAGTTTTTCCTCTTAGAATCTCCTTCATTTGTAGGTAAATGTGAGACCTCATTGAACATCAAAATTGATGCTAATAATACTTCCCTGGATGATTTAGATAAGTTGCATATTAGCTCTTCTCTCCCAACTACTCGAGTAGGATAAATGTGACAGTGTTATTAGGAATAGTTTAGTAGCTTGGTATACTACATTCAAAGAAATGTTGGTATGGCATTAAATTAATTTATAAAATATTTAGTATTCCAGTGTGTTCTATACATAGATTGATGAAACATGAATTAATATAAATTGCAAAGATACATTTTTATATATTGTCAACACCCCTATTAGTAATCTTAGAGAAACAATATGTTTATTTATAATTAACTTCAGTTTGCATTTCAATTTTAAAGTTTCATAAAAAAGCATTTTGTAACCTTTTTTTTTTCCTTTTAACCTATGGCTGATTGTTTTCCTGGGGAGTTCAGAATTCTGAGATATAAATTGGAGGTTCATTCTGTATAGTCATCATAATTTAACTTTGCCTCTCAAGGACAGAGTAATGTTTTTACACTAGGATAAAGTGGTTCAGTCATAAAGAATCCCCCTACCAAGCAGGAGACATGAGTTCAATCTCTGAGTCGGAGAGGTCCCCTTAGAGAAGGAAATGGCAACCCACTCTAGTATTCTTGCCTGGAAAATCCCATTAACAGAGATGCCTGGCCCGCTACAGTCCATGTTGTTGCAAAGTGTCATCTGAACTCCGTGACTAAACAACAACAATCTATGATATAATGGAGAAAAACACCAGTGTGATTTCTTTTTGTTGTTGTTGTTAATCCAATTTAATGACAACTATGGAAGGAGTTTTCAGCATGTGTCATGGACTTTAAGTGATCTTTGTGATTAATCCCCTTTACAAGGATATTTTCTGTTGCCAAGATAAATGGAATAGAAGTAAGCATGATATTATGCAAAATGATAGGTCTGCTTTTTCTTTGGATTAGTGGCAAGAACCAGTGGTATTTACTGACTTTTCTTCTTAATGGGTGGATGAAATCTGAAGCTGTGTAAATGAGATAATAAAGAAATTATAAGTCTATTTGCTCTTTAGTTTTAATTCTATTGGAAGACAAATAGACTTGGAAAGTTAAAACCCAGAAGAAGTAAATTCAGAAAAGAAACAAACTTTTAAGTCTCTCCTAAATACTTATATATGTTCCTATAAGATTCTCCACTCATTTCATAGAATGTTTAAAAATTATTTTAAATTAAGGAACCCTGAACTTGCCATTATGCCTATCTTGTTAAAATATTTTCTTAATATATTTATTTTTATAACAGTATAGAAATTTAAAACATTAACATTTTAATCTGTCAGTGATGTCTTTAAGCAATTTCTTCTCCTGCTGACAAATTAATCATTTGTTTCTAGACACTATAAACATTCTATAAATTTCTGTAAATTACCCCTCTAAAATGGTTTTCAAATTTTTACTCTAGCTGAAGTATATTTGGTTTGTTATTTAAGATAAATTTCTAAATTTTCTTTCCAAATGCTTATTTAATTATACTCCCTAAATTTAATTATACTGCCTAATAACTAAATTATATATTTAGTTATTTTAGAAATAATCCATTTAAACTGCCTTGTTTTGCACACATATGGGATCTTATTAGAACTTTTATTTTTGAAATTAAATGTTGCATGCATATAAAACAAAAGATATACATGAAGAGTGTAGAATAGTACTAACCCAAAAGCCTGTTTAAGGGAATTTTGAAGTCTCCAATGTGTCTGTCTATCTTTCCACCTTACCATCATGCTCCAGAAATTAATCATCCGCTTATTTTCTTGATAATTTCATGTCAGTGTTTTCCAGATATGCAATTTTTGAAATTTACCTAGAGTAGTAATATGTATTCTTTGGCGCTTGCTTTTTTAAAACATTATAAAGATTCTTTTATGTGAGATGAAAAACTGTAGTTCATTCATTTTCACTATACTAGGGAATTGCATGAATATTCCCAGCATGTACTTACCTTTGCTCTATCTTTGGGCATTTGGTTCTTTCAGTTCAGTTCAGTTCAGTCACTCAGTCGTGTTTGACTCCTTGCGACCCCATGAACCACAGCACGCCAGGCCTCCCTGTCCATCAACAACTCCCGGAGTCCACCCAAACCCATGTCCATTGAGTCGGTGATGCCATCCAGCCATCTCATCCTCTGTCGTCCCCTTCTCCTCCTGCCCTCAATCTTTCCCAGGATCAGGGTCTTTTCAAATTAGTCAGCTCTTCTCATCAGGTGGCCTAAGGATTGGAGTTTCAGCTTCAACATCGGTCCTTCCAATGAACACCCAGGACTGATCTCCTTTAGGATAGACTGGTTGGATCTCCTTGCAGTCCAAGGGACTCTCAAGAGTCCCTCAAGTCTCTCAAGAGTCTTCTCCAACACCACAGTTCAAAAGCATCAATTCTTCGAAACGCTCAGCTTTCTTTATAGTCCAACTCTCACATCTGTACATGACTACTGGAAAAACCATAGCCTTGACTAGACGGACCTTTGTTGACAAAGTAATGTCTCTGCTTTTTAATATGCTGTCTAGGTTGGTCATAACTTTCCTTCCAAGGAGTAAGTGTCTTTTAATTTCATGGCTGCAAAATTTGGTTTTTAGGATTTTGCAATTATATAACACTGCAATGAACATCATCTCTCCATTAGAAGTTTTTACTTACATAGAGCTCTTCTTGGAACTTGCGTTTGTTCAAATATCCATATTCTGTTTTTTTTTTTGCAGGTTTTAAAAAAATTAATTAATTTTAACTGGAGGCTAATTACTTTACAATATTGTGGTGATTTTTGCCATACATTGACATGGATCAGCCGCGGGTGTACGTGTGTCCCCCTCGTCCCACCTCCCTCCCCATCCCCTCCCTCTGGGTTTTCCAGTGCACCAGCTTTGAGTGCCCTGCTTCTTGCATTGAACTTGGACTGGTGATCTGTTTCACATATGGTAATATACATGTTTCAATGCTGTTCTCTCAAATCATCCCACCCTCGCCTTCTCGCACAGAGTCCAAAAGACAGCTCTATACATCTGTGTCTCTTTTTTTGTCTCACATATAGGATCATCATTACCATCTTTCTAAATTCCATATATATGCATTAATATACTGTATTGGTGTTTTTCTTTCTGACTTACCTCACTGTGTATAATGGGCTCCAGTTTCATTCACCTCATTAGAACTGACTCAAATGCATTCTTTCTAATAACTGAGTAATAGTCCATTGTCTATATGTACCACAGCTTTTTTAACCATTCATCTGCCAATGGACATATAGGTTGCTTCTCTGTACCAGTTATTGTAAACAGTGCTGTGATGAGTATTGGGTTACACGTGTCTCTTTCAATTCTGGCTTTCTCAGTGTGTATGCCCAGCAGTGGGATTGCTGGGTCATATGGCAGTTCTATTTCCAGTTTTTTAAGAAATCTCCACACTGTTTTCCATAGCGGCTGTACTAGTTTGCATTCCCACCAACAGTGTAAGAGGGTTCCCTTTTCTCCACACCCTCTCCAGCAGTTATTGTTTGTAGACTTCTTGATAGCAGCCATTCTGACCAGCCTGAGATGGTACCTCATTGTGGTTTTGATTTGCATTTCTCTGATAATGAGTGATTTTGAGCATCTTTTCACGTGTTTGTTAGCCATCTGTATGTCTTCTTTGGAGACATGTCTGTTTAGTTCTTTGGCCCATTTTTTGATTGGTAAATACCCATGTTTCTACTGAGCTTACCAGAATATCAATAGGCATTTTGGAAACAGCTAGAAAAGTTTAATACAAGTTATTATAAGCTATATGGCTATTATTTATTTTTAAATTTTTTTTAATTGGAGGATAATTGGTTTACAATGTTGTTGTAAACAACATTGTTGTAAGTGCTGGTTACTACTGTACAGCAGTGTGAATCAGCTATAAGTATACAATATCTCTTCCCTCTCGAAACTCCCTCCCACCCCGAGCCCCACTCAGTCCCACCACTCTCAGGCCTCAGAGAACACCAAACTGAGCTCCCCGGCCGTATGCTGGGGTTCCACTCGCTGTCTCTTTGCACATGGTGGTGTAAATATGTCAGCACCACTCTCTCAAGTTTGTCTCACCCTCTCCTTCCCTGGCTGTGTCCAGAAGTCAATTCTGTACGTCTCTCTATTCTTGCCCTGCAAATAGGTTCATTAGTACCATTTTTCTAGGTTCTGTATATATGCATTAACATACAATATTTGTTTTTCACTTTTTGATTTTTTTCACTCTGTGTAACAGGCTCTGGGTTCATCAACCTCACTGCAACTGAGTCAAGTTCATTCCTTTTTCTGTATGGCTATTATTTTAAATTCTGTCCAAAATGTTAGTATTAGAAGCATTGTATCTGACTTAAAAATCAAAAGAAACTTTAACCACCAAGAAGAGTAAATTGTGATAAAATTGAAAACTCCATGAAATAGTTAATAGAAAATTTGAGATACTTCTGTTTAAGTATTTTTTTTTTTTTTTATGATTTTTTTTTTTCCCCTGAATTTATTGCTGGGTTTCAAAACTAAGTCTAGAATGCTAATTAAATCAAGGTCTGATTACTTGCTTGTATTCCTTTCTTTTTGAAGACTCTATAAATTGCTTTTTAAAAATATTATATATATATATATATTTTATAAATTGTTTTTAAGATCTAGATTCAGTACCCCCAGATTAAGTCATTGGGAATAAAATATACTATTTAAAGATAATTTTCTCTTTGGAATTAGGAATTCCAAATTTTATTTTATTAGGAATAATATTTTATTTTAGGAATAAAATTTTGTTTTAGGAATAAAATTTTATTTTATGAAAAATTATTAGGCATATAGGTAAGTCAACCCATGCTTATAGTAAGACTGAAGGAAAGTGATTTTTTTTTTTCCCATGGTTGAATAATAAGTCTGCTACATATTTGGGAGTGGGGTTCCCAGGTGGCTCAGTGGTAAAGAATCCACCTGCAATCAAGAGACACAGGTTAGAGCCCTGGGTCAGGAAGGAGGAGAAGGAAATGGCAGGAGAAAGAAATGGCAACCCACTCCAGTATTGTTGCGTGGGACATCCTATGGACAGAGGATCCTGGTGGGCTACAGTTCATGGAGTCACAAAGAGTCAAACATGACTTAGCGACTAAACGACAGCAATATTTGGGAATAATGTCTACACTCTTCTTTAAAATTAAATTTTATTTTTAAAATGAAATATAGTTGATTTGCAATATTAGTTTTAGATGTACAACCTAGTGATTCACTACTTTTACAAACTATACTCTGCTAAGTTGCCATAATTTCCTGTCATATACAATATATACTTGTTGGCAATCTATTTTATACATTGTAGTCTGTAGCTCTTAATTCTATACTCCTATCTGGACTCTCCACCATATTCTCTCCCCACTGGTAACTACTAGTTTGTGTTTTATATCTGTGAGTCTATTTTGGTTTGCTATATACATTTATTTTATTTTTTAGATTCCACATGTAATGAAATGTAAGTATTCATCTTTCTGTCTAATTTCACTATGTATAATATTCTCTAGGTCCATCCATATTGCTACAAATGGCAGAATTTCCATTTTTATGACAAAGTAATATTCTTCTGTGTATGAACTCGTGTATATGTGTATATCACAGATTCTTTAACCATTTATCTGTTGAGGGACACTTTAATGTTGCTACAAATATTGGAATGCACATATCTTTTTCAAATTAGTGTTTTCATGTTTTTTTCTGAATATATACCCAGGAATGGAATTGCTAATAGTTCTATTTTTCAGTTTTTATGAGGAGGCTCATACTCTTTTCCATAGTGGCTGAACCAATTTACATTCCCTTCAACAGTGTACAAGGGTTCCCTTTTCTCTCCAGCTTTGCCAACTTTTATTTGTGGACTTTTGATGATAGTCATTCTGACAGGTGTGAGGTGATATCTCAGTCTGGTTTTGTTTTTCACTTCTCTAATAATTAGCTCCATTGAGCATCTTTCTATGTGGTGTTATCCATTTGTATATATTTTGAAAAAAATGTATATTATGATCTTCTGCCCATTTTTTGATTGTAGGAGCAATTTATATATTTTGGATATTAACCCTTTTTAGGTCATGTCAGTTGCAAAGATTTTCTACTCTTCTATAGGTTGTCTTTTTATTTCTTGTTTCCTTTGCTATGCAAAAGCTTTATAAGCTTAGTTGGATCCCATTTGTTTGTTTTTGCTTTCATTTCTTTTGCCCAAGGAGACAGATTCATAAACATAATGCTGTGATACATCTCAGAGAGTATTCTGCCTATATTCTCTTCCAGAAATTTTATGATTTCTGGTCTTATATTTAGGTCTTTGATTCATTTTGAGTTTATTTTGAGTATGATGTGAGCGAATGTGCTAATCTCATTGTTTTACAGTTTTCCCAGCATCACTTGTTAAAAAGACTGTCTTCTCTCCATTCTCTATCCTTACCTCCTTTGTCATAGTGTAATTGAATGTAAGTGTATGGATTTACTTCTTGGATTTGCTTTGTTCCATTGACCCATGTGTCAGTTTTTGTGCCAGTACCATGATGTTTCCATTACTGTAGCTTTATAATATAGTCTGAAGTCTCCTATTTCCAGCTTTATTCTTTGTTTTCAAGACTACTTTGGTAATTTGGTGTCTTTTGTAGGTTCCATATGAATTTTAGGGCTATTTGTTCCAGTTCTATGAAAAATGTCATGGATATTTTGATAGAGATTGCATTAAATTGGATTAGATAGCTTTGGTGATATTAATTCTTCCAATCTGAGGGCATAGGATATCTTTCCATTTCTTTGTATCACCTTCAGTTTCTTTTATTAGCATATTATAGTTTTCAGAGTATAAGCCTTGACCTGCTTGGTTAAGTTTATTCCTAGGAATTTTATTCATTTTGATGCAATTTCAAATCAGATTAAAAAAAACTTTCTCTTCATTATTGTTCATGTTTTAATGTATTGAAACACAACAGATTTCTGTATATTAATCTTCTATCTTGCAACTTCACTGTAATTCATTTATTAGTTCTAATAGATTTTTGGGGATTTTAGAGTTTTCAATACAAAGTATCATGTCATCTCCAAATACTTAACTGTTTTACTTCTTCCTTTCCAATTGGGATGCCCTTTAGTTCTTTTTCTTGTCTGAGTGCTGTGTCTAGGATTTCCAATACTTTTTAAAATAGAAGTGGTGAGTGGGCATCCTTGTCTTGTTC
The DNA here is from genome assembly GCF_023699985.2 of Odocoileus virginianus. Lineage (NCBI taxonomy): Eukaryota > Metazoa > Chordata > Mammalia > Artiodactyla > Cervidae > Odocoileus > Odocoileus virginianus. The sequence goes on along the minus strand of NC_069674.1, from coordinate 91,383,860 downwards.
TTGAGTTTAGAGGAAAGGCCTTTAGCCTTTTACCACTGTGTGTGATATTAGCTGTGAGTTTGTCATAAATGGCTTTCCTTATGTTGAGGTATGTTCCCTCTATACCCACTTTGAGAGTTTTCTTATCATGAATGGTTATTAAATTTTGTGAAGTACTTTTTCTGCATCTATGGAGATGATCATGTAGTTTTTCTTTTTTATTAACATGGTGTATCACATTGACTTGTGATATTGAATCATCCTTGTGGCCTTAGAATAAATCCAACTTATGGTATATGGTCCTTTTTATATATTGCTAAATCAGTTCACTATTATTTAGTTGAGGATTTTTGTATCTATATCAATCAAAGATATCATCTTGTAATTTTCTTTCTTGGTAGTGTCCTTGTATGGTTTTGGTATCATGGTGATGACGGCCTTACCCTGAATCTGGGAGTGTTTTGTCCTCTTGAACTTTTTGGAATACTTTGAAAGGCATAGGTATTAGTTCTTCACACATTTTGTTGAATTCTTCTGTGAAGCTGTCCAGTACCAAACTTTTGTTTACTGGGTGATTTAAATTCCAAATTCAATTTAATTACTAGTGATAATTTGTTTAAATTTATCTGTTTCTTCTTAGTCTTGAAAAGTTGCATGTTTCTAGAAAATTTGTCAATTTCTCTGGATTATTCAATTTGTTGGCATGTAACTGTTCATAGTATTCTTATGATTTTTTTGTATCTCTGTGGTATCATTTTGTATATTCCTTTTTTTGCTTTTTTATTGTGTTTATTTGGGTCCTTTCTCTTTTCTTTTTGGCAAGCCCAGCTAAAGGTTTACCTATTTTTCTTTTTTAACTTTTCAAAAAAACAGCTCTTTTAATTGCTCTTGATCTTTTCTGTTCTTTTTTGGTCTCTATTTTATTTATTTCCTCTCTGATCTTCATTTCCTTCCTTTCTGCTGACTTTGGACTTTGTTGTTCTTTTTTTGATTCCTTTAGGTGGTAGGTGAGGTTGTTTATTTGAGGTTTTTATTGTTTCTTGAGAAAGGCCTGTATTACTATAAACTTCCCTCTTAGAGCTGCTTTTGTTTGCTGTATCCTATTGATTTTGGAGTGCTTTCTTTTCATCAGTCTTGAGGTATTTGGTGAATTCTCTTTGATTTCTTCATTGACCCATTGGTTTTTTAATAGTTTGTTATTTAGTATTTATGTGTCCTTTTCTGTAATTTATGTAAATAATTTCTAGTTTCATACCACTGTGGCTTGAAAAAATGCTTGAGATAATTTCTATCCTCTTAAATTTGTTGAGACCTGTTTTGTGGCTTAGTATGTGATCTATCTTTGATAATACTTGAGTGCACTTAAAAAGAATGTGTATTCTTCTGTTTTTGGATAAAATGTCCTGTGGATATCTATTGAGTCCAGTGGTATGATTCATCATTTAAGACCACCATTGCCTTAATGATTTTCTGTCTGGGTGATCTGATCCTTGTATTAATGGGATATTAGAGTCCCTTACTATTATTGTATGATTGTCAGTTTCTCCTTTTATGTTTGCTAGTATTTGATTTAGATATTTGTTATTGTTGCTTAGTCACAAATTAGTGTCCAACTCTTTGGACTAACCCCATCAGGCTCCTTTGTCCATGGGATTTTCCAGGCAAGAATACTGGAATGCAGTGCCATTTATATATTTAGGTGCTCCTATATAATACCAGACCACCTGACCTGCCTCTTGAGGAACCTGTATGCAGGTCAGGAAGCAACAGTTAGAATTGGACATGGAACAATAGACTGGTTCCCAATAGGAAAAGGAGTATATCAAGGCTGTATATTGTCACCCTGCTTATTTAACTTATATGCAGAATACATCATGAGAAATGCTGGGCTGGAAGAAGCACAAGCTGGACTTAAGATTGCCAGGAGAAATATCAATAACCTCAGATATGCAGATGACACCACCCTTACGGCAGAAAGTGAAGAAGAACTAAAGAGCCTCTTGATGAAAGTGAAAGAGGAGAGTGAAAATGTTGGTTTAAAGCTCAACATTCAGAAAACTAAGATCATGGCATCCTGTCCTGTCACTTCATGGCAAATAGATGGGGAAACAGTGGCAGACTTTATTTTTTTGAGCTCTAAAATCACTGCAGATGGTGATTGCAGCCATGAAATTAAAAGACGCTTACTCCTTGGAATGAAAGTTATGACCAACCTAGACAGCATATTAAAAAACAGAGACATTACTTTGTCAACAAAGATCCGTCTAGTCAAGGCTATGGTTTTTCCAGTGGTCATGTATGGATGTGAAAGTTGGACTATAAAGAATTGATGGTTTTGAACTGTGATGTTGGAGAAGACTCTTGAGAGTCCCTTGGACTGCAAGGAGATCCACCCAGTCCATCCTAAAGGAGATCAGTCCTGGGTGTTCATTGGAAGGACTGATGCTGAAGCTGAAACTCCAGTACTTTGGCCACCTGATGTGAAGAGCTGACTCATTTAAAAGACCCTGATGCTGGGAAAGATTGAAGTCAGGAGGAGAAGGGGACGACAGAGATGAGATGGTTGGATGGCATCACCGACTCAATGGACAAGTTTGGGTAAACTCCGGGAGTTGGTGATGGACAGGGAGGCCTGGCACGCTGTGGTTCATGGGATTGCAGAGTCGGATACGACTGAGTATTGAATTGACTGAACTGATATTGAGTATATATTTGTTATGACTATAATATCCTCTTCTTTATTGATCCCTTTATCATTATATAATGTATTTCTTTTTGTTCTATTGTAGTCTTTGCTTTAAAATTTATTTTGTCTGAGTATTTTGTGAGTATTGCTCCACTATCTTTTTATTGCTGTTGACATGAGATATCTTTTCCCCTCCTCTCACTTTCAGTCTGTGTGTCTTTAGCTCTGACACAAGTCTCTTGGAGGCAGCAAATTGAAAGCTCTTATTTTTTAATATAGTCAGCTACTCTGTATCTTTCAGTCAGAGCGTTAGTCTATTGTCAATACATAAAGTACATTGATAAGTATGTACTTATCATGATTTTAATACTTGTTTTCTGGTTGTTTTTAAAATTCTCTGTTAATTTCTTTTTCTTTCTTTCCTTGTGTTTAGATTTTTTCCAGTGGTTGTATGTTTGTGTTCCTTTCTTTTTTGTTCATCTGTTGTTGGTTTTTGATTTGTGGTTATCATGGAGTTTGTATATATTGACCTAAAAGTATATTTACTTGTTTTAAACTGGTAGTCATTTAAATTAAAACACATTCTAAAAGATCTATATTTTTTACTCTCCTCTTCTACATTTTGTTTCCAGTGTCATATTTTACAGTTTCATGTTTAACCCTTAGCTATTTATTGTAGTTTTGCTGTGGTTGTTCAGTCACTAAGTTGTGTCCAACTCTTAGTGATCCCATGGACTGCAACATGATAGGCTTTCCTTTCATCCACTTCTCCCCAGAGTTTGCTTAAGTTCATGTCCATTGAGTCGGTATGCTATCTAATCATCTTATTCTCTGTCGCCCTTTTCTCCTTTAGCCTTCAATCTTTCCAGCATCCAGGTCTTTTCCAATGAGTCAGTTCTTCAGATTAGGTGGCCAAAGTATTGGAGCTTCAGCTTCAGCATCAGTCCTTCCAATGTATATTCAGGATTGATTTCTTTTAGGATTGACTGGTTTGATCTCCTTGCTGTTCTAGGGACACTCAAGAGAATTCTCTAGCACCACAGTTTGAAAGCATGAGTTCTTCAGTGCTCAGCCTTCTTTATTGTCTAACACTCACATCCACATATGACTGCTGGAAAAATATAGCTTTGACTATACGAACATTGGTCAGCAAAGTGATGCTTTTGTTTTTTTTAATTTTTTAATTTTTTATTTATTTTTTCACTTTGACAGTTTTTACTGAAAGCTGTAGACAAGATGACTTTATTCCTGCATCTTCTCAATTGTTTCTTCCTTATATTTGCCCTTTTCCTTTCCTACTTGGTGAGATTTGGCTTTACGTTCGAGGATCTTTTTGCGGTCTTTGTCCAGTTTTAGTCTGGTGATAACCACCTTGCTGGGGGGAACGCCCACATGGACAGCTGTGCCATTAGCCTTCTCCTGCTGCACTGGTTCAGTGTAGATGCCGTATTTCTTCCTGTCAACCTGGACCACTTTGCCAATTTGCTGCCCTTTGTGGTCTCCTCCTACAACCTGAACTTCATCATTCTTTCGGATGGGCATGGATCGAACGTTGTACTTGTCTTAGCTCTTTAGAAAGAGAAGACAGAATTTTCCTGCGAATGTGGGAAGGTGCATTGAAATGCCTTTTTCGATTCTTACTTCGGTCAGAAGTCACAAAGGGATTGAACTTCATTTTGGCTGCTGGTGCTTCAGCTATGGCCACAGAAGGGAAGAGATCTGCAGGCTGCTTCCAGTTCTGCTTTTGTTTTTTTTTAATATGCTATCTAGTTTTGTCATAACTTTCCTTCCAGAAGCAAATGTCATTTAACTTCATGGTTGCAGTCATCATATGCAGTGTTTTGGACCCCAAGAAATGAAAATCTGTCACTGCTTCTAATTTTTCCCCTCCTATTTGCCATGAAGTGATGGGACCTGGTGCCATGATCTTTGTTTTTTGAATGTTGATTTTTAAGCCAGCTTTTTCACCCTCATTAACATACTCTTTAGCTCCTCTTTGTTTTAGTGTAGTTATCATCTGCATGTCTGAAGTTATTGATATTTATCCCAGCAATCTTGATTCCAGCTTGTGACATGCATTTTGTGATGTACTCTGCACATAAGTTGAATAAACTGGGTGAAAATATACAGCCTTGTCATACTCCTTTCCCAAATTTGAATCAGTAAGTTGTTCCATGTAAGGTCCTAACTGTTGCTTCTTGACCTTCACAAAGGTTTCTCAGGAGGCAAGTAAGGTGGTCTGGTATTCCCATCTCTTTAAGAATTTTCCAGAGTTTGTTGCAATCCACACAGTCAAAGGCTTTCTCATAGTCAGTGAAGCAGAAGTAGACATTTTTCTGAAATTCTCTTGCTTTCTTTGATCCAACAAATGTTGGCAATTTGATCTTTGGTTCCTCTGCTTTTTTGAAACCCTACTTGGACATCTGGAAGTTCTTGATTCATGTACTGCCGAAGCCTTGCTTGAAGGATTTTGAGCATAACCTTACTAGCATGGGAAATGAGCACAATTGTCCTGTAATTTGAATATCCTTTGGCACTGCCATTCTTTGGGGTCGGAATGAAATCTGAGTTTACCAGCCCTATGGCCACTGGTGAGTTTTCCAAATGTGCTGACTTATTGAGTGCAGCACTTTAATAGCATCATCTTTTAGGATTTGAAATAGATAAGCTGGATTTCTATCACCTCCACTAGCTTTCTTCATAGTAATGCTTTCTATGGCCCACTTGACTTCACACTCCAAGAGATCTGGCTCTAGGTGAGTGGTCACACCATCATGGTTATCTGGGTCATTAAGACATTTTTTGTACAGTTCTGTGTATTCTTTCCCTCTTCTTAGTATCTTCTGCTTCTGTTAGGTCCTTACTATTTCTGTTTTTATTGTGTCTGTCCTTGCATGAAGTGTTCCCTTTATATCTCCAGTTTTCTTGAAAAGGTCTCTGTTTTTTTCCCATTCTATTGTTTGTCCTCCATTTCTTATGCATTGTTCATTTAAGAAGGCCTTCATATGTTTCCTTGCTATTCTTTGGAACTCTACATTCAGTTGGGTTTATCTTTCCCTTTCTCCCCTGATTTTCATGTCTCTTCTTTTCTCAACTATTTATAAAGCCTCCTCAGACAACCACTTTGCCTTCTTGCATTTCCTTTTCTTGAGGATTTTTTTGGTCACTTCCTCCTATACAATTTTACAAGCCTCTGTCTATAGTTCTTCAGCCACTCTGTCTATAAGATCTAATCCCTCGAATCTATTCATCACCTCCACTGTACAGTCATAAGGGATTTGATTTAGATCATACCTGAATGGCCTAGTGGTTTTCCCTACTTTCTTCAACTTAACCTAAATTTTGCAGTAAGGAGCTGATGATCTGAGCTACAGTCAGCTCCAGGTCTTGTTTTTGCTGACTGTATAGAGCTTCACCAGCTTTGGCTGCAAAGAACATTATCATATGTTATATATAATATAGTATAATATGATATAGGATAATATAATATATGAATAGTACAACTGTAGTTATAGTTGATTTTAATTTTTTTTTCTTTTATCTTTGTACTGGCTTATTTAAGTGTTGATTCTCAGTCCTCACTGTATAATGCCTTTCCTAGTGGGATTTTTCCTTGACTATAGATTATTAGTTTTTTTCCACTTCTGGAAAACCCTTTTTATTTAGGGTATTTTCAGTTAAAACACTCCTTTAATTCTTTAGTTTTGCTTGAAAAGTTTAGCATTTCTCTTTCTAGTCTAAATGATAACCATGCTGGGTAAAATATCCTAAGTTACAGGTTTTCTGCTTTCATCTCTTGAATATATCATGCCACTCCCCACTGACCTACAAAGTTTCTGCAGAAAAATTAACTGGTAGCCTTATAGGGATTCCCTTGTATATGACTCTTTTTTTCTTGTTGCCTTTAGTATTTTCTCTAACTTTAAATTTTGCCATTTTAATTATAATACATCTTGGTGTGGGTTTGTTTGAATTCATCTTGTTTGGAACCCTCTGTGCTTCCTGTAGCTGGATATCTGCTTCCTTCTTTAGGTTTGGGAAGTTGTCAGCCATAATTTAATTAAATATATTTTTGATCCCTTTTTTTTCTCTTCTCCTTTTGGGACCTCTATAGTGAAAATGTTGGTGTGATTAATATTTATGGCAGAGATCTCTTAGGCTGTATTAGTTTTTTAAAATCTGTTTTCTTTCTGTTGTTTTGATAGGGTGATTTCCATTTTCTGTCTTCCAGATCACTTGTATTCTTCTATATTACTTAGTCTTCTATTTATTCCTTTTCCTGTATTCATTTCAGTGATTGAATTCTTCATTTTTGGTTGGGTCTTTTTTATATTATCTAGTTCCTTTTCAAAATTTTCATTGTATTCATCTATTGTTTTTCCCATTTCAGTTAACGTTTTTTACTACCAATGCTTTGAATTCTTTGACTTGTAAATTAGAGCTGTTTCATTCTTTTTCAGAGGTTTTCCCTTGCTCTTTCCATTAAAAGCACCACTCACTTGCCAGGATGGTTGTTTATCTATGTATTCTCCCTTTTCCTCTTAGTCCCCTTCCAGGAGCAAAGTTTCCAAATGATTGCTTTCCTTTCCTCTCTGCCTGATTACATATACATCTTTCTTAGGGCTGTGATTGTATGGAGGGCTTGATGGTGGTGGTGTCCTTCTGCCAGTTGCCAGTTAGTTTTCAGTGAGAATTATTCACATGTAGATGCATTTTAAAGTTTTTTTTGGGGGAATGTGTATGTGTTTATTTTTGATGTGTTTGTGGTGAGAGATGAGCTCCACTTCCTCTTCGACTATCCCCCATAATGTCTGTATTCTAGATTTTAGAATTTAAATTTTAAAATAGTAGACCAGTGATTTGGAACATGAAGGAAGAAGCAGGTTGATATATTTGTTGTATATATAGATTATATATAAAATATAGATTAGTACTTTATAGATTATATTTGCTGTATATATAGATTATATATAAAGCATAGATTAATAATAGAGCATGACCAGTAAATTAAAAAAAATTTGAACAATATCTATGAAGAAATATACACAGCACAGTTGACAGGTTAAGAGCATGGATTTTGGCCAGTCACAACTGAGATGTGCCTTCATTCCACTTAAAGGCTTTGTGAAATTGGGTAAATTACTCTGCCTCTGGATTCAGTTGCTTCAGCTATCAAATAGGGATAAAATAGCACTTATTCATACAGTTTATCTGAGATTAAGTGAGATAATACACCAAAATGTTCTATAGTGTCTGATATGTATAAGTCCTAAATGCGCATTAGCTCTTAGTAAGAGCAATTCTAGGCAAAGTGTCTTCCCTTGGTAAAGCATAGTGAAAACAACACTTCTGTGTTACTCTATCAGGGAACTTGATCTCCTTTAGGAAGAACCATGGCAGTAACTTTCAAGAGCCATAATTAAGTAGTCTTTTTCTAAATAACAACAATTCCAAACACTCATTTTAAGGGAAAGAATTTAACGTTAGAAAAATTTGCATGCCAGGAGATGTTATCTGTAGCAGAGTATCGGAAACAACTGAAAAGAGTCAATGTTAAATCTATATAAGTGGATAAATATTTTGTCATCATATAGTAACAATTATGAAGAGGAGAAAATGTAAAAGTACTAACAAAGACATGAAAAAAAATCATGTAAGAAACTTGTATATAAATACATTATGAATTGACCTGTGTGAAAAAGGGAATATAGTGTGTTGGCATGGTTGGTGACTATGAATAAGCATTGATAAGGGTTTATGGGGGCAGCCTACTGACTTAATATAATGTACTCTTTGCATCTAAGGAAAAAAGTAGAACGCCTTAGATCACTTTCTGTGGGTTGCTTGTATCATTTAGGATTAGCCTGTGAAAATCTCCCAAGGGCTTCATTTAGTCAGCATTAAGTCAGCTTCATCTCCTCCCAGAGCTATCTATCTCAATCAACTCCTATTCTGTATGTATTCATCTACATGTCTCATCAGGAATGTGGCGGTAACAAGTTGAGTGAACATAAAATACTCTGGGGAAAAAAAAAAAAGAAACTCAGCAGGAGACATTGAGATCCAAGTGTTCTGAGCAGGACAGCTTCATAATTGTGCACTGACTAAAGAGAGATTCTGTCTTGTCTTTAAATTGTTCAGGGGCCAGACAAGCTTGTTTTTATATAACAGGATTAATGACAGCATTGAAAGTGCAAGCCCAGTTTCTTGGCCCAAATAAGTTATAAGTTTGCAAAGAAAGGTGCAAAGCCATGAAAATGAGTTTGCTAGCGACGTTTGGAACCCAACAGTTAAATGGCTGATGGTATTACTTGCACTGTTACTCCTCAAGCCCCCAAACTCCAAACTTCTTATTTCTCCACCCAAGATAGGGCTTTATGAGGAATGCCATCTGTGAGAAACATTCTCTTTAGTAAACCTGCATGAACTTGCTTTAGTTCATTTTCTAATTCAGAATCTTCCTCCTCCTATCACTGTTGTGAATTAAATGCACTGGATGAGTGCTGAGTTGGCACTTCTGAAGGTATTATTTGTTCACACAATAAAGCTTTACACTTTGCTAATGATACATTCTGCGATTTTACAAAGGAGAATGGAAGACGGCATGGTACACACACAGTCAAGTTTTTAGTGCAACTCATAACTCTATATCATCAACTGAAGCTATTAATACACATGTATTAGAGGTAGAGATGGAATGGACAACAAAAGTCAATTTTTATTTCACTTAAAAAATAAAAACCAGGAGTTCACCTTTGTAATCAAACATTGTTATTAGTATACTATAATTTATGAAATGGTCTATTTCGTGGTGTAAGATAAGAAGAAAAATTTTGCACTGTAATTTTAGTTTCACAGTTTCATGGTCAAACAATGAATTAATGCATTCACTGAAGATGGCTTCAACTTATTTTATATGTCAAGCTTTTTAAAAATGTCAGCCATGTGTGCATGCATCCTATTGCTTCAGTTCAGTTCAGTTCAGTCGCTCAGTCGTGTCCGACTGTTTGTGACCCCATGAATCACACCTCGCCAGGCCTCCCTGTCCATCACCAACTCCTAGAGTTTACTCAAACTCATGCCCATTGAGTCGGTGATGCCATCCAGCCATCTCATACTCTGTCGTCCCCTTCTCCTCCTGCCCTCAATCCCTCCCAGCATCAGGGTCTTTTCCAATGAGTCAACTCTTCACATGAGGTGGCCAAAGTACTAGAGATTCAGCTTTCAGCTTCAGCATCAGTCCTTCCAATGAACACCCAGGACTGATCTCCTTTAGGATGGACTGGCTGGATCTCCTCCCAGTCCAAGGGACTCTCAGGAGTCTTCTCCAACACCACAGTTCAAAAGCATAAATTTTTTGGTGCTCAGCTTTCTTCACAGTCCAACTCTCACATCCATACATGACCACTGGAAAAACTATAGCCTTGACTAGACGGACCTTTGTTGGCAAAGTAATGTCTCTGCTTTTTAATAGGCTATCTAGGTTGGTCATAACTTTCCTTCCAAGGAGTAAGCGTCTTTTAATTTCATGGCTGCAATTACCATCTGCAGTGATTTTGGAGCCCCCAAAAAATAAAGTCTGCTACTGTTTCCACTGTCTCCCCATCTATTTCCCATGAGGTGATGGGACCAGATGCCATGATCTTAGTTTTCTGAATGTTGAGCTTTAAGCCAACTTTTTCACTCTCCTCTTTCACTTTCATCAAGAGGCTTTTAAGTCGCTTCAGTCAGGTCCAACTCTTTGAGACCCTATGGACTGTAGCCTGCCAGGCTCCTCTGTCCATGGGATTCTCCAGGCAAGAATATTTTGGAGTGGATTGTGATGCCCTTCTCCATGGAATCTTTCCAACCCAAGTATTGAACCTGCATCTCCTGTGGCTCCTGCATTTCAGGCAGGTTCTTTACTGCTGAGCCACCAGGGGTGCCCATTGGTCATACATCACATTATATAATTTTAGAATGAGAGGTGGATTTGAAAGCATTTAGTTTAATAAGCCTTGGACTAGTCATTGTCATCTATAGACTTGTTAAAATCAAGTATTTCTTTGGATTGAGAGAGGTTTTATTCCATATGTTGTTTCTTGATATGGCAGTCAATCTCCATGCCTCCAAATATGGTCCATTTGTTTCTCATGTTGTAGAATATGGAGGAATCTTAAATAGATGCTAGAGGAAGTCAGATGCTGTTTGCAAAAGCAATGCTGCCAAGTGGTAGGGATAATGTCTGGCAGAACTTAGATGTTATTTCTAAAGAAACCATTTAAAGATGTCCTTAGATTGACCACACCAAGCCCCAAAGCAGCAAAAGATTCGTCATCCTCTCTAGCAAAGCTATCCAGTGCTTGTTTTAAGAAATTCATGGCAGCAGGAAATAATTGAAAATAATAGACCAGATATTCTTGCATTTCAACCACTTGGCATTTGTACTTATAAAAATAATTGAAAATCACCAAATGATTATTTTCACCAAGCAAGTTTAGTGCAGGAAATCTGTTAAAATAAACTGACAATATGTCAATAGATTGTCAGATTTATTTATTCATCTAACATACATTAAAGAGATGCTTCCTGCTTGAAGAAATTTAAAGCTTCCGTGGCTTTGTCAATTAAAATTTACTTTAAAGAATACCTCATCTAGAGGGGTTAGCAGTTATTTTTAAAGAACAGGTTTTTAGCTTCTTTCTTTCCTTTTCCCAATTAGTCATATCTTTCCTGGCACTTAGTCATGCGATGTATCTGAGAAAGATGACCTGAATGAGAAAGTGAGTCATGTGAATGAAGCCTCAGTTTAAGTTTGCAAAACTATAAATCAAGCAGATAATTTTGTCTGAGAAGATCTGAAGGCTAAATGGGAAGGACAGGATTCAGTTTTCTTGGTTTTCAGATTACTTGGGATATGGCCTAGCTTAACAGGTCATGAAAATAAATCTTTGGTTGGCAAGGCAACAAATAAAAGCACAATTGTTGGTAACATGAGAGTCGTAAGTAATGTAAGAATGTGTAAATAACAAGTTAGATGGTCTGAGTTACCCCCAGTTGGTATGTGGGAATAACTATACACATGCACAAATGTGGCATTCTTTGGATATTATGGGAGCAAGTACATTTTAAAAGACATATCTGTTACCCTATTACTAAAATTTGACTGTTAGCATCCAAATTAATAAGTGTCAGCTGCAGCTTTATCATCAGCTCAAATAGAGGTAAACTATATAAAATATACAAGTAACTCACCCACAACTTACCCATCATTGTCCTCATCTTTATAGTGATGCCTCTTTGATAAAAGCAGTAGTATGTACCCTTTCCACATTCTTACATAAGAGAACTCCTTTCCTGGGGTGATGAAAATTCACTATAGGAATGACAATTTTAATGCTTTGCTCTTGAAAACTGAAGTGGGAAAAATAATTTTGAACCTAACTCATCATATTTGAATAGATGTTATTTATACCTTCTGACTCTCAGATATACCCAAAGGCAGGAAGAAAGTAGTAAAATCCCTAACATTGGACAAGTTCAAGGTTGTGACCCTGTATTCTCCCTCACGGCTCCATGATTTATCAGTGAGAATCCACAGAGTTCTTAAAAAGGGAACTTCATTCTTGGAGATAAGAGTGGAGCATATGCTCAAGTCTAAGGCAAATAGCTGATTCAACCCTTGGGCCTTGGTAATTGGCTATTGAATGAGCATATGACATAAGGTAGCCTATCATAGCAAGCCTGGGGCTTTGCTTTGATTGACAGGACAAACTTCCTTCTGGATGAGAAAAAGGTAACTTGTTGCTATGGAGGCTATTGAACTCTTTGATAATAATGAGAGGAATTACCTTTAGGAGGGCTTGACTCCATGGAGTACCAAATAGAGTCATGGATAGATGCTGGGAGCATGGTGATCTTGTTTTGCTGGTGGAGTAAGACTTCCTGGAAATACAGTCTTCTTCTCAAATTTATCTTTATAAACCAATAGTGTTTTTATTATTTAAGCTACTTAGTTGGGTTTGTATTACATGCAACTAATAAGTGTTCTAAAGGATGTGTTCAAATATATGATGGGTAATATCATGAAGAAACTAGAAAAGGGATTCAGGCTGTAGACTGGTAGTTGAACTGGATGGTCTCCTGGAAGTCTAATATAGAATGAACCTAGGTTTGTGTCCTCCATTACTTCACATGAGTCTAGACATGCTAACCAGATACCCTTCAAGCTATATGTGTGCCATACACATTGTATATTTTAGTAACTGCAATTGTATATTTCTCAGCTCAGTTTCTACAGAAGGAAATGACTACTCACTCCAGTATTCTTGCCTGGATAATCCCACGGACAAACAATTCTGGCAGGTTTCAGACCTTGGGGTCTCAGAGTCAGACATGACTGAGACTAACACACACACCCAGAACTCAGTTTATTGCCAAATGATCACATTTCATTGTTCCCCTTCATCCAAGATAGCCCTCAATTAACTCAGATTAGGAGAGGTTTATAATTAATTCTTATTAGGATACTTATTGCTGGGAATGATTGTATGATTTCTTTTTAAGAGGTCATTATTCAAAATAAAAGAGCAAGGTGTGAAAGAGATGTAAGATTTAGGCAACATAGGATTTAGTCAAATCTTTACCTTTGGTGTGTTGTTCCTCTCCATTAAAAAAAAAAAAGGCAAAAGCCTAGGTGTATCATTGTAGATTTCATTAAGTACTAAATGTCATTAAATGTTAAACAGAGACATGCTTTTCTTGGATGAAATGTTGAGTCAAAACTTACTATAGTCCAACCATGTTGGAATAGTATTCTACATTGAAATGGATATAAAACATGGAAAGTCTGGATGCCTGTGGGAACCCTACAGAATAAAGGGCTTAAGATGACCCCTCCAGTACAGACTGAAGTCACACCGCCGTCATGTCACTAAGCAAAACTGACTACTTTCCTCCTGAAAAAAGAATTCAGCAAGACTTTGGAGATAGAACGAAGGTAGGGAGGACAATGGAGTTTCCTCAGTCTGTTCCATCCAATAGAAGTTTAGATCATCCCTGGCATAGAAAAGGAAAAGGCTGATTCCAAGAAGGTCACCACCTGGGTTTGTCTGGACCATCTCCAGAGCAGGATACCTGCGCTACAAAGAACTTCTGTTGTGTTCTTCCTGGAAGATGTGATTCAGAGCTTCATATTTTTGGCAAACATGCCTCTATTCCCTTTGGGCATCTGTGCTTTTCTTCTCCAGAGAGTACCATTCTTTTCCTCCATTGATTATGTGTTTGTTCTCAGTCTTCTATAGCAGAAGGAATCTCCTAAAAAATCACATCCAATGTTTGCATGTATTACAGAAATCTATTCAGTGACTTTAAAAAGATTTTAAGCATCTTTTAAAAATTGAATCAAATTGAATATTATGTTTGCTTTTTGTTCTTGACCAGTATGAGTTCAGAGTGGGAAGGTATGGATATGGGGAAGTGAATTAATCAGCTTCATAGTGCCATAATGGAAAAGACCCTGATGCTGGGAAAGATTGAGGGCAGGAGGAGAAGCAGGTGACAGAGGATGAGATGGTTTGATGGTATCATCGACTCAATGGACATGAGTTTGAGCAAATTCCAGCAGATGGTGAAGGACAGGGAAGCCTGGCATACTGCAGTCCATGGGGTTGCAAAGAATCAGACATGACTTAGTGACTGAATGACGAACGACATTTCCATAGGTGCCAGGCCTGGATTCTCAGAGGTGGAGTTTTATATAGTTCTTAAAAGTGCACATGGTTCTATTGTTAGGACCACTGAAGGAAACATTTTAGATAACTTCTCAACAATTCTTTTTATCACATGCTTCATTCACGATCTCCAAATTGCTTCAATACATTAATAGGGTTTGTTGTTTTTGCTGCTTTACACACACATTGAGAAAACATAACAGGGTCGTCTTTTTACTTAAAATTCGGTGTGCTGGAGAAGACTTGCCTCCTTCTGTATGAAATATGCTGAAAGATTTAATCTGAGGAAATTGCTTGTGTCAGCAGCTGTCACAAAACATGTGGCCTGTTTTGGAATCTGGAGCAGCTGCCATGCTGAAATATATTTGTCTTTTCAGGGGGAAATAAGAGTATCAGTGGAATTTGTCTTCTTTGAAGTGCTTCAGCTCTTTTATTTCTAATTTCAGATGTCAATGGCTTGTTTGGAATGACTAAATAAGGCAGAGACCATTCTCTGCTGAGCTCTTAATATCTAGGGTATTTCCCGGTAGCAAGAATGTTGTAAGCATGGCTGGGTGGGGAACAGCATTCATTCTGCCAGATGCCAGAAAGTTCACAAGGAAAACATGCTCCAGGCTTCCGTAAAGGTTATACACGCTTTCCTCTGAAGTGATTTATGGGAACTTTTTTTAGAGGGAACAGGGACCCTGTACTCCCATCATGTGGCTCTTTAGACGACTTTCTCCAAGCTATACCAACAGGACACGTGCAGGCCCTCAAGTCTCCAAATGTGCAATCCTTCTTTTCTACTACTCCAATGACTTAAGAATCCCTCTCTCTGCAGAAAGGTGTTTTCCTGATTAAGAGTGGCTAACTACACCAAGGATGTCTTCTCACATACACAGAGGCCCAGACTTCCTCAATGTACTTATTATTTTGTTTTTCCAGAGTAGATTCACTTTAATTTCTATGTCACTTTGAAATGCTGATCACATGCTCTTCATGCATCTGGACAGTGTATGTATTTTGTGAATGAAAAATAACAGTGCAGTAGGATACCATGGAGAGGATAATGTGGCTTCTGGTTTACTTCCCATCCCAAGCTCAATGCAGAGAGTGGCCTAAAATGGGTTGTGGGTTGGCAGATGTAGAAGAATCTGAGAATGTAATGGTTAGTAACTTTGTTATTTAGTTGCTAAGTCACATTTGACTCTCTTGACCCTACAGACTCTTTGGACTGTAGCTGGGTAGGTGTCTCTGCCATGGGATTTCCCAGGCAATAATACTGGAATGAATGGGTTGCTATTTCCTTCTATAGAGCATCTTCCCAACCCAGGGACTAAACCCTGAATCTCTGGCTTGGCAGCCAAATTCTTTACCACTGAGGCACCATGGAAGCCCCAGTGGTTATAAATATAAGCTTGCTAATGTCATATACCAGAATATTAGTCACCTCAGGCATGTTCCTAACACCTCTGACTTTTATACCAATCTGTAAAATGGGTAATGGTGCTTTCTTCAGAGGAATGCTGTGAGGGTAAGCAGAAACAATGCATATGAAGAGCTTAGCTTCATCCTTCCTATTAATAAAATTATCCATGTGAGCCCAGGCCTATGAAAAATTCTCTTCAAACCCCATAATATTCATCAGGCTAAGTAAATATCTCCAGGTTGCAGGAAAGAAAGAAGTGAGGGCATAAACAAGAGTCACTTTTTGTTAGAAGAAAAATTTTGGAAAAAGAAAATGAGGAATAAATTCCAATATATGTTTGTTTATATGGTATCTGTAATGATTGTTCAGTAAATATTTTTAAAAGCAATTATCCATTGGTAAAATATAAAATGATAAATATTCAGTGTCATTTTTATTCTCACATTTAAAATCACTATTCCCAACATGAAGATGTTCATAAAAAAAGATGATCAGAAAAGGACATTTAGCGAAATGATCAGACAACATAAAAGCTGAATCTAGGGCAGGAAGATTTAAAAAAAACTAGGAAGTAAAGTTGACCTTTAAACAACATAGGCTGAACTGTGAGGATTCACTTATACATGGATTTTTTTTTTTTTTTATAAATACATGCTGAAGTCCTACAAAGT
Source organism: Odocoileus virginianus (assembly GCF_023699985.2). Lineage (NCBI taxonomy): Eukaryota > Metazoa > Chordata > Mammalia > Artiodactyla > Cervidae > Odocoileus > Odocoileus virginianus. The sequence goes on along the minus strand of NC_069674.1, from coordinate 91,367,402 downwards.
GAAAAGTTGGTTTAATCTTTGAGTATGGAACCACCTGTGTAGAGGCCCAACTGTAGGTTATATGGATTTTCATCTCTGTGGGCATTGGACCCCCAACTCTGTGTTGTTCAAGAGTCATCTGTATGTGTGTATGTATGTGTTTTGCTTTTCAGCTAATTTTATTTTTAAATTTATTTTTTGATTGACGTATTGTTGGCTTAAAATATTGTTAGTTTCAGGTGTACAACATAGTGATTCAACATTAAATGCATTATGAAATGATCACTGTGAAAAGTATAGAACTATCTGCCTCCATACGAAGTTATTGCCATAATATTGACCATATTCCATGTGTTGTATGTATTCAATTTTAAGCCACATTAGCCTTTTGATCCTTGGAAGAAAAGCTGTGATACCTAGACAGCATATTAGAAGGCAGAGACGTCACTTTGACCACAAAGGTTGTATATTCAAAACTATGGTTTTCCCAGCAGTCATGTATGGATGTGAGATTAGACCATAAAGAAGGCTGAGCACTAAGGAATTGATGCTTTCAAACTGTGGTGCTGGAGAAGACTCTTGAGAGTCTCTTGAACAGCAAGGACATCCAACAAGTTGAATCCTAAAGGAAGTCAACCTTGAATATCCATTGGAAGGACTGCGAAAGCTGAAGTTCCAATACTTTGGGCACCTGATGAAAAGAGATGACTCATTGGAAGAGACCCTCATGTTTGGAAAGATTGAAGGTGGGAGGAGAAGGGGGTGACAGATGGCTGGATGGCATCACGGATCCAATGGACAGGAGTTTGAGCAAACTCCAGGAGATAGTGAAGGACAGGGAAGCCTGGTGTGCTGCAGTCTATGGGGTCACAGAGTTGGACACGACTGAGTGACTGAATGACAAAGTAATAGTAGAACAGAATCATATCACATTGTTAATGAATATATTTGTTCATTGATACTACACTGATGAATGGTCTCTGTATAAACAAGCAAAAAACAAAGCCAAAAAAACAAAACAAAACAAATTGCTTCACATGGCAAAATAGTATTGAAAGGGGAAAGGGCAAGAAAAAAGAGGAAGAAACTTAGAATTCTGGGGAAAGATTTCTTTCAAAATTTTGTTTTGGAAAAAAGAAATAAACTTTCTTCTAATAAGTATTTCTGATAATCTGCCACATGCTAACACTATGTAAGGAGGAAATTGTCAACAAATGTTGTGAAAGACAAAGTTGCTGACCTTTGGGTGACCATACCAAAAAATTAGAAAAAAAAAAATGGGAGAAGAATTAGGAAAAGAACACAAAACAAGAACAGAGGGAGGACAAAAGACAGAGAGGATGGACCAAAACAAAAGAAGTTAGAAATAATATCTTGTAGTCTTAAGTAAACAAATTTGATGAAGCTAAAGTAATAGTTTGGAATATAGGAGGAGAAGCTGTTTCTCCATAAAATGAAATGGGAAGTGATTAGCACAGATGTTCATACCAGCAATCCCATCATTCCATACCTCCCAGAACTCAAAATCACCCTGGCAGTGTGTTGTGCTAAGTCACTTCAGTCGTTTCCTACTATTTGTGACTCTATAACCCATCAGACTCCTCTGTCCGTGGGATTGTCCAGGCGAGAATACCGGAGTAGGTTGCCATTCCTTTCTCCAGGGGATCTTCTCAACCCAGCGATCAAATTTGGGTCTCCTGCATTGGCAGATGGGTTCCTTACTACTAGCACCACCTGGGAAGCCCTGGATAAGAAGCAACACAGAAAATTGACACCATCTCTAATCTCAAGGAGCCCAAGTGTCTAACTGGATGACCTGGGTTGTAGACAACTGATTACATGACCAGACCCAGTGTGATAAGGGCTATCACAGTAGCACTAACTATAGTAATAAAAGTTCAGATGAGGAGAGTAATTGTGCCTTTGCACAGGGTTTTCAGTAGACCCTTTGTTTGAAAGAACACCCAGACTCACTTCTCTCCCAGGACAGAATTTTAGACAATTTGAACTGAGAGAGTTTACTCTCGTTCAGAATGCACATCATTTTCTGCTAAAATAAGGTTCTCTGATTCTAAAGACTATTTAGTGAAGAAGTTCTCCTCTCCAGGTTTTAGCTTTTAGCCATTAAGAAACATTTGTAAAGATGATCAGTGTAAGGCACAATGAAATTTAAGAATTTAGCCACTCTTCTTGAGGTATTTGCTCTGGAATTCATTCTTTTTCACTGATAAAGGTAAAAAAGAAAAATACCTTTAGGGCAATATTCAGGCTAAAAAGTGGAGTCCTTCAAAACACTTGGAAACAGCATTTGTACTAAGTTTATGTGCTACCATTTTGTTGATTTTTTTTTTTTTTTTGGTATATGTACCCAAGGAAAACATTTGGGATGTATTCAAATGGGGTCTACCTTGTATATATGTCAATATTCTGACTAGAACTTGAGGCGAAAAGTCAATTGAGTGTCTGCCTAAAGTCTTATCTTGGAAATAGTACTTTTACAAAGTACTTACTTAGTGTGTTTTAGATGAAAGGCATTAATTAGGGGGAAAAGGTGAAAAAAAATTCTGTAAAACATGGTGTAATTTTTCAGGGATTGTAAATTTGAAAGCTGAACAGTTGTTGTATGAAGCAAGCCTATTTATAGCTCTACACACATACCTAGGTTTATATAGACTCTGGAGCAGAATGGTAGAATGCAAAATCCACATTCACATGAAAACTACAAAATAACAAAATTTGAATTTTGTAACAATGTGTTTCAGGATGACCATTTAGCAACCTGTGGTTACATTTTCTCTTTTCTATTGACCTTTAGAATACTCTGATTTAGTAAAAAAATTTGGAGAAAAATCGATACCACACATTGCCTGCTGCTGCCACTTTTGAGAGGGTTGTAGCTTTGCCCTTGATTTTCTGACTTTTCTGACTTTTTTCCATGGTTAGAGAATAGAGGAGGTTTGTGGGGAAAGAAATGTGCTGGGCTCTGTGTTTTTTTTTTTTTTTTTTAATTTTATTGTTCAGCCTCAAACAATTTTTAAAAAAATTATTTTGGTAAGAATACTTAACATGAGGTCTATCCTCCTAACAGATTGTTAAGTCTGCGGAACAATTTTGTTATAAGCACATTTTCTTAATTCTTTCCTCTGCAAATGGACATTTAGGTTGTGTCTACATCTTGCCTCTTGGGAAATAGTGCTGCTTGAGCATGGAACTCTAACATCTCATTGATTTCAGTTTTGTTTTTTTTTTTTTTTGATAAATACCCAGAAGTAGAATTGCTGAATCTTAAGATTGTTCTATTTTTAATTTTTTGAGGCATCTCCACACTTTTCACAGTAGCTGCACCATTTACTATTTCCTACCAACCGTGAGCAAAGCTTCTGATTTATCCACATTCTCACCAACACTTGTCTCTCTCTCTCTTTTTTGACAATAGCTATTCTAACAAGGATGAGGTGATATCTCATTGAGTTTTTTATTTTCATTGCCTTGATTATTCGTGCTGTTAAACTTTTTGTCATAAACTTGTTGACCATTTATATATTGTCTTTGGAGAAATGTCTATTTAAGCTTCTAGTCAATTTTAAAATCAGGTTAATCTTTTCTGCTCTTGAGTTACATGTTTTAGATATGTATTTTAGGTATCAGCCCTTAAGATACATGTTGTACAAATATTTTCTCACATCTGTATTCCACGTTTTCATTATGTTGCTGATTGCTTTTGCTGTGCAAAAGCTTTTTAGTTTGACATAGTCCACTTGTCTAATTTTGCTTTTGTTACCTGTAGTTGGAGTCCTGTCTTATATTTAGAAATTGTTTCAACCAATTGAAACCTAAGAGCATGTTTAAACAGAAAACAAAACAAAATCAACAAGCATTCAACAACAGAATCCCTTGCTCTATTATCTGTAAGAAAATAAGTACTTTTCCAAATTAAAAAAAAAAATCTGTAAGGTATTTGTCATAAAATTAGCAAGAAATATTTTATATAAAAGAAAAATGTGAAGAGGGATTCCATTCCTCTTTCAAGGACATTTTCTTAGGACCAGCATCTTCTTTCAATGCTCCTTGTTAAAAGACAGAGCTTTTCACATTGAAAAAATTTTTGGATTTCAAGTTCATATCTTATGCTTTGCAGGGCAACAGGGAAATAGGCAGGCACTGTAAGTAAAAAGCAAACAGAATAATTACAGTTAAGTGACAATAAAGTAGAACTGATTCCTGGAGTAAGTGTTTTATTTTTTTCACTTTAAGAAAAAGTGAAATTAATTAATAAAATTTTGACACATGGATAATATCAGTTAACAGCTAAAATGAATGATATATAGTTTTAGCTATTCATTCTTAAAAGTGAAAACTTGTTTTCATCACATATAGAATGAAGAAATAATAGATCTGTCATCTCAATATTGTTTATTAGATCAAAACCCACAAAACCATGATAGGATAATTAATTAAACTATAATTAGATAACTATAAACTGTTTTAAATTTATAATTTAAACTGTTATAAATTTATAACTATAAAAGTAATTCAAAACAGCATAGTTCTCAAGACTTTCTCAAGTTGTTTCTTTTTATGCCTTTTTTTTTTTTTTGGCTAAACAGAAAACCTAAGTCAAACATAATACATGAAAGATTAATATTCATTATTGTCACAGTGATGTCACATGTCCCAATTTGTTTTATATTAATTCACTGTTAAGTAAAACAAACAAAAAAGGGCCAGAACATTTAAGCCAACAATGGTATATTTTAACTTTATAGATAAGAAAGGGCATTTTAGGAGCTTTTGACTTCAAAATATTTTGCTGTTATATTCAATTATGATTCTTACATTAGATTTTGGGAACAATTGAGTACTAAGCATGGGCATTTTACCTTTCCAAATGAGACTTGTAAAGCATGTTATTTATAAAATTTCTAAATAAGTGACAAAGGCAGAGCAAAAAAATCTAACTGTGGTTTTTTGGTGCAGTTAAAGGAAATGAAAAGTGCCTGAAGGAGAAGATAAAGAAAATCTAAAGTAAAAGCTTCCCAACACAGCCCAGGAAGGGAGATCTACTTAGCATCTTCTCACCTATGTCACTATGCGTGCTGGTTGAAGAGGAGCTTATTCCAAGAGTTCCACTTATTCCAAGAGAAACCAGGCTAAAGAAAAGCGTATCACTTAATAATTAAGAACCCAATGGGCTTGCTAGTTTGACTTTTTTTTCTTTTTTTTTGGCAAAAAATATTTGTGTATACATGTGTGTGTATATATGCTGTTGTGTGGTCACTAAGTTGTAGCCAACTCTTTGCGACCTCTTGGACTATAGCCCACCAGGCTCCTGTCCATGGGATCTCCCAGGCAAGAATTCTGGAGTGGGTTGCCATTTCCTCCTCCAGGGGATCTTCCCAACCCAGGGATGGAACCTGCATCTCCTTCACGTGCAGGTGAATTCTTTACTGCTAAACCACCATGTTATATGGCATATACACATATTTACATATGGTATATGTGATGATATAACATGTATATTGTAATTAAAATGATTGCTCCAATCAACGGTATTAACACATCTATCACCTCCATCTCACTCTTTCTCTCCTGTGGGGAAAACACCTAAGATCATAACAAATTTCAAGCATGAAATACTGTATTATTAACTATAGTTATCATGCTGTACATTAATTTCCCAGAACTTACTTATTTACAACTTAAAGTTTGCCCAACTTTCTCCATACCCCCTGACCCTTGCAACTGTTATTCCATTCTCTGGTTTATCAATTCAACCTTTTTATATAAGTGAGAGCACCCAGTGTTTTTCTTCCTGTTTCTGGCTTGTTTCACTTAGCATGATGTCCTTCAGGTCTATCCATATTTTCACAAATTTTCTTTTTTATGCCACTTTGATGTTTCTAGCATATCACTTGCTTTGCTTTCTTTGTTCAGGCAGTAAATAATGAAGACAGCAAATATTGAATGTTGTACTAGAGAGGAGGTACATTGTATCCAATAATGCATTGGAAAGGAGGAAGGCCAGAGGCAGAAAGATCATTTAGAAAGCTAATTCTGTGCATTGGGTCTATTGTGAGCATTTTACATACACATGTATAATGATGATAGTACTATGCACCATGGGAAGCTCCGCTGGCTCAGCAGTACAGAACTTGCTGACCAGTGCAGGAGATGTTGATTCGATCCCTGAATCAGGAAGCTCCCCTGCAGAAGGAAATGGCAAACTACCCCAGTATTCTTGACTGGAGAATTCCATGGACAGAGGAGCCTGGTGGGTTACAGTCCATGCGGTTGTGAAAAGTCAAACACAGCTGAGCAACTAAACAACAACTATGTATCATAAGGCAGAGTCTGTATCAAAGCAGAGGAAAGATCTGTTTTGGATTCATTGATTGTAGGCATGGCATCAAGGTTCATGTAAAAACATACCTGGGAACAAAGGTCAGGAGACAAGGTAGGAATGTAGAAAGAGTAAATTTTAAATTGCTCGTGTTAGTTTTTTTTTATATATTAGTACAATCACAGCATATTAAATATATTTAAAGGTTATTTTAAAATAAATATTATTGAATCTTTACTCTGTTGCAGGTTTACGGTAAGAATTCTATATGAATTTTCTTAAGCCTTGCAAGAGGTCTGTAAATTTATTATTCCTATCATTCTTTCATAATTGTAATCTCACAGCTAGTGAAGGGATTACAAATCAGACAGGTTTTCCTAATTCCAACATCTGTGCTCAAACCTCATCTCTGTCTTTGCATCCCAATGCCTAGATATGTATTTGTGTATAGTTAGCATTCAATTCATGCCTGTTTAACAGATTGCTGACTGCATACTAATATTTGTGCCACAGGACAGCCTAAAGTTGCAAATGGTGTGTCTGAAGAATAAAGAAAGAAAAACTAGAGAGCCAAAGGGTATAATCCTTGATTGATTAAAAAAAATGAAATAGGATTAAGAAGTTTTTAAAAAAAGTACAATTAAAAAGATTTAGAGTGGTACAGTAATTTGGGGTGAAATATGTCAAAGATAAAGCATAATATCTAGGAAAGTTTCTGCTTTGGCCTAAATTGTATGAATTTATAATACATAGGGTCATGCAATTGGTCTAAAATTCATATTTCAAAGAGTAAACTATTTTCATATGAGGAATATCAAGATATTTGTTGCAACCTTCTTTGAGTATAAATAGCAATGCCTTGTCACAGTTAGGTTTTTAATTGTCAACTCTGTGCAAAACTGCACAACACGGTCCATGGAAGATTTAAAGTGTGTATCTAACAGTCCGGTACTCAAAGAACCTTACCTGGGAGTTGGGGAGACTGGATGAAAACATTAATAATTCTGCACCCAGCTGTCTCCATTTCCTTCACCTAACCGTGCACACTGGCATCTTGAAAACACCACATACACTCTTGAATCAGTTTTTTTTTTTGGCTTTTTCTCTCCCACTGTCTGAGTTAACTCTCTCAGGATGGCACCATAGCTTTCTCACTCATTTCTGTCAGGTTTCTATGGAAAAATTAGGTAATTCACAGGGGCTCTTTTGACTTCCTAATCCAAGTCATCCATATTTACCTTGATCCCCTTTCCCTATTTTATTTTCCCCTCTGGTACTTATTACCAATGTCCACATGCTTATACGGTTTATAAAATATGTTTATTGATTGTTTATTAGTGGATTGTTTCCACCCACTAGACTGTGAGTTCTTTGAGAAGAGGAACTTTTTTGGTCATGCCTGTATCTTTCGCACCTAGAACAGTGTCAGCTATGAAGTAGAAACTCTGTAAATTTTCATTAAGTGAATGAAAAAATGAACTGGTTAAGGATACCTTTAATTGCACCACAGCCGAACTGTTACTGCAAGCAAGAATCACTACAGAGATTCATAGACAGCACTTGGTTATATACCTTTTTCCTGAGTCTTACAGTATCTCAAGGAAAGAGATTCTGTCTCTTGAATGTATTTGTGCCTCAGGAGAGCCTAATCTTCTTTTGGATATATATCTTTTGCCAACCAGTCAATATGAGGGAAAGGCCTGGTGGGCCAAAAACAAGTTCGGATTTACTCTTCCAAAGGGAAGCTAGTGAATAGTTGTGAGCAGACAAGCTACATGATGTGACTTGTATTTCAAACAGATCCTTACTGTTGCTCTGCTGATTACAGAGCTGTGAATCATCTGAAGTGAAGGTGGCTTATTGCCTCTAGCCAAGGACATTTTTGTTCAGACCAAATAATTTACTGTTTTACTTTTGCATTCCCCAAAACCATTGTTTTAGGTTTCAAAGAAAATTCCTTCCCTTCATTTGAACATATCTCCAGTGTCCTCTTTGGCCTATCTCACATTCTCCCTGCTAACCCCAGAGAGATTTCTGGGTCAGGTGGAAGAGCCTCCATCGTCTCCTCCATTCATTCAGTCCTCAAGTGCAGGCACCACTGATCTCTGAGAACTTGAACTCATTCTCTGTGTATTCTTTCTATCGCAGGCTGAGGGAAATGCGTTTGGAATGAAGTGTGTCCTGGCTTTCCTTCACTTTCCCTTGGTTCCAGTGGCAGTTGGACTTCTCTGTCTCTTGAGGTCTAACCACCCCATTATATCATAACAAGCTAGGCTCTGTATTATTCAAAGTCACGTTTAGCTGCTGTGTCATTAAAATGACCAACTCTTGACAATTCCAAGCAGGACTTTAACTTTCTCTGGTGGGTCTGAAACTTTTTGAAGACACCTATCTTTTCACATTTACACTAGTTATAAATTGTCTAAAGTTCTGAGCTGAATTTAGCTCGAATTTTGCCAGTAATTGTGAAGATAGCTACTTTAGAATTCAGGTTGTAGGTTTCCTGCTTAAAATCTATTTAAGCATGGGGAAATGAAATGGGCATGACATTTACAAGCCAATGTATCTATTTATCATGTTTTAATAAGTCTGGTGCTTTTCAGAGTGCACTGCTGTGAGATTTAGGAGAGGCTGCGTACTGATTCGGTGTTCACAGATCACTGCAAAACAAAACAAAGGAAAAAACACACCTACTTAATACCCCCTCTGAAGATAAAAATAGAGTCCAGAATACCTGGAATGAGTCATTGTTTTCTTTGCTCTTTGATAAACATTTACTTCAGAAATCTGAAAGTTCTCATTCAAATCACATAATAAATAAACTAAGTAAAATAAAATTTGCATCTGTTATGTCAGCTCCTTTGCTCAGGTTATGCAAAATTGTCACATACTGCACGATTATTTAATTACTCAAATTGAAGTAAGTCAAACACTGTATATTCCTGAAATTGTTAGTGAAAGTTTCTGAGTTGTGAACACCCTAGAGAAAATTAAGGGTTTAATTGAGTGAAGGATAATTTACACTATTATTGCCTACTGCAAACTCTACGATCCCTTGAGCATTTAACCTGGTGTACTAAGTTCCTTTAATATGAAAGTTTCTTTTTCTAAAACTATAGTCATATCTTTTTTATTAAACACTTCTCTAGGTCACCCTCCTCCCCATTAACATAAAATACACTTTATAACCAAGACTGTGAATTAGGTGACATACATTTTCTTCACTTTTCCATATTTAACTAGAGGAATATGACAATGTTCAAACTTTCACCAGAAAACTTACATAATATACATACTGATTTGGCTTTGCTAATTCACAATGTCATCATCTACTCATGTCTATTGTTTAGGACTCCTTCAAATATTTAAAAATTCAAATCCACTTAAGATCCTGCTGCTCTGGGTAGGGCTGTGGGACTCAAGAAAATTTCTAAAATGATGAATAGGACCATATCAAAGCCTAGGATTTGGTATGAAAATGACTTAAAAATCTGGAGAAAACAAAAATTTTAGTGGCAGATGTTTTTCTTTGAGGATCTTCTAAGAAAGCAATGAGGAAATGGCTCATCTTCCTCTCAAGGAAATATGATGCCAGATCTGTTTTTAACAGTTTTCCATGAAAATAATTCAGGGATAAGAAACAGACTGAAATCAGATTCTGATACTGAAATCAGATTCTCATCTGACTTGACTGTTTTTCTGTCATTTACAGTTCCGTATTAACTCTGTTTATCTAAACAACCTTCCCTGGGTATCCTTTTCAGTCTTCATGTGATAGCTTTCATATGCATGGTTAGAAAAATACTGATGCATATGTGTGTTAGGGTTTTTTTTTTTCCCCCTTAAACCTTTTGTTTAATAAAATAAAAAAGCTGGTAAAGAATGTATTTGGTGAAGAGGTCATGGATTTAAAGGTTTTGCTTCTGAGAGAATCACATTTTCTGCTCTGAGAAAATGAGCATTTAGTCCCCACACATATCACAGAGAAAATGAACCGGATCCCAGATCTCGGCTATAAAAGTCACAGAGAACGTGAAATGTTGTTTGGGATTTTACTGCAGTCACTCCCTCCTGCATCACAATCACTTTTGCAGACACTTAGGTACTCAAGGAATACCATTCATTTTGGAGACTGAAAAAAAAGAGGGGGCTTTATTTTTCATTAGAAATAAGTACCATTTAGGAGTATGATAATAAGGAATGTGGATACTTTCATTCACTGCTTCATTGTTAGTATAAATAAATGATAAATAACTTGTTTTGTGGGTTGATGAAAGAATGCAATTTCCTCCTTTTTTTTTTTTTTATAAAATGTCATTTCTTGATCTGTCATTTCTGGGAGCATGAGAAATTATTTGGAAATTAAATATGGTTTAACAGTTCAGTGATTTGTTCATTCATTAAAAGCATATTGCAGATTATGGCCTAGATTGGAGGGGAGTTTGGGGGAGAATGGATCCATGTGTATGTGTAGCTGAGTCCCTTTGCTGTTTTCCTGAAACTGTTGCAACATTGTTAACCCTCTATATGTGCCTGCATACTTGGTCATATCCAGTATGGAAATTGCATGGATTGTAGCCCATGAGTCTCCTCTGTCCATGGAATTTTCCAGGCAAGAATACTGGAGCTGGGTTGTCATTTACTTCTCCAGGGGATCTTCATGACCCAGGGTTCGAACTTGCATCTCTTGTGTCTGCATTGGCAGGCAAACTACCACTGTGCTACCCATATTCCAATGCAAAACAAAAAGTTAAAAAGAAAACAAAGACACATTGCCTACTACATACCAGTATTAGGTCCTAGGGGAAGAATAAGAAACCAGATGGACATCATCCCTGATCTCATTGTGTTTATAATCTGAATCTTGCTCTGAGAATGAAAAAGTAGAGTGTAGGCATGTATTCTAATATTTCCTTAAACTATCATCATGACATGATTTAGTAAATTGCTTGATTAATGCCTTTCTAAGCATGTTACCAGCTCTGAAGTTCAGTTATACATCAGTAGTAACTAGAGAAATTGTTAAATAGATTTCCATGTCCTAAGCCAGGCCTGTTAAATCAGAATGTCTAAAATTGGGGTCTGGAAGCCTGCATTTTTAAGCAACTCTGTAGATCTGTGTGACCATGCTAAACTGGGGTTTTCAGGAATTCAGGAATCACCATTCCTACAGTCTAGGTATTGAAACTTACATTCCCCATTTTAAAAAACATGTTCCTTTATATGGTTCATTTTTAAAAAATAAAATGCATGTGTAATTGTGTTGACAGTGATAAACAATAACATGTAAAGATCAGAAGTATGAATCCCAAATTGTCCTTGACTGTGGTTAATTGTTTCATGGTGGAGACCAAAGTTACGTACTTTTGTATGCTTGTCAGTTTTTGAACATCAGTGGTTTCTGAATTTCATAATTAAAATGAAAAACAATAGTATAAGAATATTACATTGTCCCTTGACTATTTTGAGAAATTTCCTAGGTTTTTTTTTTTTTTTTAAAGAAAAAACTAAGTGTTAGGAATTAGTGAAATTTTACTCATGTTTTTTAATTTTGAAATCACTTTTGAGTGAAAACTAACAGTGATTTATATTTTGGTCTGTCAATCATGGAAAATTTTAAATTTCTTCTCTTCTTTCAGATTAAATTTAAACTGACTTTAACCCAATGAGTCTCCTGATATTTATTCTATTTCTGAAAATTGAACTAATTATGCAGCTAATTTTTATGTCATGTGCTGTGAATTCAGTTTCTCTTTCACATTTCTGATCTCTCTCACATAGTCTGCTCTTTTTGGAAAGAGAAGTGGTATGCAAAATCTAAGCAAATAGCAAAAGTATTGCATATATAAATTAATGACTGTGGGACTTAATAAGGGTTGGGGAGAATTTTTCTTTTGTTTTGCTTATTTGAGTAATTTGAAATCAACATAAACAACTTAATTTTGTAAGAATTTCTGCATACTCCTGATGCTGACAACTGCTGGGCATTTAGTTTTTGATCTTTTTAAGCTTGAATTGCCATTACTTTCATTTATACTTCAGCTAAGCAAAAACAGCCTGATTAAGACTTCTCTACAACCCTCCTTAATAAACATTTTAAATCACAATTATAGAAGCAACTATCCACGTGTCAAGCTGCAAGTTTATGAACACATTGTAATGTGCACATTGGACCAGCAACACAGAAAATTGCAGCAGTATTTCTTGAGCAAACCTATGCTGACACACATGCTTGGCTTTTCTTTAATTGAGCTGAATATTAAGCTGATTTAGAATGCTGCCTGTTCTTATTTGTGTAACCTACATTCTTAATAATCTAATTTCCATTGTGTGGTGGCCCAGAGCAAAGTGCTTTCTTGGAGTGAAGCAATTTGTGCTCACAGATGGGCTTCAATTGAAACAAATCATCTCCTGTGACCTCCCTAGGGGTCTGCTGTCCATCTGAGGGACTCCTCAGCTCAGTCTAGCTATGTCCTAACCTCTTTTCACTTTTCTGGAGTTCTCTAATGAGTCTGAATGATTGTTAGTAACAAGTGTTCTCTCCGTTACAAAATGGGGCATTAAAATTATAACTGTTAAGATTTGTCTTCCCTGGAAAAGAAGTTGTCTCTTAAGGTTTTTGTTTGTTTGTTTGTTTTTGTTTTTTTAACAAAGTCCTTACTTTTAAAGTCATTACTTAAGTGGGTTAAATTTCCTCACTTCTTTTTTGCCCATGAATCTGTTTATTATCATCAGTATCTCCCATTGTTTTAGGTACATGCCTTGGGCTTCCCTGGTAGCTCAGATGGTAAAGAATTCACTTGCAATTCAGGAAACCGGGGTTCAAGCCCTGGGATAGGAAGATCCCCTGGAGAAGGAAAGGGCAACTTACTCCAGGATTCTTGCTTGTATAATTCCATGGACAGAGGAACCTGATGGGCTAAAGTCCTTGGGATTGCAGAGTTGGACATGACTCTTTTCATATGTTAAATACCACGCTAGGTTTAAGTCTTAATCTGCCACAATCCCACATTTTAGGCATTGTTATCTGTTATGCTGATGAGGAAGTGGAAGCCTCTGAACCAAATCCCAAGACTAGAAAGTGCTAGACTCAGGATTCAAGTTCAGTTTTCCCTTGATCCTTTCTACTATTCTGTGTGGTTGTAGCCAAATTGCACTTTTATTACAAAATAGCCTTAAAGGAAACTTGTACTCCCACTGCTATATAATAGTTGATATGACCATGAGCCCCCAGGCTAATAGAGTTATCCCTGTCTGTGCTATTGGCGAAGGAAATGGCAACCCACTTCAGTGTTTTTGCCTGGAGAATTCCATGGATGAAGAATTCCATGAATTCCTGGTGGGCTGTGGTCCATGGGGTTGCAAACAGTTGGACACAACTGAGCAGCTAACACACACACTCTGTGCTTTAATTGAATTTTGAATATTGAATAATACTCTATATAAACAAATAACTATTCATACATACAGTTCTACTACTTGTTGTGCTAAGAACTCTTTCAGGACCATAATTCATTAATCTTGTTACCTGTAGTGTCTAACAGAGTAATTATCCAATGAATGGGATGCCCTTCAATAGGTTAGTATGCTTGCTTTGATCTCTCACCATCCACTGCTCCTCCTCCTCTGCTGAATTTTAATTAAAAGTTGATGTAACAAATCCTTCAGTCATTAGAAACAATATGTAAATTGAAAAGCTAGCTATTTATTGAAAGGACAGAATACATTTACTGTAACATAACAATCATTATAATTAATTAGAAAAAAACAAATATATTTCATCTGCTACTCTGTCCAGCTCTGCTAAGACTTGAGTTCTAAATAGTTCCTTAAGTTTACATTCAGAACTCTGTAAAATTTCAAAAATGACAAAAGCAGAATTCCCATTGACAATGTCATTGATACATGCTTGACTGTATCTTGATGCAGAAAACTTGCATAGACAGTATGATAAGCTAGCTTGAGTAATTGGAGCTGGTTATATTTATACAAGGGAAATCAATCATATGTCAAGAAGAGGAGAATCTAAGTTTTGCAAAAGTTTCTACGCAAAATTTTCTGGAATTTAATTATCTCTAAGCTTGTCATGATCCAAAATTATGGGAGAAAAAGTCACTGAATAGGAGATATGGAATATGCAAATCATGATTAGTAAAAAGATTTGGTTTTGCCATTTATTGGCTTTGTCAACTTGGACTTTTTTCCTCCTGTTTTAATAGTGGTAAAAGTGATTAGTTCTTGTTATATAACAAGGTACTAATGTCTTTGGTTATTTCCCACATCACATTGTGCAGTGGTCACATAAATGCTAAGATATGATCCACAATTCGAACAGTCATAGTTTGAGAAGGATTTTGCACATTCACAGAAATATGAAGTCATGTAATTGTCTGGAAATCAGGCCATGCAAGGATAAATTGGAGTGATTGGGATGCCTAGCTTGTAGAATAGAAGACTATCTGGAAATGGAGAAGCATACTATGTGGAAAATGCTAGATCTTTGCTGAATTTATGATGAGGAAAAAGTCTGGAAATTACAGGAGATGATCCAGCTTTTAAGTTGTTTGCAGAGGGAAATTCTGGTATCAGGTACTCCAAAATGGGGGAGTGGGATTTTCTTTATCTATTAAATTCTGTTTGTAGAGATAACTTTTCCAGGGCTATTGATACCTATTTGTTATGTTTGTTTTATGCTTCTACCATTATTGCTCTCTTTTAAGATTTCCACTCTAAATGTCATGTTTAAAAAATATAATTTTGCTTTTGAATGGGTATGGTAATACATTTTCTTCTTAAAGTTGTTCAGGTATGGTAATACATTTTCTTCTTAAAGTTGTTCAGAAAAGAGTGAAAAGTACTTTATTCAGACATTTTGAATGAGTTCTTCATCTATAAATGTATAAGATAGTCTTTTTAAGTTTATTCCTACCCAATAATATTAAACAATCAGAATTAATAGCTTTTGAAGTAGGTAGAGTAATAGCATTCAACCTCATTGTTCTCTATAAGGACAACAGAAAACTGCCAAGGAAGATCCAACCAGTCCATCCCAAAGGAAATCAGTCCTGAATATTCATTGGAAGGACTGATGCTGAAGCTGAAGCTTTAATACTTTGGCCACCTGATGCAAAGAACTGACTCATTAGAAAAGACCTTGATGCTGGGGAAAGATTGAAGGCAGGATGAGAAGGGGACGGCAGAGGATGAGATGGTTGGATGGCATCACTGACTCAATGGATGTGAGTTTGAGCAAGCTCCAGGAGGTGATGATGGACAGTGAAGCCTGGCATGCTGCAGTCCATGAATTCACAAAGAGTTGGACGCGACTGAGCAAGTAAACTGAACTGAATGTAAACAGGAGAAAAAAAGAGCATTATCCATATGTGTAAAAGACATACACAACTTTTATTAAAATACTTGTCATACTTCTCTTGATTTGAACCCAGTCAAGAGAAGGCACAGATGGACAACATAAGGCACCAGAAGTCACAATGTAATGTAGGTATTCTGAGAGTATTTTATACACGTGGGTAGTATCAAACAGTGCCTTACTTTGAACTGAGATTTTCAGATAATGACATTCCACACTTCTTTGCTATGTGTTAGGTTGAAATAATTAATAATAGTAGAAGTAGTAATAATAATAATAATGGTAACCCTTGTAGATGTGCATGCGGAGCACCAGTAGATGTGTAAGAATTTGAAGAGTCAGACAGGGGGAGTATCCACGTACAAGAGAGGTCAGCAGTTTTGAATCAAAGTGGAATTTAATCTGAATCTGCAGAAGAACAGGTACATAGTAATAATAAAAAATGGGCATGTTAAAAATCAGTGTAATAGTGTAACACATGGGGAAAACTTCTAGTCTTAAATAATTCTTAAAGAAGAAAGAATGAAGCAAAATTAATTAAACATGAAGGTAAAAAAGTGAACAGAAGGAAGAAATGGAAAAGATAAAAATAAAAGGGTATAAATAATAAAAATGAGAATGGCTTAATTAATATGTAATATAGAGTCTCATTCTTTGGGTAAGAAGCAATGTAATCAAGAAAAGGAAAAAAAGCACAATTGTGCAAAGTAAAAAATGAGAACAGGGAAGATTCCTCTGTATAGTCCTTCCTAACTTTTCCCTGCTCTTATGTGTTATATATATGTTATATATATATATATTTATATATATATATATATATATATATGTTATATATATATATATTTATAGGAACCATGTCTTATTTTGCACAGCTCCTATAAATAGGAATTTCTATTAACACAGTGCTGTGTAAAGCATGGATGTCCATAGTTACAAAATATTTTTGCCAAATCAAAGAGGTGGGTTAGCTTAACTCTAGGCATAAAAACCTATAATAAACAAATCCACAGAACTCTGTAAATTACTGAAGCTTAGCCAAGAAGAGATATAAAGGCTTAGCAGACCAATTAACATAGACATAAAATTGTCAGTTACTGTCTTTGTTTCCAGACCCAGATGACTTGTTCAGCTTTATCAAACATTTTTTAACATATCTCAGATGTTTTTAAGGCACTTCAAAGCATAGACAATGAAGAAAAATGTGTGTTCGTTTTTACAGGCAGCATAGCATTTGTACAAAAATATGACAAACACAATAAAGGAAAATTAGAAAACAGACTCATTTAAAAAGTCATTACAGAATCCTAAATAAAATAGTCACATTAAAGCAAGAAGGTATTATGTCCAAGTAAAATTCATAGAAAGAAAGTAATGGCAATTCATTACTAATAAATCTATAATTTACCATTCAAGTTAAGAAGAAAACCATATTCATCTCTGAAGATCCTAAAACAACAATTGATAAAATTTATGTTCATTCCTTTTTAAAAAAACACATACATACACAATAAAAACTTATTTTAAACCCAAAACTAGTGTCATCTGCAGTAACAAAATGAATTCACTTCTATTAAAGTCTAGGGAAAAAAATGCCATTAGCTCTCATCTCTATATAATATCACTCTATAAATTCTGATCAATAAGATTAGAGAAACTCAAAGTATTGGAAAGGAAGTTGCAAATTTATTATTTGCAGTTCATATAATATTTACCTGAAAAATCCAAAGAATTGATTTTTAAATGAGAAATTATATGGAAAGGAGATGTTTCACTACAACTTCTGGTTCCAAAGCTGATATAAAAATCAATAACATTCATTTAAACAAAACAATGCATTAAAGAATATGAGAAGATACCTCATTACAAATAATAAATTGAAAGTATAAAGAAATAAATTTAAGACATTATAATGAGTCTAAATTAAAAAAAATATTGAAGAAGGTTTGGCTAAATAGAAATACATTGCTTTTGGATTGAAAGCCTCCCTATAAATGTGTCAAATCTCTCTAAATTTATAAATTTAAAGATGTTCAAAATTTAAAAAATGGCATTCTTATTAAAACTTGACAAACTGATTTTGAAATTTGTTTGGAAAAGTTATAGTACTGAAAGGTTTGTAAGATTTTTCTGGGATAAATGAAACAGAATATAGTAAGAAATAGGATCAATGTCAATGAGAATTTCACAATGATAATGTGAGACTTCAAATAATTATCATTATGTGACATTGGACCAAATGATGGTTCTTTGGAGGAAGAACAGTTATATTTCTACCTGTTCCCCAAAATTAAAAAGAAAAATGAAGCCATAATAAGCCTAGTAATAATGAACATTGGTGAACAGATTTTACTTAACAATACATAACAAAGCTTTGAGATCTAGCACACACATACCTGCTTTAGTTTAATAACTTTATATTGTTCTCTTGTATGACTGAATCATTATTTAAATGGACTTGGTGGCTAGGCATTAAATTGTTTCCATATTACAAGCAATGCTAAAATAAACACCCTTTCACAAATGAATAAGCGAAATATCTTGATTAAATTACAAAAAGGTGAGACACTTAAAAAGTGATCTGCTCACATGTGGGTTTTCCTGGTGGCTCAGGGTCAAGAATCCTCCTGCAATGCGGGAGACCCCAGTTCCATGCCTGGGTTGCAAAGATCCCCTGGAGGAGGAAAGGGCAACCCATCCCAGGATTCTTACCTGGGAAATCCCATGGACAGAGGAGCCTGGCGGGCTACAGTCCACGGGGTCGCAAAGAGCCAGACATGGCTGAGTGACTAAGTACTGCACGGCACATACTCAGACTGGTCTTTTGGAGTTTTTAATGTATGATGTATTAATTAATGAGCTTCTCTGATGGCTCAGTGGGTAAAGCATCCACCTGTCAATGCAGGAGGCACAGGAGACACGGGTTCGATTCCTGGGTCAGGAAGATCCCCTGGAGAAAGGAATGGCAACCCACGCCAGTATTCTTGCCTGGAGAATCCCATGGACAGAGAAGCCTTGTGGGCTACAGTCCAAAGGATTGCAAAGAGTTGGACAGAATGCATTATTGCAACGTGTTCTATGGATAGATTTTGGGTTTGCAAGGTGATGAGACATCTTTTAAGGTACATGAAACTGCACAGTATGAAATTTTTTCAAACTTTACATGTTATTAACCAAATAATTTCTAAGATAGTTAAAGGAAGTTTGTCTGAAATGAAAGCGATGAGAGCAAGCTACAGAGCATTGTAGATGCAATGATCTTACTTTTACAGAAAAAAGGCTGTTCATGTATGTATAATTTGAATTCACAAGGGGACTGAACCTAAAGGAAGAAGAGCTATAAATGAAAAGGGAAATAAATAATGTTATTGGGTACACTTCAAAGATATCTAGATTTGTTTCTACTGATCTTTCTAAATTAGCTAAAATTAGATTCAAAACCAGAAAGTATGCAATTAATATTTCACAGCAACATTACTTAAGCTAATGTGTGTTTATCAAAATTTTAAGTGTTTTTATTATAGTCTTTCTTTCCTTCTTGTTAGGAACTCTACAATCCTTTCAGTATGCATCATGGTGGTTTTCAATTTCTAAATAGTATCTGGTAAACATATGTAACTGAGAACCAAACCAAATAAACCTTAAACAAACAAGGAGCAAAAGTGTCTGGTTTCCATGGCATAATCCAGATCGGATATTTTAAAACAAATGAAGCTGTTATGAAATTAGCAATTCTCTCATCAGCAAAACAAGCAAGGAATCCAAATTTTTATTTTATAAAATTCATCTTTAAGGCAATATTATTTAAAGTTTACAGCAAAAGATTGAGAATACTGTGTATAAGGTCAAGAATCATTTTCTTCAGGATTCCAGTAGAAGGGCAAATGGGAAAAAAAAAAAATGAGGTTTGAGTTATCCAACAAGTGAATTTGTCTATCTAAGCTATTTCTAACTGATGGACATTTCATCAACATTCTTTATTTTCATCTGTAAATTGTATCACAGTTACCAAAAGGAAAATGAAGAAAGAAAGGAATAAGAAATACATCAATAAAGTGAAGGACAATCTAATCTGTTGGGGCATTTTTAGAATGCTGCTGGACCTCCAAGTATCTACTTAAATGGTGTCTTCATAATGAAACTCACCTGAATCATCCCATTCTAAAATTAGACTCACCCATCCACCATCATCTGAAGTCTTACTTTGTTTCATGTTCCTTTTTCATGGCATTTATCACTTTCTAAAGGGTCATACACTTACTGTATTTATGATTCTATTTCTCCTGCTGAAACCTAAGAACCAAGAGAAAATCTGTCTGGTTTGTTCTCTGATGTATGTACCTAGCATCTGGAATAATGTTGGCACATGATAAACATGCAATAAGTATGTGTTGAATAAATAAAAGTACACAGAAGAAATTCCTTACTATGAAAGCAAAATATTGCAGTAAATTATTAGGTAAGGCTAGAGATTCAACTCTCAAAGATTTAAAAGCACTCACAGTAGGCTGAGTAGAGGAGTAGATTAATTAAAAATTTAGAAGCCATCAAATATTTATGAAACACCTCTTCTGGCAAAGCACATTAACCCAAGTGTGCTATTGTGTTAATTATTAAATTCATAATAAATTTTTGCATTTTAAGTTAAAAAAAAACGATTTGGTTTTCGAGACTCAGAGCTTGCATTCTCTCCTTCAGTTGTTTATATATGCAGGTCCCAGTATACTCCTTGGTGACCACAGACTCATGTAGATATTGCATCCAATACTTCTCACATCTTTACTTCTAATATCCTTCCCTTTTCTCCCACTCAGCTACTCACTTCCAAGACCATACCTTGGACATAACCAACACTTGGAAATTCTTTATTTTTTAAATAATTAATTTAAATAAATAGCTCTCTGCCTGTAACTTCTGTCTTTCATCAAGGTTAGTTATTTAGCCAGTTATTCAAACCTAATGTAATTTTGAGATTCAGACTTGATTCCCCTGTGCACCAAACCTCTCCTTTGCCTCAAAGCATCAGCTGCTTTTCCTTGTAACCTCCCATCTTTCTGAGGTTGGATTTCATAGCTTATTAAACACTCCCTTTTCACACAGACTATATTAATAATACTGATTCCAAACTGAAACCAATATTAAATGGAATAACAATGCTATTATAAATAGTCAATATTTTTGAATCCTTGATAGATGCCCAACCCTATTTGAATTTCTTTACATGTACTTATTACTTTAATCCTGACAGCTCCATAGTGGGTATTGTTTTATCTTCATCATATGTATGAAGAAACTAAAGGAACATTAGGTTAAAAATTCTTGCTTAAGGTCACAAAAGTGGACAGTTTAGAACTGGATTATGAAGCCAGAAATGTAGTTTCCGGAGCACATTCTTGTAATCATGGGATCTGCTCTCACTGATCTACAGAAATGGCCCTTGCAAGTTTACAGTGATCTGCCTATTACTAACTATAATCAGCACTCCTTACGCTCTACAGTGGAAGGGTGAAACTGTATATTTATGGCCCCCCAAACTTGATTCTCAAATGCTCTCAGACTAGCCTTTTCTGTTTTCTGTTTGGTTGCCTATTTCTAGTTCTCTCTGTCAAATTCTCTCTTCTTTCCTCATCTCTGCCCTTGCCCATGCTTTTCATGGTCAAAACAAAACGATGACTTTTGTGTCATAGAGAAAGTAGAAACTAATAGGTAAATTTTCTGTACCTCTCCCATTCTATTCTCTTATTTCCATGGAAAACTTATTCTCCTATTTAATGTTGTTCCCTCTACCATCCCTTTGATTCTATGTCTTCCTTTTGACCTAGGCCTTTCACTTTCATAAAACACTTTTGTCTTCCATGATGTCAGAGTACTGTGACTTTCCTCTTCTTTGACTCCGTGTTTCTGTTTTCTTTTCTCTCTCTTCCATACTTTTAAGTTCTAGTATTAAATAGTGTTCACTTTAGGCTTGATTCGCTTATGCTGCACACTCCCTCTAGGCTTTATGAATAATTACCATGATTACAGGAATTATTCATAGGAATTCAATTAAAATTAAAAATCTGTATATGTAGCCCAATATTACTCAATATGCCAGCAAATTTAGAAAACTCAGAAGTGGCCACAGGAATGGAAAAGGTAATTTTCATTCCAATCCCCCAAAAAAGGCAATGCCAAAGGATGTTCCAACTCCCGCACAATTGCACTCATCTCACACACTAGCAAAGTAGTATCAGGCTTCAGCAGTATGTGAACCGTGAACTTCCAGATGTTCAAGCTGGATTTAGGAAAGGCAGAGGAACCAGAGATCAAACTGCCAACATCCAGGACCATTGAAAAAGCAAAAGAGTTCCAGAAACATATCTACTTCTGCTTTATTAACTATACCAAAGCCTTTGACTGTGTGGATCACAACAAACTGTGGAAAATACTTCAAGAGATGGGAATACCAGACCACCTGACCTGCCTCTTGAGAAACCTGTATGCAGGTCAAGAGCTGGACATGGAACAACAGACTGGTTCCAAATTGGGAAAGAGTACATCAAGGCTGTATATTTTCACCCTGCTTATTTAGTTTATATGCAGAGTACATATGTGAAATGCAGGGCTGGATGAAGCACAAGCTGGAATCAAGATTGCCAGGAGAAATAACAATAACCTCAGATATGCAGATGACACCACCTTTATGGCAGAAAGTGAAGACGAACTAAAAAGCCTCTTGATGAAAGTGAAAGAGGAGAGTGAAAAAGTTGGCTTAAAACTCAACATTAAGAAAACTAAGATCATGGCATCTGGTCCCATCACTTCATGGCTAATAGGTGGGGAAGTAATGGAAACAGTGAGAGAATTTATTTTCTTGGGCTCCAAAATCACTGCAGATGGTGACAGCAGCCATGAAATTAAAAGATGCTTATTCCTTGGAAGAAAAGCTGTGACCAACCTAGACAACATATTAAAAAGCAGAGACATTACTTTGCTAACGAAGGTCCATCTAGTCAATGCTATGATTTTTGCAGTAGTCGTGTATGGAAGTGAAAGTTGAACTATAAAGAAAGCTGAGCATCAAAGAATTGATGCTTTTAAACTGTGGTGTTGGAGAAGACTCTTGAGAGTCCCTTGGACTGCCAGGAGATCCAACCAGTCCATCCTAAAGGAAATCAGTCCTAAATAGTGATTGGAAGGACTGAAGCTGAAACTCCAATACTTTGGCCACCTGATGTGAAGAGCTGACTCATTTGAAAAGACCCTGATGCTGGGAAAGCTTGAAGGCAGGAGGAAAAGGGGATGACAGAGGATTAGATGGTTGGATGGTATCACTGACTCACTGGACATGGGTTTGGGTGGACTCCAGGAGTTTGTGATGGACAGGGAGGCCTGGTGTGCTGCGGTTCATGGGGTTGCAGAGTCAGACACGACTGAGCGACTGACCTGAACTGAACTGATGTGTAACCCACATCTCTCCTGAGTTTTATCCAATGTATTAAAAGATAAGGTGAAGAATATTAAAATTTGTAAAAGTCTGAGTGAAAATTGATTAGAATCAGGCAGCATCCTACCTAGTAAAGGAATTCTGAGAAACTGTACAAAATGAAAGACTTTTATAGGCAAAGCAGAGAGGGAACAAAAAAGCTGGTTCTAGACAAAAATGGATTGGTTCTTGTGTGGTTACTTTCCTTTAGGGGATTGTAGGGGATTATCACATAGACTACCTTCCTAGTTCTGATTTGGCAACTCCTAGTTGGTTTATTTGAGATTTCATTTCTAGGAAAGCCAAAACTGTAATTCAGTCTTGGTTTGGTGATGAGGGCTTAGCATAAGTAACTCTATCTTGGGTCTGTGCTTTGTATTCCAACAGTATGTAATTGTGTCCTGAGTATCTTTGCTTAGATGTTTCATAAGCACCTTAAACTCAGTATCTAAAATTTAACTTGCATGTTTCACCACAATTTTCTTCTTCCCTCCTTATGTCAGTGAATAGCATCACTATCCACTTAGTTTTTGCAAGGTATAGACTTTAAAATAGAGTCATCCTAAAATACTGGTTTTCTTTCAACACTTATCTCCAAGCAGTCTTCAAAACTAATTTTCTTTTCCTCCTATATATCTTTTGACTCTATCCATTTTGATCTAAGTCAACTGACATTTCCTAATATAGAGAATAATATATATTTTTAAAAATACTTATTAGAGGTGCGACAATCTTTTAATTGGCCTCTCTTCATCCAATATAGCCATAATAAACCCATAATAACCGTAATCTCACCAATATTAAAAGATAAACTGAAACATATTAAAAACCTTAAGCGTTTATCTGAGCAAAAATCTATTTGAATTGGGCAGTGCCAAACAGAAAATAGTTGAAGTGCTCACTGGCAAAAGCTAGGGGAAAGGCTTCTATATAAAAGGTGAAAAAACAAACCAAGGACATTATTTGAGGGACTGTAGTTTAAGTGTTTCTCTTATTTGGAAAAGACTAGTTGTCTGTTGGTGATTGATTGTCCTTGGTTTCCATGACCTAACCTAGTGGGATTTATAGGCTGAGATTTTGGTTTGCTTATGTAGGCTGCCAAAGGCATTAGAGGCACCTCAGTCTAATGGTCTCCTTGTTGAATTAAGATCAACTAGGAAATAAACTTCCTCCTTCATCCAAATCCCCAAAGTTTCACCCATTATTAGTTTAGACTCAGGCTTGAGGTCAGAATCTTGATATTTAAATCAGGATGAGGCAAGTGTGGCTCCTTTCAATCTGAAGTCCTGTGAACTAAAGAGACAAATTAATTGCCCTTCAAAATACCCAACATCTACTGGTGGGATAGAATAACCACAATAGACATTGCTTTTCAAAATGGGTGGTGAAGGTGGTGAGAGGCATTATAGGAGGCACACGGCAGTCACTTGTGCCAAGAAATTCTGAAATCTAATTGAAATCTAGTTAGGCACGTATTAACACTTTCGGCTAGCGTTCAGTTCTGCTTCCTTGGAAATGGATTTCTGAGGCTTTTCCTTTGCACTCTTGGCTTCTTCCTCTGAGTCATCTCTCCTTCTCCATAATTAATGGCTCATGCTTGCTGCTGACTGGTTTCCCCTTCCTACTTGTTTCCCAAGAAGGTTGAGAATATGATTTATCTTTCCACTGAGACTTTCTGCGTCAAAGAATGACACTTCTCAGTGTTTCACCAGTGAAAAGTCCTAGTAGCTTCTGCTCCCAAGTGGAATCTTCTTTGTGGTGTTCCCAGAGCTGCTCTTGGAATACCAGGAAGTCCATTGTGATGATCATTATGGCAGAGGGCATGGAGAGATGAACAGTAGGTAGGGGTAAAGAAGTCTAGGTGGTATGAGATGATTATGCACCTCTCAATCTGTCCACACTTCCCTTCCCCCTTCCTTGACCCTGGCCCTTTGGAGAAGTCTTTCTGGTGGGAGTCATTGTCTTCCTCTGACAAAACCACTGAATTAATAATATTAAAGCAAAAAAACAACCGCAAAGTAGCAGAAGTCCTTCTTTCCCATTTAGACATATTATGTTAGTTCATGAATAGGAGTATATTTTGGGCAGAAGAATTTTCACCCAAAGACTATTTTTTACCCACCTGTCATGTTTAGTCTAAAGAATCTTTTATGTATTTACTGTTCCCCCAACCAAAGAAGAAAATAGAAACAAAGTTTTTACTCCTCTGAAACCAAGCATTAGCTTTTCTAATTCCTGACCATTTATGTTTAAACGATCCACAGCAGCTTTCAAATCTTTATCCTTGGGGTTAAATAGAAATCTCTGAAGGTAGAAAACTAAAATAGCCTGCAGTATCATTCTTTCTGAAGGTGAAGGTAGCTTTCAGCTTTATTTCCCTGAAATATCATTCCAGCAAAAACACACATGCTAATTGTTCTTCAGTCACTAAGCTGTGTCCAACTCTTTGCGACCCATGAAATGCAGCATGTCAGACTTCCTCGTCCTTCACTATTTTCCAAAGTTTGCTCAAATTCATGTCCATTGAGTCAGTGATGCTGTCTAACCATCTCATCCTCTGTCGCCTCCTTCTCCTTTTGCCCTTAATCTTTCCCACCAACTCTTTTTCCAGTAAGTATTCGCATCAGGTGGCCAAAGTATTGGAGCTTCAGCTTCAGCTTCAGCATCAGTCCTCCCAATGAATATTCAGGATTGATTTCCTTTAGGATTGACTGGTTTGATCTCTTTGATAATTGCTAATAAGTCTTGTCTTTAATAATATACTTATCATGTTCTGAGAAGTGTGTCAATTATGGATCAGGTGCCTCTCTGGAGAAGTTTGTACTGCTTGTTACAGATAATCTCATTTTAGAGACCTTGTTTACATAGTATTTTTTACACCTATGTTAGCATTTCTGGACTACTTAGATAAATGACTTATATTTGTCCTAGGGAAGCTAATGTTTGTGTTGCAATGATTAGGAGTTACTGTCCATGACAGGCAATCTTGCTCTTCTTTCAGCAGTAATAACTCGACCTAGGGATGATTTTAGATTCCTTCCCTTTTTTATCTGTCCTTTAGGCAGAATATTCTTGAAGATGGGCAAATTATGACTAAAGTTATCTTTTAACTGGGAAGAAGCGTTGAGTTTTAGTCTTTTTCAAGTAAGAGACCATGAATTAAACCCTTAGCTATCCTTCTGTTGACATCATGCTTGACACTGCAATTTTGTCTTTTCCAATAATGAAGCAGAAAAAATACCACGGTGTTTTCTATATTTTACAGGAGACTCTTGAACTCAGAGTCTATGGTAGTTTATACTGGGTACGCTTGGTTAAGCTGGAATTAATTTTCTCCAAACCCCCTTCCTTCTGTGGCCTTGGTTTAAAATCAACCAAGGAGAAAGGTGTATGGAAGATGAAAGTCCAATAGTGGCTGCAGTTCTCTGATGGCGGGTGTGGGGTGCTGTCAGAAACATAGATGTGGTGGCATGTTCCAGCTTTTCCTCAGTGTCCCTTGCTCACCCTCCTGACTACTGGTCCTGACCACATCACATGGTGCCACATCCGTAGCTTAATATGCCCCGCTTCCCAAAGTCTCCTGCAAGCTCCCAAATCTGTCTGCTTGCACCAGGACTTTAGCAGTTGCCAGATCTAATAGCAAACTCTCTGTGGATAGGCAAAATCCCTGAGACCTAGTGCAGAGTGATAACCTAAGGAATACTAGGTATATCTCAGTCTAATATTTAACTGTTTTAATGAATAAGATCTGGTGAACATTTAGATAGAACTGTAGCAACTTTTAACCATGTGATGAGGAACTAAATTTTAATTTTATAATTTTAAGTTACTGAAGTTTAAATTTCCGAACCGAAGTAGTGTAAAATACTTTTCTATGAAACACAACTTCATTGTCTTGGTAGAACGACATTTCACTTTAACTGTTGCATTGTGTCAGTTGCTATTTGTTGATTGCAGTTTGGGTGTGTGCATGTAGTTACTATCCATGGACTGACTCAATTTGATGTGACTTTTTTCTATACATCCATGTAAAATTGTGACATGTTTACTTGAGATTTTATGCATTAATACCTATGTAATTCATAATTGGTAATTAAAAGGAAATACTAATAATTATTTTAATTGTAATTGTTATTTTACCTAAAAATAAGTATGGATTTTCAAATTTGAAATGAAGGCTTACTGTGGATGTAGCATTGAGTGGAGATGTTAAAATTAGAATAGTAAAGCAGAAAACAAAAAGAGGTCATAAATTGCATAGTGAACAGCAATTGCAAGTCACTAGGACAGAGCAGAACCAAAAAGCTATTTCATTGTTGTGTAAAATTAAAAAAAAAATAAAATGGACAATTTCAACAAATTGATGGTAAATTTGATATTTCCTTTTAACAAAAAAATCAATGACATTAGGAGTGTGAAGTCAAAATTAAAAAAAGAATAAACAAAACACATCAGCTGAAATGAAAAAACCAGTGCATAACAAGCTTTTAAATGACTTGTAATAGGATCTGATCTCGTAAATGACGAATTTTTGTGTAGAAACTCTTGATGGAAAGAATGGAAAAGACAATGACTAATTTTACTTTTTTAAAAGCCTGCCTTAATGTGGCTACCAGACAATTAGAATTTATTCATATAGCTTGCATTAAATTTCCACTGAACAGTGCTGATTTAAAAAGTGTACCAAGAGTTGAATTAAAGCCTCATTTAAACAAACCAGAGAAACTTCATTGCGTATCTTCTCATTTCTAAGGGATTTTCCAAAGCATATTTCATTTTTTACTATATAGTTCTTAAATATTTGCTATTTTGCTGTTAGTATTACTGGTTACTTGTGTTTATATGTGCAAATAAATACTAATACATTAAAGAATATTTCTATATAAACTTAGAAAATGGAAAAAACATACTTTACTACCATATACAGTCATTATTAGCATATTAATAGCATTTTTTAAAGCACAAAATTCATTTCAAAGTAATTAAAATCATAGAGGAATACATGAAAAAGGCACTATTGGAAGTAAAGCCTTATCAGCCACAACTGATGAGACATGATGTAATTAGATAAAGTGGGAAATATAAGTGTTGCCAGTGAATATCAATTTTCACAGCAATCTCGGAGTAAATATTTGGTAGAATAAGTAATGACAAATACCAACATGCCCTTGTTGGTTAGAAGTAGTTCTTTATAACCATATTGCTTAAGTGTAATTATTTTATATTTTTAGGGTAATATTTGATACAACATTCAGTAACATTGCATTTGAACTATCAGTTTTAAACTTAATGAACTGCTGTCCTTTGAAGAACTAATATGAGTTTTCTTTTGCTGCATGGTTTCATTGGTGTCACTTATAACTATACTAAGTCATTTCTGGAGTAAATGATTTCCACAGAGACTAAGTAGACAGTGTCCTTGCAAAACATACAGTGCTCTACAAATCTAGAGGTTGGGTTACCAGACTTGGCAGCCAACCTAACTTAATGGCTAAACAAACAAACCCTCTGTAGAAACTTATATCTGCTTGGCTCCTTCAAGCATTTCCAAGCATTTTAATTCTGCCAAAGATGTGAGCTGGTGTTTTAATAAATAGTCAGCAAGCAGCTTTAATACATGGGGATATTGATTCTAGCTAGAGATGCCTATCAGCTGAGTTGATCTTTAATGTAGTTTGATTCTCTTGAAAAAAAGTAATAGAAAAAAAAAAAAAGCCAAACTTGCATTATCATTCTTAGAAAATACCATCAATCTTAGAAAATATTTATCAATTTGAAAGAATCTCAGATTTAAAAAAAGAACAGAAAAACACAATCATAGGATAAAATTATGTGTCATTACTACTAAACAGCCTTGGGGAACCCAGAAGTTGGAAGGGGCTTCTACAGACAAGTCATGACAGAAATAGTTTAGGTTCCTGTTTCTGATAGAGGATATGGCCATCCTATTTGTAATATTTGTGTGGAGGACTGCAATTTGTCATGAGAGTTGTCTGTATATTAAAATGCACTCTATGGGGACAAGGTTTCTGCCATTTTTCTCATTTCATACTCTTACCTTGTAAGGTAGGAAAGGAAATTTGAAAAGGGTATGCCATTCAGAGTATATATGTATACTAGCTGGTTAAATGTCAAGCTAAAGAATGTGGTGCAGGTGGGACTTATAGATGGCAGAATAAGGTACTTGATAAACCCTCTTCCTAGCAAAACACCATTTTAACTGGTAAAAATTATAAGTAAAAGTAATTTTAAGTCTCTGGAAATTGTCCTAAGGGCAGAGAATGAATGAAGAAATGTCCATTAAAAAAAATAAAAGAAAATAAATGTACTAAGTCTCAGTAGGAATAGTTTGAATTTGTGGCAGTTGAGTCATAACCTGCTCTTAACCCTACCCCTAGCTCCGTGTTACAAAAGCTCTATTCCAGGTGCTTGTCCCTGGGTACTGCAGTCAGAAGAGATGGGTTCCCTTTTGCCTGAGCTTCCAGTCTGGGGCTACAGTTTCAATTTTCACCCTTGTCCCAGCCCAGTGTTGCAGAATGCCTACCCAACGCAGATGTGGCTGAGAGAAATAGGTCTCTCTTTCTCTATCTAGTCTTTGGTCATAAAGCAGGAATTCAACCCCGAATGCAGTAGGCTAGGCCCCCAGCTTTATAAGGCAGGGGCCCATGTCAGGAGGAGCAACCCAAGGAAACAAAGGGAAGCCACCCCGTCTCCCCCCTTGTGGCCACTCATTCACCAAGTTGTCAGTCTTGGAAAAGCAGGTCCTTACTCAAAGCTCTGCCGACATGGTGCCAAGGTTCAGCCCAGGAGGAAAGGCAGCCCAGGAAGACAGCGAACTCTGCACTTCTGGCTCAGGAAACTGGCTTTATTTAGAACACAGCGTGGAGAAGTCTGTACCTAAGGGTGATTTTAAAATGTGGACCTCTTGTTGAGGGCAACCAAGAAAGAGCAACCAGAACGTTAATGGAATGAGGGGAAAAGATAGCCAAGAAGAGCCCTACTGGGACCATAGTCAGTTCTGGAAGTCAGGAAGGTTGCCACATGCCCTGGGGCTGTACCCGTTCAGTAGCAATTGGAGCAGGTATTTCCCTAAGCTGTGTACACAAGGTTCGTCAATACAGGGCAGAACCCTTACTGCAATAAAGGCCTTAAACATAAACTCTGATCAAATATATATTGAACAATAAGCTCTTCTTCCCTGGGGCTGCTCCTTGGAAGGTAGGTGTAAAAATAAAATCACAGAAATCATCAATAAACTAGGACACAGTGCGTATCCAAGGCTACTCTGTCTTCGGAGAGATCAGAATGGGATTCTCGTAGCTACTTGTCCCTGATTTAACACAGGGCAACAAAACAAACTCAAGTGTGATAGCATCCTCCAAACCATGTAAGTTTTAACCAGTAAGTGGCTCTTGCCAACCAAGCATAGCTCCTAGGGAGTCAGACCAAGAGATAAAAACAATGGGATGAAATCTGAGTAGCAAAATTAGACCTGCACATGGGGAAGGAATTAGAATTTTCAGAATTAATTCACTGAGCAAAAACAGTTGACCCTTGAATAGCATGAGGATTAGGAATGCCAACCTTTTGTATAGTGGAAACTCTGTAGATATTTCAGTTGGCCCTCTATATCTGTGGCCTCTCATCGTCAGATTCAGCCAACCATGGACTATGTAGTACTTTAGGACATATTCATTGAAAAAAATCTGTGTATAAGTGGACCTGTTGTTCACCTGTCAATCCATGTTGTTCAAGGGTCAACTGTAAACAAATGACTTGGTGAAAAAGAGCAACCCTCAGAGTGCTATCAGTATCTAGATTTGCTAAAATATACCTGAAGTGTATAGTTTTCAATAAAATTGAGATATGCAAGGAAAGAGTAAAGTATAACCCATACGCATATTAATCTAGCAAGCAATAAAAACTACTTTGAAGGACGCTCACATGGGAAGCTGGCAGACTTGGCAGACAGAAATCAAAACAGCTTTAATATTACAGATATGTTTAAAAACCAAAAGAAATAATGCTTAAAGAATTGCAGATATGATGATAATGCCTCATCAAACAGAGAATAAAAATAAAGGGATGAAAGTACTAAAAAAAAAAAAAAAGGAAATTCTAAAGATGAAAAGTAAGATAGCCCAAACAAAAATTCAGTAGAGGGGCTTAATAGTAGACTTCATCTGTCATAAGAAAGAATCAGCAAATTGAAGACAGATGAGTAGAGATTAGGTAATCTGAAGAAAAGAGAAAGAAACAATGAAAAAATAAAGAATAAAATCTCAGAGAAATTTGGGACACAATTAAACACACAAGATTATGTGATGGATATACTAGAGGAAATAGGAAGAGGGAAAAAGACAGGAGATGAATCAAATAAATGATGTCTGGAAACTTTGCAGATATGAAGAAAAGAGCAAATCTATACATCCAAGAAGTTGAAAAACTTCAAACAGGACAAATGGAAAGCAACCCATTATGAAATACATTATAGTAAAAATGTTCAAAGACAAAAGTAAATCTTGAAAGCAGAAAGTGAAAAGACATCTCAACCTGTACATGGGAACTTGAGTAACAGAAGCAATTAACTTCTCAGAAACGAATAGAGATCAGAAGGCAGTGGGAAGACATATGCAAAGTGCTAAAAGTATTTTAAAAAGTTGTTAAAAATCTTAAATTTAGCAAAACTATCTTTCAAAAATAAGATGAAATAATACTACCAGATAAAGAAAAACTGATTAGGATGCTGGAACACTGGACTGATGAAAAATAAAAAAGGAAGTTTTTCAAAAGGAACCAGAAATGGTTAAAAAAAAAAGAAAGATTAAAATTGCAAATTTTACAAAAATATACTGGCTGTCCTTTCTTCTCTCAGCTTCTCTAAAAAGACATATTATAAAAAGTAGTAATTTAATAACATACTGGTGGAGTTGTAGCTTATGTATGCCACTAATAGCACAAACATGATGACAAAGAGAAAACTGGCTTATAGATTAATAAATTTTCCATATTTCTTTGGAACTAAGGTATTATAAATCTGAAGTAGAGTCTGACAAAACTATAATTAAAAAATCATTAAAGTAAGCTGATAAAGGAGGAATAGAGGAATAGATAATAAATGAGGTGAATAGAAAACAAAAGATGAAAGGGCAAATGTTCATCCAGCAATATCAATGATAAATATGAATGGATTAAAAATCTAATCAGAAGACAGAGATTGCTATATGGGTAAAAGAAACCTAACCCAACTCTCATATTTATAGAAGATATAGATTAAAAAATACAAATATATTGTAAGTAAAGGGTAGAAAAACATATCAAAAGGAGAGCTGGAATAATTATAATAATGTTAAAATAGACTTGAAGAGAAGAATTTGTACTAGAGATGAAGGAAATTTTATATTGATAAATGGGATCAATTAGAAAGGAACACATAATAATTATAAACATAGTTGTATCTAACAGAAACCCTAAACCACGAAGCAAAACATAATAGGATGAAAGAGAGAAAGAGACAAGTCAAAAATAAAAGTGGAAGATAAATAATAATAAATAGAACAACTTGCATAATAGAAAGAACAACTAGGCAGAAGATCAACTAGTAAAAAGAAGACTTGAAAATAATTCTAACCCAACTAAATGTAAAAGACATCTACAAACTCTTCACACAACAAAAGCACATTCTTAATTGCATGTGGAACATCCTTCAAGGTAGACCATATGTAGGCTATTAATCAATTTCAATAAATCTAAAGGGATTGAAATATACAAATTTGTTTTCTAACAGCAATAAAATGTAATTAGAAATTAATAGCAAGAAAAATTGGAAAATTCAAATATTTAGAAATTTAAAAAACACATTCCTAATAAACAATCAAAGAAGAAATTAGAGTTAGAAATGTTTGGGGAAAAAAAAAACATAGCATACTAAAATTTATGAAATCAGTTACCACCATGTTTAGAGAGAAATTTAGAGTTACCAAGTTCTCTATTTGAAGTGCTTAATATTGTTAAGAGGTTAATACTCCCCAAATTGAATTATACAATCTTTATTAAATTTCCAGATGACTTTCTTTTAGAAATAGACATACCTTTTCCAAAATTCACATGAAAGTGCAAGATGCCCAAAATAGTCAAAATAATTGTTTGTAAAGACAAATGAATTTTGAGGACTCAGATTGCCTAACTTAAGATATTGCAGAACTGCAGTAAATAAGACATTATAGTAACTGGCTTAAGGATATATGAGAGACTAGAAATAAACTCTTACTATCATGGTATGGGGAACAAAATTCAACACCCAAAAGTGTCTCTGGCATGCAGATTATTTTAAGCTGAAAACAATCAGGGCCCAAAACACGCTGAAAGAAATTTGACCTTCCCCCGAGCTGCCTAAAGAATTTGTGTTCAATCGCTAAGTTGTGTGTGATTCTTTGCAGTTCCATGGACTGCAGCATGCCAGGCGTTCCTGCCCATCACCAACTCCTGGAGCCTACTCAAACTCACGTCCACTGAGTCACTGATGCCATCCAACTATCTCATCCTCTTGTCCCCTTCTCCTGCCTTCAGTCAATCCCAGCATCAGGGTCTTTTCAAATGAGTCAGTTCTTTGCATCAGGTGGCCAAAATATTGGAGTTTCAGCTTCAACATCTGTCGTTCCAATGAATATTCAGGATTGATTTCCTTCAGGATGGACTGGTTAGTTCTCCTTGCAGTCCTAGGGACTCTCAAGAGTCTTCTCCAATACCACAGTGCGAAAGCATCAATTCTTTGGCCTCATCTTTCTTTATAGTCCAACTCTCACATCCATACATGACTACTTAAAAAAACCAAAGTTTTGACTAGGCAGACCTTTGTTGGCAAAGTAATGTCTCTGCTTTTTAATATGCTGTCTAGATTGGTCATAATGTTTCTTCCAAGGAGTAAGCGTCTTTTAATTTCATGGCTGCAATCACCATCTGCAGTGATTTTGGAGCCCAAGAAAATTCTCTCACTGTTTCCATTGTTTCCCCATCTATTAGCCATGACGTGATGGGCCCAGATGCCATGATCTTAGTTTTCTGAATGTTTAAGTTTTAAGTCAATATTTTCACTCTCCTCTTTCACTTTCATCAAGAGGCTTTTTAGTTCTTCTTTGCTTTCTGCCATAAGGGTGGTGTCATCTGCATATCGGAGGTTATTGATATTTCTCTCACAATCTTGATTTCAGCTTGTGCTTCATCCAGCCCTGCATTTCATATGATGTACTCTGTGTAAAAGTTAAATAAGCAGGGTGACAGTTTATAGCCTTGACATACTCCTTTCCCGATTTGGAATCAATCTGTTGCTCCATGCCCAGTTCTAACTGTTGCTTCTTGACCTGCATATAGATTTCTCAAGAGGCAGGTGAGGTGGTCTGGTATTCCCATCTCTTTCAGAATTTTCCACAGTTTGTTGTGATCTACACAGTCAAAGGCTTTGGCGTAGTCAATAAAAGAGAAGCAGATATTTTTGTGGAACTCTTTTGCTTTTTCAATGATCCAGTGGATGTTGGCAATTTGATCTCTGGTTCCTCTGCCTTTTCTAAATCCAGTTTGAACATCTGGAAGTTCACAGTTCACATACTGTTGAAGCCTAGCTTGGAGAATTTTGAGCATTACTTTGCTAGCGTACGAGATGAGTGCAATTGTGAGGTAGTTTGAGCATTCTTTGGCATTGCCTTTCTTTGAGATTGGAATGAAAATGTGTATTATTTAATTTCATAGATATGATATATGTCTAAAACCACAA
Organism: Odocoileus virginianus; assembly: GCF_023699985.2. Taxonomy (NCBI): domain Eukaryota; kingdom Metazoa; phylum Chordata; class Mammalia; order Artiodactyla; family Cervidae; genus Odocoileus; species Odocoileus virginianus. Next base: position 91,332,481 of record NC_069674.1, on the reverse strand, counting down.
CTTCATAAACAGAATTTAGATTAGTTACTGCTTAGTGCTAGGTTTGACAAATGCAGAGTGATTATTAAAGAGAAGGGGTTTTCTTAGAGGGGAAGAGACCTAAAATCAGATTGTGGTGGTGATGGTACAGCCCTATTGTTGCCAAAATCTTGGCTGTCTGTGCACAAGTGCCACACAGAAATACAGAGACAAAATTATAGACAAGAAGGAAAGAACAGCTTTATTACTTTGCCAGACAAAATGGGAACACATTAGGCTAGTGCCTCAAGAACTGTTCCCCCTTCCCTGGTGAGCAGGGAAAAGCTAAGTAGTCAGGCAGGAGTGTGTCATAGGGATCAAGACAGTAACAGTCTTGTATTCTTCCTTCTGCAAAGTTCAAGAAGGTGGGTTCCTGACAAGATTAGACTGTATACAGGGTCTTAAGTGGGGCTTCCCTGGTGGCTTAGTTGGTAAAGAATCTGCCTGCAATGCAGGAGACCCAGATTCAATCCCTGGGTTGGGATGATCCCCTGGGAAAGGAAATGGCAACACACTCCAGTATTCTTACCTGGAGCATCCCATCAACAGGGAAGCCTGGCGAGGTACAGTCCATGGAATCGCAAAGAGTCAGACAGGACTGAGTGACTGACACTTTTACTTTCAGGCTCTTAGGTGATCCAGGCTCCCAATCTGAATGAGACTCCCTGGTCCTTTAATCTTGTCTCAGGTGGTTTTGCTGTTGTTTCCCCCGAGTGGAACATGACTTATCAGCTAAACCACCAACATTCCTTTGATTAGCAACTATTCTGCCATGTGGAACTGAGAGAAGGTCAAGAAGGCTGAGCCTTGCCTATGATAAAGGATGAACAAAGAAGCCTCTGTGCCCAGGAATTCCATAGGGACCCGCTGGGCATCACTATGAGTACATAGTGATGTATGTTTGGTTTTGGTCACTTAGTCGTGTCCGACTCTGCGACCTCATGGATGCAGCCCGCCAGGCTCCTCTGTCCTTGGGATTTTCCCGGCAAGAATACTGGAGTGGATTGCCATTTCCTTCTCCAGGGAGTCTTCTCAACCCAGGGATTGAATCCGCATCTCCTGCTTGGCAGTTGGATTCTTTACCACTGAGCCACCCGGGAAGCATCGTTTGATTTTATACATTAAACAGCAGAATTATAGATCTGTTTTTTAAAAAGCAGTGATCCGTGAAGGCATACATCTGTTTAAAGTGTACTTCTCTTTCCTATTTTCTTATATGCATCTTGTCCTTTTTGTACCTTGAAACTCGTGTCTCAAATTATTCAGTAGATGAAAGTAATTATTTCTATTATCGATACTATAATAAATAGTATAGGTAAATTGAATTACATTTTTACTAACAGATATTTTCAATATAGAGTCTACTCAATTAACTCTTTTGTATTAAAAAAAATAGTCTAGCTCTATATTCGTGGTGGTCAGGCAATAGATAATTAAGAACGTCCCAATCTTTCTGGTTTCTTTGGTTGGCTATATGCTAGCTGTAATACCTTTATTCCCTAGTGTATAGCTTCCTTAAAATATGCTGTTTACTCTCTTTTCAGAGTAGACTCTTATAGTGCTCAGCATTTATGTATCAATTTGCATTTAAATTGTCCTTCTTATAATCGTTAGTTATCTCCCATGACAACCATTATCAGCACCACTGTTTATGAAATGCCCACTAGTACGCCTCTTGCCTGTGGGCCCAAGGATTGATTCTGTTGAGAGGAAGAAGCAAGACAGTTTTACAGATGTTTGATCAGCAGGCCAAAGTTGCAGAACAGTCTTGTAGCCATCCTGGGATTAGTACTCAAAATTTTCTCTTTTTAACTGTTCCCATGGCCCACTTAACTGCACAGTTTCCCTATGGAAAAGGATAAATAGAGCGTATTTCACCACATCTCATGTTTCTAATACATTTGCTGAGATGTTCATGTTCCAGCAAATTCTATGGGGCACAGCTCTGTAGTTAAAATCGTGCCATCCCTCTAGGCTTGCATTTCAATTACTCTCATCTGGAGTGCCAGTTGCCTTTAACAGTCATTTTCTTCCATGTTGTTCTACTAATCTTGCCGTGTTTCATTCCTTTGCTATGTGGTGAGCTTTGCTTCTCAAAACTGAAGCAAGACATGCAGCACTCCTTTTTTCTTTTCTGACTGTTAAATATCAAAGCTTATGTTTTATTGTGCAAACCTAAGCTGTACAAAGTAATTTACTGATAAACCATTTCTGAGCCAGCTGTTGTTGGGATGTTTCCTATTTCTATAAATCATGATTTTTTCAAAACTAGTCCTTTTTTTTTAGAGACTAAGGGCAGTTGTGGAAATTTGTGAGTTCTGTAGATGTTTCTTTCATCTTTATTTTTTACAATGTTTGAAAGAAAAGAGATTGAAATTAAATCCTTCATAATAACTAAATTGTTTCCTTAATCCTTCTGAAAATGCACAAGCATTTCCAAAACTCACCCTGAGGAAATAAATAATCATATCTTTATGGGGCCTTCTTTATCCTACTAACACGTCCTTCTCATCTCTCCTCCCAACACTGCACAGCACTCAAAGCTTCACATAAGATGCAATGCTGCTTAAGTTAAAAAAAAAAAAACAAAAAAACTCTAGGTAAATTTTTAAAATTTGAGTTTTCATTAACAATCACATGGACATTATATTTTGAAAATGACAAGTGGTGGTGCAGGAAAGGGGACCTTCCAGGGCCCGAGAGTGGGTCCTTGTCTGACACTCAGAAATGGATTGTCTTAGGAGACATACTGTTGACAAAGCAAGAGACTTTATTGGGAAGGGGCACCTGAGGGGGTGGAGAGTAGGAGGGTAAGGGAACCCAGGAGAACTGGTCTGTCACGTGGCTTGTAATCTCAGGTTTTATGGTAATGGGGTTAGTTTCAGGATTATCTCTGGCCTATTGTTCTGACTCAGGGTCCTTCCTGATGGTTCACGCATTGCTCAGCCAAGATGGATGCCAGCAAGGAGGATTCTGGGAGGTGCTAGGACATGCGGCATCTCCTTTTGACCTTTCCCGAATTCTTCCAGTTAGTGGTGGCTTGTTAGTTCTATGTTACTCACCAGGACTTCCTGTCATAAAATAACTGATGCAGATGGTTACTATGCTGCCTGGCCAGGGTGGGCAGTTTCAGTCACCATTTCCCTAGCAGTGAGAGCCTTTCCTATTCATAATTAAGATTAGGAAAACCATATTTACTGTACCAATAATCTTATTTCCTATGACCAATGAGTAACTTTAAAAGATTATCTCTTAGGAGAAATTTCTGTGAAGACCATGAGCCATACAAATCAACCTTTCCCCAGAGATATCTGTGTGTGTGCATGTACATATGTAGTTTCTATATAATGAATTATGCTGTAGAACTATGCTGTCCCTATAAGGGAACCTATAGTATTCTTTGACTGTATGTGTTTGAGTATATATTTGCTTGGAGCAAAAATAAATGTGTATCAGGAACTAGGAATTAAGTGCTTACAAGAAATAGAAAATATATCATAAACCAAAACTGATTCAGCACTCAGTATGTTTCTGGCTAGAATATAGTACAATGTGTCCATATATGTGTAACTTTTTATCCTGGAAATACCAAACTTATTCTCTACCACCAATAAAAGTATCAAGTATTATTTGTTCAGAATGTTTCCATAACATATATCACTATTTACTATTTGAAAATTACTATTTGCTATTATTTACTTGTTGACTTTTTTTCCCTGATCTGTATTAGAATGCAAACCTCCTGAGTAAAGGAACTTTATCTGCTTTGTTCCCCACTGCATCTCCAACACCTGGAATAATATCAGCCATACTGTACCTGCTTAAAAATATGCATTGAATAAAAGATTGAAATAGGCTAAATAATCATAGTCATTTGGAGATATAATTTACACAGACTTGTTCATCTATTAAAATATTTTAATACAAAATAGTTTTGAAAAATAGTGTACCACTGAAAATTCTTTTCCTCTTTTTCTTCCTCTCAAAATATGTGTAAACTTAATTGCTCATAACTTATAAATTATCACTAAATCTGTAAATTCTTCTCAGATTTAAGACTTTTTGGCTATCTCTCCCTGTCCCTCCTTCTCTTTCTCTATCTTTGCAAGGATTTAAGATTGGTTAAGAATCACTGATACTGAAGCATAAAAGTATCAAGAGTAGTATTTTTAGAACTTTTATCATCTTCCATTTGTAAAAGTTCTTCCTATGAGATTTATTTATTTTATTTAAAATGGGTTGAATTTCTTAACTAAAAGAACTTTACATGAATTTCTAAATGAGCTTTTCTCTGATGTTTGGTTCTCATTCTTCATCCATCTCCATTATCCCTTATACCTTATCTCTCACCCTCAATACCTCATCCCTCTATCATGGTTGCATTAGCATTTGAGAGGGGAAGTTTTTTTTTTGTTGATTATTTTTAAGAGTAATTTTAGGTTAACAGAAGAATTGAAAGGAATGTACAGGGATATCCCATAGACTTCTTGCCCCGACACATGCATAGCCTTCCCTATCATCACTATCCCACCTTCATGGTACATTTGTTATAAGTGATGAACATAAATTAACACATTGTAATTGCCCAAAGTCCATAGTTACCATTATGGCTTACTCTTGCTGTTATACATTCTACAGGTTTGGACAAATGTTTAATGATATGTATCCATCATTTCAGAGGTAAGGAATTTTTAAGACTGTACATTATACTAGTCTTTTTTATTTTTCTAACTTTGTTTTCCTGCTGTGCATAAGAGCAGAAAAAGGAGATAGAATTATAGACAAGTTAGTCTGTAGTTTATTAATGACTTCCCCTATAGATGAAGATAGACAAAATTTGGAAGAGTTTGAGAATGATATATATATATGTGTGTGTGTGTGTGTGTGTGTGTGTGTGTGTGTGTGTGTGTTGAAATGATCTATTGTACTTCATGCTCAAGAATTCTTATATTCCTAGATAATAGATAATTTAGATTAATTGTATTTCTTGTCCATTCCAAGATAATTCTCTTTGGGTAGCAGCTGGGAAGTACTGCACATGAGTGGGTGATTTACAACTTCTGTTTTTTCAATTTAGAACTAAGTTATCGTCTACCAACTGTCAAGAGAAAACATGCCAGAAAAGGTAGGTTTTATATTTCTCCACCTGGCTGGCTTACCCAGTTGACCATTATAAAAGAAATAAATAGTGAGGAACTCACAGAGATAGAGGATAGAAGACATAAACATCTGTGAAAAGGCACTGCACTTCTTTTTTCTTTTAACTTATTTTAATTAGAGGCTAATTACTTTACAATATTGTGGTGGTTTTTGCCATACATTCACATGAATCAGCCATGAGTGTATATGTTCCCCATCCTGACCCTCCCTCCCACCTCCCTCCCCATCCCATCCCTCAGGGTCATCCCAGTGCACCCAGCCCTGAGCACCTGTCTCATGCATCGAACCTGGACTGGCCATCTATTATCACAAACATGTGATAATATACATGTTTGAATGCTATTCTCTCAAGTCATCCCACCCTCGCCTTCTCCCACAGAGTCCAAAAGTCTGTTCTTTACATCTGTGTCTCTTTTGCTGTCTCGCATATAGGGTCATCATTGCCATCTTCCTATATTCCATATATATGCATTAATTTACTGTATTGGTGTTTTTCTTTCCGACTTATTTCGCTCTGTATAATAGGCTCCAGTTTCATCCACCTCATTAGAACTGATTCAAATGAGTTCATTTTAATAGCTGAGTAATATTCCATTGTGTATATGTACCACAGCTTTCTTACCGTTCATCTGCTGATGGACATTTGGTTGCTTCCATGTCCTGACTATTGTAAGAGTGCTGTGAAGAACATTGGGTTACACGTGTCTCTTTCAATTCTGGTTTCTTCAGTGTATGCCCAGCAGTTGGATTGCTGGGTCATATGGCAATTCTATTTCCTGTTTTTTTTAAGGAATCTCCACACTGTTCTCCATAGTGGCTGTATTAGTTTGAATGCCCACCAACAGTGTAAGAGAGTTCCCTTTTCTCCATATCCTCTCCAGCATTTATTGTTTGTAGACTTTTTGATAGCAACCATTCTTACTGGCATGAGATGGTACCTCATTGTGGTCTTGATTTGCATTTCTCTGATAATAAGTAAGAAAAGGTGGCAAGAATACACAGAAGACCTGTACAAAAAAGATCTTCATGACCCAGATAATCAAAATGGTGTGATCACTCACCTAGAGCCAGACATCCTGGAATGTGAAGTCAAGTGGGCCTTAGAAAGCATCACTATGAACAAAGCTAGAGGAGGTGATGGAATTCCAGTTGAGCTATTTCAAATCCTGAAAGATGATGCTGTGAAAGTGCTGCACTCAATATGCCAACAAATTTGGAAAACTCAGCAGTGTCCACAGGACTGAAAAGGTCAGTTTTCATTCCAATCCCTAAGAAAGGCAATCCCAAAGAATGCTCAAACTACTGCACAATTGCACTCATCCCACACGCTAGTAAAGTAATGCTCAAAATTCTCCAAGCCAGGCTTCAGCAATACTTGAACCGAGAACTTCCAGATGTTCAAGCTGGTTTTAGAAAAGGCAGAGGAACCAGAGATCAAATTGCCAACATCCACGGGATCATCAAAAAAGCAAGAGAGTTCCTGAAAAACATATTTCTGCTTTATTGACTGTGCCAAGGCCTTCGACTGTGTGGATCACAATAAACTGTGGAAAATTCTGAAAGAGATGGGAATACCAGACCACTTGACCTGCCTCTTGAGAAATCTGTATGCAGGTCAGGAAACAACAGTTAGAACTGGACATGGAACAACAGACTGGTTCCAAATAGGAAAAGGAGTATGTCAAGACTGTATATTGTCACCCTGCTTATTTAACTTATATGCAGAGTACATCATGAGAAACACTGGCCTGGAAGAAGCACAAGCTGCAATCAAGATTACTGGGAGAAATATCGATAACCTTAGATATGCAGATGACACCACCCTTATGGCAGAAAGTGAAGAGGAGCTAAAAAGCCTCCTGATGAAAGTGAAAGAGGAGAGTGAAAAAGTTGGCTTAAAGCTCAACATTCAGAAAACTAAGATCATGGCATCCGGTCCCATCACTTCATGGGAAATAGATGGGGAGACAGTGGAAACAGTGTCAGACTTTACTTTTTGGGGGCTCCAAAATGACTGCAGATGGTGACTGCAGCCATGAAATTAAAAGATGCTTACCCTTGGAAGGAAAGTTATGACCAACCTAAATAGCATATTAAAAAGCAGAGACATTACTTTGCCAAGAAAGGTCCGTCTGGTCAAGGCTATGGTTTTTCCAGTGGTCATGTATGGATGTGAGAGTTGGACTGTGAAGAAATCTGAGCTTTGAAAAATTGATGCTTTTGAACTGTGGTGTTGGAGAAGACTCTTGGGAGTCCCTTGGACTGCAAGGAGATCCAGCCAGTCCTTCCTAAAGGAGATCAGTCCTGGGTGTTCATTGGAAAGACTGATGCTGAAGCTGAAACTCCAATACTTTGGCCACCTCATGTGAAGAGTTGACTCATTGGAAAAAACCCTGATGCTGGGAGGAATTGGGGGCAGGAAGAGAAGAGGATGACAGAGGATGAGATGGCTGGATGGCATCACCGACTCGATTGACATGGGTTTGAGTAAGCTCTGGGAGTTAGTGATGGACAGGGAGGCCTGGCCTGCTGTGATTCATGAGGTCACAAAGAGTCAGATACAACTGAGTGACTGAACTGAACTGAACTGATAATGAGTGATATTGAGCATCTTTTCATGTGTTTGTTAGCCATCTGTGTGTCTTCTTTGGAGAAACATTGGTTTAGTTCTTTGGCCCATTTTTTTCATTGGGTCACTTATTTTTCTGGAATTGAGCTGCAGGTGTTGCTTGTATATTTTTGAGATTAATTCTTTGTCAGTCATTTCATTTGCTATTATTTTCTCCCATTCTGAAGGCTTTCTTTTCACCTTGCTTATAGCTTCCTTCATTGTTCAAAAGCTTTTAAGTTTAATTAGGTCTCATTTGTTTATTTCTGCCTTTATTTCCATTACCCTGGGAGGTGGGTCATAGAGACTCCTGCTAAGATTTACATCAGATAATGTTTTGCCTATGTTTTCCTCTAGGAGTTTTATAGTTTCTGATCTTACATTTAGATCTTTAATCCATTTTGAGTTTATTTTTGTGTATGGTGTTAGAAAGTGTTCTAGTTTCATTCTTTTACAAGTGGTTGACCAGTTTTCCCAGCACCACTTGTTAAAGAGATCGTCTTTTCTCCATTTTATATTCTTGCCTCATTTGTCAAAGATAAGGTGTCCATAGGTGTGTGGATTTATCTCTGGGCTTTCTATTCTGTTCCGTTAATCTATATTTCTGTCTTTGTGCCAGTACCATACTGTCTTGATGACTGTAGCTTTTTAGTATAGTCTTAAGTCAGGCAGGTTGATTCCTCCAGTTCCATTCTTCTTTCTCAATATTGCTTTGGCTATTTGAGGCTTTTGTATTTCCATACAAATTGTGAAATTATTTGTTCTAGTTCTCTGAAAAATACCATTGGTAGCCTGATAGGGATTGCATTGAATGTATAGATTGTTTTGGGTAGTATATTCATTTTCACTATGTTGATTCTTCCAATCCATGAACATGGTATGTTTTTCCATCTTTGTGTCATTGATTTCTTTCATCAATGTTTTGTAGCTTTCTATATATAGGTCTTTTGTTTCCTTAGGTAGCTTTATTCCTAAGTATTTTATTCTTTTCGTTGCAATGGTAAATAGAATTGTTTCCCTAATTTCTCTTTCTGTTTTCTCCTTGTTAGTGTATAGGAATGCAAGGGATTTCTGTGTGTTAATTTTATATCCTGTAACTATAGTATATTCATTGATTAGCTCTAGTAATTTTCTGATGGAGTCTTTAGGGTTTTCTATGTCATTTGCAAACATGTGAGAGTCTGTTAAGGTCTCTCACCTTAACAGACTGGGTCTGTTAAGATTTTCTATTTCTTCCTGGTTCAGTTTTGGAAAGTTTTACTTTTCTAAGAATTTGTCCAATTTCTTCCAAGTTGTCCGTTTTATTGGCATATAGTTGCTGATAGTAGTCTTTTATGTTCCTTTGTATTTCTGTGTTGTCTGTTGTGTTCTCTCCATTTTTATTTCTAATTTTGTTGATTTTGATTCTTCTCCCTTTTTTTCTTAATGTGTCTGGCAAATGGTTCGTCTATTTTATTTATCTTCTCAAAGAACCAGCTTTTAGCTTTGTTGGTTTTTACTATGGTCTCCTTTGTTTCTTTTTCATTTATTTCTGCCCCAATTTTTATGATTTCTTTCCTTCTACTAACCCTGGGGTTCTTCGTTTCTTCTTTTTCTAGTTGCTTTAAGTGTAGAATTAGGTGATTTATTTGATTTTTCTCCTGTTTTGTGAGATAGTCTTGTATTCCTATGAACCTTCCTCTTAGCACTGCTTTTACTGAATCCCATAGATTTTGAGTTGTTGTGTTTTCATTTTCATTCATTTCTATGCATATTTTGAATTCTTTTTTTGATTTCTTCTCTGATATGTTGGTTATTCAGAAGTGTGTTGTTTAGCCTCCATATGTTTGTATTTTTAATAGTTTTTTTTTTTTTTTCCCCTGTAGTTGACATCTAATCTTACCACATTGTGGTCGGAAAAGATGGCTGGAATGATTTCAATTGTTTTTGAATTTACCAAGGCTAGATTTATGGCCCAGAGAAGAAGAACCTATCCTGGAGAAGGTTCTGTGTGCACTTGAGAAAAAGGTGAAATTCATTGTTTTGGGGTGAAATGTCCTGTAGATATCAATTAGGTCTAACTGGTCCACTGTATCATTTAAAGTTTGTGTTTCCTTGCTAATTTTCTGTTTAGTTGATCTATCCACAGGTGTGAGCAGGGTATGAAAGTCTCCCAATATTATTGTGTTACTGTTTATTTCCCCTTTCATACTCATTAGCATTTGCCTTACATATTGCAGTGCTCCTATGTTGGGTGCATATATATTTATAATCGTTAATTCTTCTTCTTGGATTGATCCTTTGACCATTATGTAGTGTCCATCTTTGTCTCTTTTCACAGCCTTTATTTCAAAGTCTATTTTATCCGATATGAGTATTGCTACTCCTGCTTTCTTTTGATCTCCATTTGTGTGAAATACCTTTTTCCAGCCCTTCATTTTCTGTCTGTATGTGTCCATTGTTTTGAGGTGGATTTCTTGTAGACAGCATTTATAGGGGTCTTTTTTTTGGCATCCATTCAGTCAGTCTTTGTCTTTTGGTTGGGGCATTCAACCCATTTACATTTAAGGTAATTATTGATAAGTATGATCCCGTTGCCTTTTACTTAGTTGTTTTGGGTTCAAGTTTATAAACCTTTTCTATGTTTCCTGTCTAGAGAAGATCTCTAGCATTTGTTGAAGAGCTAGTTTGGTGGTGCTGAATTCTCTGAGCTTTTGCTTGTCTGTAAAGCTTTTGATTTCTCCTTCATATTTGAATGAAATCCTTGCTGGATACCGTAATCTGGGTTGTAGGTTTTTCTCTTTAATCACTTTAAGTATGTCCTGCCATTCCCTTCTGACCTGAAGAGTTTCTACTGAAAGATCAACTGTTATCCTTATGGGAATCCCCTTGTATGTTATTTGTTGTTTTTCCCTTGCTGCTTTTAATATTTGTCCCTTGTGTTTGATCTTAGTTAATTTAATTAAGATATGTCTTGGGGTTTTTTGCCTTGGGTTTATCCTCTTTGGGACTCTCTGGGTTTCTTGGACTTAGGTGACCTTTTCCTTCCCCATTTTAGGGAAGTTTCAACTATTTCTCTTCCAATATTTTCTCATGGCCTTTCTTTTTGTCTTCTTCTGGGACTCCTATGATTCGAATGTTGGGACATTTAACATCGTCCCAGAGATCTCTGAGGCTGTCCTCATTTCTTTTAATTCTTTTTTCCTCTCTGCTTCATTTACTTCCACTGTTCTATCTTCCACCTCACTTATCCTATCTTCTGCCTCAGTTGTTCTACTGTTGGTTCCCTCCAGAGTGCTTTTGATCTCAGTTATTGCATTATTTATTATTGATTGACTCTTTTTTATTTCTTCTAGGTCCTTGCTAAACTTTTCTTGAATCTATACAATCCTTGTTCCAGACTTTTTATCTGTAACTCCATTTTGTTTTCAAGATTTTGGATCATTTTTACTATCATTATTCTGAATTCTTTTTCAGGTAGGCTCCCTATCTCCTCCTCTTTTGTTTGGTTTGGTGGGCTTTTATCATGTTCCTTTACCTGCTGAGTATTTCTCTGCCTTTTCATCTTGTTTAGGTTGCTGTGTTTGGGGTGGCCTTTATGTATGCTGAAAGTTTGTGGTTCCTCTTTATTGTGGAGGTTCTTCCCTGTGGGTGGGGTTGGACTAGTAGCTTGTCAAGGTTTCCTGGTTAGGGAAGCTTGTGTTGGTGTTCTGGTGGGTGGAGCTGGATCTCTTCTCTCTGGAGTGCAATGAAGTGTCCAGTAGTTAGTTTTGAGGTGTTTATGGGCTTGGTGTGACTTTTGGCCACCCGTATTTTAATTCTCAGGGTTATGTTCCTGCATTGTTGGAGAATTATCATGGTATGTCTTGCTCTGGAACTTGTTGGCTCTTGGGTGGAGCTTGGTTCCAGTGTAGGTATGGAGGTTTTTGGATGAGCTCTTGTCGATTCATGTTCCCTGGAGTCAGGAGTTTTCTGGTGTTCTCAAGTTTTGTGTTTAAGCCTTCTGCCTCTAGCTTTCAGTTTTATTCTTACAATAGCCTCAAGACTTCTCCAACCATGCAGCACCAATGATAAAACATCTAGGTCAATGGTGAAAAGATTCTCCACAGTGAAGGACACCCAGAGAGGTTCACAGAGTTACATGGAGAAGAGAAGAGGGAGGAGAGAGATAGAGGTGACCAGGAGAAGAGGGGGAATCAAAAGGGAAGACAGCAATCTAGCCAGCATTCAATTCCCTATTTGCTCTCCACAGTCTGGAACACTAAGAGAGTTTCACGGAGTTATATAGAGAAGAGAAGAGGAAGGACATAGAGATGACCAGGAGGAGAAGAGGGGGAGTCAAAAGGAAAGAGACCAATCTATACAGTAATCAGTTCCCTAAGTGTTCTCCACAACCCGGAACACCCAAAGAGAGTCACAGAGTTAAGTAGAGAAGAGAAGGGGGAGGGAGGAGATAGAGGGAAGAGACCTGGGAGAAAAAGGAGAGTCAAGAGGGGAGAGAGCAATCAAGCCAGTAATCACAATCCCAGGTTAAAATGGGTACTGAGGATTGGATTCTTAAAGGTACAAAATTGATAACCAATACCAAAAAGCAAAGATTAAAAATCTAGAGTAGAGGTTAGACTCTCAAAAATACAATATTAAAAAAACAAATTAAATCACAAAAATTATAAAAAATATTTATTTTAAATTTGCTTTAAAAATAGGGTCTTTTTTTGGGAAGTTAATAGAAGATTTTAAAAATGAAAATTAAAGGAGTAATAAAGAACTTAAAAAAATTAAAAAATGTTAATAGTAAAATATATCTAGGAATTTCTCTGGAGCTGTTGAGGGCAGTGTGGGGTCAGTTCAGTTTCAGATAGTTCCTTGTTCCAGCTTATACTTCTTCTCAAGGTCTATAGGCCCCTTCTGATGTATTCAATGGTAACTACAGGGTTTTAATCTGTTGCACCCATCACTTCCAAAGCAGTTCCCTCTTCTTTGTTTATTGTGGCTTCCCCTGTTTGCAAGTCTCTTCAGTGTTTAATTTCCACCCTGACACAAGAGGGTGAAAGTGGTCACTTATTTAGGCTCACTTGTTCAGTTGTGCTGTGGGGAGGGAGGAAGACTGTAAACAAATGTAACTGGCATGTGTGGGGAGCGCTCGCAGTGTCTGGGCCACACTGGGTTTCCCCTGCTCACGGCATGTGTGCTTTCCCCGTCTACCCTGCTCAGGCTCCAGGTTGCTCTGCAGGGGAACTGTCTAAGCGGGCCCTGGGTTGCGTGTACTTCCCAGGTCTAAGCCGCTCAGGCTCAGGTTCTCAGGTACTCCCCAAAGGCACAGACTTAGTTGGGCCTGCATTTTGTGCCCTTCCTGACCCAGGGATTAACTCTACATCTCCTGCTTCGGCAGGTAGATTCTTTACCACTGAGTCACCAGGGAAGCCATAAGTGATCTAGTCACATTTATATTTCATTTGTGGATGGGAAAAAAAAAAACCTCAGAAAATACATTCAATTTGGGAAATACTTTTGAGGTTTCTAAATTGTGTTGCTATTGTTATTACATGAAAGGATTGGTTACTGTATTAAGAATAAGAGCATGTCATCAGAGGATTAACATGATTGCTAGATACAGAGAGAAACCCAGAAAAATTTGGATAGCTTGAAACTGTAAAGGACTTCATAAGCATTAATTAATTAATTTATTTTTACATGCAAGTACTCACACATGTGTGCACTTACACATTACAGATTTATTGAGTGTGTCAGTGTACAGTGCTTCCACAAGTGGATAATAGTCAATATACTTACCTTCAGTGTCATGTTCAAGTAATAAGCATAGATATGTGGACAAACTGCCATAGAATATACAAGGTATAATGTAAGAACTATGTATAAAATATACAAGTAGCCCAGAAGAGAAGTTTCAGGGGTGTTTTCACACCTGTGTGAAAAAACTGTTTTCAGGGGTAGGGAGTAGGGTATGGGGTTTCTCTTAGGTAATAATAGTTATGCTGAGTTTTGAAAATGAACATGAATTTCCAGGTATTGTAGAAAGCTGGATAGAAAGGTCATTCCAGGAAGAGACTATAGCACATGGAAAGGAACAGAGCAGGATGTGTCTGCTGATCTATAGTCGGTTTGTTAGGGCAGAACCAAAAGTTGTTGGAGCGGTGGGAGATGTCTAGTTAGGTAAAAAAAAAATCACATAAAGCTGAACATTTCATCTCAAAGAGTTTGGAATCTTAAAGGGATTTTCTATAGGGGAGAAAAATTTATCACCCTCAAAGTTTCTCTTTGGCATGTGGATTATTAATATTTCTCTTTTTTTTGGACTATTAATATTTCATGCTGAAAAAAATCAAGGGCTTAGAGATTCAGGAGAAACTTTGCTCTTTCCCCTTTGCTTAAAAAATGTAGATGCAGACGTGGAACAGTTTCTCCCTCACCATAGGAAACTACAGTATGAACTAGGTGTGTAGACAGGGAGGAAGCTAGCAAGTCTGTTTGTTAAAATTCCTCTCTGTCCTATTGTATCTGCTGACCCAGCAAACATTTGTTTACCAAACATTTGTTTACCAAAATTCCCACACTCATGTGAATTGCCTTCCTCCTCTTTGGCGTCCCAAACCACTACCCCTAACATCTGCTTTTGTCTTTAGTTGTCCCACTTTGTATTCAAAGTGAGAGTTTCTGTCATTTTGGTGAGTTACTCAGTTTTGCTGGGTCTCTCCCATACACACATGTTATTAAACATTTGTTTGATTTTCTCTTATTAGTCTCTTTCATGTCAGTTTAATTCTGGACCAACTGGAAGAACCAAGAAAGGTAGAAGATAATTTCTTCCTCCTCAACAATGCAAAATAAGGGATCAGTACAAATCTTAGCTCCAGGTGGGAGACATGACCAGACTTATGCTATAGATTGGTAGCAGTATTGAGATATTTGGGATAGGGGGATGGTGAGGCTAGAGATAGAGAAATTAGTTAGAAGGTTGTTTCAATAGTCTCATTGGAAGATAAATGAGATCTTAAATAATGGAAATTTTATATTCAATGGAGAGTTTGTTTTTTTTTTTTTCATTTTTTTTTTAGAGTCATTTAAGATTTGGATTTAGGAGATGAAAAGGAGGAAGCTAAGGTAAGTCCTTGACTTCTGATTATGATTTTTTGAATATATGATGTTGACACTGGACAAAATATAGTAAAAAAGAAAAAAAAAAACCCACAAGTTTTGGTGGTAGGGAATAATGAGTATAATTTTACATGTGTTGAGTTTGAGGTACCCATAGGACATCAAGGAGAAGATACATTATTAAGTGCAGTTTGAAGATCAAAAGATAGCATCTGGTTTAGAAATACAGATTTTGATATTTTTATTTCACAAGTTATTAAATCCAGAAAAACTGTTATTCAGCATTTGAGTTTCATCAATTCCATTCATGGGGTTCTTTGTATAATTGTTCTAGAAATTCTGAGGAACTCTCGTCCTATTTCTGCACAGTGGGAGAAACAAATGAAGTTAGGCACACAGCATAATGATTTCATCAAGAAAGTATTAGCAGGATCTTAACAAAGCATGCATTAAAGTTTTTACTCTTTCTAGAATGGCTACCTACTCCAGTATTCTGGCCTAGAGAATTCCATGGACTGTATAGTCCATGAACTTGCAAAGAGTCGGATACAACTGAGCAACTTTCACATACAGATCAGTTCCAAGTGTCTGGATATTGTCAGCCATGAAGATCCACTTATACCACACCTTGTCTGTATAGAGGAGAAAATCCTTTTTCTCAATTAATAGCTTCTCAGTTTTTTTTCCCCCCTTTCACCTTTTAAGTATTGAGAAATCCCTAGGAACAGACTTTTCTGAATTTAGGTTACAGGATCCAGTTGTATTTCTCTCTAAAGAGCAAATGGATAATAAAGGAATTGTATCTTTTCTACTCCTATTTTCATGTAACCTTTTGCTTAAGTCTGCTATGCAAAACACTAGGCAAATGTTTAAAGGGAGTCAAAGTTAATCTTTTCTTAACAAAAATATTTATTTATTTATCTTTTTATTTGTTTGGCTGTGCTGGGTCTCAGTTGCTGCATGTGGGATCTAGTTCCCTGATGAGGGATTGAACCAGGCTTCCTGAACTGGGAGTGCAGAATCTTAGCCACTGGAAGACCAGGGAAGTCCTCAAAGTCAGTCTTGACAAATAAAGCTCCAGCCTCTAACCCACCACTCCACACACACAGAGTTTCTTGGATCTGGGCTCAAAATTTTGAACAGTTTTTTCTCTTCTTTTAAAATCTTTTGTCTGTTAGGGAATTCTAGCAACACAAGCAAACAATGGAGAGACACGCGATTGTACAAGTGTCCCTCAGAGACACTGAGGGTTTGGCGTCAGGCCGTGGCAATCAGTGAATGTCACGATAAAGTGAGTCACACGAGTTTTTCATTTGTCATTGCATACAGAAGCTAAGTTTATAATATACTGTAGTCTGTTAAGTGTGCAATAGCATTGTGTCTAAAAAAAATGTATATACCTTAATCAAAAATGCCTTATTGCTTAAAAGAAAGCTGATGATCACTGAGCCTTCAGATAGTAATCTTTTTGCTGGTGGAGGGTCTTGTTTTGATGTTGATGGCTACTGATGGGTCTAGGTGGTGGTTGCTAAAGGTTGGTGTAAGATATTCTTAAGATAAGACAATAAGGAAGTTTGCCACAGAATGAGTCAATTTCCTCAAACCCTCTCACCACTTTATTAAGTTTGTGTAACATTCTAAATTCTTTGTTGTCATTTCAACAATCTTAGTATCTTCACCAGGAGTACATTCCATCTCAAGAAAACACTTTCTTTGCTCATCCATAAGAAGCCACTCCTCATCTGTTTTAGTTTTATCATGAGATTTTAGCAATCCAGTCACATCTTCTAGTTCTAGTTTTTTTGCTCTTTGTACCACAAAACTACAATTACTTCCTGCACTGAAGTCTTGAACATCTCAAGTTCAATCCATTAGGGTTGGAATCAGTGTTTTGTAAATTCCTATTGATGTTGCTATTTTGACCTCTTCTCTTGACTCATTCATGTTCTTAATGGCATCTAGAATGGGGACTTCCAGAAGGTTTTCAATTGACTTTGCCCAAATCCACCAGAGGAATCACTATTTATGGCAGCTATAATGTTCTGAAATGTATTTCTAAAAGAGTAGGTCTTGAAAGTCAAAATTATTCTTTGATCTCTGGGTTGTGAAATGGATGTTGTGTTAGCAGGTGTGAAAACATGAATCTTATACACATCTGCATGAGAGCTCTTGGGTGACAAGCTGCACTGTCAATGAACAGTAATACTTTGAAAGAATTCTTTTTTTTCTGGGTAGTGGATCTCAACAGTGGGCTTAAAATATTCAGTAAATTGTGTTATAAATAAATGTGCTGTCATCCAGATTTTGTTTCATCCAAGCCTTCCATTCATAGATCATAGGCAGAGTAGATGTAGCATAATTTTTAAGGGCCCTGGGGTTTTCAGAAGCATTAAATTCAACTGCATTAGCCTCTAACAAGAGAGTCAGCCTGTTCTTTGAAGTTATAAAGCCAAGCATTGACTTCTACTCTCTAGCATAATAGTCCTAAGTGGCATCTTCTTCCAATGTAAGATTGTTTCATCTATATTGGAAATCTCTTACTGTGTAGCTACTTTCACTGAACTATCTTAACTAGATCTTCTAGATAACTTGCTGCAGTTTCTACAACAGCATTTGCTGCTTCACTTTATACTCCAGTGTTATGGAGAGGCTTCCTTCCTTAAAACTCAGAAACAAACATCTGCTAGTGTCACATTTTTTCCTACAGTTTCCTTACCTCTCTCGGGCTTCTTAGAATTGAAGGAGAAGTAGGATCCTGCTCTGGATTTGGCTTTGGCTTAAGAGAATTTTGTAACTGGCTTGATTATCTATCCAGACTATTAAATGTTTCTCCATATGGGAAATAAGGCTGTTTCACTTGCTTATCATTCGTGTGCTCACTGGACCAGCACTTTTAATTTCCTTCAAGAACTTTCTTTGCATTCACAACTTGGCTGACGGGCGCCAGAAGCCAGCTTTTGGTCTATTTTGGCTTTTAACATGCCTTCTCCACTAAATTTAATCATTTCTAACTTTTGATTTAAAGTGAGAGACACGTGGCTCTTCCTTTCACTTGAATACTTCGAGGTCATTGTAGGGTTATTAATTGACCTAATTTCAACATAGTTGTATCTCAGGGATTAGGGAGACCTGAGGAGAGGGATATAGGTGGAGGAATACTTGGTTGATGAATAAGTCAGAACACATATGGTATGGTATTTACTGGTGAAGTTTGCCATTTTTTATGAGTGTGGTTTGTGGCACATCCAGACAATTACAGCTGGTACATCAAACATCACAGATCTCTACAATTAAAAATAATGAAAAAATTCTGAAATATTGTGAGAATTTCCGGAATATGACAGAGTCATGAAATGAGCGAGTGCTATTGGAAACATGACACACACAGTCTTGTTCCTCTCACGGTTGCCACAAAACTTCAATTATTAATAGCTAAGGAAGAATATTTGCAAAGTGTAATAAAGTAAAGCACAATAAAATGAGCTATACCTGTACTCAATCTACATTATTCTAACCTCTTTGATTTTTGTGGAGGTCAGGATTAGATTTCTCCATTCAAATGATTTAGAAACCACTTGCAACCAATATCCACAAATACCAAGACCACAGTTCCTTCCATCTCCATCACCACCTCCTCCTTCCATTTCAAACATCACTGGACATAGAGACTGCAATCCCATTTGGCATAAGACTGCTCTGTTGGTGCCAAGAGAAGCTCATTCCTCAAGCTTCTTTACTATTCCTCAACTTTCCCTAGATTCTTTTCACTTTTTGTAATAGTACAGTTTTTATTTTCATTTGCAAATTTTCAAAACATTTGCCTATGCTTCCCAGAACACACTGGTAATAGATTGGGTTTGTACATTTTGTGATGTGATCTCAGAAACCAGCTGTTCACCAGATTATTAAAAAAAAAAAGAAAAACTTCTAATCATATTTTCTGGAAACAATTGAAGCTCTCTCAGGATTTCTCTGGTAGTACTAGGCATCATTTTTAAAAACCATTAGTACTACATAGTATCTTGTAATATTACAAATGTGATCTTCAGACCATTAGTATCAGCATTAACTCTGAAATTTTTATAGGTGAAATCTCAGATCCCAATCCAGGACCACTGAATCAGAATCTATATTAATAAGATTCTTGGATTATGTGTATGCACATTAAAGTTTGAGAAGCACTGCTGCTATGCCTTTTGCTGGTTGTGTTTATCACCCTTTCTACTGTTCTCTCCTCTCCTTTTGCTCTGAGCAAGTTCTTCCTTCTCTTCCCCACCTTTTAGTAACTGGAAGATACTAGGAGGGAGTGTCTGTGATTGAACATCCAGATCTTTAATGGCTTCATTCAAACTAAGAAGCCTGTTTTCTTCACTCTTATAGTCTTTAGTCTTGAATATGAGCCAACTTCTCTTTCCCAGCCATCTGCAAAGTGCTTACCTACAGAGGCCTCTGCTTCTCACCTTTCCTTGTTGCCTGCTGGAGCATTTCATGATTGTCCTTCACCTTGAGATTCTAAATAGTCTCAAATACTAGGTGTGAGAGATTTCCCTCTTATGTCTTGTTTTGTGCTTTTTAAATGCATCTTGAAGAAATTTTAGTAGCCTATATATATGTTTTGTAATTTTTCAGAGCTTCTTGGCTCAACTATCCCCTGGAATCTGAGGTGTAATATTCCACTCCAGCAATGACCACAGATGACCAACAACTTACTAACCAAAGTGTTCTTGTCCTCTGAGACCAATGTCATCTTGAGTATTTAGTTTCTCTTATCACTTCTGGACTTGGGTAACAATATATTGTGGAAGAGTATGGACCTGTCTTCCACTGAATGCCAAATGGGCTGGATGATGTGGTCCAAAACTATGAAGGAATTAAATCCAGCTGGGGGAAGTTTTGACCATTTGAAGACAGGAGATAAAAGGAAACTGGGTGGATAAATTAGTCTTCTCCCTTTAATGGAATTTTTCAAGGCATGATATCTCCATTCACCCTTTTTCGTAGATTTCTCACATAGATAGACATGTGCACTTGATAGAATCTCATGAAGTAGAACTCTGTGCATTCACCCAGTGAATTGTTTCATTTCCTTATTCTCTGCTTTGTTTTCTTAGAATTCCACCTTCAGATAAATTACTGGTAGTTAATCCTTGCCTCAGGATCTGTTTTCTAGGAAACCAGAGAGGTTCTAGGAAGAAAACTCTTAGGATCAGCTAGGAGGAGGCCTGCTCATCTGTGTAAAACACATAAGGACCCCTTTCCTGGTGAGAGTGGTGGGACATCAAATTCTGGCATGCAATGCCATCATAATCACATCAAACTTTAACTTGTGATTAATTGGGAAGAAGAGTAGTTAGAAGGAGAGACTTTAGACATCAAGTACCTGTGGCACTAGATTATTATGGGACAGTGCTACTTTTAAGGATAATAAAGTAGGGTAACTCCGTTGAATGACACAGGAGACTTCGAAAGGAAAATGATAGGTATAGTGCAGTTAATTGTGAACATAGGAGTCATGTTCTAAAGCCAGAGGGCCTCTATGGCAGCTGTAAAAGAGATTTTTACTTCCTGCAGCCACAGGGCAGACTTGCTAAACTTCAGGCCTAGGATTTGATTATATACAGAAACAGGGACTAAATTCCTAGTCCCGACAGATCTTCTGTCAAAGACAGGGTTCTGATGGAGAAGGGGTAAAATTATGAAACATGGAGAGTGACATTTTGCTGGGCAAGTTTGAGAGTCTTGAAACCTAACTCAATCTCCCAGAACTTTCTGTCTGACCAAAAATGTTCTTTCCTTATGGCCAGAAGAAAACCTTTTTTGTAAATTTATACTTCCTAAGATGATGCCTGTTTTCCACAAGATACGTTACCACAACCCTTCATTGCTCCTAGGTGTAGAACATAAAGTAAATCTTAGAACAGCCTGAACAGAGAAGTTATAAACTTTTCGCTAGTAAGAAATAGCCTATACAGCAAAGGAATTGCAGTACCATTTAATAGGCACTGACAGGATTGGGGGGAACAATGGAGAAATGTATTTTGATTGTGTTAGCCTGGGGAAGGAGTGAATATAAGACTCCATGAGGAAGGATCTGTTATAAGGGCATGTAGGATTTAATTTTTTTAAATTTACTTATTTTTAATTGAAGGATAATTGCTTTACAGTATTGTGTTGATTTCTCCCAAACATCAACATGACTGATTTGTTCTTAGTTGTTTTTCAGTTGCTTAGTCATGTCCAACTCCTTTTCAACCCCATCGACTGTAGCCCTCCAGGTTCCTCTGTCTGTGGGATTTTCCAGGCAAGAATACTGGAGTGAGTTGCCATTCCCTTCTCCAGCGGGATTTAATATTTTAGCAAGACCACCCGGAGCTGGGTATCTGGGCTCACATAATGTGCTAACTAGGCTTGTAATGTTCTGTTGTTGAGTAACACATTCTGAGAACTATTTGAACTTTTGATAGTAATGGTCACAAGTAAGGGGATGAATGAGTTCTAGTTTTGAGAGTCAATCTATGGAAATTGCTCCAGATAAAGATCTAGCTTGAGAAAGCTATTTAATAAACTGCCCTTGATATACCTCTTAAGAAATTAGATTTTTAAAAATACCACAGTTTTAGAGATAGGCTGGCAAAATAATTTTCATGTTTTTAATAACTTGCAATGAAACCTCATTTGACTGTCTGTGTAAACATCAGAGTCACATAAGGACTGCTCTAATAATTAGGGTGTCTACATTCTCTTTTTGGTCACACTATTAGTAAGTAGCTTTCCTAGCATCAAGTATATTTCCATTTTCTGGCTGCATCCCTACACAGTCACCTTAAATTATACAAAAGGCAAGTGATCAGATAGCATTGATTCTAATCTAAGATTATTAAAGTGGCCCTTGGTAAAGGTGGTTGGGTCACAGAACAAAAGTTAGAGTATCCTGTGTGTGCTTCTCTGCTTGTTGATTAGATATTTTTTTCTAACTGAGATACCCAATAGGGTACCAAATTACAGTACTCAAAAGTCATCTATTTAAATAAACATAAAATCCAGCGTTTTCCCTGCCTGTCCCATCCTGGCCTTTCAGCCAAGTAATGTCTCACTCAAGACAGTAGTAGTCAACTGCTTTTGTGCTTGCTATTACTTAGTAGCTCGAGACAAAGTCAGATATTTCTAATTCTGAATGATTCCTTGACTGCTACTGTATATTGTTTTCCCCAAGATATTTTTATATCATGATTATGATTATAATCATGCTTATGATTACTGTTATAATCATCCAAATCTAAACAGTCCAAATATATAGCATTATTTAACATGTATGGTCCTGTCATCCTAGTCTGTATGAACAAATTCAGAACCTTTTATCTTGAAAAAGCAGATGGAGTTCTTGATCCCATCCATTCCATCAGGTTTTCAGAATGCTTAGGCAAATTTGCTTCATTCCTTCCAGCTTTCTTTAGACTCTGTAGATTAACAGACACTTTTAAGTAAATTACAGAAAAAAACACTTTATTAGATATGTAACAATTGCAATTTTTAACTGTCTACCATGTGCCAATCAATGTTCTGGGATTTTCCATACAGCCTCCTAACTGTCCCATCCAGATGGACATTGTTATTTGCATATTACATAAAGCAAACTGGGACTCATTATGGTTAAAATTAACTTGGTAATGACATATAAGCCAGCAAATATCAAAGCTTGAAGGAAATAGAGGTTTTTCTAGCTATCTAGCTTGAATGTTGGCAGAGTAGAAGATTGTGTTCTCATCTTCTCCTGCGAGAACATCAAAATTACAACTGGCTGCTGGACAGCCGTCAACAAGAGAATGTTGGATCCCATCAAGAAAGATACCCCATGTCCAAGGGCAAAGGAGAAGCCCCAGCAAGATGGTAGGAGGGACGAAATCATGTTAGAATCAAACCCCATACCTGCCAGAATGCTCAGAGGCCTGAAACAAAACCTTGTGCACACCAGGAGACCCCACAGAGACTGCATCAGGCCTGCCTTTGAGTGTTTGAGTGTCTCTTGCAGAGGTGCGGGTCAGCGGTGACCTGCTGCAGAGGCAGGCACTCTGGGTGCAGCAGACCTGGGTATGGCATAAGCCCTCTTGGAGGAGGTCACCATTAACCCCCCAAAGAGCCCCCAGAACTTACACAGGACTGGGGAAACCGACTCCTGGAAGCCATAAACAAAACCCTGTGTGCACCAGGACCCAAGAGAAAGGAGCAGGGACCCCACAAGAGACTGACCCAGACTTGCCTGTGAGAGTCCAGGAATCTCTGGTGGAGACATGGATTGACAGTGTCCTGCTGCAGGATCACTGAGTGAAATAGCAGGAAGGGTACACAACCCGGCCCCTTCAACAGAAATTTGGATTAAAGAGGGACTGAGCATAGCCCAGCCCTCCCCATCAGAAAAAGACCCAGTTTCCCCTGCAGTCAGTCTATCTTATCAGGAAGCTTCCATAAGCCTCTTATCCTTATGGCTCAGAGGGCAGACAGAATGAAAACCATAATCACAGAAAACTAGTCAAACTGATCACATGACCACAGCCTTGTCTAACTCAATGAAACTATGAATCTTGCCATTTAGGGCCACCCAAGATGGACGGGTCATGGTGGAGAGTTCTGACAAAGTGCAGTCCACTGGAGAAGGGAATGGCAAACCACTTCAGTATTCTTGCCTTGAGAACCCTGTGAACAGTATGAAAAGGCAAAAGTTAGGACACTGAAAGATGATCTCCCCAAGTCTGCAGGTGCCCAATATGCTACTGGAGAAGAGTGGAGAAATAACTCCAGAAAGACTGAAGAGACGGAGCCAAAGCAAAGACAACACTCAGTTGTGGATGAGACTGGTGATGGAAGTAAAGTCCATTGCTGTAAAGAGCAATATTGGTAGGGGCCTGGAATGTTAGGTCCATGAGTCAAGGTAAATTGGAAGTGGTCAAACAGGAGATGGAAAGAGTGAACATCTACATTTTAGGAATCAGAGAACTAAAATGACTGGGAAGGATGAATTTAACTCAGGTGACCATTATATCTACTACTGTGGCCAAGAATCCCTTAGAGGAATTGGAGTAGCCCTCATAGTCAACAAAAGAATCTGAAATGCAGTACTTGGATGCAGTCTCAAAAATGACAGAATAATCTCGATTTCCAAGGCTAAATGTTCAGTATCACAGCAATCCAAATCTATGCCCCAACCAATAATGCTGAAGAAGCTGAAGTTGAATGGTTCTATAAAAGACCTACAAGACCTTCTAGAACTAACACCCAAAAAAGATGTCCTTTTCATTATAGGGGACTGGAATGCAAAACTAGGAAGTGAAGAAATGCCTGGAGTAACAGGCAAATTTGGCCTTGGAGTACAAAACAAAGCAAGACAAAGGCTAACAGAGTTTTGCCAAGAGAACGCACTGGTCATAGCAAACATCCTGTTCCAACAACACAAGAGAAGACCCTACACATGGACATCACCAGATGGTCAATACTGAGATCAGATTGATTATAGTCTTTGCAGCCAAAGATGGAGAAGCTCTGTACAGTCAACAAAAGCAAGACCGGAGCTGACTATGGCTCAGATCATGAACTACTTATTGCCAAATTCAGACTTAAATTGAAGAAAGTAGGGAAAACCACTAGACCATTCAGCTATGACCGAAATCAAACCCTGTATGATTATACAGTGAAAGCTTCAGATAGATTCAAGGGATTAGATATGATAGGGTGCGTGAAGAATTATGGATGGAGGTTTGTATGGTTTCTGCCATAAGGTTACTGTTCAGAATATAGATAGATTAGATTTGGAATATCAAGATAATATCTGAAACTAACTTGGTAGTAAATGGCTAACACCTATCTAAATATTAGTAATGAAAAGAAGCAAACCTACACCCAAGTCTGGGAGCAAAATTCAGTGTTGAATATTTATCATCTTGTGAGGATCTGCCTGAGAAAATGTTAGATGTACTGAACAATCTCAGTTTATAAGTCCTTGGTTTTAATTCAAATGAGAATTTGTTAAAGTAGAACAAGTATGACAGCATTTTGTAGAAGAGGTTAAACTGACTTTTAATTTCTGGCTTCTGTTTTGGGAAGAGCCCCGGTCTTCATATATTGAGTAGGATGATATTAAACATTACCAAGGCAGCTTTATACTAGCTACATTATGACATTGCTGGGGAAAAGGCAGAGAACTCACTGAATAAATAAAAATGCAAGGTCTCACCCAGACATCATCTATCACTACTTTTAGGCATGGCAGACTCACAATCTTGAGCAGTGCATAGAATATTATTTTTATAAACATTTACCACACTGTAAGGAAAAATATGATTGGAGGAAATGATACAATTTTAATAAAATTGCCAGCAAGGAAGGTATTTGCAGTTGCCAAACTCCTAGAAGCCTGTATTGTTTTTACTCTTTTCCACAATTAAAACGTTGTCTTATCAATTTGTATTTCTTGAACTCCTATTCAGGGACCACATTGTTTTAGGTAAGAAAAGCAGATACAAAGGAAATTTCTGGACTGATACCTGCATTTAGTATTATTATTAATTTATAAGATTTCTGGAAGAAAAATGTCTTAAAGGTCAAGAATGTTTTAAGGCAGAGTTGCTTAAGCACACATAAAAATGACTGAGGACCCCCAAAATTTTTAAAAATGTGGTCTATACCTATCAATATTTACTGTATTAGAAATGAAAATTGAGGCACTAAATTTTTAAAACTTAAAATAGCAATAATAAACCAATTGAATATTAACATAAACAGTATATTTTTGTTAGAAATGTTTCCTAAAACAAAAATAACTAATGGAAAGAGTTGCCTTGTTTGGCATTTTCACAAATCTCAATAGTGTCTGATTTATAAAAGACAGCTGGAATCCCATATCTATTTCTATTGTAATAGCACACCCTGAACCCCTGGAATATTTCACTCTACATCCATGAGAAAATGAATGGATAACAAAATAATATCTTAGTATTATTATGAAATAATTTTGAGCTAATAGGTCCCCTGAAAGGATTTCAGGGAGCCCCAGGGGCTTCCCTAGTGGTTCAGATGGTAAAGAATCTGCCTGCAGTGCAGGAGACCTGGGTTTGATTCCTGGGTTGGGAAGATTCCCTGGACAAGGGAGCTGGCAACCCACTCCAGATTTTTGCCTGGAGCATTCCGTGAACAGAGAAGCCTGGTGAGCTACAGTCCATGGGATCGCAAAGTTGGAAATGACTGAGCATCTGACACTCACTCACAGAAGTCTCTGGACTGCATTTTGAGAACCCCTTTTCTAAGACTGAAAGTGGTAACTCAGTATTCTCCATTACTATAAAATTGGAAAATGCTTGCATTTGGGTGGGATGACATTTATTTTAAAAATCTGTCCTTGTAGTTGAGAGCTGCTCTTTAAAAACCTATATTAAAGTATGACCCAGTTTCAGCAAAATGAATACAGTTTGAGGCATTATTCTGGTTTAAGTGATCTTCATGTTGCTACATATAGGAAGATTCATTGTTTATTTAATTATGTTTTCAGACTCTGGCAACAAAAGACACTCTTTCTCATTCTAATTTTTATGTTTTCCTGCACAGTACAGTTTCAAATTTAGAAAGTGGCAATGCTGGTGAATAAACTAACCATTCTCATTAAACTACTCTTTTATTTCACCATTTTATTGTATATATTTCTTTTTAACATAGGTTATCTGAAAAAGTTACCTTTTCAATTGGGTTATACTAGCCATCAGAACCACTGACTTACTTGATTCAAACAACACCTTAGGAGAGAATGAACCTAGCAGACACGATGACTTATGTTACTGTAAGAATTACTGATGAAATGTCAACCAAGTGGTCTCAAGTTATGATCCCAAAGAATAAAAAGCATTAAGAAACGTATTTTGCTTCACAACAGGAAATGTCTCTTATGCTTTAATAGTATTATCATTATAAAGATTGAGTTTATTTTTCTTATACCAACCAAAGATCTAATATTATAATTTTAATTATGATTAACTTCATAGATTACAGGAGAATTAGAGTGCTTAGAAGTCTAATGGGTCACTTTATATTTTTACCTAAAATTTATTAATAAAGTGACAGATTGTATATCTTTGATTTCTCAGTTTCTCCCAAGTTTGTTGCCCACAATTTTTAGAATTTAAAATGATTAAAGGCAAATATGCCTCCACAACATTGGAAAAACCAAAAAACTGTTGCTATTCAAGGAATGTGAAGACTCAAAAGAATAGGAAGTTTTTTCTCACTCTATTTCATTTTTCCCATTACCAACCTGATAAAATTGTTCCATTTTGAGAAGCAGTGCATTTAGTTTCTGAAAGCTGGTTTTGCAACAGCTGGATAAAGAGCTGCTTATTTTGTGGGTGGTCTTTCTGCACAAAGTCCTGTATGTTACAACCAGTAACACAACAGTCCAGCAGGTAATAGAAAACTTATGAATAGAAGGGGAGAAGATGGTTGTAGAACCGGAAGATAATCTGCATTTCATATCAAGTACAAAGGCAGCCCTCTTCAAGCACAGAGTTTAGATCTCAGGCACATCTGGTGTTTCATCTATGGCTTCATCAATGCATAGGTTGGATATCCTTTTTATTCTGTATCTGATTTTTTTTTTTTAATTTTGATAAATGGCTAGCTTAGCCACATAGAAAGATATCTCTTTTCCTCTTTTCTTTAAGGTGTAATTCAAGGAACGTTTAATAAATCTGGTTTCTATGTAGACTCACCACGCTGCCCAAAATAGGTAGTACTGAGAATGTCAGTTTTTGTTGAGATTTCGTAGCTCAGCTTCAAGAAACCAAAATATATAATTCATCCTCTAGAATGTAGATGACAATTCAAAAATTGCAGCCACAGAACAGAGTATTTCCAATTGCACATGGATTGTTATAATGATGAAATCTTTGCACCCTAAAGAAAATAAAAGTTTCATAATTTACAATATACATATCTGTAGGCACAGAGAGTCTTACATACTAATGTTTAAGAATCTGACAGAGGTCACCATACTGACATTAATCTATAGAATTTGAAAATTAGTCTAATTCTGCTAAATTCTGACCTTTCCAAAATGCTAGGCTTTCCCAGGTGGCACTAGTGGTAAAGAATCCACCTGCCAATGCAGGAGATGTGAGAGACATGGGTTCAATCCCTAGGTTGGGAAGATCCCCTGGAGGAGGGCATGGCAACCCACTCCAGTATTCTTGTCTGGAGAATTCCATGGACAGAGGAGCCTGGTGGGCTACAGTCCATGGGGGTCACAAAGAGTCAGACAGGACTGAAGCAACTTAGCATTATGCTAGCTGATTGGCAAAGTGGTTCAAAATAAAATTAAAGGAGTGATATAATTATACCTTAATCATTGTTTAATTTGAAAGTCCTGGTTAACAAAGCATTGCAAGTTGAATCATTGATCTTTGCCATTTTGTTCTCAGACTGTTTCTCACTAAACTGTAACTTCATGTGATTCAAATATTTTAGCATCTACTTTGATAATTGGATTTCTTTCTAATTACCTGTTTGGGGGACACTTTTGTCTTTTGCTGTCATAAATTTTAATTTTTTTAGCTTCTCTTTCATCATTATGGATTAGGTGTTTGTAGGTATGAAAAATATGTATATATAATGTATGAGCACTTTTTACAGAAATTGTGTGTATGTATATATATATATGACATTTATATAGCATATATATGCGTGTGTGTGTGTAAATATATATATATATATATATATATATGTCAGGTATTAAAGGACTAGACTGATGAAAATGGATCAATTAGTAATAATTGTATAGATTGCCTAGTTTAATTTACATGAATTTTACTTCCTCTGTGATTTTAATGATTGTTTTCAGTGATTTCTAGAATCATCAGTCCATGGTGACCTCTCTCTGGGAGGGCCCCAGCCTTCTCCAGCACACAAAGACTGTTAAAGTGTGGAATGCTTGGATAATGGGAAGGCAGTCTAATCAATTTGCTATTGATAGAGCGAAAGGGAGAAGAGAGAGAGCTGTTTTTGAAGTTGTCTCTTTTGTGAGTCTGAGTCACCCACAGCTGTAGGGTTCCAGCCTATTTGTTTTAAGTTTTACAGAGGAGCAGGAACTCTATTTAATATGGTGTTTGTTTGCTTCTGCCAATTTGAGAGATTCCTCCAGAGCAAAGACAAACCTCAGCCTGGCATTTTCAGCTCGAAGCCAAATGCTCAGACACCCACACGCCTTAAATGAGTTGGCAGGCAAAGGAACACACCTATACATCTAGTTGCACAAGACAGTATTTATTATCCCAAATAAAATCGGTGTCTTCTTCATGTCCTCTCTCCCCCACCCATGGGAAAATAGTTAATTTACTAAATCTACATAATCTCTGTCTCCCCCCCACCCACCTCTCTTTCTCTCTTTTTGTTTTTTCTACCCAAGGTGAAATAACATGCTCTAGGGCATCCTGATTAATTTGTAGTGCAGTTGCTGCCTTCTCATCTCCATGTCCCCCTCACCCCCACCCCCACTCTGTGTAGTTCGTGTCACTGGTAGCTGTAAAGACCCCAGAGAAATCGAGACCCTGTGAATTGAAAGGAAAACCTTGCCTGCTTCCAATGTAAGGAGCATAGCAGGCAGCAACTTCAGCAGGGGTTCATTTCTCTTGCCCTCAGAAAGTAAGGAATGGGTTTTAGAACTCTATTTTCCCCTTTTAAAGGATTTAAAAGCTCTTTATTGATTTTAGTTTTTTAACCAATACAAAGGTTGCTACTAACATTAAAGTAATGAAAATGAAAGCACGTGTTCACATCCTGAATATAGAGCCTTCAGGATTTACTAAAAGATTAAAAGTAGGAGTGAGGGAAAGAAATCATCAAAGATGACTCAGAGGGGTTTAGTATTGAGCAACTGGAAATATGATGTGCCAATAATTAGACAAGGAAGACAGTGAGGAGCAGGGTTGAGGATGAATGTCAGGATCTCAGTGTTAGACATGCCAAGTTTGAAATATGAGAAGTGTTGGGTAGCCAGTGGCAGTGGGACTTAAGAGAACAGTTAGGCAAAGAGAAATGCATTTTGGAAATCATTAGTATCTATTGATCAGTTACTGCCATGTAAGAAATAACCAGAGAATCTGAGTAGAGAAAGAGCAATAAAATTTTTATGTCTCACATGTCTGCAAGTTGACTCAGTATTGGTTCATCAGAGGTGAGTTTGTCTGGGTTTCTGCTTAAGCTAAGGGTCATGCTGGACTTCGTTCCTCACTTTGGGTTGGGTTTTGATCTTCACTATGTGTATTCATTCTGGGGCTCAAGCTTAAGGAGCAGCGGTTCTTATATTGGTAACAGAGGCATACAAGCCCATGCTCAAGCCCATGTCTAATATCATCTCATTGGCTAAACTAAATCACAAGGCCAACCCCAAAGTCAGGAAGTGGGGAGTTTCATTCTATTTTATGGAAGAAAGGACAAAGTCACATAGCAGAGGCTGTGGATATAGAGATAAGTTCACTTGATGACAAGAACTCTTATCATTAAGAACTTTTAAATACATCATATTTAAAGCCACAAGCCTGGATGAGACCCACAGTGATGGCACCAGTTTAGTCTCTCACCAGCCATATATGAGCATTTCTGTTTTCTTTGCTCTGGCTAACTTTGTATTATTGTTTTAAAACTGATTTGCCAGTGTGAAGGATGAGAAATAACACTTTCTTGTTTTAACTAAAATAATTGTATTTCTAAGCCAAGCTGAAAACATAAACATGCTTGGAGTGATTTTGAATTTTCCAGAAGGATCTTCTTTTAATGGCTCATTATGCCTTGGTCTAGTAACCAGGGAGAAGTTTCCAAGAAGATTTTGTTCTCTTTTATGTATTTAACCATCTATAATTACTAAAAGAAGGTGAAAATGAATTCCAAACAAGAGTGGCTGGTATGGCTAATCTTAACATCTACAGTTAATCTTTCTGCAATCACTGTTAAATCATCAGAAGAGATCACTTGTTGGTGAAAACCAAAGTAAACAATTATTTATTTATCATATGTATATATAATTATATATACATTGTCATACATAAATTATGATTCTAAGAAAAAGCCTATTGAATTTTTGACTCACATGCAGTGTTCAAAATGTGATAAATTGTAAAGGTATCACAGCAAAGCATATCATGTTCCTCTTCAGATGAGGGGCATTCTTTTTTAAAAGTCATTATTGTGAAAAAGGGATACTGTTGGCTGGCTGTGGCTAAAGACTCACATATGCCTGTTCATTCTAAGCAAAGGGCATTATGCCCTATTTACAAGGCACACAATCTGTTCAAGCATTTTCAAATTCATTATGTGTGGGCTGCATATATTCTCAGTAAGTTGGAAACATCCATAAGATTTCTGAGGTATGGTAAAAATAGATGCTTTTAGTGACTGGGATAATTATCCTAGAAAAGGAATTCTAATACAGGAGCTCAAACATTGCTCACATGCAAATGGAACGTGAGTTCAGCAGTGATCTGAGAAAGAAGCACATGGCCAGAGAGGGAGGTAAACTCCAAACAGAAGAGAAATCTTTCATTTTCAGCAGGTGCACTGGAAAACTATGTTTTTCTCTTGCACATGATGAAGAACATAATACAGCATACTTTTAGTGTAAAAATAGAAAACCCATTAAGAAATAAAAGCACTTTGATTCCATTGCTTGAGACAAATATTGCTCTATTCATTCACAGTAGGTTTGTTCTCTCAGAATAAGGCTTTTGCATTACCTTGAATTTATCCAAAGAGGTATGTGTGGTGAATGCTAATTACTTAAATCATAGTATTTGAAATTTTGCTTTTAATAACTGATACATTTATTATTTCATTGCTTCATGTGTCCTGTTTGGGTATCAAGCAAACCTGATCAATATATACATATTGCTTATGTATTATTATTCTATTGTCTTCTTATAATCTGAGGTATAGATTCCCTTTTTCCTGCTGCTAAGTCACTTCAGTCGTGTCCGACTCTGTGCGACCCCATAGACGGCAGCCCACCAGGCTCCCCCATCCCTGGGATTCTTCAGGCAAGAACACTGGAGTGGGTTGCCATTTCCTTCTCCAATGCATGAAAGTGAAAAGTGAAAGTGAAGGCGCTCAGTCGTGTCCGACTCTTAGCGACCCCATGGACTGCAGCCGACCAGGCTCCTCTGTCCCTGGGATTCTCCAGGCAAGAGTACTGGAGTGGTGTGCCGCTGTTAATGCCAAATACGCTTAGTGCTAAAAGTTTGTTGTTAAAGGTAACTAAGCAGGTGTTGGGCCATTATTTGGTTTGGGGAGGTTAGCAGAGGGACATCAAACACAGCCGGAGTCAAAAGAGGTCTAGTTCTTTCTTGAAGACACTTTCTCAAACCAAGTTAAAGTGAAAAGTCTTTTGTGCATATGAAACAAAAAAATGGAGAGTTTCAGTTAGCTTAGGTTGTGTTAATATAAACTAAAATAATTCAAATAGAAACTGTTTGCGGGCATGTTCTAACATCAGTTTTAGATATTATCTAATTAACTAAATTTCTCAAATCAGCAATATTTTTATTATATGGTTATACTGTCATAAGTGTGAAATACATATAGAATAAATGGTTATAAACTTTGCTACTGGAGTTTGGTGGCAGGTTAAGAAGATGGTGAGAATGAATTATTTTTCTAACACTCAGCTCTTGTATGTTAGGGCTTATATATGAGGGAAGAGAATAACAGCCAAAAACTTGTGGCTTTAAAATATATACTAATTCTCAATGGTGTTCTAAGTTTGAAGATCAGGATTTCCATAAACATTTTAAATATTTTCAAATGTCTATTTTTGAAAGTCTCAAAAACAATTTAATCCTCAGTCTCCAAATACATAATTTGTATTAGAGATACACAAAATGATAGATGAAAAATGTGCATATAATGACCCAGGTAATAAATGTTTGTTTTTTCATGGCCTAAATAAAATATGTCTGTATAATGCATAAGCATAAGCATGTATATATGAAAGAAAGAGAGAAACAACTATTTCTTGATAAATTTATGGTAGTGATTATTTGGAACAGTAAGGATATGATGACCAAAATTTTTAAAATAAAAAAAGATTTAGGATAAAATAAAAAAATAAAAAAATAAAAAAAAAAAAAGATCCTGCCTTGCTGGCATACATACTCTCTTTCAAGGTTTTCTCTTTATGATGCTGTACAATTAATGAATGTTTATTTCTGATTAGTGTGAAGATCTGTTCATAGTTAAAATTCTTCCTTTTACATTAACCGTCATCAGAAACGTACAATTTTGGTTTGATACATCTTTGAATTTTAGTGAAGCTGTGACATTCACAGTATGTGCATTTTCTGATAAGGCATGAAATAGAGAAATGACATTTTGATATGGTGAGTTAAGGCATTTAATTCATTTTTACCAGACTTCATTGACACATATGTCCACTTAGCTTGAATAAACCCCAAGATTCAGCTTTACTGTTATAACTGCAACATACCAGTGAATGGTATCTCAAACAGGATTTCATTATCTAAGTGTTAAATGAAGTTTTTTTTTTTTTTCTCTCCATTTGTTTCTGTTAGGAGATGGGGTAAAAAGTTCTCACAGCTGCCAGACAAAGAATGACTCTATTTAAAGAGTGGTTGGAAGCACAAATGTTGATTATCTGAATGAAAGAATTTAATTAAGTTTCCTAAAGAACAGGATACTACTGACATCATTGATTGGCAACATGAAGCAGGGAAATACAGTATTTAACATTACAATATTTTTCACTTAATGATGCCAGTATTAGATCTTGGCTGGTGTCCTAGAATACTCACAATGGCTTGGCAACGAATTAATTATTTTGCAATTGCAGATGTGGAGCTTTGGGGTGTGAAAATCTCTTTGCCCAGATGGTTTTGGGAAAAGAACCAAAGCAATCATTGTATTTCCTCTTCTATGCGCACTTCCTTGTTTATGAATTTGGTTGAAATTCTCGATGTCAAATGATCACAAGATGACAAACAATATTCAATAAACCTCCAAAAGTGATTCTTTACACAACAGACTAAGGAAAGAAAATCTATCTGGCTGGGGTCATAGTCTATAAAAATAGTTTAAAATGTACATAAAGTATAAATATTTGTTCATGTCTCTGAAGAAGATCATGTCTGTTAGTCCTTGATTATTAGTATTTTATCATGATGTTTAAGGTTATATGAACTTTCATTACAACTGAAAATTGTTACAATGGCCAATATAAATGGAAGGGTAGGTCATATTCTTATTCAACCACAAAATCTCACACTAGTGGATAAGCAGTATTAGGCCTTGGGTATCAAATGATTCCTAACAATATTATCATTAGTATAAACCCTCTCAATGCTAATCAGTTTAGCATTTAAATATGGCTGAATGTGTGAAAAATATGAGTTGCCTTTGGTATTGACAGTCAAGTTTTTTTGTAATGGACTTTGAAATCATAGCCAAACTGTACATTCATCTTTGTGTAGTTCAATGTGAATAGAGTTGTCTGATACTATTCTTACTAACCACATAAGGGAACATGCAATAGATTCAAGATGATATATATATGTGTGTATATACATATATATATATGTAAAATGACTCTACCACTTATTTGTGTTATGATGTCAAAGTAAAATAACTTCTCTGAGTCTAAATTTCTTTGTATGATAAAAACAGATAATATTAAGCTGTACCTTAAAAAGTTGTTGAAAGATTTAAATAGAAATGAAAATCACTGAGTAAATAAAAATTTCCAGAAAAAAATGCATTTTGTAAGTGCTATATAGTTTTATATACATCTCTGTTCATAAATGTATATATATATATATATATATATATATATATATACATTTCATATACATAAGATTAGGTACACAGTTATATGGGCATAGGTACAATTTAAATATATACAGACATGAACGCGTATCCAAATATATTTTTTCAGATTTCCCATTTGTTGGGGAAGGTATGCATCAGATTAGTAGAATGTACACCAAGTATATAGATTTTGTTTACTCACTCTAAAACAGTCCTCATGCAACACTCATAGCCATTTACCTAATATTGTTAATTAACTCAGCAAGAGCTTTGTTTGGAAATGCTTTGAAGCAGTCCTTATTTTCATTTCTATTTGTTCTGCTTTTAAATGGAACCAAAGTAATAGGAAAACATCTATTTTGTGTTGACATTGTTTAATAATAAAGCATGCTCCTTTTTTTTTTTTTTTGCGTCTGGTTAAATAACATGGTCTCCTCTTAGCAATTAGCTTGATCAAATTGCCAGTGTCTGTTGGATCATTGAAAAAGCAAGAGAATTCCAGAAAACAACACCTACTTCTGCTTTATTGACTATGCCAAAGCCTTTGACTGTGTAGAACATAACAAACTGGAAAATTCTTAAAGAGATGGGAATACCAGATCACCTGACATGCCTCCTGAGAAATCTGTATGCAGGTCAGAAAGCGACAGTTAGAGCCGGACATGGCACAACAGACTGGTTCCAAATCGGGAAAGGAGTACGTCAAGGCTGTATATCATCACCCTGCATATTTAACTTATATGCAGAGTACATCATGCGAAATGCCAGGCTGGATGAAGCACAAGCTAGAATTTCAAGATGCCAGGAGAAATATCAATAACCTCAGATATGCTGATGACACCACCCTTATGGCAGAAAGTGAAGGTGAACTAAAAAGCCTCTTGATGAAAGTGAAAGAGGAGAGTGAAAAAGTTGGCTTAAAACTCAACATTCAGAAAACTAAGATCGTGGCATCTGGTCCCATCACTTCATGACAAATAGATGGGGAAACAATGGAAACAGTGAGAGACTTAATTTGTGGGGCTCCCAAATCACTGCAGATGGTGACTGCAGCTATGAAATTAAAGGACACTTGCTCCTTGGAAGAAAAGCTGTGACCAACCTAAATAGCATATTAAAAAGCAAAGACATTAATTTGCCAACAAAGGCCTGTCTATTTAAAACTATGGTTTTTCCAATAGTCATGTATGGATGTGAGAGTTGGATTATAAAGAAAGCTGAGGCCCCAAGAATTGATGCTTTTGAACTGTGGAGTTGTAGAAGACTCTTGAGAGTCCCTTGGACAGCAAGGAGATCCAACCAGTCCATTCTAAAGGAAATCAGCCCTGAATATTCATTGGAAGGACTGATGTGGAAGCTGAAACTCCAATACTTTGGCCACCTGATGCAAAGAACTGACTCACTGGAAAAGATCCTGATGCTGGGCAAGATTGAAGGTGGGAGAAGGGGATGACAGATGATGAGCATCACTGACTCCATCGTGATGAACATGAGTTTGAGTAAGTTTTGGGAGTTGGTGATGGACAGGGAAGCCTGGTGTGCTGCAGTCCATGGGGTCTCAAAGAGTTGGACATGACTGAGTGACTGAACTGAACTGTAACATTAACTTGATACAATACTGACATAAGAAAAATAATAATACAGGATAAACAATTGAACTTTCGTATAGGTATATGGACTACATATCCCCTGATAATAAAATGTTGGCAGGAAAAAATTCATCCTTTCTTTGTTAGCCTCTTTTTTTTTATTCATTTACTTTTATTAGTTGGAGGCTAATTACTTTACAATATTGTAGTGATTTTTGCCATACATTGTTAGCCTCTTTAAAACACTACCAAAGAATCATTGTTTTATCTTACTTTCATCTGAGACATTCAAGTATATTTTGATAGGAGCCCTGTAATGCTTCATATCATAGTATTTGAAAATGATATTGGATTTACTTACTATCTTCCAAAATGAAACTGTGAGGTTAGCTGCATCTGTCTCTAAAACTAGTTTTGGGAAGTATAAGATCAACGTTCATTTCAATTATTGCTCAAATACCACAGTTATTAAAATGCGCTTCTGCTACTTGTGATGTTTATCTCCTGTATCCTTGCTAAATTATTATCAAGAATTTATCTCCTCATGAACGTCCAACATTATATAATCTCACATTTGTACCAGAAAAACAAAACCATTGTCCCTTGTTTTCTTAATGACTGGATTCTTTATCAACCTAATGAATTGGGCCTGAATGAATATTCCCATTGGGGATCTAGTAAATTGAGTATTAAAGGACTGAAATTTGTGGATACATTTTGAGAAGCATTTGTAAAAAAGATATCATTCTAAGCCAGAATTTATAAAATAAAATTTATGAATATTTTGTTTAGTTAATGTACGATTTTAGCATTTGAGAAGAAAATCTACCTCTGTGTTAATACTAAAAATCTTTTGGTTTGCTTTTAAAATTGATTATTCCTCTGAGTTTAACCTCAGGGGTATTACAAAACCAGTTTGAAAATAAAAGTGATGTAAAATAATACCATTCCTTGAAGCCAGTGTAAGTTATGATTTGGGTATTTTCAGCTTTTCATTTGCTTATGCTTCCTGGAAATTTTTAAGACATTTCTGAAACAGTTTCATATTTGAAGTTCTTTTTTTTTTTTTAAAGAATGAGAAAGAATAAACTCAGTTTCTTTGTCTTTATGTTCTGAACCAACAGTATAGTTCAACTAATGCCTAACTTAGCTATATAAAGAATAAATGTTTTTGTTTATTAATTTTTAATCATAATGGAGTTCATCACAAAACTTAAGTATATCATGTAATCAGAGAAGGTTTAAGTTCTTGGCTTCTAATATCATTGTCTGTTCAGACTGTTATATAACGAGACCACTGGTGGTTCCAAAATATTTCATTTTAAACATGGCTTCCCTAAGGCACTGTGAAACAGTGATGAACTGGGATGTGTTCAATATGCTGAGGCCAGCCTGAGGATGTCTTTGAACAATTTTTTCCTTTGTTTTTAATGTCTAGATCCACCAAATGACTTTGATTTTTGATCCCTACATGTGATGGATATTATCAGAAATTATCCTGGGTTTGGAAACAGGAGATGGAGCAAGGGAGCTATTTATCGGGGCTGCCAGGACATCTTGGGGAGATGCTATTACATCTGGTTGTGTTTAATGTTTTTGTTATTGATATGGAAGAGCTGTTTAAAAGTGCATTAAATTAATCTCATGGGAGGCAGTGTAGACTACAAAGGCATAGGAAAGACACAGTACAAACAGGATAACAGGAAGGAAAGTATGTTTTCCTTGGACTATAATTCCCAGCCTGAGTTTTTTACTTGAAAAGAGAAACACAGAGACTCCCTCCACAACACTCCTCCACTCCCAGCCACTAGAGCATAGGGAACTATTAATTCCAGTGGAAGCATTTGATGCTGGCTGTTTATACTAACTTAATTTACTCTGCACAATAACATTATGAGGAGGTAGTATTAGAGTCATATTAAGATGGGAAAGTGGAGGCAAGCAATTTGTCTAAATACATTTAGTATTAGTATTTATTTAGTAGTATTTAGTATTAGTATTAGTATTTAGTAGTAGAATGTAAACTTGAGCTCAGAGCTGAGCTCAAGTTGAGCTCAAGTTATCAAACTCATGACTGTTCTGCTTACCTGAAGTATGCTTCTTCCCCAGAACATAGAGTTTAGAGTAAGTGAATCTAGTTAGGCTTCACTGGTGGAAGAGACGAAAAGTATTTGGAAACTACTTCTTTCTGCTTTGTAAAATCATAAACAGAGCTCATTCGGACTATTACATTTCCTGAATACTGGTATGTGAACAGAAAAAATGTAACCTGCCGTATCAGTAAACAAAGGATGTGGTAGCCATCCAGCCATCAGCCACTTTAGCCATCTCTGATGGATCAGACTGCTGTGTTTAAACAGCTCACCAACTTTCTGTAAGTTACACTGTTTCTCTAACTTACGTAGCTTTTTATCTGTAACTTGAGTGTAATTATCAAAAATAACCAATGTGGTATGGTATGAATGAATGATACATGTTTCTTCATGTAAGTAATTTTGAATTACCAGAACCCAGTACCCAGAATAAGTCAGCTGGGATATAACATTGCTGACTATTATTAGCTGTTAGTGTATATTCCCAGTTGGTGCTAGTGGTAAAGAACCTGCCCACCGGTGCAGGAGACATAAGAGACATGTGTTCGATCCCTGGGCCAGGAAGATCCCCTGGAGGAAGAAATGGCAACCCTCTGCAGTATTCTTACCTGGAGAATTCCATGGACAGAGGAACGTGGTGGGCTCTAGTCCATAGGGTCACAAGGAGTCGGACATGACTGAAGCATACATGAATGCATATGTATTCCAAAATTTGTGAGATTGAAGCTAAAAGCACATGAACTTGCATTTGGCAACAGGATTGTTGCTATATGCCATATTAGATTTGGTAAACTGCATATGTATTATCTTTTACAAAACTTCTACCATGTGTATTATTACTAACCTATAATATCATCTTAATGTTTAACAGCAACTGAACTCCTTTCTGCTAAAATAAAAGTATGCTTAGCAAAGTCATGATGCTTATCTCGAGCGGCCTCGACCTGCAGTAACTTGAAGCAAGATTTCCATCCCCAGCCAGAGATTGAGGTCAGGCAGCTGCAGTGAGAACGCTGACTCCTGGCCACTAGACCACTGAGGACCAGTGACCATTGACAAGATCCCGGCCCATCAGCTGTATAGAAATGAATTTCCACATAGAGCCAGAAAGCAGTGATGTAAGTAAAATGTTTACTAGGAGGAAAAATAGTACAGTATCTGTGGCTTGACACATGGGTGGGCTCAGAGACACAGTTGCACCCTCGTAGTAGTTTGAATCGCTTCTATGGGTCATTTCTTTTGGGTTTCCTTTGGCCAGTCATCTTGTTTTGTCTGAGTCTGTGTTTAGTGTATCAGGGTCCTTCCCTGTGTGTGTGCACATCTCTTAGCCAAGGTGGAATCTAGCCAAAAAGCCTATGGGTAGTTGCCATCACTTATTTTGGTGCAGTACTCCCTCCCTTTTTGGCCACCAAGGAGCTTTTCTGCAAATGTGTAATTGGAGAATTCCCCTTAACTTCAAGAATCAGAAGCGTATCTGGGCAGAGTCCAGCCCCCTCAATCCTTCTGCTTTTATGAAGTTTTGGTCCACAGGGGAGAAACTCTTCAGCCTGAGTTCCATCTGTCTCCTGCCTCAGTACTACATTCAACGTATCATGGCAAAATACTATCCTGATGAGTGAACTAACTTCAAATTGATGTCTTTGGGGGACATTGGTATTTATTGGTCAAAAGATGTGGCCTTGTTGTCAATTGTTTTTGAGCTCTTCTTGGGAATTTGCTAGTGGCATTTACAAATCTGTCTACAATGAGGCAGTAAATGAAAATCTTCATACTTTGAACAAGAATTCAATTTGAAAAAACAGATATTTGGAGCCAAGCTTGGTGGATAAGGTGGTTGATCAAGCCTAGGTTTAATTATGCTGATGAGATTGATTTTTGTGAGTGACTCATAAATAGTTCTGAGAACAATTCCAGTATGTGGAGTTGTGGCAACAAGGTGGCTAAGATGGTAAAGAATCTGCTTGAGATATAGGAGAGCTGGGTTCAATCCCTGGGTCAGGAAGATCCCCTGGAAAAGGGAATGGCTACCCACTCCAGAATTCTTGCCTGGATAAGTCCACGGACAAAGGAGCCTGGCAGGGGAAGTCTATGGGGCTGCAAGGAGTCGGACACAACTAAATGACTAACACACAGGGAATGTACCGGAGATTTTATATACTGACTCCTCACATATGCCCAGGATGTTTTTAGGGTCAAAACTCACTTTTTTTTTTTTTCATTGATAAATTAAGGGCTTTCCAGGTGACTCAGTTGTAAAGAATCTCCAATGCAGGAGACCCGGGTTTGATCCATGGGTAGGGAAGATCCCCTGGAGAAGGAAATGGCAACCGACTCCAGTATTCTTGTCTGGGAAATCCTGTGGACAGAGGAGCCTGGTGGCTGTGCAGAGTTAGACATTACTGAGTGACTGAGCATGCATGCAAGAACTTGGAATTAGCAGTGAAAAATCAATATCCACTATGTATAACCATATGTTACTGTCTTTGATAACTGGATTTTAAACATATATCAATCAGAAAGGGACAGGAGCTAAGTGATTCTGCAAATACAGATGTCTGCTGAGAACAGGCTCAGAGTCCTTTCATTTATTCACAGGTTTAGAGCTGCTTTGCTAAAGGAACAGCACTGGGGTGGGGTGGGGTGGGGGGATACTATGAAAAGAAAGGCGAGCATCATTCCAGAGAGGCTGGGAAAATTTTTGCATGATAAAAACCAGTTCCCTGGTGTGTGGACTGAACAATTGTAAGGGGGCTTTGAGGTCCACATTGCTGGAAGGTTTTTTAGATGTATCTTTCCTTAGCCAAGTGACACTCTTCTTAAGGACACATTGTCTCCTGGCTGCCTTCATGCTTGACTTGAACTCTTTCAGTCTCTAGACAATGAAGGCATGCATGCTGATTTACGCCGCGATCCCAAATGAATGTGCTCCAGTTTAATTATTAAAATATATAGCTACAGTTAAAAAATAGAAGGCAGGCTAAAAATAGCCCCAACTGTAAAGAAACATACTTGGAAATATCAAGCGGTATTTTATTCGATGGTCTTATTTTTGTTGTACAGCTCTGCCTTTCTTGACTCTGATTGTAATTACCCTTCTGGTGACCTTCTTCATTGTCATTCTGATAATAGTCACCGTTTTCATGGGAATTGGGTAAAAGAAGTCAGACTGTGCTGTAAGTGGAGCATTGCTGCAACCCTATTAATTTGCAGATGGATGAAGTGACGTCTGTGGGCCACCTGCTAAGAAGCATTTGAGAGACCAACCCCCCTCCGTTGCCAGGAGGGCCACTGTTGTCCCCAGGCTCAGGCAGCAATTGTAAATGAGACTCCTCTGTGGCTTCCTTCTTTAAAGCCTGATCAAGTCTTTATATGATGCGCCATAGTTCTTTTTCCCTGGCCACTGCCATCAAAGTCTTCTTCAAAACCAGTGTCTCCACAGCCAAAATTAAGTTGGCTTTCTCTCTGCAGAAAATACATTTATTTCCATATAAAAAAGATCTTGGTTCCCTACAGATGATTTAAAACCAATCTGTCAATCATTTATATATTTATATATATATATGACATGTTGTTTGCCTTGATAAGAAATAAAGAATCTGGACTTCAGCTGTTTTAGATAAAATGCTTGACTGCATACATAGTTCTTCCTCCATATAGAAAACTGAATGGAAGCAAAGAAAAAACTGACCCCATGCTTATTGCCTTCATTGGAGAGTTTTCTCCATCACTTGCTATCAGTAGGGTACTTTTTATACACTGTACTTAGAATGTTGGTACACATTTGTGCTTTGGAGAGGCATTTGAAAAGATATTTGTGCTAGCAGGAATTTTATGTGAAATGAAAATGTTACCTAAATTAGGTAATAACCTTTGAAAAGCTTTATTTCTGAACAAAAACCAGAGAATTGAGCCAGTACCTGGAGGGGTGCTTATCACTTTTATAGCAGTGATGCCGCACTTTGTTATTTGAGAGGTAGTCACAGTGGGGGCCGCAGCTGTTATAATTTATGAATGTTTGTTTTCCCTCTTGGATGGAGTCCATCATGTCAGGGAGAATGAATTTTGGCTAAACTGCCTTGGCTTGAAGGCAAGCCTTTTGGAATTATAAAGACAGCAAGGGCTTGGCAGCCCAGTGCATGGATTTTGAATGCTGTTTCTACCACTTGTATATTGAACAATCTTGGGCAAATTACGAATGCCTTAAAACTCATTTTCCTTAGGAAACAAACAACCCAATTCAAAAGCGGACAAAGGACTTAAATAGACACTTCTCCAAAGAAGATACACAAATGACCATTAAGAAAATGAAAAGATGTTCAACACCACTAGTCATTAGGGACAAACAGATCAAACCCACAATGAGATACCATTCACACCCATTACTATTAAAGGGATAAAAAAAAAGGGAAATAACAAGTGTAGTAAGGATTACCCCTTCTGCATTGGTGGTGGGAATGTAAAGT
This sequence comes from Odocoileus virginianus, assembly GCF_023699985.2. NCBI lineage: Eukaryota > Metazoa > Chordata > Mammalia > Artiodactyla > Cervidae > Odocoileus > Odocoileus virginianus. The sequence goes on along the minus strand of NC_069674.1, from coordinate 91,289,616 downwards.
GGTACAGGTAGCACAAAAAACAGTTTGGCTCAAGAAGTTAAACATAGAGTTACCATATGACCCACCAGTTCTACTTCTAGGTATATACATGGAAGAATTAAGACAGGGGCTTAAATAGATACTAGTGCAACAATGTTCATACCATTATTCACAGTAGCCAATAAATAGAAACAACTTAAGTGTCCATCTCAGTTCAGTTCAGTTCAGTCGCTCAGTCATGTCTGACTCTTTGCGACCCCATGAATCGCAGCACGCCAGGCCTCCCTGTCCATCACCAACTCCCAGAGTTTACTCAAACTCATGTCCATCGAGTCGGTGATGCCATCCAGCCATCTCATTCTCTGTCGTCCCCTTCTCCTCCTGCCCCCAATCTCTCCCAGTGTCCATCTACTGGTGGATGAATAAACAAAATGTGAAATGTACATACATTGGTATGATATTCAACCTTAAAAGCAATGAAATTCTGATACAGACTACAGCCTTGAAAATAATGCTAAGTGTCCTAAGACATCAAAGAACAAACAATCTATGATTGCATTTATGTTAGCCATCTAAAAAAGGCAAACTCATAGATAGGGAAAGTAGAACAGAGGTTCACAGGGGCTAGGAAAATGGAGAAAAGGGATATTATTGCTTAAGTACAGACTTTCTTTTTGTGATCTTGAAACAGTTTTAAAAATGCGTAGTGGTGGTAGTTAAAGAGTATTGTAAATGTACTTAAAACCACTGAATCATACATTTAAAATTGTTGAATGGTAAACTTTACACATAGTTTACCACAATAACAATTCCCTCTGTTTCCTTGTCTGTAAATTAGAATTTACCTCTCATATGTATTTTATAATTAAATTACATAAAGAACAAAAATTATCTATTGCAGTGCCTAGGTGTGGTAGACAGCTGTTAATTGATAAAGCATTATCAGTCCCCCAAACTTGGTTAAGGACCCTGGATGTTAGACCTGATCTGGGAAAATGAGGAACCCTTGATTGATTGACATTGGATTTGTACTACTCCATTTGTGGGTTAGAGGATTAAAATAGGAACTGACCATTTATAAAGTTAAGTTTTCCTTCTTGCACACCTGAGAATTGGAGTAGGCACCACATCTACTACATGGGAATTGCAATTTGAAGTACTGATGTCAGATTGATGTATCTCATCTCTTGGTTTTAGTTCTTGGATGATATTATTTTCTAGAATGGTTCCACACTGAGAGGAGAAGAAATTAACCTGAAATACCACACTCTCCTTTCATATGATCATGGTTTAGATGAAAATGGCTTCACTTCATCCCTGCTCTTGCATATAATAATTCCTTTTATTTTCTTAACCTGTTTATCAGCTACTTTCTCATGATTAGACTGGGGTTATGAAATTTGGGAGGGGTTACCACAGAGGTGTGAAGTACCCTTCTCCTCACATCATTTTGAGGTACATGATATCCATAGGACTTATTAAAGATGATGTTCATCTTGATCACTTGGTTATAAGGCAATATCTGCCAGGATTATCTTTCATAAACTTCCTGTGCTTTCCCTTCATTCATTAGATTCATTAGAAATGAGTTTCTAAGTTCAGTTAATGCTTAAGGGTAAGAGAATTAAGCTATGTCTCCTGGAGGGGGAAATACTAGCATTTAGAGATATGTTAAAGCCACATAGTAATTAATAATTTGAGGGAGGTACTTTGGGCTATGCAAATATCCTATTTTCCTTAAAGTTTTGCTCACCAATTTTAGCATTCATTAGTGTGTTTTCCCTGCAGTGGTTATCACTGTGGTGTTTAATGGTAATATATTAAAACTTTTCTCATTCCTTCCTTCTATATTTATTACTTGGATTCTTCTTTGAGGAAGAATTTTCATTATTTTTTGACACCACTTTTTCTGCCTTATTGACTTCAGAACACCATTTCCCCGGTGCCCCTTACAACTCTGTGGCTTCATCCTTGCTGTTAGAACTGTCTTTTTCCACTCTCGTTAGCTCTTGTTCCTATAGGAATCAGTCAAACATCCCTACTGTGTTCTGTGCTTTTAACCACTGCATTATATAACATCCCGATGCACAACCTCATTTGATGTATCCCTAATACCAGGGTGTTACAGTTTTATCCCTCTTAGGAAAATGCTGATGCTATGGGTTGATTGGGCTTCCCTTGTGATTCAGACAGTAAAGAATCTGCTGGCAATGCAGGAGACATGGGTTTGATCCCTGGGTCGGGAAGGTCCCCTGGAGAAGGGAATGGCAACTCACTCCAGTGTTTTTGCCTGGGAAATCCTATGGACAGAGGAGCCTGGCAGGCTACAGTCCATGGGGTCACACAGAGTCAGACACAACTGAGCGACTAACACTTTCACTTCTTTCACACGGGTTGAATTGTGCTTCCCCAAAAGATATGTTAAAGTCCTAACCTCTACAACTTCAGAATGTGACCTTTCTTGGGAAATTGGGCCACTGCATATGCAATTAGTTAAGAGGAGGTTACACAAGGGGGGGGGGGCTGTATCCAATAGGGCTCGTGTTTTTATAAAAAGAGGCCCCAGGGATGCTGAAGGGGAGATGCTGGGAGGCGTCTGAGGAAGAGGCTGGAGTAATGTAACTGCAGGCCAGGGAATGCTAAGGGTTGTCAGTAAACTGTCAGAAGCTACAGAGAGGCAAGGAAGAATTTTCCTATGAGAAAATTCTTACAGGTTTCAGGGGTCACATGGCTCTGCTGACAGCTTCATTTTGGACATCTACTGTCCAGAACTGTGAGGCAATATGTTGTTGTTGTTGTTTTGTCACTAAGTCATGTCCGACTCTTTGCAACCCCAAGGCCGGCAACACACCAGGCTTCCCTGTTCTTCACTATCTCCCAGAGCTTGCTCAGATTCAAGTCCTTTGAGTCGATAATGCTCTCTAACCACCACATCCCCTCCCGCCCCCTTCTCCTTTTGCCTTCAATCTTTCCCAGAATCAGGACCTTCTCCAATGAGTCAGCTCTTCACATCAGGTGGCCAAAGTGTCAGCGCTTCAGCTTCCATGAGAACACATGAGACAATACATCTCTGCTGTTTGAAGCCATTCATTTGTGGTAGCTTGTTACAGTGGTTCTCAAAAACTGATACAGCCTGCAGGAAAGTTGAGACCAAAATATGAAACAATAAGTTAAAGTTTTCATAGATTCTTTTATCTTTAGAAACTTAGAGGAAGGCTTCATTTTTGTTTTTTGGTGTAGAGTTTTATTTTCAGAATCAGTTACTAAATTCAGAAGATCTGTAATGTAATCATGTGATCAGCTAGTGAGAACACATGCCATTCTAAGAGAGGTAAGGACTCTAAACTTCTGGCAAAGAGAGTTTCCCTAATAGGGCTTTAAATTAAAGTTGAGATGAAAGGCACTTCCTGCTGACATCACTGTTAAGTAAGAAATTAACTAGAAAGCAAACCATCAGTATACTTTTGGAAACAAAGATCATTGATAGAAGGTACTTGTTTCATTATTTACATGTATTTGAAACTAGAGAAACACACAAATAAAATCAGAGAGTGCTTGCTTTAAAAGATGGATTTAAATGTTTTATATTACTAGATCTAGCTACTAATTATTAAGTATCTCTGTTACTAAATCTATTCTTTAATGTAACCAGCATTTGTTGAATAGACACAGTAGAAGAAGCTGGAAATATAAATATCAATTAAGTGCTCTCTATTCTTCATTTAGTAATTAAAAAGAAATTTAAAAATGAGGAAACAAAATAAGAATAACAGCAAAGTCACTAATGTTTGCCATCACATGATTTTTGCAAATGGTTGACTTTCACCCTTTATTTTGACTAATTAAAAAGACCTCCATATTTTAGGGAAACTCACCAAAGTTATTGTATGCTGCATAAGGGAAACAACAGCAACAACAAAAATTCCACAAAGATTTTAATTAAATAATAGCTTTAGATCTATTTCAGATTGGAACATTATCATTGGAGCATTTCAGATACTCATAGTATTAAAATACCTTATGAGTAATGGTATGAAAAGACACAGATAAGAAAGGTTTGAATTAATGCATAACTTATTCAGACTATCTAGGGAAATATAACAGGAAAGGGAATACACCCTTCTGGAGAAATATGAGGCAAGGAAGGAGAGAAAGGATGATCAGGGTTTGGTGAGGCTGGGTGTGGTGTGGAGCGACAGTTACACTCTTAAACAGCCCAGGGAATAGAGAAGACAGTGAAGAACTGAGAGATGGAATAATGCAGAAATCTAGAGGAAGAATGTCTCTTCCAAGGCAAGTAGTAAATGAAAGTCCCTGAGATAGGAGCCCGCTTACTGTTTTAGAGGCATTCCAAAGAGGAGCGTGCAGTGAAGAGGTCAGGGAGCTAGTGCCTAGCTGCTTGTGCGGGACCCTGTGACCATCGTAAGGACTTCTGTTTTACTCGGGGACAGAAAACCACTGGAAATTTTAAGGATGAAAATGATGTGCTAGGGCTTCCGTGGTGTTCTAGTGGTTAATGGCTCTAGGACTTCCCTGGTGGCTTGGTGGATAAGAATCCACCTGCCGATACAAGGGACACAGATTTGATCCCTGGTCTGGGAAGATCTCCCATGCCGCAACCAAGCCCACGTGCCCTAGACCTTGTGCTCCACAGCAAGAGAGCCACCAGGATGAGAAGCAGTTAGAGAGGAGCCCCACTTACCAAAACTAGAGAAAGCCTGCGGGCCTCAGCGGAGACCCAGAGCAGCCTAAATAAATAAATAGATAAATCTTAGAAAGAAGAAAATGATGTGCTAATCATAGAAACAATGATAGATGTACTGCTAGAAAGAGGCTAGTTTTCTTTCTCTAGATGTTCAGTTCAGGGAGTGAAATCTGATGGGGAGAACTGAGTGTTAGCTGTACCTCTATATGAGTGACATTGTTTTCTTTCTTCAGTATGTTTAGAACCTTTCAGGAAATTTTTTTTTTTTTCCACTAAATCACAGAGCTGGGCTCAGCTTCCCCAAGACTATGTTTAAACTTGATTATAAGACAGCTACTAGATATGATGGTTGTAATAACATCCTATCACAGTTAAACATAAAAGCTGATGATAATTACCATTCCCTCTTGGCATACACTGTATCATTTTCTGCAAAACATGTTTTTGTTGCTTGGTGATTTCGGAAACAGAATGTATTGAATTTTGGATGTAATAATCAAGATGTTATTTTTGGATAGTTTTAAATATTATGTTCTCCGTGATTGGTAAAGGAACCATGACTTAATTTCCATATATCAATAAATATAACCTAGAAAATACTTTCCAGAAACCCTGCTACACTTTATTGTGTTATTATTGTGTTAATTTCTGTCTTGTAGTGAGAAAAAAATAAACAGTCCGAGCAACCAGTAGTGATCTAAATATAAAACAAGTTATTAAGCCTAATGATCTTCTGTTAAATTTTCCAAATATGTAGCTTTAACTATTATATCATCTTATACAGTCAAAAAGAACAGTTGCCTTTTGGGTGTGTATAAATGCATGTAAAGGTGACTGATGGAACTCAGAATGGAATAGGTTACTCCTACAGACTATGAGATAAAGCATCTCCAAACTCATAAGGATTCCACACTTTTTTGCCACACCTCAAGTTAGCTTTTCTTTGCCCAAACACATAGGAAAGCAAAGGTAATCAGATGTGTGTGCATGCTGGGTCATCTCAGTCATGTCCAATGCTTCGGGACCCCATGGACTGTATCCCACCAGGCTCCTCTGCTCATGGGATTCTCTAGGCAAGAATACTGGAGTGGATTGCCATGCCCTCCTCCAGGGGATCTTTCTGACCCAGGGATTGAACCCGCATCTCTTATGTCCTCTGCATTGGGAGACAGATTCTTTACCACTGGCACCATCTGGGAAGCTCCAACCAGAAGATACTGCTACTGCTACTGCTAAGTCACTTCAGTCGTGTCTGACTCTGTGCGACCCCGTCCCTGGGATTCTTCAGGCAAGAACACTGGAGTGGGTTGCCATTTCCTTCTCCAATGCATAAAAGTGAAAAGTTAAAGTGAAGTCGTTCAGTCATGTCTGACTCTTCACGACCCCATGGACTGCAGTCTACCAGGCTCCTCCGTCCATGGGATTTTCCAGGCAAGAGTACTGGAGTGGGGTGCCATTGCCTTCTCTGAACCAGAAGATAAGGAGTTACCAAATAGCAAGCACAAAGGTCCATCTAGTCAAAGCTATCGTTCTTCCAGTAGTCATGTATGGATATGAGAGTTGGACTATAAAGATAGCTGAGTGAGTGCTGAAAAATTGATGCCTTTGAACTGTGGTGTTGGAGAAGACTCTTGAGAGTCCCTTGGACAGCAAAGAGGTCCAACCAGTCCATCCTAAATGAAATCAGTCCTGAATATTCATTGGAAGGACTGATGCTGAAGTTGAAACTCTAATACTTTGGCTACCTGATACAAATAATTGACTCATTTGAAAAGAGGGTGGCTCAGAGGTTAAAGCGTCTGCCTGTAGTGTGGGAGACCCAAGTTCGATCCCTGGGTCGGGAAGATCCTCTGGAGAAGGAAATGGCAACCCACTCCAGTATTCTTACCTGGAGAATCCCATGGATGGAGGAGCCTGGGAGGCTACAGTCCACAGGGTTGCAAAGAGTCGGGCACGACTGAGCGACTTCACTTTTCACTTTCACTTTGATGTTGGGAAAGATTGAAGGTGGGAGGAGAAGGGGACGACAGAGGATGAGATGGTTGGATAGCATCACCAACTCAATGGACATGAGTTTGAGTAAACTCCAGGAGGTGGTGGTGGACAGGGAGGACTTGCATGCTGTGGTCCATGGGGTCACAAAGAGTCAGACACGACTGAGCGACTGAACTGAACTGAACTTAGCTTCTTAGCCATTTCATGCATCACAGGCAAACAATTAGAACTCTAAAATATAGAGAGTTTAGGATACAAATAGAAAATATACCCCCATCTGATCCTCAGCCTTCACACATGGCAGACATCACTAAACTACTGATTTCCCTCATAATTGAAAATAGCCTCAAAATCTTTCTTAAAAAAATGGGGAGAGGAAAAAACACTTCCATTAGCCACTCCTTAGTTCAAGGGACTCTTAGAATTAAAATATCTTGTTATTTTTGACTTAGTGCAGGGCTTGTCAACATTCACACTGTTTACACTATGAACCAGGTAACTCTTTGTTGTGGGTGTCTGCCCTGTACATTGTAGGATGCTTAATAGCATAATCAGCTTCTAGCCATTAGAAGCCAGTAGCAACTACTTCTCCCATCCCTACCCCTAAGTCGTGACCATTAGTAAGTCTCCAGACAACATCGTCCTGAGTTGACAACCATTTCATAGGGAGTTGTACCTGATATTAAGAGAAAGCACAGAACAATGTTCCTCAGCTTTCTAAAAAGCTATTTTAGTTTTCCTAATTTCATATCCAGGCATCATCTGTCTCATAGTTTCTGCTTAGGAGTCCCCTGATAAAATATTTTAAAAAGATATTCAAATATTAAAATATTATATAAAATATTATATTTATATAAATATATAAAATATTAAAAATAATTACCACTTTGACATAGGTCTTAGGCTGAGGACAACTTATTTAATGTGTGGATCTTTGGATGAGTGATGATATAAAACTTGACATAGATTCACATATTTCATCTGGATTTATATATATAATGTTGTATCTTATTTATATATATGTATATACACATAGACTTTTATGATTTATTTATATATGTAAAGTGTATAAACATAAATATATGCAGGTAATATGCTCTCTTTGTCAACTGACTTGATTCTGTAGCTCTCAAATACAGTTGCTAACTAAGTCTGAAGATTTATGAAAGAAAATTATCTAGGGTGAAACAGATCACCAGCCCAGGTTGGGTGCATGAGACAAGTGCTCGGGCCTGGTGCACTGGGAAGACCCAGAGGGATCGGGTGGAGAGGGAGGTGGGAGGGGGGACCGGGATGGGGAATACATGTAAATCCATGGCTAATTCATTTCAATGTATGACAAAAACCACTGCAATGATGTAAAGTAATTAGCCTCCAACCAATAAAAATAAATGGAAAAAAAAATAAAAAATACTAAAATAGAAAATTGAATGGATGGCAAGATTATTTGAAAATCTTAAAATATTCTGAAGGCTAATAAAGAAAGAGGACATTGAAATCTCTACAGATAATGTTCTCTTTTCTTTTGCTATTTTTTGCCCTCTTTAGGATCTTCTGTTGCTTTCAGAAAACTAACGTCTAGTAAAGAGACTGAAAACAGAAGTTAAATAGAATGAGTATTTGTTCTGCTTTTAATACCACACTGTTGTCCCACATGTAAAGCTTCTTATGCAATCAATGGGAATTCTGTGCCAAGCAAAGAGTTATAATAATTGGAGGGAAATTAACATCAAATTGAAATTTACTCTAAATTTACTTTATTTTGTCAACCATGGTGATGGAAGACCAAAATAGCACATTAAAATATTCCTAAAAAAAATTTGGGGGAAATTTTTTGAAATGCTTGATAAGTATAATAGCATTATTATAGCATTATAGCCAATATTTTGTTGCTAAATGTTTTGGACTTTGACTCACTGGGTATTTACTTACTTTTTTTTATCTTTCTCTTTCCAAAACTATTTCAAATATTTTCAGTTAATTAAAGAAAAATGTAGAAAATAAAAATAAGTATTACAGCAAGGGAAGAAAATATATATTAATATTGCACAAGTATATGGAATTAAACCAATTTTTTTCTTAGCTTCTTCATAATCAGGGTATATAAGCACATAAAAATATTATTTAACTTGAAATTATACAGGTCATTAGGAAGAATAATATTCTGGAAATAAACATGAATTTATCTTATTAAAAGAAGTTATTCTCCCACATGAAGACTTACTAGAAAAATAAAAATAAGCTCATTGACATCTCAACTTTTTTCCCTGCAATCTAGTTAAAATGTTAATTCAGAGGCATTTTTTGTATGTGTGTGTTATTTAGTGACACATTTGTGTTACAAAAGTATTTGTTATGCATTTTGGTAATTGTCTTTTGCCTAATGTGCTGTACTTAGTCACTCATTTGTGTCCGATCTTGGTTTGAAGGATAAGGTGTGTGAGATTTTTTTTAACAACCTCCTCAAAACTTCTGCAGAGAGAGGAATACTGAAAAGTAAATATAAGATATGAATTTAATCAATCCTAAGGTGAAATTGGTTGACTGAACTGCTCTTTAGGGACAAGAGGTCAACGATAGCCCAGGTGGGAATGGAACTTTTAAAAAGTAATGATTATTCCAATGCATTATCTATTTTTTAAATAGAAAATAGAGACTGGAAACTTTGTCAGTCTCTATTAATGTTATGGCAGAAATGCTATAATCACCTTCTTGGTGACTCTTCTCCCTTCCAGCACATTCAACATGTTATCTTCAGATTCTCATTCTGGGCAAAAACAAAAAAGAAAAATAGTGACTCTCACTTTCTATTTTATCTAATAGATAATTAAGCTCATTTCCTAAAACTAGCAATATTTGAAAGAGTAAGGTACCATTTTTATCATAGAAAGTAAAATTTTGTAAACATTAATTTTTTAGTAAAGAAGACATAAAATAATGCAAATTAAATAATGCAGACTCCTTCAAACTGTGAAATAATTTTGTTTTTTATAATAATATTATGTAATTGAGTTTTTTTTTCACTGAGAAGTTGCTTTAAATGGTATCTTACCTGTATATGTGAAACATTAGTATACAATGGAAAAAAGAAAATATGCTTAAATAGTTAAAACATTATTGACTCTCTGGTTTGTTTGCTTGCTTTAGTGAGAATTTTCTCCCAAATCCAAGGATAGTTTTAGAATGAATGATTAATATATAAGTAAAGGCATCAGCAAGCTAATAAGTTTAAATTTTTCGGTTTGCATTAGATGTAGAGATAATTAGAGAAAATAACCAACCCCAGGAAAACTTAATGGACTTTGAAAAATAGTTTAAGTTCTTAAATAATTTAATTGAGTCATGAGAACACTTATCATTTTGAAGTAAACAAGACCAATATACATTTGCTGGGTTCTAAAAATCATCCTTCATTACTAATAAAAGTACTTTATATAATCAAAACCTGTATCACAATAGAATAATATCATATAAAATGATTTTTCTTTTCTATAAAAATGATATTATTGATCAAAATATATGGATAGGCATATTATAACTTATTAAATAATCCTCCTCAGATTTCTCTGAAGTCACCATTGAAATTTTTGTACCGCAGGTCTTAAATGTGTCTGTTCAGAACACTAAACATACTTGAAGTCAGATCACCAGTTAACAGGAACGTCTAGGTTTAGGAAAAAATACTTACTTGAATTTAACAAATTGCATGTGAAAAACTTTTGTCATAGAGATTTTTTAGTCCTGTTTCCTTATGGTGGCTTAGGTCTCAAATAGGCAGGTATACATTAGATTCTTCACTGTCTGATCTGACAGATGGTAAAGAGTTCACCTACAATGCAGGAGATCTGGGTTCAATTCCTGAGTCAGGAAGATCCCATGGAGAAGCAACAGGCTACCCACTCCAGTATTCTGGGGCTTCCCTGGGGTTCATACATTAAAGAATCTGCCTGCAATGTGGGAGACGTGGGTTTGGTGCCAGGGTTGGGAAGATCCCCTGGAGAAGGGAATGGCTACTCACTCCAGTATTCTTGCCTGAAGAATTCCATGGACAGAGGAGCCTAGTGGGCTACAATCCATCGAGTTGCAAAGAGTTGGACATGAGTGAGTGACTAACACTTACATGTTAGATGCCTTAGGATTTGTAACAGAATTTCAAGTCAATGTTTTTGTTTGCCTCTTACTATTTATTTGTTTTTCACATTTCTTCCTAATGAGAAAATGTTAAATTTCTCCATACTAGTATTTGGGACTGATACCATGAAGTTATCTATGGTCTCTGTCTTCCTTCTCTTGCAGCTGTGGTGTAGAGGTAATAGAAGCTATAAAAACCTAACCTTGATGAAAAGAAATGTTTACCCACCTACTTATATGAAATGGAATTAGCTTTTTACTCTTAACCTTGACAGTGTCTTACTTCTTTCTGCTACAGGCTATCTCCGTGATATAAAAACGTACTAATGTTGTAGAAGTAGAACCATATTTTTTTCGAATTACTCCTTTACAGGTCTTTTATATGACTCAATTTCAGAACAAAAAGGCAGGATCAGAAAGTAGTGATTCTCTGTTTTGGTGTATGGCAAAACCGAGCTTATTATCATATGCTGAGCTCATTACCCAAGAGATAGTACCCTCCTTCTGTGTTTAGCTGTCTTCTCTCCTTTTGATATCAATACTTTGGAAAGTAGGACTGCCAATGTCTATTACTGCTGCCTGCTTTGACGGCTTTCCTTGTTTGTTTTTTCAAACTATAACTAGAAGGACATATCAGTATTATAACAAGTCCGATGGAGTAGGTATTTTCTAGGGTTGTGAACAAAGGTTTGACATATATGAAAAATAATGCTATGGGGTAATCTCCAACTTATTATGCTTAACTCCCATGAGCTGCTCTTCCTCTTTGCTGTGGCTTCAGGTTCCCCTATTCATTTTGCTTATGCCTGTTCCTTACTGAGGGTCTCTCTTTCCCCACTTCATGATCGGTATTCATGATCGCAGCTACCATTTTGTACTGTGCCTCTATCCCAAGTCAGCCATAGAACTAAGTTGTCAGTCTATGGTTAAAAATATTATAAATAGCTGTGAATGTTAAGCCTTATCTGGTTTTCTCTGCCTTATGATGTATGCGTGCTAAGTCACTTTAGTTGTGTCTGACTCTTTGCAACTCTGTGGGCTGTAGCCTGCCAGGCTCCTCTGTCCAAGGGATGTGTGTGTTATTCACTCAGTCATGTCCAAGGGATAGGAGCAATTAAATATCACCACTCGGCTCTCTTCTGATCCCTAGGATAATACCTAATTTTAGGTAGGAGACAATTGAGAAGCTTGAAACCCATCCATTGGGACTCACTGAACTACTCCCCGCACAACTGTCTGATCCAAGCTCTCTGGCTTGCTCCTCTGTGGCTGAATGTCTGTCTTGATAACCTTTCAAACTCCACACTCCTTCTGGGTCAGGTTATTACCTTGCTTATCCAGCTCTCCTTCTAGTCTTTGCTTTTGAGTAGAGTTCTGACTGGCATTCGAAGGTCTTACTTCCCCTGACACCATGTCCTCTGAGAATCTATCTCTTGTTACTGGAGTCCCTGCTGTCATGATGTACCTATCTCTACATGTAAATGCTTGCACGAAATTCTGTTTTCTATTTGTCACTGGTTGGTAGGTCTAGTTTCAGGTCAGGGCCATATTTCTTCCTCCTTGCCTTTTCCAGACTGTCTGTCTAAAGTAGTGTACCAGGGCTGGCTGGTTTCCAAGGCCTGGCTGAGTTCACCTTGGGCTTCCCAGGAGTCTCAGTGATAAAGAATCCACCAGCCAATGCAGGAGATGCAAGAGATGTGGGTTCGATACCTGGATTGGGAAGACTCCCTGGAGTAGGCAGTGGCAAACCACTCCAGTATTTTTGCCTGGAAAATTCCATGGAAAGAGGAGCCTGGCTGGCTACAGTCCATGGGGCCCCAAAGAGCAACTGAAGACTAAGCACAGAAGTTCACCTCACTGCCCTTAATCATGTCTGTGTCTGGGTTCTCTGTGCAGTTGGCCCGGAAAGGGGAGCATGTACTGGAAGGGGCTCTATGTGTTTTTCAGTTCTGTCCACAAAGAGGAAATATCTTTTTCCAGGAAATTTTCTTTTTCCATGCTTTCCTCTCTGATGAAGTACAGTTTTCTATTTTTTCCCACTGTGCAGGGAAGGCTGGCAACAGCCCTAAGCTGCTCTGTTTTGCTAACTGAGCTGCTGACTGTTGTTTCAGTAGCTTTCTCAGATTTGTTACTATCTCAGCAATAATTTTCCCTGAAGTGTAAGTGAAATGTATTATTTTTTACTTCTATTATCTGTGTTGATTTTTCTTAGTGGTGGAAAAAAAAAAACGAAGCATAGAAATGCTCAGTCTTGCTGCATGTCACTTCCCTTCCAGCTTATTAGCTATAAAAACTCACACAAAACCTGAATGGAAGTGTGGGATCATTTTTGTTGCTGTTGTTGTTGTGAAGACATATTGGGGTTAAATAAGAAAACTTAAAAGTAACATATAGGGTAAGGGAAAGGAAGCATTGGGGCTTTCCAGGTGGTGCAGTGGTGAAGAATCAGCCTGCCAATGCAGAGATGCAAGAGCTGTGGGTTTGATCCTTGGATGGGGAAGATCCCTTGGAGGAGGAAATGGCAACCCACTCCAGTACTCTTGCCTGGAAGATCCCATGGACAGAGGAGGCTCATGGGCTATAGTCCATGGGGTTGCAAAGAGATAGATATGACTGAGCAACTGATAAAAATGAAACATTAGGCCAGTTTTTGAAGACATGAAAAACAAAACAAAGAAACCCAATACTGGGAAACTTAGGAAGCTGATTGGCATTGCACATGGTAGAAATTTATGTTATAATGAAGTTTGTTCATCCTGGCCCCATAGAAATCTCAGTTCCATGAGTCCTACCTCCTCCTGAATGCTTCTTCACTGAAAAGCTCTATCCTGGAGATTGAGGATATTCATCAAAATTTTGGGGTTTAGAGGCATTCATAATAACATTGCTCCTCATCAAGGTCCAACTCTTCCAACTTACAAAATAGAATATCTCATATTATTCCAATACTCTGTAAAACCTAAGGACACCCCTAGCTTAAGTTAATGTGAAATTTCACATTTACATTAAAAAGAAATTTTTATTTTGATGTTGCATGTGTAATCTTCCATAGTTATCTAATTTACTTGTATAATATTCTCTCTAACAGAAATTCGAGATGCAGGGTGGAGAGACATAGTTTTATTCTCCACTGTATCTTCAATGGTAAATGTAGGTGGGAAGCAGGAAATGCATTAAAAATCAGAGAATTAGGACATAGGAAAATAGATACTTTCATCTTGCTATAAAGATGAGAAAGCTACTCTTTGAGTAGTTTTCTGTAGCAGAATTGTTTTTAACCTGTGATATATGGGACTCATGATACTCTCTTCATATGCATATATAATGCTTTGAAACATTATGGACTAATTGATATTTGTAGTTTCACCTGGGAACTAAAAATCGTGCATAGTATTGTAGATGATCATTGATCCTATGGTAATATCTGTAGTGATTTTCAGATGCATGAATGACAATCTTTGGAGTGCAGCCTATTTCATAATTGAAGTACAGACAATGTCTAGTTGGAAAATCAGAAACCAGAGATTTAAAATCAGTTGTGAAGATCTTGGAAGGTCTGTGAAGTAAGTGGGCGGTATGGTTGGGGCACTCGAATAGCAAAAGGGGGTCCTGAGATGGAAAAGGAAGAAAAGAGTGTGGATGTGAGTAACTCTAAAGTTAAAAATAATGAAATTCTCTGAGGTATCATTTACTACACATTTAATGTGATGGCAGGTTTATAATTTTGTGTTTCTATATACATTAAATCAGATAATATTGATATTCTACTCATTGTTATGCAAATTACCATTCTTGGTAGCTATTATATTATTTACATTGCATTTATTTGAATAAAGTTTTTCTCATTTGTTATTGAAGCAATATATACAATTTACATAGATATATATATATGTGTAACATGTAGTTAGATACACGTGTGAGAATGTCTTTTTGTGTATATATATTAATATATATATATACACCTATGTATAACTATGTTATAGTTTTAAAAAATACATTTGAAGATAATAGTTTTATAATTAATGTGTATTTTTCTTATGCTGTAAAGAGGAAACACATGACTTTCATTCCAGTCTTTGGAGTTTGCATTTATTTATAAAATGTAAGTCTATATTTTTCAGCCACTTAGTGGTATATCCCTGATGACTCAAATGGTAAAGAATCTACCTGTAATACAGGAAACCTGGGTTTGATCCCAGGGTTGGGAAGACCCCCTGGAGGAGGTCATGGCAACCCACTCCAGTACTCTTGCCTGGAGAATCCCATGGACAGAGGAGCCTGGTGGTCTACAGTCCAGGGGTTGCGAAGAGTCGGACACAACTGAATGACTAACACTTTCACTATCAGTGGTATATCAGGGAGCAAATCAATGAGTTTCTAAAAATGAAAAACCAAACAGAGTGAAAGAACTTCAAATAAATGGTCTTGTACTCATGCAGTTTAAACAATTATAGGGTAAATATGACTTTTATGTAAGGCCCTCGGTTTATATCCCACAAGGACTTTTGCAGACATGGCAGGCAAGCATATAGCAAAAATTCATGTTATGTTTGCTTCAGTTTGATTTCTGACTGAAGAGAATGAACACAGCCTATGTCTTAAGGCAAAGTTTTCTTTCTAGGCTTAATCTTACTGTTACTTATATCCTTTAGGCTTCCTTTTATTTTTTTTCAGCTTTACTGAAGTATAATTGATAAATAAAAATTATATATATTTAAGATATACAATTTCATGCTTTGATATATGTAAATATTGTCAAAGGATCACCACTGTCAAGCTAATTTACATATTTATCCCCATACATATCTTTTTCTTTCTTTATTTCATGATCAAAACTCTTAAGAAATATCTGCTTAGAAAATTTCAAGTATACAACACAGTATTGTTAATGACAGTCACCAGGCTGCACAGTAGATCTCCAGAGTTTATTCATTTTGTGTGATAGAAGCTGTGTACCCTTTATCTAGATTTCCCCAGCCTGCCCCAAACTGTAATGAAGGTATCATCTCACACTTGTTAGAATAGCTATTATCAAAAGGATGAAAGATAACAGGTGATGGCCAGGCTGTGGAGAAGAGGAAATCTTGTACCCTCTTGGTGGGAATAAAAACTGATATAGTTACAATGGAAAACAATATTGAGGCCCATCAAAAAATTAAAAATAGAACTACTGTGTGATCCAACCATCTTGTGCATGCATGCATGCTAAATCACTTCAGTCGTGTCTGACTCTTTGTGACCCTATGGACAGTAGCCCACCAGACTCCTCTGTCCATGGGATTTTCTAAGCAAGTGTACTGGAATGGGTTGATATGCCCACCTCCAGGGCATCTTCCCAGCCCAGGAAATGAATATGTTTTTCCGACACCACCTACATTGGCAGGCAAGCTCTTTACCACTGGTACCACCTGTGAAGCCCTCAGCCATCTGACTACTAGGTGTGTAGCCAAAGGGAATGAAATTGGAATTTTGATGAGAAACTTCTATTCCCATATTTACTGTAGCTTTGTTTACAATAGCCAAGACATGGAAACAGCCTAGTTGCCTGTTGACAGATAAATACGTACTATATTTTCTTTATTATGCATATGAATATATGCACTTGTGTATGTATGTGTATATATATAATCCATATATGTATGCATATATATTTACATATGGGTTAATCCAGAAAGAAGAGGAAAGGAGAGTAGCAGAGGACAAAGGGCATAGAAATTGGAAAAAATGAGTTTTGTGTAAATGCTTATTGTGTAAAATGGAGTATTTACCCACAGGCTGTGCTCTTCTTAGCCGTTCAGTCGTGTCTCTTTGCGACGCTGTGGACTGTAGCCTGCCAGGCTCCTCTGTCCATGGGAATTCTTCAGCAAGAATACAGGAGTGGGTAGCCTATCCTTTCTCCAGGGGACCTTCCTGATCCAGCAGTCAAGCCAGGGTCTCCTGCGTTGCAGGTGGATTATTTACCAGCTGAGCAACCAGGGAAGCCCCATTTACCCACTACCTCTTTCTGAATGTGGGGGAATCCTATTCCTTCTCAGTTATGCTGTTGATTGAAACGAGAAGCAATTTAATAATTTCTCTGAGATTTACTTATAGAACAGGAAGGAAATATCAAATACTGGTATTTCTCATCTTCCCTTAGCAAACTTCGACTTTCTGTGGAGTCCTTTGATTTTTTATTGAGTAGATTGTGATTAAAAACAAAGTGGGGCATCTCTGATTTTTGGCTTGCAGCTGTTTGGGCCCTTTAATGGTGAGCTCAGCTAGAGGGGCTCAAATTCACATTGTCTGGGCAGTGGAAAAAGCCTGCTCACCTTCTGCCAGAGTATATTTAGCATCCTAAAGAGATGTGTGACGTGCTTAAGGTTGACAAGCCTTGGTTTATGGTCCTACTCATCAGCTTTATCATAATAAAGATTTGGGAGGCTTATTTGGATAATCTCTCAACACTTACATATATTTTGTATTCTTATTTCTTTTCTTTTTTTGACCAACCATGTTACCAGGGTTTAGAAGGTAACTTTCTCAAGTTTCATTACTTTTGCCAAGAGAAAAGAGAAGTTTAACTAATAACCTTTCTCATCTTTAATCATAGTATATAGAGTTTCTTTCTTTCTTTTTTTTCTCTTGGTAGAGGAAAGGACACTTTTTCTGTGTTCCTTTCTGTGTTTTTAAGTGTATCTATGTTTTTAAGTGTATCAAGTACACTTAGATTAAGAAAAAATCTGTCAGCAAAAATTCCACCAGTGTTTTGGAAAAAGAAAACAAGGAAGAATGAGGTAGCTAATTGTATATCAATCTGGGTGGAGAGGGAGGTGGGAGGGGGGACTGGGATGGGGAATACATGTAAATCCATGGCTGATTCATTTCAATGTATGACAAAAACTACTGTAATGATGTAATTAGCCTATTAAAAAAAAAAAGAGAAAAAATAAAAAATAAAAAAACTTTTGTATTATGGCATTTCCCTTGTAGTATCTTTTTCCCACTCCAGACTCATACATGTAATTGGATGATACTTACACTTTTCAGTGTCTCCCTATGATCAGTAACAGCAAAACTTAGCAAAAGAGCAAAAATTAAACATAGCTCTGGCTACTCCTGCTCTATGGAATCAACTGCCCTGTCTTCTAGTTTTCAACACGTCATTATTTTCTAGTGCAAAGTGAATGATTTCAGTGCAAGTAATTCAATGAGTCAACACATACTCATCAACTGCAAGAAATACATTAACACTTTCTTTTTTAAAATCACCTTTTGAATCTGTTGTTTTTATGAATGCCCTATCAGTGCTTATTTATTTGACTTATTTATTCTAAGCATCTGATAAATGATCCCTTGTGTACAGTGTCTTATATTAGTGAGAATCTGTTGCATGCTTAAGAGAAAACCACAGTTAGAAACCTCAAGGGTAAATGGTTTGTTGTAATGATGCAAAAGCTACAGCAGTAAAATAATTGAGGTCTTATGAGATCCACGAAACAGGACCTCATGTCTTATGAGATCCATTGGAACAAGACCTCATGAGAGAGCTGGAACCAAAGTACCAGCTGGGAATGCAATTACTCATGATTCTGAGGCCTCTTCGAGATGTTAGTATCAAGAGGTTTGTGGACATTTAGCTGTGGTTAATGTCCTCATCTCTGTTCTTCCAGTCACTCTGGGTCTTGTGAGCTAAGAAGTGGCTATCTTATCCTCCTTTCTGAATGGTTTTTGTGTAACTCATAGCTAATGTCTGTTAACAAGGATCCATCAAAGCTCCAGTCTTGAGGCCTTGCTCTGCCAATCTGGTAAGTTCAGTTTGCACTGATTCTTTATATTTTACACTTCAGAGTCAGACCACAGAGACAGAATTTGATCAATCTGGCCTCTTATCATTGGGCTTGACAGAAAGCAGACCAAACCACCCCAAAGTCTTTTCCCAGTCATCTCTGGTCTTGCAGGGTAAGAGTAGGTTTGTAAGTTATACATGAGTTACCTTAAGGTTCCTTGTTTGCAAAGACATGATGTGAAGAAGTTTCTGTTAGAAACAGCTCCAGCTAGGTAGGGTCTTATGATGATTCTGGTATCTCCTCAACTCTTGGGCTTTCTTCTTATACACTTTGTTGAAACTACTCTTGTCAAGGTTATCAACAATCTCCATTTTGCCAAAGAAAGAGATCACTTTTCATCACTCCTCATATTTGGTCTTTCAGCAACAGACAATTAGTAGGCCATTTCATTCTTACTGAATTTTTTTTTTAAATCCTTCTTTCAAGAACTTCACATTCTCCTGAGTTTCTTGCTACCAACTAACTCCTTTAGCTCAATTGCTTTACTTAGTATTCCTCCCCCACATAACCTCTAATTCTGAGACCTCGGGCTTAGTCTTGAACACTATACTTTTCTCAACTGCACACTCACTAAAAAGTCTTTTATAAATGTCTGGCTTTAAACACCGTCTATACTTTAGTGACTCACAGGTATATACCTCTTGTTGTAAATCTTCCCTCAATATCAAATGCCTACTTGACATATTCACTCAGATTTCAATAGGTCTCAAAGTAAATAGATCAAAACTGCAATCTTAATATTACCCCTCTAACCTGTTCCTACTTGAGTCTGTTCTGCTCAGATACCCAAGCCCCAAACAAGCAAAAACTGAAAAAAAAAGAGAAAAAGAAAAAAAAAATCTTGATTCTTCTCACATTCCACATGCAATCAATCCATTAAGGACTGTCAGCTCTACCTCCAAACCAATTGTGTTTCTCTTGAGCTTCACTATTCTCTCCTAGCCTAAGAAATTGTCATCAGTCACTTCATTTTATGTAATAGATTTTTAAATAATTAGTCTCCCCCCTGCCCCCAGCCACAATCCATTCTCGGCAGTCAGAGTAATAATTTAAAAATGAGAATCAAACCATATCACTCTCCTGCTTAAAATCCTTCAGTGACTTTCACCTACACTTTAGGGGAAAAAAATCGGGCCCTTAACATTTCCACAAGGACTTGTATTATTCCTCTTCTGGTTACGTTTCTTATTCCCTATCTATTCTACTACATTTTTTCTTCCTTTACTTCCCTTTTCTGCTTTTCATTTATAACAAGCTTATTTGTGATCCAAAAACCTTTGCCTTTCTTAACAATTATATTGTTATATTTTCATATTTTCAACTAGTTGGCTCTTTTTTCCCATCCGGTCCATCTCAAGGGTCACCTCCAAAGAAAACCTCTCAGAAAATTTAAATAAAATTTAGCCACATCTTGGATTGTCTCTCTTTTCTGTTATACTGGCATCATATCTGTATGGAAATAAATTTTATGGTAAGGAGACTATGCTTAATTTTTTTTTTTTTTATTGTTAATCCCTGTAATTCTCCTTGTCAACTTTAGGGCAGGACCAAAGAGAATGTAGATAAAAAGCTTAATAATGTGACTGACTGCATGAAGAGACAGTCTGAGTCTGGTTAGGACTGCTGGAACCCTATGGGTGAGAAATGTGGAATTAATTTGAAGATGTTAGCAATGTATTTATTACCACTCCTGTTACTGCTCTTACATAGAAGAAGAAGACTGATCTTTTCTGGTGGGTGTTGGGAAAAAAAATGATCTGATGGAGTTTTTCGTTAAAGAGAAAGTTTAAATGTCATTTTGAAATCACTTCATTCAGAGCACTGAAGAGTCACATTACTTTGCACATCTATGTGATCCATCTTCATTGTGGATTTGAGTAGCGCCTTTGAATTGTGTTCTCTGGCCTGGGGCTTGTACTTGGGTACAAGGTAACATGACACAACCTATACCAGCTCTTGAACATAATGGCTGATAGGTCCTAAGTTGAGGGATAGCCTGGGAAGAATACTGTTTGTAGTAATGTGTGCTCAGCTGATTCTGGGACTGCTGGTAAATATCCACTTTGAAATTGTCCTCTTTTCTTTTTCCATCAGTGTCCCTGAGCTTTCTGTGAATCTTTGCTAAAACATTGCCTGGATTTAGCTGGCCTTTTGAGAATCAGTGTAGGAGAAGGAATGTGAAAGGTCAGCAAATAGTTTAATGAAGCCAATTATCAGATGATAAATGATTCTGTTTTGCCAACATTAGTGTCCACTTGTAGGGCTTCCCTGATAACTCAGCTAGTAAAGAATCCACCTGCAATGCGGGAGACCTGGGTTTGATCCCAGGGTTGGGAAGATCCCCTGGAGAAGGGAAAGGCTACCCACTCCAGTATTTTGGCCTGGAGAATTCCATGGAATGTATAGCCCATGGGGTCTCAAAGAGTCGGACAAAACTGAGCAACTTTCACTTCACTTCAGTGTCCACTTGTAGAGCACATAGGCAAATTCATATGCTAGACAAGTGACCATTTTGAACAAGATTTCTTGAGGGTGAAAAAAAAAAAACCACTTCCTGGTGGACTAATGTAATTCATTTTTCAAGAATTCCCCAAAATTATTTGAGGAGGAACGTCCAGGGTTTCAGCTCCATCAGGGCAGTCTCTCTCTCACTGGTCCCAGCACCCATCCAATAGGACAGCTGATGACCCCAGCCCCTTGGCTCCAGTTATATCCACTCCCACCCTTGTCCCTAAGGGTGTTAGCAACTTTCTGCAGTTTGTGTTCTCTAGGCTGCCTCATTCTCCTGAGGTTTTCTTTTTAGCAGCTTTATTTTTCCTTGTTAAATTCTTTTTATGAGATAACCTGGATTGTCTAGACGTTGCCCACTCCCTCCATGAACCCTAAGTAATGTACATCCTTTGCGGAAAGACTGATAACCAAGCTATGTTTTATGTTTTGAAAAACTGATTCTAATCAGCACTTAAAAACTTAGTTGGGTAATTGTAATTGCAGTGAACAATGTACCCCAAATATAGAAAATAAAACGGAATACTGAAGCTTAAGGGTAAATTCATCCATATTGTTTTTCTTTTTATATATTAAATATACATCTCTTTAGTTCAGTGTTTCCCAAACTTAAAAAAGAATCCTAACCTTGTTTCCTTGAATATGGAAAGTTATCCTGAGAGTATATTTGATGTAATATTAGCTTATTAAAAAATGTGAGCACTATTAAGTTTGAAAAATTCCATGACAGTTTTTGAGATTTTGATGATCCAGTTGCTTAAATTAGTTTTTCTTTATTTTTTTGGGTATAATTGACATTAAACATTGTGTAAATTTGAGGTATACAATGTGTTGATTTTACACATTTATATATTGCCATATGGTTAATACCAGTAACTTTAACTAACATCTTTATCACATCAGATACTTATTTCTTTTTTATGGTGAGAACATTCAGGATCTAGTCTCATAGCAGTTTTGAAGCATATACAACATTGTTTGTGAAGAACTTCTTTGAATCAAAAACTTCCACACGGCTCTTGCCTTGTTAGTGCATGCAAGTTTCTACATGTAATAGCAGCTCAACTCTTTAATGTTTAGTAGTATCTGTGACCTTGTTCTGAGGCTTGCTTAAACAGACACTATTGGTTATGGTTAGTAAGCTAATTTTGGGGGATAGCCAACTAATGCCTCCTTAAAAAAATACAAATATCATTTTATTCATTCAGATATTTCAGTAAGTAACATATTTCTTAGGAATTAATGAGGTACTTGGAAGGTCTCTTAATAAAATGTCAAATACATTTATTAAAATTAGGAAACTATAGAAATGTGAAGAGAAAACATCATGAAAGATTTGTTAGAAGAGTGAAGATAAGTTCCCCTTTCTCCTTCCTCAGGGGGACATCTTTTTTTTTTTTTTTTTAGAATTAAAATAAAATAAGTTTTAAAAAAAATTGACAGTTTTCCCATAGTTTAGCAACATGTAAAAATATGCAGTCAACAGAATACATATTTGTATAAATAAATATGTAATAGGTAGTTATTTCAAAATAGAGTTCAGTATTAGAAATATCTATATTTACTCTCACTTATGATGTTTAATGATTCTCATATTTCAGCTGTTAGAATCATGGAAACAATTTCTCACTGAGAAAAGGCTTTTAAAAGAAAATTGTGAGCGAAAGGAAAGAATTTATAATACAGGCTCAAAGACAGATTTTTATATTTGGATTAGAAGAACTTATTCCTTTTCACTTTCAGTGTATCTCATTCTTATCAATCCTCATAGGACCATAGAAGAAAATATCAGGTATGTTTAAAAAAGGGAAAAAAGCCCAATTGAGTCTGTTTAGCCTTCACTGAGGTCCACCGAGGGAACAGTTATTTCATGGGACAGAATGATGGGGACAGCTTTGCAGGGTGGGTGTCCCCGGATTGGCAGGGAGAACTCTGGAGAGCAGAACCTCAAGACGGGAGAGAAAGTTGATTCCTCTTCTGTCATTTCTTTAGGAATAAAAGGGGGCAAATTAGTTTATCCAGTAACAAAGCCTACCCTCCTCATTATAAACCCAGAAGTTGAGAGACCCTTTCTTGGAGTATCTTTTTAAGTAAACCCAGTTGAAAAAAACTCCTCATCTTCTTATTCCTAACTTACCTGTAACTGAGAGTTCACTCCATCATGCCAGATGCAGAGACACTGGGTGGTCATGTAAGTGAATAAAAATTTGCATTTTGGAGGCACATAGACTAAAGTTGACGTGCTATTAATATCTCTGTATGTACTCAATGTCTACAAAATGCTTACATTTTCAGAGGTTCAGTTTCATCATGTGAAAATACCCATATCTTGAAATATATTTTGGATTTTGAATTAATAAATTTAACTCTCTAGAGAGTGCATAATATCTAAAGATTCTGTCAGTGATAATTGACTTTATTTCACACTGAGTCTATAAACCTAATGTCCCAGCTTGCAACCCAGTTGCTCCAGTCTCACTATTAAAAACCAGAAAAAAATTATCTCCTTTGTTGAGGAGATAATTGCTGTATTAACACAGTGAGTTTTTGAGACCCAAATGTGAAGTTGAATGTAAATGTGTTTTTAAAGTGCTAGAATGTCATATTTTGTTGTTGTTGCTTAGTTGCTAAGTCGTGTCCAACTCTTTGTGACCCCATGGACTGTAGATGGCCAGGCTCCTCTGTCCATGGGATTGTCTGGGCAAGAATACTGGAGTAGGTTGCCATTTCCTTCTCCAGCGGATCTTGCCAACCCAGGGATTGAACTTGTGTCTCCTGTGTCTCCTGCAATGGCAGGCAGATTCTTTACCACTGAACCACCAGGGAAGCCCCCAAATTTCATATGAACAAATCTCAAAATGGCTTTCATGGAATTGTCATCAACAAGGTTTATAGCTGTTTCTTAAAAGAAGATTTTCTGATTAGATTAGCCAGAAACAAAATTTAGGATATTTTAAAATTTTGTCTATGATTTCTGAAAACTTAGAGAGGGTGAGTAGAACATGTAGCATTTTCTTTTCTTTTTTCTTTTTTTTTTTAAACTAGGAAGGTTGGTTTTTATGAGGTTTCTCATGACTCCTCTCCAGAGGAGAAGAAACTGAAGTAAAATGTGTTTATAATTATTGTGAAAGTAAGCTAAGATGCACATTTTTTTTTCCCATGGGTCTCAATTTTGTCTTTCTCCTGCTAGAAGCATTCTGAGCTATTAAGTAGAGCACTGTACAAAACAGACTTTACTGGAAAGACTCTAATATTTATTTAAACGGTTTAAAAAAGAATATAGGAATGCTCTTAATGTCTCTGTTAAGAGAGAATAAAAAGGATTATTGATTCAACTTGGTAAAGTTCTGATGGAATTAGATTTCATTGCATTACCCCCTAGATGAGAATGGCCCTGTTGATTATGGGGGGCGAGGGGAGAGGCAAATGGTAATTAAAACCTAGTTCTAACCAACAAGGACATTTTCTTAAGCAGACCATTCTTCTCGTTAGCATGGCAAAGTGTTATATTTTTACTGCTTTGGAATAATTTATCCTAAATGTATTTACTTACAGCCCACTGAGTGTAGGACTTCAGATAGTTTACATTTGTAGTCATGTGAACCTAATCATCTGTATTCCTATTGGAGAGGTAAAGAAAATTGCATCACTATATAATTTTTAAAATTCCTCTCCAGACACCCATTGCGTTCCTAGGAAAGTCAGGAAAAGAATTTGATTCTTAATTCTACATACCATATTTTATCCATTAAATCAGTGTGTTGGATTTGACAGTTTATATTTGTATGTGACTCCAGAGAGCTATAGAAATATCACTGAGTTCTCTAAATGCATTTTGATAATCACAGTCCTGTATATTGGTGGTACCAGTGCCTCTGGGGTTCTTTTTGATATTTTAGACTAGAAATGCAGTAAAGGAAGATACCCTTGAGGTGTTTAAAAAAAACAACAACAAAAAACAGGAACATGGGTCAATTCAGAGTTAAATCCTATTGAATTCATGCAGATCAACACAATGGCCCATCTGGTACTATTTTTTTCACACAATCCCTTCAGTGAAAAGTCTTTCCCATCCTGAGATCCTGAGATTGACTGTAATAATAATTCATTCTATTACAATGGTTATGTTATTCTTTGCACACACATATGTTATTCTTTACATTCATCACAATATTGGCATGAAATAATAGCCTGGGAAGAAGGAAACCATAAAACTATAATTAATATGCTATAATATACATATCTGCATTAAATCCTAATCTTGTCAGTATCATAAACTGAGCGTTGAATCAAATCCAAAACTCTTAAAATCTTCCCCATTTAGTTTCATTTGATGTCTGATTCATCATATAGTTAAACAGCTGTGACACTCTTGGCTCTAGTATAGTTCCTTAAATTTGTATAGAAACTTGTGAGTCTCTTTATTTTGAAGAGGTAGAATTTAGTTGAGATGATGCTCTGATTGTACTTTGTGGCAACTTCCAAAACAGGAGAGCAGAGTAACAAGTAAAGGCTGATGCCTTCCAGTATCTGCATCAATTTATCCACCTGCAACAGAGAAGAAAGGGGAAAGGCAGCCAGTTAAGAGAAGAATCTGTGAATGCCCTGAGAACAACAAACATTCATAAATGTGGAGAAACTGAAGCTGATATCTTGTTATTTTCATATCAACGTATGAAATGCAAAACAAAAAAACAAAACAAGAGTCTTTGAAAGAAAATTAATGAGAATTTGTGTTGGAAAAGTTTCTGTTATCCTGAATATCCAATGAATGCTTATTTACCCCACCCTCACTCTTGGGTACCAAGGTAATAATTTGTGATAGTTACTTTTATCCATGAGATTAGTGGAATTAATCATTGGATCTTATTATTTGGATTCATATATTTTGGTTGAAAAACACTTCTAGAGATTCTTTGAGACCTAAATGAAATAACCAAACCAATGTATGGTTTTATTAAATTAGTTTGCTTATATTAAAACAGTAGTTTCCGTCTTGAGGGCAGGTTTTTCCAGTGGTCATGTATGGATGTGAGAGTTGGACTGTGAAGAAAGCTGAGCGCTGAAGAATTGATGCTTTTGAACTGTGGTGTTGGAGAAAACTCTTGAGAGTCCCTTGGACTGCAAGGAGATCCAACCATTTCATCCTGAAGATCAGTCCTGGGTGTTCACTGGAAGGACTGATGCTGAAGCTGAAACTCCAATACTTTGGTCACCTCATGCGAAGAGTTGACTCATTGGAAAAGACCATGATGCTGGGAGGGATTGGGGGCAGGAGGAGAAGGGGACGACAGAGGATGAGATGGCTGGATGGCATCACCCACTCGATGGACATGAGTTTGAGTAAACTCCGGGAGTTGGTGAAGGACAGGGAGGCCTGGCGTGCTGCGATTCATGGGGTCGCAAAGAGTCAGACACAACTGAGTTACTGAACTGAACTGAACTGAACTGAACATACACACTATTGGTTAAGCTTCTCCATTAAAAAAATTTATGGTATAACTATTTAAGACTGAAATTGTTTCTTTCTACTCTTTTTGTTATCACCAAATTTCCAATTCTTTTCCTTATAAAATGTTGAATTTAGAATTTCATGGAATATCTTTTTAAAACATGTAAAAATATTGTGTGTTTGGTTAGAAACTTATGGAGTCTGTTTTTTGCCTTTAGAAAAACCCCTGGCAACTTCATTTCTCTTCATCATCTGATCCCTAATTAAATGGTTTCTTCCCACATCATTTATACCTGCTTCTCTCTTAGACAACAGACACATCCTATAAACTATTCATACTAAAATGAGTAATTCTTAGACTGTGCTTTTAGACTGCTCTTTCACATCTCTGTCTTCATTTCTTAGCAGTTTCTATTTCCTCAGCCAAAAATGCTCTTTCCTAAAAGTTTTACTATCAACATGACTCTTTCAAATTTTTCAATATCCAGTTAAAATGCTTTGTGAAACCTTGGCCAATTTCTCAAGTTAAAATTAGCTACCCCTTTAGCTTATTCTAAAAAAAAAAAGCTTTATGAAGGGAAAGGATAATTTATTGTGATAGAGTGTTTGCAAAACTATTAATTGAGAGTCACTTGGAGTTCATAGAAATTTTATGAAAAATAATCATGAATAGATAGGACTCATAATTAAAATCAACCTTTAGTTGGTGTCTTTGGAGAGACAGAAACTAATATTATTAAGTGACTCACAGGTTAAAGTACATTTCATTAATACAGGCAATGGGTCCCAAAGAATCAGACACAACTGAGCAACCAACATTTTCACTTTCACTTTCTTTCATTATAAAATATTTATCCTCATAAACAGTATCAAGAGGCAAATTTCTGCCTTTTCGATAAGAATATTGAAGATCTGAGGATTTTCTTTCTTATCAGTATTTTAAAAAGATGATAAGCAATGTGCCGTGTTACATTCTCTGTGTATTAATTGGTAATATTCTTGGTATTATAAATCCATGTTTAAAAACCAACCAAGTATTTCTTTAAATTCAGTTCAGTTTAGTTGCTCAGTCATATCCATCTCTTTGCAACCCCATCAACTGCAGCATGTCAGGCCTCCCTGTCTATCATCAACTCCCAGAGCTTGCTCAAACTCATATCCATTGAGTTGGTGATGCCATCCAACCATCTCATCCTCTGTTGTCCCCTTCTCCTCCTGCCTTCATTCTTTCCCAGCATCAGGGTCTTTTCAAATGAGCCAGTTCTTTGCATCAGGTGGCCAAAGTATTGGAGTTTCAGCTTCAGCATCAGTCCTAATGAATATTCAGGACTGATTTCCTTTAGGATGCACTGGTTGGATCTCCTTATAGTCCAAGGGACAGTCAAGAGTCTTCTACAATACCATAGTTCAAAAGCATCAATTTTTCGGTGCTCAGCTTTCTTTATAGACCAACCCTCACATCCATACATAACTACTGGAAAAACCATAGCCTTGACTAGACGGCCCTTTGTTGGCAAAGTAATGTCTCTGTTTTTTAATATGCTGTCTAGGTTGGTCACAACTTTTCTTCCAAGGAGCAAGTGTCTTTTAATTCCATGGCTGCAGTCACCATCTGCAGTGGTTTTGGAGCCCAAGGAAATAAAGTCTGTCACTGTTGCCATTGTTTTCCCATCTATTTGCCATGAAGTGATGGGAGCAAAATGCCATGATCTTAGTTTTTTGAATGTCGAGTTTTAAGCCAACTTTTTCACTCTCCTCTTTCACTTTCAACAAGAGGCCCTTTAGTTCCTCTTCATTTTCTTCCATAAGTGTGGTGTCATCTGCATATCTGAGGTTATTGATATTTCTCCTGGCAATCTTGATTCTAGCTTGTGTTTCATCCAGCCTGGCATTTTTCATGAGGTACTCTGCATAAAAGTTAAAGAAGCTGAGTCACAATATACAGCCTTGATGTACTCCTTTCCCAATTTGGAACCAGTGGTGTTATTCCATGTCCAATTCTAACTGTTGCTTCTTGACCTGCATACAGATTTCTCAGGAGGCAGGTAAGGTGGTCTGGTATTCCCATCTCTTGAAGAATTGTCCAAGTTTGTTGTGATCCACACAGTCAAAGGCTTTAGTGCCATTAATGAAACAGAAGTGGATGTTTTTCTGGAATTCTCTTGCTTTTTCTGTGATCCAGCAGATGTTGGCAATTTGATCTCTGGTTCCTCTGCCTTTTCTAAATCCAACTTGAACATCTGGAAGTTCTTGATTTACATATTGTTGAAGCCTAGCTTGGAGAATTTTGAGCATTACTTTGCTAGCGTGTGAGATGAGTTCAATTGTGCAGTAGTTTGATCTTTCTTTGGGACTGGAATGAAAACTGACCTTTTCCAGTCCTGTGGACACTGCTGAGTTTTCCAAATTTGCTGGCATATTGAGTGCAGCACTTTCATGGCATCATCTTTTAAGATTTCAAATAGCTCAGATGGAATTCTATCACTTTGCTTTGTTCATAGTGATGTTCCTAAGGTCCACTTGACTTTGCACTCCTGGATGTCTGGCTCTAGGTGAGCGATCACACCATTGTGTTTCTCTGGATCATTAAGGTCTTTTTTGTATAGTTCTGTGTATTCTTGCCACCTCTTCTGAATATTTTCTGTTTCTTCCTTAAATTACTGGAGATGATAGTGGTTTACTAAATGTTGATATCAGAGTCAGGATTCAAAGCAATTTTTTTTTTGATGCTAATATCCATATTCTTTTGAGAAAATCATTCTCTCTGTGGTGAACTGAGTCATAACAATTCTCCATGGTTAATGAACTCTTTGTTTACTTCAGTCATCGATTTCCTCAAAATTCACTTTTATCATCCTCTTCTCCAGTTTTGAAGTTGTTTAATCCACCATTATAACTTTGAGTTTAATTTAGATATTTTTATTGTTTTTATATATAAACATTTTCATAATTATATAACTTATTTTCCCAACTTCTATTTCTTGTTCTCTCTCATGCTTTGCTATTATATGTGAACAGCTATTCTTTTTGTTCATTTTCTGCTTTCCTTCATATAGCTAACAAAATACTGATTACCTGTGAATTTTCTTACCAAACACATAACTAAGGATTTCAAATAAATTCAAATAAGACTTCTATCCTTGAAAATGTCGTGATCAAAAAAAAGAAAAGAAAATGTCATGATCAAAGTAGAAGACATGCATATGAACAAATTGTTTTTTTGTTCTGATCAGTGCTGAGCAACGATCAGTTATTCAGAGATCGCTATAGCAAGGAACTCAGTGAAGTTTACTTCATTTGGTCAACACTCAAAGGCAGAGAAGGGAGGGAAGAACCATTAAAAAAAGCTTAAGGTACTACCCACTCCAGTATTCCTGCCTGGAAAATTCCATGGACAGAGAAGCCTGCTGGGCTACAGTCCCCGGGGTTGCAGAGTTGGACACAACTGAGCAACTAGGCACATACCTTGATTAGAGGTTTTTGACATTGGAAACTTGGAAACAGGTTAACTAGAAGCGGTCATACTTTGTTAGTACTTAGGGTAGCATATTTGGCTTTCTCTAGTTCATGCTAAGATAAAAATGAAGCAAAAATTTGGGAAGTTGACAGTTATTGATAAAGTCCTAACCACTTTGAGCTAATTGCTACAGAAGTTGTAGTTTAGCTAAATAAGACTGGTTACTTCAGATTGTGAGCTAGAGTTCTATTTTTCTATGGGGTTCTGTAATGTTCATTTGTAAATGTAGTCTGTTATATTTAAAGACTTACAGAATGACTGGTCTGTTGAACATTTTAACCCAGGGAATATGTATGAGAGCAAGGGACACATTTTATAACAATGGAAATGTGATGTCTGTGTCTCCAGAATTCACTGTCTTACTCTGCCACCATTAGTGGGATTGTGTAATAATCCAACAGGTGATATGCAGTACTCTGTCTACAACACCTAAAATATACAGGTGTGGTAACCAAGGAGCAGAATTAGGGTTGGTTCTTCTTACTATCTTGCCAGTGACCCAAAAGCAGAGTTTGTGTTTCCCATCCTTGCAAACTCAATCTTATCCAGATTAAAGGTTTCATTTCTTTGACTCTTAGAAAAGTAAACTTAGTGGGTAAAATCTTTCTCCATTTTCCTTCTGGATGAATAGTCTTGAAATGCAATTTATGTCTGCTAGAGAGAGTTGTCTGGGAGATGGAACAGTTAGTGGCCATAAGTATGCATGTTCATGTTGGTTCTTAATCACTTCCGTCTCATATCCCTTGTCTTTCAATGTAGATTCATTTGACTTTCTGCCCTAATAAAGAGGTAACACCTACCTCTTTGCTTTAGGCTCTGCATTCTGTGGAACCCAGACTATGAGAGCAGGGTCCCAAGAATAATCGTTAGGCTTCTACTTTGTGAAGTGTAATTCACTGATTTGAAATAATTGCACAAAGTTCAGGTATAGGACCAAATGGTCATTCGTTTGGTAGGACTTGATTAATTTAGATGTAAAAAATACTAAAGAGGAATTTGGCTCTATGTGCATAAAGCTCAGAAAGGGACAAAATTGGCTGGAAAATAAGATAGGGGTCATCAGTTAGAAGCTGTGGTTAGAATGAATTGTCTAGGAAGAGAATGTATAATAAGATAAACAGATATATGAGCAACCCTAGGAAATAGAACAAGTATTACTTGAAATGAACAAATTAAATTGTGTGACAGAAGAGAAGCAGCTGATGAGGAACGAAACAAAGTGAGGAATTATGGAAGGCAGAAAGGGAAAGTAGTTGGAATTTGAGGTGATTGCCAACAACACTGAATGCCACCACAGAGTCAAGTACAATAAAGACCGAAAACCGTCTATGAGATGTAGAATCATGAAGATTTTTGATGATACTGGAGGAGCAGTGGGGTAGAAGCTTATCTGGAGGCAAAGGGTACTGAAGGCAGAAGACGCATTATTGTTGTTCACTCGCTAAACTGTGTCAGACTCTTTGCAACTCCACGGACTGCAGCATGCCAGACTCCTTTGCTCTCCACTGTACCCCTTGTTTGCTCAAATTCATGTCCACTGAGTCGGCGATACTATCAAACCATCTGATCCTCTGTGCCCTCTTCTCCTCCTGCCTTCAATCTTTCCCAGCCTCAGGGTCTTTTCCAAAGGGTCAGTTCTTTGCATCAGGTGGCCAAGGTATTGGAGCTTCTGCAGCAGTCCTCCCAATGAACATTCAGGGCTGGTTTCTTTAGGATTGACTGATTTGATCTCCTTGCAGTCCAAGGGGCTCTTAAGAGTCTTATCCTGCATCACAATTAGAAAGCACCAATTCTTCAGCACTTTGTCCCTGGAGTCGCAAAAGAAGACATAATAGGCATTAAGAAATGGCACAGAAGAAAGAAAAAGCATAGAATGTTTGAAACTTCTTGAAGTTTGGTGTTATTAAAATATAGAAATAAAGTAGAATGAAGGATGCTACCCACGGACATCAGCTTTGTCTAAGAAGACACTTTGCATTACTATGGAGCTTTCATAAAGTGGGGTATAGAAAGAGATTTGTTTTTTTATAACCTAGAAAACATTTAGTGTAGTAGTTTTATAATAGCCTAAATTAAATAAGAAAGTAAATTTGTTTAAGGAAACAATTTAAATGTATATGGAAATGTGTGTTTGTGTGCATGCATGCATTTTACGAGAGAAAAATAGGCATTTATCCAATTTGAAGAGGTCCGAAACCCCCAAAAGATAAAGAGCCACTTACGTAAAGTATGTTCCAGAATCTCTGTTGGCAAAAGATTCATTGCTTTCAGATACTTTAAAATTATAGAAATACAAGACTATAATTATAATTTCAAGTATGTTCATGTAAATCTGAAGTGTGGGAAAGCATGCAGATTCTGATAGGGGCTAGATAATTCCAAGCAGCAGGCAGAATATAATTGTAGGTGTGAATGCCAAGAACTGAGAGAAGCAAGAACAAATGAGGGATCTAAACAGGAAATTAATTTAAAGGAATCAATGCTCTTGAAATAGCAGGTTAAAGCAATTTGTAGAGGAGTAGTAAAGCATCAATCTGGTGAATGATTAATTATATTTGAAAACTAAAAATCTATATATCAGGAAAAAGCAGGGTCTTTCCTTAGGCTGGAATGATCTATATCTTCCTCAACCTGTTGCTTGTGGTAAATGTAAGAAGTAGCAAAAAAATGATCATTTGAAAGTTTATCATAATAAGAAATGCAACAAACTTCCCAAAATCAAAGACCCTTCTTCTATGTTAACTCAGATTTGCAAATATAATTAAATTTAAGATCTACCAACCTTTACCTGTATCTTCCTCTTTTATTCCATTTGAAATAGATGCTTCATATAATATAGCTCCAAAGAGTAATCATCAGGAGACTATTCATGACTAGGAAATTCATAGACAGTAGGGTTCTATATTTGATCAGGGATTTTTTTGTTTTGTCATTTTCTTTCACATCTTTAGCTCAGTTGAACCAGATTATAGTTTCTAGAATAGGAGTTTGAATGAAATGAAAGATGCAGGCTTAGCTTTAAATCTGTTGCTTATCTCTTCATAGTTCTTATCAGTTCTATTCTAAGTGTGTTTAGCTTAGTGACCAAATCCTTTTCAGTTCAGTGGCTCAGTCATGTCCAACTCTTTGTGACCCCATGAATTGCAGCATGCCAGGCCTCCCTGTCCAACTCCCGGAGTTCACTCAAACTCATGTCCATCGAGTGGGTGATGCCATCCAGCCATCTCATCCCCTGTCGTCTCCTTCTCCTCCTGCCCCCAATCCCTCCCAGCATCAGGGCCTTTTCCAGTGAGTCAACTCTTTGCATGAGGTGGCCAAGTATTGGAGTTTCAGCTTCAGCATCAGTCCTTCCAATGAACACCCAGGACTGATCTCCTTTAGGATGGACTGGTTGGATCTCCTTGCAGTCCAAGGGACTCTCAAGAGTCTTCTCCAAAAAAAAAAAAAAAAAAAGTCTTCTCCAACACCACAGTTCAAAAGCATCAATTCTTTGGCACTCAGCTTTCTTCACAGTCCAACTCTCACATCCATACATGACCACTGGAAAAACCATAGCTGTGACTAGACAGACCTTTGTTGGCAAATAGTGTCTCTGCTTTTTAATATGCTATGTAGGTTGGTCATAACTTTTCTTCCAAGGAGTAAGAATGTTTTAATTTCATGGCTGCAATCACCATCTGCAGTGATTTTGGAGCCCCCAAAAGTAAAGTCTGACACTGTTTCCACTGTTTCCCCATCTATCTGCCATGAAGTGATGGGACCAGATGCCACAAGCTTAGTTTTCTGAATGTTGAGTTTTAAGCTAACTTTTTCACTCTTTCTCTTTCACTTTCATCAAGAGGCTTTTTAGTTCCTATTCACTTTCTGCCATAAGGGTGGTGTCATCTGCATATCTGAGGTTATTGATATTTTTGCTGGCAATCTTGATTCTAGCTTGTGCTTCATTCAGGCCAGCGTTTCTCATGATGTACTCTGCATAAAAGTTAAATAAACAGGATGACAATATACAGCCTTGATGTACTCCTTTTCTTATTTGGAACTATGTCTGTTGTTCCATGTCCAGTTCTAACTGTTGCTTCATGACCTGCATATAGGTTTCTCAAGAGGCAGGTCACGTGGCCTGGTATTTCTATTTGTTTCAGAATTTTCCACAGTTTATTGTGATCCACACAGTCAAAGGCTTTGGCATAGTCAGTAAAGCAGAAATAGATGTTTTCCTGGAACTTTCTTGCTTTTTCCATGATCCAGCGGTTGTTGGCAATTTGATCTCTGGTTCCTCTGTCTTTTCTAAACAAGTTTGAACATCTGGAAGTTCACGGTTCACATATTGCTGAAGCCTGGCTTGAAGAATTTTGAGCATTACTTTACTAGCCTGTGAGATGAGTGCAATTGTGTGGTAATTTGAGCATTCTTTGGGATTGTCTTTCTTTGGGATTGGAATGAAAACTGACCTTTTCCAGTCCTGTGGCCACTGCTGAGTTTTGCTAACTTACTGGCATATTGAGTGCAGCACTTTCACAGCATTATCTTTCAGGATTTGAGATAGCTCAACTGGAATTCCATCGCCTCCACTAGCTTTGTTCATAGTGATGTTTCCTAAGGCCCACTTGACTTCACATTCCAGGATGTCTGGCTCTAGGTGAGTGATCACACCATCATGATTTTCTGGGTCACTAAGATCTTTTTTGTATAGTTGTTCTGTATATTCTTGCCACTTCTTCTTAATATCTTCTGCTTCTCTTAGGTCCATACCATTTCTGTGCTTTATTATGCCCATCTTTGCATGAAATGTTCCCTTGACATCTCTAATTTTCTTAAAGAGATCTCTAGTCTTTCCCATTCTATGTTTTCCTCTATTTCTTTGCATTGATCGCTGATAAAGGCTTTCTTATCTCTCCTGGCTATTCTTTGGATCTCTACATTCAGATGGGAATATCTTTCCTTTTCTCCTTTGCTTTTCGCTTCACTTCTTTTCACAGCTATTTGTAAGGCCTCCTCAGACAGCCATTTTGCTCTTTTGCATTTCTTTTCCTTGGAGATTGTCTTGATCCCTGTCTCCTGTGCAATGTCACAAACCTCTGTCCATAGTTCATCAGGCTCTCTATCAGATCTAGTCTCTTAAATCTATTTCTCACTTCTACTGTATAATCATAAGGGATTTGATTTAGGTCATACCTGAATGGTCTAGTGGTTTTCCCTACTTTCTTCAATTTAAGTCTGAACTTGGAATAAGGAGTTTATTATCTGAGCCATAGTCAGCTCCCAGTCTTGTTTTTGCTGACTGTATAGAGCTTCTCCATCTTTGGCTGCAAAGAATATAATCAATCTGATTTTAGTGTTGACCATATGGTGATGTCCATGTGTAGAGTCTTCTCTTGTGTTGTTGGAAGAGGATGTTTGCTATGACCAGTGCGTTCTCTTGGCAAAACTCTGTTAGCCTTTGCCCTGCTTCATTCTGTACTCCAAGGCCAAATTTGCCTGTTACTCCAGGTGTTTCTTGACTTCCTCCTTTTGCATTCCAGTCCCCTATAATGAAAAGCCTTTTCAGTGCTGTCTAATTCTTGCCATCTTTTATTTAATTCTCTGGGCTACTCTTCATTCCTTCCACTGTTGAGGTTGGAGATTGCCTTTTAGCTTTTGAACTCTCAATTGTGCCTCTAATATGAGTTTCTGGAAAGAAATGACTTCTGTGGTTTTAGCCATCTTCCCGTGCTTCCAGTATGCCTAAAATGACACCCTTCGTTATAAGATCTCATTTTCTTTTCAAGTTTTTTCCTTCAGCCACCTCCGATTCAACCTCATTTGTTGGTTCCTTTGCTGCCTACTTTAATATGTTAGTCCTAATTTCATAATTTTCTCCCACTTTTTGTTTCGTATTATTTCATGTTACAATCCACTTGCCAATCCTAAAAATTAATTATCTCTTATTCCTTCGTCTCTCTCTCCTTTTCTGCTAGTATCTGTTACATTTATACAACATCTCTCTTTACGCAGCCTCCCTAAGAATTCAAATTTAATGCCTTTAAGAATTAAAAGAATATCTTACCTCTTTGTTATTCCCTCATGTTTTTTGAAACAGAGTTTTAAAAGTCACAGTGGCTCAATAAATGCAGCAGCTTTCAGTCGTTAATAACCCATCCTCTTTTTCCAAATCTACGACTGAATTTTGAATGATAAGATTTGAGTTTGACTTCAGGGAATACTTAGTGGGGCTTAATAATTGTGCAGAAACAATACTAATTTCTAAACTAAATGATCTCTCTTCCTGTTATATTGTTAAGCTGAATTATTGGGTGGGAATTCTTATAGGCAGAGATGCAATAATTTCAACAGCGGTTGGAAAGGATGTTTGTAGGAAGTAAATAGCTAGAATGGGGCCTGAGAAGGAAGCAGCTATTATGAGTTAAACAAATAGGTACATGCTCATGTGTCATATATTATTTGAAAGAAGTGTATGTACAATACTGTTGAGTTGTTTAGTTGCTAAGTCATGTCTGACTCTTTTGCAACCTCATGGCTCTAGGCATGCTACAGCCCACCAGGTTCATCTGTCCATGGAATTTTCCAGGTAAGAAAACTGGAGTGGATTGCCATTTCCTTCTCCAGGGGATCTTCTCCACCCAGGGATCAAATGCGAATCTTCTCTATTGCAGGCAGTTTCTTTACCACTGAGCTGCCAGAAAAGCCCATATGTGTAATATATTAGATGTTAATAGAAAGAGTTACCCATGTAGAAGATATTGGCTTTATTTTGGAAAGGAGAGACAGAGAGAGAGAGAGAGAGACAGAGAAGAAGGGAGGGAGGGAGGGGGGGAAGGAGGGGAGGTGGAAGGGTGGGAGAGAGAATACTAGATGCAAAGAAGATTAAGCCACTGACTCTGTATTTGCCAAAATGTGTAAGCTGAGAGATTGTACCTCAAAACAAAAGTGTTAGCATCACAGGCATGCTGTATTTTCTGTCACACTTTAAAAATATTCATAATAAATATATGTCTGATAAGAGTTCTTAGAAATTAATTTATAGGCTATGATGTAATTTTTATTATATACAAAATTTGTGCTTAATAGATGACATTTTAAAAATGTTATCCCTGAGCTCTGATAAAATCTCACATATATAGCAAGTCATTCTCCTGAAAACCTTTGTTTTGAAATAATTTATTCAGAAATCTTGTTAACACAGTTAAAACATAGTTAAACTTATTAATATAATCAGATTTAAATATGTAAGTATAATCTGTACTACTTGAATTTGTATGTATGCAACCCACTCCAGTATTCTTGCCTGGAGAATACCATAGACGGAGGAGCCTGGTGGACTATAGTCCACGGGGTCGCAAAGAGTCGGACACGACTGAGAGACTTAACTAACTAACTGTCACTGAAAGCAACATTATTACTGCGAATTTAATATTTTTGTTAACTATTAAGACCTTTGGGAGGTGTAGTAGTGAGAATAGTTTCCTTTTATTTGTTTAATACATAGAAGTCAGAGTAAACATTTTTTGAATATCTAGGGAAAATTACGCTAATCATATCTCTCCCAATTCTGATTTGCCTACTGGCTGGTTAATACATGAAGAATTATCTCTTGAAACCTTGGAGAAAAAGGGAAGAATATTTTCCATTAAAGGTGTACTTGAGATCCTCTATCTGGTTTCTGTTCAAGCAAGTATTAATCATATCTTTAGAGCTCTCTAGCACAAAATATCTTTAGATATTTAGAACTCTGTGACACAGAGAAGCTAATTAACTATTTTAGAGTTGAAAAAAATCTGGGAATATTCCCTACTAAAGTCCGTTATATGTAATTATTTATAAACTGTTTATAGTGTGACAAATTGCCTGTTTTCTTTCCATAGAGGGTATTTTGAATGAACCTTGAAAATTCCAACATGGGCTCAAAACATTCTTACCTCTCTAATGAAATATGTTTTTTAAAAAAATGATCAAGAGGCCAATAAAAGACCAAGGCCATGGTCCTTTAAAGTGCCAACTTCCATCAATGTGCTCTTGCCTAGGGGACAGCTCCATGCATTGACTGAGGGGGATTAAATTTAGACCATATGCAAATCCTCTGCCTGAAACACTTTTTCTATGCCTGTCTCTGTGGTCTATTTTGGGAAATAACTTTCTTTTTAGTTTCCCTAATAAGGTAAAAGAAAGTCTTCATGAGAGTGAGGTCTAGGAGGTTTGCCTCTTGAATTAGTTTAAATCAATCCAAGGCATGAGAAGTTCATTATAAAAGGGACATCACGTCTGTTTGATGTATGGGGAGTCCGAGTTAGTCCTGCATGATGCTGTCAATGATAAACCTGGAAAACACACTGTTATTGTCTGCCTCAAGCCTGGAAAGGCACCCTTCTAGGTCTGGGGACTAGCGTATTTGGAAGATTGAATTACAGCAGAGAGCTAAATGTAATTTGGACCTTCGTTTATATAAGAAATAGTCGTGTGAAACCCTTTATCTCTCTCTCTCTCTCTCTCTTTCTCATATACACACACACTCATTCTCTCCTCTGATCTAGAAATTTCCATTACAAAGCCTTTAAATAATCAATGTGCAGTCTAACTCAGAGGTTGAAGCATGCTCAATTCTGGGAGATCTTAAAGCGGAAACATACCAAGTGAGCTTGTGGATTATTTTACTCAACATTCCCCAAAAGCATGAATACAGGAAAAATATTTTCAACCTTTAGTTAAAATGTTTATGTCAATACAGCATTAAATTTAAGGGTTAGTGCATTACCCAGAGGTGTTTTATGGTAACAAAATATTTCAGTGTGATCTTTGTGGTACTTTTGTAGTGAACTGTGGTCCCTCTCCCCATTTTTTCTTTCCCCTTTTCTGTAGGACGTTCTGCATCTCAGACAGAATGCATCTTAGTGGTGTGTGGGTCAGCTAGACTGGTAAGAAAAACCACAGTGAAACTGGGCTCAACTAGGAAGTTTTGCAATTTGAAGGCCATTCTTTTTCATCTCATTTTCTCTTTTACTCATTTATCAGCCCTGTGTTGATAAATTCCAGTACTCTCCTGAGTCCTATATTTGGCAGACTTGGCATTGAACACTTATGAGGAAATGGGTGTGGATGTCTCATTTGATGCCTGGTTAAAAATGGAGCCCTACAGCTGATGGGCCAGGAATACACATGCGCTGAGTTGCAGTACAAAGTTTCAAGTGTGCTTGTGAAGGTCCTCACTCTCCCAGAAAACAAATAGAAAATGCCATGAATGTTTGAGAGAAGCTGCAAAAAAAAAAAAAAAAAAAAAAAGGAAATCAGTTTATATTTCAGTGCCTTTGGCAGTTTTTCTTGCCCTTTGAACAAGAAAACCTGCATTTTCATGTGGCACTGGGAACCACAATTTATGTCACAAACCATGGGCATGGCTGTCATTTCAAGCATGGTTATACATTTAATATCTTTTGTTATATATTAGATAATCATAGTAACTGACCAGATTTACCAAAATCTTTAAGACTTTCTTTTGTATCCTCCTGATTCAGTCCAGAGTAGAAACAAGAACCAAAGGGTATAGAGGAGGAAGATGTAATCAAGATGGAGAAAGAAGTGATAAACACTGGCTTGACACAAAGTAGGGGATGGCAGTGGCCAGCCCACCATGTGGTGGACCTCTTTGGCTCATATTGGACAGACATGGATACATGAGGGTGAAGAAGTGAAGTGAAGTGAAAGTCGCTCAGTCGTGTCTGACTCTTTGCGACCCCATGGACTTTACACTTCATGGAATTCTCTAGGCCAGAATACTGGAGTGGGTAGCCTTTCCCTTCTCCAGGGGATCTTCCCAACCCAGGGATCCAACCCAGGTTCACCGCATTGCAGGCGGATTCTTTACCAGCTGAGCGATTAGGAAAGCTCTAAGAACCAGTGGCCAAATCTGCAGTCAGACCCACAGTGGAATATTGTGGACATGTTTTGTTTGTCTGAGGACATATTACCCTGCCCTCCATATATTAATATATTCCTTGGGAAATTGTCCACCACAAGGAAAAGAGCATGAGGGTTGTATGAGGGAGGTAACTGGCATTAAGAGTAATTTGTATAAATATGAGGAGTATTTAGAGGAGTATATAATAACATTAGTGAAAAGTCTGGGATGGAAAAAGAAATAGTCTTTCCTTTTGACTGTTAACTTTTGAATTGTTTTAGGTCATCATTTGGGGGTGGACCTTCATATCCAGTAGGATATGAAGTGAGACTTATAGAAGTGAGACACCATCTGAAGGTTGGGTTACCCTGGTGAGGCTGTATGTAGACTATAGCATTATAACATATCTTTCCTTAATCCTTGCATGTGTGTGTGTGTAGCAGTGATTGGAATAGGTGTCTTGAAAGGGAAGAAACTGTGATAGGTTCATTACAATGCTGCCCAACACAAATTTTATTCTAATCCCAAAAAAGGAAAATGCCAGGGAATGTTCAAACTCCCACATTATTGCACTCATCTCACATGCTAGCAAAGTGATGCTCAAAATTATCCAAGCGAGGCTTCAACAGTGTGTAAACTGAGAACTTGCAGATGTCAAGCTGGATGTAGAAAACGCAGAGGAGCCAGAGATCAAATTGCCAACATCTGTTGGATCATCAAAAAAGCAAGAGAGTTCCAGAAAAACATCTGCTTTACTGACTACACCAAAGCCTTTGACTGTGTGGATCACAACAAACTGGAAAATTCTTCAAGAGATGAGAAATTCTTCAAAAGCTATGACCAGCCTAGACAGCATATTAAAAAGCAGAGACATTACTTTGCCAACAAAGCCCGTCTAGTCAAGGCTATGGTTTTTCCAGGAGTCATGTATGGATGTGAGAGTTGGGCTATAAAGAAAGCTGAGCATCAAAGAACTGATGCTTTTGAACTGTGGTGTTGGAGAAGACTCTTGAGAGTCCCTTGGAGTGCAAGGAGATCCAACCAGTTCATCCTAAAGGAAATCAGTCCTGAATATTCATTGGAAAGACTTATGCTGAAGTTGAAACTCCAATACTTTGGCCACCTGATGCAAAGATCTGACTTATTTGAAAAGACTCTGATTCTGGGAAAGATTGAAGGCAAGAGGAGAAGGGGACAACAGAGGATGAAATGATTCGATGGCATCACTAACTCGATGGACATGAATTTGAGTGAGCTCCTGGAGTTGGTGATAGACAGGGAAGCCTGGTGTGCTGCAGTCCATGGGGTTCCTAAGAGTCAGACACAACTGAGCGCCTGAACTGAACTGACTGATTGAACACAAATGCAAAGAAATTGGTTTTGAAACTTCATAAAAACTTTATGTGTCCCAAGCATTTGAGAGTGTTGTTATTTTAGAAGAGGGGACCCTGAGTTTCTTGGCTCTCTCCCTGGCCTGCTTGCATGCTGAGTTTATCTTTCTCCATCTCTCTGTCACATGAGAGACTTGAATAAGGACATTTTTATTTAAGCAGTACTTTAATGCTTTTGCTTATATTTTGAATCAAATTCTCCCTTTTAATGCTTTAGTTTTGAATGACCAATATTTCTGTACCTAATCAAGTTTGGGATATTTTTTGGATTTGACGATCCTACAGATAATAAAACTTTAAAAATATTCAGTTCAATTCAGTTCAGTCGCTCAGTTGAATTTAATAGATATGCAAAATTCCATGTTGTTAACCCCAAGTAACATGAGAGATATCAAATTAGATTCAATTACTGATAAGAAGGACAATTTTTTAAAGTGTAAATTTTTACTTAATTCATTTAAAATGCTAATAAAGAAGTGTGTTTGTCTTCTTTTAGCTAAGATCAAATGGGACCACTATATATATCATGAAAATGAAAGTCGCTCAGTCGTGTCTGACTCTTTGTGACCCCATGGACTATACACTATGGAATTCTCCAGACCAGAATACTGGAGTGGGTAGCCTTTCCCTTCTGCAGGGGATCTTTCCAGCCCAGGGATCAAACCCAGGCCTCCCTCATTGCAGGTGGATTCTTTACCAGCTGAGCCACAAGGGAAGCCCAAATATATATCATACATATATTAATATATATGTATATGTAATGTATATATCATATATGATATTATAAGGTTTAAGCTATGTTGAAAGATACATTTAAAAAATAATGTCATTTGTTTATTTTTGGCTGTGCTGAGTGTTCCTTGCAGTACATGGGCTTTTCTCTGTGGTGAGCAGGCTTCTCATTGCCATCGCCTCTCTCATTGTGGAGCGCG
This sequence comes from Odocoileus virginianus, assembly GCF_023699985.2. Lineage (NCBI taxonomy): Eukaryota > Metazoa > Chordata > Mammalia > Artiodactyla > Cervidae > Odocoileus > Odocoileus virginianus. The sequence goes on along the minus strand of NC_069674.1, from coordinate 91,247,288 downwards.
GGCTCTAGGGTGCATGGCCTTCAGCAGTTGCAGCCCATGGCCCAGCGGTTGTGATCCCCATGGTCTGGAATACAGGCTCAATAGCTGTGGGGCAGGAGCTTTAGTTGCCCTGCAGCATGTGGGATCTTTCCCGACAAGGGATCAGACTCATGTCTTCTTCATTGGCAGGTGCATTCTTTATCACTGAATCACCAGGAAAGCCTAAAAGCTACACTTTTTAAATATTTGGCTTTTAAATCACTGTGTGTCTTGGGCAGGACCAATGTTTCATGCTGTTAGATTAGGTACCTCCAGTTCCGAGATATTTCTCAACCCTGTATTTAGGCTTATAATACTTAATAGTGGGAAAATCAGAATAGCTTTCATTTTGTGATTTCTTTTAAAGCTTCAGCAATGTGTATAGGAAAAGTACATGCTGCTTGAATTAATGTTCTGAGTACACAACTGACAGGTTTCTATGGGGGAAGCATGAAGGAACTGGACAGACAGAATTTTGACCCAAAAGGGAAGAAATGGTAGAGGAAGACAGTAAAGGTAACTAAAGACAAACTGCCTGCTTCATAATTTCCCCTTCTGACTCCTAAATTCAGAAGTCAGGTGACAAGTCTTTAATAGAATTTTCATTCTCATCCTTTTGAGACAAAATATTTTAATCCACCAGGGGCCCCCTTAATCACTACCTGATGGACTTTATGAAGCAAATCCTCTAATCTCTCTCAAAAGGACTAGAAGCAATAAAATAGCTCACCAAGTCTGCTTTGAGATTAGTGGTCTTTTGCTTTTTAATTAAAAATGTCTTCTGGAATGAGATTATATGAAGCTCCTTCTCAATTAAAATGTTCCCATATTACTTGATTAGGTAATGAATGACTTTAATATCCCCCAAAGCATGCATACATCAGATCCATAGGCTGCTTATGAGCTTCTGACTTTTTGGTTTAATAACATGAGTCCCGGAACATGTCTGATAGTGATTCATATCTCTGAGGAATTAAACAAAGTCGATTCAATGAAGTCTTGGACCTATTCTTATTTTTACTGTGTAGATCTGAGGTTCTTACTTTATGGTCTATGAAAACCAGTAAATACATTGGAAATGTGTAATATTTGGACTGCATACACATTTGCTTTTGGAGACTGAATAGATTTCATCAGCCGCTTACAGGGATTCGTAACTAAAACCTTCAGATCTATTACAGCAGGGTTTCACAATCTAGTACTATTGATATTTTGAGCCTATAAAATTTTTTATGTCAGTAGCAACTTTCCTTTGCGTGTTGGCAATCAACAATATCTTCAGACATGCCCAAATGTTCCCCCAGAGATAAAGTCATCCCAGGCTGAGAACCACTGCTGCAAGGAGATCAAACCAGTCAATTCTAAAGGAAATCAATCCCAAATATACATTGGAAGGACTGATGCTGAAACTCCAATACTTTGGCCACCTGATGTGAAGAGCCAACTCAGTGAAAAAGACCCTGATGCTAGGAAAATTGAAGGCAACAGGAAAAGGGGGTGGCAAAGGATGAAATGGTTAGATAGCATTACTGAATCAATGGCCATGAATCGCAGTGAAGTCCAGGAGATAGTGGAGGACAGAGGAGCCTGGGGTGTTGCTGTCCATGGTGTCTCAAAGAGTCAGACACAACTTAGCGACTGAACAACAACAGCAACACACTGCATTATAGGTTGTTCTTGGAGGGTTTTTGATTTGTTTGTTTTTGATTAGCCTATAAAATTTGATTCAATTCTTCATCAGGTGACACATATAATTCCAGCAGGCAGCTCTGTTAATCTCTAAAGCAAGCATAGTTAAAAAGCAACCTTCTCTTGTCTACTGCCTTAGAGTAGAAGGCAAACACAATCATTATGGACTACCTAGCTGAGCCCTGCATTATGAAGCCCTCTCTTCTGAGATAAAAGACTGGGATTTCAGTCTTAGTCCCACCATTTTTAACTGCTAGAGAATGTCCTGGCTGAGTGTTCATGTCCTCATCTATGACAGATTATTAGTATTAACTAAATCTATCCTTGTAGGTCTGCAGTCCATGGGATCACAGAGTCGTACTTGACTTAGCGACTGAACACCACCACCAATAAAAATTTTTTTAGAGTGCTTGAGTAAAAAATATGATTGTGGACATGAACATGCTCTGCATGCTGTAGAGTGTAGTTGAAATAGCATCATCAAAAAGCCATAGAGAGTAGCAAAGAAGGTGAATTGTGTTAGTCTTCAAAAGCTCTAGTGAAGGGAACCCCAAGTAGAGTGTATCCAGTTCTTGATGTCTCAGAATGATCCACCTACTGTCACGTACACTCATTTTATCTCTTCCTGTTGAACTTGACCTTTGTGTATGTTCTGTGATACTTAAATATATTAATATGCTATCATAAATATATAGTTTATAAATGAGACAAGTCATATATTGGCAGTGTATGCTCAAAACTATTTTAATAGAGCTTGGAACAGAAACTTTTGGAAACCTGTATTCTGGTAAACAGTTCTCTGGAGAACAGTGTGGATTTGGGGAGGGAATTTTTTCCTTGAATTGACTACAGAGGATGATATTAGCTGCTAAATGTCTGAAGTAGAGGTTCTCAGACTGGCTGATCAAGATCTCTTGCAGAAGTTTCCTTAATATCGTGCTAAACACAGTCCTAGATTTGCTGAATTAGAATTTCTGGGATTGGAATGCAGCCTCCGTGGATGATTCTGACATGCAAACCTGCTGAGAACTAACTTAAACTCTTAGCAGTTAATAAAGTAGCTATTAATTAATGTCTTTACAAGTTTAGCAATTACAGGCCAGGGTATATAACAGGATTTCCAGGGAAGAGGAAGGAAGTGCAGGTAGAAAAGTAGAAAGAGAATCTTAAATTTCTTGCAGGGTTTTTCTTGGACAAACCTTGACCTAGGTAGTTTGTCTTTATATATAACTCTAACCTCTGTGATGTAAAATAGTGTGTTACTTTTGTACCTGTGCTGTCGATTTCCAAATATTGGATAACTGAAAAGGACTGTGACTTACAATTTCTATCTCATTACTCTTGGTAGTGTTTTATCTTTACTGAGAAGAATCATTTCCTAGGTACTGCCCAGATTTTATGGTGTGTCACAGTTCCTCTGGCATAAAAATCAATGTTTAATGAAAGGAAAAATAGATTGTTAAGCTTGGAGACTCAGAGGTAACAGGCTATCCTTCAGTATTTGCAAAGAACTAATCAAAAACATCTCTTGAAAAGAGCTCTCTCTTTCTTCCATCTCTTTTCCTTCATCTCATTTATAAAATAGACACTGTATCTCCTTATGAGCTTCACAAGACTTATGTAATTTTATAGATATGAAACCTGCTGTCATGTAGACTCCTGCCCCTGAGTAGAGATGAAAAGCATCGCCTTTGATACAAGAACCAGATCATTTGATAATAATGGATGAAGAGACATTCTGGATGATGGCAATTCAATGACAGAATTTTCATGTACCTGGCAGAATCACTAAAAACTGTAGGTCAGTGGTGTCCTGTATATTTGTGGTATTTTACAGATGAAAACATTTGGTCTTATGATACATATTTGCTGCAGTGTTTAGGAATATTTTATCTATTGAAATAAGAGAAGTAAGAAAGGGAGATAGGTGCCATACACTATAGAAGCAAGTATTCATAGCTTGTGAGATATGTTGACAGTGATGAACAGTACAGGTATAAGACAAGAGGGGATGGAAGATGATATGGGTTGAGCTGTGCCACTAGCCTCTTAATTTGTCAGAGTTTTGCAGAGAAACAGTCTTAGAAGAATGTCAGAGAAAGAGAGTGACAGGGAGATTGATCGAGTTAGTATGAGGAATTAGCTCTCATAGTGTCGGAGGCTGGAAACTCCCATGGTCTGCTGGAGAGGCAGGAAAGCTGGTGGTTTGAGTTCCAGTCTAAGTCTGAAGATCTGAGAATTGGGAATGCTGATGGTATAGCCCAAGGGCAGGACAACAATCTCAGCTCAAACAGTAAGACAGAGGGAGAGGGTGAGAGAGAGAGAGAGAGGAGGGAGGAGGAAGGATCTGTTAAACTTTTCTAGTGGGGCACTCAAGGGATTGGATGATGCCCACTCACACTGGGGAGGGCCACCTGCTGCACTCAGTTTACCAAAGCAAATGCTGATCTCTTCCGGGAACACCCTCCCTCACAAACACACTTAGAAATATTGTTTTCCCAAATATCCAGGCATCCCATGGCCTAATCAAGTTGACACATAAAATTAATCATCACACCCTCTCAAATTAATATGTTGGAGTTCTAACCCCCATTGCCTAGAATGAGACCTTTCTTGGAAATAGGATTGCTGGAGTTGTATTAATTCAGATGAGTTCATACTGGAGTAGAGTAGGCCCGTCCATCATCTGATATGACTGGTGTCTTCATTAAAAGGAACACTGAGACACAGACATGCACATATGGAGAACACCATGAGAAGATGAAGGCAGAGGTCAGGGTGATGCAGAAGCAAAGGAATGCCAAAAATTGCCAAAAAACCACTAGAACAGGGACATAAACATGGAGCCTTGATCTTCTAGCCTCCAAAACATGAGACATGAAATTTCTGTTGTGTAAGCTACACAGTTTTTGTACCTCGTTTCTGCTTTCCTAACATGAATACAGAAGGGCTTAGACACAAAACAGCCATGAATCATTCAAGACAAGAGGACATGGAGAAAGATTCAGGAATTTCCGGTACCCTATCCTATCTGTGTTAACTTCCCCTCTCTCTTTCCCCTTGCTTGTTGCTATGTTTGAAGACTGATTCAATAAGCTGTGTGAATCAAGTGTGTTCATTCGGTCTGCAAGCTTTTCTGTTCTGGATGAGTTTGCCTGGCCATCTACCCAAAGCCCTGCCATCACATCAACGTAATTTCCCAAATTGATGAACCCTTTAGTATTTTCCATGACCACTCTGGCTGTTACTCATGTTTAGTTCCAGGTTGTGATTTTATTTTAGGAAATATTAATAATAATGTGTCTGAAAGTATTGATTTGCTACCATGAAGTCTGATTTTCTAAGAAAACGTTTTACATGATGATGATTATCTGTTTACAGTTTTAACTCCACGTTAGATTTTTATGCTTACTAAAACATTTAAAAAATCTTAAAATACAGTCATGGAGAAGTCTGAAAGTCCATAGACATGTTTTGTGAGGAATATTTTGTATCTGTTTACTTGAGATGATATGTTTCAGAGATGCTTCTGATTGAATTCATTTTCAAGGCCTGTCTGATATTGTTCACCTTTTCCATTTGTAGACTCATCATCCATTATACCTGTCAATCTTCTCTAGGAATTTTTCAGTGTATGTTGGTTTCTTCTCTTCTATGTTTAACTGCTCACAGAAGCCAGGAAGGGGTATCATTTTGGGGTTTGCTTACTCTTTGTAATTGGACTTCTCTTGAGTCAGGGGTCAAGTTAACTCATAGGTTTGATCCTAGTAATTTACCTTTTTACTCTTTCTTCTGTAAATAGGAATTTACCATTCAAGCATGCTTTTTCAGTCAAAGATAATGGAAGCTAACAGCCTGACTGCTGATGAAACTGAGCATAATTAAATGGTTTAGAGTAAAGTCCACCCTTTTCTTGGAGAAGGAAATGGCAACGCACTCCAATATTCTTGCCTGGAAAAGTCCATGGACAGAGGAGCCTGGTGGGCTACAGTCCATGGGGTCGCAAAGAGTCGGACGTAACTGGGTGACTTTCACTTCATTCACCACCCTTTTCTGGGAGTGAAGAGGCCTAACGTTACACAAACACAGTAGTGACTGATTCAGCTCCAAAAGAGTCTGCATTGGGGCAGGGCCGTTCATCTCATGAATTTGTAGTTTAGTCACTTACAGAAAGTAATTTTGCAAGTCATCCAGCAGTATGTTACTTGAGCACTGAAGCCTGAGAGTCAAACTTTGGAATTCTGACTTTAGCCATAAATGCCTGTGTGACCTTAGACCAGTTACTTAAGCCCATGGGCCCCATGCCCCTCATCTGTGAAATAAGGGTCACAAGACCACTTCCCTTACAGAGATGTTATAAAGATTAAATAATGGATAGAAAACTCTTAGCACGATATCTGCATATTTAAGGGGCTTGTGTAACATGCTATCTGTTGTTGATTTTTACTTTCTAATATTTAGTTCAATTTAGCCCTTTAGTTATTTCTCTTATTATTCATTATTTATTTTTTAAATTGATATTTATTTCTCTTTTTCTGTGAGGAATTTAGATTAGAAAGATGTCAAATACTGGCCCTTCAGTAAAAGTTCTTAGAATCTGGTTAAGGAGAAAACACCTTATTTCACCATACTACGATAAAGGCATGCAGTGGGTACACTGTGCAATGTAGGGAATCAGGAAAGATCTCCCGGGTAATCTTGAAAACTAACTGTTAGAGGTTAGAAGGAAATAGCTTGAGCAGAGACAAAGAGCCATGTGCCACCATGCTGTATGCATGTAACAAAAAACTGCTGCATTCCCGAGAGTAAGAAGCCAGATGGAGAGAATAGAAAGTGAATTGAGGAGAGCACTCTCATGGTGATGCTCTTCTTAGGAGTTTGGCTTTTAAGCTTTGAATGATAGAGACTCAGTCAAGTATTCAAGCAGGGTTGGGCCAGGGTCCTCCTCTCTGGGTGGTGTGGAGAGGATGGTTTAAAGGAAGCCAAAGCCAGGGTGAAAGAAAAAGTGAAAGTGAAGTCGCTCAGTCGTGTCCGACTCTTTGCGAGCCCATGGACTGTAGCCTGCCAGGCTCCTCCATCCATGGGATTTTCCTGGCAAGAATACTGGAGTGGGTTGCCATTTCCTTCTTCAGGGGATCTTCCCCACCCAGTGATCGAACCCGGGTCTCCTATATTGCAGGCAGACTCATTACCATCTGCGTCACCAGGGGTATTGACCATTTGCGTTGAGGCAACCAGAACAGAGGAGAGAAGGCGGTGGGTGTGAAAACATTGAAGAGGTGAAGCAAGTGGGCAAGATGACTGGCTGGAAGGTGGGGTGAGGAACAGAAGGTTTCAGACGAATTCAGATTTCTGGCTTGATCAACAGGGTGGATGGTGCTGCTGTTTCCTATGGCTGGGAACACTGGAGCAGAGTGAGGAGGCGATGAAGATGGCGGTGGGGAACGTTGATGACTTGTTGACTTTGGCACCTTTTCTTGTGAGACATCCAGGAGGATATAAGGATGTGCGAATGAGAGTAGGTGACTTAAACCAACAAAAAGGAGGAACTGCACGTACCGTATGTCAGTTTCCTAGTCCCGAAGAATAAATCATACTTGAATCTATGCTGCTGCCGCGGCTTAGTCACTTCACAGTATTTAAAGCTTACAGCAGGTGAAAATATTGAGTCTTATAGTGAAGAGGACTAGCATTTATTGATAATTGTGTTTATGCTAGTGCTTATCCTGATCGTTTTATATGTTTACTGTTTTAACTAATAGATACACTTACCATAATAATTCTTTTCATCTATTATTCTCTTCTTTTTTCTTCTTACTGAACTTTTATTTTTAATGAAGGATAATTGCTTTACAGTATTGTGTTGGTTTCTGCCAAACATCATTTCTTAGTTATTCTTCATTTTGTTTACTGATTTCTCATTTTAATTTCCTTAGGTGAAAAACCATAAATTTCATCTAAATATTTAAAATAATAAATTTACTTAAACTCAACATATATTTATGAGGTACTTATACCCTGTTGAATACTGAAAGGAATGGTATAAAAGCAAAATATAAACAATTTGTGTCTTTACAAGACACTAATATATTTTAAATTATTGCCTTCAATTACATTAAAATTTTCTTTCCCTTCCAATTTTCTGCCTATGTTTATTAAAAAGTCAATCTAGCTAATCTAAAAAGTTCTAGTAGCCCGTTACTGGCTGATTGTGTTGTAAGAAACTTGGAAAGTGGAGAGCGCAGGATTTAATATTTCTCTTTTCTGCTTCGTCTGGATCTAGATTCCTGGTATTTGGTTAAGAAGTAAGGACTGGAGAGTCGGAGGTTATCCTATATCACTGCATTTCTGTTCTTGCTCTTGCCCCTCTGCTCTGATCTTGGTCTACTTGGCTTTATCTCCATCTGCATCTGTTAGAATGTGTCAGGGTGACCCTAGAAAGCAGTGCATGGTTCTCTCCAGTGGGGTTTAGTTTTACCTTCAAGCCCTTTATGGAACAGGCGTGTCTTCTTTTAGCCTTCAAGTATTCTCTGGGAGCATATTTTCATCCAATATTTTGGATGAAATAATATATTGTTATCCAAAAACGTCATCCCCTTTTTCTAACTCCCATGATCATTCACACAGTACCAAGTGAACTGTGTCCTCTCAGATAGAAGCTGTGGGTTGCCCCATTTTATTCCCAGGTTGTTTTACCATGATTTCTTTGCCTGATGATATTGACTACTGAAAGCACCTCTGTCTCCAGGAATTTACAGATATATGTCGACCAGTCTTATGCTCACATTAAAACTCAAGCTGTAAAGAACATATAACAAGGGCCTCCAACAATTCTCTGTTCTTTGCTCCCGCTGACAGTAGAATGATGGCATACGAAATTTGCACCTCTTGGAACAACCAGCCGGGAGAAGTAACACGGTCTTCTCTGCAGTCTCACTAATCTTTTCAAGTGCATCCTCAGAACTTGCTCTCAGTTTGCCTTTGGAAAAGGAAGCAGGACCTTAAATGTGGCACCTAACTGAGGGGTTAGTTCCCTTGTCTCACCTCCAAAACCATGAACTTCCTTGCTCTTTTCTTCTGTACTAATAGGAAGAGGGTGGTTGACCTCAGTAGTACCAGTTCAGCTACCTCTCCAAGAGACCTTGGAAGATGTCTGGCTCCTTTGTTGATGACTTTCTTTAGAATGAGGATATTTGCTTTAGAATGTGTACTCATTTATCCTAAGCCTTGAGCCTTAGCCACAATTCCAGGATAACAGGAAACATTCCACTCAACTCTCTGTTACCAAATTTAACATGAAAACAAACTTAGTATGATTTGAGGAAAGACCTGTTTAAGGAACTTCAGCCAGAAGACGTATCTTGAGCACTGCAAAAGAGGATCCTTTCTGAGGAAACCATATCTCCTTTGCAAGAAGTTAGATGCTCTTAGGGAATTTAGTTAATGACACAAGAATAGGAAAGACATTCTTGGGAATAGCAGAAAATCAGGGAAACTTGTGGAAAGATGAATAGCCTAGGAATTGGTCGACTAATCTTGGTTCATTACTCAATTGCCTTGTGAACCAGTCACTTTAATTCTTTGACCTTTACGGTTTTTCTCTGGAAAGGGAGGAAGACCTTAAGATAATCTTAAAATGCTGTAAATTCTAGGACTCAGATTTATGATTTTAATAACTTTCCAAGTGGAATATGGAGGGTAAGTGTGGGCTCTTCTAAAGTTGGCCTCTAAATAGTCATGTGAGGCAGTTCTTTTGATCTGAACTGGATTTTATTGTAGTGATTTGGCTAAAGTTCAAAATTAAATTATTCCAGGCCAAATTTTATCAATTTCTATAGGACACAGAAATATTAAGTAAACAGTCACTTTCAGTACCATTAAAGAACTGAAACAGCACTAAGGGATGGCTAATCTACACATAAGGGTAGGCCAGACACTAAGAGAATTTGACTTAATTAGTAAGCAGCAAGCAGTAACAGAAATTGTTGCAGAAAGTCCTGAAATTATGAGAATTAATATATTGGAGGAGTACCAATTTTTATATCCATAATTACATCCACACACACAAAGATATCTACATCTATACATCTCTATAATGTCATTTATATCTATCCTGAATCTGAGTTTCTAGTCTTTTAAAGTAACTGATTGTATAGTCCTTGCCATCTTTCTTACAGAAACAAAATATATGCCCTTATCAATATAGTATATAACATATCACCTGATATGGAGATGAACCTGAGGTACATGTAAGAAAGGAGACTTCTATTGTATGTCAGTAAAATATTTTGGCAGCAATTATTAAAAAAAAAGTACAGACTTTTGGAAGAAAGACATTATGTCAGTCTAATGTCAAAGAAAAACACTGGCTAGTAAGTACTACTTGTATTACACTATATTTATATGCATTTCTATATATATATTTGTATATATATACAGAAACATATCTATTTGTGTACATAAACATAAAGACTAGTAAATAAGTTTTCCCCAATCAAACTGGAAACTTTTTTTAAGGTTAACAGTGGTTGGTAATAATAAAAGAGAAGCAGACATCTTAAGATATTGCTAAAACAAGCATGTGTTTTAATATTTCAGGAAAAAATTGGCAATAAGTAATAAGAACCATAAACATGTCTTTTTATTTTGACCCAGCAATTCTCCTTCTAAAACATCATCTTAACACACTAGTCTTGGAATGAACACATACTTAACAGCTGTTTACTGCAATATTATTTGTAAGATAAATAACTGAAAAATATAGAAATTAAGTATAGTTACTTACATAATTGTATAGGTGCTACAAGTATTAAGTTATAGAATATTTACACGAGTTAGTCACAATATTTTATCTTGCTATTTATTTTGAACAATAGAGACTGTTCATAGTTACTTTCCTAATGACTGAAAGCAGTAAAAATATAACTGCAGTAATACAAGCATTTTTCCCTTCTTTAAAATTTTTACACATTTTCATTAAAGAAATCTTAGGAAATCAATGTACATCATAAAGAAAATAAGAATCAACTAAAATCTTACTACTAATATACAATGACTGTCATCATTTTTGTCTATATTCTACTGCTTTCTTTGCAAATATATTAATTTTCTATTTTTACATTCTTCTTAACACAAGGTGGAGACATGTTTAAAGTTTTGTAACTTTTTCTTCAATTATAAAATATTGTGACTTGTAAATATTCTCTAACAAAATAATTGTTGCACCTATAAGATTATGTAAATAGATTTATTTATATAGTGATTAACAGTTTAAAAGGGACTCATAGTGATTAATTTTTTTATTTATTTACTTTTTGACTGTGCTATACAGCTTAAGGGATCTTGGTTCCCCCATCAAGGATCAAACCCAGGCTTGCAGTGGACCACCAGGGGATTCCCAGTGATCATTTTATTTATTTATTCTTCACAGTATGTGCTCTAGGAAAATGTAATAGTCCTTGATGTATAAATGAGCAAAGGGTGCCTGGCTTATTTAAATGATTTGACCAGTTATGAAACCAAGTGTCAGAGGTGGGCCTTCAAATGTCCTTCTAATGTCACATCCATTGGCTGTCTCATCTGCCTTGTTGACTGTATTTAGTATAGAACACAGGGCATCCTCATTTTCTGGGGCATCTTTATATATAATTATGTCAAGAGCAAAGACATTGAGTTAATTAATGTCCTTTTGAATGACTTGTTAGGCAGAAGAAAAATAGCTTTCTACTTTCAATGTTGTTTTGAACTGCTATGAAAATTTATAGTTTTAAATTTTTGATAGTTTTATCTCTTCAGCTTCTAGGTTGGAAGCAAATAAGGGCCGAAACTGTCCTTCTACACATGCTATCAGGTCTTCAGCAACTCATAGAGTTTTTCTATACTTGCTTATGACTATATCATGGCATTGTTGTTTAGTAGCTAAGTCATGTCTGCCTCTTTGGTGAGCCCTTGGACTGCAGCCTGACAGGCTCCTCTTGTCCATTTGGTTTCCCAGGCCACAATACTTGAATGAGTTGTCATTTCCTTCTCCAATATCATGGCATATTAATAGTAATGTCATAGGTTGTAAAATGCCTAAAGTGCAAACAGATATGGCTATTGTCCTTATGCTGATGAGCGCTTCTTAAGTGGGTTCCAGGTTATTATGTGTGCTTTTTGAAAAAGCATGTGTTAGGAGTTTAGAGCATTTGCTATTTCTAAAAAGATTTCGTTTGAAAAATAAGCTCTGGAACCACTGACCATCTAACAGATGCCTCTGTCTAAACAGTGGTATTTTTGCAACTTGGAGAGTTACGTCCAGGCTGTGGTGACATCAACATAATGAATGTCAACTGAGACACCTCTTAGGACAGAGTGCAGGTTCCAAAGTGAAACACATTTCTCTGAGTGTTTATTACTGCAAGTGAGAGATTGTGACATTTCTCAAAGAAATTTAAATTATTTGGTAATACATCCACTGTAATGGTGAGAAGAAACTTCTCTTAATAGGCACTGATTTTTGAAGCTGTTAAAACTTCCACTCCAGATATAAATGAAAAAAATGTACATGTACATAATATGTATATGTATATGTTTAACAATTACATTGTAATATTTTCTTTTTTTTTTGAGAAGTGGAGAACAAGAAAATATATCTTTGCTTCAATGTCATGCAAGACAGTTTTAACAAGCACATAATTTAAGAACAATAAACTCTTTCATACTTCCCTATCTCTTTAATGATTCCCAGTGTGCCTAACCCTAGCCATTCATTCTCCTTTTATGTTCTACCTTATTCTCAGAAAAAAAGAGGCCAGCTCAGAGACAGCTTTCTGATGTTATAAGAAGAGATGCTGACTTGCATTCCAGTTTGCTCTTCATGCTAAGAAACATCTCTGTTTTTCTCTCTTTGACTTTCAATCAAAACATTTTTCTGTGCCCTCATGTATGTTCTACCTTTCAGAGAGTTGAAGGATGTAAAACATCTTTAATAAGAAGGAAGTATTTGTCATTCCATTCACTCATACATGCAATGTGACAGAGATTTACTGAGCAATTTCAGACACCAAGTATTGTTCTCCTTCTAGAGACTGATCTGTTTGAAAAAAAAAAAGAGAGAGAGAGACCCAAATATCTATTCTTTGGAAGTTCAAATTAGGAGGCAGAAAACAAACAAAAAAAATTTGGTAAAATATATATATATTTTATAATATAATATTATAATTATATAAGATATAATTATAATCTTATAATATAATATATAAGATTACATCAACATCAAGAAAAATAAATCAGAGGAAAGAAATTTAAATAGTGAGAGTTTACCTCTAATGTAGGATAGCTTGAGAAGGTCTCCATAAAAATGTCAAATTTCGATCAAGGTTTAAAGGAAATATGAGTGTAAACTGCAGGATAACTAAAGAAAAGTAATGAAAACAACTTTATTCATTTCATAGATATTTATTGATGCTGAGCAAATGTGAGAAATATGGTAAACTACCTAGACTACATCTTGTCCTCCCTGAGCTTGAAATTTAGATTTTAATATTTTAGAAATGTCTCATCTATCACATTTCATGATTGATTTGGGCAGCTTATAGTTAATAATTTTTTCAGATTTAGAACTGCCTAAAAAGAATATTTAGAGAGAACTAAAATTAGAATGAAATGAATAAGGGTTTAACTATTTTAACTGAAGATTATGCTTTAAAACCAATGCCTAAATATTTTAATGATGGCAAAAAAGCCAAAAACCCAAAAAATCAGTAATAAATGGTGATTGAGATCAGCAGCTCTGGCTACTGGTACCAGTTCCACCTGTAGCCAGGTGTGCTATGAAAATAGTTCATTTTAGGAGGCTGGATTAGTTGTTCTTATGATCTATTTAAAAAAAAGAAAAACTCTGGGAGCATGTGATTTTAGAATGAAGAGCATAGAATGAAAAGCATTTCACCTTTTGTTTGTAGAAATACTCTTTATTGAGGCATGCATGCTAAGTTGCTTCAGTCATGTCCAACTCTTTGTGACCCTATAGACTGTAGCCCACCAGGCTCTTCTGTCCTTGGGATTCTCCAGGCAAGAATACTGGAGTGGATTGCCATGCCCTCCTCCAGGGAATCTTCCCAACTCAGGGACTGAACCCACATCTCTTATGTTATTGAGACATATTTGGCATGTTACTTTCAGAATACCACGTGGTGATTCGATGTTTTCATATACTGAGAAATGATTCCACACTAAGTCTAGTTAACATCTATCACCATGCACAGTTACATGTGTTTTTCTTGTGATGAGAACTTCTAAGGTTTAATTTCTTAGCAATTTGCAAATAGCCAACACAGTGTTAATAATGATAGCCCCTATGCTGTGCGTTACATCCCCATGACTTATTTATTTTATAACTCTCAGGTGATGGGGCTTCTCTGGTGGCTCAGAAGGTAAAGAATCTGCCTGCAACAGGAGACCTGGGTTCAATCCCTGGTGGGGAAGGTCCCCTGGAGAAGGGAATGACTACCCACTCCAGTGTCCTTGCCTGGGAAATCCCAGGGACAGAGAGCCTGGTGGGCTACAGGTCATGGGGTCGTAAAAGAGTAGGGCACAACTGAGCAACTAATCAACAACACACTTGATTCTATGGTACGAGTTCAGAGTCAATGGTAATGCAGAGATGAATATTACACCTCCTAGAATCATTACCATACTTTTATTTTGTCAAGGTTTCCTTCTGCTTTAAAAGCATTATGGCCTTCAACAAGTGAATTAAAAAACGAAAAGGATTTTCAGGAAGTATGCAGCTTTTCTCACTGTTGACCTCTGAATTTGCTCCATGTGGTGGTAGAGACTAGGGCTGGCAGTGACTGGAGACTGACCAGGAAGCACCTGGTGGAGTGGAGCTCAGTGAAAGTAGGAAATCAGGGAGCTTAATATTAACTATTTGAACACTTTTCAACTTGGCAAGAGATCTTTAAACACCTTCCCTTTGCTCTTGATTTTGAAATGCAACTTTATCTTTTGCAAGGCCAATTTTTATACACTCTGTGGACAGTAAATAAAATGTATTATTCTATTAGTCTCAAAGGAGGGGAATAATATCAAGTTGAAATGACTCTTTCTAAGGTCACACAATCAAAGACAAAGCTTGTATTTTTTGTTTTGTTTCCATTTGGGACAAGCTTTATTTTCAACAGGGAATAGAAGAGTCAACAAAATAGACACCCCGCTTCCTCTGTCATAAGCATGTCACTCAGTAGTTGCTTGACCCTGCTCGAAACTTCATCTAACTGGTTTCCTAGACCCCGTTTTCCCTCAGTTCACTCCTTCTCTATTTCTCTGTTGGTTCCTCAAGTCTCCTATCTTTTCCTGTTTGTTTGTTTTTGTTTTAAAATTTATTTTTAGTTGGAGGATAGTTGCTTTACAGTATCATGCTGGTTTCTGCCATGTATCAACATGAATCAGCCAATGGTATACTTATGTCCTCTCCCACCTCCCACCCCATCCCACCCTGGAGGCTGTCACAGAGCCCCAGGTTTGAGCTCCCTGCATCACACAGCAGATTTCCACTGGCTGTCTAGTTTTGCAAATGGTAATGTGTATGTTTCAATGCTCCTCTCTCAACTCGTTCCACCCTCTCGCTCCCTCCCTGAGTCCACAAGTCTGTTCTTTATGTCAGCGGCTTCCCCCGTGGCTCAGACAGGAAAGCATCTGCCTGCAGTATGGGAGACCTGGGTTCAATCCCTGGGTTGGGAAGATCCCCTGGAGAAGGAAATGGCAACCCACTGCACTGTTCTTGTCTGGAAAATTCCATGGATTGAGGAGCCTGGTAGACTACAGTCCATGGGGTCGCAAAGAGTCAGATATGACTGAGTGATTTCCCTTTCCTTTTCCTTTAAACATTGGTGTCTCTGCAACCTATAGACTATTTTTCTAGCCTCTTAACACAAATTTCCTGACTTATGACTCTTCTGAAATCTTTAAAAGTCATTGATACATTATAAACACCAAGTCCTGACTTTTCTCCTAAACTTCAGACTTAGATATCTAGCTCAAAATTTCCATGTAAATGTCCAAGAGACATCTTCAACTTAATGGGATCAAAACCAAATTCCTGATTTTAACCCCAGCACTAGATCCTGCCACAGTCCTCCCGTCCCCGTTTCAGTAACTCGATATTCTAACACTTGCCCTTGGGGAAAAAATTAAAATAACTCCTGATTCTATTTATTTTGTAACTTACCTCCAGTCAGCAATTCCTATCAGCTCTAATGCTGAAATATATGCAGATTCTTGTGACTTATCTTCAGTTGTCTCCATCCCAAGCCACCTTCATCATCTCTCCTGGAGGGTTATTGAAACAAGTTGGAATTTGTATTTGAATCCATTACCTCCTGACTTTCATCCAGGGCTCATTTTAAGCAATAAGAAAAGGTTAAGTGGAAAAATCATTTGGACTCAATACATGGGACTCTGCTGGAAAGGTAGGCACAGGGAAAGTCTAAAACATATTTTAACCGCATGACAAATTTTTATGCCTTTAAACAAAGACTTTTTGGAGATTTCAAAGGAGTTGCCTTTTAACAAGATAAGCACATTTTTAGAAAGAAAACCACTGAGTTTAATCCATGGTACATATAAGTGATGCTGTATATAAGTGGTATCCAAAATCAGAACACACAGTGGGTTGCTCAGGACCATGTATACCCAAGAGTTATTTGAAGTAGACTTGTTGGGGAAACAAAGACTACATTAGGGAATGGAGGAAATCCTCAGCTCGCTGAACATCAAGTGAGAGGGGATTCCAGGCAGCTGAAGCATTTGGGGAATTGAGCTGCTGGGATTAGGGGCGTTAAAACCCCCTCCTTTCCATCACCTCCTCTCCCACCAAGCACATAAAATTTAACACTGACGATGTCTGTAACAGCTGTGAAAGTGTCCAACCATTAGGAGAGAAAGTAGAAAAATAGGCATCTTTGCTCGTTATTTTACTTCCTGGTTGCCAATACGATCTTTTAAAGGAAGTTTTCTTTCTTTAAAAAAAAAAAAAAACCCTCATGAATATCCCAATGTATAAACTCTATAGACATAAGATACTTTAGGAATTAAAGGCTTTCATATAGCTATGGCTATGTTTCTGTGACAAATATTTCTCCATATGGAATTTTAAATTCTTTAATAACTCCATCACTCCCCTTAGCCTCGTTATCCTGAGTGAAGTGGAAAGGTGTCTGAGAAGGTATCTATTTCTGCCCAACTGCTATATACCAGATGAGATAACATAATGGGAGGGGTGGGTGGGGAAACTGTAGGCCACAGTTGGTGTAAAGTGCAAGGGATGTGGCTGCAGATGTTATGTGGAGCAAATGAAATACTTGAAATACTTGACATCCATTAGTATACCTTCTACTTGTCAGATTTTTTTTTCCTTTTATGCAAGTCATATAAATATATATAGTCATTTTTAAAACTTGGCAGTAGCAGTAAGCAGAAAAACATATATCTTGCCTTGATTGCTTTGTTGTTGGTTTTTTGCAGTTGTGTCTGAGACTGTGACCCTTTGAAGATAGTAACATCTTAAAGGGATTTCTGAAGGGATAATGGAAGAAAACTACTATTTATGGCATCTGTCCTCTACACCATTCTCTGTATCAGACTCTTTCTCTCATCATAATTTAATATTCATACAATTGTATGAGTGAAATCTTAGAATGCACATTTCATAGCGGAGAAAACAGAGGGTGTGAGAATCAGGTCTTTCAGACAGAAAGTGACAGATGACACTCTTCCCAGACACAGCACTGCTCAGTAAGGAGGAGATCAGGGTTGTCTTAGAAAGCAGGAAAATGTCAAGCTTCCATTTTCCATCTTTCTCTTCAGGGGCAATCTCAAGGAGTTTTCCTGTGATAATTTTCAAAGACAAGTTCCCAGGTCTGAAAAAGGTGTATCAGATTAGTGACCGAGAATGAAGAAGGTTTTCCCTGTTGCACGGATGCACGTATTACACTCATATGTGTGCGGATGTGCATGTATGCGTGTGTATATTAATACATGTATATAATACGTGTAAAACCACAATGTGTTTCTTTTCATGTAAACTGTGGCACTCCTATTCTCTCTCTACTGGTTCAAGATTGCAGTAGAAGCATGTGTCGCTGGATTTAGATCCATCAGCCCTGTAAGACTCCAAATTGTTTTGTGCTTTCCCTCTCTCTTCTTTTCCTAGGCACTTCAATCATGTAAGTGGTCAGATGATGTGTAGTCTTTCCTCCACCAGTTTTTAATTTATCATTTATTTTTGTAGGTATCATCCACTCCAGATGGGCTGCCAATTGTTTTAGGAGTTGTTAGTGGAAACAGTTATAAATTGCTGTCTTGTATCTTGGGAAGATCCTCTGGAGGAGGGCAAGGCAATCCACTTCAGTCATCTTGCCTGGAGAATCGCATAGACAGAGGAACCTAGCAAGCTACACTCCATAGCCTTGCAAAGAGTTGGACAGGACTGAAGCGACTTCACGCACAGGCATCTGTGCAATCAGCTGTGATGTCCACTAGAGTGTTTGTCTCCTGAGAGTCTCTAGGAAGGGTGACCACAGGAGATGGGGTGTGTGTGATTCTCTCCAAGGGTCAACAACCCTGCTTTCCAGCACTCTCTAGTGGCACACTAAGGTAGGCCCCAAGGTATAGTGCATAAAGTTTGGTAATTTTGTGGGTGAAATATCAGAAAACAAAATTAAGACAAAAATCTGAAATCTCCTGATGTCTGGTCTGACCTGGGTAGCGGCATCTTTGCACTTCTCATTTAGGAAATAAATGGCAGGTTGCTGGTGAAGCCTAAGAATGTCAGAAATTTCCAAATCACATTCATTGCTGAGCTTTAGAGCATATAGGAGCTT
This sequence comes from Odocoileus virginianus, assembly GCF_023699985.2. Classification (NCBI taxonomy): domain Eukaryota; kingdom Metazoa; phylum Chordata; class Mammalia; order Artiodactyla; family Cervidae; genus Odocoileus; species Odocoileus virginianus. The sequence continues at coordinate 91,228,716 of NC_069674.1, read as the reverse complement.
CCCAGGTGGAGCTAGTGGTAAAGAACCTGCCTGCCAGTGTAGGAGAGGGAGGCTTAAGAGATGGGAGTTTGATTCCTAGGTGGGGAAGATCCCCTGGAGGAGGGCATAGCAACCCATTCCAGTATCCTTGCCTGAGGAATCCCATGGACAGAGGAGCCTGGCAGGCTATAGTCCATGGGGTCAGATTCAGACACAACTGAACTGACTTAGCATGAACATACAATAAGAGAAAATATACCTCTGTATTTCTCAGGAGTTTTTATTATATGTATTTATCTTTAGCCTGCTACATGTTTCCCCAGCATTATTTGGGATGGTATTCAGTCTGTAAGTCGTGTCCAAATCTTTCAGTCCCCATGGACTGCAGCATGCCAGGCTCTCCTATCCTTCCCTATCTCCCAGAGTTTGCTTAAATTCCTGTCCATTGAGTGGGTGATGTTATCCAACCATCTCATCCTCTGTTGCCCCCTTCTCCTGCCCTCAATCTTTCCCAGCATCAGGATCTTTTCCAGTGAGTTGGCTCTTCCCACCAGGTGGCCGAAGTATAGGAGCTTCAGCTTCAGCATCAGTCCTTCTAATGAATATTCAGGGTTGATTTCCTTTATTACTTTTTTGAATGAGTTTAAGCCAGCTTTTCACTCCTCTCTTTCACCCTCAACTAAAGAGGCTCTTTAGTTGTTCTTCATTTTCTGCCATTTTAGTGGTGTCATCTGTGTGTCTGAGGTTGTTGGTATTTCTCCTGACAGTCTTGATTCCTGCTTGTGATTCATCCAGTCCAGCATTTTGCATGCTGTTCTCTGCATCTAAGCTCAATAAGCAGGGTGACTGTATACCTTATCGTGCTCGTTTCCCAATTTTGAACCAGTCTGTGGTTCCAAGTTTTAACTGTTGCTTCTTGATCTGCATGTAGCTTTTTCAAGAGACAGATAAAGTGGTCTGGTATTCCCATCTCTTTAAGAATATTCCACAGTTTGTTATGATCCACACAGTCAAAGGCTTTCGCATAGTCAGTATAGTAGAAGTAGATGTTTTTCTGGAATTCTCTTGCTTTTTCTATGATCCAGTGAATGCTGGCAATTTGATCTGGTTCCTCTGCCTTTTCTAAACTCAGCTTGTACATCTGGAATTTTTTGGTTCATGTACTGCCGAAGCCTAGCTTGAAGGATTTTGAGCATAATAATCTTACTAGGATGCGAAATGAATGTAATTGTACAGTAGTTTGAACATTCTTTGGCATTGCCCTTCTTTGTGATTGGAATGAAAACTGACCTTTTCCAGTCCTGTGGCCACTGCTGAGTTTTCCAAATTTGCTGATTGAGTGCAGCATTTCAATAGCATCATCTGTTAGAATTTTAAATAGCTCAGTTGGACTTCCAGCATGGGATTATTTTGTCCAATAATGGGAATAATTGTTAAAAACAAAACAAGACAAAGAAAACTTGGTTTATTGGAACTTCATTTTCCTAAATCTTGGCTAGACATCAAGTTTTCTGAATTGAAGATTTTATTCTTTTCTGTGCATTTAGACTTAATCAAATATGGAAATGTGAAAATGAAGAACCTTGTTTTACATAGCAGCACATATTTGAAATATTTCCTAATGTGATAGGGAATTAAATCTTCTTTGCATAAACTTGAGCGCAAAGTGGAAACCAACTGATTCTTTGAAGACAAAGAAAAAAGAAAAATGAGCTATTTAATCCTTTTGCTTCATACTGTGGTCCTTGGAACAGGGAATGAATTTGATGGGAAATCAGGAGAAATTAACTGTTATTTTTACAGTGCTGTTAATATTAAATAAGTGTTCATCTTTTTTTTTAAACAGAATATTAGAAAAGAAATCACCTTCTGAATGGTGTGGGTTACATTTATCATTACAGATTACCAGTAGTGAACATATTGAGTGTTCAAAAAGGTTTTTCTGTTGTGGCATGCTGGCCCTTTATTATAATATTCTATCTCCTTAAGATATAATATTGTCATAATATATATTCATACTTAACATTTGTTGTAGCCTGACACAGAAAAATCACAAATATCATCAAATTATTATTTCAGTGAGTATTATGAGTTCATAGGCCTTATAAGGATTTGCTTTCCTGGTTCGTATATCTAGGCCCTTCCTTAATAATAATGATTCAGTAAGAGTCAGTTCTAGGTATCTGTTGTTTTGTACCTTATATTCCACCGTTGAACTTTCACTATTGAATTCATTACCCTTCCCAAGACATTTTCTGCCAAATGATTCCCTTGGTAAGATAAAAAACAGTATGCTGAGAACTAATAGTGTGTTATACAAAAAGAAATAAAAAGAATTGCTTAAGTTTAAAAATCTTGGTATTTTCAAAATCCTAGCAACTTATGACCAAATTATTTGCTTTTTTTATGTAAAATATGTATTTTAAAATTATCTTTTGATATGCATTTTGGATATATTTATATATTAATATAGCAGGCATTTTCTGGGAGTTGGTGATAGACAGGGAAGCCTGGCTTGCTGCAGTCCATGGGGTCGCAAAGAGTTGGACACGACTGAGCTACTGAACTGACAGATAGATGCTGGTGTGAATAGATAGATTTCTGCCTTTAAAGAGTTTGAAATATAGTTGGACTTGTACAGTTAGGCTAAACAGATAAAATAACTGATGCAATCAGGTAATTAAGTCCTATATTAAAGGTAAATATAAAATGTTGTATTCATTTCTAGGGCTGCCGTAACAAATTACTGCAAACTGAGTGGCTTTGTCTCCTCCCTAAATTCAGTATGATTTCATCTCACTATCTTTAATTATATCTACAAAGACCCTATTTCCCAATAAGGTCATATTCTGAGATTGTGCGGACATGAATTTGAAGGAGACACTTCAACCCACTATATTGGCTGTGAGTAAATACAAAAGAGCTTCTTAGTTTGACCTGATTTGGATGGGGATGGAATTTTTCAGGAAATTTCTCAAGGCAAAGGATGCTTAAGTTTAATTGGAAAAGGTGATATTAAAGAGATGAAGAGTAGTCAGATTTTCTGTGGAGGGTTTCATTTGCTACTCTGAAGGGTATATATTTCATCCAGTATCTTGGCGGTCTTTTTCCGTGTATGTGTGTGTGAGTGAGTGAGAGAGAGAGAGAGAGAGAAGTGAGGCTTTACCATTAGAAACAGCAGCTGTCTCTGGATATAATTCTTGAAAAGGGAGGCTACACTTTAGAATTTTAGAAGGATTCTGATAAAATTCTTCCCCTTTTCTTTCCAATAGATAGAACACTGATAAGGAAATACCTAAAAGATTTAGACAGAGAATGTATATGTATATAATTTTGTATTGCACCTTGATATAGTAGTAGTATTACATGTAAATAATGCAATACTCACATATATAGTGTGATATATGAATATATAACCCTAGTTTAGGATGAAATTAGATTGCAAAGTGGCAAGTAGAGACAGAGAAATCAGTTTGCAGAACGTTAAATTAGTAATACTAGTGGTTATAAGTTTCTGAGGATGGCAGCAATGATGGAAATGTAAAGCTGTAGTAGATTGAGGACCTTATGCAGAAGGTAGGATTAGTAAGATTTTACAAAAAACATTTGAAGTTAAACTGTTAGTGATGATTCTCAGGTTTCTTGTCTGTATAAATGCAATAAGAATAAAATAAGAAAGGGAATAAGGAAGAAATGTGGTTTAGAGAGGCTCATTTAGATTGTGGTATTGGATGTACACAATTTTCTTAGTCTGTATTAGTGGGATATCTAAGTAGAAATGTCTGGTTGTCTGTTGACTATAAAATTTTAAGGCAAAATGGAGGAATAAAATATGAAATGAACAGCATATGTATGGTCATTAAAATTAAGTTTACTAGCAGATTATGTGGATCAAGAAGTCAAAAACAGAGTCCATGTGATATGAATACATGAGGACTTTTTTTTTTTTAAAAAGAAATTCTGCAAGAGACTAAACAGCAGCCAAGAGGCAATAAAAAATCTAAGGGGATTAATATCCCCAAGTCAAGAAAGGAACGAATTTTGAGATCCTGAAAGAAGAAAAGAGTGACAGTGTTTGTTGCCATTATATGTTTCATTATATCTGGAATTAGAAATCTGTGTGTGTTAAGAAAGGTGAATTTTGTAAATGTGGTGGTGAAAGTGATAGTACAGGAGGTTAAAGAGTTATGAGAAGCGGAGAAGTCTGTGTAAATCTCAACATACATAAGCATTCTTAGTGTATAAGTGCATGTGTGTGTGTGTATGTAATATATATGTAGGCCAATCTGGAACACATTTGGTACTCCATCAATTCAGTTGTGATTCTAAAAGAAGCATTTGTATTCTAAGGGCCTGTAATTGAGGAGTTAATAAGCTACTGAGAATTTAAGTTATCAGATTTGAATCCACTCAAAGCTCCTTTTCAATTGCAATTGATTTGATTTATACTTAATTTATTGTAAAACCTTATTACAGTGTATATAAAATATGCTTCAGTGAATTTTCACATGAATCACTGTAAGCCATCAGAGAGGGACATGTTCACACTATTTTCATTCATCTGTTACTGCAAAAAAAAAAGATTCTAAAGTTGGCCCTGTGGAATACCAAGTAAATAGTAGATTTAAGGGCTGGTACTGATATCTCTGAGATTATAAATTTTATTAAAGCACTACCACTCCCATCACTACTGTATTATGTCTGTCCATTTTTGTTGCTCTGTAAAGAACAGCTTGTTCAGGATCCTCTATGATTTATGTTAGTTTATCTCATCAATGAAGTCTGCATAATTCTATGCCCACTCTAGTTCAACTGAACAATACTTTGTGCAAACAACATTTTTTAATCCTACAAACTTAATAATTTAATATTCAAGCTTCCAATTTATGGTTTTTAGAAGCCATCAGTTATCTGTGACTTGCAACATGTAGCCATTTCTAATCACTCTTCACAAGTTACCCGAAAGGGTCCTTCTAGAATGGTAGAGCAGGTGTGATGATAAATTGAGAGCTTGCTTTATATTATCCTGTGCAGTTTGCCACATCGTGCTCCAGGTACCTCAAATACTTCAGAGTTTTAGTCATATTTATAGGTTGTCTGATTCCCTTTTGATTGGCTTCAAGTCCTTGGAGAAGAACTGTGCATGAGGGTGGTGACAGACAGAACAGATGGGACGAAGCCAGCTATGCACATTGATTTGTGTGGGTCACCCTGAGAGAGAGCAGTGAACAAGCACACACTTCTGGCTGCTTGTTAGGTAGCAAGCAGGACTGGTAAGTGTAGGAGATTCCCTTCCCAAGTTATTCATTGGAATAGATTATCAGTATTTTTCAAAATATTATCGAGATAGATTGCTTTTATTACAGTGACCAAAAATTATCCATGAGGATATTTTATCACGAGAAAAACTCTGGTGTTCACAACTTGATATACAAATAATCACTTCAAACAATTTATTTTCATTAATAATTTTTGCTTGTGATAGCTAGGTAATGATATTACCACATCTCTTTCACTCTCAGCTGAAGTCATCATTCCTAGATCAGGTGAGATGCCTCAAGCATTTCTCATACAGACTGATATTTCTTAAATAACTGCTCTTTAATTAAATACAGATTTTTAAATGCTATTTTATTTTATTTATTTTACCTAATACTATAAAGTACTTATTATAATAGCAAGTTTTGAACAGCCAGGATAGAAAATAATAATGCCACCATCCTACTATAATCATTATACATATTTTGGATTCTTTACCAATCTTTTTATTATAAAAATATGTCCAAAATGACTTATGAATTTAATTACCTTTTCTTTGTTACATTCTATTTACAAAAAAGCTGAAATAACTAATATTTTCTTAGCATGTAGTAGCCCTGATACATTTGCTTATCACAAACTATGATAAAGGTCCTACATGCACATACACAGTAACATAAACATACACACACATCACTTGACCCACTGGATTTGACTACCTGTGTTCAGATTTTGGCATTGCCATTTTTCAATGACCTTGAGTCACTTATCTAAGTTCTCTGAGCTTCAGTCTTAGAGTCTCTTAAATTAGTAAACTCTCTCAGTATTTGACAGAAGTAGATGAGGATATAAGACAAGGATATAGAACCTTGGGACACCATTATCAACTAACTTTATCTAATTAATGTGTTTCTAGAACATATCACCAACAGAATACAAATTTATTCAAAGTCTCACTGAGTGTGTACTGAGATATTTTTGGATACTAGACAAGTCTTAATACATTTAAGAGAATATCAGTCATGTAAATTATCTTCTATGACTATAATAGAATTAAATAAAAATTGGTAGCATGATATCTGGAAAGTCTTCAAATATTTATAAGCTAATAACAAACTTCTAAATAACTCGTGGATCAAAGAGAAAAATCAAAAGAGAAATTAGGAAGTATGGTAGATGGAATGAAATGAAAAACTAACAATGAAAATGTCAACTGTAAGGGGTTATACTACAATATGTTAAAAACTAGCAATTGTATAGTTTTAATGTATCAAATGGTATAGTTAATTTTCTTGTCAATTATACCTTTATAGAGCTAATACAAATTACCAAATGAAAAAGCACATTAGGAAAATTCTCTGATTTCTTGATTTCTATGGATAATTTGAATAATTTATGAGAAAAATGCTGAAATAATTATTCTAATTTCCATCTTGTTCCAAAACACAATGCTGAAAATTGATATCTGTACATCAGTTTTATGAGTTTGTCTAGAATATATTTTGCTATTAAAGACTTACATGAACATCTCTGAGAAGTATTGTAATCTTTGCTGAGAATAATAAAACATACGTTCCAACTCAAAGTAGTATTAATACATCACATTTGGTGCTGCTGCTGCAGCTAAGTCACTTCAGTCGTGTCCAACTCTGTGCGACCCCATAGACGGCAGCCCACCAGGCTCCCCCGTCCCTGGGATTCTCCAGGCAAGAACACTGGAGTGGGTTGCCATTTCCTTCTCCAATGCAGGAAAGTGAAAAGTGAAAGTGAAGTCGCTCAGTCGTGTCCGACTCTTCGCGACCCCATGGACTGCAGCCACCAGGTTCCTCCGGCCATGGGATTCTCCAGGCAAGAACACTGGAGTGGGGTGCCGTTGCCTTCTCATTTGGTGCTGGAGGATATATATTCAAATTGCTGAGCTATTAGGACACTCAGTTCCTTGATTTAAAAGCAATTACATATTCACTCGGCAGTTCCCTGGGAGTCTAGTGATTAGGGCTTAGCTCTTTTGCTTCCATGGCCCTGGTCAGGGAACTAATAATCAGAATCTTAATAATCAAAATGAAACCTTCCTAGGTATGTACTATCCTTTTTAGAAATTATCTTATTCTCCTTTACTTTATATGTCCCATTCCTCAATTTACAAAAACCATTTACTTTTGAGAATGAGGTAAAACGGTGTGGTATAATGGAGAAGTCCTGAATTAGGAGCCTGCCAATGAAACTGTAATGTTGAGAAATTACTTAATGCAAGTGTCTGACTTTCTTTAAAAAAAAAAAAATTATTTATTTTCATTGGAGGACAATTGGCCTTCCCTCATAGCTCAGTCAGTAAATCATCTACCTGCAATTCAGGAGACCCGGGTTTGATTCCTGGGTTGGGAAGATCCCCTGGAGAAGGAAATCACACCCCACTCCAGTATTCTTGCCTGGAGAATCCCATGGACAGAGGAGCCTGGCGGGCTACAGTCCGTGGGGTTGCAAGAGTCGGATATGACTTAGCCACTAAAACCAACCAGTTACTTAACAATTTTGTGATGAATTTTGCCCTATGTCAACATGAATTGGCCACAGGTATACAGGTGTCCCCCCCATCCTGAACCCCTCTCCCATCTCCCTCCCCACCTACCCCTCTGAGTTGTCCCAGAGCACTGACTTTGGGAGTCCTCCTTCATGCACTGAACTTGCACTGGCCATCTATTTTACATATGGTAGTATACATGTTTCAATGCTAGTCTCTCAAATCTCACCTATGATATTAGAGGGGTGAAACTGGTTGAAAAGACCATGAATGTTCAAGTGCAAATATCCAAATTATAAGTTGTTGCATTCTTAAATCCTAAAATAAGCCTAGACTCGGTGTGTGTGTATGAATGTATTTGTGCACATACATTCTTATTTTAGTTTTACCATAAGGATCAAGACTAAAGTAGACTCCACAGGCCACCTATCAATAATGGACTTAGAGCTTAAATGAAATAAAGATCACAGTAAACATTTTCTGCCTTGATTTAGTGCTAAAACATTTATATTTTACAGAATCCGTTCTATATGGAAAAATCAGTGTTCAACATTGTTTTGTATTCAGTATCAAAGTTGAATAATCTTTTTCTTATGAAAACAAGTAACTCCTTACATGTCTTAAGTGATTTTAAATCTTTAGTACATTGTAAAACTGTGAAGAGATTAAAGATAGAATGCCAGAGTATATGCTTTCATTTTTAAAATAATATTTCCTATATATTTTCCTTTATGAAAAAGAATCTTATTTTGAAAGTAAACTACTTTTCAATAGCTGAAGGATAATCTGAAGGCTTGTTCATCTTTAAAGAGCTGAGCCCATCAGAAAGCACTCAACTCACAGCATGGGAAAGCATCAGCATGCTGTGACCTGGATCAAAAATAATAGCATTTGAATAAGTACCTCAGATTCGTTCAAAATAACTCCTCCAACAAAAACAGTTCTGGAAATGACAAGAAGCAATTTTCTTTCTATTGAGCCTTAGTTTGAGGGGTATTAGCCCTGGATGTACAGAAGATGTTGTTTATGGTCTTTTATTTCCATCTCTTTAATTTCTAGTGTGTGGGGAATTACTAATTTAATTTTACTTTTCAAAGCAATCTTTAATTAATACACAGTTGTTTTGATGCTTTAGAAATTGAAAACTCCTCACACTGTGTTCGTATTGATATGGCTTCTTTCCTTTGGAAATATGATGAACCTGTCTTCAGTGGCACTCACACAAGCATCATTATTTCAAGCCTCTTAATTAAGGTATTGAGACATTCAAATTAATTTCTGTTCTTCATATCTAGAAAGTGTTCTTATAAGGCAGAATATTTCAAGAGCTCAGAGCTTATTTTCCAAGGGGCTAGCCAAGGGCCAGGCATGAATGTATGACGTTTGAACAACCTAGGTCTATCAAGAACTGTTTCCTGCACACACAGAGTACCAAACTTTATGTGTCTCATTTCTTTCACTTCAACATTATGGTTATGAGATTCACTACAAGTATTTCCTGTTGTTGTAAAGTATTCACTACAAATATTTCCTGTGTGCTCACTGTTCTAGCCTGCCACTGCATATCACAATGAGTATATCATAGTTCATTGATTTATTCTCATCCTAGTGATGCTTCCCAAGGCCCACTTGACTTCACATTCCAGGATGTCTGACTCTAGGTGAGTGATCACACTATCTTGGTTATTTGGGTCATTAAGACCTTTTTTTAGTACTGCTCTTCCATGTATTCCTGCCACCTCTTCTTAATCTCTTCTGCTTGTTAGGTCCATTCCGTTTCTGTCCTTTATGTGCCCATCTTTGCATGAAATATTCCCTGATTATCTTAATTTTCTTGATGAGATCTCTAATCTTTCCTGTTCTATTGTTTTCCTCTATTTCTTTACATTGTTCACTTAAGGCTTTCTTATCTCTCTTTACTATTCTTTGGAAATCTGCACTCAGATGATTAAATCTTTCCTTTTCTTTTTTGCCCTTTACTTCTTTTCTCAGCTATTTATAAGGCTTCCTCAGACAACCATTTTGCCTTGTTGAATTTTATTTTCTTGGGGATGGTTTTGGTTCTGCCGCCTGTAAAATGTAGACCTCTGCCATAGTACTTCAGTCACTCTGTCTATCAGATATAATCCCTTGAACCTGTCACTTACACTGTATAATCATAAGGAATTTGATTTAGGTCACATGAGAAGGGTCTAGTGGTTTTCCCTACTTTCTTCAATTTAAGTTTGAATTTTGCAATGAGGAATTTATGATTTGAGCCACAGTCAGCTCCTTGTCTTGTTTTTGCTGTCTATATAGAACTTCTCCATCTTTGGCTGCAAAGAATATAATCAACTTGATTTCAGTATTGACCATTTGGAGGTATCCAGTGGTAGAGTCATCTCTTGTGTTACTAAGAACAAAGTTAGAGGAGGTGATAGAATTCCAGTTGAACTATTTCAAATCCTAAAAGATGATGCCATTAAGGTGCTCATTCAATATGTCTGTTTTTGGGAAAAAACAGCAGTGGCTGTTTGGAAAACTCAGCAGTGGCTACAGGACTGGAAAAAGATCAATTTTCATCCAAATCCCAAAGAAGAGCGATGCCAAAAAATGTTCAGACTACCACACAATTGTGTTAATTTCACATGCTAGCAAGGTAATGCTCAAAAATCCTTCAAGCTAGGCTTAAGCAGTATGTGAACTGAGAACTTACAGATATCCAAGCTGGGTTTAGAAAGGGCAGGGAAAACAGAGATCAAATTGCCAAAATCTGTTGGAACATAGAGAAAGCAAGAGAGTTCCAGAAAAGCATCTTCTTCTGTTTTAGGACTATGCTAAAGCCTTTGACTGTATGGATCACAAAAAACTGTGGACAATTCTTAAAGAGATGAGAATATCAGACCACCTGATCTGCCTCCTGAGAAACCTGTATGCAGGTCAAGAAGCAACAGTTAGAACTGGACATGGAATAACAGACTGGTTCCAAATAGGAAAAGGAGTATGTCAAGGCTGTATATTGTCACCCTGCTTATTTAACTTATATGCAGAGTACATCATGAGAAACACCGGGCTGGATGAAGCACAAGCTGGAATCAAGGTTGCCAGGAGAAATATTAATAACCTCAGATACACAGATGACACCACCCTTATGGCAGAAAGTGAAGAAGAACTAAAGAGCCTCTTGATGAAAGTGAAAGAGGAGAGTGAAAAAGCTGGCCTAAAATTCAACAGTCAAAAAACTAAGATCATGACATCCAGTCCCATCACTTCATGGCATCCACGGGGTAGCAAAACGACATGAATGAGTGGCTGAACATCAAAAACAAATTATAAACCTAATGAGTATTTTGGCTAATTTCTGAATTTTATTACTAAGCATACTGCTACAAAGTGCTAATGTTTTGGTGATCATACATATATATCAGTGAGATGTATACCTAAGAATGAAATTGCTGGATCATAGCATATATTGTGAAATGTATTGATATATATTGTTGTTGTTCAGTCACTCAGTCATGTCTGACTCTTTGCCACCCTATGGACGGCCGCACTCCAGGCTTCCCTTTTCCTTCATGATCTCCTAGAACTTGCTCAAACTCATGTCCGTTGAGCGATGATGCCATTTAACCATCTCATCCTCTGTCATCCCCTTTTCCTCCTGCCTTCTATCTTTCCCAGCATCAGGGTCTTTTCCAATGAGTTGGCTCTTCTCATCAGGTGACCCAGTTTTGAATCTTTAGCATCAGTCCGTCCGATGAATATTCAGAGTTTATTTTCTTTAGGATTGACTGGTTTGATCTCCTTGCAGTCCAAGGGAGTCTCAAGAGTCTTCTCCAGCAACAGTTCAAAAGCATAGATTATTTTGTGCTCAGCTTTCTTTATGGTCTAATTCACATGTCTGTACGTGACTACTGGAAAAAACCATAGCTTTGACTAGACAGACTTTGTTGGCATAGTGGGGTCTCTGCTTTTTAATACACTCTCTAGGTTTGTCATAACTTTTCCTCCAAGGAGTAAGCGTCTTTTAATTTCATGGCTGCAGCCACTGTCTGTGGTGATTTTAGAACCCACGAAAATAAAATCTGGTGCTGTTTCCACTTTTTTCCCTTCTATTTGCCATGAAATGTCAGGACTGGATGCCATGACCTTACTTTTTTGAATGTTGAATTTTTTTTTTTTGGAATGTTGAATTTTAAGCCAGGTTTTTCACTCTGCTCTTTCACCCTCATGAAGAGGCTCTTTAGTTCCTCTTTACTTTCTGCCTTTTGAGTGGTATCATCTGCATATCTGTGGTTATTGATACTTCTGGCAATCTTGATTCCAGCTTGTGCTTCATCCAGCCTGACATTTCACATGATGTATTCTGCATATAAATTAAATTTGCTGGGTGACAATATATAGTTTTGACGTACTCCTTTCCCAATTTGGAACCAGTCAGTTGTTCCACATCTGGTTCTAACTGTTGCTTCTTGACCTGCATACAGGTTTTTCAGGAGACAGATAAAGTGATCTAGTATCACCATCTCTCTAAGAACTTTCCATTATTTGTTGTGATTATACAGTCAAAGGCTTTCCTTTAGTCAATAAAGCAGAAGTAATTTTTTTTTTCTGGAATTCCCTTGCTTTCATCAAGATCCATTGAATTTTGGCAATTTGATCTCTAATTCTTCTGCCGTTCCTAAACCCAGCTTGTACAATTGAAAGTTCTTGGTTAACATACTGCTGTAACCTAGTGAAGGATTTAGAGCACTACCTTGCTAGCATGTGAGATGAGTGCAATTATATAGTAGTTTGAATATTCTTTGGCATTGCCTTTCTTTGAGATTGGAATGAAGACTGATTCTTTCCAGTCTTGTAGCCACTGCTGAGTTTTCCAAATTTGCTGACATATTGAGTGCAGAACGCAGAACTTTGACAGCATTACATTTTATGATTTTAAGTAGCTCACTTGGCATTCCATCACCTCCACTAGCTTTGCTTATATTAATACCTCCTAAGGCCCATTTGATTTCACCGTCTGGGACATCTGGCTCTAGGTGAGTGACCACATAATCTTGTTATGGATTTGGATATATCCATATATATATATATATATATATATGGATATCTTGATATGGATAATCTTATCCAGGTCATTAAGACCTTTTGTATATTTCTGTGTATGCTTGCCACTTTTTCTTAATTTCTTCTGCTTCTGTGAGGTCCTTACCATTTCTGTCCTTTACTGTGCCCATCCTTGCATGAAATATTCCCTTGTTATCTCCAGTTTTCTTGAAGAGATCTCTAGTCTTTCCCATTCTATTGCTTTCCTCTCTTTCCATTGTTTGCTTAAGAAGGCTTTCTTATCTCTTCTTACACGTATTAGTGAAGTGAAAGTCACTCAGTTGTGTCCCACTCCTTTGTCCAGGAAATTCTCCAGGCAAGAACACTGGAGTGGGTTGCCATTTCTTTCTCCATTTGCATGTATTAAGCCTATATAAATGTTTCAAAAGCATTTTACAAATTTGCTGTATTGTTTTACATTTGCATAAAAATTAGATGAGCTTTGGGTTTTCCATATCCTTGTTAACATCTCGTGTTAATTAATCTTTCACTTTAGGAATACTGGTGAGTGTATAAAAGTATCTCATTGTAGTTTTAGTCTGTGTTTTATAATCAAGTTAGCAATTTTTTTCATAGCTTATTGTCCATTTGGGTATTATCTTTCATGAAATGTCTGTTCAACCTTTTGCCCTCAGTTCAGTTCAGTTCAGCTCAGTCACACAGTCATGGCTGACTCTTTGCAACCCCATGGGCTGCAGCATGCTAGGCCTCCCTTTCCATTACCAACTCCCAGAGGTTACTCAAACTCATGTCCATTGAGTTGGTGATGCCATCCAACCATCTCAGCCTCTGTCTTCCCCTTCTCCTCCTGCCTTAAATCATTCCTAGCATCAGGGTCTTTTTCAATGAGTCACTTCTTCCCATCAGTTGGCCAAAGTATTGGAGTTTCAGCTTCAGCATAAGTCCTTCCAATGAATATTCAGGACTGATTTCCTTTAGGAGGGACTGGTTGGATCTCATTGCAGTTCAAGGGACTCTCAAGAGTCTTCTCAAACACCATAGTTCAAAAGCATCAATTCTTCTGCACTCAGCTTTCTTTATAGTCCAACTCTCACATCCATACATGACTACTGGAAAAATCATAGCTTTGAGTAGACGGCCCTTTGATGGCAAAGTACTGTGTCTGCTTTTTAATATGCTGCCTAGATTGGTCATAATGTTTCTTCCAAGGAGCAAGCATCTTTTAATTTCATGGCTGCAGTGATTTTGGAGCCCCCCAAAATAAAGTCTGTCACTGTTTCCATTGTTTCCCCATCTATTTGCTATGAAGTGTTGGGACCAGATGCCATGATCTTAGTTTTCTGAATGTTGAGTTTTAAGCCAACTTTTTCTCTCTCTTCTTGCACTTTCTTCAAGAGGCTTTTTAGTTCTTCTTTGCTTTCTGCCATAAGGGTGGTGTCAACTACATATCTGAAGTTATTGATATTTCTTCCGGCAATCTTGATTCCAGCTTGTGCTTCATCCAACCCAGCATTTAACATGATGTACTCTGCATGTAAGTTAAATAAGTAGGGTGGCAATATACAGCCTGACACACTCCTTTTCCTACTTGGAACCAGTCTGTTGTTCCATGTCCAGTTCTAATTGTTGCTTCCTGACTGCATACAGATATCTCAGAAGGCAGGTCATGTGGTCTTGTGTTCCTATCTCCTTAAGAATTTTCCACAGTTTATTGTGATCCACACAGTCAAAGGCTTTGGTATTGTCAATAGAGCAGAAGTAGATGTTTTTCTGGAACTCTCTTGCTTTTTCGATGATCCAGTGGATGTTGGCAATTTGATCTCTGGTTCCTCTGCCATTTTTAAAACCAGCTTGAACATCTGGAAGTTCATGGTTCACATACTGTTGAAGCCTGGCTTGGAGAATTTTGAGCATTACTTTGCCAAGATGTGAGATGAGTGCAATTGTGTGGTAGTTTGAGCATTGTTTGGCATTGCCTTTCTTTGGGATTGGAATGAAAACTGACCATTTCCAGTCCTGTGGCCACTGCTGAGGTTTCCCAAATTTGCTGGCATATTGAGTGAAGGATTTTCACAGCATCATCTTTTAGGATTTCAAATAGGTCAACTGGAATTCTATTACGTACACTAGCTTAGTTCGTAGTGATGCTTCCTAAGGCCCACTTGACTCCGCATTCCAGGATGTCTGGCTTTAGTGTGATGGTGTGATCTGAGTGATCACACCATCGTGGTTATCTGGGTCATGAATATCTTTTTTGTATAATTCTTCTGTGTATTCTTGCCACCTCTTCTTAGTATTTTCTGCTTGTTAGGTCCATACCATTTCTGTGCTTATTATGCCCATCTTTGCATGAAATGTTCCCTTGGTATCTCTAATTTTCTTGAAGAGATCTCTAGTCTTTCCCATTCTATTGTTTTCCTCTATTTCTTTGCACTGATCACCAAGGAAGGCTTTCTTATTTCTCCTTGCTCTTTTTTGGAACTCTGCATTCAAATAGGTATATATCTTTCCTTTTCTCCTTTGCCTTTTACTTCTCTTCTTTTCCCAGCTACTTGTAAGGCCTCGTCAGACAACCATTTTGAATTTAGCCTTTCTTTTTCTGGGGGATGGTCTTGATCACTGCCTCCTGTACAAACCTCCATCCATAGTTCTTCAGGCACTCTGTCTATCAGATATAATCCCTTGAGTCTATTTCTCACTTCCACTGGATAATTGTAAGCGATTTGATTTAGGTCATACCTGAATGGTCTAGTGGTTTTCCCTACTTTCTTCAACTTAAGTCTGAATTTGGCAATAAGGAGTTCATGATTTGAGCCAAAACCAGCTCCCAGTCTTGTTTTTGCTGACTGAACAGAGCTTCTCCATCTTCGGCTGCAAAGAATATAATGAATCTGATTTCAGTATTGACCATCTGGTGATGTCCATGTGTAGAGTCTCCTCTTGTGTTGTTGGAAGAGGGTGTTTGCTGTGACCAGTGCGTTCTCTTGGTGAAACTCTTTTAGCCTTTGCTCTGCTTCATTCTGTACTCCAAGGCCAAATTTGCCTGTTACTCCAGGTATTTCTTGACTTCCTCCTTTTGTATTCCAATCCCCTATTGCCGTATTTTCTATTAATTTATTTTTCTTTTGGTTGTGACTTTTAGAGCATTAAAACATTATGGATTTTTTAAAGTAGTTATATATGTTACAAATACCTCCCCAAGTAGGATTTTCTGTCTCTCTGAATGATATTGTTTAATAAAAAATGTAAGTTTAATATAATCTGACCAGCGGAATATGTCTATCATTAACATTTTTTATCTAGTTGGAGAGATTTCTGTGTGTTCAAGGTAACAAGAATATTGCTTCATATTTTCATCTACAAGTTTTGCCATTTTACATTTTGTATTTAAATTTTCAGTCCATTTTGGAGGTGATTTTGTGTTTCATGGGAGGTAGGACTTAGGTTCATATTTTTTCTACATGAATTGGTTTTTGAATCAGCATCTTTATTTTAAATATTAGATTTTCCTAATGGAAGGTAGTTATTGTTATGTCAGGTGAATGAATGAATATGTGTGATCTGATTCTGGACTTTCTGTCTTCTTCCATTGGTGAATTTGTTGATTCTTGATTTAATGCCTCATTGCTTTATTTATATACCTTTATAGTTAGTCTTCATATTTTTTATGCTTGCCCTCCAGTTTTATCCTTTGGATTTTAATTGTATTGCATTAGAAATTTATATAAATATTATATATATATTAATTTGGGGTGAATTGGTAGCTATATTATAACAAATTTTTGCTTTTATTTCTATGAATATGATTCTCTAAATCTTACTTTTCTCTCTGAATTTCTAATCCATTAGAGTTGAATTATTTATCTCTTGCTCCATTAGCAGCCTATCATTAAGAAATTGAAAGTGAAATAAATAATCAGAATTCATTGCAATTTTGTATGATGCTATAGAGATTCATTAGAAGGATATTTTAAATAGGAAAAGTTGTATAGTAAGCAATTTTAAGAAGGTGAAAAATTTGTAAAGTTTAATTTTATGAACATAGGTTCAAAATATAATTTTCTAAAAATAAAATACAATTTACTAAAACATATGTCTCTTTATGTTTTGATGTTTTAATAATGAGAATGGCAGGAAAATAATACTTATAACCTTCCCATGTTCTGATGGAAATATGAAGACTTAAAATCCCTTCTTTGAAATGTAACTCCAACACCTTTAATAGAAAATGCATAAAAGCAAGCTATTATTATACAAACTAATTGATACTGTACTTGTTATTAGGTTGGTGCAAATGTAATTGAGGTTTTGGACCATGAATTTTAAATCATTATAATTAGGCTCAAACACATCTTTATTAATCAATATAGAAAAAATTACAATCAATACATTTTTTCCAATGAGGAATTTATTTATTCCTATGGCATAAAAATCCATGATCAGAAAAAAAAAAAATCCATCATCAGGATTTGACAAACTTTTGGAAAGCATTTTCTGTCTCAGGCTGGTTGTGGAAGCATTTCCTTTGCAAAAAGTTGTCGAGATACTTGAAGAAGTAGTAGTTGGTTGGCAAGAGGTCAGAGGAATATAGCAGATGAGGCAAAACCTTGTAGCCCAATTCTTTCAGCTTTTGAAGTCTTGGTCGTGTGACATGTGGTTGGGCATTGCCATGGAGAATTGGGTCCTCTCTGTTGATCAGCTGCAGGCCTGCGGTTTTCAGTGCATCTGATTTGTGAGCATACTTCTCAGATGAAATCACTTTGCTGGGATTCAGAAAGCTGTCGTGGATCATACCAGCAGCAGACCCCAAACTGACCCATGACCTCTTTTGGTGCAAGTTTAGCTTTGGGAAGTGCTTTGGAATTTCTTGGTGTAGCCTCTGAATTAGCTGTTGCTTGTTGTGGTATGCAGTCCCCTGCTTGTCGCATGTCATAACCGAGAGATGGTTTGTTGTTGCATAGAATAAGAAAAGACAACCCTTCAGAACAATGATGTTTTTTTGATTTGTGGTCAGAGGCATCCACTTATAGCTTTTTCACCTTTCCTATTTGCTTCAAATGCTGAACGACTATAGAATGTCAATACTGAGTTCTTTGGCTTCTCGTGTAGTTGTAAGAGAATCAGCTTTGATGATCCTCTCAGTTGGTGGTTGTCAGCTTCTGATGGCCAACTTCTAATGGCCAGCCACTATGCTTCTCATCTTCAAGGCTCTTGTGTCCTTTGCAAAAATTTTTGAACCACCACTACACTCTACATTTGTTAGCAGTCCCTGGGCCCCATATGTTGTTGATGTTTTGAGTTGTCTCAGCTGCTTTATGACCCATATTGAACTGAAATAAGAAAATCACTCAAATTTGCTTTTTGTGTAACATCATTTCTGTAGTCTAAAATAAATATAAAATAAACAGCAAGTAATAAGTCATTGACAAAAAACATAAAGTGAGAAATTCACATTAAAATGATGTATAACATAACCACATGTATTTAAGAATGTATTCCAGTGTCAAATGGCAAAGTTTAACAATGCAAAAACCACAATTGTATTTGTACCAACCTAAGTAACCTTTCTGGAGAAGGCAATGGCACCCCACTCCAGTACTCTTGCCTGGAAAATCCCATGGACGGAGGAGCCTGGTAGGCTGCCATCCATGGGGCCGCTACGAGTCAGACACGAGTGAGCGACTTCACTTTCGCTTTTCACTTTAATGCATTGGAGAGGAAATGGCAACTACTCCAGTGTTCTTGCCTGGAGAATCCCAGGGACAGGAGAGCCTGGTGGGCTACCGTCTATGGGGTCGCACAGAGTCGGACATGACCGAAGCAACTTAGCAGCAGCAGTAGCAGCAAGTAACCTTGGTTTAAGAAAGTCATGATTGGGATAAATGATTTTTATCTTTAGGTCACCTATTTATTATATAATGATTTTCTTGTTATATGTGTCCAGGTGAAATGTTGACTGTGAGTGACATGGACAGACCAGTCATAAAGAAAATGAGCAAAAAAAGAAACCAGTGTCAAAGCATTCTTATTAAACCAGTTTTTTTTTTCCATTTATTTTTATTAGTTGGAGGCTAATTACTTTACATCATTACAGTGGTTTTTGTCATACATTGAAATGAATTAGCCATAGATTTACATGTATTCCACATCCCAGTCCCCCCTCCCACCTCCCTCTCCACCCGATCCCTCTGGGTCTTCCCAGTGCACCAGGCCCGAGCACTTGTCTCATGTACCCAACCTGGGCTGGTTATCTGTTTCACCCTAGATAATATACATGTTTCAATGCTGTTCTCAAAGAATGCTTTCCCAAATAAATAATTTTTAAGCTTTATTATGCAAAACAAATGGGCTTCTCTGGTGGCTCAGCTGTTAAGAATCTGCCTGCAATGCAAGAGATGCAGGAGACACAGGATCGATCCCTGAGTCGGGAAGATCTCCTGGAAGATGGCATGGCAACCCACTCTAGTACTCTTGCCTGGAGAATCCCATGGATAGAGGAACCTAGCAGGATACAGTCCATGGGGTCTCAAAGAGTCAGACATGACAAGTAACTGAGCATGTATGCACATGCAAAGCGAGTTTGTTGAGAAACTTTTTGAAACTTCTGTTTCCTAGAATGTGGCTTAAATGATTGCAGACTGTCAAAATGAATGGGTGTAAAAATTAAAAACATAAATGCCAAACTGCTAAAAACATAGTGTTTTGATTGTTTAAAGTAACTGTTCTTTTAGCCTAAAAGTTTTTTCTGAAAGTATAGCAAAAAAAATATCATTTACTAGTGATATTAGTCATTAATTAATCACGAAGTAATATAGCAATTGGACTTTCCAGGTGGAGCTAGTGGCAAAGAATCTGCCTGCCAATGCAGGAGATGAAGAAGAGGTTAGATCCTTGGATCAGGAAGATCTCCTGGAGGAGGGCATGGCAGCTCACTTCAATATTCTTGCCTTAAAAATTCCATGGACAGAGAAGCTTTGCAGGCAGCAGTCCATAGAGTCACAATGAGTTGGACATGACTTAGCAACTAAACAAAAGCAATGTATTAATCCAAAATATATAATGAATTTTCAAATCTAAATGAAAGCAAGAATAATTTTAAAAACTGGGTAAGAAACATGATGATAATTGACTAAGGAATAAAATTGTGACCGTGAAAGTCACTCAGTCATATCCGACTCTTTGTGACCCCACGGACTATACAGTCCATGGAATTCTCCAGGCCAGAATACTGGTCTGGGCAGCCTTTCCCTTCTCCAGGGGATCTTGACAACCCAAGGATTGAACCCTGGTCTCCTGCAATGCAGGCAGATTTACTAGCTGAACCACAAGGGAAGCCCAAGGAATAAAAAGGTAGTGATGTATTGGTCAACAAATATGAGGACAACAAAATTTCAAACTTGATATTACCTGAAGAAATAAAGATTTAAGCAGGGCAATACAATTTTCATTTAGCCTTATTGTATATTGTGGGTTCATTTGTTTTTACAATAATATAGTGAGAGTGTGAATGAAATAACATGTACTACTAGTGGAGAACAAAGCTAGTGGAGGTGATGGAATTCCAGTTGAGCTATTTCAAATCCTAAAAGATGATGCTGTGAAAGTGCTGTACTCAATATGCCAGGAAATTTGGAAAACTCAGCAGTGGCCACAGGACTGGAAATGATCAGTTTTCATTCCAATCCCAAAGAAAGGCAATGCCAAAGAATACTCAAGCTACTGCACAATTGCACTCATCTCACACCCTAGCAAAATAATGCTCAAAAATCTCCAAGTCAGGCTTCAACAGTATGTGAACCATGGACTTTCAGATGTTCAAGCTGGGTTTAGAAAAGGCAGAGGAACTAGAGATCAAATTGCCAGCACCTGCTGGATCATTGAAAAAGCAAGAGAGTTCCAGAAAAACATCTATTTCTGCTTTATTGACTATGCCAAAGCCTTTGACTGTGTGGATCACAATAAACTGTGGAAAATTCTGAAAGAGATGGGAATACCAGACCACCTGACCTGCCTCTTGAGAAATCTGTGTGCAGGTCAGGAAGTGACAGTTAGAACTGGACATGGAACAATAGACTGGTTCCAAATAGGAAAAGGAGTACGTCAAGGCTGTATACTGTCACCCTGCTTATTTAACTTATATGCAGAGGGCATCATGAGAAATGCTGGGCTGGAAGAAGCACACGCTGGAATCAAGATTGCTGGGAGAAATCTCAATAACCTCAGATATGCAGATGACACCACCCTTATGGCAGAGAGTGAAGAAGAACTAAAGAGCCTCTTGATGAAAGTGAAAGAGGAGAGTGAAAAAGTTGGCTTAAAGCTCAACATTCAGAAAACTAAGATCATGGCATCTGGTCACATCAATTCATGGCAAATAGATGGGGAAACAGTGGAAACAGTGGCTGACTTTATTTTTCTGGACTTCAAAATCATTGTAGATGGTGACTGCAGCCATGAAATTAAAGGATGCTTACTCCTTGGAAGGAAAGTTATGACCAACCTAGAGAGCATATTAGAAAACAGAGACATCACTTTGTCAGCAAAGGTCCATCTGGTCAAGGCTATGGTTTTTGCAGTAGTCATGTATGGATGTTGGACTATAAAGAAAGCTGAGTGCCAAAGAATTGATGCTTTTGAACTATGGTGTTGGAGAAGACTCTTGAGAGTCCCTTGGACTGCAAGAAGATCCAGCCAGTCCATCTTAATGGAGATCAGTCCTGGGTGTTCATTGGAAGGACTGATGCTGAAGCTTAAACTCCAATACTTTGGCCACCTGATGTGAAGAGCTGATTCATTTGAAAAGACCCTGCTGCTGGAAAAGATTGAAGGCAGGAGGTGAAGAGGACAACAGAGGCTGAGATGGTTGGATGGTATCACCAACTCAATGGACTTGAGTTTGGGTAAACTCGGAGTTGGTGATGGACAGGGAGGCCTGGCGTGCTGCAGTTCATGGGGTCGCAAAGAGTCAGACATGACTGAGCGACTGAACTGAGCTGAACTAGTGGAGATATAATTTTGTCTTACAAACCATCAAAATATACACAGCCAGAAATTCTTCACATAGAAAAAAGTTGTCTTAAAGGAAGATTTAGAGACAGATATACTTGTATTTGGGCTTCCCTCATAACTCAGTTGGTAAAGAATCTGCCTGCAATGCAGGAGACCTGGGTTCATTTCCTGGGTCAGGAAGATCACCTGGAGAAGAGAATGGCAACTCACTCCAGTATTCTTGCCTGGAGAATCCCATGGGCAGAGGAGCCTGGTGGGCTACAGTCCACGGGGTCACAAGAGTCAGACACTACTTAATGACTAAACCACCACCACCATACAGATATTTACACAGAAATAATACTTTACAGCTTTGTTTATGAAGAAAAATATAGAAACTAAAGTGTGATAGTGGAAGACCAATTAATTTTAAAAATTAGCATATCTACCTAATAAAATATACACTGTGTAACCATTTAAAGGATGCAGAATTATTATAAATTTAGGAAAATGTCCTTGTGATATTTTAAATAAAATGATTATGTATTTGTGTATAACACAAACATATATATGCAAAAATATGTAAATACCCACAAACACACACATATATATATGTATATACATGTATATATGTATATATATATGAGTCGGATAGGACTGAGTGACTGAACTGAACTGAACTGATATATATATATATATATATATATACACTTCGCTAAATACACACACACACGTCTTCCTGTGAATTTCTAATTATTTCCTAAAAATGAACTTCTAGAGTTATAATTTTTACATCATATCATAGGTAAGTTTTAAAAAATATTGGTATTTATTGAAAAATTATCCTGTAGAAAATTTTATCATTTGCCACATCAATTGATAGACATAATTTTAAAAAATATATAATATTGATCCTGGGGTCATCTATGAACAGATTAGAGATAATGTCACTTTTCTTTGTTTTATTCTTTCTGCACTGTAAATCTCTTTTGCCAAGGGCTTGGGAGGCAGAGGAATTCCTTGGCTCAGGAACGCTTTGGCAGACTGGGTATAGACAGAGTATGCCCCACGTGTGGACTCTGATCAGGTCCTAAGCACACTTGTGCAGCTCTTTGGTCACAGATGTAGATACCAGTCCTCTTAGTTTGGCTGCATAGTTAGCAATAACAATGCATAGCTCCCTTTTAGATTTAGATTTAGAAGGCAGAGAACCCCACCCATTGTCATGGTTATCATCCTTTAAATATTTTGGCAATGCTGTAAAAAGGAATCTTAAGAGATCCCCTCCTTGATCCCTAAATATTTATAAATGATCATTTATCAGAATTTACATATAATAAAGAAGGTTGAAAACGGAAGAATTGATGCTTTCGAATTACGGTGCTGGAGAAGAGACTCTTGAGAGTCCCTGGACTGTATGCAAATCAAACCAGTCAATCTTAAAGGAAATCCACCCTGAATATTCACTGGAAGGGCTTTTGCTGAAGCTGAAGCTCCAATATTTTGATCACCTGATGCAAAGAGCTGAGTCTTTGAAAAACACCCTGATGCTGGGAAAGCTTGAAGGCAGGAGGGGAAGGGGCTGCAGAGGTTAGTTAGCATCACTGACTCAACGGACGTGAATTTGAGCAAATTCTGGGAGATAGTGAAGGATAGAGGAGCTTGGCATGCTGCAGTCCATGGGGTCACAGATAGCTGGACACAATTTAGTGTCTGAACAACAACAATATACAGTTCAATCGCTATAAATGCAGTGCTTTGTTTGGCGCTTTTACTGTTTGAAGTAACTACTCTGTTAGCCTGAGAGTTCATTACAAAAATGTAAAATGTAGTATCATTTATTGTTTCAGAAGCACTTTGTTGGCTAAACTAAGCAGAAAGTAGTGTGGAATATACAGGGCAAAGCTCATGGTCCTGGAACTTATATACACACACAGAATCTTGATAAATAGAGATAAAAAATAGTTTAAAAATGATAGATGCTTGCACACTTTCATACCCTTGAAAAATTGGAATGTTGTGACATTATCAGCTGCTGAATATAAACCTGATCCTGAAAGTGTGTTTCTACCTGTTAATGCTTGCTCTTTTTCAAGAAGCTGAATATTTTGCTGTGACACTCACTGTATTAGAATGAATATGACTAGGAATGGGAAAGCTGAGTTTAAGTGAATTTGGAGGAGTTTTAAATAGTAGAGGGCCATGTCAGTCATAATTACTAATGCGGAAAAATAAAATATTTTTATGAAACTTAAAATTTTATATTTTATTATAGTATAGCCAGTTAGCCATGTTGTGATGGTTTCAGGTGGGCAGTAAAAGGGCTCGGCGGTGCAAATACATGTGTTCATTCTCCCCAGTCTTCTCTCCGGGTTGCCACATAACTTTGAGCAGCCTGTGCTGTATGTAGGTCCTTGTTGGTTATCCATTTCAAATATAGCAGAGTTGCATGTTGATCTCACACTCCCGAACTATATCTTCTCCCCATGCCTCCTCGCTTGCAACCATAGGTTCGTTCTCCAAGTCTGTGAGGCTGTTTCTGTTTCATAAATAAGTCATTTGTATCATTTCTTCTTTGACTCCACATATAAGGGATGTCATCCAAAATTTCTCTTTCTGTGTCTGGCTTACTTCACTAAGTGTGACAATCTCTTGGTCCATTCATGTCCAAGAATGTATGGTCCATGCATGTATGCGTGCGTGCTGAGTCACTTCAGCTGTGTCTGACTCTTTGTGGCCTCATGCTGCAGATGGCATTGTTTCATTCTTTTTAAAGCTCGAGTAATATTCCTTTGCATATATGTACCACATCTTATTTGTCCATCCCTTTGTTGATGGAAATTTAGGTTGCTTCCATAATAGTTGTTGTCTAGGTTGTTGTCCTTGTTATTGTGCCTAGTGCTTTTTTGAGAATGGCTTTGTTGAGTGATTTTAGGGTAAAAATGTATCCTACAAATAACCTCAAAGTGTTAATAGCATGGAGAAAATTGAGAAGAACATGAAAGTTTACGAATGAAGAGAAATGGTAACCAAAATAGAGGGAGACAGCACATAAAATTATGTTTAATGACAAGAACTTGTTTGATTTTTATGATGTAATGGATACACAGGAAAGATCAGATTCTCATTTAAATTCTAAATATTCAGCTTGTTCTGGAAAGATACATGTGAGGCCTACAGGGAAACTGTGGGTGTCCAGGGAGTCAGAGCCCAGGGGGAATGAATAAGAAATTGGGCAGATGGATAAACATTCATGGTTGAATTTCCCTCTGCTTGAATTACATTGTCAAGGTCAGAAAGGTGCTCAGGTCTTTAGGAAGCAGCAGCTGTACATTGTGTGCCCAGATCTCAATGACTATATCAAAGAAAAATGCCAGGACTAGTCATAAAACATGAGCATTTGATTATTGTCATCTGAGGAGAAGGCGTGCATACTAGAAAGCTGGGAGATAGAAAAAATCTAGCACAAGTGTGAATGTTTCTATGTTAAAATCCCTATGATCTTGGACAAACTCTCAACATCTCTGAAATCCAGCATCCTAATTTCTTCTCAGGCAATTTATGAGAACAAGGAATAAATTAATTGAAGGAAATCATTTCTCAAAACTATAAATTATTGTACAATCCTTGAAAGCATTTAAACATAGCGGTGTTAGGCTTGACTCTATTGAGAGGATTACAGGTGGAGGTCAAGCTCAACGCTGTCATGTGTCACGTGACCATTTTCTCTCATCCTCTCTTGGTTTTGGTTTATTGGTGTTATTTATTTGCTAAGTTGTGTCTGGCTCTCTGTGACCCTATGGGCTGTTGCCCGCCAGTTGCCTCTGTCTATGGGATTTCCCAGGCAAAAGTACTGGAGTGGGTTACCATTTCCTGCTCCAGGGGATCTTCTTGACTCAGGGATCAGACCACATCTCCTACATTGGAGGCAGGTTTTTTGCCACTGAGCCACAGGGAAGCTCTGGTGTTGGTTTGCATGAGTGCTCTGTCGCTTTAGTTGTGTCCAACTCCTTGTGATCCCGGGGACCATAGCCCTACAGGCTCCTCTGTACATGGAGTTTTCCAGGCAACAATACTGGAGTTGGTTGCCATTTCCTCCTCCGGAGGATCTTCTCAACCCAGGAAGTGAACATGCATCTCCTGTGTCTCCTGCATTGCAGGCAGATTCTTTACTACTGAGCCACTGGGGAAGCCTCTCATTCATTATTAGTTATCATCATAAATATTACATTAGCATCCACAAAACTGACCATTCAAGAAGGTATTAGAGCATGCACTGTCAATGGAGATGGCCCATCTGAAATTAAGCTATTAAAAATTCATTCATATTTGAATCACCATATGAAATCTCGAGGAACTATGAAAAGTTGTGATGATTCCAAAGGGATTTGACATTAGATTCTCACAATGAGAATTTATTACTTATTTTTACACAATAGTCAGCTTTTAGGTCCTCAGCATTACCTTGAAAAAATTCTATCAGTGAAAAAAAATCCTAATATATATCTGTACTCAATATTGTTCTTTCAAATTATCAATTGTATGAAGAAAGGAAAAAAAGTAATGCCTAAAAAGTGAAAAGTAACAAAGGAAGCCATGTTACCAATGATCACCCTCTTCCTGACTCTTAGATTTCCATTTTCCTTATATCTTAAACATAAAAATATAATTATTTTATTACCATATTAATGCATAGTCTATACACCAAAACAACAGGAGTTAGTCTCTTCCTAGCATCCCAGCAACCACAGGCAATATGGAACAACAGAGTGGACACTTGGGACCCATTGTTCTCAAGAACTTCTGGAGTCCAATATTTCCAAATAGAATGATGCATAATATTTTCCCAATAAAATATAGCAGAAAATAATTATCTATATATAACCTTGAGGGCTCATCATTACTTTTACTTATAAAATTATATTACATATGATATATGTATATAGATCTGTACATATATACCATATATACTATATACTATATATATGTTTAGTGTATAGATCATACATGTATAGCCTATATGCTATATATATGTATAGTGTATAGATCACTGTAACACACCATGCATCATGTCAAGCCTTTCCAAATCCTCGCAGCAACCCGGTGAAGTGGATGATATTATTATTTTTCTTATTTTGAAGTTGAGAAAACTGAAGTACAGAGAGGCTGAGTAATTCACCCTTGATGGTTCCTTAGTGGTGGTGGTAAGATGTTCACCCAGGCAGCTGAGTTCCAGATTGCACCAAGGTGCTCACCAGAATGTTCCCCTGTGATGTAAACACTATGAAAGTCTTTTACAAGCTATTGTCACACATGCGCTCCCGCTGCCTGCTGATATGCAGTCTTGTACAAAGCCTTATTGTATTAGAGATACTATGCTGTCAGCCACTCACTGAAGGAGTGTTTCTCCCCATGAATCTGACTAATGCCTCAGCCAAGTTGCATGTTATTTATTATGGGTCAGTGAACCATCAGGTGCTTGTGAGATGCTCACATCTGAGGGGGAGGGGTTCTTTGTGGTTCTTAAGCATCTCCTGTGTAAAAAATCATTAATTTACCACTAATTAGAATAACTATATTTTCGTGAAAGCAAGCTATTTTACCTAAATAATTTTTTTAGGTTGAAAATATCAAATAGTGAAATTTCTCAGCATTTTATAGGTTTTTTCCCCTTTTTTTGATGAGCTGTAAATGAAGATAAATAATTTTATGGCTATCCATTTTGTTTTTCTAACCATACTTATGGACTGTGACAAGCCCCTACAACTGTGTGGACAGTGAAACTCTTGGTGTGGACAGAAAACCACATTGCCTTTTCTCTTTCTGTTTATTTTTCTCTCAGGTCCCTTGAGACCTAAGTGAAGTGAAAGTCGGTCAGTCGTGTCCGACTCTTTGAGACCCCATGGACTGTATAGTCCATGGAATTCTCCAGGCCAGAATACTGGAGTGGGTAGCCTTTCCCTTCTCCAGGGGGTCTTCCCAACCCAGGGATCGAACCCAGGTCTCCGGCATTGCAGGCAGATTCTTTACCAGCTGAGCCACAAGGGAAGCCCTGAAGGGTGGAATTTAAGGATTTTTCTCTTTGGAATGTGAGGTTCACTATTATAGGCTTCCTTGACAGTTCAGTGGTAAAGAACTCACCTGGAAATGCAGAAGATGTGGGTTTGATCCCTGGGTCGGGAAGGTCCCAACCAGAGATCAAGGAAGGAAGGAAATGGCAACCCGCTCTTGGCTGGGAAATCCCATGGCTAGAGGTGCCTGGTTGGCTGTAGTCATGGGGTCTCAAAAGAGTTGGACACGATTTAGTGACTAAATAACAACATTCACTATTATACCTTGATTGGGGTTGGGGTGGGGCTTGTGGGAAAAGAAAATACTGTACAGGTTACTTAGGGCTTTCTCTCTTGTGAGTATCAGAGGAGAAGGATGAGTGGGAGGGATCCAAGGTAACCATTAAACCCCCTCCCCACAGTCAGAGAGAGAAAAGGAGAGTGTATTGTGATTTAAGGCAAAACTCTTTCCAGGAATAAGTAAGTTGTGGCCAGAATCTTCTCTGTAGCCTTAATTCAGTGCACTGCAATAAGTATTCATTGAACTCTCACTGACTATTTGTTAATGCAATGATTTTTCAATATTCTTCTTGATGGTGCAATGACTTAACCTTAAATCAGGGTTGATAATTTAGAAATGTTTATTTCCAGCAAAGGAACACAATTTAAAGTTATCTAGTGTGGAAAATCTTTGAGGACAAATATTGTTTGTTCTTGTTCTCTTAGAATTTTCAGGTCTTTCTTTTTTTTTCTCCTTCATCGAAACTGTCTTCTTATTTTCTCTTCTTTATATTGTATTATTTCTGCTTCTTACATTCTTTCTCAACATTTAGAATAAGGTAATAAAGTTAAATATATTATTCACTAGAATTATTCTTTGTTTAGAAAATACATTGTTAAATGTGTTTGGAGTAGGGAATAAGAGTGAACAATCACGCTCAAGAGTGAAAATGTACTGTACAATAATCTCAGAGAGACTAGGAGTGGAATTTGTTCTGAAGAGGTGTAGCTGGGGGAGCAGAGAGAAGATGGATGGGAGAAAGCCAGTCACAGGGCAGGTGCCTCTTCAGTCTTGTATGTGTGTGTGTATGCATGTGTGTGTATTAATGTGTGGGTGTATGAAACAATGAAGGGACTGAATTCTTATTAGAGTAGATAGAGGGTGAATCAAAGAGAGCATTTATGGATACAGAACCTCAGACAGATTATGACATTTCATTGGTATGGAGTAGAAGCTGGGCAAAGAAATCAAATCATATTTGCCCTCATTTGCAAGGTCCTTGACTGCACGTGAACATCTGTCTTGTTTAAAATTTGTTATGTGGTAGCCCGCAGGCCTTTTCAATATTACTGTTGTTCTTTCAGCACCAACATCATTAAACAATTTAAAGAAGGCAAGTGAACTGGAGGGATGTGTGATTTTGAGAGCTTGCACGGGTGGTGACCTGGAGTGGGAACTAGACCTAGAGCCACTGTTATCAGTAGGCAGACAAGTGCGGGAGAGAGAGAGGGACTCTACCGGAGTTGATTATAAGGTCATCAGTATTCAGCTGATGGTGGAAACCGCTGACATGGGTCAGTTTGTGCGCATAGTAAGTGTGTATAAGCAAAGTGTGGTTTACACCAGAGCTGTGAAGAGGCAACACAAAAGAGGAATAAGAGCTCTGGGTGGCAGGAGCAAAGTCACTAACATGTTTTGTATGGAAGAGATTCTTTGATTAAAAAATGAAATTATGTTAACTTCTGAAGACAGTTAATTTGCTCATTTCTCCCAGAGAATTGGAAGACCAGCTTCCTTCAAAGTGCCAGTAATACCTTCTTATAAACACATACAGTTTCTGAAGTTAACAGTGAATTATTTTCAGTTAGATTTGCATTGAAAAAGGTCTGTAGTTCTCAGTAAGAGTTGGAAAAACAATCCTTTCTTAACTATGTTAGAGTTAAAGGTCTCTAGAATAGTTAAAAAGTATTCTCATCAATAAAAAGGACAAACATTGTCACTCATATTTATGGAAAATTAAATATTTTTCACAAAACCCTATAAAATATAAATTTGTTACAATATAAATTATTTGAATTTTTTCCCTTGAGTTTTACATTCAACAGAATTTTAATTGCAAGAAATTAACTTTGAACAGGGTTAGGAAATACGTGAGAGTAGATAAAGTTTGTCTGATTTTGACCAAGTTTCTTAGCAGTTTTCATAATCAAACATTATGTACCATGTACAAATAACGTCATAAAGAGTTTCAATATATATTAAAATATAGTGCAGTCCATTACACAGTGTGAGGTGGCCTTTTCTGCCTCTGAGTTTTGCTGTATTAACTTTTAATAACCATTCTAGTAGAAATAGCATGAACAAAAATAAGCAAATGAGTAAATCAAATACATGTAAATTACATTAACTTTAACAGAAAAGAGTGACTATTCTAAGAGTTGGTGACTTAGTTATTCTATTTTATATCCACTCCAGTCTGTGTTTTCAACCACTCCTTTTTTCCCTCTCCTCTATCTCCAGGGGCGTAATGTGACTAGAAATCATTTGTAAGGACTTCTCAGCCCTCTTTGCCAAAGGATGCTGGTAGTTCTAACGACCCATCTTCTATGTAACTGACATGGTGTTCTGATCATTGGGCTTCACAAATTACTCTCAGTTGCTTTGGTCAGAAAAGGGAAAGTTCTTGACAGTGTTGATTACTGAAGAGTTACGACATGGAAAAGATATAAACACTGCTCTTGCTTAGTATAACATTTGCTTTCAAATATAAGCCATAAACCAAATATGGTTCCTGGCTGCATTCAGAATGGAACGTGTTTTGAAAACACCTATTTGGCAAGTTTCAACAAAATATGTGCCAGAAAGTCTAGCCTTGTAAACAGCTATGGTTTCAGAGACATTTTGTACTTCTGTGCAGCATAATCACTCAAAAATCACTAAGCTTTTGTTTTGAATAAAGCTTCCCTTTCTTGAAGTAAAGAACATTATGCCAGCTTGTATTTGACAATGTACACGCTAAGTTGCTTCAGTCGTATCTGACTCTATGCGACCCCATGGATTGTATGTAGCCTGCCAGGCTTCTCTGTCCACGGGGATTCTCCAGGCAAGAATACTGGAGTGGGTTGCCATTTCCTTCTCCGGGGGTCTTCCTGACTCAGGAATCGAACCCGTGTCTCTTTAGTCTCCTACACTGGCAGGCCATTCTTTACCACTAGTACCACCTGGGAAGGCCCAACTTGAGAATGTAATTTTTTCAAAATCATTATTAAAGCAATTAAACATGAACATTTTGGTTTTTATAATTTTCTTTCAGAGACATTCTTGTTTGTCTCAAGAACTCTTCTTGAGATGCACATGATAGACACCATTTTGCGAGTTATGAGTTGTTCTACACCAAACTGTAATTGCTTATAGATTCCTTCTCATGCTTTATGACTGATATTTTGCTTTAAATATGTTTATCCATTGACAGATAACTCATGAAAAATAATAAGGCACATGCGTGAATAATATGAATTTTCTAATTGGTCTTCATATGGCTCCATGATTTGATCAACTCAGATAATAAACATTACAAGATAAAATTAATGTTTATAAGACTATATACTTTCAGTGAGGTTTGGAACCATGTACCTACTGTTTTATGAGCACAATTCTAATTTTTTTGAGAGAGAGGTGATATGAGACTATTAAGAATAAAATGTCTTCATTGCGGGCCTAAACAAGTGATGAGGACTTCATTGGAGTATCCTCAGTCTTGGTATCTCCAGAGGTTTTTTTGTTTGTTTTATAAATTTTTAATATTTATTTATTTTTAGTTGAAGGATAATTGCTCTACAGTATTGTGTTGGTTTCTGCCAAACATCAACATGAATCAACCATAGGTATACATATGGCCCCTCCCTCTTGAACCTTCCTCCCAGAGGTAATTGATGCATTGTACTTATGCATTCATGTTATCAGATAGGCAATGAATTGTTGAAACACTTGAAAGTGATGAAGCCATGAGTCTGGATGTTCTTGCTTCATGTAGGCCTAGTTGGGAACTCCTAAAGGATTTGAAAGACAGTGTTACACTATTGTTCCAGCATTTACTAATGTAGCCAAGGAAGTTTTAAAAAGGTATCAAAATTATGTCCACTGAGTAATGTGACATTATGCTATAATCAAGAATAATATTGTACTAAATACTGTTTAAATGGCACTAGTGGTAAAGAACACGTTTGCCAGTTCAGGAGATGTGAGAGATGTGTGTTCAATCCCTGGGTCAGGAAGATCCCCTGGAGAAAGACATGGTAACCCACTCCAGTATTCTTGCCTGGAGAATCCCATGGACAGAGGAGCCTGGTGGGCTACAGTCCACGGGGTCGCAGAGTCGGACACAACTGAAGTGACTTAACACACAGTGAGTACATATTACAGGTTAGGCATTTTACCAAGTGACTCACACAACTGAATCTGTACAAATTATAAATACCATGGGTTTAAAATCCCAGAAAGCTTAATAACTTATCTAAGGGTTACAACTAGCAAAGATCTGAATCAAGTATTTGAACCAAGTTTTATTTGATTTCACAGTTTCTAGCACTTCTATGCCTGCAACTACTCTTCCCAGGAAGTCATGTAGAATATCATGTCTTACTATAAGTGCCACATAAAACCCCAAAGCCCAACTTAATAAAGCCAGGCTGCGTACCAAAGTTCAGTAAGGAAATGAGACATTGCTTGCTTGCTTGCTAAGTCACTTCAGTCCTATGTGACTCTTTGCAACCCCATGGCCTGCAGCCCACCAGGCTCCCTTGTCCATGGGATTCTCCAGGCACAAATACTGGAGTGGGTTGCCACGCTCTTCTCCAAAGAACTGTGACATAGAGCTAATCAATTACATCTCCATATACATCGGGAGGTGGCGCTAGTGGTAAAGAACCCACCTGCCAATGAAGGGGATGTAAGAGATGCAGGTTCAATCCCTGGGTCAGGAAGATCCTCTGGAGAAGGGAATGTCAACCCACTCCAGTATTCTTGCCTGGAGAATCCAATGAAGAGAGGAGCCTGACAGACTTCAGTCTGTGGGGGTGGCACAGAGTCAGACACGACTGAAGCAACTTAACACGCATATATCCGGAAACTGCCCTCAGGCTCATATACCTGGATAATGTATTGTTCCCAAGTCAGAAGAATCAAAATAGTACTTATAGAAGATTATGTGCCCTTTGAGAAGGTAATGGAATCTTTGGCACCAATATGACATTAGTACCCAGAGGAGTGAAAACAGATAATGACATTTAGAATGGTGATCGGAGAAGGCAATGGCACCCCACTCCAGTACTCTTGCCTGGAGAATCCCATGGACGGAGGAGCCTGGTAGGCTACAGTCCATGGGCTTGCTAAGAGTTGGACATGACTGAGCAACTTCACTTTCACTTTTCACTTTCATGCACTGGAGAAGGAAATGGCAACCCACTCCAGTATTCTTGCCTGGAGAATCCCAGGGACGGGGGAGCCTGGTGGGCTGCCGTCTATGCGGTCGCACAGAGTCGGACACGACTGACGTGACTTAGCAGCAGCAGCAGCAGCAGAATAGTGATACTCCTCTAAATACATCAATTCCTATGAATCGTGAACTGTAAATTAAGGCAGTTACAGCAGGAATAACTACGAGTTATCCCATGCTTTTCGCATCGTTAACCCTCACTGACAACCTGCTCAAAATTCACAGTGATTGATGCTGGATAATTTAAATAGCAGATTAAATAGTCAGGGGAGCCTTTCCTATATCAAGGAACCACAACTATTTTTGAATTTTAAAATATTGTGTAATTGATTTTATTTTAGACAAATTATTTGAAAGTGCCTTAAAAGTATGTATGTATTTTTATCACCCATTCATAACTAATTCATAACTAATAACTAATTAAAAATGTAAGTTGTTTTTATAAAAATTTTCCATTCAGCTTTATAGTTAGAAATTGATTATTGCTGGTCTTTGAGATAAACCTCCATTGCCTTAAGAATTCAAGATTAAGATAACCTTCTAGTATATAAGATAGCTGTAACATAATGTAAACACAGACATTCAACATATATAGCTAAGGTAAGTTACTACTGATAGCATTTTATAACCTTAATTACTGAGAAAGTCACATAATTTTTGCTTAATTGATTTTATTATTATTTAAATTCAGTCTTTTGACTTCATAAAATTTTATCATTTCTGCTATAAAATTCTATACATGTATACATAGTATACAATACAGCATACTAACATATATATATGGAATTTAGAAAGATGATAACGATAACCCTATATGCAAAACAGAAAAAGAGACACAGATGTACAGAACAGACTTTTGGACTCTGTAGGAGAAGGCGAGGGTGGGATGTTTCAAGAGAACAGCATCGAAACATGTATATTATCTAGGGTGAAACAGATCACCAGCCCAGGCTGGATGCATGAGACAAGTGCTCGGGCCTGGTGCACTGGGAAGACCCAGAGGGATGGGGTGGAGAGGGAGGTGGGAGAGGGGACCGGGATGGGGAATACATGTAAATCCATGGCTGATTCATGTCAATGTATGACAAAAACCACTGCAATGTTGTAAAGTAATTAGCCTCCAACTAATAAAATTAAATGAAAAAAAATTCTATATTAATAAATATTATAATTTTAAATAATTATTGGCAAGCTTTGAGTATTTCACATTTAACTAAAAGACTAGTAATTATAAGTCCTTCAGTAGAGTAACCTTAGAATCAATAGAAGTAAAACATTTATAATTTTATTTTATTCCAAACCCTATTTTCTTCTAGAAATACAGTGCTTCCTCTGCTGTCTTGATTAATATTCAAACTACTTAAAAGACCAGTCTTAGGCCATCATGTACACTTATACTTAACAATGTAATCTAATTTTATGAATCCTCTTAAATGCCAGAAAGTGTAATCACATATGGATTAGTTTGTTTATTTTAGATCCCATTGTTATCAATGTAAATGTCTCACATACTTACATGATCATATATTGATCATATATGATAAATCATGGATCTTTCTGAGTCTCTAAAAATTGATTTAACTGACTTGGTTTTACTTTTTGAAGTTATTATTGAAACTTCTGTTCCTATGATAAATTCTTACAAAGCTCAGGATTCGGTGACCAAGGATGGGGAAAATGTGGACACACCCGTGAGCATCTAAGGTAAAATCAAGTATAAGCCTTTCTAGGGCTTCCCTGGAGGCTCAGACAGTAAAGAATCTGCATGCAATGTGGGAGATCTGGGTTTGATCCCTGGGTTAGGAAGATCCCTTGGAGAAGGAAACGGCTACCCACCCCAGTATTCTTGCCTGGAGAATTCCACGGACAGAGGAGCCTGGTGGGCTGCAGTCTATGGGGCCGCAAAGAACCAGACATGACTGAGTGATTAACACTTCTACTTTTATCACTTTTATAAGATCTTCTAGGGTAACATCTCATATGAAGAGAAATGCCCATTTCTCTCTCCAGTGAGCTCCCCCAGTACTTTTTATATAGATAACACAAACCACATAAGTAATGCCCTCTCCCCCTCCCCCTCCTCCTCCTTTTTTTTTTAAGATTTAGGATTCCAGTGTAGCAGCAGCTTTTATTGCAGACACTTTAATTGAATGCCTCAGAGTAAAATGAAATGAACAAAGGCAGTATTAAATTATGGATTTAATCATTTGGCCAAGAAATTTTCCCAGTTTCTTTTCTAATTATATTATTTCAAGCTGATTGATATAAAAATTAAGGCACTACCTTTAAGACTAGGTATACTATATGATCCAAGAAACTGAATAGAATGTGTATGGAGTTAACTTTGGCCAGGTCCCTTCTCCTAAGCTTCAGAAAGGAGTCCCACTGGGGCTGGCATAGTTTAATAACAGCTCACAATAAATCCCCATTCCCAAGTGGGCAAGGGCCAGAGTGCTGCCTTCTTGGAAAGGCTATAATCCAAAGGAAACCAACCCTGAATGTTCATTGGAAAGACAGATGCTGAAGTTAAAGCTCCAGTTCTTTGGCTACCTGATGCAAAGAGCTGACTCATTGGAGAAGACCCTGATGGGAAAGATTGAGGGCAGGAGGAGAAGGGGTCAACAGAGGATGAGATGATTGGATGGCATCACCGACTCAGTGGCCATGAATTTGAGCAAACTCAGGAAGATAGTGAAGGACAGGGAAACCTGGCGTGCTACAGTTAAGGGAGTCACAAAAAGTTGGATGACTTAGTAACTGAATAACAACAACCGTTGCAAGTTTTATGCTTTTAATCACACAGTAAGAGAGGATTTATCAAACAAGATCTTAGATGGCTAGCTTTTACTTTATAGATTTGATATGAATACTAAGAAGTGACTCTGGAGATACTTGATAACTTTTAGATCAGTATTTTTCACACTTCATCAAGAATGAGTCATCTTGAGGGTCAGGATAAAGCTCACACTGCTGGCTGTCCCTCAAGATGTTCTGATTCCTTAAGACTGAGGGGAAACCCCAGAATTTGTCTTTCTAACAAGAACCCAGATGGGCAACAGACTACATTTTCAGTAGCAACTTTTGAGTGATAGTTAATTTGCATTTTGTCATGTATAAATTAAAGATATCATAAAAGGAAGTAAAATGTCCGAGATAAGCACTGACTATCAACTTTGTATAGATATCATCAAACCTATATATTCACTCTGTTTCTTCCTCGCATGCACTTTGGAAATGTTAAGGATTTTTCAATAAGTTAATGAAACCCTTAACTTGTGTTTGAAATAAGATTTTTCCTCAATATTTTAAGTTTTCTTCTCTTTAACAGCCATGCCCCATCCAGAAATACTATTCTAAAATATCCTATTCTAAAACAACATCAACAACAAAATGCATTTTTATGTGGGATCCCGGACCAGTCTGAGTAAATGTTCCTTTGAACTACTAAGCAAATTCTCTTTGTATGATAACAAGTATTCCACAAAAATGAAGTTTATATAAATCCATCCACATATTTAAACTTTTCCCCTGGTAACAGCTGATACTTTGGGACACAGATACTGAAAAATGTACAGTATAATGATATTTAGAGTAGAAAGAAGCCAAAAGACAATCAAAAGTATATTGATATAGAAACTGTTACTTTAAAATGTTTCAGTATGAGCAATGGGTCAGTTGAGATTTCACTTCTGTGGGTTGTCTCATCAGCAAATCCACTTCTTACTCTGTTAGTAGTATTTCAGAATGGCTACCCTCCTGAAATACATAATGGAAGCACTTTTGCTCTCTGTGCTTTTGACAACATTTGAAGCTTTTGCTAACGGGCGCAGTGAATTAATACATTGAGTATACTGAATTATTAGCATGATGGCTCTCACTGGTGAAATTAAAGACATTAATATATGATGGACTAAAATATGAAACTCTAGCAAGGTCAGTAGTTGGCATTTTTAGGATGGCATCCCTTAGGGATCTTGAAATAAGAACTTGGTTTCTGGAGGGTTTCTTACTGACTAACAGATCCCAAGGGTCTTAGAATCCTGTCTCGGGAAGATTGTTGGATTGTGTTGGACTAACTGTCAAGACTTTTGGACTATCTTGGTCTGTCTCAAGATAGTAGAATTCATGGAGTTTACAGATCAGACTATATAAACTGTTTTAGGGCTTGCCTGATAAATTCTTTGTATACAAATATTGTGAGTCTTGCTTTCATTATATCCTGGGAACAAAATTGTACGTGGTTATTTAATCCCACCCCACAATCTATTTGGCAACTATTACTATGGACAGAAGCAGTGGCTTAGACAGTAAAGAATCTGCCTGGAATGCAGGAGACCTGGATTCGATCCCAGGGTCAAGAAGATCCCCTGGAGAAGGAAATGGCAACCCACTCCAGTATTCTTGCCTGGAGAATTCCATGGACAAAGGAGCCTGGTGGGCTACAGTCCATGAGATCCCAAAGAGTGGAACAGGACTAAGTGAGTAACATTTTCAATTTCACTTTCACTTTCATTATGAACAGAAAGAACATTAGCATTGTGCTTGACCAAACTAGTTCAGATCAAATTGTAATATTCAGAGCAATTGTTCAGTTTGCAACAGGTATAAATATCCACTAGTGATTTCTTCTTGAGAAAAGCCCAGTGGTCTGGTAGTGTATTCATTTTAAGAGTTGGAGGTTAGCTTTTATTTTTCTGACCTCTGTGGAATTTGTCTGCGTCAAGCTGAGTATGACAACCGGATCTGACTTTCCCAGACTTGTTTTTCCTGGTTGTCGTTGTGCTTCAAATATTCTCTAAGTTGGCAAAGATTAGAATATACAGGTTCATCAACTGTATTTCATAGAATCAATAAAAAACTGTCAGGAACCATTCTGATGCTTCAGACAAAGGGGAATAAATACAAGGTATTTGTTATAAAGGTATTGAAGGAACCAACAGGAAGATCCTGTGCTATCTTAAAATTAACAAGTTGATAGTGCCTTTGGTCTGGAGGCTACCAGCCTGTTGTTCTGAACCACTGGTACCTGAGTAACCAGACCCTAGAGAAGCCTGACCCAATGCTCCTCCCCTCCTCCTATCTTTCTATCTCCCGCCATTGACTCCTACTGGGAGAAAGCAAGAGAAAGACAACTAGGAAAGGAGTCAGAGAAATGTAATTTTCAGGATTAAAAAAATTACAGAAGAGCAGACGGGAGGCTAAGAAATATCATCCATCCATCACTCTTATTGATTAAAATTAGACCTGGAGTAGCATTTCCAATCAGCATCATTCTCTGCCTTCTCATAACTGTCTTCATCTGAACTCATGTATGCTAGTTATTATCTATTCCACTCATAATGTATTACCTTTGTGAACAGTGACATTTAGTGTAAGTAACATATTTAAATTTATGAGTTAATTCACATGAACTTCTGCTAAAAATATAAAATATTGTGTTTAAGAAAAACAACAGCTTTTCCTTTAGTGCTTACCATATTAATATTGGTAATATTGTATTAGTAATACTGGTATATGCGAGTAACTGCTATGAAAGAATGTGCCTGTGAATGCCTCACTGTAATGATGACAGTATGGGCAGCACTATTGTAGAAGTCAGGTGGTGGTCAGCGGGTGTACTCTAAAGGACACAATTTTGAAATTTAAATACCAATTTCTCAAGATCTAATTTGTAAAAAAAAAAAGTTATCTGAACTTAAATATGCTAAAAAATAAATATGAAAGTATTTTTAGACTGTCAAAGTAACATGACATCTATAGATGTTAAATAAATATATTTTTATTTATTTAGTTTTTTTCATTAAATGTTACTAGTAGCATAACACCACTTTAATCACAAATGATTCCTGCCACATACAGAATACCCACTACAGGACAAGCAGTATAGAAGACTCTTTACACACAGTGTGTTATTAAGTCAACATGTGTACTGTGTATTACAAATTGAGTGTTACCCTCTTTAATACCTAAGTTTAAAAACTTCTCTACTCACACAAGTATTGAAATTAATATTCAGAACCTCATTCATCTAACTTCAAGTCTGTCTTCTTGCCACTGTACCATGTCAGATGAGAGGTCAATTGCTGATTCTTAACCAATTAATTCACAATAATCTTTATCTTTGTATTAATCTTCTTCCTCTTATCATCATTTAGTCACTCAGTCATTTCAGACTCTCATGACCCCATGGACTGTACCCTGCCAGGCTGTTCTGTCCATGGGATTCTCTAGGCAAGAATACTGAATGGGTTGCCATTTCCTACTTCCGGGGGTCTTCCTCCTGCGCTGTATTTTAACCAGTACTATCTTAGGCTTCTTCACATCTCTTTTTAGCACTTACCTCAATGTCCTTTAGTATGTAAGATACATGGCACGTGAATAAATGATTTCCTCAGTTCCTCAGAGAAACAGCTTTCTAAAGCAACTTCTTTGCTCATATCATTTTAATTTTATAATTAACAAGAGTTAATATTTTGGAGTTTCTGATGGACAGGTAGGCCTGGCATGCTGCGATTCATGGGGTCGCAAAGAGTTGGACACGACTGAGCGACTGAACTGAACTGACTGAATATTTTGGAAGCTGAGGTAAAGTTTTACTGTCCAAAGTTTCAAAAGCTGAGAAAAGATATAAACATGGTTTCTCTCAAGCTCTACACAGCAGAAATTGCATTTCTTTGCTCCTCTTTTGCGGTTTTTTCTTCCTCATGGTATGGGGACTCTTGGCTGCTGTCAGTAGTTGCTAGGGTTATGTGTAAATACACTGGAGTCAAGGGGACTGTGTTCTATCCCACCTACACAGAGGCAGTCACAGATATTAGTGATGACTTAGAGGTGAGCTACTGTAGCCACCATGTCTTTGTTTTATATTTTGGTGTTTTATTGAGTTTTGTTTTTTAGTTTAATTTTTTCATCAAATGCCTTTGGCAAATTTTTAAAACAAAATTTCTTCTAAAATGTGTGAAAAGAAATCAACAGAGATTCAAAATCACTGGACTTAATAGCTAACATCTTATAGTTAGGGTTGTGTGCTCAGTCAGGAAGTTGGGTCTGACTCTTGGTGACCCCATAGACTGTTGCTCTCCAGGCCCCTCTGTCCATGGGGTGTTCAAGGCAAGGATATTGGAGTGGGTAGCCATTTTCTCTTACAGGAGATTTCCTGACCTAGGAATCAAACTTGCGTCTCCTGCACTGGCAGTTCAGTTTAGTCTCTCAGTCATGTCTGACTATTTGCAGCCCCATGGACTGCAGCAAGCCAGGATCCTCTGTTTATCACCAACTCCTGGAGCTTGCTCAAGCTCATGTCCATCAAGTTGGTGATAGCATCCAACCACCTCATCCTCTGTTGTCCCCTTCTCCTCCTGCCTTCAATCCTTCCCAGCATCAGGGTCTTTTCCAGTGAGTCACTTCTTCACATCAGGTGGCCAAAGTATTGAAGTTTCAGCTTCAGCATTGGTCCTTCCAATGAATATTCAGGACTGATTTCCCTTAGGATTGACTAGTTTGATCTCCTTGCAGTCCAAGGGGCTCTCAAGAGTTTTCTCCAACACCATATTTCAAAAGCATCAATTCTTTGATGCTCAGCTTTCTTTATAGTCCAACTTTCACATCCACACATGACTCCTGGAAAAACCATAGCTTTGACTAGATGGACCTTTGTTGGCAAAGTAATGTCTCTACTTTCTAATATGCTGTTTAGGTTGGTCATAACTTTTCTTCCAAGGAGTAAGCATCTTTTAATTTCATGGCTGCAGTCAGCATCTGCAGTGATTTTGGAGCCCCCCAAAATAAAGTCTGTCACTGTTTCCATTGTTTCCCCATCTATTTGCCATGAAGTGAAGGGACTAGATGCCTTGATCTTAGTTTTCTGAACGTTGAGTTTTAAGCCAACATTTTCACTCTCTTCTTTTATTTTCATCAAGAAGCTCTTTAGTTCTTCTTCACTTTTTGCCATAAGGGTGGTGTCATCTGAGGTTATTGATATTTCTCCTGGCAATCTTTATTATAGCTTGTGCTTCATCCAGCCTGGCATTTTGCATGATGTACTCTGTGTATAAGTTAAATAAGCAGGGTGACAATATACAGCCTTGACATATTCCTTTTCTGATTTGGAACCAGTCTGTTGTTCCATGTCCAGTTCTAACTTTTGCTTCTTGACCTGCATACAGATTTCTCAGGAGGCCGATAAGGTTGTCTGGTATTCCTCCCTCTTTAAGATTTTTCCACAGTTTGTTGTGATCCATACAGTCAAAGGCTTTGGCATAGTCAGTAAAGCAGGAGTAGATGTTTTTGTGTAACTCTCTTGCTTTTTCAATGATCCCACGGATGTGGGCAATTTGTTCTCTGGTTCCTCTGCCTCTTCTAAATCCAGCTTGAACATCTGGAAGTTCATGGTTCATGTACTGTTGAAGCCTGGTTTGGAGAATTTTGAGCATTACTTTGCTGGAATGCACTGGCAGGTGGATTCTTAACCACTGAGCCACCAGGAAAGCTCACAGTTTGGGTTAGGTAGTTAGAATTTCACATTCTTTCAAGCCCACAGAGTGTTTATGAAGGAGGCCTCAATGTGCTAATATTCTTAAATGAAATGAGAACAGTGGTTTTGCAGCTATGGACAACTTTAGCAGCTCTCTTCTGGGAATAAAACTTTAACAATAAAGTGAAAAGCAGGTACTTAATTCAGCACAGTTGTATGGTCACCATATTTGATGTTAATGTTTACCATCTCCCAAATCATGAATTTCATGTGACAATTCCTGTTTATACCATTCTATTATTAGACAGTCATCTTTTTTATCTGGAAGACTTTAAGTGTAAAACTGCTAATACTTTCCTGTATGAATTTCAAGCTATCTAAACAGAGACATGTACTTGGAAATACGCTCCCCCCACATGTACATAAGAGATCTTTGCTATATTTATACTTGATATTGGTTATTACAAATTATAAATGAGAGTCTAAATAAACCATGTTGGTTCATCTGCGTATCTCTCATCAGAGCTCAAATCAAACATTTTCTTTTTCCATTACATAACTATTAATACTGTCACCAAAACAGGCATTACACGTCTGGCTTAATGGTGAAAAGAAGGATGAAATTGTGGAGAAGGGGGAAGTGAAGGGTGAGGAGGAGGAGCAGGAAAATATGAGGAGAAGGATGAGGGAGAAGAGAGAATGGAGAGGGGAGAAGGGGGAGGAAGAAGAAGGAAAATAATGGAGAAAAACTGGAGCAGGAGAAAAGTGAGGAAGAGCCTAAGAATCATTAAAGTGTTTCACATGTTCATCGAAGACAGAAATGACATATTTAGAGAATTGGCTTTGTTGGTTTTGTTCAAAGACTGATTGAAATCTCTCCTTTTCTTTCTGATAAAAGTATTTCTAAATGTTAAAATGATAAGCTGAAAAAAAAAGACTAAATGGATAGGTCATAAGACTAGAAGTACATTACATCTTTTAGAGTGGGCACAGTGATTTAAGAAATTAGCCTACAGCTAGCTAATGGCTCCCCTGGTGACCCAGATGTTAAAGAATCCACCTGCAATGTGGGAGACCTGGGTTCAGTCCCTGAGTTGAGAAGATCCCCTGGAGAAGGGAATGGCTACCCACTCCAGTATTCTGGCCTGGAGAATTCCATGGACAGAGGAGCCTGGCGGTCTGTAGAGTCACAAACAGTCGGACATGACTGAGCAGCTTTCACTCATGCAATGTAAATTCCAAGCTTGTATTACATTTTGAGTGAAGTTCACTTATCTAATACTGTTTCTTTCTCTTTTTTTTTTGAAAGAAGACTTCAGGAAAAGGTTTTAACTTTATGAATATGTGATTCCTTGAATGTTCCAATTTAGCTCTTTATCTGTGCTCTCTTTGTCAGCAACAACTTATAAAATTCAAAGAAAAATGTTGAATGTTACCTTGAAAGGAGGAGATTTGACTTGTGTTAAACCTCATTTTAATTTTGACAGTGTAATTGAACTGTATGAATGTGAGAACAGAACGAGCAGCACTTTTGTATGCTTTTATTAGATTGGAGATTTTATAGAACCATTTTCACTTGTAAACCTTTTCACATCTGAACTTTTTTTCACCTGTAAACCTTTAAAAGCCACATTGGCCAGTGAATTCCATTGAGACTTAGTCAATGTTCACCCTGAATAGAATTGAATTGTTTATTGATTTGTTCTGATATGCTTATTGATCATATACCTTGACAGTTTGCCTTTCTGCTCTTTTCATATAAGATATGTAAAAGAGTGGGCTTCCCTGGTGGCTCAGTAGTAAAGGATTTACCTACCATTGCAGGAGGCATGGGTTTGATCCCTGGGTCAGGAAGATCCCCTGGAGAAGGAAATGGCAACCCTTTCCAGAATTCTGCCTGGGAAATACCATGAACAGAAGATTCTGGTCCATAGAGTTGCAAGAGTCAGACACAGCTTG
Source organism: Odocoileus virginianus (assembly GCF_023699985.2). NCBI lineage: Eukaryota > Metazoa > Chordata > Mammalia > Artiodactyla > Cervidae > Odocoileus > Odocoileus virginianus. The sequence goes on along the minus strand of NC_069674.1, from coordinate 91,184,946 downwards.
GTTGAATAAACAACAGCAGCATGTAAAATAGTACTACAAAATTTTATAGTTATTTGATAGGCATGTAGATTTTGATAGGCTGAATTTTGACATTTTTTATTAATATGAACAATAATGATAATTTGAGGATAAAAATCTGTATTCCCTCAAGACTGGATTGTAGGTGTCATCCCAAGAGCTGTGGTTCAAGGGTGAGCCCAAGGGTTCATTGTAAGATGCTAACGTTGTTCAGACAAGAGCATATGATTCCAAGTCTAACTTTGAGATCTGTAGACCTGGAACCTAGATGTTTCCCTTGTGTTGTGGTTCAGTCATTAAGCGTGTCCGATTCTTTGTGACCCCATGGACTGCAGCATGCTAGGCCTCCCTGGTCCTCATCATCTCCCAGAGTTTGCACAAGTTCATATCCACTGAGTGGGTTATGCTATCCAACCATCTCATCCCCTGCCTCTCTCTTCTCCTTTTGGTTTGTACTTACAGGGTATCTGACTTCCAGGGAGGGTCTGACTAACGTTGTATTCTAGGTGACTGGTTAGTGATTGATGTACACTGAGAAAAAAATGACTGATGAGGAATTAGGCTCTCAAGTTCCCTTATCAGTTCCTTATCTCTTCCAAGTCTGCATATCTTCCCAGACAATTTTTGTTTGAAGTTAAAATTAAAAGGTTAGTATCATCAAATCACGATGAGAAAGCTTTCTGTATATGCAGTATAGGGTAAACCCTGAGTCTTCAGAAAAGAGGATATTATTCTTTGGTCAAGGCTAAAGGCCCCTTGCAAATAAATGCTCTTCAGTCTCCTATCTTTTCCTTTTTCTTCGCATTTTTCACATTGAATATGGATCAGTAGGGAAATTTGCTTTCCCAGACACTTTAAAGATCTGGCTATTGGAAGATTCTTATTCTCCAGGCAAGATTACTGAAGTGAGTTGCCATTTCCTTCTCCATCTTCTTAATATAGTCTTCCAAAATAACCTCAGCAGGAAAGGAACTGTGGCTCTGGCAATTAAATGTCTTTGTCTAGAAGTGACATATTGCTTCCATGCATATTTCCTTAGTCAAATAAAGACACGTAATATCACCTAGTTTCAATAAAAGCAGCAAAAATATGGTCCTTTTATAGATGTGGAGGAAGGAGAGTCATAATATTGATGGATACCCCTAATGACTGGCACAAATATCAGAGTGGATCTTTAAGAATATTAAATGATTATATTAATCTTCACCATCATAAAACCTAAGAAAAATTCATAGATATGACAAGGTAATTGTGCTACTGAGATTTCTGAACATTGATTGACCAGAAAGAATATCACTTTACTCAGTCAAGATGGTAAAGGTAAAAATTAAAATTAAATAATAATTTATTTATACATTTTCAATTTATTGTTGACTAGTGATATATTCATATGTTCAAGATATTTAAAAAATGAGGTTAAAAAGGCATGCATTGGTCAGTTTCATTTTTACATTGACTTTTATTTCTATCTCTGCCACCACGGTAACCATTTTTACTAGACTTTTCTGTATCTTTGCAGTATGTCTGCAAATACAAGAAAATATTTTTACATATTTTATATTTTTGTGTCTCTTCCTTTCTTACACAAAATTTAATGTGCTACATTTATTCCCCATAACTTTGCTCTTTTTGTTTCATAACGTATCCTGGAGAGTGTTCCAGATTACATCTTCCAACCCTTTCAGAGTTGCAAGGTATGCTACAGTGAGCATCCTGTAGAGGACTCTCAGCTCTTTCCACTCTTTGTTTATGAAAATAATCTTGCAAACATCATTTCCTTTATGTGTGGAGTGTACTTGAGGGTTAAACACCCTCGGGGAGAATTATTATAGAGAAGGGCAAGTGGATTTTTAAAGTTAATAGATATTTATATCTTGCTGTCCATTTATGAGACATTCTCCGCAAACTTTCCATCAAAGTGTATTGGAAAGCTTTGTAATTTTTGCCAGTCTGATACATAAGAATTGTCAATCTAGTTGGAAATCAGTTGATTAAAGAGCCATTGACAAATTGGAAATCCAGTAAATATTCTTACATATATATGTATTTGTATATATATGTATATATACTCTATTCATTATTAAGTTGATGGAATAATAAAAATTGCCCAAGAATTTCCAACTTCCATGTCATTTTATGTGTGTGTGTGTATGTATCCATGTATGTATATGAATATATATGCATGGGTGTGTATATATATATATATATATATATATATATATATATATATATAGCTTCCCCAGTAGCTCCATGGTAAAGAATCTGCCTGCAATGCAATGCAGACACGTGGGTTTGATCCCTAGGTTGGGAAGATACCCTGGACAGTGGCAACCCACTCCAGTATTCTTGCCTGGGAAATCCCATGGACAGAGGAGGCTGGAGGCTGTATATATATGCACACACACACATATATATAAATTCAGTTCAGTCGCTCAGTCATGTACTATTCTTTGCGACCCCAAGGATGCAGCATGCCAGGCTTTCCTGTTCATCACCAATTCATGGAACTTGCTCAAACTCATATCCCTTGAGTTGGTGATGCCAACCAACCATCTCATCCTCTTCATCCCCTTCTCCTCCTTCCTTTAATCTTTCCCAGCATCAGGGTCTTTTCCAATGAGTCAGTTCCATGCATCAGGTGGCCAAAGTATTGGAGTTTCAACTTCAGCACCAGTCCTTCCAATGAATATTCAGGACTGGTTTCCTTTTCAGTGGACTGGTTTGATCTCATTGCAGTCCAAGGGACTCTCAAGAGTCTTCTCCAGCACCACAGTTCAAAAGCATCAACTCTTGGGCTCCCTGCTTTCTTTGTAATCCAACTCTCACATCCATACATGACTACTGTATGGATGTATTCCATAAAGTACATCCATTTGACTAGATGGACCTCTGTCGGCAAAGTAATGTTTCTGCTTTTTTAATGTGATATCTAGTTTGGTCATAGCTTTTCTTCCAAAGTGGAAGCATCTTTTAATTTCATAGCTAAAGTAACCATCTGCAATGATTTTGGAGCCCAGAAAAATAAAGTCTGTCACTGTTTCCACTGTTTCTACCTCTCTGTGCCATGAAGTGATGAGACCAGATGACATGATCTTAGTTTTCTGAATGTTGAGTTTTAAGTCAACTTTTTCACTCTCCTTTTTCACTTTCATCAAGAGGCTGTTTAGTTCTTCTTCTCTTTCTGGCATAAGGGTGTGTCATCCAAGTATCTGAAATTATCAATATTTCTCCCAGCAATCTTGATTCCAGCTTGTGCTTCATCCAGCCTGGCGTGATGTACTCTGCATATAAGTTAAATAAGCAGGGTGACAATATACAGCCTTGACATACTCCTTTCCCAATTTGGAACCAGTCTGTTGTTTGATGTCCAGTTATAACTATTGCTCCCTGATCGGCATACAGATTTCTCAGGAGTCAGGTCAGGTGGTCTGGTATTCCCATCTCTTTCAGAATTTTCCACAGTTTATTGTGATCCACACAGTCAAAGGCTTTAGCATAGTCAATAAAGCGGAAATAGATGTTTTTTTCTGGAATTCTCTTGCTTTTTCAATAATGCAACAGATGTTGACAATTTGATCTCTGGTTCCTCTGTGTTTTCTAAATCCAGCTTGAACATCTGGATATTCATGGTTCACATACTGTTGAAGCCTGGCTTGGAGAATTTTGAGCATTACTTTGCTATCATGTGAGATGAGTGCAATAGTGTGGTAGTTTGAACATTCTTTGGCATTGCCTTTCTTTGGGATTGGAATGAAAAGTGACCTTTTCCAGTCCTTTGGCTACTGCTGAGTTTTCCAGATTTGCTGGCATATTGAGTGCAGCACTTCCATAGCATCATCTTTAGGATTTCAGATAGCTCAACTGTACTTCCATCACCGCCACTAGCTTTGTTCGTAGTGATGCTTCCTAAGGCCCACTTGACTTCACATTCTAGGATGTCTGGCTCTAGGTGAATGATCACACCATTGTGGTTATCTCAGTCATGAAGATCTTTTTTGGATAGTTCTTCTGTGTATTCTTGCCACCTTTTCTTAATATCTTCTACTTCTGTTAGGTCTATACCATTTCTGTCCTTTATTGTGTCCATCTTTGGATGAAATGTTCCCTTGGTATCTCTAATTTTCTTAAAGAGATCTGTAGACTTTCCCATTCTATTGTTTTCCTCTATTTGTATTGACCTCTGAGGAAAACTTTCTTATCTTTCCTTGCTATTCTTTGCAACTCTGCATTCATATTGGTATATCTTCCATTTTCTCCTTTGCTTTTAGCTTCTCTTCTTTACTCAGTTATTATTAAGGCCTCCTCGGACAACCATTTTTCTTTTTGCATTTCTTTTTCTTGGAGGTGGTCTTGATCACTGCCTCCTGTACAGTGTCATGAACTTCCATCCATAGTTCTTCAGGCACTCTATCAATTTAATCCTTTGAATCTATTTGTCATTTCCACTGCATAAGCATATGGGATTTCATTTAGGTCACACCTGAATGATCTAGTGTCTCCCTACTTGATCTAGGGATTCCCTAGATCCTAATCTATATTTTCCCTACTTTCTTCAATTTAAGTCTTAATTTTGCAATAAGAAGTTCATAATCTGAGCCACAATCAGCTCCCAGTTTTGTTTTTGCTGGCTCTATAGAGCTTCTCCATTTTTGGCTGCAAAGAATACAATCGATATGATTTCGGTATTGACCACCTGATGATTTCCATGTGTAGAGTCTTCTCTTGTGTTGTTGGAATATATATATATATTCACACACACATATATACATGTTCTGACAAAGTTCCATCTAGTTAAAACTATGGTTTTTCCAGTAGTCATGTAGGGATGTGAGAGTTGGACTATAAAGCTGAGTGCCCAATAATTGATGCTTTTGAACTGTGGTGTTGGAGAAGACTCTTGAAAGTCTCTTGGACCACAAGGAGATCAAATCAGTCAATCCTCAAGGAAGTCATTCCTGAATATTCATTGGAGGGACTGATGCTGAAGCTCTAATACTTTGGCCACCTGATGCCAAGAACTGACTCACTGGAAAAGACCCAGATGCTGGGAAAGATTGAGGCAGGAGGAGAAGGGGATGAGGTTGAAATGGTTGGATGGCATCACCGACTCAATGGACATGAATTTGAGCAGCCTCTGCAAGTTGGTGATAGACCGGGAAGCCTGGCATGCTGCATTCCATGGGGTTGCAAAGAGTTGGACACTACTGAGCAACTGAACTGATGTATACATGTATACATGCATGCATGCACAGTCACTTCACTCATGCTCGACTCTTTGGGACTCCATGAACTGTAGCCCTCTAGCCTCCTCTGTCCTTGTGAATTCCCAGGCAAGAATACTGGAGTGGCTTGCCATTTCCTTCTCCAGGGTATCTTCCCATCTCAGGGATCAGAACTGTGTCTCTGCATTGCATTGCTGTCAGATTCTTTACCATGGAACTACCGGGGAAGCTGTATATATATACATACACATACATGTATATATTCATATACATGTATAAGCACAGACACACACATAAAATGATACTGAGGTTGGAAATTCTTGGGCAATTTCTACTATTTCATACTATAACGAGTATGTTTTTAACTTTTACCCTGTCTTGAGGTTCTGTTATTGTTCAGAAAAACAGGAAATGAATTGTGAACATTCATTGGAAGGACTGATGCTGAAGCTTCAATACTTTGGCCTCCTGATGCCAAGAGATGGCTCATTGAAGAAGACCTTGAAGCTGGGAAAGATTGACTGCAAGAGGAGAAGCAAACAACAGAGGACGAGATACTTGGATGGCATCATTGACTCAATGGACATGAGTTTGAGCAAGCTCCAGGAGATGGCAAAGGACAGGGAAGCCTGGCGTGCTGCAGTCCACGGGGTCGCAAAGAGTCAGACATGACTGAGTGATTGAACAGCAACATCAACAGAAAAACTTCAGGTGAATCTTCAGGTGTTCAGGGAATCTTTGGAAGTAAAAGGCATCATAGCAGCAAAAGATAACACACAAATAGCACATTTTAATTGGAAAATCACAAATGAGCACCTTGTCAGTTTAACAAGGTAACAAGAGCCACCCACCTCTTTACCTTTCTAATATGGACCCCAAATGAAAGCAGATGTCTGTGGTCAAACATCTCTCTGGAGGAATGGAATTTGCACTTGGAGGCAGTGTTTTCTTCCTTCATTTGATCCACCTACTGAAAAACATTTGTTCAGCCCTCAGAGTTACCTATTTAATGCTGTTGAATAAATAGGCAATCCCATCTCAAATCAATCATTCATTGACTATTTTTCTTAATAATTCATTCATTTATTTCTTTATTAAACTATGTTGGATTTAGCCTTTATTTTTAGAGTCCAGCACAAAGCCTGTAATACAGTAAGCACCTAATGCTTATTGGCTGACAGACTGAATACACAAATTAATAAATTATTACCACAGTGCTTGGATAGTGCTTATTGGAAAAACGTGTGAGTTTGCTTTATAGCATGCTCATATGAGTCTTCTCCCAGTAGTATAAAACCAATTTATATTTCTTCTAAGAAATCAGTCAGAGGCAGGGAGGAGAAAACTAAGGAATAAAGTTCTTCATAACCTTTCTTCACCTGTGAGTAGGTCATTCCCTTTATATGTCCTCAAGGTCACCATAAAATGTAGGCATAAAGAAACAAGACCATTCTCTTCTGAAGGAAATTGGGTAATGAAAGGAAAAGATGAAAGTAATTTTAAAATCTAGGTGATAGGGAAAATGAGGGGAGGCTGATTAATAATATCACTGTAAAATATTCACACCCACATTTCAGCATAATGTTTATGCTTGGGCAGATTACAGAAGTTCACTTTTAGTTGTACACTTATGGCATATGGGCTTACCCTGGGGGCTCAGATGGTGAAGAATCTGCTTGCAGTGATTCTGCCTGAAGAGATTAATATATTAATGTGCAGGGAGTTTTGAAAAAATTATACTATGCAACCTACTTACATAAAACTATACACTAATTGATAAAATAGATTTATAACAAGGCCCTGTTCTGGTAAAGCTGTTTTTTTAATTGAGTATAATTGCTTTACAATATTGTGTTAGCTTCTGCCTACAATTACAACAAAGTGAATCAGCTACAGTGCTAGTCACTCAGTCGTGTCTGACTCTTTGGACCCTATGGACTGTATGGACCCTGCCAGGCTCCTCTGTCCATGGGATTCTCCAGCAAGATCACTGGAGTGGGTCATCATCCCCTCCTCCAGTCAAGAGTATAAGTGCAATTTAAAAAATCCTTAAGTTCTGTGAGGTTTATGGGCTTGGGTTCTGAGAAAGTACATGTTTAGGTGTTTAATCCTCCATAATTAAATGGTATGCAAAGAGTGCTTCATCTTGAATATCATATGATCAGAATATTACTAGGACATAAAAGTCCTAGTGCTGATTTAATTTTGAAAAGTCATTATTGAGAATCAGCTATAGTATACATATATCCACTCCCTATTGAGCCTCCCTCTCAACCCCCCTTATCCCAGCTCTCTAGGTCATCACAGAGCGCTCAGCTGAGCTCCCTGTGGTATACAGCCGGTCCTCATGAGCTATCTGCTTTACATGTGATAGTGTATATATGTCAGCGCCACTCTCTTGATTCACCCCGTACTCCTCTTCCTTCCTGCCCTGTGTCTGCAAGTCCATTCTCTACATCCGAGTCTCTATTACTGACCTGTTTTTTGAAATGCTATGTCATCCATGCTAAGTCAGTAATTTTGTGTATATTTTGGTGGATGCCACCACAATGTGTCTTACTGGATTACCAGACTGTTGCGATTTGAAATATGGGTAGCTATGGTCGACAACATTAAAATCTTCATTTTCCCAAGTAGTGAAGCCTCATTTAGAGCCTCAGAAGCAACTATAATATTTTCTCTTCATTATATCTATTCTCAGATTTCCATTTGTCACTTCCACCTTCCTTCTGGGCTTCCCAGGTGGCACTAGAGGTAAGGAACCCGCCTGCTGACGCAGGAGACACGAGAGAGGTGGGTTCCATCCCTGGACTGGGAAGATCCTCTGGAGAAGGGCATTGTCAGGGGAGCCTTGTGGGCCACAGTTCATAGGGTCTGCAAAGAGTCAGACATGGCTGAAGCGACTTAGCACACAGCACTTTCCTTCTGGGGAATGACAGGAGCTCAGCTCCATGGTCATCCTGGATGTATACGCTGAAACACACTTTGTGGTCACCAACCCCGTGCACTCAGGGATATTCTTTGTCATGCGTGCATGCTGCATCTCTTCAGGCGTGTTGGCTCTTTGCAACCCACTGACAAAGCAGAGAGGATTGTTTCTTATTTTGTTAGTCAGTGCTACAGGCAAAATAAAGCCTCTTCTTTCCTGTATCCCTTCTTTGAAATAAAATGAACACATTGAAAGAAATGTTTCTTGGGGAATTGTTGCCCAGAAGTGGATGGGCAAGTAGAATAAACATCATTGATATTTTTTCTTTGTACTTCATTAAGAACTGGTTTCACTTCACTGGTTCTAAAATTAATATTCAAAAATTATTATTTTTGTCATTCTTGACCTTCTTTCAGAGCATACATTTAATTATTGACTTTCAAACAAAACTTTCAAAGAGGGTCTTCTTACCTTTCATTAATTACAAAATAAGTACATCTTCAGGCCTATCTCCCTATTAAAGAAGATGCCTGGGTATCACCCTTATTTTCTGTGTATGGTGCTTTTGAAACTTCTTGGTCATGCGGTGCTAAGTGAATGGCTGTATTTTTTGAAAGATAGGTGACTTACAGTACTATATTAGTTTCATGTGTACAGTATAGTGATTAAACATTTTGGTAGATTATATACCATCCAAATTTATTATAAAATATTGGGTATCTTTTCTGAGTTGTACTTTACATCCCCATGACTTATTTTATAATTGGTATTTTGTACTTCCAAATCCCCTTCACATATTTTGACACCCCCCACCCTACCCCGTCTCCTCTGATAACCACAGTTCTCTGTATCTGTGACTGTCTCTCTTTTGTTACATGTGTTTATTTGTTTTGCTTTTTTAGATGCTATACATTTGTGAAAACATTCAGTAATTGTCTTTCCTCTATCTGACTTATTTTACTAAACTTATTACTCTCCAGGTCCATCCATGTTGTGAATAGCAAGATGTCTTATTTCTGACTGAATAATATTTCATTATATATCACTTCTTCTTTATCCATTCATCCATTAATGGACAAATAGGTTGTTCCCATATCTTGGGTATAGTAAATAATGGTGCTATGAACATTGGGGTACAGATATCTTTTCAAATTAGAGTTTCTGATTTCTTCAGATAAATACACAGGAGTAGATTATATGGTAGTCATATTTTCAGTTTTGAGGAACCTCCATATTGTTTTCCACAGTAACTGTGCCAATTTACATTCCTACCAACAGTGTAAGAGGATGTTGTTTTGCTTTTCTCTACATCCTCACCAACTCTTGTTGTTTTTTGTGTTTTTGATAGTAGCCATTCTGACAGGTGTGAGGTAATATTTCCTTGTAGTTTTAGTGATATTGAGCATCTTGTCGTGTGCCTGTTGGCCATCTGTATATATTATTTTGGGGAAAAAATTGCCTATTAATGTCTTCTGCTCCTTTTTAAAATTAATCAATTACTTTTTGGCTGGGCTGGGTCCTCGTTGCTTTGAGTGGGTTTTTCCTACTTGCAGTGAGGGGAGGCTACTCCGTTGTGGTGCAGGAGCGTCTCATTGCAGTGGCTTCTCTTGTTGTGGAGCACAGTGAAAGTGAAACGAGAGCTCAGTACTTGGGGCTTGCGGGCCCTAGAGTGTCAGTTCAGCAGTTGTATCACAAAGGCTTAGTCACTCCACAGCACGTGGAATCTTCCTGGACCAGGGATTGAACCCTTGTTTCCTTCATTGGCAGGCGGATTCTTATCCACTGCACCACCGGGGAAGTTGTTCTACTCATTGTTTAAATGGACTATTGTACTTTTTTTTTTTTCATAGTGAGTTGTCTGGATTTTTTATATCAGCTGTTACCAGACATTTGTGGCACCAGGGACTGCTGTCATGGAAGACATTTCTTCTGTGTACCAGGGGATGGGAGTGGTTTCAGAATAATTCAAATGTATTACATTTATTGTGCATCTTGTTTCTGTTATTATTACATCAACCCCACCTCACATCATCAGACATTATATCCCTGAATCTGGGACTCCCTGCTTTAAATATTTTGGTTAGTAACCCCTTTTTTGGACATATTGTAGGTAGATTTTTCCCAGTCAGTAAGTAGCCTTTTGTTTAGTTAATGGTTTAATGGTTTCCTTCACTATGCCAAAGCTCTTAAGTTTGATTAGGTTCCATTTGTTTGCTTTTATTTCTCTTGGCTGAAGAGACAGACCCATAAAAATTTTTCTTACTCCAGGGTAAAAGAGTATACTGTCTATGTCCTGCCCCCCCAGAACTGTTATGGTTTGTTTTTCTGTCTTATGTTTCAGTCTGTAATCAATTTTGGTTTATTTTTATATATGATATGAGAAAATGTTTAAGTTTTATTTTTTTATGTGTAGTTGTTCAGTTTCCCTAACGCCACTTATTAAAGAGACACTCTTTTCCCTATTGTATATTCTTGTCTCTGTTGAAATGATTATATGTGCATGGGTTTACTTCTGTACTCTGTTTTGTTCCATTGATATATGTGTATGTTTTTGTGCCAGTATCATACTGTTTTGAATTATATAGTTTGTAGGATGGTTTGAAGTCAGAGAGCATGATGCTGTCAGATTTGTCCTTTATTCGATTGCTTTGGCTACCCATGGCCTTTTGTGTTTCTATATACATTTCAGGATCATATGTTCTAGTTCTGTGAAATATGCCATGGGTATTTTTCTTGAATTGCACGGGATTTTGTTGAATCTGTAGATTGCTTTGGGCAGTATAGACATTTAAAAAGTACTAATTCTTTCAATCCAATAACATGAAATAGCTTTCCACTTATTTACATTGTCTTCAACTTTTTTCATCAATGTCTTACGTTTTTCAGATTACAACAGGTCTTTCATCTCCTTAGTTAAATTTATTCCTTGGTATTTTGTTCTTTTTGACTTGATAGTAAATGAGTTTATTTTCTTGAATTCTCTTTGTGATTATTCACTATTAAAGTATAGAAATGCAACAGACTTCTGTATATTAGTCTTCTATCCTGCAACTTGACTAAATTCTTTTTTTTTTCTAGCAGTTTTTTGGTGGTGTTATTTAGGATTCACTGTAAATATTATCACATCAATTGCAAATAGTGACAGTTCTACTTCTTCCCTTCCAATCTGGATGTCATTTGTTTCTTTTTCTTATCTGATTGGAAGTCTTGTGACTAGGACTTACTGTGTTGAATAGAAATGGCAAGAGGAGGTATCCTGTTCTGTTCTTCATACTAGAGGAAATGCTTTCAGCTTTTACCATCGAGTATGATGTTAGCTGTAGATTTGTCACAAATGACTTACATTATGTTGAGATATGTTGTTTCTATACCAACTTTGTTGAGAGTTTTTCATGAATGGTTGTTGAGTTTTACTCTGACATAAATTAGAGCAGGATTTTCTATGACCCACCTCTATGCATTATCAATTGTCTAACCTGTTTTCTCTCTGCTCAAGTCAACAAGCTACAACATGCAGTGCCATTTCAACAAAGATACAAAACTGCAGCTGACCACAGAAAACATCACTCACCCTTAGATGGACCCCTCCATAAGGACTCTGAGGCCTGAGACTAGCAAGAAGGGGAGGCCCAATACCCCTCACCATCCCAGTTCAGCAGGAAGTAGCCAGAAAGACCTCTGCGCCCCTATTCCCAAAGAATTGTGCCTCCCATCTCTTGAGGGGGGAATGTTAGGTAGTTAGAATAGGGAAAATGAGTCCAAAATGGTGGTGGCTAAAAGACAAGGAAGGGAAAAGCCCACGAAAATAGAACAGAGGAAGGTCAAAGGAAGGTCCAAGGACCAGAGTGAGGACCTCAGGTAGACCAGCGCTCCTGCCTAAGCCCAATTTGCTTAGGCAATAGGACAGGCCCAGGGGGAAGAAAAAACATATAAAAAGAGGAGCCAAAGGGCTTGTGCTCTCTCTCTTTCTCTCTCCTATGCATGCGTACGCTCTTTCTCTTTCTCCCTCTCTCCCACGCATGCGTACCCTCTCTCTCTCCCCACACCGCCCCCCCCGACCCCGTGCGCTGGTGCGCTAGTCCATTCTCCTCTTCTTCGAGGATGGATTTTCCTGCTATTATCTAAATAAAATAGAGCTGTAAGAAAAACAAAAATAAATGGCAACTAATTAAACTTAGAAGCATTTGCACAATGAAGGAAACTATAAGCAAGGTGAAAAGACAGCCTTCAGAATGGGAGAAAATAATAGCAAATGAAGCAACTGACAAAGAATTAATCTCAATAATACACAAGCAGGTCATGCAACTCAACACCAGAAAAATAATGAGCCAATCAAAAATGGGTCAAAGAACTAAACAGACTTTTCTCCAGAGAAGACATACAGATGGCTAACAAACACATGAAAAGATGCTCAACATCACTCATTATCAGAGAAATGTAAATCAAAACCACAATGAGGTACCATCTCATGCTGGTCAGAATGGCTGCTCTCAAAAATTCTACAAATAATAAATGCTGGAGAGGGTGCAGAGAAAAGGGAACCCTCTTACACTGTTGGTGGGAATGTAAACTAGTACAGCCACTATGGAGAACAGTGTGGAGATTCCTTAAAAAAACTGGAAATAGAACTGCCATATGAACCAGCAATCCCACTGCTGGGCATACACACTGAGGAAACCAGAATTGAAAGAGACACATGTACCCCAATGTTCATTTCAGCACTGTTTATAATAGCCAGGACATGGAAGCAACCTAAATGTCCATTGGCAGAGGAATGGATAAGAAAGCTGTGGTACATATACACAATGGAATATTACTCAGCTATTAAAAAGAACATATATGAATCAGTTCTAATAAGATGGATGAAACTGGAGCCTATTATACAGACTGAAGTAAGTCAGAAAAAAAAACACCAATACAGTATATTAACACACACACACACACACACACATATATATATATGGAATTTAGAAAGATGGTAATGGTGACCCTATATGCGAGACAGGAAAAGAGACACAGATACAAAGAACAGATTTTTGGACTCTGTGGGAGAAGGCGAGGGTGGGATGATTTGAGAGAATAGCACTGAAACATGTATATTACCATATGTGAAATAGATCACCAGTCCGAATTCAATGCATGAAACAGGGCACTCAAAGCTGGTGCACTGGGGTGACCCTGAGGGATGGGATGGGGAGGGAGGCGGGAGGGGGGATCGGGATGGGGAACACATGTACACCCATGGCTGATTCATGTCAATGTATGGCAGAAACCACTACAACAATATTGTTAAGTAATTAGCCTCCAATTAAAGTAAACAAATTAATTTTTTTAAAAAGATGTTTTGTCAACATATTGATTTTTCTGTATCTACTGAGGTGATAGTATAATATTTATCATTTGTCTTGTTGATGTGGTGTGTCTTGTTGGTTTGAAGATACTGAACCATCCTTGCATTCTTAGAATAAATCCCACTTGATCTTGATATATAATCCCTTTAATGTATTGTTGAATTCAGTTACCTAATATTTTGTTGAGGATATTTGCATCTATGTTATTCAAGGATGTTGGCTTGTCATTTTTTTCCTTTGGCAGGATTTTTGTTTGGTTTTAGTATCTGAATAATGAGACCTCATGGAATGAGTTTGGAAGTGTGTTCTCTTCTAACTTTTTGAAATAATTTGAGAAGCTTGTATTTTAGTTCTTCTTTGAATGTTTGATAGGATTCCCGTATGAAGCTACCTGGTCCTGGATTTTTGTTGGGAGCTTATTAATTACCGGTTCAGTATAATTCCTAGTAATTGGTTCTCCTGTTTGGGATTCTTTGTGCTCCTTGGGCCTGGGATATCTATCTGTTTCCTTCTTCAGATTAGGGAAATTTCAACCATTATCTCATCAGACACATTTTCTGCCCTCTCTCTCTTCTCGTTCTGGGACCCCCTAAATGTGAATGTTGGTATATCTTATATCTCAGAATTCCCTTAAAATATCTCGATTAATTTTTTTTTCTTTTTGCTCTTCTAATATAGGTGATTTCCACTCTTCTTTCTTTCAGGTCACTTATGCTTTCTTCTGTATCACCTAGTCTGCTGTTGATTCCTTCTACTGAATTTTTCATTTCAGTCATCGTACTCTTCACCTCTGGTTATTTTTTACATTTTCTAATTCTTTGTTGGGGTTGTGACTGTCTTTCTCTTGTTTTTTTCCTAAATTCTTTTTTTTAATGACAATTGTTTTGAATTCTTCATCAGGTAACTTGCTGTTTCATTATGTCATTATTCCCACCCCACCCCACCCCGCCCCTGGTTTTCCTCCTGTTCTTTTGTTTGAAATATATTCCTCTGTCTTCTCATTTTGTTTGACTTTTTTTTCTGTCTGAATTAAATTAGATGAAACAATTATTTACCTGGTCTAGGAGATGTATCCTTTTGTGGAAGCATCCTTGTGTGTAGGCTGCATATGCCAGTGGCTTTGGTAGGAGGGCTGGATCTGAAGCTAGTGTGGGTTGGGTATACTGGATATACTGGGCCATCACCCTGGATATACTGGGCCATCACCTTAGCAAGGATGAGCTGGAGTTGTGGTAGGGCAGGGCATCTTCCAGGGTGCACTGGTGGTTGCTGCCTTAGAGGGGGCAGACCTGGAACCTGAGGGGTTAGTGCTGGAGCCCATTGTGAGCTGTGACTTCTCTTTGGGTTTGCTGGCAGGTGTATTGGTGGAGGTAGGGTGGGGTTTTAGAGTCAAAAACTGGTACAGGCTATGGGACATTTTGGGGTGGACTTGACAGTCCAGCTAGAGCACCAGGAACTTTTTCACTTTACTCCCACCGCACTGAAACTTGGAGTGAGTAAGGATGTATGTGCATTCTTTAAAAGACACTTACAACTCTTTGGTACTCCTGGTTGTAAGTTCCACTTTTTCCTCAGTACTAGACCCCAGGGCTGGGGTGTCCCAGTGTGGGGATTGAACCTCTTGCTCCTTGGGGATAGTTTGTGATATCCCCTAGTTTTCAATATCCTCTTTTGGCTTACCTGTTGGTGCTGTGGGTCATGACCAGTTCATTTCTCTTCACCTCCAACCCATTTTGCTTTTTTCTTTTTTTTTTTAATATCCTTAGTTGTAGAAGAGCCATTCCACTAATCTTCAGGTCATTTCTCAAAGGGAGAGTTATTATATATCTAGCTTTATTTTGGTGTGTTCATGAAAGGAGTTGAGCTTTGGGTCCTCCTACTTCACTATCTTGAGACCATCTCTTCCTAGTGGCTTATTTTCTAAAGTAACCTCTCCCCAAATGACTAATTCATCCTATTTCAAATATTTAAGAACGCTCATTTTAACTTTGTTTCAATTTCCCCAATATATAGTTGGTATTCCCTGACTTTTTACATCTCAAATCTTTAAATTATTATAAAATCACAATGGGAACGTATGGAGTTGTTTATCATTTTGTTGTCATGGATACAAATTAAAGGTTGATTTAACACTTCCCAGCTGTGATGTTTTCAAGACTTCAACATTTACTCCAGCCTCCCCTACCTCTTCTTTCTGTTGCCATTTTCAAAATCTCTTCCATTGAACTACCCTGCTCCATCCCTTCCATCTCCCTCAATACAATCCTTCCAAGTAACAAATCAGTGAACAGAAGACATTAACTATGCTGGAGAGGGTGCTTGTAGGGTATACACCAGTGAATGAATATATGAAGTGGATGGAATTTTACAGATCTGTAAAATACATGAAACCTTAGTTCAGAAACAGATAATACTTGAAGACAAGGACAGCGATATGATTCTTTCTAATTATGTTATTTGTCCCATGTTTAGAATGTGTAATCTGTTGTATTATTAGATTTTCACTTTGTTTTATGAAAGTGGAAAAGCTAATTTTTTAAAATTTAAGTAATCATAACAGAATATTTGCATTAAATCCATTTGAATAATAAAAATGCATATTGTACTGAAATAGTTATGCTGGAAATGAACAAGAAATATAAAGGTGAGGAGAAAATTTTTACTATTTTAATAGAGTTGCTGTTGATTTTGGTGTTTCTCTTTTATATCACATATGCATATATTTATGTGACACTTATTTGAAATCTTATTTGTGTTAGTATCTCCTGTTTTAAAAACCATTTAGTTCATTAAAAATATTGTAGAAATGAGCTACAATTTAAATAATTAGTTATTCAAAGTCATATCTTCTTAAAGATTAAGTAATACTTCCTGGAAAAAGTTGGGAATTTATAGCTTTTCTGTTTATTTTCCAGATTGTATTCTAAAAAAATTTAGTAAATATCAAATTATCCCCTTGAAAGGGTTTACAAAGTTTCAGTAGTAGATTATTTGTTTCTATTTAACTGCCCTTTTTATATCATTTAGACATATACAGGTGATACTGAAAATAATTACCAAGTGGTTTGACATGGGCACTAGATCAATTCTTTCTCTACTCCCAATATCCACATCAGAAAAATATGTTTTTATTTAACATCTGTGCTTTCTCATGATTTGAACTCTACATTATATATATTAAGGAGTTCCATGTTAATATAATTTAAAGGGGGAAAAAAGAAAAAGTGACCCTTTAAAATAGTTGCTATGATTGGAAAATATGGAGTAAACATCAAAGCATCTCATTTTCCTTATTTGATTTACATTTTTGTCTCCTTATTTGCCAGTTCTCTGTTATGAACTTACTAATATTTTAAGAAGTCAGGATAGATCTTGTGACATCATTGTGTGGAGCTTTTGAACCAGGTAATCAAGACAGGAAGGATTAAATTCTGGGTTGCTAAGAGGCACAAAAGAAGGCTGGATGAAGGTCAGTGAAGATCTCCCCATTTTTTAAAGTTTTGAATGGTTAATTCTGAAAGATCAATGCTTATTTATTTCTGTTTAATCTACTTCACTATCATAGAAAATCACTACACAAAACATTCGCAGCCTCAGAATTGCAGGAAACTTTATATTGTCTCCACTACAGTAATATATTACTTGGATCATTACACTAAAGATTGCTGTCTAGATGATTCTAGGGAAGAAAAGTAAAAATATGTGTAAATGATGTGCATAGAATATTAATGTATTCTAAGACATTTATTCTTGCTTTTGGAGAATTTTTAAAGAAATAAACTATATTTTAGAAAGGAAAGGCTTTTAGAGAAAAGATAAATGATGAGTGTAAAATTGTTTAAGAACATGCTATGGTTTATTGGAAAGTAATAGCATACTTTTTATACACTGATTGCACTTTAGAAAATGTGCTAAAGTAGGAAGTCTAATCAGTTTGTTACATTCTAAGTTGACCACAGGAGTTGATTTTTGCTGAACAATATTATGGATTCACTTGTGAAAACTAATCTTGCTACTGGCAAACATTACTGGGAAATGAACTGACAGTATAATTTCATAAAACATTTTGGGGACAGCAAACTAATGTATCCTACCATTACTTGTTCAATTCCATATAAACTGTGGATTTATAATATTTACTAGAAAGAGATTTTGAATGAGAATTGGGTCTGTTATTTATGAGTTTTGAGAAATACTATGAATGATCTGGAGCTCAGTTTTCCAGTCTTTAAAGTTAGGATGAATATACTTACATCATAGAGTTTTCGATTATAAGGCATTGCCTCTGTGTGTGTGTGTGTATGCACGCACATGCATGAGCGTGTGCTAAATCGTGTCTGACTTTTTGCAACCCCATTGACTATAGCCTGCTGGAATCTCTATCCATGGAATTTTCCAGGCAAGGATACTGGTGAGGGCTGTCATTTCCTTCTCCAGGGGATCTTCCCAATCCAGGGATTAAACCTACATCTCTTGTGTCTCTTGCATTGGCATGTGAGCTCTTTACTAGCTGAACCAGGGGAAGCCCCAATACATTGCCTACCAGTTTTATTTGCTTATACTCATTGAACTTGACTAGTGCAGTGGAAGTCGTGTCTATAAGAATTGTGAGTTATATTAAGTGATCTTAGGACCCCTCAAACTCTGATAGTTATGGTTCTCTCCTGTAGGTGCTTATCCTTTCATTGCTTCTCTGATGGGAGACTCATTCTTAACATTTATGTCTGGTCTAGGTACTCACTACTGACATTTCTTCCGTGTCTGTTCATGTACTACTTTATGTGTTGAATAGATATTTTATCACTTATCACTGTGCCCAGTGTACCTCAAACTATCTGTGGAGAAGAACCAGTTGGATTTTGCCTTTGACCCAGCATGGAACAATACATTTATGAAATATGACAAAAATTAATTTCTAGAGAGGAAAAAATAAATTAAAACAAAAAGATATTGAAAATATGTCTTCAAACTGCATTGTTAAATATAACAGACACAGAATTACTCAATCATATTTTTAAAAACTCTTACATTCTTACTCTGAATGTTTTCTCTTCACAGATATGTAATAACATTTCAGAAACTGAGCCAGGTCTGTGGACCACAACCCGAAGAGTTCTACTCTCAAGCCTAGACTAATTTTCTAGACCAGAAGCATCAATATCACCAGGGAACTTATTAAAAATGCACATGTTAGGCCCCTCTAAGACCTACTGAGTCAGAAACTCTGGGTCTGGTTCCCCTCCCAGCTACCCGTGTTGAGCAAGTCCTCCTGGCGACTCTGGTGCAGACTAATGGTTGAGAAATGTGGCTTTTCCCTTTCTCTTCTATTCTGTGTTTCTTTCACTGTTGTTGTCTATTTGCTAAGCTGTGTCTGACACTTTTGTGACCCCATGGTCGGTAGCCCACCTGCTCTGTCAATGGGATTTTCCAGGCAAGAATACTGGAGCAGGTTGCCATTTCCTTCTCCGGGGTGTCTTCCTGAGCCCGGGGTCAGACTTCTGTCTCCTGATTGGTAGGCTGATTCTTTACCACTGAGCTGCCTGGGAAGCCTCTTTTTTTCATTACTTGCCTTTAAATCTGTGCTGTAATCTTTTGGGACTTGACTCCTGCTAACGTGGTAGTAGTTAACTGCAATATACTTGGGGATGAGAGTAAGGGTGAGGAGTACAACTGAGCATTTTGAAAACAATCCAGGTCTAAGAGTTGATTCTGACTTAAGAATTTGAGTTACTGTGTTCATACCTCCAATGTAATTGGTTTGGAACAGATAGTCACTTTTTCTGGCAGTCATCCTCATTTTAGTATATGTATTATTTTATTTTTATTTTAAAATTAGCCTTTATATCTAAGGAATATTGACATAGCACGTTTATAATTAGTGATTATACTTCATTGTGAAGGAAGTATTTATATATTGGAAAGCAAAAGGGGATTATGATTAAGTGTAAGTCTTCATTATTCTGTATATTTTTATCAATTTGCTTTTGTATTCACAGTGAGAGGGATTCTTTGTGGCTCAACTAGTAAAGAATCCACCTGCAATGCCAGAGACCTGGGTTCGATCCCTGGGTTGGGAAGGTCCCCTGTTGAAGGGAAAGGCTACCCACTCCAGTATCCTGGCCTGGAGAGTTTCATGGACTATATTGTCCATGGGGTCCCAAAGAATTGGACATGACTGAGCGACTTTCACTTCACTTTACAATGAGATGTACATCTTTGATAATGAAAATGAATAGTTTGAAACATGTGTAACTCACTCTCATTTCTCTTATGTATTTCCTGAGAAAGTGAGAGGGGGAAAAAGTGCTTCATTTTTAACATGTGGTTCTTAAAATTGCGGGGTGAGGTGAATATATGTGTGAGTGCTCAGTTGTTCTGTCGTGTCCAACTCTTTGCAATCCCATAGACTGTAGCCTACCAGGTTCCTTTGCCTATGGAAATTTCTAGGCAAGAATATTGGAGTGGGTTGCATTTCCTTTTCCAAGGGATTTTCCAGACTCAGGATTGAACCTGTGTCTCTTGTGTCTCCTACACTGACAGTCAGATTATTTACCAGTGTGCCGCCTGAGAAGACCAGGTGAATATATGTATCTGTGTAAATCCCTATCTACGTATGTTTATATAGATATATTTCTTTAAGAAAAAAATAAAGGCTTGTCAAAAGAGGAAGGGAAATTATCAGACACTAAAAGAGTCTAAGAAAAGTGAGAGAAGTGAGTGTCAAAAACACCTTATAGGCCAGATTTAGAACCACATAGAATATTCTCCATAAAAATTGGAGAATGTTTATTCTTTTGAAGGATATAACACATTTACAAATACTGAACTTGCACTGCAGGATAAATTAAGTCCCAAAACACTTGAAAGAATTTATATCATTTGGAAAATTCAGGCAGGGGGCAAACTAAATGTAAATAAATAGCCATATTTTTTAAAAAGAAAAAAGAAAGCTATGTGCCTAGTATATTTTGTCCAGAGACCTCAGTTGAAGACAAAGACCTAGTTGCCTTTGTGTGGGTGGGCAAGTGAGTGAAACAGCCAAGTAGGATTACTACTGCACTTTGCTTGTTCTTCATCCCATGGGGCCTTGTGAGATGTCTCATAAAACATCTTTCAAAACTCTCCTCTTTGGAAGCATTATCACATCTGCATCTGTGGGTGGCATCATCAGGGGCCTCCCTTTACACTCCAACCAGTAATGTCACACCTGCACACAGCTTGACAAAGCCTCCACTGTCCTGTCTGCCTCCTCTGTGGCTATAGTAAGAGGCGAGCCTGACAGGATTTGCAATGGAGATGGAGACGGTCTGAAGGAATGTTCTGTTCAGTTGCTCAGTGACGTCTGAATCTTTGCAACCCCACGGACTGCAGCCCGCCAGGCCTCCCTGTCCATCACCAACTCCTGGAACTTGCTCAAACTCATGTCCATTGAGTCGGTGATGCAATACAACCATCTGATCCTCTGTTGGCCCCTTTTCCTTCTGCCTTCAATCTTTCCCAGCATCAGGGTCTTTCCCAAGGGTCTGTTCTTTGCATCAGGTGGCCAAAATATTGGAGCTTCAGTTTCAGCATCAGTCCTTGCAATGAATTTCAGGGTTGATTTCCTTTAGGATTGAGTGGTTCATTGGGAAGTACAAATCATGTGACTTTTTGAAATCTCTTGGATATAAGGGAGAGAATAATATTGGAGAAAGTCTATGGCTAATGCTTAATTTATTAAGCTGGGTAGTGTTTTATTTGGCTTTATATTTTACATATCATGAATATTTCATATGTATGAAATAGTTCATAATAATTTTAAGCAAAGTAACATAGGATTCTTCTTCAGATCTCTGCCATTTACACAGATAAGTTTCCACATAAGCTTTGCTATTATTTTGGTGATTTAAAAGTGTTCTGGTTGGGATTTTACTGAAATCATATTGAACATTATAACTCACTAGAGAAAACCATTATCTGGTTTTTAAAAACTTTATCCCTAGTTTCTTTAAGAAATCTCCATACTGTTCTCCATAGTGGCTATATGTTGTTCATGTTCATAGTGGCCTAGTTGTTCATGTTTCCTTTTCGTGTTTTCCTAGAGAGTCTTAAACTCTTCTCCAGATATATTCTGCACATCTTTGTTAAGATTTTTCTTAAGATGTTAATATTTAGCATTGTTGTTATAAGTGGAATCCTTTAGCTCATTGTTTCAAACAAAAAGACTTCACATCTTGATGTATTAGTTCCGTAATCAGCCATCAATTTGATTCTCTTCTTTTTTTTCTGATTTATTTCATTCAGTTTATGATTGGCTAGCATATCATTTTTAATTGTAATTTTGTTGAGGGAGATTTTTTTAACTACAGGATAATTACCTCATTATATTTTGATGGTTATTGCCATACATCAACATAAATCAGCATTAGGTATACATATGTCCCCTCCCTCTTGAACACCCATTCCGTCTCCCTCCCCATCTCATCCCTTAGGTTGTCATAAAGCCCTGGGTTTTGGTTCCCTGCATCATCCACTGAATTCCCACTGGCTCTCTATTTTACATATGGTAATGTATATTAAAAGACGCTCACTCCTTGGAAGGAAAGTTATGACCAACCTAGACAGCATATTAAAAAGCAGAGACATTACTTTGCCAACAAGGTCCATCTGGTCAAGGCTGTGGTTTTTTCAGTGGTCATGTATGGATGTGAGAGTTGGACTGGGAAGAAAGCTGAGCAGTGAAAAATTGATGCTTTTGAGCTGTGGTGTTGGAGAAGACTCTTGAGAGCCCCTTGGACTGCAAGGAGGTCCAACCAGTCCATCCTAAAGGAGATCAGTCCTGAGAGTTAATTGAAAGGACTGATGCTGAAGCTGAAAATCCAATACTTTGGCCACCTCATGTGAAGAGTTGACTCATTGGAAAAGACCCTGATGCTGGGAGGGATTGGGGGCAGGAGGAGAAGGGGATGACAGAGGATGAGATGGCTGGATGGCATCACCGACTCGATGGACATGGGTTTGGGTGGACTCTAGGAGTTGGTGATGGACAGGGACGCCTGGTGTGCAGCGATTCATGGGGTCGCAAAGAGTCGGACACGACTGAGCGACTGAACTGAACTGAACTGAATGTATATATTTCAGCGCTATTCTCTCATATCATCTCACTCTCTCCTTTCCCCAATGTGTTCAAAATGTCTATGTCTCCTTTACTGTTTTGCAAGTAGGATCATCACTTCTATTTTTCTAGATTCTATATATATGCATTAATATACAATATTTGTCTGTCTCTTTCTGACTTACTTCACTCTGTATAATAGGCTTTATGTTCATCCTCCTCACTAGAACTGACTCAAATATGCTCCTTCTTATAGCTGAGGAATATTCCATTATGTATATGTACCACAATTTCGTTATACATTCATGTGTTGATGGACATCTAGGTTGCTTCCATGTCCCAGCTATTGTAAATAGTGTTGCAATGAACACAGAGGTACTTGTGTCTTTTTCAGTTCTGGTTTCCTCAGGGTGTATGCCCAGCAGTGGGACTGCTGGGTCATATGGTGGCTTTATTCCGGTTTTTAAAAGAAATCTCCACACTATTCTCCATAGTGGCTATATCAATTTGCATTCCCACCACCAGTGTAAGAAGGTTACCTTTTTTTCCACAGCCTCTCCAACATTTACTGCTTGTAGGCTTTTTGATGATGGTCATTCTGACCAGTGTGAGATGATAACTTCATTGTAGTTTTGACTTACATTTCTCTACTAATGATGTTGGGCATCTAGTCATGTGATTATTAGTTATCTGTATGTCTTCTTTGGAGCAATGCCTGTTTAGATCTTCTGTCACATTTTGATTGGGCTCTTGGTTTTTCTGGTACTGAGTTGCATGAGCAGCTTGTATATTTTGGAGATTAATTCTTTGCCAGTTGTTTCATTTACTATCAATTTCTCCCATTCTGAGGGTTGTCTTTTTTCCTTGCTTATAGTTTCCTTTGTTGTGCAAAAGGTTTTAAGTTTAATTGGGTCCCATTTCCATTATACTATACTATATATACATTATACGGTCATGGAGGATCTTGCTATGGTTTATGTTAGAGAGTGTTCTGCCTGTTTTTGTAGAGACAGATTTTACAATTTTGGAAGTACATACATGAAGATGTTGTTCATTGTACAGTCGCTAAGTTGTGTCCAACTCTTTGAAACCCCATGAGCTATAGCACACCAGGCTTCCCTGTCCATCACTGTCTCCTGGAGTTTGCTCAAACTTATGCCCATGGAGTCTGTAATGGCCTCCAACCATCTGGTCCTCTGTTTCCCACTACTTCTCTTGGCCTCAATCTTTCCCAGCATCATGGTCTTTCTGATGAGTTGGCTCTTTGCATCAGGTGGCCAAAGTTTTGGAGCTACAGCTTCAATATTAGTCCTTTCAATGAATATTCAGGTTCGATTTCCTTTAGGATTGACTGGTTTGATTTCCTTGCTGTCCAAGGGACTCTCGAGAGTCTTCCACCACCACAGTTTGAAAGCATCAATTCTTTGGTGCTCAGTCTTCCTTATGGTCCATGAGGTAGCAATTGTTTTGTCACTTAGTTGTCAAGGAGATGACCGACCCACAGCTTCTTGAGTATGTGATGCAAGAGAATCTTACTTCAAGGAAGAATTACTATAGATGATAAGTTCTGATTTGAATAAATATAAATGCTGCCATTAGAATTTCAAATATACTTCCATTGCATTTGCCACAGTTTTGATTATTTTTAATTTAAAAGTAAGTCAGACACAAATACACTTTTAAGAAATCAGATTTATTGACCACATGCTTGTTTAAATAGATAAATAGCAGTTCTATTAACACCTTTAGTTAAAGTTGTTGAAAGCAACTAACTTGAATTTGTTTTAATCTGAGCAGATATGCTTTATGCTTTGTGCAAGGATGTAGCTCTGAACACCAACCTGAGGTAGCTTATGGATCTTATGGAAAATGGTCCTACACCAGCAGAATAAAGGTCAAGTTCTTTGTCATGTGTCTGGGTTTAAAATATCACCCTTTGTCCAATCAGTGGGAAGTAATTGAAATAATAACTTAAACCAGTTAAACATTCTTTAAAAATAATCTGGAATGAGATTCACATCTTGTTTCAAATATATTTCACCCGTGGCTTATATTTATTCTTGGAAAATAATCGAGAAATCATTTTCACCTTCCAAACTACACATGATGTACAACTGAATACAGTTCCATACCCTAGTGACTTGGAGACTGAGGAATTCCTGTAATTCAAGCTATTATTTTTCTACTGCTTTGACCTCAAAACTTCTGAGGTTTTGGCTTCCTTGTGGCTCAATGGTAAAGAACTCACCTGTTAATGCAGGTGACTTGCATTCCATGCCTGGTTTGGGGACATCCCCTGGAGAAAAAAATAACAATTCACTTCAGTACTCTTGCCTGGAGAAGTCTATGGACAGAGGAGCCTGGTGGGTTACAGTTCATGGGGTTGCAAAGAGTCAGACGTAACTAAGCGACTAACACCTTTACATTCATGAATAGAATGTAAAGACTTATTTTTAATGTATTTCACAATTATTTATTTGGAATTAAAATGTGCAAGACATTGTGATAGGTTACAAGGGATTATAAAAACAAGACATTTTAAATAATTTGCGGTTCAGAAGATCTTAAATTTAGGTACATAGGGCAAATAATGATCTAAGTTGTGGAAAGGAAATCAAACATACTGGAAGACTGAATTATTTATTTATTTGTATTAAAAAAATAAGATGGCCATTCAAATCTAAACAAGTGACCCAAATTCATTCCTTTTTACTGCTGAGTAGTCTTCCATGTGGCACATTTTCTTTATCCATTCCTCTGTTGATGGACATTTAGTTTGCTTTCATGTCCTGGCTATTGTGAACAGTGCTGCAATAAACATTGGAGTCCATATATCTTTTGGAACTATGGTTGTTGTATTTTTAGTTTTTTAAAAACTCTCCATATTGTTCTTCATAGTGGCTTTATCAGGTCATACAGAGTGAAGTAAATCAGAGAAAAACAAATATCATATTTTTTTTTTCATTTATTTTTATTAGTTGGAGGCTAATTACTTCACAACATTGCAGTGGGTTTTGTCATACATTGACATGAATCAGCCATGGAATTACATGTACTCCCCATCCTGCTCCCCCCTCCCACCTCCCTCTCTACCCCATCCCTCTGCGTCTTCCCAGTGCACCAGGCCCGAGCACTTGTCTCCTGCATCCCACCTGGGCTGGTGATCTGTTTCACTATAGATAATATACATGCTGTTTTCTCGAAACATCCCACCCTTGCCTTCTCCCATGGAGTCCAATATCATATCTTAATGAATATATGTGGACTCTAGGAAAATGGTATAGATGATCTTATTTGCAAAGCAGAAATAAAGACACAGATGAGACCAAACATGAACGCTGGGGGGTGGGTTAGATGAATTGGGAGATTGGGACTGATACATATATGCACTACTGATACTGAATATAAGGTAGATAGATAATGAGAACCTACTATATAGCTCAGGAAACTACTCAGTGCTCTGAGGTGACCTAATGGGAAGGAAATCCAAAGAAGAGGGAACACATGTGTACATGTAGATGATTCACTTTGCTGTCAGTAGAAACTCACACAATAGTGTAAAGCAACTATATTCCAATAAAAATTAATTTAAAAACACATGGATTGGGTCAAATATTGTATTAAGGAGATAGGGAATGAAATATGATTTATGGGTGGATGTCTGAGGTTTGGAAGAAGGAGAGGGTTAGATTTAAGTTTTCGGGACCAATAGAAAAAGACTTCCAGGGTACAAAGCCATGAAAACAGCACCAGTGTGCTCCAAGGGCATTTTGGTAGGCTAAAGTCCCAAGCCTATGATCAGCAGATGTTATCAAGTTCAATACATTTAGAAAAGGAGGTTAGAATCACACTATTAAGGATTGGACCTAATTCTCTAGGTTGTGGACTGTTACAAAATATTTGAATCTATAATCTTAGTTGTACTTCAGTTATATTTTATCTATTAAGATGATGGAGTAATGAAGGAAAAAATGTGAGGACAGCTAGTTCAATTTGAAGCAGGTTTAATGTGAAGAATCAAGGAGAAATGTGTTGGGATAGGTCTAGAAGGCAGTTGTATTTAAGGGTTAATCTCTCTAGAGGATGGTAAAATTAGCCATATGATATGGAAGTCAGTTATATATAGGAGAAGCCAAAGGAGTGCCTTCTATGAGCCACAGTAAATGTGAAAAGGATCATGTGATTTAGCTCTGGCTAATTGTTTTTTTTTTTTTTTTTTGTAAAAAATTCCAGTTCATACAGGGCTCATAATGTTAGGTGCTTTTTTTGTTTGTTTTTTATTTTTCTTATTTTTATGTTTTCTCTTCTTAGTGACAAAGATGGCCTTAAGGTTTCCCTCAGCTTGATTAAAATTTAAAGAACTGGCTTCCTGTCTTTAGTGTCTTGACTTCTCTTTTTTTAGACCATTTACTCTAGAAAACTTAAACTCATACATTTTCTCTGCCCCTTTTAGATAGAAATTTTCTTCTAGCCTCTTACTAGCTTTACAACCCAAGGACAAATTTCTCAGGGACCTGTGAGTCACCACTTTGAAACATAATTATCAAGAAGTAAGTCAGAAAGAAAAACACCAATACAGTATATTAACACATATATATGAATTTAGAAAGATGTTAATGATGACTCTATATGGGAGACAGCAAAGGAGACACAGAGATAAAGAACAGACTTTTGGACTCTGTGGGAGAAGGTGATGGTGGGATGATTTGAGAGAATAGCATTGAAACATATATATTACCATACGTGAAATAGGTCCAAGTTGGATGCATGAAATAGGGCCCTCAAAGCTGGTGCAGTGGGACAACCTGAGGGATGGGGTGGGAGAGGGGTTCAGCATGGGGACGCATGTACACCCACAGCTGATCATGTCAGTGTGTGGCAAAACCACTACAGTATTGTAAAGTAACTAGCCTCCAATTAAAATAAATAAATAAATAAAAGAGCCCCTAGCTTTCAGTTTTCTTTGGGGATGTAGTAACAGGGTGGAGGTGGGGGGTAGGAGCCTAGCTTCCATATGGGTAATCAAGAACATCAATGGCCTACTCTGCAGGTGGTTTAAGCCAATCATTTTTACAAAAGGGAGTCAATCTAGCTCCCTTTGTTTAGTTCATAAATGTGCAAATGTGTACATGACTCAGACTTCAGCGAGTCAGTGGACAACAGTTGTTTGTGCACAGGGATCATTTTTAGAGGGCATGGCTTTGCCCAGACAGAATGAGACCCCAGTTTTATTAAGTGATTGGGCAGTGTGATGAAATGTATGATCCCCATACCTAGCGAGTTAATCAGGGCATGAAAAATAGAATGTCTTTTCCCATATGCAGACCTAAATGTCTCCCCTTACAGTTTGCTACAAACTCTGACCTAGGGCAATTAAGATTAAGTTGTATGTGCCCACCCTTTAATGGAAAAGGAATTTCTAACTTTGCTTTTTTTTTTAAAGTTTTATACACTATTGCTGAAAGTTGTATAATGGGAGACGAGAAGAGAGTTAGTTAAGTGCTTCTATTCAATGCATAGATCTAAGGATCAAATGACATAATTTACATAAATCATTTTATCATAGTGATTGGCATATGTTGATAATCATCACTAACATTAACTATTACTATTATTTTTCTTCTCTACCCTGCAAATCTACTGTACGAAAAATTAACACATTTTTTACTTCTCTAATTTTGAGAAATTTTTTAAACTTCTTGATTTTTCTTCTATTATAATTTCCTCCAAGTATTGTATTAGATTTTATTTCTCCAGCATAAGTGAGGGTGTAAATAATTCTTTGAATTTTCTTCCTTCCCAAATCAGGAAAAAAAGTGTCTACTCATTTATTAGTCCAATAAACAATATTTTTTGGATATTGTGGTAGATACCAGACACCAGTTTCCAGCTCTCAAAGAGGTGGTAATGGGTGGTCATAGGATTGTTGCTTGACCAGTGGGATGGTGACACTGCCTGCAGACGGCTAGCACTCTTTGTATCAGAGTTTCCTGGTAATTGCCAGGGTTCTTGATTATTATGTGGGGCTGAGAAAGGCATTCCCGAGTGTGTTTGTGTGTGTGTGTGTGTGTGTGTGTGTGTGTGTGGGGAGAAGCCTGCAGGCTGGAGCAGGAGCCAGAGTCCTAGTGGGAGTGAGAAGGACATCTACACAAGGGAGGTGATTTCCTAACAAAATGTGAACTTAAATATAAAGGCAATACAAAATGAAATATTTCTCCTCAAATATCTTCCACATTCTCCCTGTTTCTATTCCTTACCCCAACAAGTAGCCACTGTTACTAGTATATTTTTTTATCCTTCCAAAGATGATTTTTTATGCATAATCAAAGCAATAATTATTATTTTCCCTCTTTTCAAAAAAAAAGATAGCACATATGTCCATTATTTTACACTATGCTCACTTTCACTTAATAATATATTTCGAAACTTTTCCCACATCAATACATAGAGTGCTATCTCATATATATAGCTTCCCATACATATTTCATTATTCCATTCTTTTCTGTTATTTTAACAATTTTCCTGTATGTGAACATTTAAGTTGTATAAATCTTTTGCTCTTATAAATAATATCCTAGTGAATATGAATAATCTGTAAATATATCTTATAGCTGTCAAAACATATGCCATATTTCTTTCCATCATGTGTATATTTTATTGTTGAATCATCATGACCACCCTTAGGGTTGCTTAACTAGCTGCTTAGGATTCCACACAAGGGCCAAAGTCATAAACAGAATGTGAGTGTCGGGGTTTCAAGCACAGATTTATAACCCCTAAGATGCAGCTCTATATTGGTTTAAAAAAATAAAAAAGTCTACAGAAAGAAGAGGGTGGTTTTTGTTTTTCGTGCTTGAGTTTCTAGTTTTTTTTTCTCAGTCTTTTTAAACATGTACCTCTCCAAGTTCTTGTTTTAATTTAAATAATTAAATTTCCTAGAAGTATCTTAGAATTTTATGAAGAGTGGGCTGGTGCATCCTCAAACATTTTCTTAAATAGCATTGTAGATTGCTCCTTTAATATTTCTAGCCTACTGTATATCTTTCCTTTACCACCTCAATAAGGATATAAGCTAATGGAGGGCAGGGGCACTATCCTGTCATTATTGACAATCCACCAGAAACATCAGTGCTTTGCAAATAATATACTTCTATGGATATTTGTTTAAAGCTGTAATTTGTTCTTCACATTCACAGAGTTTGCTTGCCTGTTCTATTACCGAACCCATATTATAGAAATGACTAGCTGTGACTAGATTCTACTCTGAGAGCCTAATTACAGACTCCTACATAAACTGATTCACAAGTTGTGAGGTATATTCATCTTGACTGACAAGCACACATCTTTGTGTGGATGAAACAAACAAAGGGCTAGATGCAATAATGTGCTAGAATCTGCTTTACTGTTTTGTAAGAGACCATTGTGCTCCTCCTCTTCTCAACTCCTGGTTCCGGGATGTCTCATGGGTAGCTTGAAATTATATCACAGAAATCAGCAAACACTGCAAATCAGGTCACCCTCCCTTCCCAGGGTGCAGTGTTTAAACATTTAATGACAACGGCCACTGCCTAGATGGTAATGTTTTAAATACATTAACTCATTTAATCCTCACAACCACAGAATGAAATAGATAGAGGACAACATTCTTGTTAATTCCACTTAATAGATGGTTAAACAGGGCCTCGATAAAGAAACACAGTACCAAAGATGAATGAAACAAGGCTGTCTGCTCTCAAGTTGAGAAGGCAAAGCATCCACTGCAACAGAATTAGGTTCATCTTTTTGTTAAATTTTGACAATGATTCTTGAGATCATAATTACCTCAAAGTCTTTCAATTTCTCTTTTATATTTCCTGTATAGGAAATCTTTCTGAATATTATCTCAATTTTATAAATAATTTATTCTTCAGCAAGTAATTGCACAGTTTATTATTTTGGTAAATGCAGAACCCACACTAACTTCTGCTTATCTTTTTTGGCTTCCACATACTACCCTGTGGGCTACACTGAAGCAGTTTGAGAGAGTTTTATTACTCTGTAAACTATGATTTATGTGTAATGGGAATGATATTTTTGAAGTCCATGCCATGATACAAGTTTGTGTGCTGTTCATTTTTTTTCCCTTTTCTACTTGATAATCCATCAACGGTATTTATGTTTTGTTCATGATAGGTGAATTGAGTGTTTCATGAAGAATGTTGAACCATAAGTAATATGTTATTCACTCTAATACACAAGGATGCAATGTTGGCCAAAAATGCTTCTTTATATCAGCAAAACAATATGCAAATATAAAATTGTAAATATAAAACTGATGGCAAAGCTCCCTAAGTAGAATTTGCTTGTTAAAATATGAATGCCAGGCTTTCTATAGAAATGAGGGTAGGAACATTGAAGATAGAGAACTTTAAAAACTGCCTTTTCCCAACTACTCAGTAAAACATTTCGAGTCAAGCTTATTTGGGTTATCAATCAGTATTGTCATCCACTGAGCCAGATCCCCAGATCCTGTGTCTTTTTCTGTCCTTCAGGTGGTATGGCCTTTACTTAAGCCTCAAGAACAAAGGTTGTAGAATGGCCCCCTCAACTGAAGTGATACATTTGTGGAAAGAAAACTAAAACACAATATAATTCACCAGAAGCTATCTTGAGTAGTCCTATAGGAAAACCGATTTGAGTTTCTATACTAAAATTTCACAAATTTTACTCAATAAGATAACTTAAAAACTCATCGGACAATAACGACCTGTAAGTTATTGTTAGAAAATGCTAACCTTACAAGGAAAATGAAAACATTCCTCCTTAGTATTGGAATATTAGTTACTTTATCCAGATAGTCATTTGAATTCTTATATTTACTACATGAAGAATTCAAACTGGTGTCTCCTGGAGTCATTAATAATATGGCTACTGTTAAGCTACTCAGTATAGGAATTATTTCCTTTCTTTAAAGTCAAGGAGCTGTATGCTCCAATACTGCCTATGTACGGATCTGTTTTATAACATTTCTGATAAAAACATTTAATGAATTGAAAGAGACACGTGTACCCCAATGTTTATCGCAGCATTCTTTACAATAGCTAGGGCATGGAAGCAACCTAGATGTCTATTAGCAAACAAATGGATAAGAAAGCTGTGGTACATATACACAATGGAATATTACTCAGCTATTAAAAAGAATACATTTGAATCAGTTCTAATGAGGTGGATGAAACTGGAGCCTATTATACAGAGTGAAGTAAGTCAGAAAGAAAAACACCAATACAGTGTATTAACGCATATATATGGAATCTAGAAAGATGGTAGCGATGACCCTATATGTGAGACAGCAAAAGAGACACAGATACAAAGAACAGACTTTTGGACTCCATTTTGGAGAAGGCGGAGGTGGGATGATTTGAGAGAATAGCATTGAAACATGTATATTACCATATGTGAAATAGATCTCCAGTCCAGGTGTGATGCATGAGACAGGGTGCTCAGGGCTGATGCACTGGGGTGACCCTGAGGGATGGGAGGGGAAGGGAGGTGGGAGGGATTTCAGGATGGGGGACACATGTACACCCATGGCTGAGTCATGTCAGTGTATCACATAAACCACTACAATATTGTAAAGTAATTAGCCTCCAATTAAAATAAACTAATAAAAAAATAGCCACACAAAAAAACATAATTGCAAAAGTGAAAAAAAATTAATCAATAAAAAGCCATAATTATATAGACCTAAGCAACTAACTAAAGAACTCTGCTAGTAGATAACAACTATTACTTTGTGGAACTGGGGCACGAGTTGGTAGAATTTTTCCGTAGAGGGCAAGATATTAAATACTCTAGGCTTTGAAGGAAAGAGACAAATCTGAGGATATTAGGTAGGTATGTATACAACCATTTGAGATGTAATTGTTTAAAAATACTAAAAACATTCTTAGCACACAGACCACACAGAACAGATAGTAGGCCAGACTTGGCCCTTGGGTCATAATAGTATGTTAGTCTCTGGAAAAGACCACCTCTAACAG
The DNA here is from genome assembly GCF_023699985.2 of Odocoileus virginianus. Taxonomy (NCBI): domain Eukaryota; kingdom Metazoa; phylum Chordata; class Mammalia; order Artiodactyla; family Cervidae; genus Odocoileus; species Odocoileus virginianus. The sequence goes on along the minus strand of NC_069674.1, from coordinate 91,152,313 downwards.
TGGGGTGAAATGAGATTTCTCATTCAGTCCCCAAAATGCATTGCTAGAGGCCACACTTGATTGGTCATAATGTGAAATTCAATCTTTTCTCCTCCATGATCAGATTTTGTCTGTAAGTGCTAAGGGGGCCCAGAAAGTGTACCACAATGGACAGAGTGTACGATGTATTCAGCCCTATGTTGTTTAGTCGCTAAGTCATTCCCAACTCTTTGTGACCCCATGGACTGTAGCCCGCCAGGCTCCTCTGTCCATTGGATTTCCCAGGCAAGATTACTGGAGTGGGTTCCCACTCCCTTCTTCACGGGATCTTCCCAACCCAGGGTTTGAACCTGCGTCTCCTGCGTTAGCAGGTGGATTCTTTACCACTGAGCCACCAGAGGCGCCCCTTTGATCCAAATGGTGAAGAAGCTGTTGGTGCAGCCTGTGATCTAGAATTGGCAGATTCTGTTTTAATGGTGGTGATGGGAAGAAAACTCAGGTTCCACCATCGTCAGGATATCATCTTGCCCTGGTAAATGTGCAAGTCCAGTGTCCAGTTTTCCCTCAGTGAAGCTTCTCCTCTTTATATCACAGTGCCTTCTGGTTAATCCTTCTTTGACCCTCTCACTCAGCCCCTGTCCTATAGATACTTCAATTCATGTATTCAATCACTTTCCCAGTGATTAGGTGGTCACAGGTGACTCCCTGAGCAGCTCAAGTTTCTGCAACAAGCGGGGCCAAGAGATACTTTTTTCTGTTCTTATGTCTTACATATGGGTAAGCTGTCTGGTCCTGTTCCTGCCCCTCATTATTTCATTAGACTCGCTTCATCTGTTGTTGCATTGGCCCGTTCTACTTGCAAAAGAGATTTGTATGTAATACTTTCATGCTGTACGGTCAGAGCACCTTATCAAACTGATCTACTACCTGCTTAGGCCATGGAAGCTAGGAATAAGGGGCTCTCGGTAAATCCTGGCCAAAAAAAAAAAATTATCTTTGTACACACTTCTCCCAGAACCATGGATGCTGCTATCCCACATGTTTAGTCACTCATTTGTGTCTGACTTTTTGTGACCCTTTGGGCTGTAGCCCACCAGGCTCCTCTGTCCATGGGATTTTCCCGGCAGGACTACTGGAGTGTGCTGCCATGCCTCCTTCTGGCAGTCTTCCTAATCCAGGAATTGAACCCGTGTCTCCTTTGTCTACTACATTGCAGGCAGGTTCTTTATCCGCTGAGCCATCGGGGAAGTTCATGAGAGTGTTAGAGTGATTCTTTATGGTATTAATGTATCTGCTTAAGGAGACTTTCCATTCATTGATGAAACTTTTAAAAGCTGCTGGCATTCTGTCTTGCTAAAGATGATTTAAATGAATTTAATGTTCCCAGGTGGCTCAGTGGTAAAGAATCCACCTGCCAATGCAGGAGATACAGGGTCAGTCCCTGGGTGGGGAAGATTCCCTGGCAGAAGAAATGGCAATCCACTCCAGTATTCTTGCCTGGAGAATCTCCATGGACAGAGGAGCCGGGCAGGCTACAGAGTTGGACATGACTGAATATGCATGAACCTCAATGTGTGAAAAAAGTATACCTTCATGGCAAGTGTCAGTCTATGATACTGAAGAAGCATAGTGAAAATTTATCTGTTGAAATTTGTCAAAACCAAGAATTTGGATTTATAATAATGGATCTTATTATTTTCTTTGTGGAATCACTAATTAACACATTTCATGATTTTTAAAGGCCAGGTAAGTCATAAAATGTACATTACAAAAAAATGGTACTAATGTTGCATGCTAATGTGGTTACAAAATTGTAGCTTCTGGAAATTTGCAAGCCAGTTATTGAGCAATCATTCTTTACAAAGTTGGATTTGTGATATATTGTGACTAATTCATTTTAATATCATTACTTCCTGTTTTGGTCTGGTTGATATGTGAAAATAGTTGGTTTCTATCCTAGTTATTGCTTTGGTCTATGGTCTTTAGAATGAAAATAAGCAACTTTGCTATTTTTATGGGTCAATTTCAAGCAGAACAATTAATTAAAAAGTTATTATGTTTGTCATCAGAATTCATATCTCGTATGAGATTCTTTCTCTCCAAATTACTTCATTTTGCTAAATGCATTGCTTCAGAACAAAATCAGCTACATAACAGAAGAGAAAAATAATGTTGCTCTCTTTGCTTGCTAATTTGACTTTTCTTTAGTACTGACATTGTGTTGTTAACCTGAATTTTATTTATCTTTCCCTTCAAAGTGTAATGATATTGTATTCTCAAGACTGCTGACTAGATAGCAATTCCTTACTTTGTAATGGAATACTTACTTAATGATAGTCACATCCTACAAGAACCGCTTAACATTTATCTTTATTGATTCTGTTAATATGAGTAATTTACATTGCTCTTTGATTTATCAGTAAAGAATAATAGATTAAAGTTTCAATGGTTTTTCTGTCTCTATAAATTTGATTACTATTTTACTCTGGTCTTCAAGTTTCACTTGGCAATTTATTTTTCCCCAGTGGTGTATGTGTTGCTATGAGGAAGCTATTTAGAAAATTGCAAAATAACATTTGAGTAGTAAATAGCACCCTGGTGACCTTGACAGGTTGACATATTTTTATCAATGTATTAATGCACCAGTAGTAAGTTTGTGGTGCTAAGTTGCTTCAGTTGTGTCCAACTCTTTGTGACCCCATGTACTGCAGCCTGCTAGGCTTCTCTGTCCATGAGATTTCCTAGGCAAGAGTAGTGGAGTCGGTTGCTGTGCCCTCCTCCAGGGAGTCTTCCCAACCCAAGGACTGAACCTGCATCTCCTGCATTGGCAGGTGAGTTCTTTATCACTAGTGTCTCCTGGGAAGCCCAGAGAGTTTACAAACCATTTTCTAAAAATAAAAGAAATTTGTTCAACAGCTTTTAGTAATAGAAAGTTCACCACCTATTAGTAACATTTTCTCTTAAGATGTAAACTAAAAGCTGTTGAATAAATTTATTTAAAAAATAACTTGTAAAAGCCAGGTATTGTTTTGTTTCTTAGATTCCATGTTTTGTATATTAGTTGTTGAATCTTAATAACAACCTAAAAGTCAGTACTATTATTATTGTCACTTACAGTTGACATTGAGGCAAAGAGAATTTAAGTAATTTACTTAAAATAAAGTAGTAATAAGTGACAGAGCCAATATTTGAGCCTAGGCCTTCAGGATCCAGAGTCAGTGCTCTTAGCCACCAATCACCTTCCTCCCTAAAGACTGAAAATGGTCTATAAAATTATATCATTATTTAAATAGAGGATAATCTAAATTCAGGAATGGATTATCTTATAAAGTCATGTCTCATCATCTGCACTTGTTCATTGAATGCTGTGTGTGTATGTTGTTTATTTACAGGTCTTAACTTTTTCTTTTTTCTAAATCATTTGTAATAGAAAAACCTAGTATCTTTTACTAAACACTTCCTGGTATATGTGTTAATAATGGCCTCTCACAATGTCTTCTTTGGACAAGTTCTTTTTGCTGCTCTGTAGCATTTGTCTAAAGGCGAAAGAGCAGGTGCACATAACTAGTACCCAGTCCCTTCAGCTCCCTTGCTGGAATTTATGTAGCAGAGTGCTGGCTTATATCAGCATGCTTCAAGATTGCCACCTGGCAGATCCTGCCCTTTAATAAGATTTAAATGTGGCAGATCAGTCCAGGTAGTCATTGGACCTGTTAAGGGCTTTGGCTCATGCTTCTGAGCAATTTAGTCTTTGCTGTATTATAAATCACCCCATGTATCATGATGATATTTTCACCATCATAGATGGAATGATAATGATTGACAATTGCAATCTCAAATGACACCTGCTTGAGATACTGATCAACTCTGTTAAGGTGAGATGCAGTGAAAGTTTGAGCCAATAAACAGATTTAGCTGTCTTGATTAATTAACATTTAGAAAATAATTGTTCTCCAGAGACTGACTGGAGGGAGGCACACCTTTGGTAAAACTACATTTCCTGGGTATTGGGTTTCAGGCACTGTGCTCAGTTCACTATCTTGACCTGAGATAGACTGCCAGAAATTTCACCAGCAAAGATAAATCTACTGGGGATTACCAGAGAATTGCAACTGAGGGTCTGTAACCATGAGGAGCCACATACAAGTCCTATCATGGCAAGGGAAAAAGAGCAGTCTTACAGAGGAGAAAGGAATTTAGGAGGACGATAGCAAACACGTTGGCCACCTGATGTGAAGAGCCAGCCCATAGGAAAAGATTGAGGGCAGGAGGAGAAGGGGATGACAGATGAGGAAATGGTTGGATGGCATCATTGACTCAATGGACGTGAGTTTGAGCAAACTCCAGGAGATAGTAAAGGACAGGGAAGCCTGGAGTGCTGCAAACCATGGGGTGACAGAGTCAGATGTGACTTGGTGACTAAACAAAAACAATAATAGCAAACAAAGAGTCCATGGCTTTTCATTGCCAGAGCCCTTGACGGGAAAGAAAGGAATCTTTATTCTTCAATTGGCTCAGTGGTAAAGAATCCGCCTGCCACTGCAGGAGATGCAGGTTTGATCCTTGGGTCAGGAAGATCCTCTGGAGTAGGGAACGCCACCCACTCCAGTATTCTTGCTGGGAATTACATGAACAGAGCCTGGCAGGCTGTGGTCCATGGGAGGTGTGACTGAGCACCCACACGCTTTATTCTATGAGCTGGGCTCTGCCATCTATTGTTATAAGTGTGAGGGCTCCCCCTTCTGGTCTCTCAACTCTAATTGAAATTTCTTTTTATTATTATTTTTTGCACTTATATTCATGATCTCATTTAACCCCATTAGATGGTCTTGTGTTTATTTTTGTTTTACAGGTGATAAAACAGAAAGCAAGGGCTAATTGACAGAAATAAGAGTAAGCAGTCCCCATTGCCCATACCACGTCTTGGCTCAGAGCCCAGATTCTGCAGTGGCCAACTCACATTAAAACCAGGCTCCCCCTTCCTACCTGTGGGAGAGTTCCATTCTCAACATCTGTTTCCTCACCATCCATTCAAATGAAGAATAATAACTGTTTGAAGAGCTACCTGGGACAGTTGTATCGATTAATACATAAAACAGCCCTGAAACTGTGACTGCTCTCACCCTGTTAGCAAGTGGCCAAATTGAAATTGAGCTAGCAGATTCCAGAGCCTGAGATTTAGCTACTGTATCATTTTATTTGGTGCAGCTCTTACCTTCTGTTGTTGTACCACTCCATACATATAATAACTCCCTTTTTGCAGCAACATTAATTACTACCATGCCTTCACTCTATAAAGATGCTCTGAGCACATTTTCCAATATAAGCATGCTCCCCCAGCCCACATGTCATCTAACAGGTTGATGTCTCCTGTGTAAGTGAACAGGCAAAGAATCTACAGCTGGGGTGCAGTTTTGTGATTTCAACAAAAAACTCATTGCAGATATTCATTTACTTGAGCAGCTGTGGAGCTTCTGAAGAGCAGAGCTCCCTAGAAAGGCATTTGGCTACAGATTCCGTTTTGTGAGCTTAATCATAGAAGAGGGAGTCAGACTCATTTGGTTTAGTTCAGTGCTTTTCAAATCTGCACTCATAAATACCAGCACTGTTCTGTTCTTTATCCTAGAAGCTCTTTGCTGTTCTTAGCAGAGACAGGCTTATGTATTTCCCATTGTGAGTAATGGCTCTATTTGATTAAATAAATAACATTTTGCACTAAAATAGTTCACAAAAGGACTGAGAAACCATCAGGAATGTATTTAAAATCCTGCAATGAACCTTATCACTTTGTTCTCTGACACAAATTATAGTTTCTGACACATTGAAATTATATCTTAAGAGAGGATTCTCTGAACATTTCCCCAAAGTGAGCATTCAGTCTTTCAATGCAAAAATAATAGAAGAGGGCAGAGCATTTTCTCTGAAAATGTAGAAGAAAGAAATGCCCAATTTTCTGTATAGCAAATTATTTGGCTACTTCGTTTCCAAAGTAACACTAGGTTAAAGTAGACTGAATTATTTCACTTTTTTCTGTATTAAACCACAGCTTATTTATTCAGTTCTTTAAAAAGTTTCCCTTTAAGAATATTAGAATATAGTTTATTAGAATCTAGTCTGTAAGGTAGAACAGATACTCCTAATGAGTAAGCACATTCAATATTTTGAAAACATCCCCCATATTGGATTTACTGGAAAAACACAGCCCGATAAAAAATTATATGATAATGATATTCCTTCATGTATTTTTTGGTCACTCTGTTTTGTGTCCCTACATGTATCCCAGTTATTCCCAGGTGGCACTGGTGGTAAAGAACCTGCCTGCCAATGCAGGTAGATATATGGGATGTGAGTTTGATCCCTGGGTCAGGAAGATCCTCTGGAAAAGGAAATGGCAACCCACTCCAGCATTCTTGCCTGGAGAATCCCATGAACAGAGGAGGCTTGCAAGATACAGTCCATGGGATCAAAAAGAGTCGTACACAACTGAATGACTTAGCACACATGTATTCCAGATGATTATTGCTGTCTTGAGTCTTCTAGCCAAGAAGAGTAATCATAGCATTTAGAGAGGCTGCCTTCTTTTTAATGTCCTGTCTCAATCTAAAATTAATTGTTCTGTATCTCTCAGTATCTAGATGATGCTGAATACCAATCAGTTGAATATACTACCCCACATTTGCCTTTTCAGTAAAGTCTGGATCTAGAAGAGAAGATCAGAGTGGTGGGTATTAGAATTGGTTTTTTTTTGTTTTCTTCTTTTTTTTTTTTTTTAATGAGAGGACTCATTATAGATTGTTGTCTGCCAGGCTCCTCTGTCCATGGGATTCTCCAGTCAAGAATACTGGAGTGGGTTTCTACGCCCTCCTTCAGGGGAATCTTCCCAACTCAGGGATCTAACCTGCATGTCTTATGTCGCCTGCATTGGCAGGGATGTTCTCTACCACTAGTGCTAGCCTGGGAAGCCCAGTTAGGAACCAGCCAGGGCTTTGAGAGTTCCTCCAGATCACACAGTGAGTAGCTGCTGGCTTCTTCTATGCCATGGACCAGCCTGAACCTGCTGCTGGAGAAAAATGGTGGCTCAGGATGATTGGATGGGGGTTCATGAGTTGAGTGTTAAGAGGAAACTTGACTTGTAATCAATTCCAGCAAGACATTCCTCTGGGGAGCAGAAGACAGTTACCCTCTAAGATTGCTAAGAAAAGGGAATTTAGGGGCCGACTGAGAACAAATCTTGTTTCGGGGTCAGCTGAACAAATGTAGGTGGAAAGATCAAGAGTGGACTGTTACTTTATCCAACTGATCTAATTAGAAGGCACCTTAGTGCAAAATAAGAGAGACTGCTATACAAGTATCTAGACTCAGGCTGACAGTGGGAAATAATTCTTAGGTGAGTTGCAAAGAGTTGGACATGACTAACCACCTGAACGTGCACACACACAATGTACTTGCATTGATTATCACATATCTTTGAATCCGCCCTAGATTTAACTGACTTTGGTGATATTAAGTAACTTAAGAATGCAGAAAACTTTTTAAAAGCTTCCAGTCTTATAGCCCAAGTGATAAATTTACATTCCTCAAGATCAAGCAAAAATGTATGAGAAACCGTAACTCCAATGTAATCCCAAACAAATTCTTTTGACAGACTTCTGTGACTCCATAGAACTAGCTGCACTGTTCAATATAGTAGCCTTAAGCCACATGTGGCAACTGAGTACTTGAAATCTGACTAGTGTGAGTTAAGATACACTCTAAGTAAGTGTAAAACACACACTGGGGAAAAAAGGGAAACTATCTCCATAATTTTACAAATTATCTCCATAATCAACTGCAAATTACTAATATGGGAACAAGAACCTCTTTTTTTTTTTTTAAGAAAATAATGACTAACACTGAATCTACACTATCCACGTATAGCAAGAAAATTCTTAGATTTTGTTGATAGTTTCATTATATATATACAAAGCATGAGAGATTCACGATTATATTTGTCAGTGGAAAGTTTATCGCTATCAAAGTCATATTTAAATAGCTTTTCACCACACTTAGAAATAGCATAAGCAAAGAATGCTTAGAATTATGGGAAGGGATAAAACCTATTATCTTGCCCTAAAAGAAGAAAACTGTCTTACTCCTCAGAGAGTTGTATCTGAGCTTCCTCTCTGAACATCAACAGCACAACCTCCCCAGGAAAGTCAGGGCCATTTGCAGTGATACAGGGAAACCAACACAGGTACTGAGATCTCGTGACTTTCTATGTCTGGTCACCATTTTCTCAGCTCTCTTGGTGGTCTCTGGAGCAGCATATATACCCAGGAGAAGATGCTTTTTATTAGTACTTATATACCTTAATCTCTAGGCCTAACATGGGTGTGTAGGAGGAAAGCCTTGCTATATTCATCCCACTCTCCTTTCTATGAAAAACAGAAATGCATTCCTTTGAAGATGTGAAAGTATATTCCCCCCCATTTTCATTTAAATAGGGAAGTAGGTTAAAATGGTTTCTCAGAAATAATCAGCAGTTAAATAAGTGGCCCCTTTCATTAAGTATAAGCTGTCATTTGTGTGATAGAATAATTTAGGGATATGTAGGCAATCAAGCTTACAATAAAACAGATTCATTTCGAGCATCTCTAGTTAGTAGCTACTTGAACCAAGTAAAAATAAGCAAAACAATAGTGTATCCACCTTTCCCAGTGTATTTTTTTAAATTTATTTGTTTTAATTGAAGGCTAATTACTTTACAATATTGTAGTGGTTTTTGCCTTACATTGACATGAATCAGCCATGGGTGTACATGTATTCTCCATCCTGAAACACCTCCCACCTCACCCCTCATCCCATCCCTCAGGGTGTATCGGACTTTAGAAAACCAACTTCTTCATTTAAATAGGATCGGTGTCTCCTATGCAGATATTGATATGCTTGTTCCAGTTCTGTCATATTTCTGTCAACTTAAGAATCTTCAACTATGAAATGAAGATAATGTAATCTATTTTTAGAAATTAACATCAAGTATTTGTCATCTATTGGGCTGGCCAAACTTTATTTAGGTTTTTCTGTAAGATGCTACAGAAAAATCCAAATTAACTTTTTGGCCAACACAGTATTTGCCATACCCTTTTTTTTTTTTTTCTGTTTTTTTTTTTCCCATTTATTTTTATTAGTTGGAGGCTAATTACTTTACAATATTTTAGTGGTTTTTGCCATACATTGACATGAATCAGCCATGGATTTACATGTGTTCCCCATCCCGATCCCCCCTCCCACCTCCCTCTCCATCCCATCCCTCTGGGTCTTCCCAGTGCACCAGCCCTGAGCACCCGTCTCATGCATCCAACCTGGGCTGGTGATCTGTTTCACCCTTGATAGTATATTTGTTTCAATGCTGTTCTCTCTGAACATCCCACCCTCGCCTTCTCCCACAGAGTCTAAAAGTCTGTTCTATACATCTGAGTCTCTTTTTCTGTTTTGCATATAGGGTTATCGTTACCATCTTTTTATATTCCATATATATGTGTTAGTATACTGTATTGGTCTTTATCTTTCTGGCTTACTTCACTCTGTATAATGGGCTCCAGTTTCATCCATCTCATTAGAACTGATTCAAATGAATTTGTTTTAATGGCTGAGTAATATTCCAAAGTGTATATGTACCACAACTTCCTTATCCATTCATCTGCTGATGGGCATCTAGGTTGCTTCCATGTCCTGGCTATTATAAACAGTGCTGTGATGAACATTGGGGTGCACGTGTCTCTTTCAGATCTGGTTTCCTTGTATGTATGCCCAGGAGTGGGATTGCTGGGTAATATGGCAGTTTTATTTTCAGTTTTTAAAGGAATCTCCACACTGTTCTCCATAGTGGCTGTACTAGTTTGCATTCCCACCAACAGTGTAAGAGGGTTCCCTTTTCTCCACACCCTCTCCAGCATTTATTGCTTGTAGAGTTTTGAATAGCAGCCATCCTGACTAGCATGTAATGGTACCTCATTATGGTTTTGATTTGCATTTCTCTGATAATGACTGATGTTGAGCATCTTTTCATGTGTTTGTTAGCCATCTGTATGTCTTCTTTGGAGAAATGTCTGTTTAGATCTTTGGCCCATTTTTTGATTGGGTCATTTATTTTTCTGGAATTGAGCTGGAGGAGTTGCTTGTATATTTTTGAGATTAATCCTTTGTCTGTTTCATCATTTGCTATTATTTTCTCCCAATCTGAGGGCTGTCTTTTCACCTTGCTTATAGTTTCCTTTGTTGTGCTAAAGCTTTTAAGTTTCATTAGGTCCCATTTTTTTATTTTTGCTTTTATTTCCAATATTCTGGGAGGTGGGTCATAGAGGATCCTGCTGTGATTTATGTCAGAGAGTGTTTTGCCTATGTTCCCCTCTAGGAGTTTTATAGTTTCTGGTCTTACATTTAAATCTTTAATCCATTTTGAGTTTATTTTTGTGTATGGTGTTAGAAAGTGTTCTAGTTTCATTCTTTTACAAGTGGTTGACCAGTTTTCCCAGCACCACTTGTTAAAGAGGTTGTCTTTTTTCCATTGTATATTCTTGCCTCCTTTGTTGAAGATAAGGTGTCCATAGGTTCGTGGATTTATCTCTGGGCTTTCTATTCTGTTCCATTGATCTATATTTCTGTCTTTGTGCTAGTACCATACTGTCTTGATGACTGTGGCTTTGTAGTAGAGCCTGAAGTCAGGCAGGTTGATTCTTCCAGTTCCATTCTTCTTTCTCAATATTGCTTTGGCTATTTGAGGTTTTTTTGTATTTCCATACAAATTGTGAGATTATTTATTCTAGTTCTGTGAAGAATATCATTGGTAACTTGATAGGGATTGCATTGAATCAATAGATTGCTTTGGATAGTATACTCATTTCCACAATATTGATTCTTCCAATCCATGAACACGGTATATTTCTCCATCTATTTGTGTCCTCTTCGATTTTTTTCATCAGTGTTTTATAGTTTTCTATGTATAGGTCTTTTGTTTCTTTAGGTAGATATACTCCTAAGTATTTTATTCTTTTTGTTGCAGTGGTGAGTGGTATTGTTTCCTTAATTTCTCTTTCTGTTTTCTCATTGTTGGTGTATATGAATGCAAGGGATTTCTGTGTGTTAATTTTATATCCTGCAACTTTACTATATTCATTGATTAGCTCTAGTAATTTTCTGGTAGAGTCTTTAGGGTTTTCTATGTAGAGGATCATGTCATCTGCAAACAGTGAGAGTTTCACTTCTTCTTTTCCTATCTGGATTCCTTTTATTTCTTTTTCTGCTCTGATTGCTGTGGCCAAAACTTCCAAAACTATGTTAAATATTAGTGGTGAGAGTGGGCACCCTTGTCTTGCTCCTGTTTTTAGGGGAAATGCTTTCAATTTTTCACCATTGAGGATAATATTTGCTGTGGGTTTGTCATATATAGCTTTTATTATGTTGAGGTATGTTCCTTCTATTCCTGCCTTCTGGAGAGTTTTTATCATAAATGGATGTTGAATTTTGTCAAAGGCTTTTTCTGCATCTATTGAGATAATCATATGGTTTTTATCTTTCAATTTGCTAATGTGGTGTATTACATTGATTTGTGGATATTAAAGAATCCTTTCATTCCTGAAATAAAGCCCACTTGGTCATGATGTATGATCTTTTTAATATGTTGTTGAATTCTGTTTGCCAGAATTTTGTTAAGGATTTTTTTCATCTATCTTCATCAGTGATATTGGCCTGTAGTTTTCTTTTTTTGTGGCATCTTTGTCTGGTTTTGGAATTAGGGTGATGGTGGCCTCATAGAATGAGTTTGAAAGTTTACCTTCTTCTGCAATTTTCTGGAAGAGTTTGAGTAAGATAGGTGTTAGCTCTTCTCTAAATTTTTGGTAGAATTCAGCTCTGAAGCTGTCTGGTCCTGGGCTTTTGTTTGCTGGAAGATTTCTGATTACAGTTTCAATTTCCTTGCTTGTGATGGGTCTGTTAAGATCTTCTATTTCTTCCTGGTTCAGTTTTGGAAAGTTATACTTTTCTGGGAATTTGTCCATTTCTTCCAAGTTTCCATTTTATTGGCATAGAGGTTCTGGTAGTAGTCTCTAATGATCCTTTGTATTTCAGTGTTGTCTGTTGTGATCTCTCCATTTTCATTTCTAATTTTGTTGATTTGGTTCTTCTCCCTTTGTTTCTTGATGAGTCTAGCTAACGTTTTGTCAATTTTGTTTTTCTTTTCAAAAAGCCAGCTTTTAGCTTTGTTGATTTTTGCTATGGTCTCTTTTGTTTCTTTTGCATTCATTTCTGCCCTAATTTTTAAGATTTCTTTCCTTCTACTAACCCTGGGGTTCTTCATTTCTTCCTTCTCTAGTTGCTTTAGGTGAGCTAGGTTATTTATTTGACTTTTTTTCTTGTTTCTTGAGGTAAGCCTGTATTGCTATGAACCTTCACCTTAGCACTGCTTTTACAGTGTCCCATAGATTTTGGGTTGTTTTGTTTTCATTTTCATTTGTTTTTATGCATATTTTGATTTCATCTATGATTTGTTGGTTATTCAGAAGCGTGTTATTTAGCCTCCATGTGTTTGAATTTTTAATAGTTTTTTTTTTTTTTTTTTCTGCAATTGAGATCTAGTCTTACTGCATTTTGGTCAGAAAAGATGACTGGAATGATTTCAACTTTTTTGAATTTATCAAGGCTAGATTTATGGCCCAGGATGTGATCTATTCTGGAGAAGGTTCTGTGTGCACTTGAGGAAAAGGTGAAATTGATTGTTTTGGGTGAAATGTCCTATAGATATCAATTAGGTCTAGCTGGTCCATTGTGTCATTTAAAGTTTGTGTTTCCTTGTTAATTTTCTGTTTAGTTGATCTATCCATAGGTGTGAGTGGGGTATTAAAGTCTCCCACTATTATTGTGTTATTGTTAATTTCCCCTTTCACACTCGTTAGCATTTGCCTTACATATTGCAGTGCTCCTTTGTTGGGTACATATATATTTATAATTGTTATATCTTCTTCTTGGATCCAGTGTATTATTCTGACATTTTTGTAAAGTTTCTCTCTCATTTCCATCAGCCCATCAGATTCTGAGAAATGAAAATGAAAGGAAATATAAGGCATTCAAAATATTTAAGTACTTATGGGAAATATTTTCTCATCTCTGATAAATATATATTTAGAATAAACTCTTGGCTTTCCATTTCTCCAGTATCCGAGTATCTCAGGAAAAGACCATGAGGATTGTAAACCCTAGTTAGAATTCATAAAGAGAAGTTTCCTCATTCTAGGGCTTTCAAGCTAGTAAGGGAAGGAGATTCAAGAGCAGTGTCAAAACCAGATGATGAAAATAGGTAATAATAGTGATACTGGCACAGTGTAGCCAGTGGTAAGGGAGGCTATAGACTGATGTTGATGAGAGATGCTTATGGCAGATGGAAGGCTTGATTTGGTCTGCATGGAATCATGTTTGTTTTTTCCATTGTCTTCTAGCTCTCATCTCTTAAGGAAAGAAATTGCTCTTTCCTCTTGGCAAGACAAAACTCTAGCTGAACCAACCATGTTTGTTAGTGACTAACTGTGCTTTTAAAAAGTTAGGGGAATGGATTCTCTCTTCCATTCATTTTTTGCCTTCTTGTCGTAAGCAGTTTTAGGTCTCAGCAGACTTCACTCGCCTTCCCCACATTTCTAAACGTGAAGTTGGTAGCTTGCAGTTGGGTCTCTTCTTAGGGCTCTGCCTATTAGCCTTTCCTGGAATGTACACTTGAATGTCATTGCTTCATGTTCCTGTGCCCTGCAAGCGGCCAAAGCAAAATAAGTTAAGAACTCTAAACCAACTTCCCCAGAGAGTTTTGCCTACCTGTACTGATCACTGGACTAACTAATGATAAAAGGTTACAGTAGGGAAGTTTTGTCACCTTGGCGGGGAGTGATGCTAAAGATGGTTTGTCAGACTCAACCTTTATGGTCAGAAAATGCCTGAAAACCTTTAAAATTACCAGAACCTCAACTTTTATGAGTACAAAGGCCAAGCATATTTATCCTCTCTTTCTCTTTGTCTTTTACCTATGATGTCCATTCCCTGAAACAAGGAGCCCAAGGTCTAGTTTGAATGGATGGTGGTAAAGAAGAAATTAAATTTCAAAACTCTGAATAGTCATAATGGAATGTATATAAAACAAACATATAATTCATCTTTATGGCTTTTGAAAAAAACTGTTGCTCATTCTAAAGATCAAATGAATGTTTTTGAATAAGAGTTGACAGAGGGCTTGGGTACTACTTGGGTACAAAAAAAAAAAATCTGTAAATCTAGCATGACATTAGAAGGTAAGAAGTATATGCAAGCTGGTCAATAGTAACAGTCTTTTTGATAAGTGATTAAAATGTTAGCTCCCCCCACCCCAGAGTTCACATCAATTGATGATCCCTTATCTACTTTTCTGTTACTATGATAAACCTACTTTATGACTGTCTGGATACCAAGTGCAGGAATTTAGATTAAAGTTGGAGAAATGGATTTATTTCCTACCTTACTGTATTAGTTAGGAAAAATATATTGAAAGTGATCAAGATTAAAAGACGTTTTGAACATTTTAACCAATAAATTATCAGTTTGTACTCTGTTAACATTAAAAATACTTGGAGGCTATTTTTAACTGGAGTCAAGTCCAGCCCATGCTGCATGCTAAGTTGCTTCAGTCATGTCTTACTGTTTGAAACCCTATGGACCATAGCCCACCAGGCTCCTTTGTCCATGGAATTCTCCAGGCAAGAATACTGGAGTGGGTTGCCGTTTCCTCTTCCAGGAGATCTTCTTGATCCAGGGATCAAACCTATGTCTCTTGCATCTCCTGCATTGGCAGAAGGGTTCTTTACCACTAGCATCACTTGGAAAACCCCAGTTCACCAGAAATGACGAATGGAATGTCTCACATGGGTTCTGTGCTAAAGTAGCAACTAATGGTAAAGAGCTAGTATTTGTTTATAACTTCCTGTGAGTCACAAAGGGAATAGCTGTAATGGGACAAGCATTGGTCATTGTGCCAGAATATCATCTTCTCTTTCTTAGTATCTGATGGTCATTTGAAATCTGGGACAACTTTTTCTCTCTCCAGCTTGAAGATAGAGCTAACGTCCACCACTAGTTTGCATACTGAAGTGGATGTGACAGTAAATGGGATGTCTGGAGAGTGAAATTTTGTGGGGAAAAAAAAAAGTCTTCTTTATTGAGAGGGTTCCTTTGCCAGTTACTGGCTTATTGGCCAGTCTTCCATGTAGAATGTGCAGAAGGGACCCTTAGAAGTTAGAGGCAAGCCACACTTAAATCTTCAAAACCCCATGTGGGAGATTTTTACCATCACAGCTGCCTTGGACCGATATGGATCAGGTTCTAAAAATCATTTAGCTCTGTTAACCTTAGAAGAAAAAGAGAAGAACTCCAACAGGAAGGATACTAGCTTCTTAATTGGTGATGCTTACATGCTGTGGGTGGCAAAGAACTGACCGCCCCAGATGACATGACTGTGTCCTTTGTACCTCTTTCTGAATTCATTTTGTATTTCATTCAGCTCTGAGTAGAGACACCTGGTGGGACTAAAATGGGAGATCCCTTTCAGCCTGTGTGCAGTCTTGATGAGATACTCCAACCACATGGTTATTACATGTTGAGGTTGTTCTTTACATAAGCAAAAGATTCTAGATTCTTAGGCAAGGGCACACACACATGTGTGTGAGTGTGTGTGCTCATAATCATGCATGTGTGTATAAAGAGAAAAAAGCAAAATGACCAAGATATATTTTGGTGCTGTTGCATAAGGAAGAATCTTTAACAGTGATATCTTTTGTTTGTCTCCTTAGATATGAAAATTGTAGGATCATAATTAGAATTTCTATCTCTATGAACAGGGATGAACTTTGAATAGAAAGTCTGACTCAATTTACATAAGGGTTGAAATAAGTGTTGAAATCAGGAAAACTTCTTCCTTTTTCTGTCTCTCCATTTCTTACAAAAATAAAACACTATCTTCCTTAATATCAGTGGCAGAGAATAGCAGTGTTGTTTGAGACTAGAGTCTAAACACTATAAAAAATTATGAAACCAGGAATCAGAAAAATATTTGTGGATGAAAGTATACAATCTTCCTCCTTCCTCATTTCAGATCATTTTAGCAAAAAGATGCTGAATTTGCTTTCCTTTGAAAGGCAATGGTGGCTTAAGATAGGCCAAGAGGCTGCCCAGAATTATAGTAATTATAAGTGGTTTGGGGCCACACTATTTTAGTTTGGAAAATATTCAGTAATGGTCAAATAAGTCTACAGAGAGTAAATAACTGCAGTCATTAGAACTGATTCTGGGATGTGTTTGTGTTTTCTAGAATTGGTGATGTTGAACTTGTGTGATGATTTTCTTGCATTTCCTTTTGTCTATATGGAACTTTGGAAAATTGGATCATATTAGAGATTTGCAGTTTGAGTAGTCTAAGTTAGGATATGCTTAAAAATCTTCATGAGTTCCAGATGAAGAAAGCTCTGGCTTCAGATACTAACAAAGAAACTTACATTCCAACTTGGTGTCTTAATGAGACCCCTCTGGTTATATCTGAGTAGAATAGAAAGAAATGCTTTAAAGTTATGTTTTTCTATATTGAGTGAGAACTTAATTTCTTTCTAGCATCAAGAGTTTTATTCCAAGGGGCTAATATGATTATTCTTGCGTGAAGTGAAAAATGAAGAATACATTATCTTGCAGGTAATTGAACTTCCCTCACTTTGTACTCTGTGTATCCTTTGAAATAGGGATTCCAGATTATCCAGAATAACAAGCAATTCTAAAATCTCAGTGGATTAAAATAATACATATTTGTTTCTTGGCCATAATATCCACCCACCTAGGGAGATGCCAGGGAGTTCTGCTCATTATAATTGCCTTTTGTATGTGAACACAACCTGACATGCAAGATGGAATAGGGATGATGTCTTAGTTTAGCATGGAGAGTGGTCTTCTATTGAACTGAAGCAAATTGAAGAAAAAACTTTTCCTGACCTCTTTCAGTAAGTTTTGGAGGAAACATCAAAGAAACATTCATTAAAACGTTTATGAGGACTTCCCTGGTGGCACAATGGATAAAACTCCACCTGCCAGTGCAGGCTATATGGGTTGGATCTTTAGTCCAGGAAGATTCCACATGGCATGAAGCAATAAGCCTGTGTTCCACAACTGCTGAGCCCATGTGCCTAGAGCCTGTGCTCTGCAATAAGAGAAGCCGCTGCAGTAAGCCCGTGCCCTGCAGTTTTTAAGAGCAGCCCCCATTCACTGCAACTAGAGGCAGGTGCAGCAATGAAGACCTGCTGCAAGCAAAAAAATAAAGAAAAAAATGTTTTTTTAAAATATGAAATAAACATCCTCATCTCATTTATTCACACAGAGATGCACAGGAGTGTTTGCGAATTTTCAGAACAGAAATACAAAATTTTATATCTAAGAGAATATAAGATTGTTCCCCCGATTGACTCTTTAGACCTAGTTAATCCTTCTCAAATGCTTCTTAAAAAAATTTCAATTTTACTTCTATTTTTATTGCTATGTTTTCATCATTAGATGTTCAAAACTCTTTACCCTCAAGACAGAAAAGTATTGCTAGAGATGGGCTCAGTACAGGAAATGCAGTGGTCCAACATTTGAGGCAATGGGCAATTTCACGTGATAAGTAAACGAATCAAACTTCTTTGGCAGCAGTCTGCTTGTATTCCAATTTTTAAAAGGAAAATTTCTTCAGCTTCACTGTCCTTATTATTTCTGTTGAAATTCCATACAACTATATGAATTGACCTAGGTTTCCTTTCTCTTTGAATAGGGGCCCAGTTGGTCACACTTTATTTGAGTCTAACTTGCCTAGAGATTGCATTGAGTTCTGGGTCCAAAGTCTTATTAATGATAAAAGTTTGTATACATTTGTCTGAACTTGTTCCTTGCATGCATATTTCTATAGGGGATGTTATGGATATGGGGGAGTGAGGATCAGGTACCAAAACTGCAGCTATAACAGGAAACTCACCAAGGAATCAGGATACTTAGATTTTTTTTTCATTCTGATAGTAACTTTTTTTAAATTTTTCCTTTCTCATACACCATTGAGCCAAAATGAATAACTAAACTTCGTCATGTTTTAAGGTTAAAAAAGTTTTACAAGTCTCAGCATTTAATTGAAGCCATGTTTTCCTTAGTCTACCCTTATCTATATTGGTAGGATTAATTTTAGCTTGCTAAATTTATAACTGACGTTAAGAAAGGATTTAGTCATGGAAACTACTAATCACTAGCTAATACTCCTGCTTCTTAGGGATAAGGAAAAATAGATTCCAAATGTCTATCTTATCATTTCAGCAGTTTTCCACAGTATGCTCAATGACATATTTACAAAGTTGTAAGTGGGTCCACTTTGATATAAAGATAAATATGAGAAAATCAGTGCCTTTATATTTAGTAGTTTCCAGGGAAATTCAGTAAAAGGAATACATTTAGGTTTCATTTTCCTATGAATAGCCAGAATAGTTTGTTGCAATTTTGAAATCTTACAAGGCTTACATAAGGAAAATAATATGATTTTAGTGCTGGTGTTGGAGACGTGTTGATTAAATTTAGAACTATGTAGGAGGTAAAATACAGGCCACCTGTTACAATTACAGCTGCAGTAACTTTTTTTTTTGCATTTAATTTTACTGGCTAGGTAATTGAAAAAGAAAGATGTTACAATGTAATGCAAATAGAAAGGTATTTAAAATGTAAATTGTTTTTCAGATAGCAAACGGATTTTTAAAATTTTATCAGCGCTTAAGATTTCAAAATACACTATACCCTGACCTTCTGAATCACATGTGTTCAGTCTAAGCCTGTGGGAGGGGATCTGAGAAATAGTACATATGATAAGCAGCAGTCACACCCCATCTTCAGACTAACGTAGGTCAGTGTATTATTACTCCCATTGTATGGAAGGACAGAATGATGTTTAGAAATTTAAAGTTTAGTGCCTGAAGTCACATGGCTAGTAAATTAAATCACCAGTGTTTTAACAAATATATCCCTGACGTTAATATCCATGTATTACATTACCTTAGAGCTGACATCACCTTAACCAATGTAGATAAATTTGTCATTTAATCAGTGACCAGTTTTATTCCAGTGATTAATCAGTCTATTGGATAAGGCCAGAAAAGAATTCTTTGGACATCTTTTTGGTAATGTCTTATTCAGCCTGAACATCTGGGTAACAGTCTTTGTTTACAAAAGGGAGAGAATTCTCATCACTTATACGTAACTCCTCTGTGTAATTTTCACAAATTTTCTTTAGCATACAGAGTGTTGTTTATCCAACACTTTTCATGGCTTCTTGTATCAGAGATTTGTACTTGGGAATGTGGTTATATACGCATAGCAAAGCCTGTCTTCTCCCTCATCAGAAGCATGACATGATGTATATTTTCTCTTTCATTTTTTGTTGTTTATTTTTTAATTGAGGATAATTGCTTTACAATGTTGTGTTGGTTTCTGCCATATAGTAATAAACATCATTTGTAACTATATATATATATGTATATATATATATATATATATATATATATCCTACATATACAATCCTCCTAATCCCACATTCTACCCCTCTAGGTTGTCACAGAGTTCTTTCATTTTCATAGCATGTTTTTCTGGCAAAATTCAGTTGACTCTCAGTTAACAAATTTTACATGTATGTGTATCTTTAGTGGGAAATCAAAACTTTAAAGACCTTATGATTAATACTATCTACTCTCCCTGGAAGAGATATTTAATAGCTTTTTAAACTTCATCTATAAATGCCTTTTTTTTTTAACATGAAGAGCAACATGCTAAACATGTGTGTGGACCTAGATATTTAACCAAAGTGAACTTATGCCAGCACCTGAAGAAAAGGGTGTAGAGGAATATTTCTATTCGTAATCAGCATGGTGGAGGTAGGTTTTCTCTGCCAGTTAGTTTCCTGGAGAATGTTGCTAGATGAAATGCTTCATCATGATTTAATTCCACTCACTGAGCCAATCAAATCTAGGATCCCTTTTACAGAGATTTGGATTCATAAAGATGCATTTGAATATTTTCTTTAAAGTTAAAAAAGGCTCTAAGCTGAGTTCCCTAGCAGTCCAGTGGTTAATAATCTGCCCCTCCACTGCAGAGGGCTTGGGTCCAATTTCTGGTTGGAAACTAATATCCGCCCACCTCATGCCATGCAGCCACAAAAAAAAAAAAAAAAAAAAAAAGAAAGAAAAAAAGAAAGAAAGAAAGAAAAGAAAAGGGCTCTATAAATGTGCTTTCATTTTATTAAAAAAAGAAAGAGTCATTATTTTTATGTCTTAGGCTGTCTACCCAAATCCTGGTAAAGAGAAGCAGATCTTAAATAGACACTTGAAGAATGAAGAATAAAATTTGGGCCACTATATAGTTGTACATTTTTTTGGTTCCAATCACTGCAGATGGTGGCTGTAGCCATGAAATTAAAAGAAGCTTACTCTTTGGAAGGAATTTTATGACCAACCTAGGCAGCATATTAAAAAGCAGAGACATTACTTTGTCAACAAAGGTCCATCTAGTCAAGACTATGGTTTTTCCAGTGGTCATGTATGGATGTGAGAGTTGGACTGTGAAGAAAGCTGAGTGCCTAAGAATTGAACTGTGGTGTTGGAGAAGGCTCTTGAGAGTCCCTTGGACTGCAAGGAGATCTAGCCAGTACACCCTAAAGGAGATCAGTCCTGAATATTCATTGGAAGGACTGATGCTGAAGCTGAAACTCCAATAATTTGTCCACCTGATGCAAAGAGCTCACTCATTTGAAAAGACCCTGATGCTGGGAAAGATTGAGGGCAGGAGGTGAAGGGGACGACAGAGGATGAGATGGTTGGATGGCATCACTGACTCAATGGACATGAGTTTGGGTAAACTCCAGGAGTTGGTGATGGACAGTGAGGCCTGGTGTGCTGCAGTCCGTGGGATGGCAAAGAGTCAGACTTGACTGAGCAACCGAACTGAACTGATGCATTCATACTTTGGTAATAATTTTATGTTCAATATTTGAATCATAATCTTAAATTGTCAAGTCTTTGGATATGTTCTAGCATATTATACAACACAAGATAAAAAGTGGCCTAAATTTTAGCAATAATTTAAAATATTAACCAGGATCAATAATAAAATCATTAGAATCCGTGAGGCATTGACTATTGTCATTTATTTGATAGTTGGTTTATTTTTAAAAAAATTAGGTTCTTGAGAATTGAGTTATGCTATAATCAAAGATAAGTCTTTTAATTTAATGCAGCCTATTTTATTGAGAAGCTTGTATTAAAACTTAGGTTAAAAACTATGCTCAGCATCTGAAAAATACTAGGAAATTTTTTTTCTGGGAGAACTAACAAAGACATTTTTTCCTAATGAGAACCATAATCAAACCCTTCGGCTCTATTGCATAAGACTGCAGTTCTCAAATTCAATAACCCATCCTGTGAATCTGTTTCTCTTGTGAATTCCTGTGAGTCACTTTTAATTTGCTATTTAGAAATTCAATGATTAATATTATTTTTTAAAAGCTATTCTGAGAGGGCCAAACAATAGATACTTCTTCTGTGGATTCTGTTATATGTATACCTTTCTTAAAAGTTAAAGAGAAACAAGCTGAAAAATCTCTAAGCATTTATGTTTTATTACACAATAGGCAGTTTTAACTTTTCCAAATGATTATTATCAATTTTCTCATGGATGATGTTTAATCCCTATCTGAAAACATGATTTTACGATACATATGATGCTTCATCTTATTTAGTAATATAATAACTCTTGCTACAGAAGACCATTCCTTCTGTGTATTAGCTAATATTAAATTTTGTCATGAAGTGATCTCAGCATTTCTTGTAAGAATTGAGATCTATAAAGTGCAAATTAATGATAGCATATTAAGATATTGGGGAGGGGGTTGTGAGCAGTTGGTAATAGTGCAGACACCAAAAGAATTATTTTCCATAGAAAATTTTAAACAATATTAAAACTCAAAACCAACTAAAATTTGTTCTTCTTTCTTTTTTCACTATGTGCTGGCAATTCTAAAAAAATTTCAGTGATAAAATATTCCTCTTCTTTGGGACAGATTATTTTCTTTACATCACTCCTGTTGACTCCTGTTGACACACTATCAAATATATATTTGGTAATATTTTATTATTCAAACTATTTATGCTAAGTAAATCCATCCTTAAAGGTCAGCCCACCCATCCTCATCCTACTTTGATCTTCTGGAATTTGGGTTAACATTTAATCATACTAAGGAATGACCCTCATTTCTTTTTTTTTAATTAATTTTTTTATTAAAGAATATTTGCTTTACAGAATTTTATTGTTTTCTGTCAAAACCTCAACATAAATCAGCCATAGGTATACATATACTCCCTTCCTTTTGAACCTCTCCCCCATCTCCCTCCTCATCCCACACCTCTAGGTTGATACAGACCCCCTATTTAAATTTCCTGATCCATACAGCAAATTCCCATTGGCTATCTATTTTACATATGGTAAAGTAAGTTTCCATGTTACTCTTTCCATACATCTCATCCTCTCCTCCCCGTTCCCCATGCCTGTAAGTGTATTCTCTGTGTCTGCTTCTCCATTGCTGCCCTGTAAATAAATTCTTCAGTGTCATCTTTCTTGATTCTGTATATATGCATTAGAATATGATATTTATCTTTCTCTTTCTGACTTACTTCACTCTGTGTAATAGCTTCTAGGTTCATCCAGCTCATTAGAACTGACTCAAATATGTTCCTTTTTATGGCTGAGTAATATTCATTGTGTATATGTACCACTACTTCTTTATCCATTCATCTGTCGATGGACATCTAGGTTGCATCCGTGTTCTAGCTCTTGTAAATAGTGCTGCAATGAACAATGGGATGCATGTGTCTTTTTCAAGTTTGGTTTCCTCAGGGTATATACCTAGAAGTGGGATTTCCTGGGTCATATGGTGGTTTTATTTCTAGCTTTTTAAGGAATCTTCATACCATCTTCCCTAGTGGCTGTATCAATTTACATTATCACCAACAGTGTAAGAATGTTCCCTTTCTTCCACATCCTTTCCAGCATTTTTTGTTTGTAGACTTTCTGATGATGACCATTCTGGCCAGTATGAGGTGATATTTCATAGTTTTCATATGCGTTTCTCTAATAATGAGCAGTGTTGAGCATCTTTTCATATGCTGTGAGCCATCTGTATGTCTTCTTTGGAGAAATGTCTGTTTAGATATTTTCCCCACTTTTTGATTGGGTTGTTTGTTTTTCTGGTATTGAGTTATATGAAATACCTGTATATTTTGGAAATTAATCCTTTGTCAGTTGTTTCATTTGCTATTATTTTCTCCCATTCTGAGGGTTGTCTTTTCACCTTGCTTATTGTTTCCTTTGCTGTTGGAAAGCTTTTAAGTTTAATTAGGTCCCACTTGTTTACTTTTGTTTTTATTTCTATTACTTTAGGAGGTGGGTCATAGAGGATCTTGCTTTGATTTATGTCTCGAGTGTTCTGCCTATGTTTTCCTCTAACAGTTTATAGTTTCTGGTCTCCCCTTTAGGTCTTTAAACCCTCTTGAGTTTATCTTTGTGTATGGTGTTAGGAAGTGTTCTAATTTCATTCTTTTACATGTAGCTGTCCATTTTTCCCAGTACCATTTATTGAAGAGGCTGTCTTTGCCCCATTGTAAATCCTGACTCCTTTGTCAAAAATGAGGTACCCATAGGTGCAGGGGTTTATTTCTGGGCTTTCTATCTCGTTCCATTGGTCTATATTTCTGTTTTTGTGCCAGTACCATACTCTCATGATGACTGTAGCTTTGTAGTATAATCCAAGGCCAGGAAGGTTGATCCCTCCAGTTTCATTCTTCTTTCTCAAGACTGCTTTGGCTATTCAGGGTCTTTTGTGTTTCCACATGAATTGTGAAATTTTTTGTTCCAGTTCTGTGAATTGATATGAGTCACATTGAATCTGTAGATTGTGTTTGATAGTATAGTCATTTTCACAATATTGATTCTTCTTACCCAGGAACATGGAATATCTCTCAATCAGTTTATGTCATCTTTGATTTCTTTCATTAGTGTCTTATAATTTTCTGTGTACAATTATTGTCTCCTTAGGTAAGTTTATTCCTAGATATTTAATTCTTCTTGTTTCAGTGGTGAGTGAGATGATTCCTTAATTTCTCTTTCTGATTTTTCATTGTATATAGAAATATAAGTTATTTCTGTGTATCAATTTTGTATCCTGCAACTTTGCTAAATTCACTGATTAGCTCTAGCAATTTTCTGATACTATCTTTAGGGTTTTCTATGTACAGTATCATGTCATCTGTAGTGAGAGCTTTACTTTTTCTTTTCCAATCTGGATGCCTTTTATTTCTTTTT
Organism: Odocoileus virginianus; assembly: GCF_023699985.2. NCBI lineage: Eukaryota > Metazoa > Chordata > Mammalia > Artiodactyla > Cervidae > Odocoileus > Odocoileus virginianus. Next base: position 91,127,893 of record NC_069674.1, on the reverse strand, counting down.
CTTCTCTGATTGCTGTAGCTAGGACTTCCAGAACTATGTTGAATAACAGTGGTGAAAGTGAACACCCTTGTCTTGTTCCTGATCTTAGGGGGAGTGCTTTCAGGTTTTTTTTGTTTTGTTTTGTTTTTTTTTGTTTTACCATTGATGGTATTGTTTGCTGTAGGCTTATCATATATGGCCTTTACTATGTTGAAGTAGGTTCCTTCTATGCCCAGTTTTTGAAGAATTTTAACCATAAGTGAGTGCTGAATTTTGTCAAAGGCTTTTTCTGCATCTGTTGAGATTATCATATGATTTTTATCTTTCAATTTGTTAATATGGTGTATCACATTGATTGATTTGCCTCTGTTGAAGAATATACATCCTTGCATCCCTGGAATAAACCAACTTGATCATGGTGTATGAGCTTTTTGATGTGTTCCTGACTTCTGTTTGCTAAAATTTTGTTGAAGATTTTTGCATCTATGATCATCAGTGATATTGGCCTGTAGTTTTCTTTTCTTGTATTGTCTTTGTCTGGTTTTGGTATCAGGGTGATGGTGGCATTGTAGAATGAGTTTGGAAGTGTTCCTTAGCAGTTTTTTGAAAGTTTTAGAAGGATAGGCATTAGCTCTTCTCTAAATGTTTGATAGAATTCTCCTGTGAAGCCTCTGGTCCTGGACTTTTGTTTTTTGGGAAAATTTTGGTCACAGCTTCAATTTCAGTGCTTGTAATTGGGTTGTTCATAATTTCTATTTCTTCCTGGTTCATCCTGGGAAGATTGAACTTTTCTAAGAATCTGTCCATTTCTTCCATGTTATCCATTTTATTCCCCTATAGTTGTTCATAATAGTCTCATAACCCTTTGTATTTCTTCATTACCTGTTGTAACCTCTCCTTTTTCATTTCTAATTTTGTTGATTATTTTCTCTTTTTATCTTGATGAATCTGTCTAAAGATTTGTCAATTTTATGTTCTCAGATAATCACATTTTAGCTTTATTAATCTTTACTATTATTTCTTTCATTTCTTTTTTGTTTATTTCTGCTCAGATCTATATGATTTCTTTCCTTTGACTAATTTTGAGATTTTTTTTTTGTTCTTTTTCCAGTTGTTTTAGATGTAATGTTAGGCTGTCTATTCGATATTTTTCTTGTTTGTTGAGGTAGGATTGTATTGTTATAAACTTCCCTCTTAGAACTGCTTTGCTGCATCCTATAGATTTTGAGTTGTTGTGTTTTCATTGTCATTTGTTTCTGGAAATTTTTAATTTCCCTTTTGATTTCTTCAGTAGCCTTTTTGATTTAATCTCCATGTTTGTGTTTCTTATAGTTTTTTTCTTGTAGTTGATATATAGTCTCATAGCATTGTGGTCAGAGAAGATGCTTGATATGATTTCAGTTTTCTTAAATTTCCCAAGGTTTGATTTGTGACCCAAAATGTGGTCTATCCTGGAGAATGTTCCATGTGCCCTTGAGAAGAAGCTGTATTCTTCTGCATTTGGATGGAATGTCCTGAAGATATCAATGATATCCTTCTCATCTAATGTATCATTTAATACTTGTGTTTCCTTATTAATTTTCTTTTTTTATGATCTGTCCACTGGTGTGAGTGTTTTGTTAAAGCCTCCTACTATTACTGTGTTACCGTCAACTTCTCCTCTTGTGTCTGTTAGTGTTTGTCTTATGTATTGAGGTGCTCCTAAGTTGGGTGCATAGATATTTACAATTGTTATGCCTGCCTCTTGGATTGATCCCTTGATCATTATGTAGCGTCCTTCCTTATCTCTTCTAATCTTTATTTTAGGGTCTATTTTGTCTGATATCAGGATTGATACTCTGGCTTTCTTTTGCTTCCCATTTGCATGGAATATATATTTCCATCCTCTCACTTTCAGTCTATGTATCTTGGGGTCTGAAGTGGGTTTCTTGCAGACAGCATATGTATGGATCTTGTTATTGTATGCATTCAACCAGTCTGTGTCTTTTGGTTGGAGTATTTAATCTATTTACATTTAAACTAATTATTGATATATGTTCCAGTTGCCATTTTCTTAATTGTTTGAGGTTGATTTCATAGATCTTTTTTCTTCTCTTGTATTTCTTGACTGTATAAGTCCCTCTAACATTTGCTATAGAGCTGGTTTGGTGGTACTGAATTCTCTTAAATTTTACTTGACTGAAAAGCCTTTTATTTCTCCATCAATTTTGAATGAGATCCTTGCTGGGTACGGTAATCTTAGTTGTAGATTTTTCTCTTTCAATACTTTAAATGTATTCTGCCATTCCCTTCTGGCCTTCAGAGTTTCTGTTGAAAGGTCAGCTGTTAAGCATATGGGGTTTCCATTGTATGTTACTTGTTGCTTCTCCCTTGTAACAAGGGAGTTTAGTCTTTGTTAGTTTGATTAGTATGTGTCTTGAAGTTTTTCTCCTTGGGTTTATCCTGTATGGGACTCTTTGTGCCTCTTGGACTAGATCGAGTATTTCCTTTTCCATGATGGGGAAATTTTCAACTATACTCTTGAAAAGTTTTCTCATACCCTTTCATTTTCTCTTCTTCTTCTGGGACCCCTATAATTCAAATGTTGGTGCATTTGATATTGTCCCAGAGGTCTCTGAGACTGTTCTCAGTTCTTTTCATTCTTTTTTCTTTGTTCTGTTCTTGAGGTTATTTCCACCATTTTAACTTCCAGCTTGTTCTTCTGCTTCAAATATTCTGCTATTGATTTCTTCAAGTATATTTTTAATTTCAGTAATTGTGTTGTTTTTCTCTGTATGTTTATTCTTTAATTCTTCTAGGTCTTTGTTAATTAATTCTTGCATTTTCTCCATTTTCTTTTCAAGGTTTTTGATCATTTTTGCTATCAATATTCTGAATTCTTTTTTAGGTAGTTTGCCTATTTTATCTTCATTTTTTTGGACTTCTGTATTTCTAGTTTTTTTCCTTTATTTGTATAGTATTTCTCTGCCTTTTAATTATTTGTTTTTTAACTTATTGTGTTTGAGGTCTCCTTTTCCCAGGCTTCAAGGCTGATTTCTTTCTTCCTTTTGGTTTCTGCCCCCCTGACGTTGGTCCAGTAGTTTGTGTAAGTTTGTATAGGATGAGATTTGTGCTGAGCTTTTCTGTTTATTAGTTTGTTTGTTTTTCCTCTGATGGGAAAGGCTGAGTGAGGTGGTCATCCTGTCTGCTTATGGTTGATTTGTATTTTTGTTTTGTTTATTGTTTAGATGAGGTGTCCTTCACAGGGTGCTACTGGTGGTTGGGTGGTGCTGGGTCTTGTATTCAAGTGGTTTCTTTTGTGTGAGTTCTCACTTTTTATACTCCCAAGGGCTAGTTTTCTGGTAGTCTAGGGTCTTGGAGTCAGCACTCCCACTCAGAAGGCTCAGGGCTTGGTCTCTGGTCAGGAATGAAGATTCCACAAGTGGTTTGTTATGGTGTTAAGTGAGATTAAAACAAATACCCAAAAATGAGAAACTGAAGATGAATCCCAGTCAAATGGCAGTTAGAAAATCAGGCAAATGATTATTAATATAATGGAATACACACACACACACACACATGAGCAAAGTCAAAACAGTCCAACAAAAATAAAGTACAGTAGATTGATCTGGCGAACAAAGCAAATCAAAAATTATATTTACCAGTTAAGAACAAAACTAACTAAAGAACAAACCGGAAAACAAAACTAAAGCAAGGTGCCAAGTGGGGAGTAAAGCAATGAAAACAAAACAAAACAAAAGTATGTTGATAGGAAAGGAAAGAAAGAAAGGATGCACAAAGTTAAATAGAGGTAGATGAAGATTTATATACATTAAAGATTAAGTGCAAGGGGAAAATAGCAGTAGGAAAGGTAAATAAAGGAATAAATGTAGAAAAGATATAATAGGTTTAAAAAATTAAAAGTTAAAATGATAACAAAGAGAACATTTTTTAAAAAGGAAGAAGAAAAAAAAAACAACTCCCAAAACTGCAAAAGCCCAACATAGAGGCAGAGGTTTTATAACAACAATAAAAAGTGTGATGAATAATCACATATACATATACACCCATAAGCAAAATCAAAACAGTCCACCAAAAATAAAGTACAGTAGATTGGCTCAGAGAACAAAGGAAACCAAAAATTATATCTGCCAGTAAGAGCAAGACTAACTAAAGCACAAACTGTAAAACAAAACTAAATCAAGGTGTCAACTGGGGAATAAAGCAGTGGAAATAAAACTAACAAATATGTTGAGAGGAAAGGAACAAAAGAAAAGAAACAAAGAATAAATATGCAAAGTTAAATGGAGGTAGATAAAGAAGATTTGTATACATTAAAGATTAACTGCAAGCAGAAAAGAACAGTAGGAAAAGCAAAGAAAAGAATAATTGTAGAAAAATAATAGGTTTAAAAATTAAAATTAAAAAGAAAAGAAGGAAAAAAAAAAGGAAAACTCCACAGAACTGCAAAAATCTAATGTAGAGGCAGAGGTTTAAAATGACAATAAAAAATGCGACTGAGGAAAAAAAAAAGAGTTCAAAAACTTAATTAGATTCCATAGTACCAATAAAATTGACAACTACAACAGAGAGGGATAAAAAAGGAAAAAAAAATCCAAAAGAATCTACAAAACAAGTGAAAACATAAGAATAATAAATGTTTTTCTTGAGTCACTGCTGTCAGAGTCCTTTCCCAGCTGGGAGTCACGGTCCCTCTCACCTCCCTAGGATGCCCTCCAAAACTGTGCTGATCTCTGGACCTGCTGTGGGGGCATCTCAGATTTTAATCTGGTCCTACTCCTGTCTGTTCTTGCCTCCAATGTCCATAGCTACCAGAACTAGTGAGTTTTATTTTGTGAGTACTCTCAATGTCCTTTTATATATTCCATAGACACAGAGCCTGCCTAATTGATTGTGTGGATTTAATCTGCAGCTTGTAGAGCTGGTGGGAAGGTTTCGGGTCTTCCTTAGCCACACTGCCCCTGGATTTCAATTGTGGTTTTATTTCCACCTCTGCATGTGGGTCGTCCACTGGGGTTTGCTCCTGAGGCTGCCCTGGAGGACTTGGGTTTGCCCCTGTGAGGGCCAGGTGTGGAGGGGGTGCAACTGCTTGGGTCGCAGGGGTTCTGGCAACACCAGGTACTCAGGGGAGGTGGCGGATAGGGCAGCAGGAAATAGAGTGCTCTAGAAGGGTATGGCAACCAGTGTTGGCCAATACGCTCCAGTGTTCTTCCCTGGAGAGCCTCCTTGACAGAGAAGCCTGGCAGGCTGCTGTCTACAGGGTTGCAAAGAATTGGACATGACCAAAGCGACCCTGAGTGCAGAGATGCAAGAGTTTTGCCTGTGGCAGCTCAGTCCTAGTGAGAGTTGAGTATGAAGGTGGCACAGCTGCTTGCTTGTGAGGTCCCTGGTGGCGCCAAGTGTGCGGGGACACGGGCTGCCTCTGCTGCAGGAGGTATGGTCCCTTCAGAGTCTTTTTTTAAGCCTCTTGTAGCTGGCGATCAGAAGTCCTCTTTGGCCTGTCTTTCTCCATAGCTCCTCCCATTCAAGCACTTCGAGGGCTCCCTTGCCTGGGAATAGAGGGCCCCCCCTGGCTGGGGTCCTACTCTGTGCATCAATGCATCAGGCACTTGGAGGGGCACCCTGGGTGGGTCCTACTCTGTAGTTTAGTGCGTCAGGCATTTGATGGGCCAACCACTCTATTGTTCAGCTGCCAATGCTGGTGTGTGAGGGGAGAGAGGCCATGGTGATGGCTCCACCCACTATGCGTGACTCAGCAGTATCGCCTTGCTTCCATGGCTGCCAGGCTTTCCTCCACATGCACTTCCCACCACAACCTTCTCCCTCACACCCCCTTGATCTGTCTCTCTGAAGGCAACAGCAGCCCTCGCCCTGGTGCTCCACAATCCCTAAACTCCAGCTCCCAGCCTCTGTGCCTTCCAGGGGACCTGAGTCCCTGTCCGGGATATGTATGGCTGCGGCAAGGACTGTCTGATTCTCATTCCATTTAGGCTGCCACAGACCGGCTGTTTCACTCTCAGTCTTAAATGTTTTTCCTCTGACTCAGACAGTTGCCCCAATGTTGGCATTGGACCCCTGCCTCAGTTCCCCCACCCACTGAGTGCAGGTCCAGGCCTACTAACACTCCTGTTTTTCCCCCTAGTTCTTTCATCCTACTGAGTGTTGTGTGGTTCTATTCCCCTCACCCCACCCGCCACCACCAGTCAGGCACTCCTGTCCACTCTCAGCTGGTGTTCTGCATGCACATTTGTGTCTGAAGGTGTATTCCTGATGTATCCATGGAGAGAAATATACTCCATATCCACCTACTCCACCACCATCTTGTTCTCCCTCCCTTTCTTTATTTTCATGCATTATCTTTACAAACTAACCAAGTACAAAATAGTATAGCTTTTAGTGTAAATATCTTTAAATAATAATGAGGTTAAACATTTAATGGAATTATTCAAGGGCAAAAATAATCTATCTGATGAGAAAGCTCAGCTATTTACTCCAAGTCCCAGAGAGATTTCAGGATGACCAAGTATAAAAAGGTCTTCCTATTCCCTCTTCAGATTGTCTGTGTGCATTTTCACGGTATTGTTACTTATTACTCTCAGATATAAACCAAGCATGGATTGGGCCAGAGGGGGAAAACGAACTTGGAATTGAGTAAGAGTTTTTCCTCAAAATGTACCAATATTCATACCTTCTATCTTAATATCATTTTCTTGAAAGAATTAAAATCCCCACATATCTTGGACAGCCTGTTCATAAAGCAAAGCCTAGCTGATTAGAATTCACTCCCATGAGGGAGAATGCCAAAATGAAAGTCCCAGTAATCTCTCAAGAGGGATGAGACAGAGATCATCTTTAGGATTTGGGGGTTTGTGCTCAAGAGGTTTGAGTCTTTGAAAGTAGGGAACTTCTTGGCATTGGGCAAAGATTGTGACATAATAGTTTAATATTGGTAGACACATTAAGGTAAGGATTTAAAGGTACCCTGGAGTCCAGCTCTGCAGACTTTCTTGGCATGAACACCAAGTGTTCAAAAAAATAATTTTTACACCCTTAGGAAAAAGTTGGCTCTCTATATTTTACCATAAGTCTAACCAGTTTTAAGGCACTGTACTTCACACGTATGAATAACATTTTCTAACTGGTCCTGAAGGCATCTGACCATATAGCCGACCCCTCCCCCCCAACAAATGCCCTTTTGATTGGACCCTATGGTAGTCTGTTTCACAGTTGAACAATCTATGAATAAATACATGGAAAGTAAATATATTTTAGAGCATGTACATATATGTTCACTTAAAATTTTACATTGAGAAAGCAAACTAAAAAAAATAAAATAAAATATGGGTGATTTGGCAACATGTTCATCCTAAGTTTAGGCATGGACACTGGAACAGTAGAATTAGATGATACAATCCCAACTCTACCTCTTACTAACTGTGCTTTCTGGCTAAGTCAAGTAATCCTTTTGGGAATCACTGCTAAGTGAAGATGATAAAATGTTTCATGGTTTTTGTTTTTTTGGTTTTTTTTTTGCTTTTAATTATGTGTATATTTGTGTTCTCAGTCACTCAGTAATGTCCTACTCTTTGTGACCCCAATGAACTGTAGCCCACCAGGCTCCTCTGTCAATGGAATTTTCCAGGCAAGTATACTGGAGTGGATTGCCATTTCCTCCTCCAGGGGATCTTCCCAACCCAGTAATCAAAGCTGTGTCTCCTGCATTGGCAGGTAGATTCTTTATCACTGAGCCACCTGGGAAGCCCCTTTTAAAATCATAAATAAAAATAAATTTGAGGGTACTGAAAAATTATAAGATAAAAAATTAGTATGTAGAAAAGTAGTATCTAGAAAATTGAATATTGGATTTAAAACCATTTTCAACAATTGTATAAATAGAAAAGAAGGAAATCACTAATTATTAAATGCTTTGACTCATAAACTTGGGAAGGGACACATTTGGTGTGTCAGAAAGGTAACAAAACCAAAGGTAAATGATAAATTAAGATTTAAAAAAATGAACATATAAAAACTCTAACACTGTAGTAGAAAATGGACAAAAGACTTGAATAAAATTCACTAGTAAATATAAAAATGTGCAAATTAAATGATAAAATAATTTGCAACAGAATAAATGAAAAAATGTTCAATGTAACTCACTTTTATTTTTTATTTTTTTTCATAACTCACTTTTAGAAATTTTAAAATTAAAGCAAAAATTGTTCAAGTTGACAAATGAAGTAGGCAACAGGGGAAATTATAATAGAATTCAGTGTCAGAATGAATGTACAGTTAAAAACTTTTGGTAAGGGACAATTTTTGGAAAACATTTGATAACTAATACAAAAAATGTAAATATGTTCAAGGCATCTAACTCAGAAATTTCATATTAATACTTTATTTAAAAAATGAGCATTGGATAGGATATAATTCTCTAAGTAATAGAAATATTTCAGTATGTTATGGGGATATATGTATAAGTTATCCATTATATATTTTCAAAGATTTAATGGTATGAGAAAATCAATTTTAAGAATATATCAATTCATATATGTTATAACCTAAATTTTGTTTTAAGTATTATTTAAAAGCACATGTGAAATATATATGCACAAAACATTTTAATAGAAATCATTAAAATGTTAACAGAAACTTTATTTAACAGACATCTGTAATCCTTTCCTATGTGCCTGATGCACTCTAGGAGCTCTACAAGTAACAAATTAACTAATTTTTATTAAAATCCCACAAAGGGGGTAGCATTATTATCCATATTTGATAGGAGAGGAAACTATATTATTAAGGAAATTGAACACATTATAAAAAACTTGTTCAGAAAGAAGAATCCAGACCTAGATGGTTTACTGTGGAATTCTATAAAATATTAAAGGAAATAATGATTTCCTGTAGTCAATCAGAAAACAGGCTTTCCAAGTGGTGCTAGTGGTAAAGAATCTGCTTGCCAATGCAGGAGACCTAAAAGACGTGGGTTCAATCCCTGGTTTGGAAAGACTCCCTGGAGGAAGGCTTGGCAACCTACTCCAATATTCTTGCCCGGAGAGCCCCATGGACAGGGGACCCTGGCAGGCTACAGTCCATACAGTCACAGTGACTGGAATGACTGAACACACACATCAGAAAATAAGGAAGGAATGGATACATTTCAACTTGTTTTATGAAGTCATCATGTGCTTAAGAGACCCAAAATTACAAAGTCATTAACAAAATATATTTAAATTATCTCAGAAATGCAAGATTAATTTAATATTTGAACTCATTCAATGTAATGCTTGATTGTAAGGAAAAATAATCAATAACCATTTTAATAGACATAGTAAACACATCTAACAACCTTTAATACTTAACTCAAAAATTTACAAAAAGTCATGTAAAAAGTCATGTACTCAGTCATGTCCAACTCTTTGTGACCCCATGGACTATGCAGCCCTTGGAATTCTCCAGGCCAGAATACTAGAGTGGGTAGCCTTTCCCTTCTCCAGGGAATCTTCCCAACCCAGGGATCGAACCCAGGTCTCCTGCATTGCAGGCAGATTCTTTACCAGCTGAGCCGCAAGGGAAGCCCAAGAATACTGGAGTGGGTAGCCTATCCCTTCTCCAGTGGATCTTCCTGATCCAGGAATCAAACCGGGGTCTCCTGCATTGCAGGCAGATTCTTTACCAACTGAGTTATCAGGGAAGCCCGTATAATTTAATATTCAAAATCAGTGAATGTAATGCTTGATTTTAAGGAAAAATAATCAATGACCATTTTAATAGATATAGTAAAAACACTTGACAAGCTTTAATACTTATTCAAAAATTTGCAAAAAACTTAATAAAATGATTTTTCAATCTATTCAAGGGCATTTGTTACTACTGTGTAGGTAACATCATACCAAATTGTGAAATGCTAATTATTTTCCTCCTAAAATTAGAACAAGACAAAGATACTCACTCTTTTTTTTTTTTGTTTTGAGACGTTATTTCTTCTAAGTGTTCTTTATAAAAAATGAATTTATTTATTTTAATTGGAGGGTAGTTACTTTACAATGTTGTGATGGCTTTTACCATACATCAACATGAATCAGCCATGGGTGTACACGTGTCTCCTCATCCTGGAACCCCCTCCCACGTCGCTCCCCACCCTATCCCCTGGGTTGTCCGAGAGCACCAGCTCTGAGTGCCCTGCTTCATGAGATGATCACTCTTAACTCTCTTATTGAGTTTTCTACTGGTAAGTCTAGCCACAAAAATGAATCTAGAAATGGAAAATAAAAATATAAAGATTGAAAAGAAGAGACGCTTCTCTATTTGTATGCTATATGATTGTATGATGATTGTAGGCAGAATGTCCTAAGTAATCTTCCAAAAATTATTAGAACTAAGAATAACAAATTGTCAAGGTAGAAGCTTAATTTAAAAAAATTGCATTTTACCTGTATAAAGTGACAGATAATTGGTGTGAAATTTTAAAATAATTCTAAACATTGAGGAGGCAATAAATATAAAATACTTAGAAATAAATTTGATGAAAGTCATATAAATCCTCAACACTGAAAACATTATTTAGGGAAATTAAATACCACCTAAACAATGGAAATTAAACAATACAAAACAAATTTATTTGTTGGAGGATGCTGTTATAAAGATGTCAGTTTTCACCAAAATAATATATAAATTGAACACATTCTCAGTTGTTAGTCTAGCAGTCTTTCTTTCTTCTCCCTTTTTTCTTTCTTCTCTCCCTCAATCTCTCTCTCCCTCCTTCTCTCCCTTCTTCCTTTGTTCCCTCTTTTTGAATTTGACAAGCTAGTTCTGAAATTTATATGGAAACACAAAGAATCTATAATCCTGAAAATTAGGAAAGAAAAAAATATACTTGGAAGGCTTATATAAGCTGGATTCAGAAATCACCTAGTAAGTTAGAATAACCAATATAGCATAGGAATGGAATAAGAAATGATAGACCAGGGGAACAGAACTCAGAAATAGTTTTACTTGTACAGTCCATTGATTTTCAACAAAGAAGAATGAATCACTTCAGTGGGGAAAGAAAAAATTTTTTTGACAAATTGTGCTGGAATATCCACAAGAAATAAAATAAATTTCAACCCCTATTTTTTACCATATAATCCTAGTGTTAGAAAAATGGTATCTTTGCAAGGAAGGTAAAGTAGATGATCCAATAAAAATGAACTTCTTACTTTCTCTGAATGTGTCTAAAGAGAAAATAATTTCAGGAGTTACAGCTTTGGCATAGATGGGCCAGAGAAAAGTAGATATTGTTTTATTTGTCAGGAGAAGACATGATGCTATAAGACTGTGAGCTACTATCAGGGATATCAATAAGTTATCATGCTGTGTACTTAGTCCTCAGTCATGTCTGACTCTTTGTGAGCCCATGGACTGTAGCCTGCCAGGCTCCTCTGTCCATGGGGATTCTCCAGGAAAGAATACTGAAGTGGGTAGCCATGACCTCCTTCGGGAGATCTGTCCAACCCAGGGATCAAACCCAGGTCTCCTGCATTGCAGGCAGATTTTTTTACCCTCCGAGCCACCAGGGAAGGCCCTATAATTTATAATGTAGTCTAAAATGAGCATTTTCATCATTACTATGTCCTTAAAGACAGGGACCCAGAAGAGTTGCTGATGCTTTTTCTAGCCCTGTCACTTTAGAAGATAAAATGCCTTTATTTTGATAGCCTTTTCTGGATCCATTACTAGAAAATACAGCTGATAAATGCTTGTCATTACCTCCAATTTATTTTATCCCTCATGCCTGATAAAAAGGTTCCTTTTCTCTTTTAAGTGCTTGGTATTGACAGCTTACCATGATTTGGCTGGATGAGTGAATTAGGGAGGATAATCCATCTTCGATTGTTCTAGCAAATTTAGTGGCCTTCTTTGACAAAGTGTATTATCTTAAGACATTGTGAATCTCATATTGACTGTTGAAAGAACCAGATAAGTAGCATTTGAAGCAGGGCTTTGGGACTAAGCTGGTAGACAGACAGACCTTGGTCCTCAGGGGAGGTGTTATGGGGATCCAGTAAGGAATAGAAAAAGAAAGGAGTGCGAACAGCACATCATTCCAGGTAGACTTAGCAGAATATAGACTGGACTAAGGAGAACAGTTCCTTTACTCTGGATAAAAAAAGAGACAGGGGAGAATAGTTTCTTTACTCTGGAAGAAATGTGATAATCAGGATCATATCCAAGTGACCCCAGAGAGAATGGAGAGAGAATGACAAAAATTAGGGAGGCCACCAAAGTTGGGGAAATGTTGGTCTAAATGTAAAAAATTCAGAAAAGAACTCAGGCATGTGATTTAGAGCTCCAGCACGCATGGCAGGGGTGGGAAATGGAATGAGGTGTAAGGCAAAAAGCCAAGGGTTTGGGCGTACATTTGAATGCCATGACCACACAATGGGAAGCCAAAGGCTTATCTTCTTGTCAGCCACTGTATCTGAATACACCGAGTTTCTTCAGTCTCCAGGAGGTATAATGAATGCATAGTTTTAAATTTATATTCCTTAATTCTGAGCAGTGTTTCTGTCGTGAACTTCTACCTGGTCATCTATCTGGTGAAGATGGATTAAATAGAATATTTTATCATTATTTTTTATCAGCCTGCCTTTAAACCTTAAAACTCTATTTTCAGAAGTATCACTCAAAGACCAAGTTCATCACATTTACCTGTTTATCACATTTAATACTTTATGGATCCTTTATTCACTATCAAGTTTAAGAATGCTTTGCTTAAGCCTAGGTTAAAATTGCTATGCACTACCCGAGGCTGACTCAGAACTTTTGGGGATGGAGTCCAGGAATTTACATGGTTTCCCCAAACTATCACCAGAAAAATATTCCCTTTTAAAAAGGAATGATTATGTTTCTAGCAAAACTCAGTATTGGCCACATTTTTTTTTTCAGTTTCTTTTGATTCTTATCACATCCAGTCTTTTAAATACTCTTTTAATAACTCCATTGATTCATTCACTCATTGCCCATTAAGCAACAGAAGCACAAGACCAAGCTTTAAATACAGAACAATAAGTTGTATGATCATGAGAAAAAAGAGCACTGACTGTGTGGTTGTCAGGGCAGGCTTTTAGTTCTGTGATTTGATTCCAATTCTGGGTTGCAGCAATCATCATTACTGGAGTGCCATTTAGCCTACATAGCAGTCAGAGGAAAGGGTAATCACAGTGTATTAAAAAACAGTGACCCAAGACATCCATTACTACTGAGGGCATCAGCTATGCTAGGCTCACAGGAAATGCACCGCAAGCCTCTTTGGGAGAAGGTTCTCTAAGAAAAACACTGGCGCTCAGAGGCAGTAGTAGTGATTATCACAGTTCGAAAAGCAATTTCAGTGCCATGTCATCAAAAAATGACTCTGGGGATCCTCTCCAACATCCTTTGTTAGGCCTCCAACCAGACAAACCTTACGGTTGAAAGTAACTGTAACAAAGAAGCTGTATGGGTTTAGAATTATAATCTGTAATTTTTTGCCAGCTCCTCTGACAGAGTCTTTATTTCAGAGTGTCTGTTGCCTAGAAAAACATTTAGGAGGAGGTAAAACATAGATTCATTTTCACTTCTGACTCAAGCCTGATTTGATGACAATAGTCTCTATAGGACTGTTCAACATTGTTGGTTGTCATGGAAAAATCAACTTGTTTCAAACAAGTGAGCTAAAATATGAGCTCTGTGTGTTTTTGTGTGTGTGTAGATGTTCATTACAACTGTACTACCCCAAATAAGACTTGACCTGTCTTTTATCATTTTTATTTGCCAATAGTATTTACCAGGGTCTATAGTAACATGTGTTTTAGACACAGCTCATGTGTTTTAGGACAAAAAATATTGAAAAACACATGAAAACTATATAAAAAATGCTTCCTTACATGAGGCCAAACTACTGTCACCTCTAGTACATGAAAGCAGTGAAAACAAGACAATCAAAAACAGTTAATGGCTCTGAAATTGTTATTGAAATATCTTATACTCATCCTTTGGAAAGTCATGTTTGTTGGCATGCTTTACGTAATTTATTAGAAGTTTAAAACAGTTACATCACTGACAGCAATAATGAGAAAAATATAGCAATGCATGTCATAATATTATCTGGCTTTGAGTAGTGTAGGCTGGGACTGCAGTTCAGACTAAGTCTAGAGGAGCGGGAGAGAAGGAGGGAGGAAGAGATGGGTGATTTGCACTGCCATGTGTGTGCTTACTCTCTCAGTTGAGTCCAACTCTTTGAGATCCTATGCACTGTAGCCCACCAGGCTACTCTGTCCATGGGAGTCTCCAGGCAAGAATACTAGAGTGGGTTGCCATGCCCTCCTTCAGGGAATCTTCCTGACCCAGGGGTTGAACACAAGTCTCTTACATCTCCTGCATTGGCAGGCGGGTTCTTTACCACTAGCGCCATCTGGAAAGCCCTTTGCACTGCCATGGTGGAATCCAAAAGAACAGCCATGCAGTCTAAGACTGTTCACACAGCAGCAGATTCAGACAAAACTCAGGCAAATGCTTTGGCGATACATTCAGTCTAAATTGGGGAATAACATCTAGCTATAGCTATTAAAGACATTCACATAGATTTGCCTAAAGATCTTAAAAAGAAAAAATCACATTCCTTTGGCCTTATTTGATGAAATAAATCTCTGAAATAGACCTAGGTTTGTTTTTATTTTTTAACTTTTTATTTTGAGATAATGGCAGATTAGGGACTTCCCAGGTGCCTCAGTGGTAAAGAGTCTCTGCCTGCAATGCAAGAGACACAGGTTCAATCACCAGGTTGGGAAGATTCACTGGAGAAGGGAATGGCAACCCACTCCAGTATTCTTGCCTGGGAAATCCCATGGACAGAGAAGCCCAGTGGGCTAAAGTCCACGGAGTCATGAAAGAGCTGGACATGACTTAGTGACTCAATGAGAACAACAAAGGCAGGGGTCAGACACAACACTGACCTAATATTCTACGCCCTTCACTCAGTTTCTACCAAGGGTAACCACATGTATAGATATAGTACAGTACCTTAATCAGGAAATTGATTTTGATACAATTCATTTACCTTATTCAGATTTCTTCGATTCAGCATGCATTCCTTTGTAGGTGTGTGTTCATCTGTATGTATTATTGCTATGCAAATTTTTCTGTATGTAGCTTTGTGTAGCATCAAGCACAGTCAAGAGACCAAATGGCTGTATCATGAAGATTGCTCATGCTCCCTTTTACCATCAGAGCTATCTCCTTTCCTTCCCAAGCAAGCCCTGGCAACTACTAATCTATTTCTCTGCTCTATAATTTTCTTTCAAAATGTTATATATATGGTATCATAGAGTATATAATCTTTTAGGATTAGAATTTTCCTTAAACATAAATATCTGGAGATTCACCCAGGTTGTCATGTCTATCAGTAGTTTGTTCCTTTTGATAGCTAAGTATATTCCATGGTACAACATTTTCCTACATGTGGATCATGGTATGACATTATGTTTAATCATTCACCCACTGAAGGACATCTGGGTGTTTTTTTTTTTTTTTTTTTTTCAGTTTGGAGCTATTAAAAGTAAAGCTACTGTGATCATTCATTCATAGATTTTTGTTTGCTGTGCTGTCTTCAGTTATTTAGTCACGTCCGACTATTTGTGAAACCATGAACTATAGCTCGCTAGGTTCCTATGTCCATGGAATTCTCCAGGCAGGAATACTGGAGTGGGTAGCCATTCCCTTCTCCAGGGGATTTTCTGAACCCAGGGATTGAACCCAGGTCTCTTGACTTGAAGACAGATTCTTTTTGAGCCAGAAGGAAAGCCCAGTTGCCTCCCAAAGACCCTCCTAATACCATCACCATGGTGAAACTCAACATATGAATTTTTGAAGGGCACAAATATTTTGACTAGTGTTGTTGTCCAGTCACTAAGTTGTGTCCGACTCTTTGCAACCCTATGAACTGAGCCAGGCTTCCCTGTCCTTTACTATCTCCTGGAATTTGCTTAAACTCACATCCATTTAGCAAGTGATACCATCCCCCATCTCATCCTCTGTTGTCTCTTTTTCCTCTTGTCCTCAATCTTTCCAAGCATCAGGGTCTTTTCCAATGATCCAGCTCTTTGAATCGGGTGGCCAAAGGATTGGAGTTTCAGGTTCAGCATCAGTCCTTCCAATGACTATTCAGGGTTCATTTCCTTTAAGATTGGCCTCCTTACTGTCCAGGGGAATCTCACGAGTCTTCTCCAGCACCATAGTTTTAAAGCATCAGTTCTTTCACCCTCAGTCTTCTTTATTGTCCCTCTCTCACATCTGTACATAACTACTGTAAAAACCATAGCCTTGACTGGATGGACCTTTACTGGCAAAGTGATGTCTCTGCTTTTTAATATGCTGTCTAGGTATGTCATAGCTTTTCTTCCAAGGAGCAAGCATCTTTTACTTTTATAGCAGCAGTCACCATCTGCAGTGATTTTGGAGCTCAAGGATATAGTCTGTCACTGTTTCCATCTTTTCCCCACCTATTTGCCATGAAGTGATGGGACCAGAGGCCATGATCTTCATTTTTTTGAATGTTGAGTTTTAAGCCAGATATTTCATTCTTCTCTTTCACTTTCATCAGGAGCATCTTCAGTTCCTCTTCACTTCCTGCCATTAGCGTGGTATCATCTAAATATCTGAGGTTGTTGATATCTCCCTGGCAATCTTGATTCCAGCTTGTGTTTCATCCAACCCAGCATTTCACACGATGTATGTACTATGTATACAAATTAAATAAGCAATATACAGCAATATACAGCCTTCATAAGCTCCTTTCAGGATTTTGAACCATTTCGTTGTTTCATGTCTAGCTCTAACTGTTGCTTCTTGACCTACAAACAGGTTTCTCAGGAGGTAGGTAAGGTGTTCTGGTTTTCCCATCTCTTTAAGAATTTTCCACAGTTTGTTTTCATTCACACAATCAAAGAATTTAGCATAGTCAATGAAGCAGATGTGTATGTTTTCCTGGAATTCCCTTGCTTTCTCTGTGATCCAGTGGATGATGGCAATTTGATCTCTGGTTCCTCTGCCTTTTCTAAATCCAGCTTGGAAATCCAGAAGTTCTCAGTTCATGTGTTGTTGAACCTTAGCTTGAAGGATTTTGAGCATTACCTTACTAATATGTGAAATGAGTACAATTGTGCAGTAGTTTGAACGTTCTTTGGCATTGCCCTTCCATGGGATTGGAATGAAAACCAACCTTTTCCAGTCCTGTGGCCACTGCTGAGCTTTCCAAATTTGCTGGCATATAGAGTGCATCACTTTAACAGGATAACATATCATCTTTTAGGATTTGAAGTAGCTCAGTTGTAATTCCATCACATCCACTAGTTTGTTCATAGTAATATTTCCTAAGGCCCACTTGACTTCACACTCCAGGATATCTGGCTCTAGGTGAGTGACCACACCATCATAATTTTCTCAGTCATTAAGATCTTTTTGTTGTACAATTTTGTGTATTCTTGCCACCTCTTCTTAATATCTTCTGCTTCTATTAGGTCCTTGCTGTTTCTGTCCTTTATTATGCCCATCTTTGCTTGAAACATTCTCTTTGTATCTCTAATTTTCTTGAAGAGATCTCTAGTCCTTCCCATTCTATTGTTCTCCTTCATTTCTTCTCATTGTTCACTTAAGAAGGCTTTCTTATCTCTCCTTGCTATTCTTTGAGCTCTGCATTTAGTTGAGTATATTTTTCCCTTTCTCCTTTGCCTTTAGCTTCTCTTCTTTTTTCAGCTATTTGTAAGGCCTCCTCAGACAACCATTTTGCCTTGTTGCTTTTCTTTTTCTTAGGGATGGTTTTGGTCACAGTCTCCTGTTCAGTGTTATGAACCTCCATCCATAGTTCTTCAGGCATTCTGTCTATCAGATTTAATCCCTTTAATCTATCTGTCATTTTCAGTGTATAATCATAAGGGATTTGATTTGGGTCACACCTGAATGGCCTAGTGATTTCTTCTACTTTTTTCAATTTAATAATGCTAAATTTTGGTAAAACCTGCCAAATTGTGCTCTAAAAAGTTTATATCAATTTATTTATGTTCAAGAACAAGTAAGATGAGAATGCTATTTTTCTCACAACTTTTCCAACATTGTACATTATTTTTATGTTTGCCAATTAGTGCATTATTATCTTTATTTTCATTGCCTGGTCATGTATAATTTTAAAAACATATAGTTTGATAGTCTAAAACATTGAGGGATATATATGTTCATATGACATTTTTCTACTAGGTTGTCTTTCTGTTACTGATTTACATCAGTTTTGCCTATTAGGAAGTTTAATTTTTGTCTGTTACATTTAATGTTAATATGCTCCCCAGGCTTTCATTTGGTTTTTACCGTTCGTTATGGTATGGTTGGTCAAAATTAAGGTGAAACTAATTATGTGGTCAAATGTACAAGTCCTTCTTTTATGACTTTTGGAATTTGTACTAGGCTTGCAATGTTTTTTTCTCATTAAAATTCCACGAATATTTCCCACATTTTCTATTGACATTTTAATATTGTGTGTACATGATTAGTTTCTTTCATTGATCCACTTGTAAGGACTCATTATCTACTCTATAACTGGAGGCTGACTATTGCTCTCCTTGTCTTCCTGGCACCAAGCCCTCTCTGGTAGTTCCCTAAGGCACATCCTCCATTAAATTTAGAACTCACTAGGGCTTCCCAAGTGGCATAAAGGTAAATAATCCTCCTGCCAATGCAGGAGATGCAAGAGATGCTGGTTTGATGCCTGGGTCGGGAAGATCCCCTGGAGAAGGAAATGACAACCCATTCCAGTGGTCTGGTGGGCTATAGTCCATAGGGTCACAATGAGTTGGACACCACGGAACATAGCACAGCATAGCTTGTACCTGAGAGCTGTGTCCTGGTACAAAATTTCCATGAGTATTTTAATTAATTACTTTGCCAATTGCTGCAGGAACTGCTCTGATTCCCAAGCCAGACTTGCTCTCATCCTGGGGAGTTTTCTGGTGTTATATTTGGAAATTTTTCTTTTTTCAGAAGTCCCTATGGAGTTGTCAGTTGTTCACCTCTATGGGGTTTCTTTTCCAATGAAATCCTATCTGCTTTATATCTTTAAGAAATTTTTCAATAATCTTTGCCCTCTGAAGATACACTTCCTCTTTTCTAGGAGGTTTCTTCTGTCATTTCAATGGGTTTTAGTGAGGGAAGTAAGCTAAAGCTTTATGTAGTCAGTTATTTTGACTAGTAATAAATAATGGATTTTAAAAAATATCTATGTGCATTCTTGTGTTGTGCTCAGTTGTTTCTGACTCTTTGTAGCCCATCAGGCTCTTCTGTCCCTGTGATTTCAGGCAAGGATGCTGAAGTGTCTTGCCATTTCCTCCTCCAGGGGATCTTCCTGACCTAGGAATCAAAACCATGTTCCCTGTGGCTCCTGCATTGGCAGACAGTTCTTTATCACTGTGCTACCTGAGAAGCCAAAACCTAAAATGAGAGGTTAAGTCCTAATGTGATAAGACTTCAATGAGTCAATCCTTAACATGCTTTCAAATAGATGAATTCCTACTCAAGATAAAAGCAACTTAAGTTGCTAATGATAATGTTCAAAATCAAACAAGCTATATGCAGGTCAGGAAGCAACAGTTAGAACTGGGCGTGGAACAACAGACTGGTTCCAAATAGGAAAAGGAGTATGTCAAGGCTGTATATTTAACTTATTTAACTTATACGCAGAGTATACATCATGAGAAATGCTGGGCTGGAAGAAGCACAAGCTGGAATCAAGATTTCCGGGAGAAAATTCAATAACCACAGATATGCAGATGATACCACCCTTATGGCAGAAAGTGAAGAGGAACTAAAAAGCCTCTTGATGAAATTGAAAGAGGAGAGTGAAAAAGTTGGCTTACAGCTCAACATTCAGAAAACTAAGATCATGGCATCTGGTCCCGTCACTTCATGAAAAATAGATGGGGACACAGTAGAAACAGTGTCATACTTTATTTTGGGGGGCTCCAAAATCACTGCAGATGGTGATTGCAGTCATGAAATTAAAAGACACTTACTCCTTGGAAGGAAAGTTATGACCAACCTAGACAGCATATTAAAAAGCAGAGACATTACTTTGCCAACAAAGGTCCATCTAGTCAAGGCTATGGTTTTCCCAGTGGTCATGTATGGATGTGAGAGTTGGACTCCCATCTAGTCAAGGCTATGGTTTTTCCAGTGGTCATGTATGGATGTGAGAGTTGGACTGGGAAGAAAGCTGAGCACGAAGAATTGATGCTTTTGAACTATGGTGTTGGAGAAGATTCTTGAGAGTCCCTTGGACTGCAAAGAGATACAACCAGTCCATCCTAAAGGAGATCAGCCCTGGGTGTTCATTGGAAGGACTGATGCTGAAGCTGAAACTCCAATATTTTGGCCACCTCACAGAGAGTTGACTCATCGGAAAAGACCCTGATGCTGGGAGGGATTGGGGGCAAGAGGAGAAGGGGATGACAGAGGATGAGATGACTGGATGGCATCACTGACTTGATGGACATGAGTTTGAGTGGACTCCAGGAGTTGGTGATGGACAGGGAGGCCTGGCGTGCTGTGATTCATGGGGTTGCAGAGAGTCAGACATGACTGAGTGACTGAACTGAACTGAATGACATTATTAAAGAAAATTATTATTAAAGTATCATTCACTGAAGACTATGTCCACACAAAAACCTTAAGACAAATGATTTTAACAGCTTTGTTCATAATTGCCAAAACTTGGAAATAATCAAGATGTCCTTCATTTGGTAAGTGAATAAATAAACTGTGACACATAAAGACAATGAAATATTATTCATCATAAAAATGAAATGAGCTATCAAACCATGAAAAGATAAAGAGGAGCACATTAGTAAATGAAAGCAGGCTTGAACAGGCTGTACACTATATCATTCCAACTATTTGATATTTTGCAGAAGTCAGAACTATGGACAGTATAAAGGTTCATGGTTGCCAGGACTTGGAGGATGGGGGTGAAAAGAAGGAACACAGATTTTTAGGCCAGTAAAAGTATTCTTTATAATACATAATGATAGTACATGTTGTTACGCATTTGTCCAAGGCCATAGAATGTGGTCCAGCAAAAAATGAAACTTAATGTCGACTGTGGAATTTGGGTGATCATGGTGTATCATTGTATGTTCATCAGTTGGAAGGAGTGTACTAGTCTGGTGGGGATTGGTGATAAATAAGAGAGGCCATGTATGTGTGGGGCAGGAAGTGTCAGAAATTTCTGTACTTTGCTGTCAATTTTGCTATGAATGTTTATCTTCCCCCCAAAAATTGTCTTAATATTTTAAAAAAGTACCACACAGATTGTGTGTGAAGACATAGTTTAGTGATGTTTGGAATGATAATTTAACAACCATCTTGGGATAAAATTCAACTCTGAACTGGTAATTTATTTCTTGTAAGTGCAGTGATGTAAGATGATGCACTAGTATCATAGGTAACTGGCAAGAGGCAATGAGAGTGCATTTTGTGGAAGGAACAGAAGGATCACAGGGCCCTGGGTAACTTTATTGGGCTGCTATTGACATAGAAGCAGTGAGACACTCATGTATCATTTAGAGGTAGTTAATTATACTGTTACCTTTACAGTTTATCAGTAGATGCATCACAGTAGCAGTAGTGAAAGAGTCAGACCAAGAGAGAAAGGAAATATCAGAAGCCGCTCAGTTGTTCAGAACATTTTATCATGAACAAATGAGACACCTCTTGGTTCCTATGGAGGAATTGGAAAGATCCTGATTAAAAATGATGTGTTAGGCAACATTTTAAAATGCCCATTTGACATTATTTTGGCTATATCATAGAGAGAGTAAATAAATTAATTCTTTTCAAATTAAAGTTAGAAATGTTTATTGATATAGATGATATATAATAAATTTGACTAAAAGAGTGTACCCAATGTGAACATGGAGATAAACAAGAAAAGGCAGAGTCCAGAAACACTGCATTTAGACTGATGTTTATTAAATATGAAATTTAATTTGTAGATCACAAATGTTATATTAATGAAGCACCTACTCAAATTTATAGAATTTACTGTGTCATAAGAGTATAACAGTTTGTTAAAATGATAGGATACTGATTTTTAGTCTGCAATTTTTTTTTTATTTTTGGATACTTTAGAGCACAAATCAAACTGTGTGAAATCATATATTCCTGCATTGACTCTTCAGCTGTACTGTTCCAATGGGAAGCATTTTCACAGAGACCTACACCAATATTGAATCAATTAAAAAAATATAGGTAATGTTCCCAGGGGAAAAAGACATTGCTTTTAGTTTTTATTTTGAGGAATATAACCTTAGAAGAACAAGTCCTTCTTTGAAAGATTTATATCCTACATGGACAGAAAAATATATAGAAGACTATCCATAAAAACAAAAGAAATGTGGCAAATATAAGTAAAGAGTACAGAAAAACCAAATTGGGACTTACTGTCAGAATTTGGAAACATTTTACCAATGAGCTGGCATTTTAGATAGCCCCTTAAGAAGGAATATGATTTCGGTATGTATAGCTAGTGTCCAACTCTTTGCGATCCCATGGATTGTACCCTGCCTGGCTCCTCTGTCCCTGGAATGTCAAGCCAAGAGTACTGGAATGGTTGCTATTTCCTTCTCAAATGCAGAGATGACATACAAGGCAAAATGAATAAATGCCATGAGTTGGGGAGACGTCCCCATGAGAAGGCAGGTTGGGGATATAGGAGAGTAAGAAGCGTTAGGATGAGTGCTTTTTAGAGTGAGTTGTAGGTGGGAGATTGGTTTATAGTAATGGTATTGGAGAGTAAGTATGTTTAATCTGGTCTTGACAGCACATTGAGAAATTAAGATAAAATATATTCTACTTGGGGAAACGTAGGACAAAATTTTTGTTATATGGATACCAAAAATTTCATTGCAAGTGAAAGTAAGATGGGATATTTAAGCCCCCAAATTATAAACAATGTTATATTCTGTAATATTCTTCCATCTAACTTGAATTAACACTTCAAAGACTGTTTTAGGGAAATATTACTAAGAATAATGCCCATTCTCCACTGCTTTATTCTTTTAACTATTTTTTTTCTATTTTCTTTAGTACATATAAATTCCTATGTATGAAAAATGTGGTTTCTTTTGCTATGAAACATGATAAACATCTTTTGCAATTTTCCTTCAGTTAAATTGTTGCTCATGAAATTTCTTTGAAGTTGTTAGTGAATCAAAAAGTACAAGTAATTTTTATGACAAACTATATTCTCATATTTTTCTAAGGTTAAAGTGTCAATATTCATTTCATTAGCAATTTTTCACTGTATTCCTGCCAAAAATTTCAACATTGAATATTCTAAATATGTGTGTATGTTTGTGTGCTTGTGCATAAATTTATATATTAATAATTGCAACTATGGCAGATGTCCAGTAGTATTTGACCATTTAAAATTTTATAGGAGACAAATTCAAAGATCCAGTTTATTGGTTCACTGAATAATCTCTAGGTCATAGTTAGTTCCTTGGCATAGTATAGACACTTGATAAATATGTGTTCAATATAGGGGTAGGTGTATTTATATAAACAGAATGGCCTTTAAGTCAGAAACAGTAACAAGAGACAAAGGTCATTATATAATGATAAAGTTGTCGATTCATCAAGTTCAGTTCAGTTCAGTCGCTCAGTTGTGTCTGACTCTTTGTGAACCCATGAATCACAGCACTGCAGGCCTCCCTGTCCATCACCAACTCCCGGAGTCCATTCAAACTCATGTCCATCGAGCTGGTGATGCCATTCAGTCATCTCATCCTCTGTCGTCCCCTTCTCCTCTTGCCCCCAATCCCTCCCAGCATCAGGGTCTTTTCCAATGACTCAACTCTGAGCATGAGGTGGCCAAAGTACTGGAGTTTCAGCTTCAGCATCAGTCCTTCCAATGAACACCCAGGACTGAGCTCCTTTAGGATGGACTGATTGGATCTCCTTGCAGTCCAAGGGACTCTCAAGAGTCTTCTCCAACACCACAGTTCAAAAGCATCAATTCCTCGGTGCTCAGCTTTCTTCCCAGTCCAACTCTCACATCCATACGAGACCACTGGAAAAACCATAGCCTTGACTAGATGGACCTTTGTTGGCAAAGTAATGTCTCTGCCTTTTAATATGCTATCTAGGTTGGTCATAACTTTCCTTCCAAGGAGTAAGCGTCTTTTAGTTTCATGGCTAGAGTCACCATCTGCAGTGATTTTGGAGCCCCCCCCCCCCAAAATAAAATCTGACACTGTTTCCCCATCTATTTCCCATGAAGTAACGGGACCAGATGCCATGACTTTAGTTTTCTGAATGTTGAGCTTTAAGCTAACTTTTTTACTCTCTTCTTTCACTTTCATCAAGAGGCTTTTTAGTTCCTCTTCACTTGTTGCTATAAGGGTGGTGTCATCTGCATATCTCAAGTTATTGATATTTCCCCCAGCAATCTTGATTCCAACTTGTGCTTCTTCCAGCCCAGCATTTCTTATGATGTACTCTGCGTATAAATTAAATAAGCAAGGTGACAATATACAGCCTTGACGTGCTCCTTTTCCTATTTGGAACCAGTCTGTTGTTCCATGTCCAGTTCTAACTGTTGCTTCCTGACCTGCATATGGGTTTCTTAAAAGGCAGGTCAGGTAGTCTGGTATTCCCATCTCTTTCAGAATTTTCCACAGTTTATTGTGATCCACACAGTCAAAGGCTTTGATATAGTCAATAAAGCAGAAATAGAAGTTTTTCTGGAACTCACTTGCTTTTTTGATGATCCAGCAGATGTTGGCAATTTGATTTCTGGTTCCTCTGCCTTTTCTAAAACCAGCTTGAACATCTGGAATTTCCTGGTTCACATGTTGCTGAAGGATGCTGCAATTATTAATACCTATTTACTGAGCATCAGAGCACTTGATTATACTAAGCAAATACACATTTGAAAGGAGAAATAGACAACACTACAATAGTGGGGACTTTTAACTTCATTTTCTACAACCCGTAGATCATCCAGACAGATAATCAGTTAAGAAACCTTGGACTTTAACTATGCAGTTCACTTCAGTCACTCAGTTATGTACAACTCTTTGTGACACCATTGACTGCAGCATGCTAGGCTTCCCTGTGCATCATTAACACTTGGAGCCTACTCAAACTCATGTTCACTGAGTCAGTGATGCCATCCAACCATCTCATCCTCTGTTGTCCCCTTCTCCTCCTGCCTTCAGTCTTTCCCGGCATCAGGGTCTTTTCAAATGAGTCAGTTCTTCACATCAGGTGGCCAATATATTAGAATTTCAGCTTCAAATCAGTCCTCCCAATGAACTTTCAGAACTGGTTTCCTTGAAGATTGACGGGTTGGATTTTCTTGCAGTCCAAGGGACTCTTAAGAGTCTTCTCCAACACCACAGTTCAAAAGCATCAATTCTTTGGTTCTCAGCTTTCTTTATAGTCTAACTCTCATATCCATCCATGACTCCTGGAAAAACCATAGACAGACCTTTTTTCGCAAAGTAATGTCTCTGCTCTTAAATATGCTGTTTAGGTTGGTCATAACTTTTCTTTCAAGGAGCAAGTGTCTTTTAATTTCATGGCTGCAGTCACCATCTGCAGTGATTTTGGAGCCCCCCAAAATAGTCTGTCACTGTTTCCATTGCTTCCCCACCTATTTGCCATGAAGTGATGGGACCAGATGCCATGACTTTAGTTTTCTGAATGTTGAGTTTTAAACCAACTTTTTCACTCTCCTCTTTCACGTTCATCAAGAGGCTTTTTAGTTCCTCTTCACTTGTTGCCATAAGGGTGGTGTCATCTGCATATCTGAAGTTATTGATATTTCTCCTGACAATCTTGATTCCAGCTTGTGCTTCATCCAGCCCAGTGTTTCATATGATGCACTCTGCATATAAGTTAAATGTGCAGGGTGACAATATACAGCCTTGATGTACTCCTTTCCCAATTTGGAACCAGTCTGTTTTTCCATGTCCAGTTCCAACTGTTGCTTCTTGACCTGTGTACGTATTTCTCAGGAGGCAGGTAAGGTAGTAGGTATTCCCATTGCTTTTAGAATTTTCCACAGTTTGTTGTGATCCACACAGTCAAAGCCTTTGGCTTAGTCAGTAAAGCAGAAGTAGATGATTTCTGGAACTCTCTTGCTTTCTCAATGATCCAACCAATGTTGGCAATTTGATTCTTTTCTCTTTTTTCCTTAGTCTAGCTAAAGATTTGTCAATTTTGTTTATCTTTTTAAAAACACCCAAGATGGAAATTAGAAAGTTGTGAGCTCATATTCTCCTGTAAGAACTCCAAAATTACAACTCACTGTTGAACAATCATTGACAGGATAATGTTGGATCCCACCAAAAAATGGTACCCCATATCCAAGGGCAAAGCAGAAGCCCTAACAAGATGGTAGAAAGGGTTAAATCAAGTTTAGAATTGTAGGTAGCTAGAATAGGAAAAAGGAGTCCAAAACAGTAGTGGCTAAAAGACAAAGAAAGAAAAAAGCCCACAAAAATAGAACAAAGGAAGGTCTGAGGACTGCAGTGAGAACATCAGATGAAGCAAACAGCCCTCCTTGCTAGCCCAATTTATATAGGGCAGGCTCAGGGGAAGGAGAAAAAAATATTTAAAAAGAAGAGCCAAAAATTAGGCCTCTCTCTCTCTTTCTCTTCTCTTCACTTCTTTTGGGTCAGCCCACCCTCATGCCTTGAGGATGTATTTTCCTTTGCTTGACATATAAAACTGAGGTGTAATACCAAGCTATAACACTAGTATGTCTGTTGCTTCAAATGTTTGCTGTGGCAAGACAGAACCGAGGAAATGACACACTCCCATGATAGAATCAAACTCCATACCTGCCAAAGACACTTGGAGGGCTCAGAGAAAGCCTTGTGCACACCAGGAGACCCAGAGACTGAGCCAGAGCTGCCTTTGAGTGTTTGAGTGTCTCCTGTGGATTGCGGATCAACAGTGGCCTGCCACGGGGGTGTAGCAGTCCTGGGTGTGGCATATGCCCTCTTGGAGGAGGTCGCCATTAACCCCACCATAGAGCCTCCAGAACTTACACAGGACTGGGGAAACAGACTCTTGGAAGGCACAGACACAACCTTGTGCATTCCAAGACCCAGGAGAAAGGAGTAGTGACCCCACAAGAGATCCAGACTTGCCCATTAGTGTTTAGGAGTCTCTGGTGGAGGCATGGGTCAGTGATGGCCTGCTGCAGGGCCGGGGGTGGGGCGGGGGGCGCCAAGTGTGGCAGTGCATGCATGGGACCTTTTGAAGGAGGTCGCCATTATCTTCTTTACCTCCACCATAGTTCGGTCTCAGGTCAACAACAGAGAGGGAACACAGCCCCGCCCATCAATAGAAAATTAGATCAAAGATTTACTGAGCATGGCCCTGCCCATCAGAACATGACCCAGTTTCCCCCACAGTCAGTCTCTCCCATCAGGAAGCTTCTATAAGCCTCTTATCCTTATCCCTCAGAAGGTGGACAGAATGAAAACCACTGTAACTATACCTTTATATCAAACAGACTGAATAAATGGACATATACAGAACATTTCTCCGAACAGTAGCAGGATACACTTTCTCTCAAAGAGTATGAAGCATTCTCCTGGATAGATCACAAATAAGGTCACAAAATAAGTCTAAGCAAATGCAGCAAGTCTGAAATCATACCCTATACCTTTTCTAAATATAATAGTACAAAACTAGAAATCACTAACATGAAAACTGGAAAATTCTCAAATATGGGGAAAATCATTAAGTCACTCCTGTACAACCAGTGGACCAAAGAAGAAATCAAAGAGAAATTTAAAAATATGTTTAAAACAAAAATGGAGAAACAACATGCCCAAACTTATACATTGCGGCAAGTGCAGTTCTAAGAAGGGAGTTTATAGTGAAAAAAGGCCTACATTAAGAGAAAAGAGTTTAAGCAACCTCTCTTTATATCTCAAGGAACTAGAAAAAGATCTTAATAAATAGTCTCACTTTATAACTCAAAGAACTAGAACTAGAATAAAATAATAGAATAAAAATTGGAATAAAACTAAGCCTAGAATTAACAGAGAGAGGGAAATCAAAGCAGAAATGAACAAAAGAGAGATCAGAAAAACAGTAGACAAGATCGATAAAAATAAGAGCTGTTTTTAAAAAGATAAACAAAATTGACAAACGTTTAGCTAGACTAAGGAAAAAAGAAAAAAGATTCAAATAATCAGAAATGAAAGAGGAGACATTATAGTTGATACCACAGAAATAAAAGTGATCATGATAATGCTACAATTATATACCAACAAACTGGATGACCTAGGTTTGAGTAAATTCCTAGAAACAAGACTGAATCAGGAAAAAATATATCTAAACAGACATATTACCAGTGAGAATATTTAATCAGTAATCAAAATTCTCCAAATAAAGAAAAGTTCAGGTCCAGATGGAATCGTTGGTCAATCTAACAATTATTTTAAAAAGAACTTTCACCAGTCTTTCCCAAAATCTTCCTAAAAATTGCAGAGAAGAGAACAATCTTAACTCATTTTACAAGGCCAATATTACCTTGATACAATCACCACATAAGGGAATGACAAGAAAAAAATAAGCCAATATTCTTGATGAACAAAAATTCTCAACAAAATTCTAGCCAACTAAACTCAATTGCACATAATCAAGTGGGATTTATTCTTCGAATGCAAATGTGGTTCAACATGCACAAATGAAATATGTTATAGGTCACATTAACAGAATAAAAGGTAAAAATTATAAAATTATCTCAGTAGATACATAAACATTTGACGACACTCAACATCATTTCATAGTAAAACTCTCTCAGTAAATCAGATCAAGGAGAGATGAACCTTGATATAATATAGAGAGATATAATAAATGCCATATATGACAAATCCATAGCCAACATCATATGCCCCAGTGAAAGGCTGAAGTCCTTCTCACTGAAGTCAGGAACAAGACATGGGTGTCCATTCCCACCACTCTTATTTGCATAGCACTGGAAGTCCCCACCAGAGCAATTAGGAAGCAAAAGATAGAAAAAATATTAAAATAAGAAAAAAAGATATAAAACTGTCTCTGTTTGTAGATAACACTATCTTATGTATAGAAAATATGAAGACTCTACCAAAAAACATTATTTAGCAAATTCAGTAAAGTTTCAGAATACAAAATCCCTATAAAAAATCAGGTGTATTTCTGTATGCTAAAAATAAGCTGACAAAAGATTAAGAACATTATCTCATTTACAGTACCATCAATATTGATAAAATGCTTAGAAATAAATTTAACCAAAAATATGAAAGATCTGTATACTGAAAACTATAAGACATTGTTTAAAGAAAGTTAAGAAGTTACAAATAAAGGAAAAGGCTTTTTTACTTCATGGATCAGAAGAATTGTTAAAAGATACATAATAAACACAATTAAATGTATTTCCTCTCCAAATTCCATTGGCATTTTCCACAAAAATAGAGAAACAATCCTAAATTTCAAATAGAACCACAAAATACCCCAAATAGCTAATGCAACCTTTAATAAAGTGAAAAGGAAACCTACAGAATGGGAGAATATATTTGCAAACTATCTATCTAGTAAGAGGCTAACATCCAAAGTATATAAAACATCCAAACTATTTAAGTTACTTACACAATCAGAAAAATACTTCAAATAGTTTGATTTTTTAAAAAATGACAGTGGACTTAAATATACATTTTTTCAAAGCAGCCATGTAACCAACAGCTTCATTAAAAGATGCTCAACATCACTAGCCATCAAGAAAATGCAAGTCAAAACCATAATGAAATATCACCTCTCAACGATTATAATGGCTTTAATAAAAAAGACAGGAGATATCGGGTTGAAGATGTACAGAAAAGAGAAACTTCATGCACTGTTGGT
The DNA here is from genome assembly GCF_023699985.2 of Odocoileus virginianus. NCBI lineage: Eukaryota > Metazoa > Chordata > Mammalia > Artiodactyla > Cervidae > Odocoileus > Odocoileus virginianus. The sequence continues at coordinate 91,097,947 of NC_069674.1, read as the reverse complement.
GGGGCTATAAAAACCACTGTGAAAAATTCTATGGAGGCTACTCAAGAAATTGAAAATGGAACTACCATATGATCCAGTAACTCCACTTCTGCATATAGATCCAAATGAAATGGAATTACTATCTCAAAGAGATAACTGTCCTCTCATGTTTATTGCACCATTATTCATAATAGGCAAGACATGGAAAAAACCTGTGTCCAATGAAGTGTGAATGGACAAAAGGGATGCAAATAATGCATTATTATTCAGCAATAAAAAGGAAATTCTGCCATTTGTAGCAACATAGATGAACCTTGAGAGAATTATGCCAAGTGAAATAAGACAGAAAAAGGCAAATATTGTCTGTACTCGCTTGTATATGGAATCTAAAAGAAGCTAACTTATAGAAATAGAAAGTAGAATAGTAATTCCCAGAGACTGGAGGGTAGGGAAGATGAGGAGAGGATGGTTAAAAAAAAAAATACAGTTAAAAGATGAATAAATTCTAGAGATCTCATCATCAATGCTAGCATATGGCATGACTTTCACCAGGCCCGAGCACTTGTCTCATGTACCCAACCTGGGCTGGTGATCTGTTTCACCCTAGATAATATACATGTTTCAATGCTGTTCTCTTGAAACATCCCACCCTCGCCTTCTCCCAGAGTCCACAAGTCTGTTCTATACATCTGAGTCTCTTTTTCTGTTCTGCATATAGGGTTATCGTTACCATCTTTCTAAAGTCCATATATATGTGTTAGTATACTGTATTGGTCTTTATCTTTCTGGCTTACTTCGCTCTGTATAATGGGCTCCAGTTTCATCCATCTCATTAGAACTGATTCAAATGAATTCTTTTTAATGGCTGAGTAATATTCCATGGTGTATATGTCCCACAGCTTCCTCATCCATTCGTCTGCTGATGGGCATCTGGGTTGCTTCCATGTCCTGGCTATTATAAACAGTGCTGCGATGAACATTGGGGTGCACGTGTCTCTTTCAGATCTGGTTTCCTTGGTGTGTATGCCCAGAAGTGGGATTGCTGGGATGACTTATGATATAATAAACATTCCAGTATAACACTTCCCAGGTGGCACCAGTTGTAAAGAACCCGCCTGCCAATGCAAGAGATGTAGGAGATGCAGGTTCGATCCCTGGGTTGGGAAGATCCCCTGGAGAAGGAAATGGCAACACACTCCAGTATTCCTGTCTGGAGAATCCCAGGGACTGAGAAGCCTGATGGGCCACAGTCCATAGGGTCGCAAAGAGTCAGGCATGACTGAAGTGACTTAGATGCACTAGTATAGGGATATTTTAAATATATAGATTTTATGATGGAAAATTTATTTTCTTTTATTTTTCAAGTTATTTGATAATAAACGTGAACATGTCTGTGTATTCACCAATGAAAAGTATCATTGAAAAATGCAAATGTGTGGATTTTTATTAATGTTTTTGTTCATTCAAGCATCAATTTCATAAATATCACTGAAAGCCTACTATGAGCTGGACATTACACTGAGTCTCAAAGAGTCTATGATGAATGTTTGAGCTAAGAAATAGGAGTCAGAGACTATACGGATGTCTAGAAACAAGAATTTCCTTTTTTATTTTTCCCATCAAGCACAAACCATAGCCAAGGCATGAAGGGCAAATTAAGTTCAAATATTTGCCTTGAAATTATTTATTTGCAAAGGAAATCATTTGTACTTTCTGAGGGATCAGATGTGGAATATTTTCCTCTCTTTTTATATTTCCTGGTAAGTCAGCAAATGTATAGTAATAACAAATCCCATAGCACAATTTCAAAAGACAAGTGTTTTAATTTTGGATTTACTGTGGTTTTATTGCTTTAAGACTGTAAAAAGATAAATGGAAAACTTTATAGGATACCCATAATATTACCTGAGTAACAAAACAGCTCTGAAGGTGGATCATCTTTAAAAAGAACACAGGTATTTATTCAAAGTTTTTAGTTGTGTTCAGCTTTCCTGAATTGCTGCTTATGCATTTCCTCTAGGGATGTCCCCTCTGCCCAAGTTTGTGTATCTGGTGAATGTTTGCATGTCATTCGAGTATTCTCAGTAACAAATACTGTTTATTTTTACCTGGTCCTGTCAGCTCTTGATAGTCAGTTAAAATAATAATTTCCTATTTGGGGCTTATATATTAAATATCCCCCACTTTTATGGAATCTACCATATCATATTACTTTTTGAGTTCTCATTTAACTAAGGGTTTCTGTGGGCAGTGACTAAATCTAAATGATCAGTAGTAGTTTTAAAAATTTAGTTTATAATATAATGCTTTGCATATCATACACACTCAATAAATATCTCCAGTTGAGTAAGATAAATAAGTTTTTCTGTTAAAAGCAAAATATAAGATTTATTATGGTAAAATAAGCAGCAAGTATTCTAATTTCTAACATTTAATATAAATCAAGCTGAATTTATTTTTGGACTCCCTTCATTGTGATGTACTTTGCTTTTCAAACTAAATGTCTTTGGGAATTTTGAAAGCAAGGTTAAGTTCAAAGGTCTGACTATTTACATCCTAGCACCTCATTTCTGCAAGCCAGTAGTTGACGTTACATGCTTTGCCTTTTAAAGTCTTAATGTGCTTAGAACATGTTTTTTATTTGTGACTATAGTGTCTCAACACAGTCTCCTTAATACTATGTTTTCATCAATACTACTGTAGGTAATTATTTAAGTTAATATGGATAGACCAGAAAAATCTGAAAAATTAAAAATAATAATTTACTCCTTTCCATGTATAGTGTCATGTCATCTGCCAAAAATGACAGTTTTATATCTTCTTTTCCAACTTGGATTCGTTTTATTTATTTTACTACTCTGATGGCTATGACTAGGACTTCCAAAACTATGCTGAATAAAAGTGGCAACAATGGAAATCCTTGTCTTCTTCCTAATCTTAGAATGCTTTCATCTCTTCACTATTGAGTCTGTTAGGTGTGAGTTTGTCTTATATGTCCTTTCTTATGTTGAGGTAAGTTCCCTCCATTCCCACTTTCTGGAGAGCTTTGGTTTTTTTTTTTAATCATAAATACGAGTTGACATTTGTCAAAAACTTTTTCTGCATCTGTTGAGATGATGATTTTTATTCTTCAGTTTGTTAATGTGTTGTATCATACTGCTTTGTATCTATTGAAGAATCCTTGCCTCTCTGATATTAATCCCACTTGATCATGGTATATGATATTTTAAATGCATTATTGAGTTTTTGTTGCTAGTATTTGGTTGAATATTTTTGTGTCTCTGTTCATTAGTGATATTAGCCTGTAATTTTCTCTCTTTTTTGTGATATCTTTGACTTCAGTATCAGGGTAATGGTGACTTCATAGAATGAGCTTAGGAGTGTTCCTTCCTCTCTAATTTTTTGGAATAGTTTCAGAAATAGGTTTCAGAAATATAGGTTTTCAGAAATAGTTTCAGAAAATAACTCTTCTCTAAATGCTTGATAAAATTCACCTGTGAAGCCATCCGCTCCTGGACTTTTGTTTGTTGGAAGATTTTCAATCACAATTTCAATTTCATTACTTGTGGTTAGTTGGTTCATAATTTCTGTTTTTTTCCTGTTTTCAGTCTTGAAATGTATCATTCTGAGAATTTGTCCATTTCTTCTAGAATATCCATTTTATTGGAATATATTTGTTTGTAATAATCTCTTATTATACTTTGTATTTCTGTGGTATCAGTTGTAACTTCTCCTTTTTCATCGCTACTTATATTGATTTGTGTCCTCTCTTTTTCTTGATGAGTCTGGCTAAAGAATTATTGATTTTGTTTATACCTCCCAAAATATTTAGATTAAAATTATATTAATGATGAAAGCACGTTGATGACATTTATGTTAGAATATTGAACACCATAGATATTTCATAAGCTGCATTCAGAGCCTTTCTAGGACATGGAGGGAGACCCCCAGGTCTCCCGCATTGCAGGTGGATTCTTTACCAGCTGAGACACAGGAGAAGCTCTACAGTACTGGAGTGCGTAGCCTATCCCTTCTCCAGGGGATCTTCCCGACGGAGGAATCGAACTGGGGTCTCCTGCATTGCAGGCAGATTCTTTACCCACTAAGCTATTAAGGAAGCCCTCAGATATAACTTAGGAGGGATAGAGTCAGTTTCAAATGTCACTTTTGGAAAAGTGTTTGGAGCTCAGAAGAGCTGATTCTGTGCATCTTTTTCTGCAACCCCATATTTAATGACGTCAGATTGGTAGGTCAAACATCACAGTGACAGTGTTTACAAATCAGCAAAGGCTACAGGCCAGTTTCTTCTTTTCCTTGATTTCCCCCAGAGTAGTACTTAAGTACGATGTCTGCCTAATAATGTGGTGCTGGGATTAGACTTTATCACAGAAAATTGTTCTACACTTTTCTGACTAAAGAGGTCTACGTTCTGTTCCATTTCGGTGACATTGAGTCAGTGAGTGAGTGAGTGAAAGTCCCTCAGTCGTGTCTGACTCTTTGCAACCCCATGGACTATACAGTCCCTGGAGTTCTCCAGGCCAGAATACTGGAGTAGGTAACCTTTGCTTCTCCAGGGGATCTTCCCAACCCAGGGATTGAACCCAGGTCTCACACATTGCCAGCGGTTCTTTACAAGCTGAGCCACAGGGGAAACCCAACGGATGTGTTGCCTCCCCATCCGGGAACTGAACCCCGGTCTCCCGCATGACAGGCGGGGATACTCACCGCTACACTAACGAGGACGGTGACATCGTTTGGGTGAACCTATTATTGAAAATATTATTATTTTCTTCCTTGTCATACTTAATAAAATCTTAGCAGTTATCCTGGCAAGGGAGCATTTCCAATGTGATCATTGTTATATGACTTTTACTTTGATTTACTTTTACAAATTACAAACTTAATTGTTTCATGAACATTGGGTTAGTTTCAGTAATCATTCTATTAACATTGAACAGTATAAAGTGGGTGATTGCTAAACACATCTTTAATAACTCATGTCAAAAGCAGAATAGCTTGGCTTTCTTTTGTGGCTTCTAACATTTTAAACAGTTCGGCCAATTATTAACACTGGATTACTCCATTGCACACACTGGTTTACAACGAGTCACCAAACGATAAATGTCAAAATGTCTGTGTAATTTACTCATGGAATGCAATTCATAAATAATACTGTTCCAGCAAACAATTAAGTTTGCTATGGACACATAGGATATTCTTGGCAAAAGAGTTATTGAGGAAGGAAATGATGAGGGATTTTTTGAGGATTGCATGCTGGCCTGCATTTCATTTTTTATGCAAATTAAAAAATAAAATTATGCAAATATTCTCTTGAGGAACTACTGTGCTGTTGTCTAGGACCACATTTTTCATTTCTGGTTGATGAAGTGACATCTTGCCAAAAGCAAGAGTAATTTGTGAAATGGGATTCTATTCCATCCCCTGTGGACTGCTAAAATATCATCTCTGTCATGCTGAGCCCTTTGAGGTGGTAAAGTGGTAGTGGCATGATTGTGGGGGCGTTTGCAACTGCCAACATAAAAAATTTCTGAAAATCTGCCAAGTCCTGGGAATCCCATTTAAATATCCCTTAGACAGGTATTTAAATAATGATATCAGTTCTTTTAGGACTTCTCTCTAGTCTACTGGAAATCTGAAAGTAATATAATATAAAACTGTATCTTCTAAGGAAATCTGTGTTACTTATAGACCAAACATTTGAAAGTCAAGAGTAATAATACAACTATAGTACTCTCATGTCTATGCTAGAAAAAAAATATTACATGTGCTTGGAAGAATTTATTTTCCTGGATCTTTCACTAATTCATGGTGAAATTTCAAAGATAGAATCTGGTTATGCCACACCATTTTTAGAAATCTTTTGGCATTATCTCTTAATTTTCATACATCCATGTGTATGATAAATTGCAACACAATCTAGGTCAACTACTCCCCAATTCTTGCAAATAATCAAAGATACATTAGGGACTTTTAAAACAATAAAGATTACCAAATTCATCTAAAAATATTTTGATTCACTGATTGATATAGACGGAATGTTTGTGACTCCCCTGGAGGGGGGGAAGAATTAATTTGTGAAACCTGATTCCTAAAATGATAGTGTTTAGAGGGTGTGAATGCTCAGTTGTGTGCATCTATTTGTGACTCCATGGACTGTAGCCCGCCAGGCTCTTCTGTCCATGGGTTTCTCCAGGAAAGGATACTTGAACGGGTTGCCATTTCCCTCCAGGGGGTCTTCCCCAGCCAGGGACTGATCCCACGTCCCCTGCAGTGGAAGCACAAAATCTTAACCCCTGGACTGCCAAGGGGACTTCCCTGGTGGCTCAGATGGTAAAGAATCCACCTGCAATGCGGGAGATCTGGGTTCGATCCCTCGGTTGGGAAATCCTGAAGGAAGGCGTGGTACCTGCTCCAATATTCTGGCCTAGAGAATCCGTGGACCATTCCATGGGGTCTCAAAGAGTCAGAGCACCAGGGAAGTCCGTAGTAGTATTTAGAGGTGGGGCTTTGGGAGGTGATTAGGTAATGAAAGAAGAATCCTTACAAAAACATACCACAGAGAGCTCTATTTTCCCAACTGCAATAGGAGGGCATGAGACAGCTGTCTGCCAACCAGGAAGCTGTCTCTTACCAGACACTGAATGTGCCGGTAACTTGATTGTAGGTTTTACAGCCTCCATAACTGTGAGAAATAAATGTTTACTGTTTAAACCACTCAGTTTATAGGATATTTGCTATAAAATCCAGAATTGACTAGACAATAGATGTGTGGGATATGGAACAAGTTGCTTAGAACAGGATTGCAGATATATAGGGTATGTATGTATATGCTGCTCACAAGCTTGCATATATGTTGTGTAGCTCTCCAGATGATTTGGGAAAATAGGAATTTAAATTACTTCTTTTGCACTCTACATATGGAACTCTGACTAAAAATAACAGGATGTTTTGTTTACAGGAGAAGATCAGAAATGAGAATAGAATATGGTTTCTATTTTTTTTTCCTATGAGGACACTGAAGGCATATAGTAAAATACAAAAAGAAGCATTAAACATTTAATAGAAGCAGAAAACCTAGCTTTTCTAGGGGTCCTTTTGGGAAAACACAGAAGGAAGGTGTAAGCAACCCCTGCACTGTATGTTGAACAGTGTATGGTGATTTATGTTTGTATGCCTGCGTGCTAAATCACTTTAGTCATGTCTGACTCTTTGTGACTATATGGACTGTAGCCTGCCAGGCTCCTCTGTCCATGGGTTCTTCAGGCAAGAATATTGGAGTGTATTGCCATGCCCTCCTCCAGGGAATCTTCCAGACCCAGGATCAAACCCACATTTCTTGTCTTCTGTGTTGGCAGATGTGTTCTTTACCACTAGCGCCTCCTGGGAAGCCCTGATTTAGTTTAAGGGATATTTTTTCTTTCTAACTATTAAAAAAACTCCAAATTTTAAGAAAAAAAAAATAGGATGCTTGCTTAGTTTCAAATTATTTCCTTTGGAATATTTATTTATCAGTGCAGTGGTTTCAACAAATGTCCACAAACTTTTGATATTCCTCTCTAAGGAAGTGGAGTTTGATTCACCTTGAGTGCAGTTTTCACTTAGTAATTCTGTCCTATAAAGGGGAAAAGAATAACTTTACTGTGGAAAAATCTGTTATCCAACACTTATCCAAGTGATCAAGATGAACGTCACCAATAATATAAATCATGTTGATGTCACATACTCCCTTGATCTGATAGAACGAGAGCACTTCACTTCTGGTGTTCTCTTTCCTGAAATACACATAAGCCCAGTTTAACCAGGATAAAACATCTGACAAATGCAAGTTAATAGACACTTTACACAATACTTGACAACGTTTCTTTCAAAACATTAAAGCCTTTAGAAACAAACAAAAGAAAAAAAAAACTCACAGAATGGAGAGACTAGACATGGTGGTCAAATGTGATATTGTATCTCTGGATCCTGCAACAGAAAAAAGATGTTATTGGCAAGGCTGTTGAAATCTGAATGAAGCCTATTTAAACAAACAAACAAAAAACTAAATATATACCACTTCAACCCCCAGTAAAAAAGTAAAACCTGTTGTCATTTTATTTTTTTGTCATTTTTAAAAGATAGGAAGATACTTAGGAAAACTTGTGAATAGCTCTTCTAATAACTATTTGTTTATAACTACATTCAATATTTTGGTGATTTCTCTCACAAAGAAAATATATATTTTACATAGGTGAAATCATAATAAATATGAAATGCTGAATACTCTTTTTCAATTCACATGTAACAAGCACTTTGTCCTTTATCCAAAAGTGTCCTTTATCCACTTATCAATAAAATATAATTTCAACCATTTTAAGCCATCTATACATTAGAACTTTGATTTCATAATTATTTGGCCTATGAATATCTGTTCTTTTATTTATCACAGTCAGTGTGTTTAGTTTGGTTTTATGTGGGGGTTTTATGCATCTTATATTAAGAATTTTTTTTAAGTTGCTTTATAAAATAGACATTTTCTCAGTTCAGTCAATATTTCTCTTCTATGTTAGATATATTTAATGGAAACTGTTGTGATTTTCTATTACTCACCTCTCAATCATTAGTTGCTGCTCAGTCACTCAGTCATGTCCCACTCTTTGCGACCTCATGGACAGCAGCATGCTAGGTTTCCCTATACTATTAAGTAAATTTGCCAATAATTGGAGTGGGAGGATTACTTTTGATCTTACTCCCCTCATTTACTAGCATACTAATAGAATTCTCTTTCCAGATTACATTGAAAGGGGCACTGAGGCAGAGATTAACTGAAGTTCTGTTGCTTAGCAGACCTTTATACAGTTATATATATTGAACTAAATATATATTTAGTTCCCTCCCTGTTCTTTGACCTGAGGCCAAACTATGGTGGAGGTAATGGAGATAATGTTGACCTGTTTCAAAAGGTCCTCATGCATGCAGTGCTACACTCGGTGCCCCAACCCTGCCGCAGGCCACTGCCGACCCACGCCTACACTGGAGACTCCTGGACACTCACGGGCAAGGGTGCAGCAGACCTGAGTATGGCATAAGCCCTCTTGGAGGAGGTCGCCATTAACCCCACCATAGAGCCACCAGAACTTACACAGGACTGGGGAAACAGACTCTTGGAGGGCACAAACAGAACCTTGTGTGTACCAGGACCCAGAAGAAGGAGGCAGTGACCCCACAGGAGACTGACCCAGACTTGCCCATGAGTGTCCAGGAGTCTCCAGTGGAGGTGTGGGTCAGCGGTGACCCGCTGCAGGGTTAGGGGTACTGAATGTAGCAGTGCATGCATAGGACCTTTTGAAAGACATTGACATTATCTTTATTACCTCCACCATAGTTTGGCCTTAGGCCAAATAACAGGGAGGGAACACAGCCTTGCCCTTCAGCAGAAAACTGGCTTAAAATTTAATGAGCAAGGCCACGACCATCAGAACAAGCCACAGTTTCCCCTTCCATCAGTCTCTCCCATCAGGAAGTGTCCATAGCCTCTATCCTTCTCCATTAAAGGGCAGACAGACTGGAAACCACCATCACCAAAAAGTAGCCAATCAGATCACAGCCTTGTCTAACTCAATGAAACTATGAACCATGCTGTGTAGGGCCACCCAAGACAGACAGGTCATGGTGGAGAGTTCTGACAAGATATGATCCACTGGAGAAAGAAATGGCAAACCACTTCAGTATTCTTGCCTTGAGAACCCCATGAACAGTATGAAAAGGCAAAAAACATAGGAAACTGAAAGATGACCTCCACAGGTCAGTAGGTGCCCAATATGCTACTGGAGATCAGTGGAGAAATAACCCCAGAAAGAATGAAGGGATGGAGCCAAAACAAAAACAACACCCAGTTGTGGATGTGACTGGTGATGGAAGTAAAGTCTGATGCTGTAAAGAGCAATATTGCCTACGAACCTGGAATGTTAGGTCCATGAATCAAGGCAAATTGGAAGTGGTTGAACAGGAGGTGGCAAGAGCGAACATCAACATTTTAAGAATCAGCAAACTGAAATGGACTGGAAAGGGTGAATTTAACTCAGATGACAATTATATCTACTACTGTGGGCAAGAATGCTTTAGAAGAAATGGAATAGCCATTATAGTCAACAAAAGAGTCTGCAATGCAGTACTTGGATGCAATCTCATAAACGACAGAATGGTCTGTGTTCATTTAGAAGGCAAGCCACTAAATATCACAGTAATCCAAGTCTATGCCCCAACCAGTAATGCTGAAGAAGCTGAAGTTGAATGGTTCTTTGAATACCTACAAGACCTTCTTGAATTAACACCCCCAAAAGATGTCCTTTTCATTATAGTAGACTGGAATGCAAAGTAGGAAGTCAAGAAATACCTGGAGTAATGGGCAAATTTGACCTTGGAGTACAGAATGAAGCAGGGCAAAGGCTAATAGAGTTTTGCCAAGAGAACACACTGGTCATAGCAAACACCCTCTTCCAACACCGCAAGAGAAGACTCTACACATGGACATCACCAGATGGTAAATACTGAAACCAGATTGATTATATTCGTTGCAGCCAGAGATGGAAAAGTTCTATACAGTCAGCAAAAAACAAGACTTGGAGCTGACTGTGGCTCAGATCATGAACTCCTTATTGCCAAATTCAGACTTATATTGAAGAAAGTAGGGAAAACCACTAGACCATTCAGGTATGACCTAAATGAAACCCCTTATAATTATACAGTAATACTGTATAATGGAAGTAAGAAATAGATTCAAGGGATTATATCTCATAGAGTGCCTGAAGAAGTATGGACATAGGTTCATGACATTGTACAAGAGGCAGTGATCAGGATCATCCCCAAGAAAAAGAAACTGCAAAAAGGCAAAAGGGTTGTCTGAGGAGGCCTTATAAATAGCTATGAAAAGAAGAGAAGAGAAAGGCAAAAGAGAAAAGGAAAGATATACCTATTTGAATGCAGAGTTCCAAAGAATAGCAAGGAGAGATAAGAAAGCCTTCCTCAGTGATCAGTGCAAAGAAGTAGAGGAAAATAATAGAATGGGAAAGACTAGATTCTATTCAAGAAAATTGGAGATACCAAGGGAAATTTTCATGCAAAGATGAGCACTTTATTGTGCCCATGACAAAAATGGTATGGACCTAGCAGCAGCAGAAGATATTAAGAAGAGGTGGCAAAAATACTCAGAAGAACTATCCAAAAAAGTTCTTCTCGATCCATATTATCACAAAGGTGTGATCACTCACCTAGGGCCAGACATCCTGGAATGTGAAGTCAAGTGGGCCTTAGGAAGCATCACTATGAACAAAGCTAGTGAAGGTGATGGAATTCCAGTTGAGCTATTTCAAATCCTAAAAGACGATGCTATGAAAGTGCTGCAGTCAATATGCCAGCAAATTTGGAAAACTCAGCAGTGGCCACAGGACTGGAAAAGGTCAGTTTTTATTCCAATCCCAAAGAAAGGCAATCCCAAAGAATGCTCAAACTACTGCACAGTTGCACTCATCTCACACACTAGTAAAGTAATGCACAAAATTCTGCAAGCCAGGTTTCAACAGTACATGAACTATGAACTTCCAGATGTTCATGCTGGATTTAGAAAAGGCAGAGGAACCATAGATGAAATTGCCAACATTCATTAGATCATCAAAAAACCAAGGGAATTCCATAAAAACATCCACTTCTTCTTTATTGATTATGCCAAAGCCTTTGACTGTGTGGATCACAACAAACTTGGAAAATTCTTAAAGAGATAGAAATACCAGACCACCTTACCTGCCTCCTGAGAAATCTGTATGCAGGTCAAGAAGCAACAGTTAGAACTGGACACGGAACAACAGACTGCTTCCAAATCGGGAAAGGAGTACGTCAAGGCTGTATAATGTCACCCCGCTTATTTATTTATTTATTTATTTATTTTCATTTTTTTTTTCATTTATTTTTATTAATTGGAGAGTACATCATGAGAAACACTGGGCTGGATGAAGCACAAGCTGGAATAAAGATTGCTGGGAGAAATATCAATAACCAGATAAGCAGATGACACCACTCTTATGGCAGAAAGTGAAGAAGAACTAAAGAGCCTCTTGAGGAGACTGAAAAGTTGGTTTAAAACTCAACCTTCAGAAAACTAAGATATGGCATCTGGTCCCATCACTTCATGGCAAAAAGATGGGGAAACAGTGGAAACACTGACACACTTTATTTTAGCGGGCTCCAAATCACTGCAGATGGTGACTGCAGCCATGAAATTGAAAGACACTTGCTGCTTGGAAGAAAAGCTAGACCAACCTAGACAGCAGATTAAAAAGCAGAGACATTACTTTGCCAACAAAGGTCCATCTAGTCAAGCTATGCTTTTTCCAGTAGTCATGTATGAATGTGAGAGTTGGACCATAAAGGAAGCTGAGCGCTGAAGAATTGATGCTCTTGAACTGTGGTGTTGGAGAAGACTCTTGAGAGTCCCTTGGACTGCAAGGAGATCCACCCAGTCCATCCTAAAGGAGATCAGTCCTGGGTGTTCATTGGAAGGACTGATGCTGAAACTGAAACTCCAATACTTTGGCCACCTGATGCAAACAACTGACTCATTTGAAAAGACCCTGATGCTGGGAAAGATTCAAGGTGGGAGGAGAAGCAGATGATTGAGGATGAGATGGTTGGATGGCATCACCGACTCAATGGACATGAGCTTGAGTGAACTCCGGGAGTTGGTGATCAACAGGGGGGCCTGTCGTGCTACAGTCGATGAAATCTAGAAGTTTGCCAGATATTTAGGGAGACAATATTCTTGAACGTGAAACATGCACAAAGGCTTTGACCTATAGGGAATTTTCCTTAAGCAATGGGCAGATATATAGCACAAGGTGTCAAAAGTCCACAAGGAAAATACATCCTTTATGATACACCGATTGACAAACAGCCATCTATGGAAACAGTAGGTGGGTGGGGATAGGAAATGATGCTTTTGCTGGTAAATTCCCTGGATCTCTAATGTGATGCCATCTCCGTTGCTTTAAGTATCTGATTTTTGACACAGGGAGAGGTTCAGTGTTGAAGTAAGGAAAAACTCAGTGTAATAAGGTGTTAGATAAGGATCTAAATTTTAATTTTTCTTCAACATGGCTACTTAATGTTCCATTTGTTGTTGTTGTTATTCAGTCACTAAGTCATATCTCTTTGTGACCCTTTGGACTGCAGCATGCCTTATCAATTATTAAATAATATTTTCTCTCTACTGATTTGATATACAAAATTTATCAATTGCAGATTCCTGGAAGTATTGAGATCTGCTTCTGGACTCTTCAGTCTTTTATGTGCCAGCCCCAAGGTGAGCGGGGCTACTGAGGTGGCTCAGTGGTAAAGAATATGCCTGCCAATGCAGGAGATGCAGGCTCCTGTCAGGCAGATACCCTGTACTGTAGAAGGAAATGGCAACCTGATCCAGTGTTCTTGCCTGGAAAATCCCATGGACAGAGGCGCCTGGAGGGCTATGTCCATGGGGTCACATAGTTGGACACGACTGAGCAACTAGATCACCACCACCACCACCATGCTAAGTCTGCGTTATATACTTTCATGATGGCAATACCTGTTGCAAAAGTTTTATGTTCTCTTGCACCTTAATTTTTTTTTTCTCATGGAATTTTAAATCACTTAGCTTAATTTCTCACAAAATGTATTTTTTTATATTTTTGTGTAAATTTGGAGGATAATTCTGAGGCAATCATGTTTTATATCCAGAAACCTAGTTGATGTTTGGTTCTTTTTTATGTCTTCCAATAGAATTTTTGTAGTTTAGTCTCTGAGTCACTCCTGACTCTGTACCCCATGGCATTCCACCAGGCTTTTCTGTCCATGGGATTTTCCAGGGAAGATTACTGCAGCGGGTTGTCATTTCCTTCCCCAGGGGATCTGCCTGACCCAGGGATGGAACCCTGGTCTCGTGCATTGCAGGCAGATTCTTTACTGACTGAGCTACTAGGGAAGCCCCAATAATGTGTACTCAGGAGCTCAGTCATGTCCAACTTTTTGGGGCCCCATGGACTGTAGCCCGCCATGCTTCTCTGTCCATGGAATACTCCAGGCAAGAATACTGGAGTGGGTTGCCACTTCCTACTCCAGGGGATCTTCCCAACCCAGGAATTGAACCCGCATCTCTTGTGTCTCCTGCATTGGCAGGCAAATTCCTTACCACTAGTGCCACCTTAGTGTTTCTTTATATAGATATTGCATGTTTCTTGGTAAAATCTGTTTGAGATTATTTTATTCTTTTAGTTGCCATGGTAAAGAGTATTTTCTTTGAATTAATCTTCTAAGTATGTGGGTATAGAAATGACAGAGCTAGATCAGACTGAATAAAATTTAAAAATTTAGTCACATGCCATATGTATATATATATATATATATATGATACAAAGAGCTTGAAATTAAACACTAAGACTTAAGAAATTCTAAAATTAGTTAAATACAAACAAGATTTTAAGGCATTAAAAAAGAACCTTCATTATTTAACACTAATGATGACACCTTATTTGAATGTTTCATAAAGATATATTCTCAAGGTTTCATTGATACATGAGTAAAATAATATTTTCTAAATTTGTGTTAAATGACATGTATAAACTGCCAAATTTTCAGAAAGTCCAAACTTAATCCAGGAGAGGTTTTGTAAGCATTCTACTTGTGTGGTAATTAATTCAGGGACAGTTGCAAAGGCCTGAATATAGACCTCTCCAATCATCAACCATCTTCTAAATTCTCACCCCTATATTGTTCCACAGGTCTCTACACAACCCTGCATTCCTCCATTCCCCTCCTATTCCCATTTCTCAAGCTCTCTGTAATCTGCTTTGTGGCCTCCAGGCTAGTTTTCTTTCTAAAATATTTCTTTAGCTTCTCATTTGCCTCTCTACCATCTCTCTCAGTATATATTACTGGGCCTGATACTACATAAACCGAAGGTCATGTGGTTTTGGGAGCATCTGTGGCTGTGGCGTTTCTTCACAATTTTGTTTTATTTTTTAGTTGTTATTGGTATATAGTTGATTTACATGTTGTGTTAGTTTCAGATGTACAGCAAAGTGAATCAGTTATACATATATTTGCTTTTTTCCAAAGATTCTTTTCCCATTTTGGTGATTAGAGTATTGAGTAGGGTTCCCTGTGGTATGCAGCAAGTTCTTGTTAGTTATCTATTTTATCGTAGTAGTGTATATATGCCAGCTCCAATCTCCCAGTTTATCCCTCCACCCTTATCCCCTGTTCATATGCCAAATAGAAAATAAAAAGGATACAAAATACAGAAGTAGAGTCACAGATGCAGAAAACAAACTTATGGTTGTGTGGGTGTGGCTTTGATTGGGAGCTTTTAGTGAGTAGGCCACATGGTCCTTTATTGGAGGAAGGGACGCTGGAAAGGTCTTCGGAACACATCTCAGTTCTCTGCACCACGTTGGCCTCTGATGAGTCTCTGATGGGTGTTGCATTGGGAGGACTAGCCCTGGTGCCATGGTCATGATCATGAGGCACCCCAAGTTAAACTAAGACCACTACTGATTCTTAGGGGCCAGCTGCTTCAATCCACCTTACGGTGGCCTTTTCCCAAAAGGTCAGAATGTTCATCGCTGCTCTCTGAAGGACTAGATGTTGAACTGGGTTACGTCAGATCCTTGTTTATGCAGATAGGTTCTTCTATAGTCTGCCAAAGATGAGGTGGAAGTGTATTCCTCCTTTATATTTGGAGAAATAAATTGATCCATTCAGTTTGTTTTGTCTACAACAAACTACGCTTGCTTGGTAAGTTGCTTCAGTCATGTCTGACTCTTTGCAATCCTATGGGCCAGACCATAGCCTGCCAGGTTCATCTGTCAACAGGATTTTCCAGGCAAGAATACTGGAGTGGGTTGCTGTGCCCTTCTTCAGGGGATCTTTCCGATCCAGGGATCAAATCTGCATTCCTTGTTTCTCCTGCATTGCCAGGAGGGTTCTTTACCACTATCATTATCTGGGAAGCCCTAGAACAAGCTATATTCTACGTTAAATTCTATTCCTATCATCAAAGAAAAAAAATGTGCTTATAACCATTTATAATAGTAGTTTATCTGGTTTTGAAGTTTCACACATAGTTTTCCTTAGTGACCCAGGGTTATAGGCTGATGAAGAAACTATTTTAGCATAAAAATCAAAGTAAAAAGTATTTGCCATCCTTTTCAAAAGTTATATGTGCCATAAGAATCAGTTCAGTTCAGTTTAGTTGCTCAGGCATGTACTACTCTTTGAGACCCCATAGACTACAGCACGCCAGGCTTCCCTGTCCATAACCAACTCCCGGAGCCTACTCAAACTCATGTCCATCATGTCAGTGATGCCATCCAACCTTCTTATCCTTTGTCATCCCCTTCTCCTCCCTCCTTCAATCTTGCCCAGCATCAGGATTTTTTCCAATGAGTTGGTTCTTCGCATCAGGTAGCCAAAGTATTGGAGTTTCAGCTTTAGCATCAGTTCTTCCATTGAATATTCAGGACTGATTTTCTTCAGGATGGACTGGTTGGATCTCCTTGCAGTCGAAGGGACTCTCAAGAGTCTTCTCCAACACCACAGTCAAAAGCATCAATTCTTTGGCACTCAGCTTTCTTCACAGTCCAAACGTCACATCCATACATGACCACTGGAAAAACCATAGCTTTGACTAGACGGACCTTTGTTGGTGAAATAATGTCTCTGCTTTTTAATATGCTGCTAGGTTGGTCATAGCTTTTCTTCCAAGGAGCAAGAATTTTTTAAATATCTTGGCTACAGTCACCATCTGCAGTGATTTTGGAGCCCAAAAAAATAAAGTCTGACACTGTCTGATACTGTCTCCCCATCTATTTACCATGAGGTGATGGCCCCCCAAAAAAATAGTCTCTCACTGTTCCCATCATTTCCCCATCTATTTGGCATGAAGTAATGGGACCGGATTCCATGATCTTAGTTTCCTGAATGTTGAGTTTTAAGACAACTTTTCCACTCTCCTCTTTCACTTTCATCAAGAGGCTCTTTAATTCTTTGCTTTATGCCTTAAGGGTGGTGTCACCTGAGTATCTGAGGTTATTGATATTTCTCCCTGCAATCTTGATTCCAGCTTGTGCTTCATCCAGCCTGGCATTTGGCATTACGTACTCTGCATTTAAGTTAAATAAGCAGGGTGACAATATGCAGCCTTGATGTACTCATTTCCCAGTTTGGAACTAGTCTGTTGTTCCATGGCCATAAAAATGTTGTTAGGGAATTTATTGCTGATTCACTTTTAACTTCAAATCTCAATTTATCAGATACTGTTATATAGTTATATTGGAAATTAGTTATATTTCCTAAAGTAGTACATAAAGGTACCTGTGCATACAGACTGTAGGGCTTTTTAGGCCTTCCATTTATTCCAGTTATGTCTTTGTATGGCATCATTTTATAGTTTATTCCCTTTTCTTCTTGCTCCTCTTTTTGCTCCTGGTTTTTTCCTCTTCTCTTTCATTAACTCCATCAAATGTCTTTCTCCCTTCCTCTTCTTTTCTCTGCCCCCTTCCTCTCTGTCTCTCCTTCCCCTCTCCTTTGTCAACCAGTATTTTTTCACTCTGTTTTATTTCCTCTTCAATTTTTCTCTTCATGCATTCTTCACCTCTTCCTAATCACTCTATTCTTCCTGACCTTTTCTTTCTTTCTAAACACTAAAATGTATTTTTTGTACAGTATGTTTTTAAAAGATAGAAGTAACTCAATATATGAGTAAAAATTAATTAAAAGATTATAGAAAATCTTATATGAACCTGTATATAAAAGCATATTTCAAAGAATATGTTTTATTTAAAAACTTATCTGCATGTCCTTAAACATATACAGAACCATATTTGTTACTTATGTAAATTTAATTCTGCTTGTGGTGATGGTGGTAGTTTAGTCACTAAGTAGTGTCTAACCCTTGTGATCCCATGGACTGTAGCCCACCAGGCTCCTCTGTCCATGGAATTCTCCAGGCAAGAATACTGGAGTGGGTAGCCATTCCCTTCTCCAGGGGACCTTCCCGACCCAGAGATCAAACCTGGGTCACCTACATTACTGACTGAGCCACCAGGAATGGTGCATTTACTTTCTTCAAAGCATAATGGAAATACAGAGTAAATATCAAACAAAACAATTATTTTTACTTAATAATGTTATTTATCATGTAGTGTGGATAGGTTTGCACAGATATACCCATATGGTCATACAAAGTATTGTTTAGATTCTCAATGTATTTTATTCTGTATTTATATATTTTACCTTTTGTTCCAGAAAAAGATATTGAGAAAATTTGGCTCATCATTCTATCATACTATCATCATCGTTCTCATAATCATTATCAGAATCTGTCTAAAAAGAAAGGCTGCTTCCTGTAGCTCCCATTGCCCTAGCCCATTGTCTATACATATTGAATAATTATTTACCAAAGAGTTCTGACATGCTATATGAACCATCAAGTTTGGGTGAGAATTTTACTGCATCATTCCAACTCAAAGTCTTTCAACATAGTCTTTTCACCTTGTGCGGGTAAAGGGTAAAGTTTAGGACTTACTCTAGCGAGATTTGATTCTTTGTCACTTTAGAATTAATGAGGGGATTCATTTTATTAACCTGTACACATATTCTCTCTCTCACACAGACACTCACAAGTGAATAAATATATGTTCACAGAACAAGTATATGTGTATTTGTCTGTTAGCTTTTTAGCAGCACTTTCCAGGTTTTTCTCTTTGATACCTAGAATCTGAGTTAGATTTCTGAACAAAGAGAATCCCCTTTAAAATTTTCTCCGAGGCACAGTTAGCTGCCAGGTCTGCTAGTAAACAGTGCCCACAGATGGAAGCACTTTCAGAGTCAAACAGGTCACCTTCCCTCGGAGACCAGCAGAAGCGAAGACAGAGCCAGCAGATGGTGCCTCATCAAAGCTCTCAGCATTTAATTAGAGTAGTCTACCAACAACACTGACCTCATTTTCCCCGTCTACACTGGACATCAATTCACGATTTAAAATGTTCTATACATTTAAGAAAAGGAAACTTGAGTAAACTAACTTCTAGTCTCAACCCATTTTGAAGCTTCTATATTTTTATAAATTTGTGAATAATGAGTTGCATGAAATGAGTAATGAAAGTAATTGGCTGTTTAAAAAAAAATTAGCCAGCTTTCTCTTTTTGGCTTCTATGAGACAATTAAAGGTCGCAGTTGAGTGTATTGTCCCAGTGGCTATTATCAACTATCCATTAGCATATGTGGTCATTGTTGAACTGAAGGGAGGGAAAAAGGTCTAGTCATGATGCAGTAATCTTTTAGATTGATGCTTAAAGAATATCCATTCACTGAGGAATCCTCATGTTGTCAATGAAGAGTGAGCCAGATGTATGCCTGTGTCATTTACTGCCATCAGAAAGTGTAAAAACAGGGTTTTGTTTTACTTTCTATTCACAAGAAACTAACAGGCTTGTGGTCATGTTAATTATGCCTGGTTGGCTTTTGAACGAATTGGTGACTAAATCATCCTTTTTCTCCTGTAGCAGTTCATGATTACTTTTTCCTACTGTCATGTTTGACTCACCCCTTCTTCAAGCTTTTATCACACTGGTGCAAACATTATTTCATGATGCTTTTTGCCTCTTTTTTTGCTTTCCCTATTTGCAGTTTTCATTGTTATCACTCCCAGTTTTCCTCATGAGAGGTTTTTTTTTTATGATTATGCATAAAATTTATCTACCATTATTCCTCCTGCGAGAGGCTTTCATGTGTTTTGAGAAATCAAGCACACTGAAGATTCGCAATGGTGAGAGGAGAAAGAAAAAGGCACCTGGCTTATCTTAATGACCTTGTTTTCCTTTAGAAGCTGGTGAGGCAGAGTAGAAGGAGGCCTAGAAAAAGAGACTGTTGAATCCTAATGAAATATGTAATTTATGGGAAATTATTTAACCATCTTGAGTAAATTTCCCTGGCATCCACTGAACATCAGTTCAGTTCAGTTCAGTCACTCAGTCATGTCTGACTTTTTGCGACCCCATGGACTGCAGCATGCCAGGCTTCCCTGTCCATCACCAACTCCCAGAATTTACTCAAACTCATGTCCATTGAGGCAGTGATGCCATCCAACCATCTCATCCTCTGCCATTGCCTTCTCCCATCTTCAGTCTTTCCCAGCATCAGGGTTTTTTCAAATGAGTCAGTTCTTCGCATCAGGTGGCCAAAGTATTGGGAGTTTCAGCTTCAGCATCAGTCCTTCCAATGAATATTCAGGGCTGATTTCCTTTACAATGGACTGGTTGGATCTCCTTGCTATCCAAGGAACTCTCAAGAGTCTCCAACACCACAGTTTAAAAGCATCAATTCTTCAGTGCTCAGCTTTCTTTATAGTCCAACTCTCACATCCATACATGCCTACTGGAAAAACCATAGCTTTTCTTTAGAAGGACCTTTGTTGGTAATGTCTCTGATTTTTAATATGCTGTCTAGGTTGATCATAGCTTTTCTTCCAAGAAGCAAGTGTCTTTTAATTTTCATGGCTGCAGTCACCATCTGCAGTTATTTTGGAACCCCCCAAAAATAAAGTCTGTCACCGTTTCCATTGTTTTCCCCATCTATTTGCCATGAAGTGATGGGACCAGATGCCATGATCTTAGTTTCTTGAATGTTGAGTTTTAAGACAACTTTTTCAGTCTCCTCTTTCACTTTCATCATAATGATGCTAAATTTATAGAGTTGCTGAAGTTAACTGTGATGCCACATACAAAGTCTCTATCACAGTTTACAAACATTTCCAAACCAACTAATTACATTTTTGCCTATCTTTTACTAGCCTTTAAGGGCTTGATCTAATTCAAATAATACCTCATAAAATCTGAAAAAAGCATCTTGTTGTATATAACATACAGTGTCACTATAGATGTGGATACTCAAAGGGTAGAAAGAATCATTACTATGTAAACAGTGCAGGATGCTACATTAGTATTTCTTAACCTGAATTAGTTATTTGTCTTTATTCATTCAGGAAAATAAACAAATATATGTAGAGCAGATACCAGTAAGTTTTTGTCAGTACTTACTTAAACAGAGATTATTCTTATGTACTTGCTTTATACTAAAAAAAAAAAAAAATCCAACCAATACAATTGTTTGAACTTTGTATTTTTAAGTTATAGGTTGTGTTAAAAACAACTTTTAATGTTGTCCAATTACTTAGTAGGAAGGAATTCAGCATTTTAGGTGTATTTTATATATAATTAATGTAAGTTAAGTATTCACTAGACTGTCTCTTGAATTTTGATTAACATGCTAGTTAAAAGAATATACAAAAGCTTAAATTGCCTTTCCCTAAGGCCTTGATTTTAGGTTACTATATAATACTAGTGAATACACAATATTTTCATACTACTAAATTAAGTATCACCCAGTTTCACTTTTAAAAAATGGACATTTGCTCTTACTTTGACTAGTACTTAAATCAGCAGTTTTGCAATTTTCAGATGAAAATATTTTATTAAAAATTAATATATTGTTAATGAATTTCAATAAAAATCCTAACAAGTTATTTTGTGGGTATTGAAAGACTTATTCTAAAGTTTGTATAGAAAAGCAAAAGACCCAGAATAGCTAATTCAATATTGAAAGAGAACAATGTCAGAGGACTAACACTACCCAACTTTAAGACTTGGTAAAGGATACAGTTATCAAGACAGTATGAGAAAATACCTGGTAGTCCAATGGTTAGGGCTTTGTGCTTCCACTGCAGGGGGCACAGGTTTGATCCCTGGTCAGGGAACTAAAGATCTCGCATACTGCGTAACACAGTTTAAAAAAAGAATCAAGAAAATATGGTAATGATCAAAGAATAGGTACATAGATCAATGGAACAGAAAAGAGCTCAGAAATAGACCCACATAAATGTCAGGGCTTCCCTTGTGGTTCAGCTGATAAAGAATCTACCTGCAATGCAGGAGATGTGGGTTCAATCCCTGGGCTGGGGATCTACCCACTCCAGTATTCTGGCCTAGAGAATTCCATGGACTCTATAGTCCATGGGATCACAAAGAGTTGGACACAACTGAGCAACTTTCATTTCACTTCTCTTCAAATATAGTCAAGTGATATTTCACAAAGAAACAAAGAGAATTTAATAGAGATAAGATCACAGAGAATTTTTAGATCAGGTGAAATTATTCTCTATGACACTATAATTATGGATGATGTTCTTATATATTTGTTAAGAATCCATAAAATGCACAACACCACGATTGAACCCTAATGTGAGTTTTAGATGACATTGCTGTGTCAGTGTGGATTCATGGATGATAACAAATATTATTACCACTCTATTGAAGAATTTTGATAATGGAGGAGATTGTGTGTACTGGGCAGAGGGGAAGGAGGTATATGGGAACTATGTACTTTTTGCTCAATTTTGCTATGACCTTAGGTCCAATTATAGAATTGTTATTTTTTAAAAAATATTTAAAAGGAAGGAATTTTTTTATTTTTAAAAATAATATAAAAGAGAAAGCAAAAATTATAAAAATATGCTCTTTCCTTTTTGTATTTAAGAAAATTTTTAGATCAATGTTGTATTTTTCACTTTCTGTGAAAAATATTTAACTCACTTTGACTATAGAGAACTCATTGACTTACTGCTAAAATTATTTTTTTTAATTGAGGTAAAGTTGATCTGCAATGTTGTATTTGTTTTAGGTGTACTAGAAAGTGATTCCTGTATATGAAAAGTAAAAGTGTTAGTTGCTCAGTTGTGTCCAGTGCTTTTTGGCCCCATGAACTGTAACCAGCCAGGCTCCTCTGTCCTTGGAATTCTCCATGCAAGAATACTGTACTGGGTTGCTATTCCCTTCTCCAGTGAATCTTCCCAACCCAGGGATCGAACCCGGATCCCCTGCATTGGCATGCAGATTCTTTACAATCTGAGATACCAGGGAGGCCCCCAATTCATTTACAGTCATATAAATTCATACATGTATGAATGCATGTATATATTTATATATATACATACATATATATATGTAGGGAGAGAGAGACAATTCTGTTTTAAGTTTCTTTTCCTTTATAAGTAACTACAAAATACTATGTATAGTTTCCTGTGCTATATAGTAGGTTCGTGTTAGTTATCTATTTTGTATACAGTAGTGTGTGTATGTTAATTGGAAACCACTAATGTACCTCTCCCACCCCCTTTCCCCTTTGGTGACGATAACTATGTTTTCTTTGTTTTCTCTGAGTCTATTTCTGTTTTGTGAATAATTTTTTCTAGATTCCACATATAAATAGTATCATATATTTGTCTTTATCTGGTAATTTCTGGGTCTATCCATGTTGTTAGAAATGGCATTATTTTTATGGGCTGAGTAATATTCCATCACACGCACACACATGCACCGTATCTTCTTTATTGATCTGTCAATGAATGGACATTTGGGTTTTTTCCATTTCTAGACTATTGTAAATAGATTTTACCCACACCCTCTATTGTAAATAGTGCTTCAGTGAATATTAAGGTGCATGTATTTTTTCAAATTAGAGCTTTCTCCAGATACACGCCCAGGAGAGAGACTGGAAGATCATAAGGAACCTCTATATTTCCATAGTGGCACAGTTCCCACCAAGAGTGTAGGAGTGTTCCTTTTTCTCCACACATTCTCCAGCATTTATTATTTGTAGATTTTAATGATGGCCACTCTGACTGGTGTAAAGTGATACCTCATTGTAGTTTTTATCTGCATTTCTATTGTAATTAGCAATATTGAACATCTTTCCTTATGTCTGTTGGCCATCTGTATGTGTATATACATACATATTTTTCTTTTTTGGAAGAAATATCTATTTAGAGCTCCTGCCCATTTTTTATTGGATTGTTTGTTTTTTTGATATTAACTGTTTGAGCTGTTTGTATATTTTGGAAACTTATCCCCTGTCAGTATCATCATTTGCAAATATTTTCTCCCATTCTATCACTTCCGTAGGTAGGCTTATCCCTAGGTGTTTTTTTCTTTTTGATGAGATGATAAATGGGATTGTTTCCTTAATTTCCTTTTCTGATCTTTTATTGTTAGAGTATAGAAATGCAACTTATTTCTATGTATTAATTTTGTATCTCGCAAAATCATGGATTCATTGATGTGCTCCAGTAGATTTCCAATAGTGTCTTTAAGATTTTTTTATATGTAGTATCATGTGATCAGTGATCTGCAGTCACTATCAGTGACAGTTTTACTTCTTATTTTCCAGTTTGGGTTCCTTATTTTCCTTTTTCTTTTATGATTGCTGTGGCTAGGACTTCTAAAACTATGTTGAATAAAAGTGGCACTAGTGGACATCCTTGTCTTGTTCCTGATCTTGGAGGAAATGCTTTCAGCTTTATCACTGTGCATGATATTAGTATGAATTTGTCATTATATGGCCTTTATTCTGTTTAAGTAGGTTTCCTCTATGCCCAGTATGTTTTCTATAATTATTTTAAATAGAAAAAAATATATGTTTTTAAAAACCTTCCAATATATAGCTACTGTTCCAATATATAGCTACTGTTAACATTCTAGTAAATTCTGCTCCTTGCTTGACAATTGCCATCTGACTCCAGTATACATTTCCCATATGGAGAGGTAAGAGATAGTTACAGCTAACCTGATGTCCAATCAGCTGACCAACAAATTACTATGCATTTTACATATATCTGCCAATTACATGGGTGGTTTTCTTGGAGTTCTATCCACACCTCTTTAACTTGGGCACTTGTGGAAGAAGTTTCTCAATATGATTCTATTATACTTTCTATCAGTTGGAGACCTTTGACTTCTACCTTTGTTCCCCTCCATCCTTTCCTTGCCAGCCTCTTTTGGGAACAGAAAAGAGGCTAAGTGGCAGGTAGCAGCAGTTGGACCAGCTTTAGGTGATCTGCCCCCAATTATTGGCAGTTCAATTTGGAACATTGGGTTCCTGGCATCTAAGTGCCATGGCTTTGCTTCACTGATAAATTTTTCCAAAGTAATCTATAGATTCAATGCAATCCCTATCAAACTACCAACAGTATTTTTCACAGAACTAGAACAAATAATTTCACAATTTTTATGGAAATGCTTCACTGATAAATTTTTAAGGTAACAGGTGAAAACCTCTTGAACATTCTAAGACAAGGTAATTCCAACACTACAAAATGAAAGTTTGATTAGCTTATCTAATTTTTTCATATAAAATGTGGTAACCTTTTTTTCTGTAGCTCCCATTCATTTCCTGTATACATCACCAACACCAATGTTGTTATCAGTGCATTATTTCCTTACTAATTTTTTTGAGAATAGTCTAAATATGAACCTTTTTTAAAGTCACCATGTTTATATCAGCTTTTGGGCAGGGTTTTGTTTTTAACTGTTTTCAAAAACTTTTCATTACAGAATTCTTCATTCATGGAAATTTCTTATAGCTCTTCCCTGCCCCCCTCCCTTTCTTCATTCCTTTCTTTTTCTTAATATTTTAAATTTCCTCCCATACAACTAAAGGTCACCTTTTCTAATAAATCTTTGGTTATAGGATGAAGGTCAACAGTTATCTGCTATTAATTTTCACCAAAACATGGTAGAAAGGTAGCTACTTCATCCTCATCCTCCATGAGATCCTTTGACTACCATCTTCAACCTCTGGTATAAGGGAATGATAATCCTCATGGTTCATGTAGTGCTGAATAAACTTATTCATTCTTTTGAATTCATTCAAAATTTTCCTCCTAAGTGTTGACTAACTACCAAATAGATAGAAAATTCTCATTGCTAACAAGAACATGCAGTATTTTAGTCATAAATCAAGTAAAAACTCAACATCACTGCTATTGTTTTAGATTCTGAAACTTGTTCTTACGTCTGATTTGTTTTCTAATTACATAATGATACATTCAGTATGAAAGTGAAGTGAAGGTGAAGGTCACTCAGTCCTGTCCAACTCTCTGTGGCCCCATGGAATATATAGTCCATGGAATTCTGCAGGCCAGAATACTGGAGTGGGTAGCCTTTCCCTTCTCCAGGGGATCTTCCCAACCCAGGGATCAAACCCAGTTCTCCCGCATTGCAGGAGAATTCTTTACCAGCTGAGCCACAAGGGAAGCCCAAGAATACTGGAGTGGGTAGCCTATCCCTTCTCCAGTGGATCTTCCTGACCTAGGAATAGAACCAGGGTCTCCTGCATTGCAGGCAGATTTTTACCAACTGAGCTATGATATTTCCAAAACTCTTCCAAAAAAAGTTCAGGCAGAAAAATCAAAGTGTGGATATTTTTAAAAGCTATTTTATCATTTTAATAAATTTAAATTTATTTCATCAATTTTTTATGTTTTCCTTTGTATCCAAATATTGTTTCTGTAATTAGAAAACTTTGATGAAAAAACTCAAAAATAAATTGTAGAAAACATCCCCACTCTCCACACAGGTGCTACACCAGCTTGAACTCAATTTTAAAACCATCTGGGAAAATGAGATCAGGGAGATAAAGAAAAAATCTTTTGCTTTTCACTTTCTGAACAGCATGAGAAGATTTAGGTCAATATGTGAATGCTTGTACATGTGAAGAGGAAACACTATGAGCTGGTTCAGAATACCCAGCCACATTAGAGACAGTGAGAAAATTGCTATTATTGCCATATGGTATAAGAATATTATATGAAAGAGGGAAGATTTGATGATTTTTGTTGTCATTTATTTGTTCTGTAATTTAGTAGCATCCTAGCAGGTGTCTCTCAAGAATATAAATCACTTTTCTACTTTGAAATTCATTTCAAAATATTTTCTTTTATTCAGTCACCAAATGCTAAATAGGACCACAAATTGAATCCCTGCCTCCTAATTCTCCTTTTATTTGCTAGTGTATGCAGTAATTCATTAGAGGTAATTAATTTTATGCAACACAATTTCAAAGTATTCTTCTACTATCAGAAAAAAAAATCATCACCTACATCTTTCACATTTTGTCCAAGTATACTAAAAAATAGTGTGTACAGAAGAACATAATATTTGTGTCGTTTGGCAAACAGCGCTAAAAACAGGTGCTTAGTTCTCTCCTTGGATACTGGTCCCACCCAGCTATGCCTTAGCATGCAGGGAAGTACATAGTGCTTTATCAGTCTGGAAATGCTCACCTCTAATAGGCTTATACTGTATGTAACACAGTCTTGAGACAAACCTTTTACAAATCAAACAGAACTGATGACCACATGCACAGCCTTTTGGAGAATTGTACTTAGTGTCCAGTGAAGGATAGTGGAAAAAGTCATCAGTCTTTCTTGGTAGATAAAGTAATTGTCTTGAACCTCAAAGAGTCTGTAGAAGCTGCTGCTATGCCCATGAGTCTCTTGTTCTGTGTATGTATCAGACATACACCATAAGTTTATTTTATGTATGTGTTAGTCACTCAGTCATGTCCAACTCTTTGCGACCCCTCGACTGTAGCCCACCAGGCTCCTCTGCCCAGGGGCTTCTCCAGGCAAGAGTACTGGAGTGGGTTGCCATTTCCTCCTCCAGTTTATTTAAGTGGATGCTGAAATAAAGACTTTATCAAAAGTCTCCAGGTCTCTCTGATTCCTCTAGGTTTATTTAAATCTCCTTCTATGTTGCTTTGTCCATACATAAATCATTGATCTCATACTATAAAAATAATACCACATTTTTCTGGAGTACATGGAGTATAATCTACTTGAGAAAGAAAGTGCAGTGCTATTTAATTTTGATGACACTAGGTCTAGAACATAGAAGGCACTAATAAATACTTGCTAAATAAATGTATGAATGTGACCTTAATATCTAATTGCAAATTAAATCCATTTAAATTTCATTAAAAGCATGTGCTCATTATTGAGAGAATCTGTAGAGTTTGGAGTTAAGAACCTTGACTATGACTGAATTAGTATCTGTAAAAATTAAACTAGCTCAAAGTCATGTATATTCTGACATTACTGTCACCAATGTAATTTTAGCTTATGAATCTAACATGACAGTAAGATTTTTTAAAGTAGTATTCTTGGGCTTCCCTGGTGACTGAGAGGGTAAAGAATCTGCCTGCAATGCGGAAGACCTGGGTTTGATCCCTGGGTTGAAAAGATCCCCTGGAGGAGAAATAGTGCCCCACTCCAGTATTCTTGCCTGGAGAATCCCCATGGGCAGAGGAGCCTGGTGAGCTAAATTCCATGGGGTCACAAAGAGTCAGATATGACTGAGCGACTAAGCACAAGATTGTAAATATAATACATAATTAGAAAACAGCTTGATTTGTATAATATAATTCACTTACAACTTCTTGTATCTTCCTGTTTGCTTGAGAGTCCTTAAGAATCAGAACTAACAACTACTTGAGATAGTCTTACAAAAAACATATAGTAATGGTTTATATGTTGTCAACTCATTAGTAATATAGTAATCAACTCTTTAACACATATTCTATTTTGACTCTCAGCTACCTATACATTTTTTCCCAGTATTGATCTTTATAAATTATCTTAAAACTCACATAACATTTATTCCTTAATCCATATGTTATTTTTGTAACTCTGGCCAAGAA
Organism: Odocoileus virginianus; assembly: GCF_023699985.2. Classification (NCBI taxonomy): domain Eukaryota; kingdom Metazoa; phylum Chordata; class Mammalia; order Artiodactyla; family Cervidae; genus Odocoileus; species Odocoileus virginianus. The sequence goes on along the minus strand of NC_069674.1, from coordinate 91,069,351 downwards.
CACATTTCTCTCATATTTTCAGAGTATACTAGAAGATTATCTATATTGCTCCCATAGTGGGGCCACCAGGTTTTATTTTAGCACTGGTGAAAGAATGTTCTTTTATTCTAATAGATATTTGATTGCTTATTCCCCATAAATAAAATGCTCTCCAAACAGTATACTTTAAGTTCATCATCACATAAGATTTGAAATATTCATTGGTATTTACATATCAGTTAGACATATTATTCTATACCCTAAACCTCTCTGGATCTATTGTGTTCTTCATATATAAGGTTTGATATCCAGGAGGTAAATTATGAAACCAACTTTTATAGTATATCAGTTGCAGTGAGGAGTAAGGTCTAAGGCAACTGTTTAACTGAGAACTGTAATTATCACATCAACAACCTCTTTCATAATCTTGAGAAGACTAGTTGCAGAATAAGACTTGTTTGGGCCTTTGCTTGCTGACCGTATCCCTAGAATGCTTCTAAGTTCTGTAGATAGGTGGTCACTTAGTCATGTCCGACTCTTTGAGCCCTCATGGACTGTAGCCCGCCACGGTCCTCTGTCCATGGCATTGCCCAGGCAAGAATACTGGAGTGGGTCGCCATTTCCTTCTCCAAGTGATCTTCCCGACCCAGGGATCGAACCTGGGTCTCCTGTATTGCAGGCATACTCTTTACTGACTGAGCCACCAGGGGAGGTACTATACTTTTATTAATGCAGTCAACCCTTCCAACCCTCCTATGAAAGAGTCAATATTATTAACATTAAAAGCAAATAAAACACTAAGGCATTAATTTGCTTGTCAAAGTTTCAAAAAGAGAGAGAGCACCATAGGAGGACTTTTGGACCCACTGGCTCACCTTTAGAGTCAAGTCTCAGGGTCACACACTGGCATCATTCTCAGAAGTTTAGTAGACAGCCTGCACATCTGTACTTGAAAGTCTTGAGTGCTTTTAACCACTCTGCTATATTGACTCTCAGGCAGAAAAAGCTGGCCTATATTTTTTCCAGGAGAAAATTATGACATATCTTTGTATTTGTAACTATACATGTATGTCACTTGAATTATACCAAAAGGCAGTTTTTTAAAAAGTCCTCAACACTAACTTGACAAAAATAAAAAGCAATTATCTCAATATGCACTTTTCCAACTGCATCCAGGTTAAAATTTAGGGGAACAAGAGAATTTTTGTAACCTATGGGACAATGGGTAATCTTTCAGTGATTATGCCCTCAAAGCATGAAATATCATACAGCTGTAGATGACTGAACTAAAATAGAATCATCTTTTTAAATGATTCTCTCTAACCATCTTAAAATAGAAAATGCACACAGAACTGTGTCTTCTGGATAATGACTTTTGGGCTTTCATGGCCAGGTGCAGGGCCAGGTGCTGGTTTGGTCCTAGCTAGACAGGTCATGTTATTAGCCAACACGAATGTGCTGAGTGATGCACTCAGCCCCTCCCAGAGCAAAGCAGGTTGGTCCTGTTACTGCTTTGCAAAATTGACCTCATGGAAGACTTGGAAAAAAATCCATGTACATAGTAAAACTATTTCCAAAACATATGCCTTGATGTAATTTGAGCTGATGGTCTATAATTAGTAAGATAAATCTTAGTTTTAATGAAACATTAAAAAGTCATACTTCTTAATGAACCTGTAATGCTTTCTACTTTGTACCTACACGAAACTGTGGAAAAGGATTATATTTTTATTCCTAGGTTAATTTTGTCAAGCCAATGAAGTCAGAGACAAGCTCAATTTTATATTTTAAAAGGTCTTTAAATTTTATCTATAAAGACTTTTTAGTTCAACATTTTAATTAAGAGATTTACAATTTTATCATGTAGACAGTTTTTCAGGTTTACTGTTGCAGAATATCCATGATTAGTATAACTCTGTGGAACAAATAATATTTTATTTATTTATTTTTTTTGCACATACTAATTTTATTGCAGGTATTGAATATTGAATAACAGGAAAGCTGTTAATTACCTCAGTCACTTGAACACATCAGTCTTTAAAGAATATTTTTTTCTTGTTTTAGTTGAATTTATTATGGAAAGTATTAAAAAAAATCATATGTGATGTGCAGGTTCCTTCAATAGTATTTCCGAATATATTAATCCTCACATTTGCATTTCTTTTTCTCTCCATTGGAATCCTTTGCAATTGATTTTCTCCCTACTGCAAAGCTCTTTGCTCTTCCAATCTCATGTGTCACTCCATATGTTCTTTTCTCCCAAGATTTTGTAAAGGTCAACTTTTCAGTAAAGCTTTCTCTGACCTTACTTGGTGAAAATTAGGGTACCACCCTGTCCTTCATTTGTTGTTGCCTCAGCTTTATTTTTATCTGTGACACTTAGGATCATTTGACAGACTAGTTTCCACTGAATAGAATGTAAGCTCCACAGGGCAGGGGTGCCTTGTATGGATTACTGTTCTAGCTTCAGCTCTTAGAACAATACTTATGGTACACCCTATGTTCTTAATAAATATATGTTCATTTTAAAATTCATAACTTTTAGAGAAAAAAAATAAAATTCATAGCTTTTAATTTGTTAACTTAGTACTGTATCTTGAGATCTTTCCTACATCCTAGTATCTTTAGAAAATATAGTTTTAATGTCTGAGGTACACATCTATTTTCTGAATATATATATATATACATATATATATATATATATATATATCATAAGTTTTTAACATACTCCCTCATTTTTGGACATTTAGTTTGAGTTTTCCCCTAATATAAATTCTATGGCAATGAACATGCTCACTGACCATCGTTTAAATGTGTTCCCCAAATTCATATGTTTATGTCCTGGTGCCCAAAGTGATGGTATTAGGAAGTGGGGTCTTGGGAGATGCTTTGGTCATGTGGGTGGAGCCATTATGAATGAGACTAGTGTCCTCATGGGAGGCCTGGGAATTCCCTTCCCATTTTCATGCCACATGATGATACGATACAGGAAAATTCTTGGATCCAGAAGATCGCCTTCACCCCACCATGCTGACACCCTGGTCTTGGAGATCCAGTCTCTAAAATGGTGAGAAATAGATTTGTTTGTAAGTTACACAATCTGTGATATTTTGTTGGAGCAGCCTGGACTAAGACATTATTCAATTACATGTTTCTCTCTTATAACTTTCCTAAAATAAATGTAAAGAAGTGACATTGCTACTTTAAAGCATATGGACATTTTAAATTTATTGCCTATTGCAGTCAGAAATATGTTACTAGTTTAAACAGCCCTCAGGAATATAAAACTTTTTATTTTCAAACATCCTCACTAATACTTTGCATTTGGATCTTTTTAATGTCTTATAATTTGATACATAAAAATACATTTTATTGATGTTTCCACATGTACCTTAACATTAATATCCATGCCATCGGATATTGCTGGAGAGAGTACAGAGGATCTGTGACTCTGTTACCTCACTTAGTTGTGAGGTGCATGCATGCTGAGTCTAACTCTTTGTAACCCCATGGACTGCGGTCCTCCAGGTTCCTCCGTCCATGGAGCTTTCCGGCAAGAAATGCTGGAGCGGGTTGCTCTTGCCTCCTCCAGGGGATCTTCCCAGCCCTGGGACCGAACCTGCGTCTTCTACATTGGCAGGCAGATTCTTATACTACTGAGCGAGCCACTTGGAAAGCCTAGAGATTCCCCATCTTTATTTGTGCTGCTTCTAACAGGCCTGGCTATACTGAACACAAAGGCTACAGTACCAGAAAAAAACAGAAGAGTAACTACAGCTACTGAAGAATGTCTTGTCATTTGGGAGTTACATTTAGTGACACAAATGATTATTAATATTTACATTAGTGTGACTGTTTTCTCTTTCCAAAAGGAAGCCTTTGAGATATACTATTTTAGATGACAAAGTTGACACACAAATACTTTTTACGCCCACAAATGCTGTACATTTTCCTTTAAAAAAAGAGCACGTAAAAGTAATGCCTTGAAATGGAAGAAGTGGCATTGACATATACTCACTATCGTGTGTAAAACTGGTAGCTAGTGAGAAGTTGCTATATACCACAGGGAGCCCAGCCTGGCATTCTGTGATGGCTTAGAGGGATGGGGTGGGAGGAGGGGTAGGAGGCTCCAGGGGGCTGGTATATGTATAATTATGACTGATTCACATTGTTTTATGGCAGAAACCAACACATTGTAAAGCAATTTTCCTCTAATTAAAAAATAAGTAGATAAAAAGTAATGCCTTGAGTACCAAGATATTTTGGCCCATAATGATTGTTTTATCACTAAATATTTTGAAAAATACTTTATCCAGTATGACTCCCTTGTTTTAAAGCATGGAAAACAAGATCATATTATATTTTGCATTTTTGTGAGCAATGGGCTTCTCTGGTGGCTCAGATGTGAAAGAATCTGCCTGCAATGCAGGAGAGCCAGATTCGATACCTGGGTTGGGAAGATCCCCTGGGGAGGGGAATGGCAACCCACTCCAATATGCTTACCTGGAGAATTCCATGCACAGAGGAGCCTGGTGGGTGATAGCCCATGGGGTCATAAAGAGTCAGACACGACTGAGCCACTAATGGAGACAAGCAATACCATTTGGTCAAAGACACTGCAATATACATGTGTTTCCCCTTTTGGCTGTTGCTTCCCCATGTTGGAGTAATTTCCCCTTCTGTGTGCCTTGGCAAGCAACTGGGCTCAGCACTCATTACAGAAGCCCAGAAGCCCAGACACTCACTTTCCCCATAACGTCAATGATATCAGAGTGTAGGCACATTTTCCAAGTCCAATTCTGACCTTCTGTATTAGTCAAATTGTACAGCCATAGAAATAGAAAAGACTGGGTGGCTGAAACAACAGAAATTTATTTTCTCACACTTCTGGAGCTTAGAAGTCAAAGATAAAGGTGCCATAAGATTGATTTCTGGGGAGACATCCTTCCTGATTTTTGCAGAAAATCATTTTATTAAAGATTATCAAAGTAACCTTCTCACTGTGTCCTCACATGGCCTCTTCTCTATGCTTCTGCAAAAGAGAGTGGGGTCTCCTGTGTCTTTTACCTCTTCTTATAGGAATGCCAGGCCTATTAGATTAGGGCCACACCCTCATGACCTCATTTAACCTTAATTACCTCCATTAAGACATCCCAAAGAAAAAGAAATGCAAGAAGCCAAAATGGTTGTCCGAGGAGGCCTTACAAATAACTGAGAAAAGAAAAGTGAAAGGCAAAAGAGAAAAGGAAAAATATGCCAACTGAATGAGGAGTTCCAAAGAATAGCAAGAAGAGGTAACAAAGCCTTCTTAAGTGACCAATGCAAAGAAATACAGGAAAACAATAGAATGGGAAAGAATAGAGATCTCTTCAAACAATTAGAGATACCAAGGGAACATTTCACACAAAGATGGGCACAATAAATGACAGAAATAGCAAGGACCTAACAGATGCAGAGGAGATTAAGAAGAAGTAGCAAGAATACACAGAAGAGCTATCCAAAAATGGTCTTAATGACCCAAATAACCATGTTGGTGTGGGCACTCATCTAGAGTCAGACATCCTGGAGTGTGAAGTCAACTGGGCCTTAGGAAGTATTAGTATTAACAAAGCTAGTGGAGGTGGTGGAATTCCAGTTGAGCTATTTCAAATCCTAAAAGATGATGCTGTGAAAGTGCTGCAGTCAATATGCCAGCAAAATTGGAAAACTCAGCAGTTGCCACAAGACTGGAAAAAGTCAGTTTCCATTCCAGTCCCAAAGAAAGGCAATGCCAAAGAATGTTCAAACTACCGCACAACTGTATTAATTTCACATGCTAGCAAAGTAATGTTCAAAATCCTTCAAGTTGGCTTCAACAGTATGTGAACTGAGAACTTCCAGATGTTCAAGCTGGATTTAGAAAAGGCAGAGGAACCAGAGATCAAATTGCCAACATCTATTGGATCATCGAAAAAGCAAGAGAGTTCCAGAAAAGCATCTACTTCTTCTGCTTCATTGACTATGTTAAAACCTTTGACTGTGTGGATCACAACAAAGTGTGGAAAATACTTAAAGAGCTGGAAATACCAGACCACCTTACTTGCCTCCTGAGAAAACTGTATGCAGGTCAAGAAGCTACAGTTAGACCTAGACATGGAGCAACCAACTGGTTCCAACTTGGGAATGGAGTACATCAAGGCTGTATATTGTCACCTTGCTTATTTAACTTCTATGAAATGTATATCATGAGAAATGCCAGGCTGGATAAAGCACAAGCTGGAATCAAGATTGCTGGGAGAAATATCAATAACCTCAGATGTAGAAATGATACCCCTCTAGTGACAGAAACTGAAGAGTAAAGAGCCTCTTGATGAAAGAGAGAGAGGAGCGTGAAAAAGCTGGCTTAAAATTCAACATTCAAAAGCTAAAATCATAGCATCTCGTCTCATCACTTCATGACAGACAAAAGAGGAAACAATAGAAACAGGGACAGGCTTTATTTTCTTGGGCTCCAAAATCACTGCAGATGGTCCTGCAGCCATGAAGTCAAAAAACATTTACTCCTTGGAAGAAAAGCTATGACAAACCTAGACAGCATAGTAAAAAGCAGAGACGTTACTTTGTTACCAAATATCCATATAGTCAAAGCTATGTTTTTTCCATTACTCCTGTATGGATGTGAGAGTTGGACCATAAAGCTGAGCACTGAAGACCTGATGCTTTCAAACTGTGGTGCTGGAGAAGACTTGAGAGTCCCTTGGACAGCACGGAAATCAAAGCAGTCAGTTTTGAAAGAAGTCAACCCTAGTATTCATTGGAAAGACTGATGCTGAAGCTGAAGCTCGGATACTTTGTCCATCTGATGCGAAGAACTGACTCATTGGAAAAGATGCTGATGCTGGGAAATACTCAGGGCAATAGGGAAAGAGGGTGACGGAAGATGAGATGGTTGTATGGCATCACTGACTCAGTGGACATGAGTTTGAGCAAACCCCAGGGAAGCCTGGCATGCTGCAGTTCCTGGGGTCACAAAGAGTTGGACATGACTTAGCAACTGAACACACACAAGCCTACCTTAAAGCCTATCAAATATAGTCCCAATGAGTGTTAAGCCTTCAACAAATGAATTGGGAAAAAAGGGGGGATTCAATCCATGACAGTTTCCACAGAGAATCTGAATCTATGGTGGGCAATGACATAGTAAAGTGTTCCTCTTGACTATAATGATAGCATTAGTAAGACTATCTCATTCTCAGTCATGACATGACAACTTAACCATTCCATTACTGAGATGTAGGTTACAGTTTAGTTTTGACTGCCTAGCTCTTCAGGTCACAGGCCAGAAAGCCAAGTCTCTTTCCCCAGATATTTCTAAGTTGTTCTGGAAGCTACCTCATAGTCTTCCAATAATTTCCCTTACAAATTTAATTACCCTGAGTCAGTTTCTATTGCAGCTGCTAATAACCCTTGATGGAAATGGAATTTTTAATCTAAAATTAAAATATCACTGCAAATATAATAAGATGATTGAGATGTGTGTCTCTGATGAGCGTTTTCATCTAATACAAGGTTAATTGCCTAAAGAGAGCTCTGATAAGTAGGGTGGTGAAAATAGGGTATCATACTAAAAAGATTAATTAAAATGATGGTTGGTGGTCATAACTAAAATGACTAAGGATTTGCAGTTTGAAAAATAGAAGTCATTTTGAAACCTTGACAGGCATTTTACTCTCATTTATGTGTGTATGTGTGGGAGACTGGAGGTGGAAATTTTCACATCACTTTTTTCTACAAAACATGTTTTTACTTTTCTCTTTCACCAAGAGTTTACAGTCTTAATTAATACACTCTGTATTAATACAGTCACTTTCTCATACCAGCAATACATTGGTATGATACAACAAAATTTGTATATTGACAATATATTTCTATTTGGCATATTACAGATTTCTATAGTGTTTAATATTTCTTATTTTATCTACAGTGTGAACTTTAGTAGTGTATCTATTCTATTTTGCCTGTTTTATATAGGTATATTTTGTTGCAGCCTTCCTAACCAAAATTTTATCTCTCCCTTCTCTTTCTCTGCTTCAGGGAAGTTATTTCAATATCATTCATTTTTTGAGATGACATTGATCTTCAAATATTTCTCCTCTCTGGAGAATAAATTAGCATGGAGTTACCTATATAGATCTCTATATTGGGATTTCCAACTCAGAGCTCTGCACAGGGAAAGATTTTCATAGAGATTCCTTTGCATCCTGTGAGAAAGCCTGTATTGCCACAGAAGTGTTATTTATAGCAGTCTTTCAGAAGATAAGAAAGAGAGAAGTTTCTTTGACTTTTTTTGACTGATGCCATCTTCAATTGGTCAAAGCATCCATTTGCAACTACAGGAGAGAAATTCCTACTGATAGAAAGTTCTCATTAGAACAGATCTTATGATATCTGTTACAAATGATATTTTAATGGCTACCCACTCTAGTATTCTTGCCTGGAGAAGTCCATGGACAGAGGAGCCTGGCAGACTACAGTCCACAGGGTCGCAAAGAGTTGGACATGACTGAATGATTAACACTGCTTTATGATTTTTTAAATAGGAAGTTTTCACCAGATTAGGTCCTACTAAATTTATTTTTTGGTTCCCTTTCTACAATATCTTAATAAAAGTTAATATTTTTAACTTGCTTATTTTCTATAGGGTGCTATTCTAAACTTCATATATATAACATTTAATTCTTAAAAAATCTATGCAATATACAATATCATGATCATTTGAAGATAAGAAAGTTGAAATTAAAGTAACTGACCAAGGTTTAAAATTTTGCCTTAAACATTATATTATATTGTTTTCTATAAAGTTAATCTGAAAATTTTAGTTTATAGGGAAAGTCAAGGTTGTATGTTGGTAAAATCAGACATTGCTGTGGATATTTAACATAAGACACATTGTGAATAGGACAGCCAGCATTATGGCTGTGATTTGTCAGGTGCCCTACACATCATTATCAAATACATCTTACATGTCACTTTAGTCATTTTCTTCCCATGTTCAAAAGGTTGCATTATTTGTTGAATGAAGTTTGGTTTCCTAAGCCGTATATCTAAAGCTACTCATGTTTGAATCCTATCTCTTTTTTTTTTTTTAAGCACTTTTTATCCCAATCTGTACCTGTATTCCAGGCCTCCCAGGTGGCACTGGTGGTAAAGAATCTGCCTGCTAGTACAGGAGACACAAGAGATGTAGTTTTGATCCCTGGGTGGGGAAGAACTGGAAGGAAATGCATTCCCACTCCAGTATTCTTGCCTGGTAAATTCCATGGACAGAGGAGCCTGCGGGCTATAGAGAGTCAGATATGACTGAGAACCACTCCCCGCCACAGACACACAAACCCTATATTCCAGCCAAAATAGATGACTTATTCTTTCTCAAAATGGTATCTGTAACTTGCTTTGAGTGAAATTTCAATCCTCCTTTAAATACAACAAAAAGATTACCTAAAATGTACGATGAAATCTTTAATATCTTCCCAGGTGGGACTGACTGCTTCCTCCTCAAAATTGTGTTATATTCTTTTAGCCATCATTATCATCAATACTAAGCTTAGCTATTTCTGCATTTTATTCTCTCTCATAGTAAATTTTATACTCACTTTATCATTTTATGTCTTGCATTTTCTCTGGGGTATAATGTGAATATCTTATGAGGCTATCTTCAAACTGATGATCAGTTGATCAATATTGAAACTTAGTACTAAACATAGGAATGCAACCCCATTGAGGCCAAGGCAACAAGAATTACTTTTCTAGCATTCTTTTTTGGGGAAAAAAAGCAAAACAAAACAGTATCATTTTGCAATAGTAATTACTTCAAATGTCAATTTTCATGTTTTTTACATGTCTTTGTATATCAGAAGAGGAATATGAGGTTAACAAAAATTTTACCCCCCAAAATCCTCAAATCTTTCTTTTTTCTTTCATTGCATTTCCTGACCTACACAGTCTTTCTGTCCTTGGAGGACAGTAAACTCTTCTGTCCTTAGCTCATCCATGGCTTTCTTCCCCCTCCCCAACTTCCTGATTCTGTCCTGAAAAACCCAAAGGAACTATCTGGAAACAGTATAAACCTTATCAAAGGATAAGGAGGGAAAGAAATGGGCAGTATCAAATCAGAATCTCCTTTAAGAGACTTAAGGGCACCTTAAAAGCTTTCTTATATTAATTAATATTTTTCTGCCTAGTAAATATCAAGAAACTCACAGAACATTTAATTACCCCTTTAAAAGCCTAATAATGAAGAAAAAATGCTTAATGAACAAAAGGACACACATCATTGGTAATTATAGAGAAATAAAAATAATAAAATATGTGAACACTATGGAATTATAACAGCTCCACTAATGGCTTTTATGTTCTTTGAAATAAATTTGCAAGTTTTGAACACAAGATCAATGCTAACATGTTTAAAGTTGCAACTTGGACTTCCCTGTCACCCCCACCTCCCCATCCCACCCCTCTAGGTCATCATAGACCACCAAGCTGAACTTCCTGTTCTATACAGCAGCTTCCCACTAGCTATTTTATTTATTTATATGGATAAATTCTGTAAATTAGCTTATGTAAAATCAATTTTTCAGTGTTCTTGGACTCCCTCTGCAGCAACTATATGAGGATGAAGTACAGCTTCATACTTTATAACTGCATGTTTCAAACTAAAAAACCAACTATGGGCCCTTTGACCTTTGCTAAGTTGCTTAACATACCTGTAACTTTGTTTCTGCATCTAAGTACTAAGCAAAAATACTATTATTAGAAGAAAATGAGATACTACAACATATCTATAAAATATATTTGGCAACCAGTTAAAAAAACTAAGATCATGGCATCCGATCCCATTGAAGTGAAATGAAATCACTCAGTCGTGTCTGACTCTTTGTGACCCCATGGACTATAGCCTACAAGGTTCCTCTGTCCATAGAATTTTCCAGGCAAGAGTACTGGAGTGGGTTGCCATTTCCTTCTCCAGAGGATCTTCCCAACCCGGGGATCGAACCCAGATCTCCCACATTGCAGGCAGACACTTTACCATCTGAGCCACCAGGTAAGCCCTACAAGATCATGGCATCCAGCCCCATTACTGCATGACAAATAGAAGGGGAAAAGGTGGAAGTGGTGGCAGATTTCCTCTTCTTGGGCTCCAGAATCACTGTGGACGGTGACTGCAGCCATGAAATCAGAAGACGATTGCTTCTTGGCAGGAAAGCGATGACAAACCTAGACAGTGTGTTGAAAAGTAGAGACATTCTGCCAACAAAGGTCAAGGCTATGGTCTTCCCAGTGATCACGTACAGTTGTGAGAACTGGGCCATATAAAGAAGGTAGAATTCTGGAGAAGATTCCTGAAAGTCCTTTGGAAAGCAAGGAGATCAGAACAGTCAGTCTTAAGGGAGATCAGCCCTGAATATTCTTTGGAAGGACTGATTCTGAAACTCCAGTATTTTGGTCATCTGATGCGAATAGATGACTCATTGGAAAAGTCCATGATGCTGGGAAAGATGGAGTGCAGAAGGACAGAGGGCATCAGAGGATGAGATGGCTGGACAGCATCACCAATGCAATGAACATGAACTTGGGCAAATTCTGGGAGATGGTAAGGGACAGGGAGGCCTGGTGTGCTGCAGTCCATGGGGTCACAAAGAGTTAGACATGACGGGAAGACTGAACACAGACAGCAACAAAAATTGTTTGAATGGAAGTCTTTAAAGTCAATCTCAAGTTAGAAAAGGAAACCCCAAAATTTTAACTTGGATATATTTTCGTTGATACTGATGAGACTGTTCTTGCTAAAACGCTGGTCTTCTTGACTTTGAGGAAAGAGCTTCCTTAAAAACAACAGCAGCAACATCAAAAAAAATGAAAACCAAAAAATAAAATGACACAGCTGTTAGCACTGAAGTAACCAAAGATACCTAAATAGCTAGAATCATTCTTTTGGACACATATTTTATACATTCTTCCCTATGTTTAATTCATTGGTCAATATTCCATTCACCTGTCAACAGCTGGAATTGATTTACAGAGGTGAAACCAGTTCATCTTCTGTTGACAACAAGTATTTATCAAACGCTCAGAGAGTTTAACCCAGGAGAAATCATTTACCTTCTTTTTGTTTCAGCTACCTATCTGTAAAGCAGGACAAATGGTGGCCATTCTCCACCTAATTTAACAACTGTCATTAAGATAAGTTATAAAAAATCCATGACAAATGTGACACATTTTGAGGGAAAAATGGATTTACCAGTTTATTATTTGCTTTTTTTTCCCCACTTTTTTCTCATTCCTCTTTCCCTGCTGTTTTTTATTATTAAAATGACTGATGGATAGACAATAAGATTCTGTTGTATAGCCCAGGGAACTACAGTCAATATCCTGTGATAAAGTATAATGGGAAAGAATATGAAAAAGAATATATATATATAATGTATATGTATAACTGAGTCACTACTATACAGCAGAGATTAGAACAACAGTGGAAATCAACTATATGTCAATAAAATTTTCAGAAAAGAACTTTAGTTTTCTTGTTCACTATTTAGCTTTGGGTTTTTTCCTTTTTTTTTTTTTTTTTTTTGCTTATTTATAATGGTTTTCCTATGGTTTGTAATATGCATCACTAACATAAGTGTAGTCCTCCTATCAGAGATAATAATGTTACAACTTCAAGCAAAATATAGAAACCTTGCATTTTAATATAAATTGATCTCCTATCTCTGTCCTTTATGTTTTACTTGTTATACATAATGGGGCTCCCCAGGTGGCTCAGTCATAAAAAAAATCTGCCTGCCAATACCAGATACGCTATTTTGATCCCTGGGTTGGGAAGATCCCCTGGAGAAGGAAACGGCAACCCACTCCAGTATTCTTGCCTGGAGAATCCCACGGACAGAGGAGACTGGTGGGCTGCAGCCCATGGGGTCACAGAGTCAGACATAACTGAGTACACACACATACATAATATATCCCCAAACATTATAATTCTCACAATAGGATAGTTTTCTTTTAAAGTTTTATAAGATTTATAAAGAAATTTAAGTTTGAAAAGACAAAACTAGTTTCTTAAATCTGTCCAGATATTTACCATTTCCAATGTTCTTCATTCTTTTCTGAGGATCTAAATTTCCATCAACCATCATTTCCCCTGAGCCTGAAGAGCTTCCTCATGTGTTCTTACAGTACAGGCCTCTGGCAATAAGATCTCTTTGGTTTCTTCTATCTGAATATGTGATTTTATCTTCATTTTGAGATGATACGTTTTCAGAATAAAGAGTTTTAGGTCTACAAACTTCCTACAAACTTCTGTCTTTCAGCAATTTAAGATGCTTGGCTAGTTTTATCGTTCCTACGGTTTCTGGAGGTTTTGTCCTTTACCTGCATGTTTATTTGACTGCTCAATATCATCTAATATGTGCTTGAGGCTCTTTTTCATTAAAAAAATTTTTTTCAGTGTTTCCCACTTTGGATTTCTATTGATCTGTTTTCAAGTTTATTTACTCTTCTTTCTTGTCCATTTGGCTAAATCATCCAGTTAATTTTTCACTTCTCTGAGAAATTGTTTTTTTAGTTCTAGAATTTCTTTCTCCTGAGGCTTTCCATGTATCTGCTGAGATTTTCATGCATCCAAAAAATTTTGTTTTTTTTTTACTTCACTGACAATTGTTTAAACCCCACTTAAAAATGTTTTGTCTGTTAGTTTCAACATCTGTTTCCTTTCAAGGTCAGACTTGGTTGATATCTTTACTCTCAAAAAATATTTTCCATTTTCTTGGTAGTTTATTTGTCAAATAACTTTTTGTATATCATGTTAAGTTGTAGAAATTCTGAATTTATTATTTTTCTGTGATGAGTATTGCTTTCTTTGTTTTGTCAGATAGTTTTCTTTAGAGGATTGAACTAAAACATCTGTTTTTTGTGCTCTATATCTTGTTCAGAACTTTGGTCCCAAGCAAGGGTACCCTGAGTCTGTGTATGAGTAACTCAGCAATCAGCAAGTGATGGGGTTACACAATATAAGAGATCTTTCTCTCAATCTTGCCATTCTCTTTAGTGTTCATGGTCTTTTGGCTTTAATTTTTTTTTTTTTTCCTTATTAGCTGGATCATATGTTTAGTATGTTTATAAGAAGCTGCCACATCGGATTCCAAAGTAACTGTACCATTTTGCATCCTCACCAGCAATGAATGAGTGTTTCTATTGTTCTACATCCTCACAAGCATTTAGTGGTGTTAGTATTTTGGATTTTAACCATTCTGATAATTGTGTATAGGTATCTTACTTTTGTTTTAATTTTCAGCTCTCCAATAATATATGATATGGACTATATTTTATATGCTTATTTGCCATCTGTATATTTTCTTTGAGCTATCTATTCAGGCATTTTGCCCATTTTTAAATCAAATTGTTCATTTTTTTAATTGTTGAGTTTTAAGAATCCTTTGTACATTTCAAATAGTACTCCTTTATCTAATGTATCTTTTGCAAATATTTTCTTGTACCCTATGGCTTGTCTACTTATTCTCTTGACTGTCATTTACAGAGCAGAAAATTTTTAATTTTAGTGAAATTTGGCTCACCAATTCTTTCATTGAATCATGCCTTTGGTATTATACTTGAAATTCTGTGTCATAGCAAGATTATCTAGATTTTGTCCTACATTATCTTCTAGAATTTTACAGTTTTTCATTTAGACCTGTGAGCCACTTTGATTCATTTTGAGTAAATTTTTGGAAGGGTATAAGGCCTGTGTCTAGATTCATTTTTTTCTGTGTATTTCTGTTTCTTCCAGTACCCATGGTGGTCCAAAATCCAAAACACAAACATATTAAAAGAGGTTTTGAGTTTATATGTGTCTATCAAATATTGAAAGCATGGTAAATGCTACTGGTATTGTGTAAATGCTATAAAAATATATATTCTTTTTTCTCAACTCAACAAAAAATTTTTTTAGATTGTACCTTTGTTCAGATATTATAGCTGGCAATCTCCTAACAGCTTAATGCAAAAGTAATATTAGGCACTACCGCACATTTGCACTCATCTCAGATGCTAGCAAAGTGATGCTCAAAATTATCAAAGCCAGGCTTCATAGTACGTGAACTGTGAGCTTCCAGATGTTCAAGCTGGATTTAGAAAAGGCAGAGGAACCAGAGATCAAATTGCCAGCATCTGTTGGATCATTGAAGAGCAAGAGAATTCCAGAAAAAAAACATCTAATTCTGCTTTATTGACTACACCAAAGACTTTGACTGTGTGGATCACAACAAACTGTGGAAAATTCTTGAAGAGATGGAAATATCTGACCACCTGACCTGCCTCTTGAGAAATATGTATGCAGGTCAAGAAGCAACAGTTAGGACTGGACATGGAACAACAGACTGGTTCCAAATAGGAAAAGGAGTACGTCAAGGCTGTATATTGTCACCCTGCTTATTTAACTTAAATGCAGAGTATGTTGTGAGAAATGCTGGACTGGATGAAGCACAAGCTGGAATCAAGATTGCTGGGAGAAATATCAATAACCTCAGATATGCAGATGACAACACCCTTATGGCAGAAAGTGAAGAACTAAAGAGCCTCTTGATGAAAGTGAAAGAGCAGAGTGAAAAAGCTGGCTTAAAACTCAACATTCAGAAAACAAAGATCATGGCATCTGATCCCATCACTTCATGACAAATAGATGGGGAAACAGTGGAAATAGTGACAGGCTTTATTTTGGGGGGCTCCAAATTCACTGCAGATGGTGTCTGCAGCCATGAAATTAAAAGATGCTTGCTCCTTGGAAGAAAAGCTATGACCAACCTATACACCATATTAAAAAGCAGAGACATTACTTTGCCAACAAAGGTCTGTCTAGTCAAGGCTATGGTTTTTCCAGTGGTCATGTATGGATGTGAGAGTTGGACTGTGAAGAAAGCTGAACACCAAAGAATTGATACTTTTGAACTGGAGTGTTAGAGAAGACTCTTGAGAGTCCCTTGGACTGCAAGGAGATCCAACCAGTCAATCCTAAAGGAGATCAGTCCTGGGTGTTCCTTGGAAGGACTGATGTTGAAGCTGAAACTCCAATACTTTGGCCACCTCATGCGAAGAACTGACTCATTGGGAAAGACCCTGATGCTGGGAGGGATTGGGGGCAGGAGGAGAAGGGGATGACAGAAGATGAAATGGTTGGATGGCATCACTGACTCGATGGGAATGAGTTTGAGTAAACTCCGGGAGTTGATGATGGACAGGAAGGCCTGGCGTGCTGCAGTCGATGGGGTCTAAAAGAGTCTGACACAACTGAGCGATTGAACTGAACTGAACTTTAGGCCACAAACTTTTAATATAGTAAACCCTATACGGATAATTTCCCACAGAAAACACTTTTTGTCCCCTCAGAGAAGATAATTTGATTCGTTATTTGCCCATGAGCCCAGAAATACAACATCGAAGCAGGCACCTTTCCCCAGCTCTGTGTAATAAAAGAATCACCCAAGAGAAGCCCTAAATCTAGAAACTCATAAAAGACTGGGTCAACGTCAGGGAAGGAATCGGGGGCAATGATCAAACATGAAGCTCTGCAAAGAAGCTAAGTAGATTAGCCACAGTGGAATGGCTCCAGATTTCAGGGCAAACATGGAACCTTCATGAGTAACACATCTTACTGAGCTCCTGGATTTTAATTTTGTGGCTAATGAGGAAATACCCCACCAGAAGAAGCAAAACCAAAATAAAAAGTGTTCATGTTGTTGCTCAGTTGCTCAGTCGTGTCTGACTCTTTGCAACCCCACAGACTGCAGTAGGCCAGGCTTCCCGGTTCTTTACTATCTGCCAAAGCTTGCTCAAACTAATGTCCATCGAGTCGGTGATATCATCCAACCATCTCATTCTCTCTCTTTCCTTCTCCTGCCCTCAATCATTCCCAGCATCAAGGTCTTTTCCAGTGAGACGACTCTTTGCATCAGGTGGCCAAAGTATTGAAGCTTTAGCTTCAGCATCAGTCCTTGCAGTGAATATTCAGGGTTGATTTCCTTTAGGATTGACTGGTTTGATTTCCTTGCTGTCCAAGGAACTCTCAGGAGTCTTTGCCATCAGCAGAGTTCAAAAGCATCAGTTCTTTGGCGCTCAGCCTGCTTTATGGCCCAACTCTCACATCTGCACACGACTAGTGTAAAAACTATAGCTTTGACTATCTGATTGTTTACATGAGGTATTATAGAAATAGAAAAATCTGAAAGGCTCAGGCTTCAGAATCACAATTTCTGTACTTTTGTCTTTTGGTGAATAAAAGAAATGAGTAATTTATTAGTATCAAGAGATTTGAGCAATCACGTTTTTTCTGGCCTGCCTTATAGATTAGATTAAGAAAAGCTAATTGAATGAATTAAAGGTTTCATAAGAAAATAATTTTTAATGTTGCTCCGTTTTAGAGGTCAACAGATTTTGTTATAACTTCTATGTACACATGCATTTGTATATGCACAACATTTATATGTGATTCACTAATTTATATGAGTTTAGATAACTACTGTAGAATTTTTATATACTTAGCTGTCAAGTATATATTAGATTATAGGCATAATAATTTTACAGTATCATATTTATTTTCACTTTCTAAGTTTGCATATTATTTTGCTTTCTAATTACCAATAGCATGGTACAAGCTATAAGGCTTTTTACCCTAGTGCTTCATAATTGCATATACTTAAGGATTCTGTGCATATAATTTGACACAAAAAATGAGTCTTGGATCCATATTAAGTATATTAATACATATGAAGACAATTTACCTGACATACTATTAATATATCAATTCATATATTGCTACATTATAAACACTTTTTCTTTGAAATATTAACTTCCCTTAGGGCTATATTTTCACAAACATGAACTCAGGCATATGTGTACACACTGAATGAATGTATATTTAATAGATATGTTTATTCTTCTAAATATTCTTCCAAGTGCATTCCTTTATGGTTCCACTTTCACAAATATTCTTACAGCCATCCCTGCCTTTGGG
Source organism: Odocoileus virginianus (assembly GCF_023699985.2). NCBI lineage: Eukaryota > Metazoa > Chordata > Mammalia > Artiodactyla > Cervidae > Odocoileus > Odocoileus virginianus. The sequence goes on along the minus strand of NC_069674.1, from coordinate 91,051,332 downwards.
AGTTTTTTAGGAATGATAATCGAAGACCAAAATCAATCAAAATGAGATTAACATTTTCTGTTATATGTTAAATAGAGACATCTAAATTCTTCCCTCCTCCTAATCACATTTACTATTATTTTCTACAGTTCCCCTAAGCTTCTCTATACTTAAAAGCCAACTCATGTCTTAGAAAACTTAATTTTAATTTTGTTTCTCAAGGAAAAAGTTAAGAGACTAGAAGAATATAATCCCTGAGTTTTCATTGGAGGCTTAGAGTTCATTACTGAGTTCTGTCTTGAATACAAAACTATATCCGTATCCCTTCAAGTAGGTTGCAGCGTCTCTTCTGTAGTTAATTTGTTTTAGTTAAATTGTGTTTTTGAGGCAGGTTAGTAAGGTACCCTTATTTGAAGAGAATGTGAGTCGCTTTGCCTGAATTCTGAAGTAGTGAATGGAGTCCTAGAAGAAAAACGTGTGTCCTCATGTGGCATTCTCCTCGTTAACCCCTTCCAAATTTGTATTTCCCTACTTTATAAAATAACAGTAATATCCTTCATTCATGTGGTACTTTAACCTTATAATGCATTGTCTCATGTATGTTCTAAGGCCAATCTGAGAGAAAGGTATTTTTATTTTCATTGTTTGTATGATTAAATTGAATGGTAGAGAGATCGTTTGATTTGCTCGAGGTAATGAGGGTAACTAGTGAGTAGCTAAGTAGAAGTTGGATACATGAGCCTTCATTAGATTTTCTGTAGGACTAGTTAGCTTTGGGTGTTTCCAGGTGCCTCAGCGGTAAAGAATCTGCCTTGCAATGCAGGAGACATTGGTTCAATCCCTGGGTCAGGAAGATCCCCTGGAGTAGGAACTGGCAACCCACTCCAGTATTCTTGCCTGGAAAATCCCGTGGATAGAGGAGCCTGGTGGGCTCACAAAATCACAAAGGAGTTGGACATGACTTAGTGACTAAACGAAAACAGTTAGTCTTGATGTGTTTATGGGAACATCCTTTAAGGGGACTATGTCTTTCTCATCCACATTTATTTGACATTTTCCATTTTTGCAAAAGTCAGTTGAATAAATGCAAAGAAGGGCAGTAATCAACCCTAAATTCAAATTACACATGTATATGTTCATTAATTTAAGAAAATATACAGCTTATTTATAAATAAGGAGTATCAAATCTTTACAGAGAGTCATGATAGTAGAAAATGTATAATTTGTATAAAATATTTGAAGATGGAAGAAGGCATTTTATCATAAACTCATGGCTCAAACCTTGTCATATAACTTATTTTCTCCATGTTAGCCTGTCATATTGTCAAATACCTATCAACATCCACAGCTTCAATAAGCATAAGAAATTGTGCAATTATTTGTCAGCAGGGGAAAGGAAAGAAAGCAAGTAAGCAAAATGGTAAGTAGACCTTGCCACTTTAATGTAAAAGTCTTCAGTATTTATTATTTAAATTTCAGTACTATATTCAAGCAAATATTTGCTTATCACTGAAGTGGCTCTATTCTAAAAATTCAATGCACAGGAATAAGGAAATATTACTTAATGGACATATTAAGAATATTTAATGTCCTCAAACAGTCCTCTGAAACTGTCCATCAAGAATCTTAACTTTCCTCTATGTTGTGGTACCAATATCTCTTGAACCATTTGTTCTGATTTCTCCCTTAAATGACCATCTATGTACATATTGTGTGTGTGTGTGTGTGTGTGTGTGTGTGGCAAATTACTTCAGTTGTGTCTGACTCTTTGCAACCCCATGGACTGTAGCTTGCCGGGCTCCTCTGTCCTTGGGATTCTCCAGGCAAGAATACTGGAGTGGGTTGCCATGCCCTCCCTTCAGGGGATCTTCCTGACATACTACTCACTGTGAAATCATGAAACACATTCTTGACGAAGCACATTCCCTAAAAATGTATACATCAAAGCCATTTTCACACACACACACACACAAATAAGTAGAGGCAAGGTTAAGGTATTTCAGCCCCATGGAGAAGCATTCCTCTATACCACTGTGTCTTGTATTGTCTTCACAGAATGAAAGCTCTGCCTGTTTAGATGGTAGAGAGGAAAGGAGTGAAATACAGAAGGTGGAGGAGCTTGGACGCAGGTGGCATCATCACTCTTACAAGTTGTTTGGCACTGGGTGCCATGACTGGGTAGATTATTTAGCAGCCGGTAAATTATAAGAAGGTAACATTACAGTTAATGTCACACAGATAAAAGTCTGCATCTCATACACAGTGCTGGAAGGCAGATAACCGACATCAGTGAGGGGAGAGGTCCTGATGAGCTCTTACTCACTAATGCCTAGTGTTACCATTGTCCCATTGGTGATGCCTGTGTTGTGTCTCAGCTGGGGTGCTCAGCCTAAATCACATTTTCTAGGCTGGCGGTGTCTTGTGATTCCTCCTCCTTGAATTCCCTCAACTGACTAGTCACCAATCTGGGGAATTCCTGTGGCCTTATGTACATCCGCTAGGGGGAGCCCACAGCTGGGGATATGAAATATTGGGGATGGGAAAAAAACTGTGGTGTGTTTTCCATCCACAGTTCCCTGTGGGAACAGGCTGAAATCAGACTCTCTCAGTTGTTCCCCCTGCTCCACCCAGCTTTGCTCACTACCTTACATGTTTCCCCTGAGAGTGCTCCCTTCATCAACAATTCCTTGCACAAGATTCCTTGATTGCTTATCCTGTTTTAGGCATTGTTCTGGATTCTAGTCACTGAACACTCATAGCAGCTTTAGGTTGATAGAATGATTACCACAGTGTTATAAATTGGAGTCACAAATAATACAAGTGAAATCCAAAGTTAAAAGATTGGGCAGTTTGTTTGAAGTCATATAGCTTATAAGTAGTGGAGCTGGAATCCAGTAACAGTCAGTGCAATTCTAGAAAAGATTCTTATGACTCAAGTGTTACACTATCCATGCGGATTCTTCGCTGGACCTTGGTCTAATAGGAACACAGTCTTTTCTTGTGTTATTATGGTCCTATCCAATGTGTGGTCTGAAACCAACGTGCTGCTCTGAGACGGTGTCTTAGCTTGCTCAGGCTGCTGTAACAGAACACCATAGATCAAGTGGTTAAAACAACTAATGTGTATTTTGCCTAGTTCTTGAGGCTGGAAGGCCAAGATCAGGGTGCTGGCAGATTAAGTTTGTGAGAACCTGCTTCCTGGCTTGTAGATGGCTGTGTTCTCTCTTTCCTCATGGGGCAGAAAGAGAGAGGGAGCTCTCTGGGGCCTCTGTTTATAAGGACACTAATCTCATCATGAGGGATGCTGCTGCTAAGTCGCTTCAGTCGTGTCTGACTCTGTGCGACCCCAGAGACGGCAGCCCACCAGGCTTCCCTGTCCCTGGGATTCTCCAGGCAAGAACACTGGAGTGGGTTGCCATTTCCTTCTCCAGTGCATGAAAGTGAAAAGTGAAAGTGAAGTCGATCAGTCGTGTCTGACTCTTCGCGACCCCATGGACTGCAGCCTACCAGGCTCCTCCGTCCATGGGATTTTCCAGGCAAGAGCACTGCAGTGGGGTGCCATTGCCTTCTCCTTACCCCCATGACCTAACCGTATCTCCAAACACCATCACACTGCGGATTTGATTTCAGCATATGAATTTTTGTAGGGGTGCTAAGGGGTGACACAAATATTCAGTCTACAGCATTCAGCAAGTGCAGAGATTTCAAATAGGCTGTGAGAAGCGTCTATAGCCATTTGGTGTCATCTTGGCATTCTTGGGCATAATCAGTGACTTCATCCACTGAACAGGGCATGGCCCAGGCCAAGTGTTCTTGAACTCAAGTAATGTGTCATGTATATAGGGACCTTCTGAGTTTCATGCATTGTAGGATCTATGTGAAAGTCTGGAGGGGATAAAAACAAAATGAAACCAAAAACAGATGGAAAAAAAAAGAAAAAAACCTTAAAAGGAAATGTTCTCGATGCATTTTCTTTCACTCAAATTTTCTGGTCACAGTTCCCATCACCTACTCCCAAACTGGAGCTCAACTAAAATCTGTTTAGAACATTACAGAGCAGACTTAGACTTGACTAAGAATGGGGAAATCAGCATTAGTCCTTTTCACAAGGGCAAGTTTATATAAAGGCAGCCAGGACAAAATGTCACTCAGTGTAAAATAGGCCCCAGTGAACGCCTGTATCTCATAGCATCCCGAAGTGAGCAATGGACAGGGCGACAGCGCCTTGAGCTGCATTTCCTGTGTCTCCCGAATTCCCCTCAGGACAAGGTGCCCACAGATTGGGTATGCCCGTGTCACTGCCTATGGCAAGAATGTGTAAGGCGTGTTGTTATTTGTTGATGCTCAAGAAGGTAGGTTGTGCCTAACTCTTAGTGACCCCATGGACTGTAGCACGCCAGGCTCTTCTGTCCTGCGCGATCTCCTGGAGTTAGTTCAGATTCATGCCCTTTGAGTTGGTGATGCTATCTAACCACGGCCTCCTCTGCCACCCTCTTCTCCTTTTGCCTTCCATCATAACCTTGTTCTTTTTTTTTTTTTTCGAGAGAATTGTTCAGTGGTTTGCATTATGTTCTTGTTCTAATCCTGAAATATTCCTGCTCTTTTCTTTTAAGGTTTTTAGTTACATTTATTTTTAACTTATATTATCACAGCAACAGACGTTATTTAGCATGGGGGAGGAAGAGTGATTTATCAGGTCAAAACTGTACTTGAATTGTGGAGAGTTTAATGTGTTAGTTAAATAGTATTTCACTAACTATTTAGTTTTTTATAAATAAGTTTATAAATAACCTGAGGTTATTTTTCCTAGATAAAACTGCCACCTGATACTAAACAATAATACCACACATACACACCCACACACACATGGGTGAGAGAAGCCAGGAAAGAGACAACCAAGTATCTTGAGGAAAAGTTCCCCAATGTAATACAAGGGTACCAAGAGTTTAGATTGGGTGACATGTGGAAAAAATTATTCTGAATCTATGTTTGTGAAAACATAGAACTTAGTTGTATATATTTGGGTGTACTTTAAAGTGCATGTTCAGGTAAATGGATATAATTCAAAAAATCAAAGTTCTCTGGAGGAATTCAGTGTTTGAAGCAAAAAAAAAAAAAGTGGTAGAAGTAGACCGGCAGCGTATTGTTTGGGAGCTTTACAAGACTTAATTTCTACCCTTTTTGCACCCTGACTTTGGGCAATATTACCTATTTCCTTAGAATTGAAATAATAGATAGCTGACCAGTGTGTGAGTCGTCTCCTTGAAGAAGGTCTTCACCTCCACTGGGAGTGGTTCATATCCTCCAACTTCCAGGCAGAAGACCCCTCCCCACCACTACCATCCCTGTTTCTTTATGCTTCTTGCCTGACTTCCAGGAATGACCTGCTACACTCTTGCGCTCTTTCCAAGTGTAGCGGGAAGTGTAGGTAAAATATAGCACAACCTTCTCTGTGTGACTCCTCTCCGCATAGTGCTTTAGCAGGAGCAGAAGGCTGACTGGGACCCCTGCTCACAGGGAAGGGGCTTTGATTGAAGTCACACTGCTGAGTCACTCGTCCCCTCCTCAAAACACCGCCCCACAGCTTCCCTCAGGCAAAATTCATCTTTAAGCTTCAGGCACTGAAGGAAAGAGAATATGATTTAGACTGAATTATGCGTGGAGATATTCTGGCCCCTGCAGCATTTTGAAGGGCTGAGAAATGACATTCACTGAATTAGTTCCCTTCATTGCAAGGACATGCAAAAATAGCCCTGAAAGAGAGAGAACAGAGCATATTCGTATAGAAATGAGGTTCAGGGAAATTAAATGATTGCTTTGGACACTGGAGTCAGTGAATGGCCAAGCAGTCCATTTCTACAGAATCCTAGTCTTTTGCAATAGTTGTTTCATTGCAAAAAGATAGTAATTATAGGTGACAGTAGTTTCTGCGTCTCTTTCTTAGGTATAGTGAGATGTAACTGGTAGAGAAGGGATTATGTATTCCATGGCCTTTACAACACATCAAGACTGTGAGGTTCTTCAAGTAGCCCATTCCTGAACTGGGGCTTCCCTGGTGGCTCAGATCGTAAAGAATCTGCCTGCAATGCGGGAGACCTGAGTTCAGTCCCTGGGTTGGGAGGATCCCCTGGAGGAGGGAATGGCAACCTAATCCAGTATTCTTGCCTGGAGAATCCTATGGACAGAGGAGCATGGTGGGCTACCAGCCATGTGTCCACGGGGTCACAAAGAGTTGGACGTGACTGTGTGACTAACATAACATAGCATAACATAGCATAGCATAACGTAACATAACACAGCAAAACACAGCTTTACATAACATAGCATGTTCCTGAATTACAGTTCCTATATTCCACTACATTTTCACTTCATGGAATGACCAGCATGGAAATACTATTAGTCATTTCTCAGTTATACCCACACCCCTCATCTGGTCATTTCCCCTTGGATAGGACTGGAATAAAACAGTTTGTAGAGACAAAGATTCCTTGGTCACTTAGCACACACTTATTAATGAAGATTCCTGTACAGATGAGTAGCTGATGAGAGAAGTGCTGTGGAGGAAGACAGAAGATGTGTGTCTTCTTTATTCAGCCAGTTATTCTGGTTTCTAGTAACAGTTACCATAGCAGATTTTGAACAATTGGTGTCCAGAGGCATCTCTCCTATAGAGCTATGCTGACTCCTGGTGGTCAAAGGAAAACAAACCTAAAAATAATTTTTGAGTAAGCAGGTCTACTAAAAACTGGAAGTTTGTTTCATGTGTTTCATGCTTTGAACCAAAACACAGTTTTGTCTTAAATAAAAGATGGAGCAGATAAACACAAATCTGGCAGTACAGAATATGTTCACTTTTTTCCCCAATTATTTTCTGTCTTTATGTTTTACAGTTTTCAATTGCAGAGGTCCTTGAAATTCAGCAGTGAATGGTACAAACAAGCCCCCCTTTTTTTATTCATGATTACCAAGGTTACATTTTAGAGAAAAGACAACAATGCGATGAAAGTTTTATAGCAAGAACTTCCATGGGAGAACCAAAACAGTACAGCCTGAAAGCTATTAGGGAAGGCTTATTTGAAGAAGAGACAATTTAACTAGAAATTGAATCCTAATAAGGAAGGTACCATTGGGTAACATCTGGAAGAAAAATTTCCCAGCGGAGGGAGAGGTGTAGAAAGAGAGTTCAGGACTGGGCTCTGGATAGTCAGACATTTAGAAGCTGAGCGCAGGAGGGAACCCAGGAGACACATTGGGAAGGAATAGTCAGGTTATCCAGGGGAAAAAAGGAAAATGTGCCAGGAATCACAGGGAGGAAATAAAGAGACCTTTATTTTTATTTTTGAGAAGGGAAAAGAAGGCCATTTTTGCAGGGGGCTGGAACGGAGGCTTCATGGCAGTGGAAGGCAGAGAGAGAGGGAGGGGAGAAGAGGATAGAGTGACTGCAGGCAGCATGCACGGTCCATGGGAGCAGGAGACAGGAGTGTGAGCTCCAGGGACTGAGAGACGTGGCAACATAGGCACGTGGAAAACCCAGTAGGAAGAGAAGGAATATTAACGAGAACTGACTCTTGGGATGCCATGAGAAATAGAGATATGTGGCGTGAGAAAAATGCTTGCAGTTTTCTTATTTAACTTCTTTATGTTTTACTGGAGTGTAGCCGATTAGCAACGTTGTGATAGTTTCGGGTGGCCAGCATAGGGATGCAGTCATACATACACATGTATCTGTTCTCCCCTGGACTCCCCTCCCATCCAGGCTGCCACAACACCCTGTGCTAGACAGTAGGAAATTGTTGGTTATCTGTTTTAAATATAAAACACTTCCAGTTTTTGAAAGAATAGGAATTTTTTTTTTTTTTATTTAAGAGGAAGGCTATAGCTATAAGAAAGATGGTAGACTGAGGACAGGAGAATGTGAAAACTGCTTTGGACTACTTCAATTTTCTCAATGAAGTCCACAAAACAAGCCATCGGCACAGAACAGGTAAAGGCAGAATGGGTAGAAGGGTGAGTGCCACATTTGAGAAGAAAAGAACATGTAAAACTGTCATTTTTGTGAGGTGAGGAATAGAAATCTCCAGGAGAATTCTCTGGATGGTGTTTGGGGACCATGTAGCAACTGCCATTATCTTTTTCCTTTTGTTTCAGCTTCAGTTTGAGCTTAGCTGAGTGCAGAATGAAATCAAAACTATTTTTTCATATTGCTTTAAATGATTTTTATAACAATTGCTCTTTCTCTCTAGCCTTCTAATGAGAAACCTCATGTAAATTGGATCTTTGTTCTTTTGTAACTTTTCTCCACTTCTTAACTTCACTCTTCTGCAGCTTTTAACAGTCTCTCCATGCTTTCACAATGATCTGTCTAGCTGTGACTTTATTACTAATATTCATCTTGGTAGGCATCCAGTTTGACTAAAGACATACATGTGTTTTCAGCACTAGGGAATTAAAATAATTTTTCTAACTTTCTATTTTCTTTCTTAGCTCCTTCTGGACCCTTTACTAGAAGGATGTTAAAAAATGATGAATCTATACTCAAATCTATCCTCCAAATATTTGTCTGAGGGTGCCTTACAAATAGCTGAGAAAAGAAGAGACACTAAAGGAGAAAAGGAAAGGTATACCCATTTGAATGCAGAGTTCCAAAGAATAGCAAAGAGAGATAAGAAAGCCTTCCTTGGTGATCAGTGCAGAGAAATAAAGGAAAACAAAAGAATGGGAAAGACTAAAGATCTCTTCAAGAAAATTAGACATACCAAGGGAACATTTCATGCAAAGATGGGCTCAATTAAGGACAGAGAGTGTATGGACCTAACAGAAGCAGAAGATATTAAGAAGAGATGGCAGGAATATATAGGAGAACTATATAAAACACATCTTCATGACCCAGATAATGACAATGGTGTGATTACTCACTTAGAGCCAGACATCCTGGAATGTGAAGTCAAGTGGGCCATAGGAAGCTTCACTACAAACAAAGCTAGTGGAGGTGATGGAATTTCAGCTGAGCTATTTCAAATCCTGAAAGATGATGCTGTTAAAATGCTGCAGTTAGTGTGCCAGCAAATTGGAAAACTCAGCAGTGACCACAGGACTGGAAAAGGTCAGTTTTCATTCCAATCCTAAAGAAGGGCAATGTCAAAAAATGTTCAACCTGCTACAAAATTGCACTCATCTCACACACTAGCAAATACTGCTCAAAATTCTCCAAGTCAGGCTTCAACAGTACGTGAACTGTGAAACTTCCAGATGTTCAAGCTGGATTTAGAAAAGGCAGAGGAACCAGTGATCAAATTGTGAACATCCATTGGAGCATAGAAAAAGCAATAGAGTTCCAGAAAAACATCTTCAGTTCAGTTCAATCGCTTAGTCATGTCTGACTCTTTGTGACCCCATGGACTGCAGCACACCAGGCTTCCCTGTCCATCACCAACTCCCAGAGCTTGCTCAAACTCATGTCCTTCAAGTCCGTGATGCCATCCAACCATCTCATCCTCTGTTGTCCCCTTCTCCTTCTGCCTTCAATCTTTCCCAGCATCAGGGTCTTTCCCAATGAGTGAGTTCTTTGCATCAGGTGGCCAAAGTATTGGAGTTTCAGCTCCAGCATCAGTCCTTTCAATGAATATTCAGGACTGATTTCCTTTAGGATTGATTGGTTGGATCTCCTTGCTGTCCAAGGGACTCTCAAGAGTCTTCTCCAACACCACAGTTCAAAAGCATCAATTCTTTGGCACTCAGCTTTCTTTATAGTTCAACTCTCACATCCATACATGACTCTTGGAAAACCATAGCTTTGATTAGATGGACCTTTGTTGGCAAAGTAATGTCTCTGCTTTTTATTTTTATTTATTTTTATTTTTTTTTGTCTCTGCTTTTTAATATGGTGTCTAGGTTGGTCATAGCTTTTCTTCCAAGGAGCAAACTTTTTTAAATTTCATAGCTGCAGTCACCATCTGCAGTAATGTTGGAGCTCAAAAAAAATAAAAAAAAAAAAAAAAAACTGATGAGAACCCCATGAACTGCTTTGTTGACTACGCCAAAGGCTTTGTGTGGATCACAAAAAAAAAAAAAAAAAAAATGTGGAAAATTCTTAAAGAGATGGGAATACCAGAACACCTGAGCTGCCTTCTGAAAAACCTGTATGCAGGTCAAGTAACAGTTAGAGCTGGACATGGAACTAAACATTGGTTCCAAATTTGGAAAGGAGTGCGTCAAGGCTGTATATTGTCACTGTGCTTATTTAACTTATATGCAGAGTACATCATGTGAAATGCTGGGCTGGATGAAGCACAAGCTGGAATGAAGATTACTGGAAGAAATATCAATAACCTCAGATATGCAGATGACACCACATTTATGGCAGAAAGCAAAGAAGAACTAAAGAGCCTCTTGATGAAGGTGAAAGAGGAGAGTGAAAAAGTTGGCTTAAAGCTCAACATTCAGAAAACTAAGATCATGGCATCTGGTCCCATCACTTCATGCAAATATATGGGTAAACAATGGAAACAGTGACAGACTTTATTTTGGGGGGCTCCAAAATCACTGCAGATGGTGATGAAGCCATGAAATTAAAAGATGCTTGTTCCTTGGAAGAAAAGCTATGACCAACCTAGACACCATATTAAAATGCAGAGATATTACTTTGTCAACAAAGGTCCATCTAGTCAAGGTTATTGTTTTTCCAGGAGTCATATATGGATGTGAGTGTTGGACTATAAGGAAAGCTGAGCACTGAAGAATTGATACTTTTTAGATCTTTGGCCCATTTTTTGATTGGGTCATTTATTTTTCTGGAATTGAGCTGCAGGAGTTGCTTGTATATTTTTGAGATTAATCCTTTGTCTGTTTCTTCATTTGCTATTATTTTTCTCCCATTCTGAAGGCTGTCTTTTCACCTTGCTTATAGTTTCCTTTGTTGTGCAAAAGCTTTTAAGTTTAATTAGGTCCCATTTGTTTAAACAGACATTTCTCCAAAGAAGACATACAGATGGCTAACAAACACATGAAGAGATGCTCAATATCATTCGTTATCAGAGAAATGCAAATCAAAACCTCAATGAGGTACCCTTACATGCCAGTCAGGATGGCTGCTATCCAAAACTCTACAAGCAATAAATGCTGGAGAGGGTGTGGAGAAAAGGGAACCCTCTTACACTGTTGGTGGGAATGCAAACTAGTACAGCCACTATGGAGAACAGTGTGGAGATTCCTTAGAAAACTGTAAATAGAACTGCCATATTACCCAGCAATCCCACTTCTGGGCATACACACTGAGGAAACCAGATCTGAAAGAGACACGTGCACCCCAATGTTCATCGCAGCACTGTTTATAATAGCCAGGACATGGAAGCAACCTAGATGCCCATCAGCAGACGAATGGATAAGGAAGCTGTGGTACATATATACCATGGAATATTACTCAGACATTAAAAAAGAATTCATTTGAATCAGTTCTAATGAGATGGATAAAACTGGGGCCCATTATACAGAGTGAAGTAAGCCAGAAAGATAAACACCAATACGGTATACTAATGCATATATATGGAATTTAGAAAGATGGTAAAGATAACCCTATATGCAAGACAGAGAAAGAGACACAGATGTATAGAACAGACTTGTGGACTCTGTGGGAGAAGGTGAGGGTGAGATGATCTGAGAGAACAGCATCGAAACATGTATATTATTAAGTGTGAAACAGATTGCCAGTCCAGGTTGGATGCATGAGACAAGTGCTCGGGGCTGGTGCACTGGGATGACCCAGAGGGATGGGATGGGGAGGGTGGTGGGAAGGGGCTCAGGATGGGGAACACATGTAAATCCATGGCTGATTCATGTCAATGTATGGCAAAAACCACTACAATAATGAAAAGTAATTAACCTCCAACTAATAAAAATAATTGGAAAAAAAAAAGAATTGATACTTTTGAACTGTGGTGTTGGAGAAGGCTCTTGAGAGTCCCTTGGACTGCAAGGAGATCCAACTAGTCCATTCTAAAGGAAATCAGTCCTGAATATTCATTGGAAGGACTGATGCTGAAGCTGAAACTCCAATACTTTGGCCATCTGATGTGAAGAACTGACTCATTGGAAAAGACTCTGATGCTGGGAAAATTTGAAGGCGGGAGAAGTGGATGACAGAGGATGAGATGGTTGGATGGCATCACTGATTTGATGGACATGAGTTTGGGTAAACTCTGGGAGTTGGTGATGGACAGGGAGGCCTGGTGTGCTTCAGTCCATGGGGTCAGAAAAAGTCAGACACAACTGAGCTACTGAACTGAACTGATCCTCTAAGTAGCCTCATGGTTTTCTGTCACTTTTCCTCTTTTGGGAAAATTCTTTGACTCATACTTTTAGCATGCTACTGAATTTAACCTATTTACTTTTGTCAGTTAACCAAATTCTCAGTGCTTTAACCTGTGGGCAAACACCGTAGTAGCCTTTTCTCAGGAGCAGTGGAATCGGGAGAAAAGGCTCCAGAGTTCAACTGATACAGTTGCACTTCTCTACTTAACATCCTGATGGTTATTTAAAGATATTCTTCTATTCCTTACAGCTGCTGTTTCTGTGCTTGGGAATTTTGCAAGGTCATGCTCATCTCTGTAGCCATCTTCTTCCCTGCATTTTCGACTGTGGTTTCTTCTGTCTGTCTCTCTCTCTCTGTCTCTCATTTGCTTCTGGTTTTAGGAATTCCTCAGAATTTTTTATTTGTCTTCTGATGGCACTTTTTCTACTCTTCCATAAAGTCACCTCTGTTATTTCATGGATTGTGGACAATGGAAAGTGTCACATTGCAAATGGAAAGATAACTGCTGGACTGCTCTCTTGATCCTGTATCTTACTTTGGATTATAATTATTCACTATCTTATTTCCTAAACAATCAAAGCTCCATCATATCAATGAATTTATCTAGTTTATAAGTGTAAATACTGCATACCTTTTGCTAATATAATGCCTGAGTTTGAAACAATATGCCATATAATAATATATGGTTGTTGTCATCATATAATGTATGAATATAAATCATCAAAATGTTATCAAATAATATCTGTCTTAACATTTCAAAAATGTTTGTGAAATTTAATTGCACTTAGGTGTCCTCAATCCTGAAGGGGGATTACATTCAGGTATCCTGAACTGGGCCTTCCCTGGTGGCTCAGATAATAAAGAATCTGCCCACAATGCAGAAGGCCCAGGTTCAATCCTGGGTCAGGAAGATCCCCTGGAGAAGGAAATGGCAACCCACCCCAGTATTCTTGCCTGGAGAATTCCATGGACAGAGGAGCCTGGCAGGCTACCGTCCATAGGTCGCAAAAGTCAGACATCGCTGAGCCACTAACACCTTCACTTCATATCCTGATAGGTTTATGATAAGAGTAGTCTTTCACATTGCCTAGTTATGTTTTTATAACAATGGTAGAGTACACTTGGCATAGCCTTTGAGATTGTATTTGCTTTTTAATCTCTTGACTTCTTGATACATAGAATTATATCCTTTGGGAAGGACAATGCTAGGGGTCTGTCTTTGAACAATGGCACCATGTGACTATCCAAACTGCCTCCATCACAGCAGTGCCCAAGTTAGAGGCCAATGAACTGAGATTGTCACCAAATGTTACCCTACCAGGCTTTTTGGGGGCAGGGGGGTTCTCTTATCTAGTAAATGTGGCTGGGCCATATGCATGTTCTACAGTGGTTAGGCAGGGCATTAAGCCTCCCTGAAGTGTGAATATCTGGGGAGTTATTTATGTAACCCTTTGTTTAGAAAGAATCTAGGATGGCTTGCAATATGTAAATGCATGAAAAGAGCATAACCTGTAAAGAGCTGAAGAAAGAACAACAAAAGCAAGAACTAAAAATGCTAAGGTATACAATAGAACCAAGAAACAGACTTATATGGAAAGTGGTATTGTAGTATGTACACTTACTAGAAGCATGCCACTTATGACTCTAAGCAAAATAGCAAGTATTTCAAACAAGAAATCCATTCCATTATGCAGTTCAAAGGATCCATAAATTTATAGTCAGCCAAAATTATTCACCACAGTGGTAGAGAGTCTGAATACCAAAAAAATTAGCTATCCCAGAGGAATTAGAAGCTAAGAGCAAATACATTTTCTCTTTTTTCCTGGTGTTGGTATGTCATTGGCTTGATAGTCTCTACCTAAAAATCCCCTCAAAAATGTCCCCTGGTGATATCTAGGAATTCTCAAGGTGTGCTTGAACATTTTCATAATATTTCCATCATTGTTCTGATGGTTGTCTTGTTGCCTCTGAGGGTTACTTTTTTCTCAATTATAATTTGTCCTGACCTCCCAGTTAGCTTCCTACTGATTGCACTTCTTGGTGGCTCTGTTTTGTGACCCTGATTTACTAGTGTTGGAGACAGTTTCCACCGGCCAGGGATCTCATCTCACGTGTCTACCACTCATTTCAGTGGCTTCTCCAAATGAGTAAATAGCCTGCTCATCCCCTCACATGGATATCTGGGCTGCCTGCCACTCTTCAAAAGACCTCCCTTCATTAAATGAAAGGCTCTTTTTATTTTTATCAGTAACTGATGTGCTAATATGTAAATTATCTTTAATAGTCCAGTGTTTTATGATGGTTTAGTTATTAACACGCCAAAGTTACTAACATGCCAACTAATAATGGCTTGATTTATTTAAATGTATTTACAAGGAATCTGAGCTTCCCTGGTGGTTTAGTGGTGAAGAATCTGCCTGCCAATACAGGAGACACAGGAGATGAGGGTTTGATCCCTGGGTAAGGAAGATCCCCTGGAGAAGGAAATGGCAACCCACTCCAGTATTCTTGCCTGGAGAATCCCGTGGACAGAAGGAGCCTGGCAGGCTACAGTCCATAGGTTCGCAAAGTGAGTGATTGAGTGATAAACAACAACAATAAGGAATCTTTGGATGAAACTTGGAAAAAATATAGCTAATCCTCTGAATCAAAATTCCTTCTCACTCTCTTGCAAATGCACTTATGTTCATTGGAGAAAAAGCAGTAACAAGAGCACAAGACACTTAGATGTTCAAAACTTAAAACTTTCCAATTGAATAATTTCTGGCTCAGTTTCATGTAATAGTCAAGCTGGAAAGTGCATTAGGAGTTTTGAAGTCTTTCCCCTACTTAAAGGGACATGGAAAGTGATGCCTGAAGTGGTTGAGGAACTTGCTTACTGTCATACATTTATTTGCATACTAATTAGACCTCCAATCTAAGCTTTCTAGATGGAAGTCAAGGGTTAGTTTCAAATTTATTACTATTTTACACATAAATTAATGAAGAAGCCAGGTTCCCTATGTTTAAAATCACATCACTTCCCTGAAGAAGTTAATTATTTAATTAGAATTTTATTAAATAGATATTATTATATATTTTAATATATTATTTAATAAATAAAAGTGCTTATCCTGCACATTCTTCGAAAAGTGCTCTGATTCTGGTAGCATATCACTTCAAATATGAAAATATGAATATAATTTTTTATTACTGCGGGAAGAAAATAAGAAGTTAAAAAATATATACCATGTTCTTCCTGTTAAGAAGAGTGAATGACATTTTTATAGATGTAAAATCAAGCCAATTTCTACATTTTCTAGAGACAGAATTATTTTTATCCCAGGGAAATTACATAACTGTAAATTATTTGAGAAATCATGTACATAAATCATCTAGAAAATTTCTTCTGTTATCTACTCTTTATGCAGTCTGGATATTGACACTTCTTATCTGCTTACTAATTTATCAAATATATTACTCTTCTCTGTTTCAACTCAATTCTCAAATGTGCAAAGGAAAATAACTATGGAATATGAAAAATACACGTTCAGTTTCTTACCCATAACATTTTTTTATTCATGAAGAACACTTTCAACTTTGGAGTTGGTGCAATTAATTTATCAATGTATGAATAAGTTTATATCTTTAGATTTTTGAAATGTTCTCAAATAGAGATTAACTATTTGAGATTTAAAATAGAGATTAGCTACGCACTTTTAACCTTTTAAGTCATGTTTCTAGTCTGCAACAATTAAGTGGCAGGATCTTTTTTCTTTAATATTACGATATTTTATTGATGCGTAGTTGCTATACAATATTATGTAAGTTACAGGTGTACAATATAGTGATCCACAATTTTTAAAGGTTATACTCCATTTGTAGTTACTATAAAATATTAGCTCTATTCTGTGTGTTGTGCAGTAAAAACCTGAAGCTTATTTTGTACCTAATAGTTTGTCCCTCTTAGTCCGTTATCCCTTTATTGCCTCTCCCCTCGTCTCTCTCTCTCCTCTGGTAATCAATAGTCTGTTCTCTATATCTTTGAGTCTGCTTCTTTTTTGTTATATTCACTACTTTGTTGTATTTTTTTAGGGGCAGAAATTTCTCTCAATCAAATATTTTATTTTGAGAGAATCACAGATTCACATGAGAATCACAGAATCACAGATTCACATAAGAAATAATACAGGAAAATTCCAAGTACTCTGTATGCAGCTCCTCCAGTAGTAACATCTTACTAAACTATGGTAGGAAATCACAACCAGGATGTTAATTGGCATGATCCCCTAGTCTTATGCAGATTTGCTCCATTTTTTCACTTGTATTTGTATGTATATATGTGTGATTATATCATGTTCCATATGATTTTATCACATGTGCAGGTTCTCACATCAACCACGATAGTCAAGAGACAGAGCAGTTCCATCCTGACCAGGATGCCTCATTGCCCTTTATTCCACCCCCAGCTCCCTTCCCCGACACTCCCACCTTTTCTAATCCTCTCTGTGTGTGGGTTCAGTCGCTTGGTTGTATTCAATGTTTTGTAACCCCATGGGTTGTAGCCCGCCAGTCTTCTCCCTCCATGAGATTTTCCAGCAAGGATACTGGAGTGGGTTGACATTTTCCTACTCCAGGGGACCACCACTAATGTGTTGGTTGTGCCATTCTATAATTTTCATATTTCTAAATTTTACACAAATAGAAGCATACAGTATATGACATTTTGGATCAGCTTTCTTCAGAGTAATTTCCAAGAGGTTCATCCAATTGGTTGTGCATATAAGTAGTCCACTACTTGTTATTGCTAAATTGTGTTCCGTGGTAAGGATGTGTCAGTCTGTGTAACCAATCTCCTGCTGGGATGCTTCCAGTTCAGCTATTATGAATAAAGCTGCCAAGAACATGCATATAGTGAGTGCTAAGTTACTGCAGTTGTGTCCATCTCTATGCGACCCCATGGACTGCCACCCACCAGGCTCCTCAGTCCATGAGATTCTCCAGGCAAGAATACTGGAGTGTGTTGCCATTTCCTCCTCCAGGAGCTATGAACATATGTAGATGGATATTTATGTAAGCATATGTTTATGTTATTTGAGCTAAATGTCTAAGATTGCAATTGCATGGTTGTATGGTAGTTGGAAGTTTAGGTTGTTAAGAAATCACCAAACTGTTTTCTATAATGCCTCTGCAATTTTACATCTCCCCTGGCAATGGATGGATGCTCTAGTCTCCCAGGTCCACACCAATATTTGTGTTGTCACTCTGTTTTTATTTTAACTGCTCTGGTAACTGTGTATGGTATCTCACTGAAGTTTTAATTTACATTTCCCTTAGTGACTAATAATGCTGAACACTTTTTCATGTGCTTCTTTCTCATCTCTTTGTCTCAATAAGTATAATGTCTGTTCATGTCTTTTGCTCATTTTCTTTGCATATTTTCATTTTTATACCATTGAGTTTTAGATTCCTTGGTATATTCTATAGCAGTCTTTTGTCAGATTTATGGTTTGAAACTATTGTCTCCCAGCCTCTATGTAACTTAGTTTTTCATCCTCTTAATAGGATAAAACCTTCTCTGTCTTCCAAAAAAGCAAAGATTTTTAAAAATCGTGTTAAATTATGATGAGGTCTAATTTGTAGGATCATGCTTTTGGAGTCAGGTCTAATAACTCTTAGTTCTAAACCCCAATGATTGTCTCCTCTGTTTCCCCCCTAAAAATTGTGCAGTTTATGTTTATATCTAAGTCTGTGGCCTTTTTTGAGGTGTTTTCTGTTTCTGTAAGTGAGGTTTAAGGCAAGTCCCTTTTTTTCTTCTGCCTGTGAATGTCCAGTTGCTCCAACCTCATTCCTTAAGATTATCTTTCTGCCACTGAATTCTTCAGCACCTTTTAAAAAATGCACACAACCAAATATGTTTAGATTATTTGAACTGTCTTAATTTGGAGAAAAAGCAGAAAGAGTGACAGACTTTGTTTTCTTGGGCTCTGAAATCACTGCAGATGGAGACTGTAGCCATGAAATTAAAAGACAGTTACTCCTTGGAAGAAAAGTTATGACAAACCTAGACAGTGTAATAAAAAGCAGAGACAACACTTTGCCAACAAATGTCCATACAGTCAAAGCTATGGTTTTTCCAGTAGTCATGTATGGATGTGAGAGTTGGACCATAAAGAAAGGTGAGCGCTGAAGATTTGAGCCAAAGAACTGTGGTGCTGGAGATTCTTTGAGACCCTTGGACAGCAAGGAAATCAAACTTGTCAATCTTAAAGAAAATCAGCCCTGGATATTCATTGGGAGGACTGGTGCTGAAGCTCTAATACTTTGGCTATCTTATGGGAAGGGCCAACTAACTCATTGGATTATGCTGGGAAAGATTAAGGGCAGAAAGAGAAAGGGGTGACAGAGGATGAGATGGTTGGATTGCATCAGCGACTCGGAGGACGAGTTTGAGCAAGCTCTGGGAGGTGGTGACAGACAGCAAAGCCTGGCATGCTGCAGTCCATGGGGGTCGCAAATAGCCAGACAGGACTTAGTGACTGAACAATATAAAAATAGCTAGTTTTAATCTTCTGAATCCCATTTCTCACATGAAGCCACTAGGTGACAGCATTGGATTTCATAATCATGTTACTAGCACCAGGTCCCAGTATGTTCTTGGTGAAATTATTTTATGCCCTGTCTCTAATTTATTATATTTATAAAAAAGAAATGGACAAAAGAGCTTTAAATATTTGACTATGAAAAAAATAACATTAGTATATCTTGGAAAGTTAGAGATCCCATTCAGTTTAAATGATGAACCAAGAAAAAGATACAATTATTAAACATTAACATGAGAGTTTTTATAAGTCAAATTTCAAGAATTGCATTCTTTTAAATCTACTGATTAAAAAGAAAAACTTCATGTATATTTTTATAGGATAAACCATAAACCATTTCTTACAATTGCATGTACATATTTACATATTACAGTCCTGGTCTCCAGGGAATCTCCCTTTCAATTACAAAGAATGTTTTTGGTTTTAAATAATTACAAAGAGATGAATGGGATAGTTTTGTTTCAGTAAAAGAAGTGCAAAAGAAATCTATCTAGAAACATTTTCATTTTGAAACAGCTCTGTTAAATGTCTACAATTGCTTAATAAAATACTTTCATTCTCTTCATTAGTGTCAAATTGTTATTAGCAACAATTATATCAGTAAACTGAAGACATGGATTATAATGTTTTCCAGTTTGTCATTCTCCAAAATAGAAGTGTTAAGACTGAAAATTACCTGAGGACTTTGAGTAGCATGGACAGAAAAATCTGCTTAACTTGAAAAAATTCCGTACATATTTTTAATAGCTTATCACACTGTCTCATATATCTGTTAATTATTGACTACCATTTTTACTTTTCATAATGGTGAAAATATTTATTTAACGTGGAAACTTACCTAGAGTGGTATTAAGAGAGATAAACAATTTTCTGACACATTTTGAAATACCCTAGAGAAACGTGTGATGTATTGCCTGATTACATATACATGTGTATATACATGTATAAAACTAATTCAGTTGTTGTAATTTTTATTGAGATATAGCTGAAACATTTTAACTTCTTAATTTAGAGTTTTGTTCAGCTAAAAAAGAATAAATATTTATTCAATTGTTAAACAGTTATTTCATTTTTCTCCTCATTGTTTAACTTTTAAAGACTTCAAGTTATTAAGTCAGTAATAGCCATAAGCACTTTCTCTGCTCAGCTTAGTTTTATCATGAAGCCTTTAGAATATCAGAGTCTAGTCATGTGACACAGTGGAAACTCTGGGTAGAAAACAGATTCAATACCTGGGTCTACTTAACTTATGCTGCAATGAATTTGTTTGGACACTCTTGTATGACTCAGGTCCTATTATAGGCACTTTTTGATGTATATCTTGCCTTCTGTAAATAATAACTATGAAGTGAAGTGAAGTGTAGTGAAAGTTGCTTAGTTGTGTCTGACTCTGCAACCCCATGGTCTGCAGTGTCCATGGAATTCTCCAGGCCAGAAATCTGGAGTGGATAGATAGCCTTTCCCTTCTCCAGGGGATCGTCCCAACCCAAGGATCCAACCCAGGTCTCCTGCATTGCCAGGCAGATTCTTTACCAGCTGAGCCACCAGGAAAGCTGAAGATTTCTGTAGTGTGTAGCCTATTCTTTCTCTAGAAGATCTTCCTGACTCAGGAATTGAAGAGACTCTGAGTCTCCTTCATTGCAGGTGGATTCTTGACTAGCTGAGCTACCAGGGAAGCCCCAATAATAACTATACTCTGCAGGTAATATTGGGTCTTCCCAGGTGGTGCAAGGGGTAAAGAACCAGCCTGCCAATGCAGGAGACATTAGAGACGCGGATTTGATTCCTGGGTTGGGAAGATCCCCTGGAGGAGGGCATGGCAACCCACTCCAGTATTCTTGCCTGGAGAATCCCACGGACAGAACCCTAGTAGGCTACAGTCATAGGGTAGCAAGAGTCAGATACAAGTGAAGCAACTTAGCATCATGGTAATGTTACTCTCATTTTATAAAATAGGAAACTGTAATTCAGTAGGTTTTAGTCACCTGCCTGGGATAACAGTTTGTAAGTGACAGACGTATGTATTTGAAACTTCTTAGTCTGAAGCCCACTTTTTCTCAGATTCACCCTTTAGCTGCTCTGTACCGGCTCCATCTTTTTGTCAATGGGCAGAGCAGAGAATATGGATTCTGACCGCCTCTGATTCTGAGACTTTCCCCTGTTGTGTTAGGAGGGAACATGTTCAGTTCTTGCTGAGTTTGCCGGAGTTCAGTGAGGAATCTTTACTTTTTCACAGCAACACTTACCAAGTGAACAGGGGAAATCCTTCAGGCATTTCCAGGTAAAAACAATAGACATTTATATTTGTGTGAAAATAGCAATACCCATGCAAATCTGTAGCGCTGTTAAATACTCCTACGGATAAAGGTAAAGCTTTTTTGCTTCATCTTCTGGGATGAAAACTAGCCCAGGATGTGTCGATTAGTAGACCGTAAGGCGCGCCACTTGGGCTGCCCAGGTGACCCTAGCGATAGAGAATCCACCTGCCAGTGCAGGAGACATGAGAGACGTGGATTTGGTCCCTGGATGGGGAAGATACCCTGGAGGATGGCATGGCAACCTACTCTGGAAAATTCCATGGACAAAGGAGCATGGTGGGCTACAGTCCAAAGAGTCAGACACGAATGGAAAACTGGGTACGCATGCACGAGAACTCAACTGGCAAAATGAAATGAAAAGAAACGTTTTATTAGCAGCGATGCAGAGAAAAGAATTAGGTGCTGTTGGTTGTAATGTGGATCCAGGTAGAAAGTGTCATATCCAATAAATAGTTCAATAGTTGATAGAAACCATAAGCAAGAACTCAGATTCCAAGAGGTACCTTTTATAATCCAGGGAAAATTTCCTGTTACCTGATCCAATTTCACAATAAAAATAAACATTTACTAACAATTACATGTTACGCTTACATGTTATGCTGCTTTATACTTTTCAGAACCCCCTTTATATGCAATATTTTCATTCTTTCTTATTTCACCAGGCAATTAAAGACCTGTTCCTCTCACTGACATGTTAAAGTTTCCAACTTTATATAAAATTAGTAGGACAGGTCCTGGTCCTTTCTATCAAAATAGTGTATAAGGCAGGGAAAAATCTCAACCATCATGTATATGTGATTCACTAACTCGTAAAAGATAAACATGCAGTGAATCAGTAATAATGAGATAGGATCCTATTGTGAATTTTGCAACCACTAGATGGAGAACTTGCTTTGTTAAATTGTATGTAAGGATGCAGAAATCAAGCCAACTTAACTTTGCTGTCTGGGTGAAATTTGCTAATTTGAGTCATATATTAGACTTCTCTGTTTTAGTGGTCAACGTGGTTCAATTTTAAGCTAGGGCATAATTTGCACAATAGCTAAAGTTGAAATTAATACTTAGAAACAAACCCTACTCTATTTAGAACTAAAATCCATTAAGTTGTCTGCCTTAGAGGAAGAAGCTGACCAATGTAGAGAAAGCCAATTTGTTATATTGGAATAGCTGAACTGGTGAAAAAAAAATTAATATATGCAGCAATCGAAGGATAGGATTGAACTCCAGTGAGGTCACTTTGTTTTAATTGTAACTCTTAAGAGTATAATTCAACCTGTTTCTTAGGGCATCTGGGTTAACACTATCATGGATTTTTTGTGACCTTGCAAACTTGAAACACTGGTTTTACATTTCTTAATTCTCAGTATTTGAACAAATTCACCTATACCTTGAAATTAATGATCTCTGTGGATGTTAGCATCCCTGTGTTACATATGTTTGCTCACCTTTCAGCTAGTCAAAAACAGGTAGCGTTATAATGATAGATGCATTAGAAATTACATGAAATTATGTCAACAAATGCCAGTCAATGGATACATCAAAATAGAACACTTTCAAGATCTGATTTTGGCCCTCTTGCTCAAGTGTTTATCTTGAGAGTCCATATTGACAACTCATTTTAAAAGAAAAAATGGTTAAAAATAAAGAATCTCTATGAATAGATGGGCAAAGTGATTGAGTTTTGATGCCAGGGGCGATGTTGCAAGTTTTGGGCAGTTTTTCCAGTGTTATTGTCCAAGAATGGAGAATAACTCTTGCCAAGATAATTTAACATTTTGCAAACACAACACCATATGTATATGCCAGAGTCAAAGTAGCTTAAGAGTCTCAAATGTATCACATAGTCCTGTGTTGATTCCTAGAATTCTTTTGTAAATGCCACTGAAAACCTCTACATCAAAAAATAATTGGTATGTTAAAAAGTGTAGGCTTAAAATTTTGATTGCTTAAGATCATTATTTTAATTTATGTGAATTTTATGTTATGAATGAAACAAAATGGAAAGAAACATTTTATTACACAGATGCAGAGAAAAGAATTAGGTGCTGATGGTGGTAATGTGGATCCAGGTAGAAAGTGTCATAGCCAATAAACAATTTAATAGTTGATCAGAACTATAACAAGAACTCAGACTCCAAGAGGTATCTTTTATAATCCAGGGAAAATATCCTGTTACCTGATCCAGTTCCATAATAAACATTTACTAACAATTATATGTTACACTTACATGTTATGCTGTTTTATACTTCTCAGAACCCCCTTTATATACAATATTTTCATTCTTTCTTATTTTACCAGGCAGTTAAAGAACTATTCCTCTCATTAACAAGTTAAAGTTATGGGAACTTTCACTTCCATTGCAGCAAAATGACCACTCTGCAACATTTGCCAGGTGTTGTAAATATAGGAGACAAAAATCTGAGTAAATTAGAGAAAATATTTTCCAAATGCCAAATTTCAGCAAAAGGATAACACTAAATTTTTTTTTTTTCCTGTTGTCAGACTGGAGAAAGATTTCGTGATAAGTAAATTATCAGCCATCTCAAACAATTTTTTTCTTCTTTGTTTTTCTTATAGAACCTTAGAGATGGTGACTTACTGTGTCCATGGGGTTTCTCAGGATGTCCAGGTAGGGAAACTCTACAATAGACCATAGGCTTCTTCAGATCAAGGACTGGCATTGGTCTGCCACTGAGCCCCTATGCCTAATTCAGGGCATGGCCCGAAGTGGAAACTTTGTAAATAGGTGTTGAATGAGTGGATGAATAGAGATTGCTCTCTAACAGCAAGCGATGTGTGAATACTTAGGGTCCTTATTCTTCACTTTCTCACTATGGGATCCCCAGTATCTAGCACATGGCCAACCATACAGAAGAGGTTAATGATGATTTGTTTAATGAAAAAATAAACATTTATTCATTTTTATTTTTTAATTGGAGGAAAAGCACTTTACAATGTCATGTTGGTTTCTGCTATACAACAACGTGAATCAGTCATATTTATATGCACATCCCCCCCCCCCTTGAGTCTTCCTCCCCTCCCCCCAACCCCCCTCCCCCCAGGTCATCACAGAGCACCAGCCTGGGCTCCCTGTTTATACAGCAACTTAAAATGTCTCAAAAGGCCAATGTTCTATCTGAGAATAGGAACTTAGACCCTGTAAGATCTGTAATCAAGCTTTATTTATTCAAAGTGTCAGGCGTTCCCACTCATAGGGATCTTTTTCAGCAACCTGAGTTCTCTTCCTCCTAACAGATTTATACTCACCCAGACTTCCCATAAGAGCAGCCTATTTTCAGCTGCAGGAACTGGACAGACTTTGGGATATAGTAGTGAGTGAGTGAAAGCCACTTAGTTGTGTCCAACTCTTTGTGACCCTATGGACTATACAGGCCAAGGAATTCTCCAGGCTAAAATGCTAAAGTGGATAGCCTTTTCCTTCTCCAGGAGATCTTCCTAACCCAGGGATCAAACCCAGGTCTCCCACTATGAAGGTGGATTCTTTACCATCTGAGCCACAAGGAACGCTCCATACCCAAATACTGATTAGATAAGCACCATCATAAAATTGGATTTCAGTCTTTTAATTTTTAATTATCTAACTCTTACTTCATGTTACATATGATGTGCTAAAATAAAACAGTATAATGCCTTATTATGTTTGTTTGAGGCAGAAAAATGGGATGTGTTAGATTTTTTTCACTCATACATTCTTGGCTGTAACTTGATTAGAATGGTTGATGTCAGTAATATAGAAAAGCTGGGATTCAAATATGGATTGTTTTACGACTGTGGGCCAAATACTTCATGGCTCCAAATACATGATATGTGTATTTTTTTAATACATGATATCATTTTGTATTTTGTTCTTCAGAATTAAACTTAGGGATAAACAAACTTACCTGCCTAACCAACAAATGAATCTTTGTCCCGTTTGAAGTGGCATTCACTGACAATGTGTATGAAAGTTTGTTTTATGTTATATAATTACATGACATAAGTACATAATAACACATAATATGGAGAGCCATTACATAGTATAATTACATTGTCCAAATGTAGTTTTGTTTCCTTTGAAAGCAATTAAGAAATTCTGAAGTCCTGCTCTGAAAGCATACACTAAGTTCTTAAAGACTGGTTATGAAAGCTTCTTTGAGATCTAGGAAACTTAAAAATAAATGCTGTCCCATTAGTACTTGTAAAATAACTTCTCAGGAAAGGGATGGCTAGTGTGGAACAGATTATATCTGGAAGGGATCTGCTGCTGGAGGTAACATATATTTTGGAGCCAGATTTCAAAGGCAGAGAAACTGATTGGAAATCACGTGGCAAAATATTGAAAAGTCCACAAGAATATATTGGAAAAAATCTGGGACCCCCTCCTCCTTGATTTTTAGTGAATATAGTGAAGGTTTTGTTGAATAATCATTCTAAAGCTTCGGGAAGGTTGGAGTCTCATTCACAGTATTCAGCCCCATTGCTCCTTTTCATAAAGGTCTCTGTCTTTATCTTAGGCTTATATTCCTCAACGTCCTGCCTCATAACTTATTTTCTAGTATGACTGACCTCCTTCTAATTCTCTAAAAGCACATAGGTGCACACACCACTGTGTACTTTGCTTAAACCATACATTTTATCCCAAAGATCCTTCACCCAAACCTTTAATTGACCCACCCATTCTTTTTTTTTTTCCTAAATTTTATTTTATTTTTAGTTGTAGGATAATTACAATATTGTGTTGGTTCTGCCACAGATCAGCATGAATCAGTCACAGGTATACACATGTCTCCTCTCTGTTAAACCTCCCCATCCCACCCCTGTAGGTCGTCACAGAGTACCAGCTTTGGGTTCCCTGTGTCATATAGCAAATTCCCACTGGCTATCTGTTTTACACATGATAATGGATATGTTTTAATGCTACTCTCTCAAATCACCCCATCTTCTCCCTCCCCCGCCAATGGAGATGCTGACACAGACAAATCCATTCTTTAAAGCTCTGTACATATTAATACCTCTTGTGTTCCCCTAACTCACCCTGATTGAGTTACAACAGTCACTCCTGTGTTCCATTAGCTTCCTAAGCATATTTATCAAACAGCGATTCTCAACATTGGTCATCCATTGGAATCATGTAAGGAGCTTTGGCCCCATACTCAAAGATTTTCTATTAAAGGGTCTGGGTTGCTGGCTGGGCACTGGACATTTGAAAGAATCCTGGGTGATGCTAATGAACAGTCAAAGTTGAAAACCACCTTGCCATGAGTTTATATCATTACTTTGAAACCTGTGTGTCTGGACTTGCCCTATGGTCACGAATTATGTTATTAAATTTTTTTTCCCCTCAGGGTCCAGCACAGAGTTACTGTCAAATAAGTTTTACATGCTCAAAAGAGTTGATTACATAAACTGCATTCACTGAGGAAATCCTAGAAAGAGCCTAATTCAAGAAAGTCATGAGAATTTTCTGAGAGACTAAATGAGAAAAAGAGAAAATTAGTAGGTGAGGACTGTTTGGTAAAGATAGATTGTTCCTTGAATTATAACATGGCCTGTGTATTTCTATGCAGAAAGCAAGTGTGAGAGAAAGCAGTAGAAATTGAAAGCTTCCTGGAAGAATGTAGTTATTTTAGTAGATGAGAGGAAGAGGAAAATCTGGACTCAGAAGCATGTGAACTCGTAAAGGAAGCTGAAACATGGCCCAGTTAAAACTTTTTGAAATTTGAAAGATCAAGTTACCAGTCACACCACTAACCCAACGCAAAGGAGTATTTCTTGCAGCGGCCCCCAACTTTTTACACAGACCGGTTTTGCTGATGACAATTTTTCCATGGACCAAGGATGGTTTCAGATGATTCGAGCACATTACATTTATTGTGGACTTTATTTCTTTTATTATTAGATCCCAGAGGTTGGGGACCCCTGTCTTAGGGGAAGGAGCTTTGCCACCATTGACTCTCCCCAGTACAAGCAAATCCAATGAAGTTTAAAAAATTGATAATGATACTTATAAAACTGAAAGGTCAACAAGTGTGAATTGAAAACTTGGGGAATGAAATCCCTAAAAAGCAATATATGTACAACTTCTCTACTTCATAAAGAATTTTATTCTCCATTCCAGCATTACATTTGCTGTTTCTCCTATATTCTGATTCTGTCCTCCCCCACTACCCCTGGTCCTTCTTTGTTTTTCTTTAAAAAAAAAAAAAGCAGTCCTCTGAGTCATTTAATTTGCAGAGCACTGGAGCAAAGATTTCACTGAAAATTGAAGTCAACTGAAATTTAAGCAGTGACCTTCCCTTCCTACAGACATACACACATGTAACAGATTTATATGCCTTGTTGTAAACATTCTGCTACAGCTTTCCTCCACCTGCTATGAGGAATTAGAGAATCTGGTTTTAACAAGAAAGATAAATGCACCAAATGTCACTGAGCCTCAGGGGGATCAGAAATGGTAAAACAAGTGGTTTAATGTTCTGATTTCCTTTTTTCTAATGTGTGGACTGCATTATATTTTCCACCCAATCTCTGAAACCACACAGCTGAATCTAGCCTCTGCGTGGGCTCAGAAACATTTGCACGGATGAATCAAGCAGATAAATAATCACCCTCTCATTTGTAGGTATGCGAGTGGTTTGGAAGGAATGATGTCAATAGATGAAGATGCAATTTGATTATACTGAATAAGGACTATGCACAGCATAATAATGATATTTATGTAGCACTTTAGCTATTTCTAAGCTGGTTTCTTTTACGCCCTTGTTAACTTTATCAGTAGTGTTTTTCATAGGTGACCCCCCTCCCCACATAATAGAACAGGCTATATATTTTTTTTAAAGAACAGGCTACTAATAAGTACTAATAAACTTCAAGCTACTGTGGTTAATGTACGTTCATGGATCTCACAACTTACTGCCATTGACGGATATGAAATTTACTTGAAATAAAGGCCGATTTGTAGCAGTTATGGATGTTGAATCTGATAAGAGGAAGAGAACAAAAAATTCCACAAGAATGAATTAAAGTCAGAAATCCACAAATCAAGCTAGGAAAATAGAAAGAAAGGAAGAAGGGGAGAGGGGAGGAAGGAAAGACAGACACAGAAAGAAGAAAGGAAGGAGGGAGGCAGCAAGCTACAGGATGGAGAATATTTTTGTTGAAAGAATGGTGGGGTTAAATTTCCTTTGAAACTGGAAGGTTGTAGCAACATTTTTCCAGGTGGAGAGAAGTAATGATCACTGGTATAAAGGTGATTCACTTTAGGAAAGATCAAAATTGCAGTTGTCAGTAACGTGCACTGTGCATTCTTGTGATCTGATTGTTAGCATTGACACTTTGGGCATTAAGAGGAAAGAGGGACACCTTGGGGACAAGCTTGACACCCAGGGATAGGAATGTGCTTTTAAAAACTCAAGTTCATGCCATATGACCCAGCAATCCCACTTCTGGGCATACACACCGAGGAAACCAGATCCGAAAGAGACACGTGCACCCCAATGTTCATCGCAGCACTGTTTATAATAGCCAGGACATGGAAGCAACCTAGATGCCCATCAGCAGACGAATGGATGAGGAAGCTGTGGTACATATACACCATGGAATATTACTCAGCCATTAAAAAGAATTCATTTGAATCAGTTCTAATGAGATGGATGAAACTGGAGCCCATTATACAGAGCGAAGTAAGCCAGAAAGATAAAGACCATTACAGTATACTAACACATATATATGGAATTTAGAAAGATGGTAATGATAACCCTATATGCAAAACAGAAAAAGAGACTCAGATGTATAGAACAGACTTGTGGACTCTGGGAGAAGGCGAGGGTGGGATGTTTCAAGAGAACAGCATCGAAACATGTATATATAATCTAGGGTGAAAGAGATCACCAGCCCAGGTTGGGTGCATGAGACAAGTGTTTGGGCCTGGTGCACTGGGAAGACCCAGAGGGAACGGGTGGAGAGGGAGGTGGGAGGGGGGACTGGGATGGGGAATACATGTAAATCCATGGCTAATTCATTTCAATGTATGACAAAAACCACTGCAATGATGTAAAGTAATTAGCCTCCAACTAATAAAAATAAATGGAAAAAAAAAAACTCAAGTTCAAAGTGATATTATCTTGATTATCATGTCTAAATACCTAGGCTAAGATGACACTACTTTCAGTTTTATTCTTTATACAACTAGAGGTTTTTGTACTGTATTTAAAGAAAATACTTCTGACACCTACTTGATGAATAGATTAGAGAAGAATTAGATATAAAAGCATATCAAGTGAAGGCTATAATACACCATGAAAATGTTAAAAAGGAAAGAATACACTTCCCTTTATCCACCATTTGAACTTTCTCAGAGAGGAAAGTTCTAAACAAAATAATTATAGCCAAGTTTCATAAGTAGGCTCCTTTGATATTATAGTAAACTAAGTATATTTGGAATATATTTAATATGTTGCAACATGTTGAATTATGCTCAACTAGGGTATATGTGTGTGTCAATAATCTTTGTGAATGTGTAAAATATTTTAAGGGTTGAATATGGACCATATCAGGCAAGCAGATTTAATAATAATTTCAAATCAAACTCATCCTCACTAGTGATTTAGCATTTAAATGTCTGTCTTTCCATAAATTAAAATATTTCAACATATCCTGATTTCTATTTTCTGACTCATTTACTTAAATGATTCCACCATCACTTTGTTCAGCTACCCTTAATATCTCCTCACTTAACTTTCCAATAAATCCATATTCCATAGCTCAAAATTCTAGATTCACCATAGATAACATACTATGGTGAAACATCACCAGCCCAGGTTGGATGCATGAGACAAGTGCTCGGGCCTGGTGCACTGGGAAGACCCAGAGGGATCAGGTAGAGAGGGAGGTGGGACGGGGGATTGGGATGGGGAATACATGTAAATCCTTGGCTGATTCATGTCAATGTATGACAAAACCCGCTACAATATTGTAAAGTAATTAGCCTCCAACTAATAAAATTAAATGAGAAAAAAAAATTCTAGGTTCTTCTTAGCTATATATTAACCTCTATGACTGTCTTCCTCCTGTAATTTTCCAATGCAAACCTTCTGGTAAAAGTAAAGATAAAGCATTCAGTACTTTCAGAGCACTGCTCTTTGCTTTCTTGCTTAGCCTATGCCAGTTCACAGAGTTCTCTGCGCCAGGAACTCTTACTCCTATTCTTCTTGGTTGTTTGCAATTTTACCTGGTTGTCCATCCACAGTAAAGTGACTCTTCTTGCATGATAAATTCCTTATCATTCCAGACCATTCTTCATATTCAGTACTCTTGTTCAAAAAGCCAGAAATGATAGGTTAATATTAATCTACAAAAGTTGGCACAGTGGTAAAGAATCTGCCTGCCAAAACAGAAGACTCAGGAGACACAGGTTTGATCCCTGGGTCAGGAAGATCCCCTGGAGTAGGAAATGGCAACCCACTCCAGTATTCTTGCCTGGGAAATCCCATGAATAGAGGAGGCTAGTGGGCTACAGTTATGGGGTTGCAAATAGTCAGGCATGACTCAACATGCATTCTTATCATTGTTCTGTCATTAAGTCATGTCCCACTCTTTTGTCACCTCATGGACTATAGAATGCCAGGTTCTTCTGTCCATGGGATTTCCCAGGCAAGAATACCAGAGTGGATTGCCATTTTCTTCTCCATATGTGGTAGTGGAAGACCTTATATATAGAATAATAGCTAAATGTTTGAACAATGAAGAAAATGAAGTTTGGTTATACCCCAAAACCCTAGCTTTTATAATTTGTGAATATATTTAGGAGTTTCTTTTATGGATGACGTTAAGCCTAGAATGACATGTTGTGTGTGTGTGTGTGTGTGTGTGTGTGTATTCGACTCCATCTATTAAACAAGTATGTTCTACTGTTAAATTTTGAAACTAAATTCCTAGTTCACAACATCATTGAGCCTCATGGGCTGATGATAAATAGCTTGAGATTGTCTACCCAGCTGTTTTTAAAATATGCTCATTTATTTTTACCACTTCTCTTACTTTCCAGAATCAGCTGAAGGCATAGGAGTTCAAAGTAAACATGTACCTGGCCTTACCCCTCTGGATTTTCAGAACTTGCAAGAGTTAAGGGTTCTGCCTGGCTACTGGATCCATGCCCTACTGCCCTGGCATGCAAACTCTGGCTGCCCTGAATGCAGAAGTAGGCAAAAGCAGTGTGAATACTCTGTTACTGAAGTTCATAAGGTTTCTTTTCTCAGTAGTCCTCTGAGAGTGGATTTTCTGGTAGCAGTGAATAAGATACAGAATTATTAGAAAACACTGCAAAAGTGAGATTCCTGCCTGTTTAAGACAGTTCAGTTTTGGTGAAAACAGGATAGATCTGTGCACAATCACTGAAAAAATAATTTTCTGTCAAATCAGTGATATTCTCATTTTCCCCCATGAATCATAAAGCTTCAATAATCCTCCCCAAAACCATCTCCTTTCAAAGATGCACTACTTCTCCTTTCATAGTACAAATGCTAACTGAGTAGCTGTTTTGACTTTCTAGTGTTGGACACTAGAGATATTAAAAACACAAAATGAAAAAAATCTATTTGCATTGCCCTTATTTTCAGCCACTTCATTTCAGAATTATAGGTGTATTTGTATTTTCTCTGACCACTGCCAATTTATTGGATAACTGTGGGCAGGAATTTTTGTCTCATTCATATTTTCTGAGACTCTCTTTTTATGAGACTCTCTCTCTTAACACATGAAAAAGTTTTGATGTATATCTGTGAATTGAATTGGGTGGATACAATGTCATTTTAAAAGGGGGCTTAAAATGTTTACACTTGTATCCACTGAAATGTGTGTCAGCTACATTGGGTCAACTTTCTACATCTCTGTTAGTACATCCTTAGCCTAGTGCTATCTAGATGGCAGAATTTAATTTTAATCTCCACATTATAACAAATTCTGGTGAATGTTTTTATTTTGTGCTGAATAATATTTTTACTCCTCTTGAGAATATTAGCCCCTAATATTTGACCAAGACTTTAATCTGGTTTATTGAAATTTACTCTAAGCTATGTATGCCTGCATTTATTATATAGCAGTCACAAATAGAATACATTTCCTCGTTCACTAGAGATGCTTGGGGCAACATGTATACCAAGTTGAAGTGTTTCTTAGATCACAATATGTATGTTTCAAATCAGTTTCCAGCTGTTTTATTGTTTTCTTGTTAATGGCCACATAAGGGAAAGTGAATGATACTGAACCAATTATGAAATCATGTGTCATTCTACTAGTGATGAAAAATGGGCTAGACACAAAATGTCATCAGCCCTACTAAGAAGAGACATTTCGTCACCATTAGGAACTGAGTAAGTATTTCTAGGCAGCCAGACCTACTTAATGTCTATCAGGTGTGCACTGAAAGTTTGGTCCTCCCCGAGGGGATTGGTGATAATCTATCAAGACTTAAACCGGTGTACCTTTCAACAGGCAGAGGTCACTTAGCAACATCCTCAGACTGGTGCACTCCCAGTTGGATGTTCCCTGAATTACAGTGATTGAGCAAGGCTCTCCTTCTGGACCACAGGCCATAGAGGGACTTGTAGGGTTTCACACTCACCAGATTTCTTCATAGTGGAACAACTAAAAGAGTAAGCTCATGGTTACAGGAGGACCAAAATGAAATCATACTCTTATGGGAAAAGCCTATAGACATTTAAAATAAACACAGCACTAAAAAGCTTCCTGCCCAAGCGTGAAGAAGCAGAAGATGTCTTTGGAAATAGCCATCTGTACTATCTAAACTTTAAGCTGCATTTTAACATTCATATGTGTCTTGAGGAGCCAGGTTGCCTACATTTTTCCATTTATAATTGGGGGAAGAAAAATGGAGGGTTTAAGATCAACCTGGGTAGTGACAATGGGAAAGGAATTTTAGATTCTGTAAATCATATGGTTATGCTTATTTTATACAGATAGAGGAAAAAAAAAACAATGTTTAGAAAAAGGCTTATTCTCATGTGAATGTACAAAATAAATATTTTTTGGAAAGCTTAAGGCAAAATTTGAATCCTATGTTTGTTTTATCTAATAAGCCAGTTCTGTAGTTCTTTCAGGACAATTCAGATGTAATCCAAAAATGTAAAACTAAGTGGAGAAATAATTATCTTGATGACAGACCTTCAGAAACATAATTGGTTATGATCAAATCAGTAATATTAATAACATAAAATATTTGAATATATATCCCTATGTTTCTGGCTCTCTAATATGTGTTGCTATATTTTACATAATTGATTTTCAGAACACTGTATGGAATAGGTACTATATTTGTCCCTGTATTTTATAGATAAGCAAACTGAGGTTCAGTGGATGTAAGTAATTAGCCTAAGTAATACAGCTAACTATGTAAAGATGGGATTTAAATCCAGGAAATGCAGGTCCAGAAGTTGTGCCTTTTCCTCCAAATATAGATCATCTTTTGTTATTAACCGTTGAGCTAATTCTATTCTTATATTCATGAGGAGACCCAAGTGAAAAAAAGTGAAAGTATTAGTCAGTTAGTCAAGTCCGACTCTTTGCAACTCTATGGACTATAGCCCACTAGGCTCCTCTTTCCAACTGATTTCCCAGAAAATACTGAAGTGGGTAACCATGCCCTTCTCCTCATTCATCCACAAGGAAAGTGACTATTCTTGCATGATAGCTTTCTGACTATCCCATACCATCTTTTGTATTCAGCACTCTGTTAGAAAAGCCAGAAATTATAGCAAATTAAGCAAAGGTCTTCGAGAGAGTGTACCACTTTTGCAAATTCAGTGTAAAGCTCTGCAGAAAAGGCCTCTCTACCGAAGCTGCATTTAAGTTGTTGTTCAAAGGACAGGGTGGAGATAGCCAGGAATCTTGGTAGTTACATGATCAAAAGGAAGAAGAGAGTCACTGCAAACCACAATGCTGCTTAAATCAATGGACTGTAGTTTCCCTGACTTCAGCGTTTATCATCCTTGACCGTTTCCACCCTTGTCACCTTTCCACCCTACTCTCTGGTCACCTTCTCAGTTTCCTTTGTAAATACTTTTCTTTATCACTGCATTTTAAATATTGATATTCCTCAGAATTATGACTTGGGCTCCTTTCTCCTCTGATTCTGTTTTCTCTAGGCAAGTCCATCTATTCCTATATCTTCAGTTAATATTGCTACAGTGATGATATGCACATCTAGTATGTTCTGTATCTTAACGCAACTCTGTAACTTAAATTAGACATCTGAACATCACCCTTGACCTATATTTCTCCCTTACTCATTTCTAATTAGTCACCAAGTACTAAGCATTAGTACTTCATATTTACATAAATACTGTAACTTTTACTCCTACCTACCATTACCTATCATCTTGTGTCTAGATCGCAACACAATATCAAATGGTTCTTTTTGGTTTAGTCTCACCTAATCACTACTTTCCAAAGAATACTGCAGAGTAGTCTTTCAAAAGCACAAGTCTTTTAATGTTACAGTTTGCCTACAACCCTGTAGAGGCTTTCTCTGGGCTTAACTTTTTTTTTTTAATTATCATGGCCATAGTAATGAGAAATATTTCAGTTATAGGTTATAGAAGCCATCTCAAATTAGTTTCACCAGGGAAGGAGAATTTGTTGGCCATCATAACCCAAAAGTTCCAGGATGATTTTCAGCCATCATTGAATTTCCATGTTCAGTCAGTTAAATTGGGTTTTTCTAATAGCTGTTTACTCTGTGCTGGCTTTGTTGTCAAGAAGTTCTTTCTCAAAAGAAGATAAGATTTACATGAAAATCTGATGGTTTTAGTCAACCAGTTTCAAATATAGAGTATAAATACTTTCTTTCCAAACTGTTTCATAAAAGTCTAGCTTAATTCACGCACACTTTATTAAGCTAGGATAAGGACCCACTCCAAAAACTTGGTAATAAGGATGAGCTCACTTGAATCCATGAACTGAAATTAAGAAAAGATGGTCCATTGAAAATAAAATACTGTTTCTAATATAGGGGTATGGACATTCAGCAGTGAAGTTGCCAGATGTCCACCTCAAAGACCTGCCAAATTCTTTAAGATCTAGTGCCAGCTCACCTGTCCCACCCACCTCTTATTGAGACTGGTATCCCTTCCCCTCCTCTTCCATCTGTAATGAACTATTTGCTGTTCCCCAAACATGCCTCTTATATGCACATGTTCACAAACACATTTATATTTGTCAGAGAAAATTTTTTCTCATTCACTCAAATTCCTACTCATCCTCTGTGCACCTCTTTTGCGTCACCTCCTCCCAGAAGCCTCCCTGGCCCTTTCTTTATGGATTAGCTCCTACTCTCCTACTTTTCATCCTTGCATAGACTTTAAAGTCAAGCCTAGTTTCAAGCCCATCTCTGCATCCCTCACACTCGGCACAAAAGATCCGGACTCAAAAAATCTGGATAAATAATCTTGGAGAAATTACTAAACATCCCAGAGTTTCTTGATCTATAACCTCACTATAACAATAACACATTACTAACAAGGTTGTTTGTATTTTTAAATAGAAACCATTCATAAAACCTTTAATGTAGGGTTTCACATAACTACAAGATATGTAACTGTTCCCTCTCTCCTTTCATTTAAAATTGAAATAGTTCTGTTAATTCAACCATGAAGCTAATACCCATTTCATATTATAATGTTGCTATGGTTCTTGTACAGCAGGGGTCTACAAACTGTAGACAGATGTGTAGGCCAAACTGAGGCCACTGCCTACTTTTAGTTTTATATTAATTAAATGGTTATATTTTAAAGGGTTCCCTGGTGGCTCAGATGGTAAAGAATCTGCAGTGCCAGGTTCTATGCCTGGGTTGGGACAATCCCCTGGAAAAGGAAATGGCTACCCAATCCAGTATTTTTGCCTAGAGAATTCCATGGACAGAGGAGCCTGGTGGTCTACAGTTCATGGGGTTGCAGAGTTGGACACGACTGAATGACTAATTCTTTCTTTCTATGTTTTAAATTATCTATATAATGTCCTTCATGTGGTCTCTAGGCTCCCAAAGCCTAAGAGGTTTGCTAGGTGGTCCTTTAAGAAAGTTTGCTGACATTGTCCTACAGTAGTCTATAATTAGTTTACATGTGGTTGAGACTTAGATGTCAGCAACCCTTCAGAGGGCTGGATGTGTTGACTGTGGAAATCCTTTTAATTTTTAAATTCATCTTAATTTGTATTGAAAGGCTTATAAATCAGATTATTAAAATGCTAAAAAAAATTAGTAATTATGCTCTGAAACAGTGGTTCTCAACATTCTGCATCATGGGTTTTTTTTGAAAATCTGAAATTTCTCTTCAGATAAGTGCATATATACAAATACATTGAAATTTTCAAAGGTTTCCAACAGAATCTCACCTCTCTGCTTTTTATCTGTGGGTTATGTAAAGATTCAGGAACCATGAATTTAGGATTTCTACTCTGTTGCCAAAAATGTAGTTGTTTATTAGGAGTGATAATAAATGCAAAATTCATAGAGACAGAATTTTTGTTTGCATTATCTGTCCATTTTCCTTTTAGGGAGAGGAAGTAAGCTAGCCACAGTAAGAAATTGGTTGATAGACATTAGTGACTCTAGAGTTGATTTTAGTTACTGTTCTTCCTTCAGCGGCAAGATATTTTAAAAAATAAATTATAAATATGGGGGATATAGGAAGCTATATTCTGATTCTCCAATTGGATTGTCATCTCTCATCTTTCATTTGAATATCGGGGATGCAAAATATTCATGTCAAAGTAAACTCTTGATAAAGCTTTCAGGATTTTACTTAATGCATTCCAACCTCATAGGTTTGGCTCCATTCTCTGAAGCTGAAAATAGCTAACAAATGGCTTTTCAGTGCTGCCTGAGTTTTATTGTATTTCTGTTCAGTTTGTAGGCATCTATGGTAGAAAGAGATGATATCATAGTTATTAAATCTTTCTCTCATTAAGAAGCATTTTAAGTTTTTCTTAGTCAAGGATACTTTTGTTTCATCTTATCCACACTCTGGATATTGTAGGAAGAAAATACGAACTAAAAATTCCTTCAAAAATGAAGTTGGCAAAGGCAAAATATCTGGAAAAGTATTTGGAGTCTGATAGACGCACTTATCGAACTTTGGGAACATGTCTAGGTATGTCTGTACATACCCTGGTAGAGATATGTGTATGCTTCCCAGTATTAGAGTTTGTTTGAATCTCCTTGAGGAAACTATGGGAATTCCAGATTAATGTTCTTAACATAATTTACATTGACTTCTCCCTGTCCCATGGGAGAACTCAGGAATAGGGATTTTAATTTTCTAAAAATATTTATTTATGTATTTTAATTGATTGATTGATTTAGCTGTACTGGGTCTTAATTGTGGCATGTGGGATCTAGTTCCCTGACCAGGGATTGAACTTGGGCCCCCTGCTTTGGGAGCACGGAGTTTTAGCCACTGGACCACCAGATAAGTCCCAGGAAGAGAGATTTTAGATGAGACAATCTTTCTAGATAAAGGAAGAGATCTTTGTTTTGTACGCTCCTTGGATGAGTAGAAATTTGGGAGAACAGAGTTTCTGTGAGCCACAGGAAGGCTGATGAACCTCACTCCTGGCTGTATGGTGAAATGGGAGGCTTCCAGAGAGAAGAAGATTGTGTCCTTGTGGAGGTGGTCACTCATTCCTAGTTTTAATACATTTTGAAATTGTGCGGTTTTTGGAATTCAACACACATTCATTTGAGGAAACATCAGTGAAATACCATGGAAGGTACCCAGGAGGTGTAAAGATAAAGAAGTAAGCCTTTGTCCTCAAAGTGCTAATGATGTAGAGGGTGAGAGTGTGGATGGAAGCGAGTAGTTCTAATAGAATGCATGATAAAATTTCTGAAATTAAAAGTGGAAATCTGCCTTAAATAATTGCAGCAAATGTGCCCCAAAATATAAGAAAGAACTCCTCCAGAAGAATTAAAACAAATATTTTTAATTGAAGGTAATTGCTTTACAATCTTGTGTTGGTTTCTAACATACATCAACATGAATTAACCACAGGGCTACATGTGTCCCCTCCTTCCCAAGCCTCCCTCCCATCTCCCACCCCATCACACCCCTCTAGGTCGTCACAGAGCACTGGGCTGAGGTCCCTATGTCACACAGCAAATTCCCACTTGCTATCTATTTTACATACCAGAAAAATGAACAACCCAAGCAGAAAGTGGGCAAAAGACCTAAACTGATGTTTCTCCCAAAGAAGACATACAGATGGCTAAAATACACATGAAAAGATGCTCAACATCATGCATTATTAGAGAAATGCAAATCAAAACCACAATGAGGTATCATTTCACACTGGTCAGAATGGCCATCATCAATAAGTCTACAAACAATAAATGCTGGAGAGGGTTTGGAGAAAAGGGAACCCCCTTACACTGTTGGTGGGAATGCAAACTGGTGCAACCACTGTGGAGAACAGTGTGGAAATTCCTTTAAAAACTTGGACTAGAACTGCCATGCTGCTGGACATATATTCAATGAAACCAGAGTTGAAAGAGACACACATAACCCGATGTTCATTGCAGCACTCTTTGCAATGGCTAGGACATGGAAGCAACCTAGATGTCCATTGGCAGATGAATGGATAAGGAAGTTGTAGTACATATACACAGTGGAATATTATTCAGTTATAAAAAGCAACACCTTTGAGTCAGTTCTAATGAGGTGGATGAACCTGGAGCCTCTTATATAGAGTGGAGTAAGTCAGAAAGAGAAAGGCAAACACTGTATATCAATGCATATACATGAAATTTAGAATGATGGTACCAATGATCCTACATGCTGGGCAGCAAAGGAGACACAGATATAAAGAACAGACTTTTGGACTCAGTGGGAGGAGGTGAGGGTGGGATGATTTGAGAGAATAGTGTTGAAACATGTACATTACCATATGCAAAATAGATGACCAGGGCAAGTTTGATGCATGAAGCAGGGCACCCAAAGTGGGTAGTCTGGGACAACCCAGAGGGACTGGTGGGGAGGGAAGAGGGAGAGATGTTTGCGGGCGGACACATGTATCCCTGTGGCTGATTCATGTTAATGTGTGACAAAGACCATCACAATATTGTAAATTATTAGTCTCCAATTAAAATAAGTTAATTAATTCAAAAAGTGTATATATTTCCATGCTGTTCTATTAATTTGTCCCACCCACTCCTTCCCCAACAGTGACCAAAGAGCCTATTATATAGAGTGTAGTAAGTCAGAAAAAGACAAATATTCTGTACTGACACTTACATATGGAATCTAGAAAGAAGGTACTAATGAACCTATTTACAGGGCAGCAATGGCGATCCAGAAGAGTTTTCATTGCACTCTGATCTCAGTGACTTCTTAAGAACTATATGGTTTAGCCATTATATTTAAGATTGCTCATTTTTACCTCCAAAGATATCCAAATTAAAGTCAGTTTTTCAGTGTTTTAATTCTCTTGCATATAATGCCAATTTAGAATCCATGACCTAAAAGATAATTACTTACTTTATGAGTTTTCAACCAGGGACCAGTTTGAAGTTGTTTATAATAACTTAGTTCCTCTTCTCTTGCTTCAAAATAGAATTCAAGAAAACTCAAATCTGCTGATTGGCCCAGTGCAAACAAATTGTCATATAGTGTCCTGAAATGATGAGTGAAAATACAGCAACGGCAAATAGAGACGGATTATGTTACTAAATCCTTTTAAGAGATGATTAAGATAATTTTCATTCTCATAAATATGTTGAGATAGGCGAATATATGATATGTTATTGAAAGATACCAACATTTAATTAAAAACGGTTTTGGGACTGGAAAAGGAAAATTTTTGTGGTCTGGAAATTGCATGATCCAGAACACTTTATAATTTATATGCTTTACATAAGGACAGTGTTAGTATGCTTAAGAAAACACACATTAGAAAGTAGACTTAACACTAATAATCACACCTTGATAGGTTATTTAATGTAATCAGGTAGATAACTTGCTTTTCCTGATGTAATTACTCTTGAAACCAAAAAGGAATGTTAGTGTTAGTATCTTAAAATCTGGGCCCTGTTCAGTACCATTTTAAAACACACACAAACAAGCAAGCCAATAAAAGAGAACAATGAATCTTCATCTCTAAACTTCAGTGCCTTTAATATAAACAGTAAGTGGTTGTGTTACTGACCTATATTCTACTTTCAAGGTGAAGAACTGTTTTTATATTTATTTGAGAAACTTAGGTTGAAAAGTAAAGTAGCCTTTTTGAGAATCAAAGAGCACTGTGTGAAGAGACGTTCCAAACTTTGGTTTTTCTTTAGAGTATTCTCTTATCAAAAAGCATTTTATCACTTTTGACTTTTACTAAATGTATACATTTAGCTGTACCTGGGTAGTTGTGTTTAGGCTGGAACAAGCTCAATTTCTTCCCACTATCATTTAAATGCAGTTGTCACTTTTATATTTTGTAACTGTGATTAATAAGTAGATAGAATATTTATTTCATAATGTTGAGGAGTTAAATAATATCAAACAAATAGATATATATTCCAATAAACACCAGTCACTTTTTTGTTTCAGAATTTACAATATTTAGATGACACTGAAATTTAGTGACGATCCTATCCAAATAAATTTGCATATATTTTTAAAAGCATTTTGCAGTCACATATCTCTTAAAAGAGTTTCTTCCACTAGTTTCTGTATTTATTCTGTAATGAATGTGTGTATACAAGGATACGATAAACTCTAGGTAGGCACAAAACATGTGCCAAAATTATTTACTATTTGAATATATCTAGTGCATGTATATATTTTTGGTGGGGATATGTTTGAATAATCTCAGTGGTAAATAATAAATATGAGTTTTGTATGAGAGCTAGCATATATTTCAAAACTTGTTTACCTACCTTGGGTACTTATATCTACCACCATACCCCTTGTCTCCCCTTTCATTCTCAGCAGATAATCTTTTCTAGAAAACAGTTCAGCAGTTTATTACATAATAAAGACAAACATATACTTACATTTTTTACCCAGCAATCCCACTCCTGGAATTTTACCAGGGGTGTAAAATTGCATTTATGGTAAATTTATGTTCATACAATAAAGTGTGCATGAGTGTTCATTGTAGCTTTATTTGTAATAACCAATACCTGTAAACAGCCTATGTGTTCTTGAGTGGGTGAATAAATAAGTAATTTTGGTTCCTTCATACAGTGAACTATTACTAGGGGAAAAAGGGAACAAATTATTGATAAATAACTTGGGATTTATCACAAGGACATTGTACTGAATGAAAAACCTAAAGAATCTCATGCTCTGTTTATATGTTTTTTTGATAAGATGCAATTATAGTCATGGAGATGAGATCATGGTTTGCCAGGGGTTAGGATGAGGAGTGGAATTTGTGTCTATGAAAGAATCAACTGTGGGAATTACTTTGGGGTGATGGCTGGATTTTGTTTTCTGATTTGTGGTGGTATTTACATTAATCTGTACATATGTAATATTTGAATGAACTATCCAGCTGTTGAAATCTAAACAAGCCTGTAGTTAATAGTAATGAGCCAATGCCAATTTCCTGGTTTTAATAATCATACTTTGATTATGTATGATGTCATCAATTGGGAAAATCTGGTTGAATGATACACAGGAATTCTTTACTACATTTTTCTGCAACTGCCATGTAAATCTACAATTATTTCCAAAAAATGTTTTAATTAGAAAAGTTCACATAACACTCTCTCTGTGTCTTACTACAGGCCTATTACAAATCTTCTGACACCTGCAAATGAGCTATTTTCCTTCTGTCTTGTTAGAATTGGTAGCACTCTTCTTTCCATCTAAGATCCAACTCTTCAAATGGGCTTTGCATCTCATTTCTGTACAACTTATCAGCAACATTACCCTCTCTATTATTATATATTTGTTTTGCTCTCTGCTGGATCCTTTCAGTGAATTTGTTAAGTTGCACAGAATGTCTACCCTTAAAATATTAATTTTAAAAAGTATTTCTTTCATTTGACCTTATATCTCTTTCCACCTATGCGCTTTCCGTTTTATTCCCATTTTTTAAGTCATAAGGTTTTGTATTGTTGTGTTTTTGTTGTCATTTGTCTCTAGATATATACATATTTAATTTCCTCGTGATTTCTTCAGTGATACATTTGTTGTTTAGTAGCATCTTATTTAGCCTCCACGTGTTTGTGTTTTTTACAGTTTTTTTTTTTCCTTTTTCCTGTTGGAAAAGATGCTTTATATTATTTCAGTTTTCTTAAATTTACTGAGGCTTGATTTGTGGCCCAAGATGTGATTGATACTGGAGAATGTTCCATGTGAACTTGAGAAGAAGGTGTATTCTTCTGCTTTTGAGTGGAATGTCCTATAAATATCAATTAAGTCTATCTGGTCTACTGTGTTATTTAAGGCCTGTGTTTCCTATTGATTTTCTGTCTAAATGACCAGTCCAGTGATGAGAGTGAGGTGTTAAAGTCCCCCTCTATTATTGTGTTACTGTCAATTTCTCCTTTTATGGCTGTTAGTATTTGCTTTAAATATTGAGAGGCTCCAATGTTTGGTGCATATATGTTTACAATTGCTATATATTCCTCTTGGATTGATTCCTTGTCATTCTGTAGTGTCCCTCTCTGTCTCTTATAACAGTCTTGCTTTAAAGTCTGTTTTGTCTGATGTGAATATTGCTACTCTTGCTTTCTTTTGATTTCTATTTGCATGAAATATATTTTTCCAGACCCACACTTTCAACTTGTGTGTGTCCCTAGGTTTGAAGTGGGTCTCTTATAGATAACATATACATGAGTCTTGTTTTTTTATCCATTCAGTCACACTGTGTCTTTTGCATTTCATCTATTTATATTTAAGGCAGTTATAGATATCTATGTCTTTATCGTCTTTGTTGCTGTTTTGGATTTGTTTTTGTAGGTCTTTTTTCTTCCCTTCCCCTTTTGTTTAATTCTTTTGTGGTTTGATGACTATCTTTAGTGTTGTGTTTGGATTGTTTTTTCCTTTTTGTGTGTGTATCTACTGTAGATTTTTGGTTTGCAGTTCTCATGAGGTTTCAACTTGGCCATCTATATCATACACACATACATATGTATACATACACGCACAATTATTTTGAGTTGCTTGTCTATAATGTTATACCTAAAGTAACTAGAGAAAAAAGAACAAACAAAGCCAAACCTCCCAAATATGTGTAAATATGTATAGGCTTCACAGGACCTACTCTGTCACCCACAAGTTTTATTTAATTTAAACTAATTCTTATGAGAGTAAGTTCAATGATAGCGAGAGGAGGGATTTCTAGAGGGTGATTATCAATAACAATGATAACCAATAAACCCAATGGACTTCTTCACACTCTTAGCATAGGTATCATTTTATATTTCTTCATGTGATTATTTGGCTGATGTCTGTCTTGTCACTAGACTGATACCAGAGATTATCTTTTATTTTATCATAACAGTACTCTTGAACATGGTAGGTAGCCAATTGTCTAAGCCTAAAATTAGCAACTATATATGATCAGGCAAAAATATTGTTCTCTAGCTCAGAGGAATTTTTTACTTTAATGACATATATATATATATATATATGTATATACATATACACACTATCTAATTAAAATATCCACTTGAAAATGTCAAGTGTATCTCAAGACATGTGTCAAAACTGAACTTGGTATATTTTCCCTAAAATGTACTCATGATCAATAATTCCTCCCTTTTAAGGAATAGCGCCACCATGTATCCAATTACACAAGTCCAAAATGTAGGAGTGGTTCCTGCATTTATGAACTGTAATATCCAACATGTCTTTAAGTCTTGCACACATTATTTCCTAAATATGAATTAAATGAAGCTTTCCTTTTCTTGAAATGCTAATGTATTTTTTCACCTATCATTTTTTATTCAACTAACAAGTTTTTCTTTCCACTTCAACACATTAGTATATGTATTAATACATATTATATTATGTATATACCATCATCATCATTGTTTAGTCACTAACTCAT
The DNA here is from genome assembly GCF_023699985.2 of Odocoileus virginianus. Taxonomy (NCBI): domain Eukaryota; kingdom Metazoa; phylum Chordata; class Mammalia; order Artiodactyla; family Cervidae; genus Odocoileus; species Odocoileus virginianus. The sequence continues at coordinate 91,007,086 of NC_069674.1, read as the reverse complement.
GTCTGACTCTTGCCACCCCATGGACTGTGGCCTGCCAGGCTCCTCTTTCCTTGGGATTCTCCAGGCAAGAATGCTGGAGTGGGTTGCCATTTCCTTCTCCAGGATACCATTAACATATGTGATATGTTTTGATATGTATTATACAATGGCAATGTAATTTCATATTATTATAATTTTAATATATTAACATATATTTCATCTATTGTGTATGTGTACTTGCTAAGTTACTTCAGTGGTGTCCAACTCTGTATGACCCTATGGACTGTAGCCCACCAGACTCCTCTGTCCATGGGATTCTCCAATCAAGGATATTTCAGTGGGTTGCCATGCCCTCCTCATTTCATTTATTATATATACCAAAATAATCCTAAAATATTATCTATAGTGTATATATAATTTTAATATAATATTGTATGCTATACATATTATAACATACTATATATATATACACACACACTAATATGTATTGAGGGCAGGAGAAGAAGCAGACAACAGAGGATGGGATGGTTGGATGGCATCACCAACTCAATGGACATGAGTTTGAGTAAACTCCGGGAGTTGGTGATGGACAGGGAGGCCTGGCGTCCTGCGGTTCATGGGGTCACCAAGAGTCGGACACAACTGAGTACCTGAACTGAACTCATGGAAAAGTAAGTTATTATTTATAAATATATTCATATCTGGATGCTCACCTGAATCAGTGCTGAGTTCACTTGGGCTCTGTGTACCCAGGAAACAATGACTGAGTGCCTCTGTGTCAGACACTGTCTGAGATATTTGAAATATTCAAAGTGTCTGTGACAAGTTTTCTGTCCTCAAGGCCCTCAGTCCTAAATTGTGCTATAGATTGTCTGACCTTGCAGGGAATCTAGTCAGTTCACTTATCACTTTCCTTTGTCCCTGATAATTGTGATATTTTTTATTATTGGGGAGAATTGAATGAGTCCCCCTGAAATTCATATTTTGAAGTTCTAACCTCCAACACTTCAGAATGTGACTGTATTTGGACTTCAGATCTTTAAGGAGAGTAATTTAGTTAAAATGAGGGTGCCCCCTAATCTAGTAACTAATATCCTTATGAAAAGAAGAGATTAGGGCAGACACATAAACACACAGGAAAAGACAATGTGTATACCCAGGGAGAAAATGGACATCTACAGACCAAGGAGAGAGGCTTTAGAAGAAACCATCCCTGTCATCACGTTGATCTTGGACTTTCAGAATCTAGAACTACAAGGAAATGTGTTTGGTCCTTTAAGCTATCAAGTCTTTGCTAACTTGTAGGGCTACCCTGGTAACTGTGGACATTGGCACTCTCTCTCTAGGTCCTTGTTGTTGATATCTCAATGTGCTTTACAACAAGCATTAAGACTTTTAATAATAATAACCAAAGTTTGCTATCAGTTTCAACATTTAAATGATTGTGTATACCACACCTTAATCAATCTTCACACCAACCTGAGGATGCCAGTGCTTGATATTCTTATTTCACAAATTATATTTTCCTTAAGTCTCTGTTAGCAAGTGATGGAGCCTGGATTAAAATCCAAGGTGTTTGAGTCCCAAATTTATGAGTGTTTAAACAATTGCCTCAGTATTACTCAACTGTACAGTGAGCAACGTAGAATTAACTGTAATTGGCTTTCTTCACAAAAAGTGGTTAACACAATAGGCTTCTTGTATTCTCATCAAGGAGTTCATGTGCATGTGTGGGGCTGTGTGTGAGTCTGTAGCCTCTGGTGACTAACTGAAACATTTACAATCAATCGGAATCAAACACCTCGCAACAGTATTCTTCAAAAGATGTTCATTAAGTGAAGCTTTTCTTCTCTCACAACCTAAAATAATCTCATTTTGCAGAAATAAACAAGAACAGTGGCCTGGGGATATTCAGGCAAGATTCCACCACAGAAAATAGAATGTAGAAGTTGTTAGCCTTTTTTGTCTGTAAGAGCTGTTATGATACCTTGTGCTTAAAAATCAGAGTCTGGCAAAATTAGCTTACCAATAGCCTGGATACTGAATTTGATATTCTGATACCCTCCCGCTATGATGCTATTAGAAACTATGTAACTCTGACTTGAAATTGACAAACACCCTATTTACCACTGATGCATTTTGTCTGTTCCAAGCAGTGCATATGTTTGGGATCTACCACAGTAAAAATTATACTTCTAAGGCATGTTTAGAGGAGACTATAATTCTGTTTATTAATAAAAGGCATTCTTTCCGAAGGGATATTTTTCTTTTCAATTTTACATGTTAATCTGGTTTTGAAAAAAATATTTAATTGTGAAAAAATTTTCAAAGACTCAGAAATAGAGATCATTGTGAAGATCAGTGACTTTAATTACAGTTTTACCATTGAAGTATCCAGTACTTGCTTTTTCTCATATTTAGGAATATTATGAATGATAGTCAATAACCTCATTTTATTATTCATCTATATTTTTCAACAAGTTTTTTGGGATCTTACCATATCTGTTGGTTTGCTGTGAGGTAAAGAATGAAGCAGTTCAGAAAAGGGCTTACAGTCAATTTGTAGAAATAGTACATACATAAAGTAGTTATTGAGTACATGACTATATGTAAGTATATCAAATTAGGTATTAAAGCATGACATTTTCAAAATTAAACTTAATAACTCAAGATTTAGGAGTTCAGAAAATGATACAGTCAGCATTTGTCTGGCTTATAAATCATTTAATTTAAAGAAAATCTTTCAATATATCGCTGCCATTTGACCTTTTTTAAAATGATAAACCTCTATTTTTTCTGCAGAGTTTTATAGGTCTTTGTATACAATGTCATTAAATATTACCAAATATTTGGCTGGTTCATTAGCCCAGCCAAAAAAAAATCCTTAGTATGTGACTTTTGTATATGGAAATCCTAAGTCATTATACACTGATGATTTAGCCCAAAGGCTTTTCAAACAATAGCTCCAATTTCTCACTCAAGGAAGCACTACATGCTTAACAAAGGAAAACCGGAAGCCATACACAGAGATTTTTGTCCCTCATTGTTCAGTTGGTAAAGAATCTGCCTGCAATGCAGGAGACCCTAGTTCAATTCCTAGGTTGGGAAGATCTGCTGGAGGAGGGATAGGCTACCCACTCCAGTATTCTTGGGCTGCCCTTGTGGCTCAGCTGGTAACAAATCTGCTGGCAATGTGGGGGACCTGGATTTGATTCCTGGGCTGGGAAGATCCCCTGGAGAGGGGAAAGGCTGCCCACTGCAGTATTCTGGCCTGGAGAATTCCATGGACTGTATAGTCCATGGGGTCACAAAGAGTAGGACATGACTAAGCCATTTTCACATTCACTTTCAAATTTATTTAGTCTTATACAAGCATTAATATATATGTCTGGATAAATAGGAGTATGGTATAATGGTTGGATGGTTAGATGAATTTGACGATAGATAGAGAGGTAGAGAGAGAGCTGAATAGATAGACAGAGAGATAGATAGATAGATAGATAGATAGATAGATAGATAGATAGGTAGGTAGACAGATAGACAGATAGATAGAAAGATGAATGATAGGGCTTCCCTGGTGGCTCAGTGGTAAAGAATCCATCCGCCAAGCAGAAGATACTGGTTCAATCCCTGAGTCAGGAAGGTCATCTGGAGAAGGGAATGGCAACCCACTCCAGTATTCTTGCCTGGGAAATCCCATGGACAGAGGAGCCTGGTAGGCTACAGACCAGGGAGTCACAAAAAAGACATGAATTAGTGACTAAACGAGAGAGAGAGAGAGATATTTACTAATCAAGGCACTATCACTTAGGGAAGTTTGGAGTCTGGTCATTGTCTGGCCTAGCTTTGTTCCTAGTAATGCTTTCTAAGGCCCACCTGACTTCACACTCCAGGATGTCAGGCTCTAGGTGAATGACAACACCATTGTGGTTTTCTGGGTCATTAAGACCTTTTTTTGTACAGTTTTTCTGTGTATTCTTGCCATATCTTCTTAATTGCTTCTGTTTCTGTTAGGTCCTTACTGTCTCTGTCCTATTTTGTGCCTATCTTTGCATGAAATATTCCCTCATTATCTCCAGTTTTCTTGACGATATATCTAGCCTTTTCCATTCTACTGTTTTCCTCTATTTCTTTGCATTTTTCACTTAAGGCTTTTTCATCTCTCCTTGCTATTCTTTGGAACTCTACATTCACTTGGCTGTATCTTTCCCTTTCTTCTTTGCCTTTTGTGTCTCTTCTTTTCTCAGATATTTTTAAGGACTTCACAGACAACCATTTTGCCCTCTTGCATTTCTTTTTCTTTGTTATTGTTTTGGTCACCACCTCCTATACAATTTTACTAACCTCCTTTCATAGTTCTTCAGGTACTCTGTCTCTAAGATCTAATCCCTTGAATCTGTTTGTCACTTTCACTGTAAAGTCATAAGGGGTTCGATTTAGGTCATACCTGAATGGTCTAGTGGTTTTCCTGACTTACTTCAATTTAAGTATGAATTTTGTAATAAGGATCTGATGATCTGAGCCACAGTCAGCTCCCAGTCTTGTTGTTGCTGACTGTATAGAGCTTCTCCATCCTTGGCTACAAAGAACATAAACAATCTGATTGCAGTATTGACCATCTGGTGATCTCCATGTGTAGAGTTGTCTCTTGTCTTGTTGGCAGACACTGTTGGCTATGGCTTTGTTCTCTGGGCAAAACTCTGTTAGCCTTTGCCCTGCTTAATTTTGTATTCCAAGGCCAAATTTGTTACTCCAGGTATCTCTTGACTTCCTACTTTTGCATTCCAATCCCCTATGATGAAAAGGACAGTTTTTTTTTTTTTTTTTTTGTGTTAGTTCTAGAAGGTCTTATAGGTCTTCATAGAACCGTTCAACTTCAGCTTCTTCAGCATTAATGGTTGGGGAGTAGACTTGGGTTATTGTGATGTTGAATGGTTTGCCTTGGAAACAAACAGAGGTCTCTCTGTCATTTTTGAGACTGCTCCCAAGAACTGCATTTTGGAATCCTGTTGACTATGAGGGCTATTCCTTTTCTTCTAAGGAATTCTTGCCCACAGTATGTGATATAATGTTCACCAGAATTAAATTTGCCTGCTCCCACCCTTTTTAGTTCGCTGATTCCTAATATGTTGAATCTCACTCTTGTCATTTTCTGATTGGTGGTAAAGAATTGCCGACGTCACTAGAACATAGATTACAAAACCAGGTAGAATATATTCTTAATCTGTATTCCAGGTTAGAGATGGGATCTAAAATTCCATCTCTAAAAATATGTCTAGGGATCCTACTTCTTTATTTCAAAATGTTTCCGTTTATTCAGTTGTAATTGTTCATGTCTACCCACCCATCCTAAAATTGTGTAGTATTTCAGAAGAAAAGTGGGGTTGAGGTAGGCAGACGTTATCTGAAAGGGTATTTCAGTTGAGGGGAAAAGCACCAGAAGCAGTAATATGGAAAATGGTCGGAAAAATTAATAAAGCTCTCTTTCTAGTGGAAGCCTAGTTTCAGGGGCAAAGGCCTTTGCAAGAACCCTGGAAGTAAAATAGTTGTATCAATATTTGACATTTCTTTTGAAAGAATTTTGGTTTACTTTCGTGTGTGTGTGTGATTCAGCTGTGTCCTTGTGCCCCCATGGACTGTAGCCTGCCAGGCTCCTCTGTCCAAGGGATTTCCCAGGTAAGAAGTCTGGAGTGGGTTACCATTCTCTTCTCCAGGGGATCTTCCCAATCCAGGGATCGTACCCAGGTCTCCCACACTGCAGGAGGATTCTGCATTGAGTCACCAGGGAAGTCTTTTACCTACATTCTTTCCTCAAGGTAATAAAATTCAAAATGATGGGCAAACCAAGTAATTTTATCAGTATTATAATATGAACAGGAAATGAACAAATATGCCTCAATATTGTGAATTGTTACTTGATTTTTCTGATGTGAAATGAAGTTGAATAATACTGTACAAATAATACCACATGATAAATGTTGAGGGAATATCTGCATAAAATAGAGTAATTTTTTACCAAATAACCTGAAATCCAAATATGTAAAAACTATTTCAACTTGGCATATGCCTTTCTTCAAAATCTGCACTTCTTTGACCAAAATGATAAATATGAAAATCTAAAGAGTAAATCTACTAACATTTAAGATAAAAGTGATTCTATTTAATATTGCTGCTACTTCCATTTGCCATCAATTATTACCATGTAACTTCAACTTTGTGAATCTTTGCAGACTTTTACAAGTGAAGCACTTGCTGCTTTAAGGCTGATTATTTTGTAATCTGATTATTCACAGCTTGCTAATTTGTAGTTGGGCTTTTACAACTAGAAAACCTCCAGATTTAAGAAAAAAACTAATTTATTTTTTTCTTGGGTTAATTGTAGTGTTCACACAAAACAGTGGAGTGAGATGACTTCTAGTGGGCTTTGTGCAGTGTTCTGGAACCAATAAAATATATTATTGATTGCCTAATGAAAAGCACCACGTTCATACAAATTTACTGTGTCTGGGCAGGGGTACAACTGCTACTTTTATTCTGTGTGGGGAGTCACCTGCCATTTTGCCAAGGTCTATTGCTACATATCAAGAGGGGCTTAAATTAGGTTGAGGTTACCTACAGGGCACTTTGTAAGGTGCCCTTATCCTTTTCCTTTCCTGCAGAGCTACCCACTGATTCTAATTTAGCCAAAGATCATCAAAATTAATTATGATTGAGTGGCATTATAATAGAAACAGAGTACAAGTCAAGCACCTTTGACTGCCTTCAAATTATGGAATAGAATCACGTATTGTATATTGAGGACTTAGGCAAACTGACTCTTGTCTAGGCAGATTGGATTCGGTGATTCAATCTGAGAATTCAATCTAAGAATTTTCAATAAAACATTGAGAAGATATTTCAAAGAGAGATAGGACTGCCAAAATCAAATTTAAACCATTATAAAATGAAAATATTCTCATTTTATTAAAAATTTGAGCAACGATCTCAAATTTTGGTCAACATTGAGTTGCCACAGTTGGGAGAATAAAAGCAACATAGGAGATTTTTGTCATCTTCCACAAATACACAATCTACTAGCTTTTGTGTGACACTGGGTATAGTCATGTAAGAATGTTAAGTAGTACATGTATCAGTCAGAAAATGTAGATTATTCTATTGTAACGAACATCACTTCCAACTATGGTGATAAACAGTAAAGATTTATTGCTCACCCATGCTACACATCTGATGGCTCAGTGGTAAAGAATCTACAAATAATGCTGGGGATGCAGATTCTATCCCTGGGTCAGGAAGATCCCCTGAAGAAAGGCATGGCAACCCACTCCAGTGTTCCCCGGGATGTGGACAGAGGAGCCTATCTTTATCCCGTGGACAGAGGAGCCTGGTGAGCTACATACATACAGTCCCTACAGCACAGAGTTGGACACGATTGAAGCAGCTGAGCATGTACACATCTATTGACAGTTGGTAAAAAGCACTGCTCATCATAGTTAATCCAGAACCCAGGCTATGTAAGAATGAAAGCAAGCTCCAAAAGGTATCATGCTGGCAGTTAAATACTCCTGTCCAGAAATGGCTCCCATCTCTTCTCCAACTTTATTGCATGTTCCTTTCACAGGGACCATGCCATACACGGGGAAAATAATGAACAGTTGTTGAAGAATACTAATGACTACCAGAGTACTTAAGGATTAAAGTGAGTGGGACAAACCAGTTGCTATCTAAGAAAAGACACAATTGAAATGTTAAACCTTTTGTCATTCTTCAACCAAAAACAGTTGATTGATATTTACATTGCCCTTGATACTGCCTTCATATCCTTCGGTTGAATAAGAAGATACATATAGCATAAAATTATCAAACTATGTCTCACTCATAAAAACTGAAAACATTTAGTATATTAGACTGCTTATACCAAGGCCAGTTCAAAAATCCTGCTGAAAGTAAAATGGTCTTATCATATGAAACTGTGCTGAGGCTTTCATGGACAAGGTCACTCGTTGTTCTAGCTTGTAGTGCCAAGAGCACATCTCCCCATGCTCTAGATTTTGGCGGGGACAGAATAGAGCTTTCTCCAGCTCCATGGCTGTCATGAGAGACATTCAAAGGGTGGATGTGGGAGAGAGAAAGTCAAGAATGATGTTTCCAGAGAATAGTTAAATTTGTGAATCTTTTTGTAGAATTACATTGAGAATTAATGTCTATGATAGTACTGTAGACAGCACAAACCCAAGTGATGTTTTCAGAGAACAGCCTAAGATCACATCATAAACCACTATAATTGCTTTACAAGTGGTAGTTATATATGTGGACCGGTTTGTATGTATGTGTGTTGGCTTGCTTGGTTTAAGCAAATAAATTTTATTTTCATCCAGGATATAGTTTGTCTTCTTTCGCATTCCACTGTCTGGTATTCCAGTCAGGGCTTCTCTCTATCTATAATCACTACAATGTATGAGTCTTTGAGTACATAGTTACTGAAGAATGATTTGGTTAGATCTTAAACATGCATATTGATTTACTCTTGTGTATCCTGAGCTGTTTTTCAAAGTAGGTTATGTGAAGGAGCAGGAGGAGGTCTCGAGAGTTGTTGGGATTTAGGGAAAGATAACTTTGTGGAAGGTGAAGAAGTGAGAATTTAAAATGGAATATGTTGGAATAATAGAAAAATTGTACTGTTAGAAAAAGTTTGTTTCTTACTTTCCTTCTGTATTTTCCTGTACCTAACTTGTGATTGCTTAGTAGCTTGACAGAACACTCTAAATCAAATAAGATTAAAAAGAACTCTGTAATGTGAGAGGGTTCCAGTACTTCCTGACAGAAGAGAAAGAAGGATATTCTATATCACAGTGTTGTAGAAGAAATTTCTGTAGGTAACTGGCAAGGGTTGTGAATGCACTGGGATGAATTGTATCCCCACCCCAAAATCATGTCTTCCCAGAACCTCAGAATATGACCTTAATTGGGAATAGGTCTTTGCATGTATAATTAGTTAAGTTAGGATGAGATCATACTAGATTAGAGTGGGCCCTACATCCAGTATTATTGTTTAGGAGAAGAGGAGAAAATTGAGCCAGACAGAGACACACAGAGGAAAAGGCCATGAAATGGTGGAGGCCAAGCTTGGAGGTATGCTGTCACAGCCAAGGAAATCCTGAACTCATCAACAGTCTGGAATAGTCAAGGAAGGATTTTTTCCCTAGAGTCTTTGGAGGGAGCATTGTCCTGCCAACATCTTGAGTTTGGACTTCTAGCCTTCAGAACTTCAAGAGAATAAATATCTCTTGTTTTGAAATACCCGGTTTGTCACTTTGTCATGGACACCCTAGGAAAATAATACAAGTGGATATTTCTGGATAAGTAATTTGGGTACTTCTAATTAAGTAAATAATGGCTAATTCCATTTAAAAAATAATAATCTTTTCTGGTTGTCTAACCTCTTTGCTATGTTTTCATGATGGTTCAGTCCATTTCCTGATTCATACAGTAAATAGACTACTACTATAGTTGTGATTTGCCGTGTATTTTTGAAAGACAATGTATAAATGTGATGAGTATACCTAATAAGTGGCTTTTTATGTATTATTGGATAATGAGTCTATGAATGGTACAAATGAACATTATGAAAACAAAGATTTAGTATCTTTACAGTAAAACAGAATAGCATAAGAGGAGTATTAGAGTAAGAGTGGAAAGACTGGGGTTCCATTGTTGCTACTGCCATTTATATCTGTGTGGCTCTAGACAAACTACTACATTTTTTCCACATCTGTAACCAGATAATACAAATGTCAGGCTTTCTATAAAAATAAAAAATTAAAGAATAAATGAACACCTTTGAACAACTTTATTATAATAATATGAAATATATTGCATTTATTAGAAAATTGTTTAAGAAAAGTCTCAAGTACTATGTGTAGATACCACATTTGCAAATGATATTTTCTGGTATGAAAGGAAATCTCTGCTCAACCCAGTGCCCATCTTAATGACTTAGAGAGGAGTTTATTGGAAGCAAAATTTATTTTAATAATTCAGGGTGTCATTTTCAGAAAGTCATCTGGAACCATTTTGCAGACCTGAGAGCAAGGGGATGAGTGGCATCTGGCCTGTAATTTGTAGCTGATTGGCTTCATAGGCCACAACATTTGCAAGTCTCTGCACACATCGTAGAAAAATCTCTCCCAAGTTTTGTATCAGTAATGAGAGTTTGTCTTTCCAATCTGTTTCTTAGGAAAAATGAAGGTGGTGGTGGTGTTGTACAGGCATTTTTTAGGAGAGTGGATGAGCTGACAGCCTGGTCTTCTGGGTGCTCTGTTGATCACAGAAAGCAGTTCTCATCATTCATTTTTAGACTTTTATAAAACTCCATGGACAGCATGATAAGAGAGAGAAAGGCAAGTGATATCTGTATGCATGCAGAATTAACAAAATTTGGGAATATTGATACTCTTCAAAAGATAATTTGTCTGCATTTCCATCATTTTGTGTGTACCACTGGCATCTTGACACCTGCAGATTTTGGCTGAGCCTGTGTTGAGCAGATGCACGCTCCAGCACATTGGGTGTGGTTGTCAGGCTCTGTGCTTCCCTTCACAAGTGGAACTCCCACCCCCAACCCCCAGGAAAGAGCTGAATATTGCATTATCCTGTGTATTTCTTTCAATTTATGCTCTGCATGTCATTTCTGTTCATTAATATGATAATTAGAAAATTTATCCTCTCTACCCCACCCTTTAAAAATCTAGGGTTCAGTATCATTTACTACCCCTGTCCAGCCCAATTATTCCCTCATATTGTCCATTGATGGGGAATTGTAAGAGTAAGAAATAGATGAAATATCTCATTGGTCAAAATCTCAGTGTTGGTTCTTTAATATATTTAATAACATAGGGAAAATTAAGTGCCACTTAGTGTCAACTGATTTTTATTTAAAATTATTTTTATTTTTTAAAGCTTGGTTTCAACTTTATTAAAACTATTTAGTTTGTGTATTATGAATTTAAAATATATACTTAAAACTAACAATAAATCATTAAAATATAGAAATATTGATACTATTAGCTAAACTTGAGTAACCACTAGGAGGAGCTGAGTACTTTATCAAGAATATATAAGATTTATGTCTTAAAATAATCAATAAAATATTATCAGTATGTTGTATGATAAAAGTATGATAAAAGTAAAATTAAGTTGCAATACATTGAATGTCATTATGATTGTATAATAACTTGGGAACTAGAAGTACAAAATGTATACCATTGTATGTTTCAGCTAATTAAATTACTAAGAGCTTTGAAGAAATCAAAGTAAAACAGTATAGGTTTTATTTTGCATATCAAAGACTCATGTGAATTTGTCTTTTTTCTTGAAAATGAAGCTTATTTGTAGCTAGTATGGTAAAAATAGATCTTAAGTAGGATATAGAGAAATACAAAGCAGACTTTTGGAATAAGAAATATATATCTAAAAACAGAAATATAGACCAATGGAACAAGATATAAAGCCCAGAAATAAACCCATGAACCTATGGGTACCTTATTTTTTACAAAGGAGGCAAGAATATATTATGGGGCAAAGGCAGCCTCTTCAATAAATGGTGCTGAGAAAACTGGACAGCTACATGTAAAAGAATGAAATGAGAACACTTCCTAACACCATACACAAAGGTAAACTCAAAATGCATTAAAGATCTAAATATAATACCAGAAACTATAAAACTCTTAGAGAAAAACATAGGCAGAACACTTGATGACATAAATCAAAGAAAGATCCTCTATGACCCACCTCCTAGAGTAAAGGAAATAAAAACAAAAGTAAACAAGTGGTACCTGATTAAACTTAAAAGTTTTTTTCACAACAAAGAAACTATAAGCAAGGTGAAAAGACAACCCTCAGAATGGGAGAAAATAATAGCAAATGAAACAACTGACAAAGGATTAATTTCCAAAATATACAAGCAGCTCGTACAACTCAATACCAGAAAAGCAAACAACCCAATCAACAAATGGGAAAAAGACCTAAACAGACATTTCTCCAAAGAAGACATACAGATGGCTAACAAACACATGAAAAGATGTTCAACATCACTCATTATTAGAGAAATGCAAATCAAAACTATAATGGCTGTCCTCAAAACATCTACAAACAATAAATGCTGGAGAGAGTGTGGAGAAAAGGTAATGCTCTTGCACTGTTGGTGGGAATGTAAATTGACACAGCCACTATGGAAGACGGTATGGAGATTCCTTAAAAAACTAGGAATAAAATCACCATATAAAATAATAAAATCACCAACAATCCCATGCCTAGGCATGTACCCTGAGGAAACCAAAATTGAAAAAGACATATATTCCATTGTTCATTGCAGCACTATTTATTGCAGCTAACATGGAAGCAATCTAGATGTCCATTGACAGATGAACGGATAAAGAAGTTGTACATATACAAAATGGAATATTACTCAGCCATAAAAAGGAACACATTTGAGTCAGTTCTAATGAGGTGGATTAACCTAGAACCTATTATGCAGGGTGAAGTAAGTCAGAAAGAGAAAGAGAAAGACCACATTCTAATATATATATATATATATATATATATATATATACAGAATCTAGAAAAATGGTACTGAAGAATTTATTTACAGGGCAGGAATGGAGAAATAGACATAGAGAATAGACTTATGGACATAGGGAGGGGGAGGAGAGGATGAGATGTATGCAAAGAGTAACATGGAAACTTACATTACCGTATGTAAAATAGATAGCCAATGGGAATTTGCTCTGTGGCTCCGGAAGCTCAAACAGGGGCTCTGTTATCAACCTAGAGGGGTTGGATGTGGAGGGAGATGGGAGGGAGGCTCTAAAAGGAGGGGATATATGTATACCTATGGCTGATTCATGTTGAGGTATGACAGAAAACAACAAAATTCTGTAAAGCAATTATCCTTCAATTAAGAAATAAATAAATTTTTAAAAATTAAAAAATAAAATATAGTATATATCTAAGAAACCACATAAGTATGATGATATGAAGACATGATCAAGAATGTACTTTATATGGGATGGTAGAAGTATGTAAAAATGACTGATTTGGTTATTTCCTAAATAAGTTGCAAAAATGTGGCATGATACATTTGACAGTCAATCATGATCACTATGAATGAATTATATTTTAAACAAAAACATAATTTGCAATGACTGCTTATATTCAAGGGCAGCCGTGGAGATGCAAGCTTGTTGGCCAATTTTTTAATTCCTTAGGACTTCTGGTTATGGGTTTGATTCAAAATGTGCCTGGCTTCATTAACAGGGTCTTGTTTTGAGTGTTCTGGATTCTGAAATTCTTCCTGAGCATAGGAATGGTGCAGAAGTACAGATGGCACATAACTGACAGCATACTCTGATTTAAATATTTGTCCATCTCTAGGCCAGCCTGGGGGTTTCCATGGTGCCTCAGTGGTACAGAATCTGCCTGCCAATGCAGGAGACACAGGTTCAATCCAATCCCAGGGTCAGGAAGATGCCTTGGAGGAGGAAATGGTAACTGATTTTAATAGTCTTGCCTGGAGAATTCAATGGATGGAGGTGCCTGGCAGGCTTCAGTTCAAGGTGTTGCAAAAGAATTGGATAGAATTTAGTGACTAAATGACAGCAACAACAGCAGCAGGACAAGCTCAGGCTACAAGGCTGAATGATTGAAAGGGCCAACTCTGTAGTCCGATGGGCTTACGATCACATGCTAGTTCTTCTACTTATCACCTGGGTGACTTTAAGCAGTTTATTAACCTGTCCACATTGTTTATTAAGGAAATATTTGTCCTTAATAAGCCGTGTTACTATCTTAAAATTACTATCTTTTACTAAATTAAGAGTTAATTAATAAACATTTGTAGACACATAATGCCAAGTAACAACAAAAACAATAATAGTAAAAGACAGTATTTGTTGAGGATTTTCTATATGCTAACAGCTAAGCTAAGCATTTAATTTCTGCAACAACTTTATGATACAGATTGTTTATTGTTAGTTTGTAGAAGTACAGTTGATTTTTATATTGAACTTGTATTCTGTGACCTTTCCAAATACATTTATCAATTCCATTAGATTTTTTAAATTCCTTAAAATTTTCAGAATATAGGATTATATTGTTTACAAATTGAGACATTTTTATTTCTTCCACTTCCTATTAGGTGCCTGTTATTTCTTTTTCTTACCTGATTGTAGTAATTAGAACTTCCAACATGTTGTTGAATAAGAGAGACAAGAGTAGACAGAGCTGTCTTATTCCTAATCTTATCGAGAGTGACTTCACTCTTTCAGCATTAAACAGGATGTTAGTTGCAGGTTTTTCATAGATGCCCGTGGTCAAAATTTCCTTTTATTCCTACTTTATTGACAGATCTTCTTTTTTTTTTTTGATCAAGAATGGGTGATGGATTTGTTAAAATTATTTTTCTCTGTTTATTGAGATGAGACTGAGGTTTGTCATTTTTAACAAAGTAATATTGTATTCCATTAACTAATTTTTGAACATTAACCTAACCTGTATTCTTGCAATAAATTTCATTTGGTTATCATGTATATTTTTATATGTTGCTTAATTTGTGATTGCTTTTTTTGGGGGGATCAGTATTCACGAGAAACATTGATATTCATGTCCTTTTATTGTGACATCCTTATCTAGCTTTATCACTGGGCCAACAGAATGAATTAAGAAATGTTCTACTCTTTGAATTTTATGAGTCTGTGAATGACTTATATCTCTTTTTAGAAATTTGCTAGAATTTATTTGTAAAATGATCTGTGCCTGGATTTTTCTTAGTCAGGAACATTTTAAGTATCAAGTTAATTCTTTTACTTGCTATGGGTCTATTTCTATTTTTAAATTTCTTTTATCTATCAATTTAGATAGTTTGTTTCCTTTTAGGACTTAGTCTGTTTAATTCAGGTTGACCACTTTTTCAGGATAAAGTTTTTCTTAATTCTTTATAGCCTTTTTAATTTATGTAAGATTTATAATGATATGCCCTCTTTCATTTCTGGTTTTAATAATTTGTGTCTCTCTTTTTCTCTTGACCAGTCTAGATAAAGCTTGTCATGTTTTTAAATTTTTCTAAAGAACTAGCATTTAATTTAATTGATTTTCTCCATTGATTTTTTGTTTCTCTAATTTACCAAATTCTTTTCTGATACTTATTTATGTGTTTCATTATTTCTTTGTATTTTTTTCTTCTTGTACTATCTTCTTCAGGTAGAAATGTATTGATTTGAGATTATCTTTCCTAATGCAGACATTTAAAGATAAAAAAATTCCCTCTAAATACCCTTTTACTACAGTACAAAAAAATTTTATTGTAATTCCATTTTCAGTCAGTTCAAAGTATTTCCTAATTTTTCTTTGAGCCATCTTTGAGCTATAAGTTATATTGGAAGTATGTAATTTATTTTCCAAAGCTTGGAATTTCCCTGACTTCCTCTGTTGTCAATTTCTAATTTAATTTCTTTGTGTTTGAAAATATATTTTATTTCCTTTAAAATTACTGATTTCTGTGATTTAGCCTAGCGTATGATTTATCATGGAAAATTTTTCATATGCTCTTTGTTACTGTTTAGTCATTAAATTGTGTTAGACTTTTTGTGACCCCATGGACTGTAGCCCACCAGGCTCCTCTGTCCATGGGATTTCCCGCAGTGGGTTGCTATTTCCTTCTCCAGGGATCTTCCTTCTCTAGGGATCACACCTGCATCTCCTGCACTGTAGGTGGTTTCTTGCCCACTGAGCCACAGGGAAAGCCCCCACATGCTCTTTAAGGGAATATATATTCTATTGCTATTGAACGCATGATTTCATAGATCTCAGTTACATATAGATTTTTCTTTGGCTATATATGGGAACTGTTTATATTTTTTTTTTTTTTGTTTTTGAAGCATAGTTTGCTGGTTGTAGAATTGTTGACTGATTGTCTTCAGATATTTGAATAGTCATCTCACTGAATTTTGGCCCCCATAAACTCCAATGAGAAATCAGCTGTACATTTTACTACGATTTTCCTTTATGTGCTGAGTACTTTTTAATCTCATTGCTTTGAGGACTCTCTTTTTGCCTTTGGCTTTCACCAGTTTAACTATGAAGTATCTACATGTAAATCTCTTTGTATTCTATGTAGATGTAGATAAACTGAATAGGTATAAATATGAATGTGTTTGTGTGTGTGTTAGTCACTCAATATTGTCCAACTCTTTGTGAACCCATGGATTGTAGCCCAGCAGGCTCCTTTTTCCATGGAATTCTCCAGCCAAGAATACTGGAGTGGGTAGCCATTCCCTTCTCCAGGGGATTTTCCTGACCCAGCAAAGGAACCTGGGTTTCCTGAAAGCAGGCAGATTCTTCACCATCTGAGCCACTAGGGACGCCCATGTGTATGACTATTTTTCATCAAATTTGACATTTTTTAGTCATTATTTCTTCAAAAAATTGTTTTTACCCCTTTCTAACCAACTCTGCCATAGGCAATCAAGAAAGATTTCAGTTAGATAGTGACTACAGAGTGTATTAAGCCAAACTATAGCATATTACTTAGAAATACTTACTAAGAAAGTTAATAATTTATTCAGAAAAACAAGTAGATGATATGTAATTTACAAATAAAATCCAAGAGAAAGAACATATTGAATAAACATATACAAGATAAATAAAAGAAATATTTAATGAGAAGATGTTTAGTAGGGATGCCAATAAAATATGATAAAATATCTATTAAGTCTACAGCATAATATGAATATCAAACTTATTAAGTGCCAACAAATATATATTTATTCATGTTCATAAAATGCTTAATTGATACACAGTGTTTTTTTAAATATTAATTTTGATGATAGATGTATAATCCAAACACTGCTTGAATATTTTCCATATTATCCTTTCCCATTTTAGATTAGAATATATCATAACCTAAATATTCAGTTACATACTCATTTTTTATTTTTGTATAAAATTATATTTAAAAATTTTATATAAAAAGAGCTGCCATGTTTCCTAGTAAACAGATTTCTTAGGTCCTGACTAAGAGGAGGATTAAAATATTCCTAGGGCCTATGAAAAATGGGGGAGAATATATTTCTGTATACATTAGCAGTGTTTAAGGATAATTATTTATTATAACCAGATTCTTAATTTAAATTTAATTTATCAGAACATTCTTCTCATTTTTCAGTTAGCTTGAAATATGATTTGACAATTGGTTATTTGAGAAATTAGTTTTTTTCCCCTGGCGTAGAGCAGAGATAGTAAGCCTTTCCATTCTCCCCCAATTTACTTACCACACTGCCCTGTATAATTTTTTTCCAAGAATAGAAAATCTTTCAAAAGGAAGATATTGCCTATAAACCACAAATTCACTTTTTAAATGGTGCTATTATCAAACATAGACTTCAAGTTTTATAAAATCATTATTTCCACTTAAAATCTTCCCTTATTTTAAAAAATGAAATAAAAATTCTATGACCTATATGACATTTTTCTTTAATATATAAACATGTTGATTTAAAAAAATAAATGAAAATTCTCATTGAAGTTGATGATTGTTATATAGTCCGCTGTATAGTTCAGAATGACTGAACTCACCCTTGATGAATAAATCTAACAAACATATTGTGATTAATCTCAATTTCAAGACAATAGTGCTGATAACAAAGTTAAATCTTAATAAACACAGAAAGGGAGGGAGTTTCAGGTGAACGATTTGATTTGACTTACATGACATTCTAGTTGGCTAAACAGAAATGAAAGGTAGCTCTAAACGTTCTAGAGATACACTGTTCAATTTTTTATTGAAAATCAACATGATAATACTTGTTTCTGAGGCAAGTGAATCTTTTGAAAAGGAAGACCCATCAGTTCCACTGGGTAGGTTAATTTGTTTAGAGGTTTATGGATGTTGATAACAACCCAGTCTTTCACAATACATCTTAAAGAGAAGTTTAGAGAAGGTATTGAGAAGATATTTCCAGATCTTTAGTTTGCCATAAAAATTCCAGTACTTTGGAAGTGTTCCACAGCCAGTGGTATTGAAAACTGCATATAGTAGAAATCATGTATTTAATAAAATTGATAGTCTCATCATCAAAATCTGCTACATAATTAATGGCCAACATGCATAAGATTTTGATGAAATCAAATTATTATAAACAATACATAAATCATGAGCTGTAATATTAATTAAAATCAAATAATTTTATAGAGCTTCCTTTTAAAAAATATACTAGATTTAGTTATGAGTGCACTTTACTACCAGTACTCAATGATTTTTAATAGTAGATATTCAATTTTATTCTTTCAGCCAATCATAAGTTAAATTCTTCAAAAATAATAGCACAAAGCTGTTACTGGAGATTTACAGGAATTCAGCTAGAATTACATAATTCATTCATTCAACAAAAATTTAATATCTACCAAGTGCCAAATATTTTGTCATATGTGTGAAAATAAATTACATTTATCTCCTATTCATGATCACAGTTTAGTTCAAACCTAAATTATGTATTTCCTGAGGACAATGTGATTTGTAAGATCAATTTTTAAATTTTCTTCTGATTCCAGTTAATAATTTAGCTAAAGTCATCCTATATTGTGTACTAATGATTAGTAACTCTGAAACGAATAATCATGTCAAATAAATAACAGTGTCTCAAAGGCACGGAAGCCATGCATAGGTTACATATGGCCACTGAGGAAGTGCTTTTCAGGAACAAAAGATGAATAATAAATTGGCTAGGGTTTCAATCAAATAATCTCCTTAGCTACAGGTTAATATTTAATATAGAAAAATTCAATCAGTTCAAATAAAAAAGTTGTATATCCACTCTGTACAGGGCATTTTTCTATAAACTATGATAGATATATGTCATATCTTGCAAAGTCCTTAGTATCTGTTAATGTCAGCATTTAATAAAAGCTAATGTTTTCTGAGAATGAAGCTGTATATTTCAGGAACTCTTCTAGGGCCTATACATTTATTATCTCTGAAACCACATGATAATCCTAAAAAAGCTAGATGTTTTCATCCTTTATTTGCTGATGGAGAAAGAGCATTCACTCATTAAAACTTAGATCCAGATTGACTTCAACGCTTATCCACCCAAACCTCATACACGGGTCAAAAGAGTTCTATATAGTACAAACATGATATTTAAGAAGAAAAGAATAGCAGCAACAGGAAAGAAATCCTATAAGGTAGCAAAGAACAAGTAACAAAATCAGGAGTAATAATTGTAGTTGGAAAAATCTGTAAGGACTGGAATGATCAGATGAGTCAAGAAAGAATTAACATTTCAAAAAGAAATGTTAATAAATTATATACAAGTAGATAGAAAGTCAGTAAAATCAAATAAGTATGAAATGTTCAGGGTACAGTCTAGAACAACTTTTTAAAGTTCAAAAGATGTTTGTATTTTTTTGAACAGTTTTACATAATGGATTTATTCTTATAGCTAAATGGAACAAGCGAAGATTGTTAAACGACAATTTATATAGTCTTGGAGGATTAATTGGACACTGTTATTCAAGTTGAGAAAACAAGCCAGGCAGACCAGTTAGAAGACACTCACAACACTCTAGCATGCAGTTGTGTGGTCAGGCTGAGTGCAAATTGATTAAAGGGGAAGAAATATGTCTATAGAAGGATCAGTGTTACCTGGGAACTGGAGGTAAGGTGGGAAGAGTGTGATTAGTTCAGAATCCATTCATTCATTGTGTCTGTGAGTCCCGAATCTTTCAAAAGGATACTCTAAGCTTTCCCCCTCTAATTGGCTGTGACATTCTGCCAGCTGCTCCCTTGCTAGACAGGAAATCTGCCAAAATTTTTCTGAAGCAGCAGCTATGAATTCGTCCCAGGTGTTTGGGGAGTGTGATAGAGTGGGAGTAGGGCTTCAGAGAATGTAATCTAGGATACTCAGGCTTAGTGCAAAGGTCTCCTGTGGTTTTGCTGTGAGAGGATGGTTTGCTTCGACTGAAGATGGAGTGAAATAAGGGGAGATGGGCTTGTTGTGACATTAGATAAATACAGGCCAAATGAATGTATGTCAAGATTGTTAGAATAGTATTAATATCTAGAATCACATCTATTTATAGATTCTATAGCTCAGATGAATAGGAATAAAACCAACTCTGACTAAATTGCATTTTCTTTTGTATGACGTTGTCCAGATACGCAGTGTGATTGATGGCTGTGTTGGGAAGATTTGCTATTGGGAGCTATACACTCTGCTTGTTTGAGTCAGACCTCAGGATGCAACTATAATTTCCCTTTTCTCCAATCATGATATAATAGCATCAGATTTTTCCTCTAGTTTTGAATTGCATTTCTCTCTGGGTGTGGGTATGGCATAAGCCCTCTTGGAGGAGATCACCATTAATCCCACCATAGAGCTGCCAGAACTTACACAGGACTGGGAAATAGGCTCTTGGAGTGCACAACAGAACCTTGTGCACCAGGACCCAGGAGAAAGGAACAGTGACCCCACAGGAGACTGTCCGGATTTGCCTGTGGGTGTACGGGAGTCTCCGGTGAAGGCGTGGGTCCGTGGTGGCCTGCTGCAGGGTTGGGGGCATGGACTGTAGCAGTACATGCCTGGGATCTTTTGAGGGAGGTCACCATTCCCTTCATTACCTCCACCATAGTTTCATTTCAGTTCAGTCGCTCAGTGCCATTCTTCATTGAGCAACAACAATTTTCAGAAGCTGTCATAGCCAATCTCAGTATTCAAGGTAGTTGACTAACTCCTAATCAAACATAGGGAACCCTGGTCTTAATGACTGCTATCAATATCCTGGTTCCAGTGTGATGGGTGGATGCTGAATTGATGGACTACATAGAACATGTGCCTTATCTTTCTGGATTCAACTGTACTAAGACTTGTATGGTGTGTGTGTGTGTGTCTGTGTGTAGAGAGAGTTCACTTTAGTTCAGTTCATTTGATCAGGCGTGTCCAACTCTTTGTGACCCCATGGACTGTAGCCTACCAGGCTCCGCCATCCATGGGATCTTCCAGCAAGAATACTGGAGTGGGGTGCCATTTCCTTCTCCAGGAGACCTTCGTGACCCAGGGATTGAACCCAGATCTCCCACATTGTAGGCAGACACTTTACCATCTGAGCTACCAGAGCTATTTACCTGGGGCCAAACTATGGAGTGGCTGTGCAGTGCTGGAGCGGCAAGCAGCAGAGAGGAGATACCCCACGTCCAAGGTCAGGAGCGCGGCTGCACTTCACTGGACCAGCCGTGTGGAGATACTCCATGTCCAAGATCAGAAAAACCCCAGTAAGATGGTAGGCACTGGAACAGCTGCTAGGAGATACCCCACGTTCAAGAGCATAGGCGAAGCCCCAGCAAGATAGTAGGAGGGGCAAATTCACGTTTAGAATCAAACCCTGTTCCTGCCAGAGACCCTCAGAGGGTTCAAACAAACCTTGTGTGCACCAGGACACAGGGACCCCACAGAGACTGAGACAGAACTGTGTTTGAGCATCTCCTGTGGAGGTACAACTTGGCAGTGGTCTGCTGCAGGGACAGGGGCTCTGGGTGTGGGTATGGCATAAGCCCTCTTGGAGGTGGTGGCCATTAACCCCACTACAGAGCTGCCAGAACTTACATAGGACTGGGAAATAGACTCTTGGAGAACACAACAGAACCTTGTGCATCAGGACCCAGGAGAAAGGAAGAGTGACCCCACAGGAGACTGTCCGGATTTGCCTGTGGGTGTACGGGAGTCTCCGGTGAAGGCGTGGGTCCGTGGTGGCCTGCTGCAGGGTTGGGGGCATGGACTGTAGCAGTACATGCCTGGGATCTTTTGAGGGAGGTAGTTTACCATTACCTTCATTAACTACACCATAGTTTGGCCTCAGGTAAATAGCAGCAGGGAATACAGCTCCACCCATTAAAGATTTACTAAACATGGCCCCGCCCATCAGAACAAGACCCAGTTCCCCCCTCAGTCAGTCTATCCCATCAGGAAGCTTTCATAAGCCTCTTATCCTTCTCCATCAGAGGGCAGACAGACTAAAAGCCACAATCACAGAAAACAAACCAATCTAATCACATGGACCACAGCCTTGTCTAACTCAATGAAACTATGAGCCAAGATGGACTGGTCATGGTGGAGAGTTCTGACAAAATGTGGTCCACTGGAGAAGGGAATGGCAAACCACTTCAGTATTCGTGCCTTGAGAACCCCATGAACAGTATGAAAAGGCAAAAAGATAGGAAACTGAAAGATGAACTTCCCAGGTCTGTAGGTGCCCAATATGCTACTGAAGAAGAGTGGAGAAATAATTCCAGAAAGAATGAAGAGACGAAGCCAAAGCAAAAATAACACCCAGCTGTGGATGTGACTGGTGACAGAGGCAAGGTCTGATGCTGTAAAGAGCAATATTGCATAGGAACCTGGACTGTTAGGTCCATGAATCAAGGCAAATTGGAAGCTATCAAACAGGAGATGGCAAGAGTGAACATCAACATTTTAGGAATCAGCAAACTAAAATGGACTGGAATGGGTGAATTTAACTCAGATGACCATTATATCTACTACTGTGGGCAAGAATCCCTTAGAAGAAATGGAGTAGCCATCACAGTCAACAAGAGTCCAAAATGCAGTATTTGGATGTTGGATTTGATGCTTTTGAACTGTTATGTTGGAGAAGACTTTTAAGAGTCCCTTGGACTTCAAGGAGATTCAACCAGTCCATCCTAAAGGAGATCAGTCCTGAGTGTTCATTGGAAGGACTGATGTTGAAGCTGAAACTGCAATACTTTGGCCACCTGATGCGAAGAGCTGACTCATTTGAAAAGACCCTGATGCTGGGAAAGATGAAGGCAGGAGGAGAAAGGGATGACAGAGGATGAGATGGTTGGATGGCATCACAGACTCAATGGACATGACTTTGAGTTAAGTCAGGGAGTTGTTGATGGACAGGGAAACCTGACGTGCTGCATTCCATGGGGTCACAAAGAGTCAGACAGGACTGAACAACTGAACTGAACTGAACTGAACTCTCTCTCTACACACACACACACACACACACACACATACCATACAAGTCTTAGTACAGTTGAATCCAGAAAGATAAGGTGCATGTTCTATGTAGTCCATCAATTCAACATCCACCCATCACACTGGAACCAGGATATTGGTAGCAATCATTAAGACCAGGGTTCCCTATGTTTGATTAGGAGTTAGTCAGTTACCTTGAATGCTGAGATTTCTATGACAGCTTCTGAAAATTGCTGCTGCTCAATGAAGAATGGCACACCTCAAGTCATCTACACTCTTGCCTTCAGAAGTTCTTTGAAATCACCACATTGGATGTAGAATTTCAGGCCCCATCACTGAACTACTGAAGCATAACCTGAATTTGGCTAGGCCCCAGGTGATTCATGTGCATATTACAAAGTGAGAAGCATGGCTTTTCTTGTCACTTTGATCATCATTTTTTTCAGCTTAAACTTTCAATAAATGCTCATTGATAGAAATACTAATTTAGTTCACTTCTCATCTGCTCAGGATACTTAGAGGTAATGTAGACGCTTGGGACAACTTCGACAACACCATTACTTGTGGTCACTTTATGCTATCAAGAAAAGTAAATTAATGCTTTTCTTCATCCTCTCTTCAAATCACTAAGAAGAGAAGAGAAATAAGCACATCTTTCATAAGACTCTCAGAAACTTTTTTTGCAAATCTAGTTTTTTTCTTTTTTAACACAGCATGGTTTTATGGCTGATAAAAGTAGAAATTTATTTGACATAACTTCTGGTTTCAGTGAAGTCAGCCCAAGATATTTTTCAGAAATGTGTTTCAAAGGTGAGCCATTTGATCTAAAAATATTTATGGGAAATTTATATTCTTGTGGGGCTAGATGGATATTGATTGTGACTAAATTAAGTCTCTGTTAACTACTGGAGGAAAAATACTTAAACATTGCTTGTGACATCATATTAACAATGAATAATTCAGCTGGATCCAATGTAAAAAAAGATGTTTAATTTGAAGCTTTTGCCACATGAAATAAAAATATGTGTCAAGGAAGTCACTCTTAAGTAGCAAGCATCAAAAATTATCTTTCCCCTTAAAAAAAAACCAGTGGAATTATAAGACAATAGGGTACAACCTTAAAATACATCAAATGTTTCATTAGACATATTGATTATATGTATTGTTCCTATTCATCTGTGAAAACATCAAGAATGCAGAATCAGTGTGCAAAGAAATTTGTAGGGCACTCAGTGACCAAAGATAGAGCAAGATTCCAAATCATTAAACCCCACATTTGAAAACCAGCTGCTGGTAATTTGACTAGTTTATATTTCTTTGGCATCAGCAGCAGCTCTGCTAAGGCAAAGTAAATGTCATAAAATGTTTTGTTTTCCAGCAGCCATTGGCAAATAATTGGCATCTGTTTTCTGTTGTCTAGCTGCAGTTTTGTTTTCTGAAACAGAAGCTTCCATCCTTCATCTAATAACGTGTTGATTTAGGATCCTCCAGGGACTAAAAAAACTTATTTGAGGGGGAAAAAAAGAATTGTGGTAACATGTGGGCTTCAGAAACATAGATTGATTCATAGGGCATTCCATCATAAGAATGTTTGGACTCATCTGTCTCCAAAAATAAATAAGAACAGGAAATAAGTAACTCTCTTTTGGTAAACCTACAACAATGAAGTTTCTATATTGCAAAGCTGAAAAGAGACAAAAGTCCCTTAAAAAATACTTTTCTTCTCATTCACCTCCGACTACTTTTTGACAAAAGTCAAATGCATGTTGTTAGACATAAGAAGGGGGTAAAATCTCCAGAGTAAAGAAATGTGGCTTGCCTTGAATTTAAACATTTTTAAAAGCTCAGTTAAGTGGGGGATGTGATTACTTGTAGAGCAGGAAAGGCACTTAAAAATGCAACTGTAGGAGCCTCTCTGTTTTTAATGTTTAAGAGCAGATAAAACGCCACTTTCACTGACTTCAGGCATTCTTCTGGCTGAGGACTAGGCCATTAATAGTCATTAACACTCTTTCAAATGTATTGCCAGAGTGGTAATGAAATCAACACCTTCTAATTTTTATACTGAAGCTCTGCCAAAACGCATTTGGTCTTGTCACTACATTGCGACGTGCGATATGCTTGCTACTTAAGATATCAACATCAACGCTGAATAAAAACATAAATCTTTTATGATGTTGTTACGTGTTACTATTTTATTGTAAATCAATATAGGTCAATTATTCTAACCTAGCCCCAGCGTTTACTGAATAAAGGGAGGACAAGCCAGTGTCAAGGGGTCAATTGTTCTGAGTTGAACATCAACTTAGGTTTTTCAAATTATTAGCTGGAAACTATCCTTAGAAATTTGGTTCCATGCCATGTTCCCACTATTTGTCATTTAGGAAAATGTCTCACATAATCAGTTAACCTGGTGAGCACCTTCTTTTTGTTTCATAAAGCAATACCTAACCTAATCATAAGAGTTGATGGTCTAAAGTTTTATTTTAAATTAAATGGACAGACTTATCAGCTGATTTCCCACCCCACCCTTCTTTATCATTGATGTGAGTTTGTCATGTAGAATATTCTTCCTGACAGAAGAGAAAAATATAGTGACAAGTGGACAGAAAGGAAGGGAGGAATCAAGGAGGGAAGGAAGGGAGAGAAGGAGAGAAAGAAAAAAATTCTAAATGAATATGAAATTCATTTAGAATTGTATATTCTTTCTTTTTCTTCTTGACCTTTCTCCACTATTTGGAGAGTGAAACATATTTGAAACATATTTGGAAGATGAAACTACACCTTTTCTTCCCAAAGTACCCAATCATGGAGAAAAGAAACAAGTTAGCAAGGCAGATGGCCACACCTGTGTCCACCCCTTCCTAACACAGACCACAGATGCTTGTTTAATGAGCATCCTTGCTCAACTTAATCTTATTCTTTTTTGACCTTGTCTTCTTCTTCTAGTAGTGATACTGGTCTATCTTCTTCTAGTAACAAATGTCTAAGAGACTAAGCATCTCTATATAGTCCCTAGAAGAGAAGATGTATTTTATTTCTAATCTTTGTGTTTTCAACACTAATCATTATGACTCACCAGGGCATTATGATTTTCCATAGAGTATATAAGTATAAAATAAAAGGGATTGAGGAACATAAAATAAACATTTTACCCTCTTCTATTACTCATTATAGATACAAGCAATGGTATCAAGAGAATTGTCTGCTCATTTTATAGGCCAGTAAGATTAGGAAGCTCTATGTATTCATTCTGTTTTGCTTTGGCTAGAGAACTATGTATTTATTCATATATTCACTCAGCATAATATATAATTATTCAGTTGCTCCTGAATTCCAAGCAATATAACAGACCCCAATTATATTAATATTAACAGGATACAGTCTTTGTCCTGAGATTTCCACATTCTATTGAAAACGGATAATATGATCATAACCAATACATTGAGCTTCCCTGGTAGCTCAGTAGGTAAAGAATCTGCCTGCAGTGCAGGAGACCCAGGTTTGATTCCTGGGTTGGGAAGATCCCCTGGAGAAGGAAATGCAACCCACTCCAGTATTGTTGCCTGGAAAATCCTATGGACAGAGTAGTCTGGCAGGCTTCAGTTCATGGGGTTGCAGGAGTTGGACACGACTTAGCAACTAAACCACCAACCAATAGATTATAATACTTTGAAATTAAGTAATATGGTATGTGGTGTGAATAAAAGAGCAGTAAGACAGTGGTAAATGGCCTCCTTTTACCAAAAGACATTTAACTATTCTTCTACTGCCATTAAATAGATCAATGCTTTTATTGGCAGGAAGAATGTAGGTAGAGAGCAGTCAGATTTATAAAAAAACAAAACAAAACTGGTGAGTTGGAGAACTATAACCAACATTTTGAGACATGTCATTGAGTCTTAAGAGAACCCCGAAAAACCCTTGAAAATATACATAAAGACTTTGCTCCGTGAAGTCAGCAATTGAGTCAAGGAAGGGCTAGAACTGAGAATCTGGAAAGGAGGGATTTTGAATCATCAGCATCTCTTCCATACAAAACTCCACATCCTTATTTTATGGAGAGTCTGCACTTGTTACGATATGCTGGTTGTCTTTTGTATTTTCAACTTGGATACTGAAAGTGATTAAACTTTAAAAGTGTTTCAGAAGCTATATTAAAATGAACTGATCTATTTTCAGATGGATTGCATAAATAACCATAACATTAATTGCTATTAATTCTAACCGAGAATTAGTTACTGTTGCTGGTCAATAATGTTCGAAAATCTCATAGAAACGATGGTATAGTTAATAATTTTCAAAGTTGATGTCCTTCTCCCATAAATAATAATAATTTTTGTATCTTTTATAATTGTCATTTTCACGTGAAGTGTTCACATTTTTGGAAACTTCTAGCTTCAAATACTAAAATATCTTCCAGCTTACTCTAAACTTTACCAAAGGAAGACTTTCCTCACCCTAATTTTCACTTGTTTTATATACAAGTAATTCGTTAACTTCTGTTTTGATTGTCAAAGGAAAAAGGGGATAATATTAAGAAAATACCCTAAGAAAATCACATTAGAGAGTGGTGTGACATGAAAATTATAAGAAATATGAAGCAAGATTAATATTTCAATATGTTATAGAATTTTTATTGTCTTCTTGTTAAAAGAATCGATTTTACCTAATGAGTCCTCCCCACAGACATTTCTCCTGACTCCTCTTACCTTTGATTTCAAGTATGCACACTCTACTTTGGAGTTCTTCCTTTTCTTGAGCTGCCTAAGTGAACAAATTTCAAAGAAAAGAGTCCTTCAGCATAATCATAGAGGATATCTACTTAAGTATGAAAAAGATAATACTGTAACTCTAATATATTTCCTGTAATTATTAATAAATGACTGCAAACTTGAGGATTGGTGTAGAGATGCTCTTTCCCCAGTTACCATATTCTTGCATGAATATGTGGTGTATTGTATATTGAAGTGTATCTTAGACAGATGTTTTTGGCAAGGGTGCACGTGCATGATTAAAATGAGTTATGCATATGTCTGTTTTTCTAAGACATTGATTTATGGGTACATTTTAAACTTTATTTTCATCAAAAACTATATTTTAATTTCATAAGCATATTCATCTTTGAGCTTGTAATCATATTACAGGAGTTAGTTTCATTTAAAACATTCATTTTCCAATGCTTATTATTCAAGGAATGGTACATTTGGAAAATACATTTGAATTTTTAATAATTCTCTGTGAAACATATTAAGTGTTAAGACTTATCTAAACATGCCAATTGTATATCAGAATATAACAATGCATTTAAATATAATAGGACATAGAAAATATCTTTTTTTTTTTTTTTTTTTACAATGTAACTATCAAGGTTATCCCAACATGTGCACTTGGGAGGATATCTGCCTTCATTTTTTTCAATTATATATATATTTTGTCTGCCTTCCTTTTATAGCTGACAACAATAAGAACTAAGGAAGCCTATAGAATTCCCATGGCTGCATAGTTGATTAACCAAGTAGCAGAAATAAACCATGGCTTAACTGTACTCTTTCTTTAATTACCAACTTCTGAAAAAGGAAGAAGTCCATCTAAAACTACCCACTTAATAATTTATTTGGTACATTAAAGTACACAGGTTATTTGTCATTTCCACATGAAATTATTTTTTTAGTAGTCATTAGTGATATTATAAAAAAGTATGAGAACTAGGTTGAGAATGATCTATGTTTATAATGTGTATCAAGAAAATATATAAAGCCAAGCAATTAGGTATACTGTAATTTTTATAATGTCCCTTGATTTTTAAAGATCATCTAACTTTGAGAATCCCCAATCTTTATGAATTTCTTGAAGTTGATTTTAATTTTTGGTGCTGTTCAGTTATTTTTTCATCATAAAATACAAGCAGATATGTTATTTAATAAATTTAAATAACATTTAGAGTATAGTGTTAATAATGCCCAGCAAAGAAAAATTGATGATATGTATTAAATTTTGGTTCAATTAACAAAATGCAAAATTATATTTTATGAACAATTCCACTATTCCCATCGAGATTCTAAGAATTCTACATGTAAGATAAAGCTAGGTACTTTATTAGAAAAATATTTTAAATCTACTCATTAATATTCATGTTCACAAAAATTAAAAGGTAAGCCAGGAACTGGCAGAATATTTGTCTTACATATATCTGACAAAAGACTTATCTAGAATATAAAAAGAACTACTATGTTAGTAATAACAGCAACAGAAACAATGATAAATGACTCAATAAAAGTCGAGCAGAGGACTTGAAAGAAAGATGTAAGAATGGCCAAAAATATATACAAATGATCAACAGTATCAATCAACAATACTAGGAAAATTTCAATTAAAACTGCTATGTGATAACACTTTATTCACTGGAAGAGCTCAGGAGCAGACAAAAAGAACAACATCATGAAGTGTTGGTGAGAATGCAGAGAAACTGAAACTCATATGTTTCTGCTGAGAAGGTAACTTGGCACAACCACTTCAAAAGAAAGGGTTGATACCTTCTATACACTGAAATGTACAACTACCAAATGACTCAGCAATTCCACTCCTTGGTTTTAACCAAGAGAAGAGTAAACACATGTATATATAAAGACTTACTTATACACAGATGTTCACAACAGTTTTATTCATAACAGTTACAACTGAAAACAACCTGTATGCCCATAAATGAGTACATGGATAAACAATGGGATTCTTATCAGCAGTACAAAGAAATGAGCTATGGACATACACGACAACATAGAGGAATCTCAAATTGACTGTGTTGCATTAAAGAGCACATGCAAAGAGTAGTAGACGAGAATCCACGCTGTATGATTTAACTTTTATGAACTTTGTAAACAGACTAATAAAACTGTATGATAGAAACCAATGCCATGGTTGCCTGGGGCTGGGAAATGAGAGTTGTGCCACACACAGACTAGGAAAGGGAACAGGCAAATTTCTTGGGATGATGGAGACGTCTGTATTTTAATTATAAGAGTATGATTATTTGTCAAGACTCATTGATATGTGTGCTTAAAATCTCCATATTTTATTGTGTTTAAATTAGCCACAATATACCAAAAAAAAAAAAAAGAAAAATAATGAAAGAATGCTATATGAAAAAAGGTAGACCTAGGGTATAACTTTGGATAATGTTTTCACTGTGTGTTGATTAGATTTTACAATAGCCAATGTACATCTTCAAAATGATTTCTATATCTCATTTATAGATGTTCCAGTATAATGGCAAATAGCATTCTTGACACCTGAGAGAGTAATTTCAATTTAATCAGAATTGTATGATTGTTATAATTCCTATGGACATAAGAAAATTTTTACCTTTCACCTGCTTTCATTATGTGTGTGTGTCTTCTCGTTCTGTAGAGATTATTATAGGGAAGGAAAGAATTTGCCTTCTATACTTCTAGGTCCTTTAGCAGGTCTAATAATTAAATGGACACAAGACAGGTTAACAGAATAAAATGAATGAATTTAACTTCTTACATACAGGAGGCCCATAAAAATAGGAGAGTCAAAGGCAATTAGGCAAGTAACACTTATATACCAATTAGAGCTAAGGAAAGGGGTATAGGCTTTGGACTTCACAGGAGAGAAGGCAGTTGACAGGAAGATGAAGAGAACAGATGTATTTGGTAAAGATGAAGATGTATTTGGTAAACAAATATTTGCCCTGCTCTGATGTAGTTACCTCTGGTTATAACTCTTTTCCTTGGACAGGTCCCCTTCTGAAGTTCTTTCAGGCAGCTAAGAGGGAGGCAAAAACTTTTCTGAGTCTACTGGATCTTGATTCCCTTCAACTGAAAATAATGTATGTGCCAAAGTAGCACATTTTTCAGGAGGTGGGAAAGGCATATTCTGCTCCCCTTCATTATGTAAAATCACTGAGGAAAGCAAAATACCAAATTTTTCTTTCAAATCAGCTCATTCCTTCACCTCTTTATACAGTGTGTTAGTCACTCAGTTGTGTCCCACTCTTTGCAATCCTGTGGACTGTAGCCTGCAAGGCTCCTCTGTCCATGGAATTCTCCAGGCAAGAATACTGAAGTGGGTTGTCATTTCCTTCTCCAGGGGATCTTCAGGACCCAGGGATTGAACCCAGGTCTCCTGCATTGCAGGCAGATTCTTTACCATCTGAGCCACCAGGGAAGCCCTAGGCATTAAGTATTTCATCATACTCCATAGCAAGATACCCATATCCTCTTCAACAGGGTTGCATAGTTAGTTAGGCAAACAAGAAAACAGAAAATAATAACAGAGCAAGTGATGTGATTATATCAAATAAAAGATGATATGGTGAGTGAAGGGTTTAAAGACAATGCTAGACATTTTAGGGTCACTGACCATGCCATTACATTGTCAACAAAGGTCCATCTTGTCAAGGTTATGATTTTTCCAGTGGTCATGTATCGATGTGAAAGTTGGACTATAAAGAAAGCTGAGTGCCGAAGAATTGATGCTTTTGAACTCTGGTGTTGGAGAAGACTCTTGAGAGTCCCTTGGACTGCAAGGAGATCCAACCAGTCCATCCTAAAGAAGATCAGTCCTGGGTGTTCATTGGAAGGACTGATGCTGAAGCTGAAACTCCAATACTTTGGCCACCTGATGTGAAGAACTGACTCATTGGAAAAGACTCTATGCTGGGAGGGATTGGGGGCAGAAGGAGAAGGGGATGACAGAGGATTGAGATGGTTGGATGGCATCACCAGCTCAATGGACATGAGCTTGAATAAACTCTGGGAATTGGTGATGGACAGGAGGCCTGGCATGCTGTGTTCATGGGGTTGTGAAGAGTTGGACATGACTGAGCGAATGAACTGAACTGAACCATGCCATCATGGCTCCTGTGGATTTCTTCGGAGGTCTTTGGCAAACTGTTGATTGCGAAGGTAATTTGGTTTGTGTTTAGAAAGATTTCGGCTGTCAGCTTGTTGAAAGGGAATTGACTGAATCACAACCTCAAACTTACAGTGAATATACGAGTCCAGGCAGCTCTCTAGGCATAGATAGCAGTGGCTTGCAACTAGGAGGCAAGGCAGGGTGGGCAGAAAAGAAGAAAGATTTAATGATTGTTGTGATATAACTTGTGTATCTCTCAAATGCTTCATTTGAAAAAGAGGATGCAGATACTACTATTAGGGTTTTTGGGGACTGGAGGTGACCAAGTAATGTTACTATATAGACTTAGTTTTTAGACGCTTCCATTGATCTTGTCTTTTTTTTGTTGTTGTCAATGGAAGTTTGCACACCAAAATCGAAGGCCAAGGATTTTGTATAGAAGCAATCCAGACTTTGAAAAGTGAACACTTTAGCTTCAGATTTTTATATTTGATATTTCAGTTTCACATTTTGATTTAATATAATAAACTCAAAGCCTTGGTGGACACTTCATAAGTTTTAGGGTAAAAAATTGTTATCATTGGAAATATTGCCTCTGAGAAAGAGTAAAATATTATTGCTTTGCTATACAAGACATTTTAAGGTAGTGTTCTTAATATTTCAGGAGTAAATCTTTTCAGGTGCAGTCTTGAGGCTACCTAATTTTGTGTTTTGGAAGATTTTTTCCAGAGAGAACTTCCATTATATTTCATATTTTGAAGGTTTCCTCCAGACGTGATGTTTCAGTTTTTCTTTTCTTTTACTTCAATATTGTGTTTTCCAATATATTTTCAAAATTTATGGAACTGAGGATTCGTGACCTATTCTTGAATAGTAACTGAGTATGCTTCATACCTGTTATGACTCTGGAAATACTGCAAGTGAAACATAAGCTGGATATGATGCTTTCTTAGGGTTTTTTTTTTTTCTCACATAAGAAATTCGGTGTTTTGTTTGTTATTTATTTACTAGACTTTACTTTATATGAATACTTCAAAACTCAACTCAAATAGTTTTATAAGACATTTTCCATATATATATATAAAAAAATTATTTCTTATTTTCTCTTTGACTACATATAATTAGTGTCTTTGATGAAAAGAAAAAAACTTATTTACCTATTATTTTGCTTGTTAATTCAACAAACTGCTTAGACATCTACTATTTGTCAGGCACTGAAATAGGTACTCAATGTATAATGCTGAGTAAAATAATGCTCCCACTTTCAGGCAGCTTACATTCTTATCTGTCACATTACTAAAATCTTTCATTGTTTCAACAAATATTTATTGAGTGCCTTCTATGTATGAGGCTATTGTAGGCATGTTGACTACACTAGTAAAGGGCATCTCAAGATATTTTCTGTTATAGAGCTTACAATCTAGCAGGAGGAGATGGTAAATAAACAATGAACATAATAAGTATATAAATTATAAAAAATTAGATGGTGATAAGTGCTGTGAAGTAAAGAAAAGGTAGAATATGTTTTTGAAGACCTGAGCATACTTGGGAATTGGGCAGGAAGAGAGGTGACTGGGGTCAGCCTCACTAGGGAGATATTTGAGCAAATACTGAAAAGACTTAAGAGAGTGGGGAAGTAGTTTTCTGAGGGAAGAACATTCTGGGCAGAGGAAATGGCCAGTGCAGAGGCCCTAATGCAGAAATACGTGGCACGTTAGAGTTCAGCAAAGTGGTCAGTTTGCCTAGAGGAGAACAAACAAGAGAACAGTATGAAAAGAGCTTGCCAGCAAGGTAACCTGTTACAGACAGATGTGTATCTGCCTCCCCTCTAGAATCTTCCAAGATGTCTTGATATGTGTGTTTTATGGATGTGGTCTGCAAAGATCCTATGTCTTACGCTGTGAGTGCCTTCCATTTTTTCCTTTATCTTCAGCATACTGTACACAACTCCTCTCTTTAAAAATAACTTGCTTGAATGAATTTCCAAACTTTGGTATATCATGGAATATGAGTACATAAAGTCACCCTTTTAATAATGCATATCTTCTGGCTAAATCAGAGAAAATTAGTAGGAAGGAAATTAAATCCTCCTGACTCATTTTTATTAGCCCGCTAAGGGCAAAATAGGTGCTGGACCTCAGGCTGAACCTGCTATTTTTGTTGCCCTTTTGTAAAAGTACCATGTTCTGGAGAAATGCTTGCCACAAAGACCAGTGGCTTTCAACTAGTTACAAGACAAGATAAATATTTGCTTTATAAAGCCAATGGCTTTAGAGCATTGCTTTCAGTTTGAGCCAGCAATAAGAAAAAATGTATGAAAGATATGATCTGGAAACCTTAGTAACTTATTTTTTGGGTTGGATTTGAAGAAATTTTTCAACTGATTATTTTTTAGAGTAATCACTGAAGGGTATATATCTTACATAATACAGCATCAACTTCTCTGTAGCTATCAGAAGAAGACCTTCTAGCAATATGCTCATGGACCAAAATTTTAAGTATTAATGCATAACTCATCCCATCCTATATTTAGCAAAGCAGAATATCACACTGGAGGGAATCAAACTGACCTTCACCCCAGACTATGAGTCTGGGTCTGATTGTCATCAGTTTATGCCTAAGGGTTGACCCATGTTTGTTTTTAACTCTGACTTCCTCGTGAGCTCTTGAACGCCCTGACTCCCTGCTTCTCAGCATCCTGAAGCTCCCTCCCAAGTCCGTGACATTTCCAGTGAGGGTCACTGTATTTATTCAGTGCTGATCACTGAGGAATAAATTCTTACATGTTGGGTGGGATCTTCATTATTGTTTTGCAAATTAACCAGCTGAAACAAAATAGTGATAATGTGTTATTATGGTTAAGGTTAATAAGCTGCTGATTACCTCTAGAGGATACAATTGCAGACACATTATTTAAAAGGCCTATTTTGTTGAGCTAACTAGTAAATGAGCAAACATTTACATGTGTGGTGTATTAACATGAGCATGGAGTTTTGAGCCTGATAGAGATAGTTCAATTTGTTTTTCTCCCTTCTTTCTACTTCCTCCCCAATGTCAGTATCATTCTGAGGTCTGGTCTCTGGGTTGTTGTGAACTATCTGTCATTTATAATCCATGAGATGTCCAGCAAGTTACTTTATCTCTTTGAGCCACAGTCAAATTAGTTGCCCAGTTTCATAATGTCCACCTGTCCATTGCTCCCAGGAGAGATTGTTATTTATGACACTTGAAAAAGATGGGCAGAAGACCTGAACAGGTATTTCTCCAAAGACATACAGATAACCAACAGGCACATGAAAATGTTCAACATCCTCAGTTATTAGAGAAAAGCAAATCAAAACTATAAGAGATATCATCTCACTTTGATCAGAATAGCTATCATCTTAAAATCCACCAACAACAAATGCTGGAGAAGATGTGAAGAGAAGGGAATCCTCCTACATTCTGGAAGGAATGTAAATTGGTATAGTCACTATGGAGAACAGTATGGAGGTTCCTTTAAAAACTAAAAATAGAGTTACCACATGACCCTGCAATCCCACTCCTGGGCATATATCCTGAAAAAAACGAGATCCCAAAGGACACATGCACTCCAGTGTTCATTGCAGCACTGTTTGCAATAGTCAAAATTTGGAAACAAACTAAATGTCCAACAACATAAGACCAGATAAGAAGTTTTCTGTCGATGTGGCAGATATATACAATGGAATATTATCCAGCCATTAAAAAGAATGAAATTATGCCCTTGCAGCAACATGGATAGGCCTACAAAGTGTCATACTGTGTGGAGTCAGATGGAGAAATACCATGTGACATCCCTTGTATGTGGAATTTAAAAAGAGATGATACAAATGAACTTACTTACAAAACAGAAAGAGATTCACAGACTTAGAAAATGAACTTGTGGTTGCCAGGGGAGGGGGAGGGCAGGGATAGTTAAGGAGTTTGGGAAAGTCATATACATGCTGCTGTATTCAAAATGGATATCCAATAAGGACATACTGCATAGCACATGGACCTCTATTCAGTAAATGGGAAGGGTGTTTGCAGGAGAATGGATACATGTGTATATATGGCTAAGTCCTTTTGCTGTTCTCTTGAAACTACCACAACATTGTTAATCAGCTATACCCCAATACAAAATAAAATGTTTGAAGTTTGGAAAAAAAACAAATAAATTTGTTCTCCATCTGGGATCATATGTGTTAATTTTCCCACTTTGTCTTGTGTCAATTGTAAAAGATAAATTTAACTCTTTTATTGCTGCAAAATAGGATGCATTAGTCTTAACCAAAATGATACTGTTGCTTTAGAATACTTTCTCTTAGATGTAGTCAAGGCATTACTTGTCCAGCTATCCTGGACATCCTTGGAATCCAAGGCCACTCACTGGTGTATTCCTTGGGAATGCAAAACTGTAGTGGATAGATGCCCAGTCTCTATCAGGTAAAGAATGAATTCTTCAAATCCCCTCCCCGCCAAATAATGACTTTACATATCTTGTAAATCCCACTTTATAGCTACTGAAAATCTAGCTGGACATTTCCCCATTCAAATTGCCAGTGACCCTCAATAACTGGCTATTTTGGTATGGCATTGAGCACCACCAGGCTTGGCCAGACAGGATTTTTTTTAAAAGTATCCTGTGAGTTAAAGGGAGATAAAACTGTTAATTTGGGTTCCCCCTTTTATGGGAGATGATGGAAGAAATTGTAACTACTACTCCTTGAGTTCCTCTCCTTCTTTGCTTTTGAGAACAGATCATTTCTTTGGATGTTGTTGAATTCCTATACAGGATGCATTCTACCCCTCCCCCTTTTCCAACAGCATCTAGGTTTCCCTCCAGGCTTTCGTCTTCCTCAGGCAACCTCTACATTTCTGGAGGTGGGCTTGATTCCTTCAACCTATCAACCCATCTCATTCCCCAGGACAGTCATTGACACGGGGCCTGATCCCATTAAGATGATTCTAAGGACTCCCTATTATCACGAGCCAGAAAACTACCTTTCTATCAGCAGCCAAAAGAAAAATGTAAAGCTCCAATCACTCCTGAAAGCGAGCATAAAGTAACACAGGCAACAAACCTTAGTAGTAAACAAATATGGGGGAGTGTGGACAAGATACTGGAACTGGAACTGAGTCCCTTAAGCTCTCCTGAGCCTCTGGAAAAGCCCACTTTGAAGTACACTAGAGTTCTGGAATTCCAGCTAGAAGTTTAACTTTCAAAATATTAACTGCCTGATATGTCTGGGTACCTATCATTGTTTTAGGGGGAATCAGTATGGAACAATGATAGTGATTCACTGAAAACTTAAGTATTTACAGGATTGGTAATCACATATTATGCTTCTCCTGCAATTTTCCACTTGAAGAGGAAGAATGACCACTGGAAAATTATACTGAATTTTTCAACTCACTAAAGGGATGCTATTCATTCAATAATCATGTAATTTTGATGAACTTATTACTATATGACATCAGTATTTATAGTCTTCTTTGAAATTCTTATAAAAATAAATGATGGCTTTGTGATCCACACTTTCAAGTTGACCTGTGGCTCCTAAGACAGCAGACATGTCTTCATTCATAAGGTTTCACTGTTTTTTAATAACAGTGGCAACATCTGGTTTGAGGCTTGACCTGGCTCTGACACCCTTTGTCTGTAGAAAGATATAAGGATAATAAGATTTAGACAGTAATTTTAGCATTATAATGACCAGTTTTGGAAAGCCTCCTGTGACTTCTCAATAAGTCATTTTCTTCTAACATTTGTTATTATAGCATCCTGTACAACTATTTTCTAGCCTATGTTTTGTATAATTGTGAGAATAACCAGTTAATGCCGATTTTATTAACTACTTTCTTATTCCCAAAAGGCAGACATGATTATCTAGAAACACTATTGACTTTCTAAATCCTAGCACAATGCATGGCATTTAGTAGGCTCAATACACATATGTATTGGATGAACTGGGGTGGGGAAAGCTTATAATAGAGTTAGGAGATAGTCAGATGACAAATAATGCCAAAAGGCAGGAGTCAAGTAATAGCCCCATACCTCAAAATGTGAGACACTTTTGTTTAGTGATCATTCCAACAGCCAGGAATGAAAGGGAATAAGTTTTATTCACAATCTGTGCATAACATGGAGGCATTAGATATATTGTTAATCTAGTTTAAAAAAATTAAGATGATAATTTCATGTGGATTCTTTCTTTTTCTATTTCATGTGTAATGTGTAAATCACTGCAAATATTAGCTCCAGATGGTGCAGTCTCAAAGGTTTCACATTTACACATAGTTCAATATTTTTTTCCAAATTAAATATGAAAGCAGCCTTTCATACAAATACTAGTCTTGAAACTGAGCAAAGGTAAGATGATCTTCAAACCTACAAACTACAGTTCTTTCAGGAGGCAAAAGCCTTCTCTTGTTGTTCAGTTGCTCAGTTGTGACCCCATGGACTGCAGCATGCCAGGCTTCCCTGTCCTTCACCATCTCCCAGAGTTTGCTCACACTCATGTCCATTGAATCCATAATGCCATCCAACCATCTCATCCTCTGTCATCCCCTTCTCCTCCTGCTTTCAATCTTTTCCACCATCAGGGTCTTTTCCAGTGAGTTGGCTGTTCACATCAGAGGGCCAAAATTTTGGAGCTTCAGATTTAGCATCCTTCCAATGAATAGTCAGGATTGATTTCCTTTAAGATTGATTGGTTTGATCTCCTTGTAGTCCAGGGGACTCTCAAGAGTCTTCTCCAACACCATAGTTCAAAAGCATTAATTCTTTGATGTTCACCCTTCTTTACAGTCCAACTCTCACATCCATACTTAACTATGGAAAAAACCACAGCTTTGACTATACAGACCTTTGTTGTATAATTTCACTGAAACAATGGAAATAGTGACAGACTTTATTTTCTTGGACTCCAAAATCACTGCAGATTGTGACTGCAGCCATGAAACTAAAAGATGCTTGCTTTTTGGAAGAAAAGCTATGACAAACCTAGACAGCCTATTAAAAAGCAGAGACATTACTTTGCTGACAAACGTCCGTATAGTCAAAGCTAAAAAGCCCCCTAATCCTGTGAATATTTTATCCACCTAGGAAAGTATTGAGTGTTCTCCTTGCCCTCTTCTTTCTGTCTCCTCCTCTCCCTCTCTTTCTTTTCCTGTCTCCCCAGCAATAGTCAAAACTAGATAATGGATTAATTGGGAAATATTTTCTTATGCTAATCCATTTTTTAAGCCATCATTACCTTCATCTATACACATATTCAAAGAGAGGGAAAAGAGAGGAGAAAGAAATATGAAATGCATTTTGAAACATGAAGTGAAAGTGTTAGTTGCTCAGTTGTGTCTGACTCTTTGTGACCATGTGAACTACAGCCCACCAGGCTCCTCTGTCCATGGAATTCTCCAGGCAAGAATACTGGAGTGGGTTGCTATTTCCTTCCCCAGCGGATGTTCCCAACCAAGGGATTGAACCTGGGGTCAGCAGTAATTGTAAAATGTTTCATTTCTCTTTGAATTAAAATTTCTCATTATTTCTTTTTGATATGATTAGAAATATTTTGCTCATATTGATAACTATTTTGTGTGTATATGTGTTTTTGTTGTTGTTCAATCACTAAGCCTTGTATGACTCTCTGAGAACCCATGAACTGCAGAACACCAGGCGTCCTTTTCCTTCATTTTCTCCTGAAGTTTGCTCAAACTCATGTCCATTGAGTCGGTGATGCCATCCAACCATCTCATCCTCTGTCACCCCCTTCTCCTGCCCTCAATCTTTCCCAGCATCAGGGTCTTTTATAATGAGTTGGCTCTTTGCATTAGGTGGCCAAACTATTGGAGCTTCAGCTTCAGCATCAGGCCCTACAGTGGATATTCGGAGTTGATTTCTTTTAGGATTGACTGATTTGATCTCCTTGCTCTCCAAGGGATTCTCAAGAGTCTTCTCCAGTACCACAATTCAAAAGCATCACAAGAGACAACTTGTATGCTCAAAAAAAAAAAAAAAAAGAAAGAAAAAAGAAAACACAAAAAACAAAAACAAACCAATGACTGCTTAGTTTGTTATTGAACCCAAGTTCTCATGTCCCTGATGCACAGTGAGGTCAAGCTGAAACACTGGTGTTTGGAGCTGAGAAAGATTTGTTGCAAGGACTTAGCAAGGAGAGCAGGCAGCCCATGCTCAAATGGTCAGAACTCCTTGGATGGCTTTCAGGCAAAGGTTTTTAAGGACAATGTTAGGGGAGATAGTCTCAGGATATGTGATCAGCTCATGGCACTTCTGATTGGCTGGTGGTGAGGTAACAGGGTGATATTTCTGGAATCTCAACCTTCTGATTCCAACCAGTCTGGGGTCTGCAAGCTTGTAGTCAGCATGCAGTCACCATCCTCCACCTGAATGGGGGTCTTGATTTCTGTAGAACAACTCAAAGATATTCATCAGATTATTATCTCTTTTCATACGGAGGAACTAGGAGTCCTGTACTCTGTTTCCTTAATCACTAACTGCGTGAGTCTATTCTTTGGAAGACTTTGAGGAGGCCTAGGAGCCTTAACCCCCCCTTTCTTCCCCTTACAAACCAAACACAGCAGACAAAGAGGAGTTTTTGTACCTTGAAGGACCCTGCAGGGTCCTGCTTGGTTTCACATGTACCCAACAACCATTCTCTGCTAGGACTAGCTTCTTTTGGGGCTTCCCTTGTGGCTCAACTGGTGAAGAAGCCTCCTGCTAATGCAGGAGTTGCAAGAGAAGTGGGTTTAATCCCTGGGCCAGGAAGACCCCCTGGAAGAGGAAATGGTAACCCACTCCAATATTCTTGCCTGGGAAATCCCATGGACAGAGGAGCCTAGCAGGCTACAGTCCATGGGGTCACAAAGGGTTGGACATGAGTGATCCTGCATAAAAACAACAACAGGGAAGAGAAATTTGGTCTTTGACTTAGGAAAGTAGCTACTACTTTGCAGCACCTTTTCATGTGTGATTCTGCTTCTTAAGCATTTAAGAATCCACTGATTTTGCTCAAAATAGCTATCGCCAATTCCTTACATCTTTATGCCATACACTCTTCCTCTTAGTGTCTGTCTCTCAATGCTGATTTTGGCTATACTACATTTTCGGAGGCTGAATTTTAAAACATCATGTGGGTCCACATTTCACCTAACCCAGTTAAGTCATTACTAACTGTGATAAGGACTCAACTCAGTTTAGTTTTTGTGAACTATTGCCTCTGATTCAAGTGGTTAACCCACTTACATTTTCACTCTGATATATCTGTGTCCATTTTTATAATTCCTTTTCTGTTTTTAATGTTTGTGTGTTTATTTATTGTTGATTGCACGGGGCTTCATTGTTGTGTGCAGGCTTTCTCTAGTTGTGACAAGTGGGCGACACCCTTTGTGGTCCTGCACAGGCTTCCCACTGCAGTGGCTTATCTTGTTGCAGAGCGCAAGCTCAGTAGTTGTGATGTACGGGGTTAGTTGCTCCATGGCCTGTGGAATCTTACTGCACCAGGGATCAAACCCATGCCCCCTGCATTGGCAGGCAGATTCCTAACTGCTGGATCACCAGGGAAGTTCTTTTTTTCTACTTCCTTGTTACTGTTTTTACATTTTATTCTAACTTAGATTGAATGAAACAGAGATTCATTTTCTTCAAATAATGGAGAAACTTTATTAACACTGGATAAAGAAATCTAGTTATTGAAACACAAGAATTATAATATGGAAGGAGCTTGCAGACGGTCATTCAGCATTCAAGGCAATTCTCGGATTTCAGAAGTTTGTGACTCTTCACTTTAGGGTTCCAAAGCCTATGTAATTAAATAGAAAGGGATTTTCAGCCTTAACCTATCATACCTTCATAATAATCCCTTTATATGTAAGGGATATACAGGGATTTTCCTACTTCTATTTCTACTAGTGTTATAGGGCTAATACTTTCCTGAAATAAGCATTCTCATTGATTTAGGTAGTCACCATTCTCATTGTTGTCGTTGTTGTTTGTCTGCTTCAGACCTCATCATGGGTAGGGAGCTTGCCTGTGGGTTGGCTTCTTTCGTGCCAAGTACTCATTCCTCATCCAAACTGTGTGGGAAGGTCAGGGTCACCGGACTAGGTTGATCTCTGAGAGAGGATTGTGGAAAGTGCTCTTTGTCCTGTTTCTCTTGAAGAGAACTTTCTTAAGGCTGACATATCTAGTGTAGTGCTCCTTGTATTCCTATACATCCTTATATTCTTATACTCATGTGTACAATTGCCATATGAAATAATCCAATTAAATGAAATATCACAGAGGGTATATACTACTCTGATTTGCTTAGGTTATAATTTCAGCAGCTGCAATTCAAACTATTAGCAGCTTTATTTTTTTTTTCCATTTATTTTTATTAGTTGGAGGCTAATTACTTTACATCATTGCAGTGGTTTTTGTCATACATTGAAATGAATTAGCCATGGATTTACATGTATTCCCCATCCCGGTCCCCCCTCCCACCTCCCTCTCCACCCCATCCCTCTGGGTCTTCCCAGTGCACCAGGCCCGAGCACTTGTCTCATGCACCCAACCTGGGCTGGTGATCTGTTTCACCCTAGATAATATACATGTTTCGATGCTGTTCTCTTGAAACATCCCACCCTCGCCCTCTCCCAGAGTCC
The DNA here is from genome assembly GCF_023699985.2 of Odocoileus virginianus. Classification (NCBI taxonomy): domain Eukaryota; kingdom Metazoa; phylum Chordata; class Mammalia; order Artiodactyla; family Cervidae; genus Odocoileus; species Odocoileus virginianus. Next base: position 90,964,514 of record NC_069674.1, on the reverse strand, counting down.
ACAAGTCTGTTCTATACATCTGAGTCTCTTTTTCTTTTTTTGCATATAGGGTTATCGTTACCATCTTTCTAAATTCCATATATATGTGTTAGTATACTGTAATGGTCTTTCTCTTTCTGGCTTACTTCACTCTGTATAATGGGCTCCAGTTTCATCCATCTCATTAGAACTGATTCAAATGAATTCTTTTTAATGGCTGAGTAATATTCCATGGTGTATATGTACCACAGCTTCCTCATCCATTCGTCTGCTGATGGGCATCTAGGTTGCTTCCATGTCCTGGCTATTATAAACAGTGCTGCGATGAACATTGGGGTGCACGTGTCTCTTTCGGATCTGGTTTCCTTAGTGTGTATGCCTAGAAGTGGTATTGCTGGATCATATGGCAGTTCTATTTCCAGTTTTTTAAGAAATCTCCACACTGTTTCCCATGGCGGCTGTACTAGTTTGCATTCCCACCAACAGTGTAAGAGGGTTCCCTTTTCTCCACACCCTCTCCAGCATTTATTGCTTGTAGACTTTTGGATAGCAGCCATCCTGACTGGCGTGTAATGGTACCTCATTGTGGTTTTGATTTGCATTTCTCTGATAATGAGTGATGTTGAGCATCTTTTCATGTGTTTTTTTTTGCCATCCGTATGTCTTCCTTGGAGAAATGTCTGTTGAGTTCTTTGGCCCATTTTTTGATTGGGTCATTTATTTTTCTGGAATTGAGCTGCAGGAGTTGCTTGTATATTTTTGAGATTAATCCTTTGTCTGTTGCTTCATTTGCTATTATTTTCTCCCAATCTGAGGGCTGTCTTTTCACCTTGCTTATAGTTTCCTTTGTTGTGCAAAAGCTTTTAACTTTCATTAGGTCCCATTTGTTTATTTTTGCTTTTGTTTCTAAAAGTCTGGGATGTGGGTCATAGAGGATCCTGCTGTGATTTATGTCGGAGAGTGTTTTGCCTATGTTCTCCTCTAGGAGTTTTATAGTTTCTGGTCTTACATTTAGATCTTTAACCCATTTTGAGTTTATTTTTGTGTATGGTGTTAGAAAGTGTTCTAGTTTCATTCTTTTACAGGTGGTTGACCAGTTTTCCCAGCACCACTTGTTAAAGAGGTTGTCTTTTTTCCATTGTATATCCTTGCCTCCTTTGTCGAAGATAAAGTGACCATAGGTTCGTGGATTTATCTCTGGGCTTTCTATTCTGTTCCATTGATCTATATTTCTGTCTTTGTGCCAGTACCATACTGTCTTTATGACTGTGGCTTTGCTGTATAGTCTGAAGTCAGGCAGGTTGATTCCTCCAGTTCCATTCTTCTTTCTCAAGGTTACTTTGGCTATTCGAGGTTTTTTGTATTTCCATACAAATTGTGAAATTATTTGTTCTAGTTCTGTGAAAAATACCGTTGGTAGTTTGATAGGGATTGCATTGAATCTATAGATTGCTTTGGGTAGTATAGCCATTTTGACAATATTGATTCTTCCAATCCATGAACACGGTATATTTCTCCATCCGTTTGTGTCCTCTTTGATTTCTTTCATCAGTGTTTTATAGTTTTCTATGTATAGGTCTTTTGTTTCTTTAGGTAGATATACCCGTAAGTATTTTATTCTTTTTGTTGCAATGGTGAATGGTATTGTTTCCTTAATTTCTCTTTCTGTTTTCTCATTGTTAGTGTATAGGAATGCAAGAGATTTCTGTGTGTTAATTTTATATCCTGCAACTTTACTGTATTCATTGATTAGCTCTAGTAATTTTCTGGTGGAGTCTTTAGGGTTTTCTATGTAGAGGATCATGTCATCTGCAAACAGAGAGAGTTTCACTTCTTCTTTTCCTATCTGGATTCCTTATACTTCTTTTTCTGCCTGGATTGCTGTGGCCAACACTTCCAAAACTATATTGAATAGTAGTGGTGAGAGTGGAACCCGTGTCTCTTATGTATCCTACATTGGCATGCAGGTTCTTTACCACTAGCATGACCTGGGGAGTCTGAGAAGCTCCAGTATTAGGATCTAAATATATTAAAAGTGGAATTAGATGCTGAAAGATTTGAGGACCCCAAACCCAATGAACCCTCTGTCACACACACAACTTTGATGTATATCGGCCCTGCATGAAAAAGTCTAGGTTCCCCATTGTCAAGATTGGATAGTGGAAGGAACGTAGGGACCTGGCTGGTAGGTCTCCAGTTAGGTTAGGCTAGGGATCAAGGACAGTAGGCAACTGCTAAAGGGACATGGAACCCATATCCCTTGATCTTTTGAGAGATATCCTATACAAGCTGTTCCCACTTAGCATGACTCAGTCTCAGAAGCCAATAGCAGTGATAACATCAAAAGCAGCAAAAAAAAAAAAAAAAAAAGATCATAAGTAAGGAGCTTGGTAGCTTGAGAAGAAATTCCACTTTCACAGCGAGCCAACTGGAAGAGACACAGGAAAACTTGGATAGACAATAAATGAACTTAAGGGCCAAAGAAAACATGAAATCATCACTGGACCTTAATACTGTACTTGTAGAATTTTTAAAAGTTAGTAAACAAATTAAAGTAAAAGACAGCAGCTGAAGACAGTGGAGTGAAATTAGTGGTGCAGAGAGGTGTGGGTAGAAAAAAATATCTCAGAGCCTGTAGAGCATTTAGATACTGCTTTTGGTGGAAATCAATAATAGAAAAGCATGACACTAATAGAGGAGTACAAAAGGGCCCAGTGCCTTTGTTTCCTTACAAATAAAATGAGGATAATAACAGTATCTCATGGAATTATTATAAAGATTTAAAGGAGTTAATATTTGTAATCACTGCAGATGGTGACTACAGCCATGAAATTAAAATGCAGTCAAGAAATTAAAATGCTCCTTCGGAAAAAAGCTATGAGAAACCTAGACAGCAAATTAAAAAGTAGAGACCTCACTTTGCTGACAAAGATCCACATAGTCAAAGCTATGGCTTTGCCAGCAGTCATGTACAAACATTCAGAGTTGGACCCTATAGAAGGCTGAACCTCAAAGAGTTGATGCTTTCAAACTGTGTGCTGCAGGAGACTCTTGAGAGTCCCTTGGACTGCAAGATCAAACCAGTCAACCCTGAAGGAAACCAACCCAGAATTGGTTTCCAGTTCATTGGAAGAACTGATGCTGAAGCTAAAGCTCCAATAATTTGGCCACCTGATGCAAAGAGCCAACTCATTATAAAAGACCCTGATGCTGGGAAAGATTGAGGGCAGGAGAAGGGGGTGACAGAGGATGAGATGGTTGGATGGCACAATTGACTCGATGGATATGAGTTTGAGCAAACTCTGGGAAATATTGAAAGACTGGGAAGTCAGTCATGCTGTAGTCCACGGGGCCGCAAAGAGCTGGATAGGACTTAGTGACTGAACAGTGTTGGTAAGGTGCTTAAATCAGTTCTTAAAGCAGAATAAAGGCTATGTGTTTGCTAAGTCAATAAATAAAGCAGAAATAATGACTAAATTCAAAGATTGGTATTTGAAAAGATGAATAAAATAAACACTTCTTGAGAATGGTTTTAAACAAGGAGAGAGAGATGAACAACAAGAAATTTGGAATGTAAAAGCAAACACTTATAATACAGAAGAATTTAAAAGAATTATATTTGAATGCTACCTGCAAACCTTGGCAATTTGAAAATCATAAGAAATATCTGGTTTTCCATTTAAATGCAAATGTTCAATATTGACCTAACAAGAATCTCAAATGATTTTATTACCACAATTCTATTAGAACAATGATTCTTGATCATTCATTCTAAAAACCTGTATGAATCTATTACCACAATACAAATTGGTGCAGGGCACCAGGATCAGATGAAATTCACATGCTGTTTTAATTTTGAAGGACAGTAACTTCAGGGCAGAGGAGTGTGGTGGGCTCTACTCCATGGGGGTTACAAAGAGTCGGACATGATATAGTGACTAAACAACAGCGACAAAGCTGGAAAGCCTTCAGATTTATTTTATAAAAGTAATATAAGTTCAAAATCAGAGCCTGACTAAAGTAAACAGAACAGAAAATAGAGACAGTCCCTTTTTGGAGAGTCGTATAACATTTTTGTTGAATTTCAAATATTATCATTTCAAAATGTAATCCACATTAGAATGATGAATAAGATACATTATATCTTCTTTCTTTGGGGGGCTAGCTTTGAAATACAGTGTCTTTCACAGTTATAGGCCATTTCAATGCAACAAGTGAAATTAGATCATGTATATAGGAGATGTCTAAAAATTTACATTTGTAAGACAAGAATAATATAGCCAAGTTGTCAAAACATAAATATTACAATAACTGAATCAAATATCAGGTTTTATAGTTGAATTTGGACTAGTTTGAAATGAATCAAATTTTTACAAAATCTCATCCTGTGTAATGTTGAAAAGTGTCTCATTGTATAGATGGATCACCGTTCGTGTATCCATTCACTTTTGAAGGACATTGGTGTTCAATCCAACATTTAATGATTATAATTATGAATGTAGGAGCTATAAGCATTAGCATTTGTTGCTTTTATGAATGTAGCTTTTCATTTCTCTAGACTAAATTATCTTGGGAGACAATCTCATTTCTGATGAAAATATTCAAAATAAAATGGATAGAATTCAACCAAAACATCAGGGCTAATGGGTTTTTTGTCATGATTGGCAGGGGTGGTTTAAAATCAAGCTACTAGAGTTACATAAATATCAAGTAATTGCCTATGATTCTCCAGTGAGTGACAAATAAATAAATTTTAACCATTATTTGTTGACTCATAATAATAGTAATAATAATAATAATAATACTAGTAACAGTGAGTATGATATCATGAAATAGCTAACTTACACTACTACTCCAGCTGTTTTATATTTTATTTCTTAGAAGTTAAAATGTTCATTTTATAATTTTTCCTTCAGATATTGTAAGAAGAAACAGTGATTGCCATACTAGAAGTGAAGGCATTTTTTGAGAATAAATGTAAAATAAAATATTTGCTTTTGCTATAGATGAGTAAGTGAGAAGAAAGAACAAAGACAGACTTTTCAGATTTTTGGCTTGACTAAAACTAGGTAGGATACTCATGATCTACTCTCGAAAAATGAAAGAGGAAGAAAATATACAGAAAAAAGGTTTCCCCAAAAGTCAAGGGCTAGGCTAAAGAGAAGCAGAGTGGCAGTATTATCACTGTGGAAGATGAATGTAGTGGCACTTCTCATTTATTTAGTATTCAGGATTTCAACCTTAATTAGGATTCCTTTGTCACATCATTCATCAAATATACTTGACAAAATGGAAATGAACCTCAAAGTTTCTGTTGCCTCAGGCATGCTTTTAATACTTTTACTCATTTCAGTGTATTGTGAAGTACAGTGAATTGACTTGGAAATGTTTTAGTCAGAATAAGAAACATCCAAATGAAGAAATCACACATTATAAGCAGTTCTGGCAGGAATATCAAAAAGAAACCATGTAAATGGCTATATACTTGCATTTCTTTTAGCCAGTGCTAACAACAATGCCTCCCCCTCCAAATATTCTTTGCCACCCAAAGATTTGAAACAGCCCTTAAAAAAAATCTACTTTAAAAAGGATTTCTGCTTATGAAATTCCACAGAGTTTGTTTTGTTAGCAATGTGACTATACTTACAAAGGGGCTTGAATATTTATGTTTATAATTGCCAAGTCAGATATAGAAATATAGTAGGATTATTAATTCCTTAAGCATGTTTAGCATGTGTAGAACTATTTCGGGCACCAAGATAACCCCTTTTCAACCTTCTCTGTAGCAAAGTTCCAAACATTTCTCAAAATATTTTTCTACATTTGATGTCCTTACTTTGACCCCACCTGTATGTGACACTGCATTCTTTGATAACGGTGCCCTAGGTAGAAAGGATTACTCTCTCCATTTAGCACTTGTAGCCCTTGGCACACACATCTTAAATGAATCATCCATTTACATTAATGTATGCTGCATACATACTAAGTATGTCTCCATATAGAATATAAATATTAAAAAAGCAGGGATTCTGTCATACATATTTGGATTTCCAAAAACTAGAACTTCTTGGTATTTAATATATTACTTATCTGTTGATTTTTAAATAGTGAATAAAAGTGATTAATTAGTCCCATAATTAATAATTACATAATTGGCCATTAGTAATATCATACTTGCTTTATTGAGTAGTTGTGAGATCAAATGCTCTTTAAATATTTTTAAAGTTGAATAGAACATGACATTTCATTGTTCGTCTCATCATGGATGCTCTTAAATTTATATCCTGTTAGTGTAATTAATGTAATGGCTGTATTAGAGTTAAGCAATACCTAGAAAGCTAGTCAGAGCCTGTCTTTGACTATGCACATGTGACAGTGTGAACTTGGTCATGTTTTTAAACATTTCTGTAGTTTGTTTCCTTGTCTAAAATATGTGAGTTATAATGTTTCACACAGCTATTTGTTAAAACTAAATGGGATGAATAAGTAACATGCTTCAAAGAGTTTTAGATACATAATGAGTCTTTAATAACAATTAGTTATTGCTATTATTAATATTGTTTGGCATTTTTTGTAAAGACTTAGATGATTCAGCTGTGCATAGACTCCCTTTTTCTTTACCTATATTTCCTGATGCCTGAATTATAAACGTTTTTTCATACCATTTTGGAAAGCACTATGTGTTCCCCTTAAGTTCTTTACATTTTCATCCCCAAATGCTAATGTAATCACAAAGACTCCCATTATTTTCCTTGAAAGAGGTCTCTGGGACTATATATGTGTGTGTGCATGCTAAGTCACTTCACTGCTGTCTGACTCTTTACGACCCTATGAACTTGAACCTACCAGGCTCCTCTGCCCATGGCTTCTCCAGGCAAAAATACTGGAGTGGATTGCCATGCCCTTCTCCAGGTGATTTTCCCAACTCAGGGATCTATATAGTACTTTCCAAAATAGAAAAGCTCCCTATATGTGAACATCCAGCGGGAAAAAGTTTTATAGATTTTTTAAAATCAACTTTGAGTGTTGGCTCAAGAAACTCTGAGAGTATTCTCACTCCTCTGAGAATACACTCTGTGTCTTATACTTCAGAGCTGTCAGTCAGTATTTTTGATCATTAGCCATCTGTGATTATTTTAATTTTTGCCAGCAGGAGAAGGAACTCTTTTCCACCCAGGAGTTCTGTTATTACAATATCATTTATATGTAAAGAGCTCATTTCATCAGTGAGAGAAACTTTTCCACAGTTTTTTTTTTAAGGTTTTAAAGAAACTCATGGTATTTTTTCTTTTTTCCCTTTCTCCACCTCTCTACTACTGCTTCTCTGCCACGTTGTTGTTCAGCTGCCCAGGTGTGCCTAATTCTTTGTGACCCCATGGACTGCAGCTCGCCAGGCTTCCTTGTCCCTCACCATCTCCCAAAGTTTGCCCAAGTTCATGTCCATTGCATCAGTGATGCCATACAGCCTGCTCATCCTCTGATACCCTCTTCTTCTGCCCTCAATCTTTCCCAGCATCAGGGTCTTTTCCAGTGAGTCAGCTGTGCACGTCTGATGACCAAAATACTGGAGCTTCAGCTTAGACAACGGTCCTTTCGATGAGTATTCAGGGTTGGTTTTCCTTAAGATTGACTGGTTTGATTTCCTTGCTGTCCAAGGGAGTTTGAAGAGTCTTCTCCAGCACCACAGTTCAAAGGCATTTCTCTGTCATACTTCCCATTTATCCTAGCATCTCCTCATATAGATATTCTCTAGTACCTAGTCAGTAATTTTAAGAACAGGATGAAGTTAAACTGATTTCTGTATGTTTTAATATAAACCCTCATTTATTGTGGTTGCTGTTTTAAAGTGTAAAGCTCATGGGAAAAAAAAATAGAATTTTACTTTGCAATGATGTTTAGCATTGAAGCCTCTAGTTCAGATTTCCCAATTAAAAGTTTATTAATATGACATGATGACATTTTAGCTATAACTATCTAAGAAGGGCAAGTTTTGAGAGGGGCAAAAAAAGAATTTAAAAATAAAAATGTTGTCCTTTTCTAAGTAATATCATGAGTTAGGATTTAGAGTCATGGAATCACATTCACATACCTCATTTGACTTCTTCTTCTGATTTCAGTTTGACCTTCAGCAAGTCAAAAACTCCCCTCAATCACTTTACCTACAGTGTGGGATAATAATGTTTAACTGACTATGGTTATTGCAAAGATTAATGAGTTATTGGTCATAAAATGTAATCCATGTATTAAAAGTCTCTGCATGAAGAGAAGACAATTCCCGGGTCATTATTGCAGAGTGGTTTTGTGAACTGAAATGAATTATTGATCAACTACACAAAATTTTAGGTCTTGAACTTTATGAAGCAAGTTTCACATCTTAGGACAGATGCTACTAGAAATTAGTGCTTTTGGAGGCCCCATATAATTTCTCATGGAAACAGAAAATATATTATTTTCCAGGTGATAGGGCACATTATATTCTTGGTAGAGTTGACTCCTAAGGAAATTACTGATGATCTAAGGATATTCCTATGATTTTTCTTCTTTCTTTTCCATCTACTTTTTCCCTCTCCCATTTCCTAACTCTATTTCTTTGCTTTCTTGTCTCTGCTTTCTGAGAACATGAACTTGTGGTGCTTACTCACATGAGTAGAAAAAGCAAACAATCTGGTTCCAGGAGGAAAATTGTAGCAATGTCAATGATAATATAATACTTCCTGTTTCTGGGTGCTTAGATATGGTGGTGGTACTTAGATGTGCGCCTGCTCGGTCGTGTCTGAATCTTTGTGACTCCATGGAGTCTAACCCGCCAGGCTCCTCTGTCCATGGGATTTCCCAGGTAAGAATACTGGAGTGGGTTGCCATTTCCTCCTCCAGGGCATCTTGCAACCCAAGGATCAAACCCGTGCAGGTGAATTCTTTACAAGCACTTAGATAACTAGTTTTAAAAATAATTGATAAGTAACAACATGTGTTCATTTTGACAGTTTTTACTGAAAAGGTTTGAAAAAGGCCAAAATAAATGTAAAGACTGTTTTTTTTCATTTGTTTGTATCTAGGGATGAGGAAGGGGAGGATAGTGTATAAACACACACACACACACACACACACACACACACTCATGCACACAGGAAAGTTTACTTCCTGAAATAGTGCTCAGCTTGGTAAGGAAGCAGCAGCTTCTGAGAAATAACAGGGAATGTAGCCAAGTGCCCAAAGAACTCTGAGTCACTAGGTCCAGTCTCACTGGAAACTAACCTAATCTGTATCCAATTTAACATCTGAACTTAATTTTCTTGGCTTTAATCAACCCAGAGCATCTTCCCCCACAGAAACCTTGATATTAGTCATGATATCCAGAAATGTCAAGAGTAATGACAAATAATTGACACATATATACCTTCATGCAACTTGCCTCTTAGAGATGGCTTCTTAATTTTAAAAAGCTTCAAAGTACAGTGCTTTATGATGCAGACAGAATTTATTTCTTTATGCCACTTATTTCCTTTTTAGGAACTGTAGAATGGAATTAAAAGGGCTCTGTATCAACCTAGAGGAGTTGGATGGGGAGGGAGATGGGAGGGAGGTTCAAAAGGAAGGGGATATATGAATACCTATGGCAGATTCTCTTGCCTGGAGAATCCCAGGGACGGGGGAGCCTGGTGGGCTGCCGTCTATGGGGTCTCACAGAGTCGGACACGACTGAAGCGACTTAGCAGCAGCATGGCAGATTCATGTTGAGGCTTGACAGAAAACAACAAAATTCTTTAAAGCAATTATCCTTCAATTAAAACATAAATAAATTTAAAAAAAAGAACTGTATAATGGGATCCACATCCTTGTAGAGATAATTGGGCCCCAGTAGCAAAACTAAAGGAGTTACTGTTTAGATTTAAAAACAAAACAAAACAGAACTTTACGTTGCACACTGTCGCTGCTGAAACGATGATACAGTTTTGTTTACTCTAACATGAGTTCGCAGGACCTTAACCAGAGCTGCTAAAATCATGTGACTTGCATACACTGTGTAGCTATATAGACCAGGAAAAAATGTGATACATCACTGTGACTTAGCAGTTGGGTTTAAGACCTAGAAAGTAATTCCACTCACAAGCAGTGAAAATTATAAGAACAGTCATATCTGCCCTCCTAGCCAAAGGTGAGAGACAATCAGGTCAAATAACAAATAAGCTATAATTAAGCTTTGGAAAATTTAAAAAGCAAATGAGTTAATGATTTTATTTCTATGCAAATAACAAGTCTTTGGGACAGATCAAATGCAGTTTTTGCTTCCATATTGCCAAACTTTGATTTGATTGATTCTATATTTATCCCCATGTGGCAGCTGGAGCACTCACTTTAGAGGAAAACTTTCCTAATTCCAGTCTATCAAGGAAAATCTGCAAGTTAAAAACTCACTTTTATCAGCAGGCATTCGGAGAATGGCAGGTGGCAAATAAAGCTCTTAGTGGATTACTCTAATTGCATTTTCTTTTACCTTCACAATTTAAAAAGTTGTAAGGAAAGGGAGAGGACAACTTTCTATGGTTTTGACACTTGTGCTTACATTTTTCTGTAATGAACACTGTGTTTGAAGTTTTCATGGACTCTCAGTGTGAAGCTAGTTTGAGAGTGTCTATATCTTGTACAGTGGGTATATAGGAAAAAGGACTAGGAATAATTTGATGCATTAGATACATAAAGGTATTGACTGATGTTATTGCAAATTATATGTGAATCTTTCTCGACTTTTTTTATTTTCACAATTTTCTTTACAGATTTATTGCTTTATATTGATAACAGAAGAAACACAAAATAATAAACTTAACAATTTAAATTAAAAGAAAACTAAAATGAGGTAAACTTAGGAGGTCTAAATGAAACACCAACGGTATTGAATATTAACTTGCAAGCTCAATCTCTCAGTCATGTATGACTCTTTGTGACTCCATGGACTGCAGCCCACCAAGATCCTCTGTCCATGGAGTTTTCCAGGCAACAATACTGGCATGGGTTGCCATTTCCTATTCCAATTAGCTTGTATATTCCTTTTAAAGCAAAATAAACTTTATTATAAATAACCCCCCCAAATTCCAGCTTAAATGGTTACTCTGGGATTTTCATAATATTGATCAGAATTATAGTATAGAAAGGAATTATAGAGATGAACTGATTATAGATAAAAATTATAATAAAGGAATTTTCACAGATATTAATTGATTAATGAGTATCTGTTCCTGAGAACACAATTTCAATACAGGAAAATGATATTTTTATAACAATTTCAAAGTTTTTTAAACATTCAAAGCAAAGAAACTTGAAGTTTTATCTAAGTGACAAATTTTATGCAAATATTCATGTAATGTATATTCATAAATATGTGAACACTTACGTAGTGAAGAATTGATGCATTTAAACTATGGTGCTGAAATGACTCTTGAGAGTCTTTTGGACAGCAAGGAGATCAAACCAGTTAATCCTAAAGGAAAGCAACCCTAAATTTTCATTGGAAGGACTAGTGCTGAAGCTGAAGCTCTGATATTTTGGCCACCTGATGCAAAGAGCCAACTCATTGGAAAAGACCCTGATGCTGGGAAAGATTGAAGGCAAAAGGAGAAGGAAGAAGCAGAAGATGAGATGGTTTGATAGCATCACTGACTCAACGGCCATGAATCTGAGCAAAGCCCAGGAGGTTGTGGAGGACAGAGGAGCCTGGGGTGTTGCAGTTCATGGAGACTCAAAGAGCAAGATATGAGTTAGCAACACAACAAGAAGTAGAACTAGAAAGAGAAATGAATGAAACTATTTAGATCAAAGTAAAAATTAGAATCCCAACAAGAACATGTGCTCCTCAGTTGCTTTTTCCACATATGTCATATTGTATCATCACTTTATATATTTTGATCTCAACACGAGTACTTTAAATTTGCTTATAGTTTAAATATTTATTCTTCATCAGTAACCAAATGCCTATATTTGCATATTTTCAAAATTTATCCTTTCCTTATAATACTCACAGAAATTCCTCTAAAATAATAATACTTTTCTCAGTTACAGAGCAAATTTGCCTCAATAGTGATAAATATGGCATCACTTTATGATGAAAATATAAAAATAAAACAGCTCCCATGTCTGACTGAATGAGTTAAGAAGTTAAGAACAAGCTCAAGGAGGTTGCATTTTTGTTGACACTTGACAGTGTGTTTAAAGATTAACAGAAATCTTCAAGAGGAAAATGTACAAAAAGATAAGTGAGTGTGATGTGTTCTGGAATTGCAAGTAGTTGTTTTTAAAATCATTGGGTTTAGTTTAAATTATTCTATTTGTCTTCATTAAGTGTGTGAAACATTGCAAAAGTGTTTAAGGAAGTTTATGGTTAGAGGTGTGTCTGAAACGATAGCAGAAATTAGATTTGAAAAAGGCCTTGTATAATTTGTAGGGGATTTAGATTTATCTATTTTCGTTTCAATCTCTTCCCTCTAATCATGCCCATTATGTTTAAAACCAACCACGTTGATAATGTCTCATTCAAATGAGTCAAAGTCTCCCTCTTTCAACAAATCTTACTTGGTTAAATAAATACCTGATTTACTGTTTTACAATGTTTCGGTTCGGTTCAGTCCAGTCGCTCAGTCATGTCTGACTCTTTACAACTCCAGGGACTGTAGCATGCCAGGCTGCCCTGTCCATCACCAAATCCTGGAGCTTGCTCAAACTTATGTCCATGGAGTTGGTGATGTCAACCAACCATCTCAACTTCTGTCATCACTTTTTCCTCCTGCCTTCAATCTTTCCCACCATCAGGGTCTTTTCCAGTGAGTCAGTTCTTCGCATCAGATGACCAAAGTATTGGAGCTTCAGCATCAGTCCTTCCAATAACTCTTCAGGACTGCTTTCCTTTAGGATTGAACTCCTTGCTGTCCAAAGGACTCTCAAGAGTCTTCTACAACACCACAGTTCAAAAACATTAATTCTTTGGCACTCAGCCTTCTTTCTGGACCAACTGTCACATCCATACATGACCACTGGAAAAACCATATCTTTGACTAGATGGACCTTTGTTGGTAAAATAATGTCTCTGCTTTTTAATATGCTATCTAGGTTGATCATAGCTTTCCTTCCAAGGAGCAAATGCCTTTTAATTTCATGCCTGCAGTCATCATCTGCAGTGATTTTGGAGCTCAAGAAAATAAAGTTTGTCACTGTTTCCACTGTTTCCCATCTATTTGCCATGAAGTGTCTGGCTTCTACTGTGTCTGGCTTCCTTCATATAATGTAGTGCTCTCTAGGTTCATCCATGTTGTTGACGAATTGGCATGTTTTCTTCTGAATAATATTTCAGTTTTTTGGTATATCGCATATTTTGCATTTGCTTTTTTTTCACTTATTTTTATTAGTTGGAGGCTAATTACTTTACAATATTGTAGTGGTTTTTGTCATACATTGACATGAATCAGCAATGGATTTACATGTATTCCCCATCCTGATCCCCCCTCCCATCTCCCTCTCCACCTTTTTTAATGGACATTTGACTCCATATTTTGCTTTTGGGAATAATGCTACAATGAACATGGGGTACAGATATCTCTTAGGGATCCGTATCTTAATTTATTTGCATAAATACCTAGAAGTGGGATAGCTAGATTATATAGTAGTTCTATTTTTCATTTTTTGAGGAATCTCTATATTGTTTTTCATAGTGGCTATGATAGTTTACATTTCTCCCAGCAAGGATTAAGTGTTCCATTTTCTCTACATTGTTACAAAAGGTTGGTATCATTTGTTTTGTTTTTGTTTGTTTATAATATCCATCCTGATACATATGAGATGATATTATATCATGAATTTTTTTAAAAATATGGTTTTTTCCCCCACATTGCACTTTTGTTTGCATTTCCTTGATGATTAAGAATGTTGAATATGTTTTCATATACCAATTGGCCAGGTGTTCATCTTTGGAAAAATGTCTTTTGAGCTCCTTTTCTCATTTTTTAATCAGATTGTTTGGCATTTTGTTATTGAGTTTTAGGAGTGTAATATATATTTTGGTTAACCCCTAATCATATATACAGCTTGAAATATATTTTTTCCATTCCATAGGTTATCCTTCACTGTTTTGATTGTTTACTTTGCTGTGTGAAAGCTTTTTAATTTGTTTAGTCAAATTTATCTATTTTTGCTTTTGTTGCCTGTGCCATAGTATCATAGTTAAGAAACCATTGCCAAGATTTTTTTTCCATCAAGGAATGTTTTTTTTTCTATGAATTTTATTGTTTCAGTTCTTAAATTTATGGTTTCAGTTCCTACATTTCAGTTCTTACATTTAACTCAAAATTAATTATGTTGAGTTAAATTTTTGTGTAATGTGTAAGGGTCAACTTTCATTCTTTTGTATGTGGCTAGTCAGTTTTCTAAACACTAGTTATTAATGAGACTATTGTTTTCCCATTTGTGTATTTTAGTGCCCCTGTTGAAGGTTAGTCGGTCTCATATGTATGGATTTATTTGAGGGCTCTTCATTCTGTTCCATTGATCCATGTATGATTTTATGCATCTGTTTTATGCCAATTCCATACTGTTTTGATTAATATAGCTTGTGATATAGTTTGAAATCAGAAAGAGTGATGCCTTGGACTTTGTTCTTCTCTCTTAAAAGAAGATTTGTGTCATTTGTAGTTCCACTTGGATTTTAGAATAGTTTTTTTCTACTTCTGAAAAATGGCAGTGGAAGTTCAGAGGAGATATCATTGACTCTATAGATCAATTTAGGTATTATGCACATTTAACTATATTCTACCAATCTAATATATAAGCATGAGCATCTTCCCATTTATTTAAAAGTCTGCTTTAATTTTTGTCATTACTGATTTACAGTTTCAGTATAAAAAAGTTTTACATCCTTGGTTAAGTTTATTTCTATATAATTCTTTTTTTTTGATGGTATAATATATTAGGTTGTTTTCTAAATTTCCTTTTGCATTGTTTGTTGTTGGTATATAGAAACTCAGCTGATTTATATATACATATATATAGATAGATAAATAGATCTTGTATCATGAATTTTTACTGAATTTGTTTATTAGTTCTAATAGGTTTGTGTGTGTGTTTGTATGTACATAGTATTTAGGGTTTTCTGCATATAAAACATGTTACCTGCAGAGAGAGATAATTTCACTCTTTTTCTAATTTATGTGTCTTATATTTCTTTTTATTGCCTAATCCCTCTGGCTAGGACTTACAGTACTATGTTGGATATTGATAGTGGATATCCTTGCCTTATTTCACATCTTAGGGGAAAAACTTTTAGTTTTTCACCATCAAGTGCAACGTTAACTGTGGGCTTGTCATATGCAGCCTTAGTTGTGTTGAGTACTTTCATTCTTTATCTAATTTGCTGATGATAGAGTGTTGAATTTTGTTAAACATTTTCTCTGAACCTTTTGAGATGATTATGCAATTTTTATATTTCATTTTTAAATGCAGGTATCTCATTAATTTATTTGCATATATTTTAATAACCATGAGTCACAGGAACATATTTTACTTGTCATGGTATATTATCTTTTTTAATATATTGTTGAATTTGGTTTGCTAGAATTTTACTTATATAACTATATTGTTAAATGCATCATTTAATAATGTAATAGATATAATGAATCATCATAAATAAACTTCATGTAAAGTATATCTGCATCCATCCTCAAAGTTTAGGTGATCTGAAGGAGATGGAATAGAAAAATGAGCATGCAAAACATTATTGACCATGGATTTACTCAAAACACAAAGTAAGGGCAGGTAAAATACACAGAGAAAAATTAGGAAAATATTTCTAGGAAAAGAAGATAATTTCACTCATGTCTCAGAACCAGAACAAACATGGTGATACAAGGTAATTGAACAGCGGGGTTTGGGGTTTGTGAACAGATATTACTTTCCATATATGGAAAAGGTGACTTGAAGGACTACCCCGGAGAAGAGGAGTCAGAACCAGCCTTACTCTCAGCCAGAGCAGGAGGAGGGGTTGGTGACTTATTTTGAAGATAAGGTTAAAGAAGAAAAGACTAATGGTCACTTACAGCTATGGTCCAGAAAATAAGAAAACATACTCTGACCTTTGCAACCAGGAGGTTGTATTCCTAGAAGTAAGAAAAATATTAAAAATAGACCAGTTTTGCCTGTATCAGGAGACTTGTTGTTCAGTTGTTCAGTCATGTCTGACTCTTTGTGGCCACATGGACTGCAGCACTCCAGGCTTCCCTATCTTTCACCATCTCCCTGAGTTTGCTCAGATTCATGTCCGTTGAGTTGGTGATGCCATCCAACCATCTCATCCTCTGTCGTCTCCTTCAGAAGACTTACCTGCTATTATCTTCCTGACAAAAGAAAATTAAATTCAGTATGCAATATAATGGTTCCAGTGACTCTACATTTATTTTTATAGGCAATGGCCAGCAGTAAATAAGAAATTATTAGGCATGCCAGGGGCTAGGCCAAAATATCGAGAAATTAAGAGGAGAAAGTCAATTGAAATTGATCCACATATATTTTATATGTTGGAGTTATCAGTCACTGACTTCAAATGAAATATAATTACAATGTTCAAAAATAGGTGAAACTATGACAAGATATTTTACTATATAGTTAACTTTATTAAAGTTTCACCAAAGAATTGGAATATATGAAAAGAAGTTCAAAT
The DNA here is from genome assembly GCF_023699985.2 of Odocoileus virginianus. NCBI lineage: Eukaryota > Metazoa > Chordata > Mammalia > Artiodactyla > Cervidae > Odocoileus > Odocoileus virginianus. The sequence continues at coordinate 90,947,842 of NC_069674.1, read as the reverse complement.
AGAACTTTTTAAAACACAGAAGTAAAAGAATAAACAATCATAAAAGAGATTTAGTGATCTGAAAGATACATCTGTAGAAAATAATTACTGAGCAACAAGAACAAATTCAGTCAGCACATTTAAAATCAATATATAAAAGCTAGTAAAATACAAATTAAACAAGTAAATACAAGTAAAATACAATAAAACAAAGATAATATTTCTCAAAATTTATAAAAATAAAGTCTTGTTATTCATTTTGAACAAGTTAGCCACAAAGATCATTACAGATATTTGAAGTAAAATACAGATGTCACATATCAAGTCTTATAAAAAATAAGAGTTAAATGAATAACATTAGATGCACAGAAGCAGACAAAATCAGATATTTTTGACTCATGTTTAACATTAAGGGAATTGAAAGAAACACAAGATAAAAAATAACTGACAATTGTAAAGAAGAAAAATAAAATGGAGAATCTTATTTAACCAAATATGAAGATATATTTTAAGGGAGAGTGGTTAAGACATTGTGATATTGATATAGGGGTAGACAAGTGAGAATTAAGAGTTTTTATTCAACTTAGAGGATAAATGAGATAAAAATCATTCAAATAAATGCCAAAAATTAATCATCCATTCAATGTAAGTCAGTGGTTATTTATTAAACTAAAAAAGTAAGAAAGAAAAAGAAGAAAGAGAAAGAATAAAAACTATGAAAGCTGGAAATAAAAGGAACTATCTTCATCAAATAATCAAAATAATAATGAACAAAACACTGGTAAGAATTTTTATACTTTAGCTCCAGTGTCTACATTAAGATTATCATGATTTTTCACCATTTAGAGCCAAGACTTGGAAGAATTGAAAAGTAGCTTACAGATAGTCTTTATGTATCCATACTATATACGCTTGGATTTAGTTAGGAGATAAAAGTCACATGTGGAATGCAAGGAGCTACTATGTTCAGTAATTAGAGCCGATATCCTAATTACCACAATTAGGATTGAAGATGAAGGAATGAAGTTGTTTTGTTTTGTTTTAATTTTAAATGGGCTTTAAGCTTCTGTGAGATGGTACAATTTGACTGCTACTACTTTTTTCTAAACTTAGAGGAGAGATCCTATAGGTGGACCAAGAGCTCTGAAAATGCATCTGAAAAATAGGAAATTGCAAACTAAAATAAGCTGCTTCCAAAGATAAGGGTAACTGTTGCTGCTGCTGCTAAGTCACTTCAGTCGTGTCCGACTCTGTGCGACCCTATAGACGGCAGCCCACCAGGCTCCCCGTCCCTGGGATTCTCCAGGCAAGAACACTGGGGTGGGTTGCCATTTCCTTCTCCAATGCAAGAAAGTGAAAAGGGAAAGTGAAGCAACTCAGTCCTGTCTGACTCCTAGCGACCTCATGGACTGCAGCCTACCAGGCTCCTCTGTCCATGGGATTTTCCAGGCAAGAGGACTGGAGTGGGTGCCATTGCCTTCTCCCTTAAGAGTAACTACTACTGTAGTAATGGAATATTAATAGAGAAATAGAAGCAAAAATAAAATAAGAATAGAGAAGAGACACAAAAAGAGTATATTTCTTTTTCCTACACCAGTTACCCAGGCTCTATCTAGCACTGTCTATTGACAGAGCCAAATTGGAAGTCAGATGCCAAAGCAGAAACACTTTCCAGAGTTCCACACATATTATCACATAGAAAATATAGTGGTGGATTGAAAGCTGGCATACAATACTCTAATAACTTGATTATTCACCTTCTACATACAAAGTCAAAAAGTAGTAACAAAAAGATTTTTTTCAACTAAGGTAATTGCAATGACGTAAGCACAATGCACAGACATGAATAGCATTCCACGATAGGTAATGCCCAACTAGGATATCTAAGAGATGGGACATTCAGATTATTTAATAAATGACTAGAAGCCTAATCATAACAGCAATATATATATAGTATATAAAAATAATATTATACATAATGGTAAAACATATTAAATATAATGTATATAATTGTATGTAATATATAGCAGTAATGCATATATATGGGGCTTCCCAGGTGGCACTAGTGGTAAAGAACCTGCCTGAAAATGCAGGAGACATAAGAGACACGGGTTCAATCCCTGGCTTGGGAAGATCCCCTGGAGGATGGCATGACAACCCACTCCAGTTTTCTTGCCTGGAGAATCCCATGGACAGAGGAGCCTGGTGGCCTATATAGTCCCTAGGGTCATACAAAGTCCAATACAACTGAAGCAGCTTAACATGAAGATACACACAATACATATCTATAGAGAGAGATCTATATCTTTGTTCCCACTACATGTTCTAATGATAGATTAAAACTGTATATAATTAATGATGTGTCTGTGAAGTCGCTCAGTCGTGTCCAACTCTTTGTGACCCCGCGGACTGTAGCCCACCAGGCTCCTCTGTCCATGGGATTCTCCAGGCAAGAGTACTGGAGTGGGTTGCCATTTCCTTCTCCAGGGGATTTTCCCAACTCAGGGGTCATAATTAATGATAAAACCCTTTTAAAGTATATAAAGACTTTCTAATAATGAGCAATAATATATACTGGAAAGTTCATTATTAATGAAACTGTGAATTTTCTATTATTTGACCTAAAATTTCCTTTCCACCCTGAATAATCTCATATTCTTCCTTCCTAATATGATGCCTGTTTTAAAAAGAGTGAGTAGGCAAATTTCTGTTTAAAATAAGTCTGATTAGCTTTAAAGCAGTATCTTCTCAAAATAATTTTTTTTAAAGTGTGGTTATATACTCAGTGTGGCTTCTTCTGGCTCTATCTACATAGAAAAGCACAAATGATACGAAATTTGATTTAATATTTTTAGTCATATTGTAGGAGACCTCCTGTATTCTGATTTTCCATATTATGAAGATTGAGAAATTTTCTGTGAGTTCAGGGAGAAAAATGGTGTTGAGAATACTTGAAATCTGGTAAAAAAAAAAAACATACTGGGATTATTAGAAGACTTTCAGTTGATAAAATAAAGGTATACAATTTTCCATGTGATTCACTTGTCTTCATTCTACACTGTTTCTAAAGCACAGGTTTCCTTGATATTCTGTGTCCAATATTTTTAGGCAAGCATCACAAAATCCAGCACATTTTTTGGAAGATGTGGTGAAAGCAAAGAAAAGTATGGTACTTAACCAAAAGGCAGAAACTAAGCAAGCCACAGAGCAGATTAATGCTTACTGTTAATGAAGGCTTGATATATGCATCCAGACACTTGTTTATATTAATTGATAAAGCTAATTAAAAGCAGATATGATATGATAATGAATTTCAAAAAAGAACACTGTGTATATTTCTCTTTGTAACATTGCCCAGAAACTACTAACTTGGAAACATTATTTTTTATTTGTGTTTTTAAAGATGAAAACTTTCTGATAGACATTCAAGCATCTTTGAGAAAAGACAGAGGTTATTTCTTCATGTGCAAACCTACAGGGAATTTGGAATAACTTTCTTGCTCTTTAGGAAGATGTTCCTTTGGGAACACCTATTTAATAGAGGAAATGTGTTGATTTCAGTAATCACAGATGTTTGTTCTAGTCTATTTATATATGACTCTACATTTTTTATAATGTACAAATAAATTTCATAAAATTTGGTGCTCCTGAGAGTGTGTGATGCTGATAATCTTAAGTACAGTTTGGGAAACTGCATATGGCTCTGCTCCAGGTTTGTTCACAAATCTCTATTCACACAGACCTTTGTAGCAAATCTATAACACCCTGCTATTCAATTACTTGACATCTGGGTGCAAAGACTGCTAATGTTACTAAATTATTTAGTATATACAGAAAGCAAGTATCTAATCAAGGAGTGATTGAGATTGCAGTGCTTACAAACTATTAGAAAGTTGTTTGCCTTTTTTAAAGAGAAAAAAATGTGCCATTGGCAAGGCATGGTTACATTCTAAGGTTGATCTATATCACATCTGCATATTCTAGGCTCTAAAAAATATTAGCTAAAGTTGTATATGTCCATTTTCAACCTTGGAATTTCTTAAGCAGCTAATGCATAGTTTTATAGAAATTTTGAAATTGAAACACTGATGTATATGAATGTGTGTATAATCACATATGTAATATACATAATAAACACATACACATCAAACCCATTTTTTTTTTAATATAGTTGACGTGCAGTATTATGTAGAAAATGAAAAGTGAAAGTCTGTTGCTAAGATGTGTCTTTGTGACCCGTAGCTGTACAGTTTGGTGACTGTAGCTCACCGGACTCCTCTATTCATGGGATTTCCCAGTTGAAAATACTGCAGTGGGTTGCCATTTCCTTTTCCAGGAAAACCTGGAGAATACTGGAGTGGGTTACCATTTCATTCTTCAGGGTATCTTCCTGACCCAGGCATCGAATCCTGGTCTCCTGCTTAACAGGCAACTCTTTAACACTGAGCCACCAGAGAAGCCCAATAATATTAGTCACACGTATTTTCTTAAAGGGGCACTGGCATAGGGGAAGATGGAGAAAAATGAGTGTTTATGGAGCATGCATTTAGCAAGGCTCAAGGCTATCATTATCTACCTGAGCTTTGTCTGATCATAAGCTAAATCAGATAAAGCTATCTTTAAAAAAGGCATATGTTTAAATACAAAAGTTTAATCCTTACCTGAGACTTACTGAATCAACTCTAGGAGTGGGTACCTAGAAATATGTAATTTGTCCATTTATGGCAGTGAATTTTGAATCAGGAAGTTGGAGGAAAAATAGAAAAGATTTTGTTTAAATTTCTATTTCTCATATAGATATGGTATCGCTTTATAAAGTAAAACTCATGTATACCAATAAACTTATCTAATGCTAATTGATAAGGTGAGAGCTAGGATATGAAATAAAAACTGTGTAATTCAAAAGCCCACATTTCCTACTCTCACTGCACTTGAAAAAGAAAATCCACCCTTTTCCCTGAAAATCCCATCTCTATTAATATACACTTTACATACAATAAAATTTATACTTTGAAATGGTTTTATTATATTCACAGAATTGTGCAACCATCATCATCACATTTTGGAACATTTTCATCACTCTGAAAAGAAACCTCTGCCCTTGAACAATTATTCCCCATTTCCTCCTCCTCCTTAGCTTCGGCAATTACTATTCTGCCTTATGGATTTGCCTATTATAAACATTTTACATAAATGAAACCACACAATGTGGCCTTTCATTTTTGGCTCTTTATAATTATCATAATGTTTTCAAAGCTGTAGCACATGTCAGTATTTCAATCCTTTTCTTAAAAAAAATTATTTTACATTGGAGCATAGTTATGATGAAATAATTTTCCATTTTATAGATATATCACATTCTGCTGAATCATTACTCAGTTGATGGGATTTCGGGTTATTTCCACTTTTGGCTATCATGAATAATATTGCCATGACTATTTGTGTAGAAGTTTATGTAGAGGGATATAGTTTCAATTCTCTTCAATTCTGTAGGGCTAGAAATGCTGGATAATATAGCTGTATATATGAAGAAGTCTCCAAAATTTTCGAAAGTGTCTGCATCATTTTACAATCCCACCAGCAATAAATGAGGGTTCTAACTTCTTCTCATATCTGTCAACTCTTGACATTTTTTCTTTTTCTCTGTTCATGGGTGCCAATGGTAGTCTGTTGTGATTTTGATTTGCAACTTGTTAAATAGTTTTACTGAGGCATACTTGAGATGCAGAATAAAAAACTATACACATTTTTAATGCAGTTTGATGAGTTTAGACATATGTATATATCTGTGATATTATCAACCATAACCAAGGAAACAAACATATTGATCACTACCAAAAGTTTCCATGTGCACTTTTGTGTGTGAGTGTGTGTGTGTGAGAGAGAGAGAGTGTGTGTGTGTGTGTGTGTGTGTGTGTGTCATAAGAATGCTTTACATAAGACTTAACTTCATGGCAAATATTTTAGATTTGAGATTTGTTAGTGAATAGTAATACCAGCATTGTTTCTTACGCGTATTGCCTATTCGTATATCTGCTTTGGAGAAATATCTATTTACATTCTTTTCCCATTTTAAAATTTGGTTATTTATATTTTATTATTGTTTTAAGTATTCTTTATATATTCTTTTCAAGTCCCATACCAGATGTATGAATTGCAAATAATATTTTCTCCCATTCTATAGTCTTTTATTGATAATACCCTTCAGAACACAAGTTGTTCTCTCTCTCTCTCTTTTTTTTTTTTTTTTGATAAAGATCAGTTCTCTTTTTTTTTAATCATAAGCTTTTGTTTTCCTTTCTAAGAACCATTGCCTAAGTTAAGGTCATTCATAATGATTTACTTCAATATTTTCTTCTAAGAGTTTTGTAGCTTTAACTCATGTTAAATCATGTTAAACCATCAATTTTGTGTTAATTTCTCTTCATGGTGTGAGGCAGAGTCCAACTTCATTCACGTGTCTGTGAATGTCCAGTTGTTCTAGAACTATTTATTCAAAAGACTGTAACTTTCCCCATTAAATTACTTTGACATCTTTGCCAAAAATCATGTGTGACCATAAATGTAAGTTTAGTTTTGAACTTTCAACTCTATTCCATTGATTTATATGTATATTTTGTGGTGGTACCATTCTGTCCTGGTTACTGTAGCTTTGTAGTTAGTTTTAAAAATGGGAATTATGAATTTTCTAACTTGGTTCTTCTTGTTCAGTACCATTTGGCTATCTCAGTTGCCTTGCACTTCTGTATAAATCTATAATCATCTTGTTAATCTCTACAAAATAGGTACATAGACTCTTAATGGAGATTGTGTTGAATCTATAGATTAATTTGGGTAGTATTGCCTATGCAGCAATATTCATTCAATCAGTTGACTTGTTGCACCCACTTCATTTTGTTTTTCCTCTCTTGACTTTGACACAGTGTTTCTATCTTTTATTTCACCCAAGAATATTTGGTTTTAAATTGTGTGATATACAATTCATAATGTATTACAGGGTCTTTGCAAAAGGTGTAAAACACTTTTTGACAAAGTGCCTTATAGTACAACAATAGTGTCTATATTAGGTATAGCAAAACCACAACACAGAAAAAAATTTGTGCATAAAACAGGAGAAAAAAAAGGATGATATAATTTTAAATTCACAGGAGGAACATTTACACTTGTGAGAAATATACCTTGTTTTCTATAATTTCTAGGTTATTAAAAATAAAATATTTACATTTGAAGTTAAAACCATCATGACTTATAATAAATATATTTTAAAATATCTACCATTCTTATGTAGTACACCTTTTCTACTTTTAATACCAAACACAAACCTCATTTTAAAGAAAAAAATTAGGCTGTGAGTGATGAAATGTACCCAAATTATGAAATTATAATATACAAATAAGATATTTGAATGCAATTATAAAGATTCTGCTCATTTCACTGTGCAAATTAATAGTAAAGTGAACAAGGATTAAGAAACAAATTTATGCTTTTGTTCTGTCCCTCAGCAAATCATTTTGTATCTTTAATTTTATTATACATGTGAAATGAGACTAGTAATATTTCACAGCCTAATTATTTATGCTGTAGAAATGTAGGATTGGCTTAACATTCAAAATTAATAAATGTAATTATCCACATTAACTAAATAAAGGAGAAAGTATTCCATAACATCTTAGTAGGTACAGAATAAAAGCATTTTATTAAAGCCAGTATCCTTTATGCAAAGCCTCATATTAAATTAAAAATAATGAGAACTTTGATATAAGAAATGATTTTTTAAAACTATATCATTAACATAATTAATAGAGAATAATTAAAATATTTGAGATTAAGCAACAGACAACAACATCTACTCTTGTTACTTAGGTGTAAAATCTATCCAGTGCAATAAAGCAAGCGAAAAGAGACCGCTGCTGCTTCTAAGTCACTTCAGTCGTGTCCAACTCTGTGCGGCCCCACAGACGGCAGCCCACCAGGCTCCCCCATCCCTGGGATTCTCCAGGCAAGAACACTGGAGTGGGTTGCCATTTCCTTCTCCAATGCATGAAAGTGAAAAGTGAAAGTGAAGTCGCTCAGTCATGTCCGACTCTTAGCGACCCCATGGACTGCAGCCCACCAGGCTCCTCCGTCCATGGGATTCTCCAGGCAAGAGGACTGGAGTGGGTTGCCATTGCCTTCTCCAGAAAAGAGACTAATGGTAAAATAATTGAAAAGGAATAAATGAGGCTTTCTTCATTTGATATGATATTATTATGCTCATATGAAATCCAGAGAATGAATACCAATAGGTGAAGCAGGTGAGTGTGTTTTCTCCCCTGGTGGCTCAGAGGGTAAAGCGTCTGCCTACAATGCGGAAGACCCAGGTTCAATCCCTGGGTCGGGAAGATCTCCTGGAGAAGGAAATGGCAACCCACTCCAGTACTCTTGCCTGGAAAATCCTGTGGACGGGGAAGACCGGTAGGCTACAGTCCATGGAGTCGCAAAGAGTCGGACACGACTGAGCGACTTCACTTACTTACCTTTCTTGCTGGTTGTAAGTTCAGCAATAGAAAGGTCAATGGCATTTCTATTTACAAGGAACAGAAAATTGCATTTAAGAAAGATCACGTTTGAAATCATTTATAAATATATATGAAAAATAAATTATACATAAGGTCATATGGATAAAAATATAAAATATTGAAATTAAAGAAGAGTGATATAAAACAGGATATACTAGATTTGAAAATTCAGTATTAAAATAATTTTTGAACGTCAGTGAACTTACAATATATGTGAGAATTAAAATCACTATCACCATCAAAATGGTTTTGAACAAAACAAAGTGAGAAGTCTTTCTTCTATCTGATACGAAGACTTGATTTGTACAATCGTTGACAGTATAAAATTATAAAAAGAAATAAGTCATAGACATACAAAAGAATCTAGAAACAGATCCCAGATACAACTATCTTTGATTTTTGACAAAGGGGATATTGCAGATTAGTGAGAAAAGGTTTGTATTTTCAATAAATATTACTCAGTAATTTGGATATTTACATGGAAAATATGAAATATTATCTCTTCTTTGTAACACAGAAAATATAGTTCTAGTGAGGTTGTTAACAATAGTGTAAAAGAAAGAATGGTATACCTTCTAGAAAATTATATGAGAAAGTGTCTATGAACTTGGAAAAATTTTTCTGAAACATAACACTAAAAACACTAATCTAAAGGTCAAAATTATACATCTCTTTTCTTTAAAATCAAAAATTTCTGTTCACAAAAGACACCATTAAAATAATGGAAAGGCAAATAGCAAGCAAAGAGATTTCCAAAATATACAGCCAACAAAGGGTTTCTACTGAGAAGATTTAAAGATTTCCTACAGATTAATAAGAAAAAGAAATTAGTCAAAATTAGGAAAATGGCCAAGGACTTGATCAGGTCCTTCACAAAAGATGATATCAATATGGGCAATAAACATATGGAAAGATCTTTGACATCATTAGTTATCAGGGAAACCCAAAAGGCAGCCATAAAATGCAACAACATACCTATCCAAATGATTAACGTAATAGTCCAGTGATATCAGATATGGACAAATGATCTAGCACAGACAACTATTCTGTCTTATTGGTGGAGTACATATTGGCACAGTCAGTCTGTAAAACTCATTTGGTCTTCTCTATTGCATTGTCCTAAATGTTCTCCACAGCCAAGCAAACTTACTCCTAGGTAACAACAAAGGAAATGCATATCCATTGTGCCCCCAAAAAAGAAGGTTTAATGAGTCATAATTCATAATAATCAAATACTGGGAACAATTTTAATGTCCATTAATGGCATAATGGATAAAAAATTTGTAGTGTAAGATATTCATATAAGAAATACTCTGGAGCAATTCAAATAAACAAACTATAGCTACATTAAATATCATGGCTATTTTAAAAATTTTTGAGTGAAAGAGGCCAAATACAAAATAATATATATTCTGAAGCATCATGTATATGAAATGTAAAAATAAGACTAAACCATAGTATTTAGGGAGTGTATATTTATGCTGGTAAACCTATAATCTCTGTGTGTTAGTCATATATAGTCTACAGTAAATTATATGTTATTTCTTGATCTTGGTGGTGATTGAAATGTGTTCTCTTTGTAAAAATTTATTAAGCATGTTGGATGGCATCACCGATGCGATGGACATGAGTTTGAGTAGGCCTCGGGAGCTGGTGATAGACAAGGAAGCCTGGCATGCTGATGTCCATGGGGTTGCAAACAGTTGGACATGACTGAGCAACTGAACTAAACTGAATTGAGCATATATTTCATTTTGTGCCCTTCAATATAGAAGTAAAAGATTTCACAATAAAAATGTTTTATAGAAGTAAAATTATATTTATTTCTAAAATATTAAGGCACAAAGGCTATGAAGAAAAATATTAAGTTGAAAACATTTTTTAAAGAAACAGAGAAACAAAATTTAGAATCACTTACAGTTGTCAGCTACAGATATTAAACGTGTATATGTGTGCTCAGTTGTGTCTGAGTTTTTGTGACAACTGATAATAAACTGAGGTTGATAAAAAGGAATGAATTTGTGTCAGTTGAACTGAGGTGGAACCTGTTCATGAACATAGAACCTGTCATGAAGTGAAGTGAAATGAAAGTCGCTCAGCCATGTCTGACTCTGTGACCCTATGGACTGTAGGCCATCAGGCTCCTCTGTCCATGGAATTTTCTGGGCAAGAATACTGGACTGGGTTGCCATTTCCTTCCTCAAGGCATTAAATAGAATCACAAAAAAAATTTATGTCTATTGAAAGAAAAAGGAAAACAACAAAAATAGCATTCAAATATTAACCTCACATATAAAATATGAAAAGAATAAAACTAATTAGTTTTTATAAAAGTGATATTGGCTATGTTCTTCCCAACCTAATATCAGTTCAGTTCAGTTCAGTCGCTCAGTCATGTCCGACTCTGCGACACCATGAACCACAGCACACCAGGTCTCCCTGTCCATCACCAACTCCCAGAGTTTTCTCAAACTCATGTCCATTGAGTCGGTGATGCCATCCAACCATCTCATCCTCTGTTGTCCCCTTCTCCTCCTGCCTTCAATCTTTCCCACCATCAGGGTCTTTTCTTTCTTTCTTTTTTTTTTTTCATTTTTATTTATTTATTTATTTTTCCATTTATTTTTATTAGTTGGAGGCTAATTACTTTACAATATTGTAGTGGTTTTGCCATACATTGACATTATACAGAGTGAAGTAAGCCAGAAAGATAAAGACCAACACAGTATACTAACCCATATATATATAATTTAGAAAGATGGTAACAATAACCCTATATGTAAAACAGAAGAAGAGACACAGATGTACAGAACAGACTTTTGGACTCTGTGGGAGAAGGCGAGGGTGTGTTTCGAGAGAACAGCATCAAAACATGTATATTATCAAGGGTGAGACAGATCACCAGCCCAGGCTGGATGCATGAGACAAGTGCTCAGGGCTGGTGCACTGGGAAGACCCAGAGGGATCGGGTGGAGAGGGAGGTGGGAGAGGGGATCGGTATGGGGAATACATGTAAATCCATGGCTGATTCATGTCAATGTATGGAAAAAACCATCAGGGTCTTTTCACATGAGTCAGCTCTTCGCATCAGGTGGCCAAAATGTTGGAGTTTCAGCTTCAACATCAGTCCTTCCAATGAACACCCAGGACTGATCTTTAGGATGGACTGGTTGGATCTTCTTGCAGTCCAAGGGACTCTCAAGAATCTTTTCCAACACCACAGTTCAAAAGCACCAATTCTTCTGCACTCAGCTTTCTTTATAGTCCAACTCTCACATCCATATATGACTACTGGAAAAGCCATAGAATGATATGAAATGTTGATTGAAATAGTAAGCAATTTTGAAAATTTTGTAATAAGCATGAGGACATTTCTCATGTCACTAATCAGATTCAGAAAATAAAATTATATCAATTAGATTATTATCAATAGATAATTTTGTTAAAAGTTACCAAAGTAGGACAAACATAATTTTGACTTTCTCTGTATCTAAATAATCCAGGGTTATCGCCCATTCCCACCACTCCCACAAGGAGTCAGCTATATAAAGTCTGATTCATTTACTAGTCTTAGCAATTTTTGTAGACTAGTTATTCCAGATAATCCTTTTTAAACAATAGAGTATTTTAATAGAGTGTCATTCACAAATTGTTATTTGGTGTTCAATACCATCCAATACTGGAATAGCTTTCAGAAAGGTAGAATTATCTTTGCTCTCAATGTGAATTTCCTTTGTTTAAATCTGAAAACAGAAAATTAATCTAACACTAAGTGTAATTTAATACCTATAAATTTTCTTTAAATCCACCATCTAAATAGTTAGATATGATACTGGAATTACAGGAAGCATAGTAAATTATTATGGCCATTTTAAGTAAACTTGCATCGTCTTGGATGAGCAAAAAGTATATATTCACCCCAAATAAGTAGTGGTGGTTTCTTCTTACTTTAATTAGAATAATGATTCTATAACTCATACAGAAAAATTCAATAAAGTGAACTTTGAAAAGCTGTAGTATTTCTAAAAGTGATGAATCAACCCTTCTACTCTGGGGTAAAAGATTTTGTGTTTTGTTTTGTTTTGTTTTATCATGGTGAAATGAAGTATGTTTCCAGGATTTGACTGGTTACTCCTTACTGTGTCAGATGAAGAATAAGCAATCTTGTTACTCAGAAAAGCTCAGAAAGAAGTCAGCAGCCTTGGGTATCAAATAAACCTCATAATCTAATTTTTATATTTTTACTTTTTTCAGAAATAGAACTAGATCTCTGTCCATCTTTTGAAAAATACTTTTTCTAAATTTCTTTTGAATATTTGTTTCTTTGCTCACTGTTTTCCCTCTATTTACACATAAAAATATAATTTGTTGCATCCCTAAGAGAAAGTAAAATTGAAATTTCCTATAAAAAAGAGAAAAGAAAATCTGCCCTAAGAGACTTGTCTTCATTTGCCATCATATACCATCATATGCAGAAAATGTTTGCAGAATAAACTACACACTCTGTCGAACTTTCCTTTATCTGTGTTCTCAGCAAGACAGCAGCTTAACAGTGTTTACGTTTTTCACTATTTTTTTTGTTTTGTTTCTGTTTTCTGGTTTTTTCCTCTTAATAGAGTACTTCTTTACCAGGCTGGACAAATGTCACGTCCCCTGGATCTTTCCAACCTGTAATGAAAATAAAATAGACCTTTTCCCAACTATACCTTGCTGATTGCTTCCTACTATTTGCTCAGGATAATTTGTTCAGTGTAAGTGAAGACTTCAGCAGTTATTGAAGGAAAAAGGCACAGAAAGATACTGTTGAACAGCATCTATAAGGAATAGCTTGTATTAAAACAGTTCTTATTGAGCCAGTGTATCTGAAGAGTATACGAGATCTTTTAGAGTCTCACAGTTCTAATTAAAACAACCATCATTCATAATCTAGGCCATCGTCACACATGAGGAGGAGCCGGTTATATAGAGGAGCCTCATAGAGGGAGAGCCAACTATAAAGATTTATAAGTGGGTTTTTGGTGCCCATAATCTCCTCCTTGTTCATTATGTTTCAGTTCCAAAAATTCTTGAGCTATGTAACACCTATCAGTTAACAGCATTGCAGTCTAGCTAAATATTCTGACATTCAAAAACAACCTCATTGTTTTTTCATTGTTTTAAGAAAAAAATACAGTTAAATTATCTAAACGCATGTCCCTAATTTATTTTTTCAATTAAGAAAAATGTTAAGAATTGTTCTTCATAATTTCTTTCAAATTATTTGGGAAAGAGTACAATGGAGCCATTTCAGAAAAGGAGTTTAATGGAAAAAATAATAGGAGTCAATATATACATACTTATTGTGTAACCTTAAATTGTCTGCAAGGTGGAAATTATATATATACCCTTGCTACCATCTAAGACTTTAAGAGAATCAAATGAAATAATTCAGATAAAATAATTGTGAGGATTGTACAGATATAAAACATTGAAAATGGAAAATGCTAGGAATATTTTTGTGAATTCAGCACTCTTCCTATGTCAGGTTAAACATAGTATCAAGTTCTAAAAGTTTAAAATATATGATTTTCACTCAAATTTAGGAACAGCAATTGAATGTTACTTGATGAGCATCAAACTTGCAAGTCAGCTAAGAAATCTGACATGCTACTAACATCCTAAACTGGCATTTTCTTTTGTATCAAGTATACTGAATTTTATAGTCTCAGTCTAGAAACTACATATACAAGGTCAGCATCATTAGTTGTACTTAATTGTTTTAACTAATTACTGAGAGAAAAATGCAAGAATTCTATTCCCTTACTAGTAACAGTACATATATTAGTAAGGTTAAAATACCTGCTACCTTTTCTTTCTGGGAACAAATATGAACCAAATATTACATTCTCAGGTTTAATATCTTTACCTTCCAAGTGGCACTTGATGATTCATCCTCCCTCACTTTATCTCATTTTCTATTTTCCAAAAATAGACAAAAATGCTCACTCAATCTATACCTCAAAATGGGGGAGAGCTTTAAAAGCTATCAATGTCCTATTCTATGTACTCTGCATTAAAATAGATTAAAATTGATAACACAGTTTTGGCCTAAAATAATTATTGAATTTGGCTTAATAAATAACTAAATTTATTATAATTTTCTAAATAAAATTTATACTTCAGATTTTAAAAAATGCTATATGAATTTCAAATAACTAAAATCCAATTGTGTTACTTGTTACATAAAATTATGGTCCAATATTGTACCTAATTAAGAAAAAAATGTTCACATAGTTTTAGCTTTAGAAAAGGCTGGATCCTAAACTATTTATTCACCTAATAAATTCTAGGTTATAAGATCTAGCCATCCAAAGGAGACAGAAAGAAAAGTTCAGGTCTCAGATTAGGTAACAAAGATTCCAGGGACTATTGCTAACACAAATAGGGGCAAAGACACTACCTATCCTTCTAGCAGCAGCTCACTTCAGTATTCTTGCCTGGAGGATTCCACTGCACAAAGGAGCCTGACAAGCTATAGTCCATAGGGTTGCACAGAGTCAGACACAACTGAAGCAACTTAGCAAGCACATCCTTTGAGAAGATTCAAAGTCATCCTTCCAAAAGATTGGAAACAGGGTAGGGAACAGATCAGAAATATGTTCCTATATCCTAACAGAAGATACTATCAAACAAAAGACTAGGGAAATATATATGTTGGAAGACTAAAGAACAGTTATTACCATTTGAAGCCTTTTAACGCTAGACTTAACTGTTGGAAGTACTAACCTAATAAGACTGAAGTGATGTGAAGTGAAAGTCTCAGTGGCGTCCGACTGTTTGTGGCACCTTGGACTATATAATGCATGAAATTCTCCAGGCCAGAATACTGGAGTGGGTAGCCTTTCCCTCCTCCAGGGATCTTCACAACCCAGGGATCAAACCCAGGTCTCCTGCATTGCAAGAGGATTCTTTACCAGCTAAGTTACAAGGGAAGCCCAGGAATACTGGAGTGGGTAGCCTATCCCTTCCCCAGCAGATCTTTCCCACCGAGGAAATGAACTGGGGTTTCCTACATTGCATGTGGATTCTTTACCCAACTGAGCTATCAGGGAACACAGTGCTGAACATGTCATCATTTCCAAAGAGGCCTTGAATTGCTGTGAAGGATTAGGAGAGGGAAACAGAGTCATTTTAGACAGCATTTGAAAATATTAACACAGTGTTGGTAAGAGAGAACCTTATTGAGCTTTGATGCACATGAGGAAGTGTTGTAAAGACAGGGGATTCAAGGCTTAAGTTTGTTAAAATGCAAATTAGTTTTCAGACTGATGGTTGGCTACCTCCTCTGTGTGTCCCGATCCACTTTGCTCTACAGTTTATCATGCTGACTAGATGGGGATACATTTTATTTTTTTTTGCAGCAATATATCCACACGTCTCTCTTTCCTATAAAATGCACATACACAATCCTATGAAAATACTAAATTGTTATCTAAAATTAAAAAATGATTCTTTTACTCTAAAGCAGGGTTTTGTTTGTGAAAAGATAGATGGTAAATATTTAGGTTTGTGGCCACATTTGATCTCTATTAATTCTATTTCCTTCTCCTCCTTTTTCTCTACCTCCCCTTCCTCCTTATTCTTACTCTTTTTTACTTTAAAAATGTAAAAAAGTATTATCTGCCAACCTCTATTTTAAAGCCTCTGTAAAGGTTTCTCAGACTTAAGGGTAATTATCTTCTGTCTCCCATTATTTTTAATACTCTACTATGTAGAATTATGTAGAAGTGAAAAGCAAGCGTTAAAAGGAAAGGTATATCCAACTAAGTGTAGATTTCCAAAGAACAGCACAGAGAGACTAGAAGGCCTTCTTCAATGAACAGTGTATAAAACTAGAAGAAAACAACGGAAAGGGAAAGATTAGAGATCTCTTCAGGAAAATTGGAGTTATCAGGGGAGGATTTTTCCCAAAGATGGACACAATAAAGGACAGAAATAGTGGATACCTAGTAGATGCTGAAGAGATCAAGAAGAGATGGAAAGAATACACAGAAAAAACTGATTAAAAAAAAAAGATCTTAATTAACTTGATTACTACAGTGGGGTTGTCAGCCACCAAGAGCCAGAACTTCTGGAAAGTGAAGTCAAGTGGAACTTAGAAAGCACTGCTGTTAATAAAGCTAGTTGGTACAATGGAATTCCAGTAGAACTGTACACCTGCAATGTGGGAAACTGAGTTCGATCCTTGGGTTGGGAAGATACCCTGGAGAAGGGAAAGGCTACCCACTCTAGTATTCTAGCCTGAAGAATTCCATGGACCGTATAGTCCAAGGGGTTGCAAAGAGTTGGACATGACTGAGTAACTTTCACTTTTCATTCAAAACCCTAAAGGATGATTCCATCAAGGTGTTGCATTCAATATGTCAACAAATCTGGAAGACCTTGCAGTGGCCACAGGATTAGAAAAGATCAACCCTCATGCCAATTCCCAAGGGGAGTACTAAAGAATGTGCAAACTATTGGACAATTGC
Organism: Odocoileus virginianus; assembly: GCF_023699985.2. Classification (NCBI taxonomy): domain Eukaryota; kingdom Metazoa; phylum Chordata; class Mammalia; order Artiodactyla; family Cervidae; genus Odocoileus; species Odocoileus virginianus. The sequence goes on along the minus strand of NC_069674.1, from coordinate 90,930,795 downwards.
GCTCATCTCCCACGCTAGTAAGATTATGCTTAAAATCTTGCATGCTAGGCTTCAGCATTATGTGGACCAAGAACTTCCAGATGTCCAAGCTGGAGTTAGAATAGGAAGAGGAACTAGAGATCAGATTGCCAACATTGGCTGGATCATAGAAAAAGTAAGGGGATTCCAGAAAAGCATCTACCTCTGTTTAATTGGCTATGCCAAACCTTTGACAGTGTGGATCATAATAAACTGTGGAAAGCTCTTAAAGAAATGGGAATACCAGACCATCTTACATATCTCCTGAGAAACCTGTTTGCAGGTCAAGAAGCAACAGTTAGAAGCCAGTATGGAACAACTGATTTGTTCACAATCGAGAAAGAATTGTGAGAGGGCTGTCTGCTGTCGCTGTTTGTTTAATCTGTACACTGAGAGTATCATGAGAAATGATGGGCTGGATGAGTTACAAGCTGGAATCAGGATAAGCGGGATAAACATCAACAAACTCAGATATATGAATGATACCACTCTAATGGCAGGAAGTTAAAGAATTAAAGAGGAATTAATTAAAGGAATTAAAGAGCCTCTTGATGAGGGTGAAAGAAGAGAGTGAAAGAGCTGGCTTAAAACTAGATATTAAAAAAAAAAACAACTAATATCATGGAATCTGTCCCCATTATTGCATGGCAAATAGAAGAGGAAAAGGTGGGGGTAGTGACAGATTCCTCTCCTTGGGCTCTAAAATCTCTGCAGATGGTAACTGCAGTTACGAAATCAGAAGGCATTTGCTTCTTGGCAGAAAAACTGTGACAAACCTAGAGAATGTGTTGAAAAGCAGAGAGATTACTCTGCTGACAAAGGTCCATATCGTCAAGGCTATTGTCTTCCCAGTGGTCATGTAGGGTTGTGAGAGCTGGACCATAAAGAAGGCAGAAAGCCAAAAATTGATGCCTTCAAACTGTGGTGCTGGAGAAGACTCCTGAGAGTCCCTTGGACAGCAGGGAGATCAAACCAGTTAATCTTGCGGGAAATCAACCCTGAATACTTATTGGAAGGACTGGTGCTGAAGCTGAAACTCCCATAGTTTGGTCATCTGATGCAAACAGCTGACTCACTGGAAAAGCCCCTTGAAGGCAGAAGGAGAAAAAGGGTGTCAGCGGATGAGATGGCGGGATAGCAATCACCAATGCAATGGACCTGAACTTGGGCAAACTTCAGGAAATGGTGAGGGACAGGGAGGCCTGGCATGCTGCATTCCATGGGGTCGCAAAGTGTTGGACACGACTGGGTGACTGAACAACAACGTAGAATTATAATAGGTCCTGTATCCTGTGGTACAATGTACTCATTCACTAAGCTGCTCTCATTGATGGGCATTTCACTTGTAACTAAGTCATATAATATATGTAGCAAAGATACATATCAGTCCAATAACTCAGCTCTACCTGAAAAAAAAGCTTTGGTAAGTTTGTTCATAGTGAGTCCCATCTTCTGGGACATCAAAATAATTTTTAAAAAAATCTTTACAGTGTCACATAGCTTGAGTAAAGGCTTTGGCTCTATTAGAGAAAAGGAAAACTCATAAGGTCAAGTTCTATCTCCAGTCTGCTATTATTTCATAAGGAGCCAGTGAGACCTTAACAGATCATGAATTTTGTTCCAAGTGGAACTCTCCACCTTTTTTTTTTTCAGCTTAATGCTGTTTTTAATCAAGGTTTATCAGGTACTTACATAAGCTTCCATTACACAGCTTTTAGGTGAAGTATAGTTGAATTACTTTCCTGGTGTCATAGCAGTAAGCAATCTGCCTGTCAGTGTAAGAGATGTGGGTTTGATCCCTGGGTCAGGAAGATCCCCTGCAGAAGGAAATGGCATTCTAGTATTCTTGCCTGGGAAATTCCATGGACAGAGGAGCCTGGCGGGCTATAGTCTATGAGATCACAGTCAGACACGACTTAGTGACTCAACAACAACAACTAGTTGTATTACAATATTATATAAGTTTCAGGGTTATAACATAGGGATTATAGCTTATACTCAATTTTAAGTTCTTACAAAATAGTGACTGTATTTCCCTGTGCTATATAATATATCATTGTTGTTGCATGTCTATTTTATACATAGTAATTCACATCTCCTTGCTATAGTAACTCTTAGAACTATATTCTCTATAGTTCTATGTTCTATAGTTCTATGTTCTCTATATCTGTGAATCTCCTTCTGTTTTGTTATATACATTTGTTTGCTTTATTTTGTAGATTTCATATATAAGTGATACTTTATGTATTTGTCTTTGTCTGATATTTCACTAAGCATGATATTCTCTAGGTCCATCCACGTTGCTGTGAATAGCAGTATTTCATTCTTTTTATGGCTAATATTCCATTTGTGTGTGTGTGTATATATATATATATATATATATATATATATATACCCACATACATACATATATACATACACATATGTACATGCCAAGTCACTTCAGTCATGCCGTACTCTTTGAGAACCCATGGGCCATAGGCTGCCAGGCTCCTCTGTCCATGGAATCCTGTAGGCAAGAATACTGCAGTGGGTTGCCATGCCCTTCTCCAGAAGATCTTCTTGACCCAGGGGTTGAACCAGAATCTCTTATGTCTCCTGCATTGGCAGTCTTGTTCTTTACCACTAGCGCCACCTGGGAAGTGCACACACACACACACACACACACACACACACATGCACGCACACAGAGCACATCTTTACCCATTAATCTGTTGCTGGACACTTAGGTTGCTTCCATATCCTGCCTACCTGGCTATTGTAAATAATACTGCCACGGATACTGGGGTGCTTGTATCTTTTCAAATTAGTGGTTTCCTTTTTTGCATATATCCCCAGGAGCAGTATTGCTGGACTGTAGGCTAGCCCTATTTTTCATTTTCTGAGAAACCTCCGTTCTGTTTTCCATAGTGGCTGCACCAATTCACGTTGCCAACAGGAATGTAGAAGAGTTCCCTTTTCTCCACATCCCCTTTACCAGCATTTGTTACTTGTGGTCTTTTTGATGACACCCACTCTGAAAAATGTGAGGCGATAACTCATGGCATTTTGATTTAGCTTTCTCTGATGATTAGTAGCGGTGAGCATCTTTTCATGTGCCTGTTGGTTATCTATGTGTCTTCTCTAGAAAAGTCTCTATTCATGTCTTCTGCCCATTTTTCAATCAGGTTGTTTATTTATTTATTCATTTTTGATGTTGAGTTTTATGAGCTGGTTATATATTTTTTATATCAACCCCTTGTCATATTAATTTGTAAATGTTTCCTCCATTTCTGTAGGTTTTCTTTTACTTTTGTCAATGATTTCCTTTGCTTTGCATTTTAAATTTAATCAGACCCCATTTGTTTATTTTTGCTTTTACTTCTTTGCCTTAAGAGACAGATCCAAAAACTGTTGCTATGATTTATTTTATTTTTGCTATGATTTATTTTAATGTCATATGTTTTGCTTATGTTGTCTTGTAGAAGTTTGAAGATTCAGGTCTTATACTTGCATATTTCATCTATTTGAATTTATTTTTGTATGTGATATTAGAGAATGTTCTAAATCTCATTGTTTTACATGTAGCTGTCCATTTTTCCCAGCACCACTTACTGAAGAGACTATCTTTTCTCCATTGTATATTCTTGCCTCCTTTGTTGTACATTGATTGACCAGAAGCGCTTGGCTTTATTTCTGGACACTCTATTCTGTTGCATGGAAACCTCTACTTTTTGCCTTTTTTTTTTTAAATAATGCAAGCTTGGGAATAACCTTCTTTTGCAAGAACCATTAAGTAGGTTGTTGGTGCCAGCTGTTTATTAGAGATAACTGGAAAAGTTAGTTTCTTTGCAGTTAGAGGGATTTGGGAACTTTGGAGCATATGGGGTTATATAGTCCCTCTTCCAGCAGATGAAAGTCTCTGGTTTCAGTGGAAGGTGAGGTGTAACAACATCTTTCCATAAGGAAAAAGGACGATAAGGGCCACTCCTGGGTCCACTTCTGATGCGCATGAGAAGTGCATGTGAATTGAGCACTCAGGTGAAAAAAAAAATATGATTCTTGCATAGCAAGAATTTTCATAAATCCATTGAAATTGAACTTCAAGCATCCTCATATTTTGGGAAAAAATTAATTCTCACCGTGGCTTCCCTAGAATTATTCTAAATAAATTCTCAGTATGTTGTGCAGTGCCAAAAAGCAGAGAGGCGCCCTCTGGTGGTCAGTTGTATTGTTTGGTAGCAGCCCGATGAAATGTCTTGTTCAGTGTTTCTGCAGCAGTGAGCCCCGCTCATTCATGAACTCTTAACTTAGGGTCATCCTTCTCGGTTCATTGCATCATTTGAGGTCTTACCAGCTGGCCAGCACTCTAAGGTAGAGTGAGACACAGTCTCCTCTAAGCATGGAACCCATTCTCCGAAAACTTTCTCTTGCTTTTTTCTCAAGGGATGTTTTATTATTATGGCTCTCTGCATCCCATATACACACCAGGTGTGACCATTTCCACGAGTATAAGCTTTTATAAAGTTAAAACATGTTAGGTAATAGGCCCTTCAAAGAAAGAAATACAAAGCACAGAGATATCTATTAGAAACACATCCAGTGAGAAACCATTCATGGAGCAAAGTACCAGCAAAGTCCAGTGCAGAACCAAGTGCCCTTTCTTCCTCAGAGAAAATATAGCAATACAGAAACATTATGTAATAAATAGAGATAGAAACAATGCAATAAAATAATTATGAATTAATTTTTAAAAAATCAGTTCTCTTCTCCAGGTGTATTTAGCTTAAGTTGATTACATAACTTGTACTTAGAATTTAGATTTAGGGAAAAATACCCTTTTGAGTTTTATGTAAACTCCTTACAAACAGATGACTAAAATCCTACTAGTATGCTTAAAGCTGCCAGTTTTTACATATGGGTGGATGAAAACATGAACACAAAAGCGCACAAAATATTTTATTTACATTTCCTGCCTGTGAAGCTATTTCAACTCTGAAATATGCCATATGAAATGTCATAATTCCTATGGAGGTTGATTTTTGCATAGCAAGTTAAATACTTGGATATGGAGGAGTATGCTTCAAAACAGACAAGGAAAGAGAGAGGGAACAAAGGAAGTGAGGAAGGAATAAAATAACTGAAAAGAAAATAACAATATAAATAGACTTGTCAAACTTTCTGTAAATGTGAGCTATGCTTTTATGTAATCTGAAAATAGACAAATGTATAGAAAGAAGGGTGATAAAACTAAGAAAAAGACTTGTGTTTCCAAAAAATAAATAGTCAAGAAAGCAAACATTAAAAAACTATTATATTCATCTTAATACTTTAAAACAGATTAGATATTGTAATGAAACAGATATACTATATGATTTTAGGACAGGGAGAGCAGTGAGTAGAAATATCACTAGAACAAGGAAGAATTAATTATAAATTAAAATAATAATTATGTGCATGTATTTATAGCTTCTTTCTTCCAGTGTTCAAACCTTTCAATAACTAAAAATAACAAAAATAGGACCATGAGTATAAAATCTAAACCTTCTTTGCTATTTTTTTTTAATGAGCTAAATTTTCTTCTTGGATGAGTTTTAGATATTCCCTCTAAAGTCAGTAGGGGTGATGAATGCCCAGCCAAAGACTTATCTGGCCTTCTGACTCTAGGGGTAAACAGATGTCCATGTCAGCCTTTAAGAAAAATGATTATATTTGTTGAAAATATTGCAAAAATTGCTAATATTATATTATTAAAAATATTGGAAAAATTATGTAGACATATAAATTATGTATAATCTATGTAGAAGCAGATTCTACCTATTTCCAGACAATGAGAGAAATTTTAACAGAAAATAAAGTAATCTGAGTCATAGGTGAAGGGCAAATGTGTGGAAGCCTTATTGGAAGCCAAGAAATTGAAATTTGTTGACATTAATATAGTAACAAAAAGTATTTTTGTACAGTTATGTATTTAGCTACAGTGGAAAGTTACACTGACTTGTTTCCAAAATGATTTTTTTTCTAAACATGTATTATTCTATGTCAAAAGTTTTCACTAAAGTAAAAATATCATAGTTTAGTGGTTGGAGAAGCTATATATATCTATATTTATATCTATATATATTTGAAGGAAATATCACAATCTCTTTCTTAAATTTATCTCTTCTAAAATCTAATTACCATATATGGAAATATACACTTCTGTCAGTTTTTCCTGCCATTGTTGGAAATAGAGAATATCTGATTAATATGCACCAATTCATACTTAAATTAATTCTAGTAAAAGTTAAGTAACAATACTTAAGTTTAAGCATTTAAATGTTCTTATATCTTATCTCTTTTCCTACATAATAAAATATATTTTAATAATAAAATCATTACTGTATAATTAGATCATATTAATTTAATTCACTCTAATTTGCAAGTATATAAATTTGCAAAGCAACAAATATATTGATGATTTATATGGTATGATGTCAAATAAATTAAAGTATATTTATTATTAATTTGACAAAAGATAAAAAAGTAGAGCAATGATATAAAAAAAGTACAGATTGTGAAAAATATAAGGAAAGGTCTTTAACCTTATTTTTTCCAGTCTCAACTGGGTTTATCTATTGGGATAAACACTTCCATGATTTGCTGATTGGAAGTATAAAGCAATAAAACTTTTAAAATTTGATATGATGTCATTTATCAAGAGACTGCAAAATATTCATTGCCACCAGTCCAATAAAGCTTTTCCAGCACTTACTCTAAAGGAACTATCTTAAACAAACAAAAAAAACTCAACCATACATTCTGAAAAATATTTGTGATCCTCTCCTGGAGTCTGATATTCAGCCAACTGCATCCATGTGTGTTGCCCAATAATATAATGAATAATAAGGAGACTATGTTGTTGTTGTTTAGCCGCTAAGTCATGTCAAACTCTTTGAGACGGCATGGACTTTAGTCTGCCAGGCTCCTTGGACTTCCTAGGCAAGAGTCAGTTGCCATTTCCTTCTCTAGGGGTTCTTCTCAATCCAGGGATCAAAACGATGACTCCTGCATTTGCAGGTGGATTCTTCACTACTAAGCCACCAGAATCTATTGCTGCTACTTTTTCTATTTCCTCTAGTAAGTGTATTTTAGAAGACCTGGTGAACGTGTTCTCAAATTATTTGAATCCTGATGGTTGATGGAGCAAGCGAGGCACCTAGGCTTGGTCTATCACCAGGCAAGATCCTTTAAAGGGGCTAAAAGAAAATTTCTAGAACGATAGAAGGAACTCAGCAAATCCTCTCTCAGAAGACAACGGTAAAATGTTAGAGAACCATTTCAAGATTCTGGATATTAATCAAAAGCATTGAAGAAATTGAGAAGCACTTTCATATTCAGTGAACTTCACATAATAACCAGGAATTCTGCTGTGTGTTAGTGTGGGGCCATTCCCATTCTTGCTCCCGATTCACCCTTGCTCTCTCAGGTACATCAAGGCACCTCCATCTCACAATCAGGGCAAGCCATGTAAACTAGAGTATCACTGCTAGAGGAGCTGAGATGAATTTTAGGAGCATGGAGAAACCCTGTGTCAGAAGCAGCAGTGGTTTCAGCAGCAAACAAACACTGAAGGCTAACACTGAAAACCTGGGTGGAGCAAACATCACATCAGTAGACCAGTCAGAAGTTTAACACAGTTACCTGGCAAATGAGACTAACAGATTTGGTCTTGGTAACCTCCCAAATTTCTCTAGCTGTCTGGAAGGCTATATGGCACCCTCAGTGGATAAGCTAGAGTGCCCCAGCTGTTCATACATCCCCGGCTAAATGTGAAACCTTATATATGGGCCTATGAAACATGAAAATGGCTCAGTGAAAAAGGAAAGATAGAGAAGACTTGAAAATTGCTTGAATTATTGTGTTCCTCAACTCACACTCAGATCCATGGAGAAAGAGTGGATGCCTTAATGGCTCCAGTTATTTGAAAACAGTGTCTGGTCAATAATAATCCAAATATTAAACACTAATCTATGCTGACAGAGCAAAAAAAATCCCTGGGAATCTAGGCTTAAAATTAAAATGAGGATAAGAGATATACCGTACAAAGAATTTAGATGCTGCATACGAAACAAGAGATACTGACTCTACAAGATTAATCCTCACAGTGTACTAGAAACCAAACAGAAATTAAAAACCAACAAATACAACCATCCCTATGAGTAATCAGAACTAAAAACTGCTGGAATATATTATATAAATGCCTAGTTTTCGACAAAATGTTAGTCTTGTTATCCATACTAAGGGGAAAAAAAGCAGACATAGGAATTATCTCTGAACAGGTCCAGATGTTGACTTAGCAGATAAAGACTGTAACATAACTTTTTAAAATTGTTCAAGAACTAAAGGAAGTCATTTGTAAAGAATTAAATGAAAATATGTCAATGAATCATTATTTAGGAAACCTCAAAAAAAGAAATAGTTGAAAATAAAGTGAAATGTAAAATCATGGTTGCAAAGTATAATAACTGATACATAAAATTTACTAGGTAGGCTTAAATATATTTCCCATGGCAGAAGAAGTAAAAAATCTTGAATATATTTCAGCAGAAAGAATCTAACCTGAAAAAGAGACCCTTAATTTTTTTTTTTTTTAATGAACAGACCTACAGAAGCCTGTGAGGTACTACCAGAACACCAACATATTCGAAAAGACAGTCTCAGAATGGAGAGGAAAAAGGTCCATAACAATATTTGAAGATCTAATTGTTGAAAATTTATACATTTTATAAAGAAACACATTCAAGAAACAATACATATAATAGGAAACTTAATAACTAGGATAAACACAGAACCATCCACATATAAGTACATCACAGTCAAACTTTTGCAAGGAGAGCCAGAGAAAAAACTTTGAAAGCAGTTAGAAAATGAGTTGAGCTTCTTGCCTAACAGAAACCCCAATACAATCATATCATGGAAGTTCTCATTTGCTCACATCTAGTTCTAAACACTTGTACATGGTACAGTTGCAGTGATTGGACATAGTCATCTGCTTTCATACCTACTGTTTTCTTTCCTCTATCTTAACACCTTTGGAAGTCTGGAAGTCCAGAACACTCTTTAAGAGTGTCAATGCAAACCAGGAGTCCCCGCTGACCTGGTCTGACTTTTATTGGTGAACCCAACCACTAAAGTTACTTGATTCAGCCACAGTGACACTATACTTCTATATCCAGATGGCATGACAGTTACAACTGTGCTCTTTATCGCAAGTCTGGGAGGGGTGCCAATGCGTGTACTCCAGCTTCACGGGACCATGGAGGGTGGCAGAGTATAGTAGGGATGGAATAGCTTCAGGATCTCTGCCAAGGAGACAGATTAAGGAATGGGCCAAATGATATGGCTATTTCTGGGGGAAAAAAGGCCGGGGGAGCCTCTTCCTTGTAAGAGTGGAATATCTGAAACTATTGGTGCATGTCTCACTGTATTGCTATTAGACCCCTAAGAAGACTTATCGCTCAGGCTTCTCTGAGTTATTTGGTGAATCTTTCCCAGATAGTGGCGGGCGTGTGTGCTGTCTCTTTAGTCAGGTCTGACTCTTTGTGGATCCTTGGACTGTAGCCTGCCAGACTCCTCTGTCTGTGGGTTTCTCCAGGCAAGAATACTGGACTGGATTCCCATGCCCTCTCCTCCAGGGGATCTTCCTGACCCAGGGATTGAACCTGCATCTCTTATGTCTCCAGCATTGGCAGGTGGGTTCTTTACCACAGCGCTACCTGGGAAGACCTCACAGGTAGTGAACTCCCTGGGTAAGGTAATATTTCCTGTGACCAGAGCTGCCATTCAGTACCGGTTGTCACTCAAAGGAAGTTGTTAACCATCTCACTGTGTCTTGTGATGCCACCCTGCTTGTGGTATCTCTGGACCTTCATATGCTCTCTGTTGGGCCACCATACTCTGTGACCTGTGGTTGCATAAGTCACACAGGACTTTTCTTTCTCTTTCCCCAGGCTCCCTGAACCTCCAGGATCTCTAGTCTTTGGAAGAGGTTTGGGAGGAATGCCGTAGGTCCTGATTTTCCTTTTATTGATCTCTGCCTTAGAGTTGTGTTGCCAACCATGTGCAACTCCATACAATTCTTGTGTTCATCACTAGGGAACCCAGCCATCAAATAGAATATCCCTCCCAGATTTTTCCCCACCACTGCCCCTGTCTACCTCAGATGAACATAAGCACACCGTGGAGTTAGTCACTTGACCACTTTTCGCTACTCTCCAGCACCTCCTGGGACTAGCCTTGCAACCCTTGTGATATAAGTTTGCTTTCTAACATAAAGGCGTATTAGATTTAGAGGCCATCTCTTGAGATTAAGCAAATCAACTAATAAGAAACACTTAATTTGACTGAACCCTCATAATCAGGCCTCCCAGACAAAAAGCTGGCCTCTTGAAGAACTCTATAATTACCAGCTTCAGCCTCATGTTTAAGGTAGTTGATTCTGGGAGAATGCTGAGGTGACAGACCAATCCCTAGGTATGTCATACCATGTAAATTACAAGGCTTGAACACCAGTCTTCAGGTATTCTTATGACTAAGAAAGATGAGGTGACAGAAAAGACCTGTGGCCAAATTTTCACCATATTACAACAGTCTCTATGAGGATCAGATCTCCATCCCCCAATAAAGCCATGGGAGGGATATCAAGAGTAAACATTGAGGTGGCAAAATAAAGCAGGAGTTGAGATGCAGTGGAATACAAACACTTGTGTTTATCTCTCCTCCCTTCTCTTCTCCCATGGGAGCCGAGCAAGAGTGCCTGGTTTGTGTCTGTTCATGCAAATTTATCCGTGTAAATGTCATCATGTTAAGTAAGAAAACAAGGTGCAGGATTGGACATACAATATTTCCTATGGCTCTCCGTGTTTTCCCTGCTGTTGCTCTGATGGCCCTTAGTTGCTAAGGTAATACAAATAAAAACCAAGTTCTCTGTTCGACAGAATCGCAGGACAGTTTAAGTACTAACCTTCGGGGTTTCAATAATATTTCAGAGATGGAAGGTTTCCCAAAGATTAAATAAATTCCATGTTGTAGTACCACCCCAAGTGCCTTCCCAGCTCTTCCACCTTATTAGATGTAGTCGCTTTCAGTCACATGACAAAGAGAAGGAGTGTATGAGTGAAGGAACATTGTCTGGAGAGATATGAACCATCCTCCTTCATCTTAGGAGATCTCAGATCCTATCTAATCCTGTGAGTTCTTGGTGTTTTATGATTTTAAAAGGGTGAACTGTAACCTCAAAACTTCAAAAATTGAACAACTTAATTGAAGATTTTTTAAACCTTTTTTTTTTTTTTTTAACTTTCCCACCAATTATGAGATGGGAAAAAATAGAAATGGCAGATTATATTTTCTTGTGCTCCAAACTCACTGAAGATGGTGAATGCAGCCATGAAATTAAAGACACTTGCTCCTTGGAAGAAATGCTGTGGCAAACCTAGACAACATATTAAAAAGCAGAGAGATCACTTTGCTGACAAATGTCTGTATAGTCAAAACTGTGGCATTTCCAGTAGTCATGAAAGAGTTGAACCACAAAGAAGGTTCAGTGCCTAAGAACTGATGCTTTTGAACTGTGGTGCTGGAGAAGACTCTTGAGAGTCCTTTGGACAGTAAGAAGACCAAACCAGTCGATTCTAAAGGAACTCAACCATGAACATTCATTGGAAGGGCTAATGCTGAAGCTGAAGCTTCGATACTTTGGCCACCTGACGTGAAGAGCTGATTCACTGGAAAAGACCCTGATGCTGGGAAAGTTTGAGGGCAGGAGGAGAAGGTGGTAAGAGAGGATGAGATGGTTGGATGGCATCACCAATTCAGTGGACATGAACTTGGGCAATCTCTGGGACATAGTGAAGGACCGGGAAGCCTGGTGTGCAGCAGTCTATGGGATTACAAATAGTCAGACACAACTTAGGGGCTGAAAAACAACAAAAACCAATTAGGGCTTACTTATTTACATGGGTGTTGATTGTAGTTTACTTCTGAAAGGCTGTCAGTCTGAAATGGTTTTATTCAAGTGGAAGAATAAGCTATTAGCCAAAAATATTCTAGTAGTAAATGGGCAAGGCAAGAACATTTTAAATTTGTCTACACCCTCTGAGTTCTCTGCTCTAAGCAGTTAGTATATGAGCTCTGTATGATTAAAAGACTGTAACTCAATAATAAAATGTGCCTTTGGGTGATTAGAATGTAACTGTGTAAAAATATTACAAGGAAAATGCTTTGCATAGAAAATAATTAATGAATTTAACATACAACATTTTAATAGTTAATTATTTTAGGGATGTCAAATTATGGGCTTTTCTGTTTATTGTATTTTTCTAAATTTTCTACATCAAGTATATTGTATTAATATGTTTTTTTAACTTGAGAAACTATTTCCCAAATGCTTTATTATAGCCAAATATACTATTATTCCCTGCAATTTGCAATGTCTAGAAAACTTGACAAATAATAAAAGCTGTGAAAGAGTCACTTTAGAAATCTTAATCTGCATATAGTGTTTTAAATGCCTTTAACATGTTTTGAAAATAATATTTCAAATTTCAACTTTATAGCCATTTACAGTTATCCCTGTGTTTTTTCCCCAAATATTTACTTTAACAGAAATCTCATATCATGATATTTTTGAAGTAGTTTCATTTAACAACTTGTAATCACTCTACATTTAATTCTATCATGTTTAGGGCTTCTTTGGAAGGCATCACTCTATTTAAGGATTAAAAAATGACTTATTTTACTAGAGAGAGAGAAAGAGAATGTGAACAGCTACAAAACAGACAAACAAATCAAAAACCCAAACCAAACACCTACAGCTTGTTTGGAGGATATATATATGTTCTAATTACTGGGGGATTTTCATAGTCCGTTAGAAGAAATACTACAACACTGAGCTGGTACTTACTAGTACGTTAGTGGTATGATGGTTATATCTTTATTGTTTAGAATAGCCACATTTTACTTTTTCACCAGGAGGAAAGATTTAACATGTACTTTGCATGTAGCTTTTTTGGTGAGCCTAGTACAGTGCCTAACACAGTAGGAGCTCAGTGAATATTTAGAGTTCAGAAGTTAGGACCACCACTTTAGTGATAGAATTGAGAAACAAACAGTATGTAAATGGAGCTCAAATTCTAACTGAGAAGCCAAGTAAACACATCACTTTATGCTAAATACCCATTTTATGCTAAATACTATGAAAAGATGTGGCAACTGTGCTGTGTTAGATTATAAGTGCAATACTACAGAAATGCACTAAAATTAACACCGTCTCTATCACTGGAGCATGCTTCCTAGATGAGGCAATGTCAATCAAACCTAAAGGTACACCAGAGTTAGCGTGGGAAGAAAAAATAAAAAGAAGATCCACACAAAGGGATTGACATTTATAAAGGACCCTGCTTGAATGCTCATAACTTCAAACTTTTTATACTTTTATAGTAACCAAATCATTTGCGTGTGTGCTAGGTTGCTTCAGTTGTGTCTGACTCTGCAACCCTATGGACTGTAGCCCACCAGTCTCCTCTGTCCATGGGATTCTCCAGGCAACAATACTGGAGTGAGTTGCCATGTCCTCCTCCAATGGATCTTCCTGACCCAGGGATCTAACCTGTGTTTCCTGCAACTCCTGCATTGCAGGTAGATTTTTTACCACTAAGCCACCAGGGAAACCCAACCAAATTCATATGTGTACCAACTTCCATTTTTTCAGGGTCACTGACTCTGCTACAAGATGATCATTAAGTTAGACATAAAAATAATGACCTATATCACTAACCAGTCCCTCAACCAAATCCTATAAGGTCAAAAGTTTTAATCCAATTTCAGGTGATAAAACTGAAATTTGAAAAGATATGTCACAGGAAACTTATTTTATTGAAGTTCTTTATTGGAACTTCCCTAAGATTGTAGGAAAATGCTTTCAAAATATTGATGCTCATATAAATATTTTGCTGATATTTAATTTCCAATTTTAATTTTCTTGAAAATTACTTAAAATTATATGCAAATTATACTCACTTTGATACACTTAGAATCACATGAAAAAGTAAACTGTATGTCAAAAATTATTAAAGATTTTAACAAAGGGTAGTATACATTGATAAACTGAAGTAAAAGAGTTTTGAAATATGTTTAATCAACATATACTCTGGGAAATTTTCAACATGTTATATTTGGTGCTGCTGCACAAAAAAAAATGCATCATCACCTTAAAGCAATTGTCCTAAGACTAACACACTCGGACTAATAATTATTCATTTCAGATATTGTATTATTTGTATGTACAATACATATATGTATATATAATTTATATAAATTATAATGTATTTAGACATATATCCACATAATGAAATTATATAAGAATTTTTAAATGCATAGATCTATGTTAGTGTATTACCTATATATATGTGTGTGTGTGTGTGTGTGTGTGTGTGTGTATGTGTGTGTGTGTGTGTGTATAGAGAGAGAAAGATTATGACTTTCAAAAGTTAATTCTGCTCCAAGAGAAAAAATAAATTTTAACATTTGCTTCTCCAATATGTTAGTGTCATTTATTTCACATCAAGATGTACAACTTGACTTTAGTAGAAATTTTCTTTTTGTTTCATGGTACTGAAAGGAACTTCCATTATTTAATTTATTTATTTTATTTTAACCAAACAACATGGACGTTAACTCAAATGACCAGTTGCCCTTTCCCCCTTTACAGTTATGCAAGAATTACCTTAGTAAGCTGTTAAGTCTGGGGCTGCAGAGTAGGGTAAATGATTACAAGTTGTTTCCTACAGGTTCTTAAATGCATTCTAAGGTTTTCATTGAGCAATTCTTCTGGTCAAGGGGAATACAAGAGCAACCCAAGGGTCTTGGGGAAGTAAACTAATGTGTCCTGGAGATAATAAGTACATTCTGTGAGCCCGTGTGCTCTGCGTTAAATCTCACGTGATTGTGGCATTTTCTGCAACATACATACAGTGTGAGAAGCATCAGCCTCTTCTATTTCAATGCATTTTGTCTTGAAAACCACTGTCAAAAGCATTGTGTCAAATTAACTGAGATTTTAATTCCTCCTCCTCATACCCTCTTTTTAGCTGTTGAAAATCGATCTCAGTCCCCCCCCCCACCCCCCGCCGCCAACCCCCACCGCCTCAAGACATCCCTGTTGTGCCAACACAGTTATTAACACACCTTCCATTATAAAATCTGTTCAGGGTGGGTAGCCTCCCTGCTTACAGCCCACCGAGGAAGGAGTCAGGCTAAGGAACTATAGTGACGGGAGAACTCCCGCTTCAGTGTTACCATGACCATTTGAACACCAGGGTCTAAATGGTCACTCAAAAAAATAGGCAGAAATGTCAATGGAAATTTTTCCTGATGTCATCAGTAGAGACTCAGATAGGCCAGGCCACATCTAATTTCTCCTTTCTTGGGGACAACTATAATTTGAGATCATGTTCACCAAATTTTATAAAAGATGAAAAATAGGGTAGTATTGCCTAGAACCCAAAGAATTTGTTATGAATTGACACAGGGCTGTCTCAGCCATGGAGAAAGCTTTGACTTTATTACTTACACATTATGTGTAAATTGAAAATGCTGTGGATTTATTTACCTGGTATCCAATTACATGGATAAGAATTTAGCATTTGATGGTGATACTTCAGTTTCCCAGGTGGCTCAGTGGTAGAGAATCCACCTACCAATGCAGAAAATGAGTTTGATCCCTGGGTAAGGAAGATCCTCTGGAGTAAGAAATGGCAACATGCCGCAGTATTCTTGCCTTGGAAATCCCATCCACAGAGGAGCCTGGCCAGCTACAGTCCGTGGGGTAGCGAAGAATCTGATGTGACTGAGCGCCTGAGCGTACACCCACGCGGTGGTACTTCCATGGTAGGCATCATATCTGTGCTAATTTAAATTTAAAATAGAATTTTAAATCAATCACCAACTAACTTACTGATAAATTTCATTTTCTGGTGCTCAAGGATATATTCCAAGTATATACTGTGGACCTGTTCATGTTTTATTACCATGTTGTATACTCCTGGGGATATATATATATATATATCCCAGTTTTGTTGTCATCATTGTTCAATCACTCAGTCATGCCCACCTCTTTCTGAGAATTCCCAGGTTTACAATGCTTACTTTTTAAATATTTAAACATTAATATATATGACCATTGTGCTGTTTTAATCCTGGTTCTCAGGTCAGTGGTGGTTTTTGTTGTTGTTGCTCAGGATTTTTTGTTTTTGTTTTCTCAATCAAAATGCACCTTAAATAGTTTTCTTGTGGGAGAAAGCAAAGACTTCTCTCCAGAAGCAGTGCTGTACTTTGATGGAAGCCAAGACACTAATATGAAACTTGTGTCTCACCCCAGTATATGAGAATAGCTAGGAAGTGAAGGTAAACAGATGTACATATGGTCACCTTATGCTTTTTTTAACAGTTGATCCAGTTTGTTAAAGATCTATTCCATTTTCACTGACAGACTGAAGGATATTTCCTATATGGTTTGACCTTGACTCATAATCTGCCTGTAAAAATTGAGGGCCTCACAGCACTTTGACATTTCTTTTCTTTTTAACTTCAGTTTAACTTTCTTTGTATTTGGTTAGACTTAGGTGGGAGAACTTCTAGGCATTGTTCAAGGAATTAGCCAAAGTCAGTAGACAGTTTGTGGGAGATTAGGTGTCAGCTAATTTTCTGAAAACTAGAAAAAATATAAAAAGAGAGCCAATTTTTGTGTGTTTTCTTGACATAATACAGCTCAGTTGGGTGAGAATCAGGAAGAGAAATAAGAATAGGAGGAGGAGCTGCTTCAGTGAGTAAATGTAGACAGAATTAGCCCAGAAAAAAATGAAGTAGTGTGTGAACCCTTAAACAGGGTGTCAGTCACCTTTCTGAAATAATTTCTCTGATTCTAAACTCTACAGTCTGGAACAGTCTTGGGTATGGTGGGAAGAAAAGACATTGTTGGCACATTTAGTTGAATGGCTTTCTGTTTTATGTATGCTGTATTATTCTCTGTACCTGATATTCTCAGCAGAGCCCTTGCTTGTTGTCAGAATGGGGTTCTTCGTGCTGGTTGTGCCTAGAATGACTTCATATATTCTCCATGTCATACACATTAACAAAAAGAAAGGCATTCATGCCATTTTCTTTATTTTTTTTTAAAGTGAGCTTGACAAGAAAATCTTAACTAAAAAGCATATATTGAAATCATAAAATCTACAAAGTAGGTTTATTTCTGGGGATAAGATAAGCTAGATACAGAGGCACTGAAAAGAAGATGAAATAGACATATTAGATTCTGAGTATTCTGAATGAATGGTAAAAAAAGGAAATTAAGCATATATTAACTTTAGCATATGTATATCTGATTATTTCCTCAAGATATTTACATGAACCATTAGATACTATACTTGTAAATAATGCTTTAAAATTTCTATATTATATTTCCTAGTAGACTCCAGTGTGCATGTTTCACAAAACTGCTGTCTACAAAAAAAATATGCTGTCTAAAAATAGGTAAAAACATTTGCTGCTGAATTAGGGCAGAGTTGTGCTCTTGTGTGGTTGACAAGTTTATCAATTGCTTTACTGAAAAATAAAAATAATTTCTATTTTAAAACTATGAGTAATTACTTGAATTAAAAATAAGCCATAATATATTCCAGATAAAATAAAAACAAGCTGTTTAAATTTAAAAGTTTTCATTCTCTTGGATTCTCTAATTCTCAAAAAATATATTTGACAGATACAGAAAAAGTCTTTAATTCTTTGAGAACACAAATAGTAACCTAAGCTATCTCAAGTGACTGAAATGTCGTCAAATTTTAGGACCAAATTTTTTCAAAGCAAAGAGACCTTTATCTTTTTTATTCTACCCATGACTAGTTTTAAGTCTGAGATATAAGCCAGTGTTTTGGATACAAATTAAAAGTAAAAGATAAAAATGATGGGGTATTTAACTTCTAAAGAGAAAATGAATGTAAAAACATTTTGAAAACTTGAATGTGCCTATACATATATGTCCAATGTCTCTCTGCTTCTTTAATCTATACACTGAGCACAACATGAGAAATGATGGACTAAATGAGTTCAAGCTGGAATTATCAGAACTGTGAGTGATACTGATCAATGGCTGAAAGCAAAGAGGAACTAAGGAGCCTCTCGATGAGGGTGAAGGAGGGGAGTGAAAGAGCTGGCTTAAAGCTAAATATTAAAACAACAACAACAACAACGACAACAAAACCTCATAATATCATGACATCTATCTCCATTACTTCATGGAAAATAGAAGGAGAAATGGTGGAGGTAGTGACAGATTTCCTCTTCTTGGGCTCTAAAATCACTGTGGATGGTGACTGCAGCCATGAAATCAGATGCTTGCTTCTTGGCAGGAAGGTTATGACAAACCTAGGCAGTGTGTTGAAAAACAGAGACTTGACTCTGTCGACAAAGGTCCGTATAGTCAAGGCTATGGTCTTCCCAGTGGTCACGTTCGGTTGTGAGAGCTGGACTCTAAAGAAGGTGGTGCATCGAAGAATTGATATTTTCAAGCTGTGGTCCTGGAGAAGACTCCTGAGAGTCCCTTGGACAGCAAGGAAATCAAACTGGTCAATCTTGAGGGAAATCAACCCTGAATACTTGTTGGTAGGACTGAAGCTGAAGCTGAAACTCCAGTGTTTTGGTCATCTGATTCGAACAGTTGACTCATTGGAAAAGTCTCTGATACTGGGAAAGATTGAAGGCAGAAGGAGAAAAAGGTGTCAGAGGATGGATATGGCTGGATAGCATCACCAATGCAATGGACATGAACTTGGGCAAACTTCGGGAGATGGTGAGGGACAGGGAGGTCTGGAGTGCTGCATTTCATGGGGTTGCAAAGAGTCAGACATGACAAGACAACTGAACAACAATGATAATACATATATGAGTTGTGCTTATTTAGGATAGGTCTACTAATCTGTTCTGTGTATAAATCTCATAGAGGAAATATATACAATTAAAAACAATACAAGCTACTACATGAAAAATGTTGCTAGAGTTTAAAAATCCCAGGGGAGATTGAAAGAGAGAATAAGGTGAGCAAAGGAAAATATTGATGAAAAGAAAGTAGGAACAGAACATTTGAGAACATTTAATATAAGCTGGGGAAAATAGAGTATGTGAAAGAGAGAAATAGTCTGAGTCATAAGTAAAGAAATAAGACAGATACTTTGAGAGAAGTAGTTTTCAATGAAAACAGAGTTAGCCATGTCAATGGGAGAAGGAAATAGCAACCCGCTCCAGTATTCTTGCCTGGAGAATCCCAGGGACAGAGGAGCCTGGTGGGCTGCTGTCCATAGGGTCGCACAGAGTCGGACACGACTGAAGCGACTTAGCAGCACCAGCCATGTCAAGCTTCAGATAGATTTGGGATGATAATCACTGTATATTCATTTGCTGTTAAGTTTGAGAATTAAAAGAGTCTTAGGACTTTAAGGAGAGTAAGTTCAATAGTTGGTTAGGGTGTATCGAATGCTTAGCATTAATGAAGAAACAAGTAGTGACTGAATAAGCATAGAGAATGTTGACATATTTTCAAAGAAATTTGTAAATTAAAAATTAGTCCTGACAGAATGATATCCAGTTAATAGATTTGCAAACCAAATGTGTCAATGCTACACATTTTTCATTTAAATCGGACAGTGCTGAACAGGTCCTAATGAATTCCATATTACAGGCAGCAATGACATTGTCTTCAACATAACTTAAGTTTAAAAAAAACGAAAGGACCCAAGTTTCCCCATTCACATTACTGAATCATTTTAAGATATGATTTAAAAAGAAACTTTATCTTAACACATGTATATTAAGTCATGCTAGCTTGCATTAATTTGCACCATATTTGCAATTGACAATTAATTTCTCCTATTTTATTTCATGAATATTTTTAAACTAAAGTTGTTATATTTAAAATAAAATCCTGTCAGTTATTAGACAGTGATGAAATATGGTATGTTTCTACTAAATCTGAAACAAGACATATCAAGTATTGCAAATTTAGCTTTGCATAATACACCATTTTTTTTTCTATGCAGCACCAGAAACAACACATCACAAGTCATGCCTAGCACTCATTTAAATGCGACCTCAGAGTCACACTGCATGTTACAAATATCTGGGAGCTGTGTGATTAGTTAACATCTTATGCATAACCCTTAAAATTATCACAAGTTCTCAGGAGATAATTAGCTTACTCTGTTTCTATAATAAAATGAACTATGTTTTAGCAATGACTCTCAGGAATAGTAACAGGAAAATGCCTTTATATCTGATAAATTCAAGAATCACGGCAGATAAAGATGGAGGAAATATTTATTGTCACAGAATATTTTCTTTTCTTGATATAACTGAGCTCTAACATAGCAAAAAATCTATCTTCAGAATAAAGTTGAATAATAGGAAGCTTGCCACTCACTGTCACCTATATATACTTAACTCTTCTACAGTTTCTTTTATTTCAGAATGAGAATGCTAAGAAATATATGAGTTTAAATTCTTCTTTCTGTGGAACTCAACAAGTTTTAGATTTTTTCATGGGACAGAGACATTAAAGCTGAATGATTCTTTAACTTACAAAAGGGTCTGATTCCAATCAGAATGAAGTAAGACTTCCAGAGAAAACATGCTTCACTTTCACTCATTGCTACCTCTTAAAAGCAAGGCAGAAATAGTGCTTTCATCATACATGATGCAATACTTGAAAGAGTGAAGAAGAAAGATGAATATTCACTTGCTATTCTTCTTGACAACATCCTACATGTTTAGCCTGGGACCCCCAACATCTCCAGACCCAGAAGACAGACAGAGCAGCAATAATAATAAACAAAAACAAAGGCAAAGTGGGAGGAGATCTTTATGTCACATATTGTGCAGGTACATATGAAATGTTTGAGAGGCTATGAGGAGATATTCGTGTTTACATGCTATAATCTCATGACTCATGAAGAATCTGTGACTTTTCTTAACCCTCTGAAAAAAGAATTTGGCATAAAATGTGTGGATTAAATTCCAACTACCATGCTTCCTACTTTGGGTTCTTACTTTGAAGTAACAAGAAATCCTCATGGTGTCTTTTAGCATTAGAGGGGTGAATATAATTTACACTTAATGGCATAACACACTTAATAGTGTGACATTTATCCACAACAAACAAGTGAGTAGACATCCTAACCTGAAGGTTCCAGTTACATCAGAATTCAAGTTATCGTGCAGGCTAACTGCACAACTGTCACTCAGAGAACTGTGTTCTCAAGACACTTCATTTCTAATCAAAACCATGCTATTTATTTATTGTCCTTACCCATTCTTCCAAAGGATTTGGGATTACTTTGTAATTAAATATATATCCGATCTTTAAGAAAAGGAAACAGCTATTAGTAGGACGTATTTGAGGAAGAACATAGAGTGAGGTTCCCAAAATCAGACCAAGAAAAGTTGTCAACTTGCAGTAAAAAATAAATTTAAGCTCTTTAAAAATCAGGGCAAAAATTGACACTTGTCATCTAAGACAAAATGCACTCCGTTTCATTATTTCCAAAGCCTGAGAGATATATATGACAGAATTTTAAGAATTTTGAATACAGTGGTAGAAAGTGCACTTGACGATAATTTTTTAACAGTGTACAAGGTCCTTTAATAATCAGTAGAAGATCAAGACAAATAATTAAATATAAGTTTATTAACATGGTGTTGTAGCTGACCAGAGTCATTTGTTCATATGCATAGCTTTCTGGTCTTGCAGTTTAATAGAAAGGGAAGTATTTGAGAATTTTCAGCAATAACTACTATACCCCTTGGTCCCACGGTTCTTCAAAATTGGTGAAAGAATTGTGTGTCTTCATGATATTTTCAATCATATTCATCATACAAGAAAAATTGCTGTTATTTAGTATTTTCTCTTAGGTCTAGTTCATTTAATTTACTGATATCTTAGCTTAATATTATTGTTTTAAGTGTACACATTAAGATGTCTTTGTTGTCGAATTATGGTGATAGTATATCATAACTTTGTTTTCATGTTTGTTTTTAAATGTGTTTTCTTGGAAAAATTTTAAAGAACACTTATAATCTCATGTTGATACCTCCTAATCCCCAATAATCTTTGAAATTTTGTCATTACAGAAATCTTATATTCTATGAAAACTTTAGTGTGTTTCTTGTGAATCAAAACTTATCAACCAGACTGCTTTAGCTATTCGGGGTCTTTTGTCTTTCCATATGAATTACAAAATTTTTGGTTCTAGTTCTGTGAAAAATGCCATTGGTAATTTGATTGGGATTGCATTGAATCTGTAGATTGCATTTTGGTAGTATGGTCATTTTCACAATGTGATTCTTCCTACCCAGGAACATGGAATATCTCTCCATCTGTTTATGTCATCTTCGATTTCTTTCATCAGTGTCCTATAATTTTCTGTGTCAGTTCTTTTGTCTCCTTAGGTAAATTTATTCTTAGATATTTAATTCTTTGTTGCAATGGTGAATGGGATTGATTCCTTAATTTCTATTCCTGATTTTTCATTGTTAATATATAGAAAAGCAAGTGATTCCTGTGTATCGATTTTGTATCCTGCAACTTTGCTAAATTCACTGATTAGCTCTAGTAATTTTCTGACACTATCTTTATGGTTTTCTATATACAGTATCATGTCATCTGCAAACAGTGAGAGCTTTACTTCTTTTTTGATCTGAATTCCTTTCATTTATTTTTTTTTTTTCTTCTCTGATTGCTGTAGTTCAGACTTCCAGAACTATGTTGAATAATAGTGGTGAAAGCGGACACCCTTGTCTTTTTCCTGATCTTAGGGGGAATGCTTTCAGTTTTTCACCATTAAGGGTAATGTTTGCTGTAGGCTTATCATATATGGCCTTTACTATGTTGAGGTAGGTTCCTTCTATGCCCATTTTTTTAAGAGTTTTAATCATAAATGGGTTTTGAAGGAAACCAGGGTTGAAAAAGGCACAGTATCCTATTGTTCATTGCAGCACTATTTGCAATAGCTAGAACATGGAAGCAACCTAGATGCCCATCAAGAGATGAATGGATAAAGAAGTTGTGGTACATATACACAATGGAATATTACTCAGCCATAAAAAGAAATGCATTTGAGTCACTTCTGATGAGATGGTTGAACCTAGAACCTATTATACAGAGTGAAGTGAGTCAGAAAGAGAAAGATAAATATCATATTCTAATGAAAATGGTTCTGAAGAATTTATTTACAGGGCAACAACAGAGAAACAGATATAGAGAATAGACTCATGGACATGGGCAGAGAGGAGGAGAGGGTGAGATGTAAGGAAAAAGTAACATGGAAACTACATCACCATATGTAAAATAGATAGCCAACAGGAATTTGCTGTATGGCTCAGGAAACTCAAACAGGAGTTTTGTATCAAGCTGGAGGGCTGGAATGGGGAGGGAAATGGGATGGAGTTTCAAAGGGGAGGGGATACATGTATACCTATGGCTGATTCATGTTGAGGTTTGAAAGAAAACAGCAAAATTCTGTAAAGCAATTATCCTTCAGGAAAAAAAATAAAGAAAGGGAAAAAAAACTTATCAACCAGGCTTCTGGTAAACAGTAATTACTCACAGAACAGGTATTTTGTTATTTATTGAAAGATAATTTGTATACTCTGCACAGCTGAGAATTTTAGGCAGTAAAAAAAAATTTTATTTATTTATTTATTTTTAGAATAGAGTCTTCTGTGACCTGATTCTTCCTCAGGATCATTTCTGTTCGGTTCAAGTGTTGTAATTAGTTCTCTGCTAATATTCCAGAATTCAGTTTCATTAAATATAAAAACAATCTCTCTCTTGATGATTATAAGTAATTATAAAGAATGACTGAAAGTTATCATTAACATGGTTGCAATAAAATTCAATTTTTGGCATAACTAAATAAATAGTAACAGACTCTCCAGGTCTTAGAGGTAAATTAGTCTTATATAGCCAAATGTGACAATTTGAATGTTTGTTTAGTATATTTTAACTGTAAATTAGAATTTATTATTCTAAAACTGATGTTTATAGGTTTAATAAAAGCAATGTTTAACTCTCATTTAAAATGGTTTCCCAATATGTTCAGTTACTTCCTAAGACTAATTCTGGAATGTGATTAGAATCATATGGAAATATACTTGCTTCCTAGCTGCTACAGATGTGTGTATGAATATCTGCATTAAATGGCCAAGCATTATTTAAACAGTTCAGAGAAAGGACTAGGATAATTATCCTATCTGAAGTTGATTCTTGACCACCATGATTCTTAGGGCAGTGTCATAACAATTCCAGATAAATATTCAAAGGTTTTCACTAATATTGAGGTTCTACAACTGATCTTACATATAGTTCCGAGTTCAAAGGTAAGATTGGTACAGCAAATATGGCATATCATCAAATTCTTGGATACCTTTTTTATTATGTGATACAGACAACAAAAAAGGAGAATGATGGTTGAAACAAAAATCTTATCCCTCCTGTAGGTTACTTGGTTGAAATTTTATAAAATTTAATTTAGATGAAGTCAGTGATGAGATTTGAAAAGTCATATGAAAAACTGTTTCTGTAACTTAAAGTTAGTAAAGGCTGCTCTTTTGGCTGAGGGTCCTAATCTTTGGTTTCCATGTTGTGGACTTCTAAGGAACATGTCAGTTCAAGGCAATTTAGCGGATACTGTATTTAAGGTTGGTGAATGCTGAGGTTATCCATGTGAAAGTTAGAGTGAAAGTTAGTCACTCAGTTGTGTCTGATTCTTTGTAACCCCATGGACTGTAGCCTGCCAGAGTTTCTGTCCATAGTATTCTCCAGGCAAGAATACTGGAGTGGGTCACCATTTCTTCCTCCAGGGGATCTTCCCAACCCAGGGATTGAGCCCAAGTCTCCTTCAAGTCAGGCAGATTCTTTCCCATCTGAGCCACCAGGGAAGCCCATGATATCACCCATTATCACTACTATCAAAATATCCTCTTTTTCCTTAATGATTTGCCCTATTTTTGAACAGCAGGAAAAAAAAATGTTTCCCAGAATTTTGGACAATGGAGAATGTTAAATATGCCAGAATCATCATCAGTGACACAGTATAATCTGTCCAAGAGAAACTTTTAAATTCCTTAATCTTCTCATGCTCTACACAAGAAAATGTAAGACAAATATAATACCTTATAACTAAGGCACTAAATAAACTAGTTCAAAGCAAGCATTTTTCAGAATAAAAGGAGACATGATAAATAATTTCCTGGAAAAATAGGCAAAACAGGATTTTCCCAGAAAACCAAGAAGTTGGGACAGTCTGTTTATATTCAGTTTCAGCTTAAGGAGATGGAGTTAAGCACAAGCACTGAATGACTAATTATAAAATAATAAATTATACATTAATAATTATTTAGAACATGTATTATTAATATATTAACATTAGTAAACTAAAATGAATAATTATCTATGAAAATGATCCTTTCCAGGATGATTATTCTAAGTATCAGTTCAGTTCAGTCACCCAGTCGTGTCCAACTCTTTGCGAGCCCCTGAACCATAGCATGCCAGGCCTCCTTGTCCATCACCAACTCCCAGAGTCCACCCAAACCCATGTCCATTGAGTTGGTGATGCCATGCAACCATCTCATCCTCTGTCGTCCCCTTCTCCTCCTGCCCTCAATCTTTCCCAGCATCAGGGTCTTTTCAATTGAGTCAGCTCTTCGCATCAGGTGGCCAAAGTACAGGAGTTTCACCTTCAACATTAGTCCTTCCAATGAATACCCAGGACTGATCTCCTTTAGGATGGACTAATTGGATCTCCTTGCAGTCCAAGGGACTCTCAAGAGTTTTCTCCAACACCACAGTTCAAAAGCATCAATTCTTCAGCGCTCAGCTTTCTTTATAGTCCCCACATCCATACATGACCACTGGAAAAACCATAGCCTTGACTAGATGGACCTTTGTTGACAAAGTAATGTCTCTGCTTTTTAATATGGTGTCTAGGTTGGTCATAACTTTCCTTCCAAGGAGTAAGCATCTTTTAATTTCATGGCTGCAATCACCATCTGCAGTGATTTTGGAGCACAGAAAAATAAAGTCAGCCACTGTTTCCACTGTTTCCCCATCTATTTGCCATGAAGTAATGGGACCGGATGCCATGATCTTAGTTTCCTGAATCTTGAGCTGTAAGACAACTTTTTCACTCTCCTCTTTCACTATCATCAAAAGGCTCTAATTAGTTCTTCTTCACTTTCTGCCATAAAGGTGGTATCATCTGCCTATTGAGGTTATTGATATTTCTCCTGGCAATCTTGATTCCAGCTTGTGCTTCCTCCAGCCCAGTGTTTCTCATGATGTACTCTGCATATAAGTTAAATAAGTATAGTCTAAGTATACTTCCTTAATAAACCTTTCTCCAAAGACAATCTTATATAGTGTTTTAACACAATCATTCCAAATCCTCACATTTATGACACCTAAACTGTAAGTGTCAGAAGGTAAACTGAATAATGTATAATAGCCTGTAGGTTGAGAAAATCGATAACATTTTTCCTTTTTTGTATGAAGCTGCAAATGATCAGTAAACTGGGGAGGTCCAGTTTGACCAACTTTTCTTTCCTCCTTTTGAAATAGGTAAATATGGACAAAGTAGGGTAGAATTTCAAAACATTAACTTTATTGCCTTTTATGATTCCTTTTTTTTTCTAATTTAGGAAGCTAGATTATGAGATATGCACTGACAATGGAGTATATTGTTAGAGATTAAAATACTAAAAGTGCTTCTGGTTGTTAATAGCCAGCCTAGACACCCCTGACCAGGGAGTACTCAAAACACCGAGAAAATGTGGTAACTCAGACACCAGCCTAGATAAAAATTAGTCAAAAATGGGTGGAGGAAATACAGTCATACAAAATGAGTATTAAATCCATGACTAAACTGGGCTTGGATCTAATGCATGATGTAGTAGGGATATGAGTTATAATATAAAAACCACCTACCTGGGTTTTCATAATTCATATCTCTACTACCATGTGTGATGGAGAAGGGAACGGCAACCCACTCTGGTATTCTTGCCTGGAGAAGCCCATGGACAGAGGAGCCTGGTGGGCTACAGTCCATGGGGTCGCAAAGAGTTGGACACGACTGAGCAGCTAACAAAAAAAACCAATCCATGTGTGAAATAGACAGCTAATAGGACCCTGCTATATAGCACAGGGAGCTCAATTTGGTGCTCTGTGTGGCCTGGGTTGGGGGAAGTTTCAAGATGGAGGGGATATATGTATATGTGAGTGCTAAGTCGCTTCAGTTGTGTCCAACTCATGGACTGTATAGCCCACTCCTCTGTCCGTGGGATTTTCCAGGCAAGAATACTGGAGTGGGTTGTCATTTCCTCATCCAGGATATAAGTATGATATAGCTGATTCACTTCATTGTGCAGCAGAAACTAACACAATATTGTAAATCAGTGTGTTAGTCACTCAATTGTGTCTGACTCTTTGTGACTCCATGGACTATAGCCCACCAGGCTCCTCTGTCCATGGAATTCTCCAGGCAAGAAAACGGGAGTGGATTGCCATTCCCTTCTCCAGGAGACATTCCCAGCCTGGGGAGGGAACCCAGGTCTCCCGCATTGCAAGCAGATTCTTTACACTCTGAGCCACCAGGGAAGCCCTGAAAATCAATTCTACCCCAATTTAAAAAAAAGAAAAAGAAATAGCAATAGATCTTAGTGCCAAGATGATTTGGTCTTTGATTTTCTAAGGATAGCCCTTCAAATTATCAAGACATCAGAGCAACAAAGATCACTTGCTATGTACAGGCAGATGGGCTTGACACAGTCATGGGTAGTTTGCCCTGTTCCGAACATGGCATGAGAGAAGAGAAATAATGTTTAGGCCTTGGAGAGTATCACATGGGCTCTCATGATACAAGATCAAGGAGCTGTTGATGCAACATCACACAGAACTTATTTGACTCAGATGATAAAATGTAGGTGCAAGCTGAGAGAAACTTAGATCTAGAGGAGTATAAGTGCAAATGTAATCAGTGCCTGTGTGTGAAGCCCCAACTGGAACAAGGACTTAGATCAGGGCCAGCAGTTACAGGTGACCACCCCAGGCCAAGGAGTCCACCCCAGCGGCTTGGCACTAAATGACTTTTCACCCACCTCAAAGTAACCCTTAGAGGAAATATGGGGGACCTATAATGACATAGTTAGGATTTGTAAGAAATTAGTACCAATTACAGAAAAAATTCTTATAGTTTTATGGTATATGGTTCATTTCTACTACCTAACAAATGTAAAATAAAACACGCATATACACATATACAGAGATGGATGGTGGCATGCTGCCCAACTAATTGTCTGAATTTTGCAATCAAGATGGACGGAAGAAAAATAACCTATCAGTACAGAAAACCACAACTGCCTATAATGCATCAAATACAGGGATCTGTAATAACAGCTGGGCCTCCCTGGTAGCTAAGCTGGTAAAAAATTCACCTGTAATACAGGAGACCATGGTTTGATTCCTGGGTTGGGAAGAACCCCTGGAGAAATGACAGGCTGCCCACTCCAGTATTTTTGGGCTTTCCTGTTGGCTCAGATGGTAAAGAATCCGCCTGCATTGAGGAAACTTGCGCTTGATCCCTGGGTTGGGAAGATCCCCTGGAGGAGGGCATGGCAACCCATTCCAGTATTCTTGCCTGAAGAATCCCCATAGGCAGGGAAGTCTGGCTGGGCAGTCTCTGGGGTTGCAAAGAGCTGGGCACAACTGAACAAGTAAGCATGCACATGTGCAATAACAGCTATCAACTAAAGATGCTAAATTTTGTTCTTTTTATTTGGCAACTTTAAAATTTTAATTAGAAAAAAGACTAAAAGTCAGCATGCAAATTCCCACATTTACATAGGAGGAAAGCAAAACTCAGAAATAAGGAAATAATGACATTAAAATTGACCTTCACAGTTTGTTTTTCTAGATAACCGACTATCTAGGTTGTTTCTTATAGTTTCTAACAATATCAAGCTCTAACTGGGCCAAATTCAGCAACATTTATGCCCATTGTTTGAAATGAAAAGATAGTATCTTGTGACTCATTAATGAGTAAGAAATATCACTAATTATACTCATACAGTTGACAGAAGACTTGCGTTTAATCCTGTTTTTACCCTTTACTCTCTGTGTATGTGTCTCTGACTCTTAACTCGCTTGTCAAAATGATAAAGCTCAGAAATAGTTGGCATATATCTTATTACTTTCATTTTGAAAAGAATAGTAGAATTCCCTAAGTAAGTGTTTTATATACATGGACATTCAACATACCTACTATAGAATCTTACAATATTTTCTTAAAACTTACTTGGTAATCAACACTTTCTATCGACTAGTTCTGCTGACTGATCATTCATTACTCTCCCTCAAACATGGTCTATTGTTTGATGTGTCAGGCCTATGTACTACCATTCTATGTTAAGATATCACTATGTTGAAATATATATGTTCAGTGTATGTGTGTATATTCACTTGTGTCCAACTCTTTGTGACCCAAGGGACTGAAGCCCACCAGGCTTCTCTCTCCATGGGATTTCCTAGGGAACACTGGGGTGGGTTGCCATTTCCTCTTCAGTGGCAACCTCAGTTGGGATTTCCTTCCCAATCCAGGGAATCCAACCTGCGTCTCCTGTATTGATAGGTGGATTCTTTACCACTAAGTCCACCTGGAAAGCCTGTGGACTGCTCTAAAAATAGTGACTTGGCCAAAAATTCCATTCAGATCTTTGTATAATATCTTATGGAAAAATCTGAATGATATGTTTGACCAACACATTAAAAACCGTAACACAGGGATAAAATTTGGGTTAATAATATTTGGGCTCTTCCCTAGTATTACAAGTTTTTTCCATGTTTTTAAGTTCAAGATTGGTATATATATCCTATTAAAATGTATGGCTTATGTTATGTGGTTTAGAATACTTGATACATTGTACCTCATAAATGCTTTTATAAACATAAAGTATTCTATATATCAATATACATATTCTTATGAAGCTTAAATTTTTTGGCAGTATAATTCATGCATTTGACATATTGTTTTATTGAAAAATGCATATTTGTTATTTTCTTCTTGTTATGGCTAGTCAAGCTTTTTCTAAAGCCAGGTATAGATGTTCAGATACTTGGGGATTAATTTTTTTCTCTAACTCATACTTTAGACACAATGGCTTTAGTCTCTTACTTTTTAAAACATTATTTAGAAGAATATTCATGGCCAATATTTACTTTTACTTTATTTATTCTTTTTGAATTCCATGGAAAAATGCATATAAAATGCAAGTGGACTTCAAATATAGATAAAATGATTAGAAAATAATGAAAAATGCATAGGCTTAGCTAAACCACAAAACAGACCATTTTTTAAAAATGCTCTTTTTAAATTTCATCTTCATTTCATCAAAGAAACTTGAATTCACAATTAATTAAAATGACTAAAGTCAATCAGTTATTTAAAGAGAAGGCCCAATTTTTATGCAGTTGAGTAAAGCAGAGGAGTTTTTTCCCCACTTCCTTAGCAAAATGAATATGGATTTCAGTCCTTCAGTCTAATGCACTCCAAGAGTTAATAGTGAGTCAGTGCAGCTGGGGTAGTTTATCATTTCTTATGTAGACTTAGGGAAGACTTTTGGCAGAGGTTACCTCTTAGCAAAAAATGTCTGTTTTGTGTTTGGGGAGTTTTTTGTTTACTTTTTAATAAATGAGGCATAACTAAAATTTATTATGCAAAAAAAACCCCAAACCCCCAAAACCAGATTGCTTCCATGTTTATTCTACCCTGGACTTCAAATTCTCCCTAGTCCAAAACAGAGAGAGCTTTCAATTATGACATGTTCTGAAGACTGAGGTCCTCGATGAAAGAGGCTGGAGTTAACTGCTGAAGTATGGATCATATGTGGAAAGGAAGGCTAAGTGTTAAAAGGACAGGGCCTGTGGGAAGGGGAAAATCATGGAAAGATG
Source organism: Odocoileus virginianus (assembly GCF_023699985.2). Taxonomy (NCBI): domain Eukaryota; kingdom Metazoa; phylum Chordata; class Mammalia; order Artiodactyla; family Cervidae; genus Odocoileus; species Odocoileus virginianus. Next base: position 90,899,711 of record NC_069674.1, on the reverse strand, counting down.
GCAACATTCTTTCCAGGTAGAAGTTTGCCTGAGGAAGACTCATTTCTTGTACAGTCACTTTCAGGACTAGCAAGTAATATTCCCCTATATAACATCCTAGTTTTCTCTCATTCACTCTGTGCAATCTGTATTTAATTATTGGGAATTTTTAGTAATTTTTCATTGGCATTTCAAGTTCTTACATGAGTTCTATTTCCATGCAAAGAGAGAATCCCATTCCCAAGATCTCTGCTTTGTTCAAAGTCTGTGCTGAAATATTTTCGTGTTTCATTTCACAGTAAACGAAGCACTTGTGGGGCTCACGGGGCAGAACATGAACCATAAGGAAGATTACTTTTCTCAAAAAAGAGAATTATAGATCTTCCCTGAGGCCCAAGGAACAGGTATTAAGTTTCCAGGTCACATATGTAAATTATTTAATTCTCTACCCTTAAACCTCCAACTTTCCCAATCATCAATTTTTCCCTAGTAAGTCATCAAACTTCAAGATAGCCTTCACTTCCTTAACCTGCTATTACACACTGTTTGGAAGCATGTCCATATGCTTTGCATCATTAAGCCATTTTAACAAACCTCAGGACAAATGTATCATTTTCCCTTCTCTAAGTGGCCATAAGAAGAAAAATAAATTGATAGAATCTATTACAACCCGGAACAATACCAGACAGAAGGAGAAAGAGAGACACTGACCCTTGTAGTTAAAAAAAAGAATCAAATTCATTAAGAAAAATAATCTGAGAAAAGTACATACTCATAAGTAATATATTCATATGTAAACATTATGCAAATGATTTACCAGTAAACATTGTCCTCTTCTGTCACTGATCCTTTCATATTTCTTTCCTGTGAGTCTTGTCTGGGAAATGAATTGCAAACATTATGTCTTTGAATGTATTCCATCCTCTAATTATCTTCAATGAAGAAAGAAGAATTTGCCCTTTGTCACCTTTTGTCTTGCCCATGTGGCATGTCTTTACTAAGAGGCCTTTGCTAGAAAAAGTACAGGGTGGCCCTGGATAATCAGAATTCCTTAGTACATACCTAAAGCAAAGCAGAACTGTTAAGAGGAATATATCCATGTATGATATTCCTAGGGAGGGATAAAAATGCATCAGCTTGTTTTCAAATACATCCTGATAAATTTGTGGTCAAACCCATTTGGAGAAGCACCATTGACCTTTATTTTCTAGATCAGCCTAATGGCTTTTCATCACTCATTCTTTTTCTTGCATTGAGAAAATTGCTTGACTATTTTCTTTTGATTTTTATCATGCATTAGTCATCTTCCACCTCGATTTTTTTGTCTTCCTAACAAGGTAAATATTTTTGGTGTGTTAAGAAAATAGACTTTTGGAGGAATTAGAAAACGTTACCAAATTTGTTACACAATCTTAAACATTCAGATAAATATTATAGCAATATTTTGTGGTTGAGTATACATAGCTAAAATATCTGGATAATTGATTTTTTAAAAATTTTCACTGGAGAATGAGCTGTAAAGTTGTCTAGATTAAAAATTGTTTATGTAAATCTTTTCCCTTCTCCAATATTCACATAGTCAGACTGATACAAAAGATTTGCTTCCCTCAAATCATTGAACAAAACAGGCCCAGAAATTTTATTCACTATGTGATAACAACAACTGAAATAAGCACTTGGCATTTACTGAGCATTTTCTGTTTCAGACTATGTGCTCATTGTTTCCTTGAACTATCCCTTTTATTTCATTTTAGCAATAGGTTCCATTCCTTATGCATTTTTTGAAGAAAAGTTTACAGACATTAAATAATTTGTTCAATGATAGTAGTGATTGAATTGCTTTTTAAAAGGGATGGGACAAAAATGTCTAATCAGTGTATCTTGTGGAATAAAAGTGAAATAATTTAAGCCATAGCCAAATTAAAATATTATAGTAAAACAACAAACATTACACAAACACACAGGCACACATATAGACACAATAGAAATGCACGGATGTTTGATGCAAAAACCTTAGGAAGCAATATAGTATTGTTTTGTAAAGTTGAATAATGACATACTGTGATTGCACAAATCCACCAATGGATATTTGACTTAAAGAAATTCTTGCATTTCTGTACCAGGATATTTATAAAATGTTAATAGAAATCCTGGTCATAATAAAAAAAATAATTAAAAAAATATCTGAAATGTTTGCCAAAATAAATGGAAAAATAAGCTGAGGCACATTCCCATAATGAAATGACATGTAGCAGTAGAAATTAATAAACTCTATGTACATGAAATCACAAAGATTAACCTTAGATACATAATGTTGATGAGAACAAGTATAAGGAACTAACACATTATGATACCATTTTAAATATTCTCCCAAATAGTTATGTATTATTTATGTATGAATGATAAATACAAACTTCAAAATAGTAGTTACCTCTTAGCTGAAGTCAGAGTGTTGGGGTTTGGGAAACATAGCACAGGTGCATTTTTATCTCTAATTATCTAGCTATTGGGACAGATCTTCAACTCAAGGTAATGTATTTTTTCTCATTCATAATACTGTACCTATATTTTTAACCAAGTATGATATTGGGGAGAAGGCAGGTGTGGATCAGGATAAAAATTCTATAAGTTATGTAAGGGAAATATTGGGAAACTTGGGATAAAAAAAGAGGAAAGAATGAGGGACTGTTCTCAGTTCAGTTCAGTTCAGTTCAGTTGCTCAGTCATGTCTGACTCTTTGTGACCCCATGAATGGCAGCACACCAGGCGTCCCTGTCCATCACCAACTCCCGGAGTTTACTCAAACTCATGTCCGTCGAGTCGGTGATGCCATCCAGCCATCTCATCCTCTGTCAGCCCCTTCTCCTCCTGCCTCCAATCCCTCCCAGCATCAGGGTCTTTCCCAAAGAGTCAACTCTTCGCATGAGGTGGCCAAAGTATTGGAGTTTCAGCTTCAGCATCAGTCCTTCCAGTGAACACCCAGAACTGATCTCCTTTAGGATGGACTGATTGGATCTCCTTGCAGTCCAAGGGACTCTCAAGAGTCTTCTCCAACACCACAGTTCAAAAGCATCAATTCTTCGGCACACAGCTTTCTTCACGGTCCAACTCTCACATCCATACATGACCACTGGGGAAACCATAGCCTTGACTAGACAGACTGTTCTACTGTGTATTAAATTATAAAGCTTCTGAAATTAAAAGTGTAATATTAGAAGACAAATAACAGACAAGAAAAACAGGACAGATAATTCTGAAACAGATACATGTATATATGGGAATTAATATATGATGAGGCTTGCAGATAAATCTAGTGATTTATGCATGGAATAAATGTTACTGAAACACCATTTACTTAAATAATATAAAATTAGATCCCTAACTTTCATCATATTATTTGAAAAATTCCAAATGGATTAAGTCTATCACTATTAAAATAGAAACTATAAAGCACTAGAGTAAAATTAAGTGATACTTTCAAGACCTCCATGTAGGGGAAGTTCTAAGAAGGCTAGAAATTAAGCAGCTGTTAAGGATAAAAGAATTGATCATATAAACACTTAAAAAGTACTTCTATTAACAAAAGAAAAGAAAGAAATGCAGTGAAGAAGAGTTCAAATATTTTTTTGATCTTAAAACAAATGACAATAAATATTTGTACTGAAACATTTTAAAATGATGGCTATTCAAACTTGGGATTTTTATTTCTATTAATATATACATGTATGTATTGCTTTCATTAATTAAATGGAAATCTCATCCATAAAGCTGAGCATTTTTAGTGTTGAGGAGTATTTAGTGTTGAGAAGGAGTATTTCTGGGAAAATGTGTCATTTTTGATTATTAGAATGCAGTTAGCTGAATTGTCATAGATTTAATCAAGTGAGCCCTCAGAATAGCTTTTAAAAAAGGGTATAATGTACAAAACATCCCAAGCTAACTGCCGACTGGTTCTTTTAAATAAACAGTCATTATGAAGGATGGGTAACTGAAGAATGGGTTAGTCCTAAAGGGACAACATTCTAGTAAAGAATCATCTATAATGTGAAGAGTAAATATAGGAAAATAGGCAGGAGAGCGATTCATATCAGAACTATGGTAATGAAAAATTTCAACCCAAATTGCTTCTTGATTTCGGAGGGGCAGCATCAAAACAAATAGTGTAGACATAGACAATGACACCATCAGTTCAAGCTGTGTTCTTGCAAGGAATACCCAAATTTCTAACACCTTCTTTTTCACAAGTCAGCTGTTAAAGAATTAGGATTGAAGTCTCTTACAATGATTTTGCTGCTGTAAATTAATGATTAAAGTGATTTATTATTCAGTTGTTCAACTGCTGCTTTATTTCTGTTGATCTTTGTTTTTCTCCTTAATTTCTATAAATTACTGTACAGTTTCCCATAAGGTATAATTAAGCAGAATTGCTTAAGTTTTAATTATTGTGTATTATAGATGTTGAAAGCAACATTAGCACTTGGCTTTTAAAAATGTGATCGTATATTTATAAGAGAGCATTTATAAACACATTTACATATAGTTAAGATGAAAAAGGTATTTGAATTGGAGTCATTAGCATTTCTTCAAACATATGGCAGAGCAGCGGAGGCCACGGGCCATGCCTTCATTAACCGAGCACTGATCATCACTGTCTCAGCTTCCTGTTGTGCCGCCCCGTGGCGTTCCCTTCTGTCCCCGAGGTTTCAGCGACGAGGGACAATATGTCCCCAAGGTGAAAATCTGGAAAATATAGCAGATTAGCCCTCAGAGAAGTTCTTATGATTATTTAATCATCCTTAGAGAAGAAACACACAGCACCATTAAGCTGCTTTCCTCGTTTTCCTGTCAGTCTCCTTTCTCCATCGCAGGGGCTGGGGCTGTGAGCCACGCATAGGGAGCGCCAGCAAGGTAAAAGGCAGCGCATGTTTGCAACCATCATAAGGCTGATTTGTTTCAAATTTGCTGGTGCAATGGTCAAAGGTGACGTAGATGCTTGTAAGTGTCATGGGCTAATAATAAAATTTGTTGGATATGTTTTTCAGATAATAGATAAACTACCCTTATTCCTTAATATGTCGTTTGAATAATTTCACTTTACTCCCTATACAAAACTAGAAAATTTATAAAACACTTTCTGATAAGCTTCAGGGTCACATTTTATTTGTACATTTCCTCTGGTACACAGAGAGAGCTAAATATGACAGACAGTCATCCGTCTCAAGGTATTAGTCATCTCTATGTTACACCTGCTAAATATCTCACTTTAACACTGTCACTGACTCGATGGACAGGAGTTTGAGCAAACTCTGGGAGATAGTAAAGGACAGAGAAGAGTGGTGTGCTGCAGTCCATGGGGTGGCAAAGAGTCAGACACAACTTAGCAACAGGACAACAACTGTATAATATCTTTGATTAAAGAATGTGTGTGTATAATGATTTTTAGCTTTTAATTTGAGATTAAAATTTTAATAATAAACTCCTATGGTATCTGAAAAAGATATTTTAAACGCAAATATTTGGGATCATATTTTTACACTATGAAGTTGCCATTAAACAACTAAATATTTGGAAAAATGAAATCTTAGAAAATTACCTTACTTCTTCTTTAATGAATGACAATGTATATTTTACTTGGGAGAGTCTTGGTGGGGAATTGAAATAATAGCAAAAAATGGAATAACTCAGAGGTACCTAAATGATTAGAGCTATAAAATAATGAAGAAAGAAAGAAAAGAAACATCGATCCTCTACTTCTGACTACATGGGTCTTCAGGAAAGGAATTACTAGTAGCAGTCTAGTCTTAAATTCAGGAAACTTGTCAAGATTATTTAAATTAACAGTCCTCTCAAAAATACTGCTAACAGCACAAAAACAGATTCCAACTGTATGCAAGGTATGTGTAGGCATCAATGGAATAATAATCCCTTACAAGAAATGGTCTTATTATGAAAGGAAATTTTATCTTGTTATTCTCATCCTTTCCTTTCATCTAAACATAGCTGTATATTATCAAAAAAAATTTAAATTTCCTTCAGATCTATAAAATCTCTCCATTTCTATTATAGTTATTGTATGTATTTTTTAAGGTAGTGTACTCTACTATAAAGAGAATGAGAGAGAAAAATAATAAAGCATTACCCCTTTCTTCAAGGAGGTTACAATCTTCTGTCTGTGTATCAGTCTCTCAGTCATGTCTGACTGTTTGCAACCCCATGGACTATAGCCCACCAGGTTCCTCTATCCATGGGATTTTCCCAGGCAAGAATACTGGAGTGGCTAGCCATTCCCTTCTCCCAGGGATCTTCTGGACTCAGAGGTCAAACCTAGGTCTCCTGCGTTGCAGAAGGATTTTTTACCATCTTAGCCACTAGGGAAGCCCTCTACTCGTCCATAAGCCATAAAATCAAATATTCAAGTCTGATGATAACAATCACTACTCTGCCCTTCCATTCAGAGATGGAGTCAGCTTTCTTGTCTCTAGCTTAATAGTTAGAGCACAGACTCTGAAGCCAAACTGCCTCAGTTTGAAGTCAACTCCATCACAAACCAGGTCTGAGACTTGAACAAGCGACTAGAGAATTCTAAGCCTTCGTTTCCTTACAGAAATATTATTGACTACTACCTCACTAGGTTATTCAGCACATAAAATACATAAGTTCACTTATGTGAAGTGTCGAGAACATAGTCAGGGCTTTGTTATTACTTAACGGTTATTCATTCTTCCACTAAAAGAAAATGTTTGTAGATCTTTCCCTCCCCAATATACATCAGAATTTTGACCCCATCTTCTTCCTTTCCAGAACCAAAGGTTTTACCAGAGGTCGCTTCGTGGCAGCAGGCAGTGTGAGGGAAGGGCGGTGCAGAGTGGAGTATCATTAGCGACCCTCTGTCAACAACAGCAAATTGCAGGACATGGGGCCAAGTAGGAAGGTCATTTTTGACTCATCAGATGAGAATTTCATAAAAGACCACTTCTGACACAGCGAACTCTGCCCATCTGTTTCCTTGCCATAACTGTTGGTATTCAGTGTGAGCCCAGGTTGCTAGCACTAAGATTGTTCTATCTGTGTATACTGAACAAAGATGAGGACAAAGAAAGTAGAAGCAACCAATGGACTGATGATATTGTTAACTACCAGAGTTCAAAAAAATATGTTCAAAGTATTTCTAATACTCGCCAGAATATGTTTAAGTAAAATATTAATTAACTGGCCTATACATCTCTTTATGATGAATCAGGAAGTTACAGTATCAAACCATATAAATATACTTGCTTTGGGGAATTCCCTTTTGGACCCTTTTATTTTTCATCGTCTCATCTCATATCACGAGTCCCCAGAAATATGCCGTGTTAATATTGCCAACTGAGTTCTTCCAAGCAGGGATGACATCAGCCATCTGTCACACAGTACTAATGCTGGGAAGCAGAGCCAACTATAGAGAAAATAAATACCTTTCATATCGATTAGCCAAATATTTATGTTGAGAATGAAATGATTAAAATCTCACTATTCAAGCTAATTACCCTAAGTGAATATTTGCCTCTAAGTGAACAATATACTAGCAATGCACTTTCCCCATTCCTTTGCTAAGCCAGATTTCATTCTGAACATGTGCAGTGCATGAGGGGCTCATGCTAGACTTCGCAAGGTGTTCCCCTAAACCACTGTAGTGATCTTTCAGCCTGCAGGTATATCTCCTGCTGCCTTGGTAGATTCATTCTATACACTGAGTTGTATTGGTTTCCAGCTGGCTCTTCTCTTGTTCTATTTTAAGCTACTAAGTCTTTTCAAGTCTGCGACTTTGGAGTTGGTCATTGCAGGGTCACACAATTGGTGTTCGCTAACGCTGATTTGATGCTGAAGCATTATTTTTCTAGAAGTGATTATTTAAAGATGGGCTAAATGGCTACCTGGCTTGATTACAATAGATGATTACATTATTTTGTAAATTGAGTAACCCTATTCAAGGACATAAGACATTTTTCCAAAATCATCTACTGCTATTGTGGTTACTGAGTCATTTGGTATCAACAGGGAAGACATTGAGTGAACTGCTAATTCAACTTTTATAGAATACAGATATTTATGTGGTGAAGGTTGGGACGGGGACAGGATTTGTCCTATATTACATCTAAGTCTATGGAGAGATTAGCTATTTCAGAATATGGTTATTGTGCATTTTTGATTCTGGGAAATAAGTGAAATTCAGTGTTTCATAATTTGATTAGGTAGTCAAAGGTGCTTTGAGCTTTCTTCCAGGTGACTTAAAGGTCACAGTATAGAATGCTTTTGAAAACTCAAGTATATCCATTTAGTTTGGCTGGAAACAGCATCCTTTTCTAAAATAAATGAAACGTGATGATACAAAAATATTTTGGGAAAGTCTGCAGCTTTATATAGTAACCAAAGTCAAAGGGTTATGTGACCAATCTAAAAGATCAATTACACTTAAGTCACTCTGGATCACTGCTCTGTGTGAGTCTAAAATACAGCTGAATTGAATAAACACTTATTTCATCTAGTGTTTTACCTAAATATTAACTTCTTCAAATATTTAAAGAATGTGAGTAAATGGATCATCTGCTTAGATATTTGTCCTGGCCACTGAAATTTCAGAGGAAAAATTAATGGAGACCTACATAGATAGATTTTAAAAATTAATTTAACAAAACAGCATATCATTTTGCCCCAGAGGGCACCACTAATTTTCATAATAAAAACATTAATTTATAAAATATATTTTCTTTCTTTTTTTATAAAATATATTTTCAAACTATACTATTTTCACTTTATTATATTATTGTACAATGTCTGTAACAAAGTAACACATATTTCTGAACTAATTGAAAAACAAAGCAAGTTGCAATTGAGGGGTCAAATCATTACCATTTTTGTTATACTTAGACGTGGCTTTTCTATACTAAACTACTGCCTTAGGCAAAACTACCATCACTTTCTAGGATCTTGACTAGAGCAGGTCTTCCCACTTCTGCTTTCTTACTCTTCACAGGGGCAGAATCTGCCTTTGGTATGCAGTTTGACTTAGGGACTGCTGCTACAAGTCAGCTAACTTCAAAGTTGGAAATGGAAATTATCTGCTGAGCAGACTCATTTATTCTTCAAATAACTTCTCCCCTGGGCAGAATGGGTATATTGGTGGAAAGAGGAGGGTCCCACTATTTGAGCACGTCTACACAGAGGAAAGAGTGAAAATGGCCAATAAGCATTCTCTTCTGACACTCTATTTTATTTATTTTTTTTCCATTTATTTTTATTAGTTGGAGGTAGAACTGCCATATGACCCAGCAATCCCACTTCTGGGCATACACACCAAGGAGACCAGATCTGAAAGAGACACGTGCACCCCAATGTTCATCGCAGCACTGTTTATAATAGCCAGGACATGGAAGCAACCCAGATGCCCATCAGCAGACGAATGGATGAGGAAGCTGTGGTACATATACACCATGGAATATTACTCAGCCATTAAAAAGAATTCATTTGAATCAGTTCTAATGAGATGGATGAAACTGGAGCCCATTATACAGACTGACACTCTATTTTAAAAAACAGTTTAATAATTTCTTTTTTTTTCATTTATTTCTATTAGTTGGAGGCCAATTACTTTACAATATTGTAGTGGGTCTTGTCATACATTGACATGAATCAGCCATGGATATACATGTATTCCCCATCTCGATCCCCTCTCCCACCTCCCTTTCTACCCACTCCCTCTGGGTCTTCCCAGTGCACCAGGCCCGAGCACTTGTCTCATGCATCCAACCTGGGCTGGTGATCTGTTTCACTATAGATAATATACATGTTTCGATGCTGTTCTCTTGAAACATCCCATCTTCGCATTCTCCCACAGAGTCCCAAAGTCTGTTCTGTACATCTGTGTCTCTTTTTCTGTTTTGCATATAGGGTTATAATAATAATTTTTGCTTTACATAGACATGGGATAATTTTCTCCTCCTTTAATTACCCATTATAAAACTTCATGTGCATTTTCCCTCATTTTTCTTTAGGCAAATATAAATTCGCATTTTAGAAGTTAATTTTGTTGCATAACAAACTAGACTAAAACTTAGTGGCTTAAGTCAATAACATTGCACAAGTTCATAATTCTGTAGATTAGCAGTTTGAACAGGACTGATCTAGGATGCCTCCTCTGTGTATCACATCAGATACACAGATCTGGCTGTGTATTTGGCTGATCTCGGTCCTGCAATTTGGGTCAGTTGTAATATCAACTTGAGCGGAATTGTCCTGGATAGCCACACGGACATATTGGGTTGTTCCCTGGGCTCTTAATGTGGCTACCTTGGTTCTCCTCTGTATGATTTCCCATCTTCCAGGGGTATAGCAAGCTTCTGTAGATGATCATGGAAGCATTCCGCGACAGTGAAAACAAGACAACAGGAGATAGAGAAAGGAAGAGAGAGAGAGAGAAGGAGAGAACAAGAGGGAGAATGAGAGAAAGATAGGTATACTGTTTTATATTTGAAGTTGCAGACTCTGAAATCATCATGAAATAAAATGAATTGACTAATAATTATATGTGAAAAGCATATGAAAGAAATGATTAAAGTATTAAAATTATACTTATATTGTAATAATATATTGTTTGTATAATATATAATTATAACACACTATAAATAGAATATAAAATAATATAGCACATTATATATTGTATAATTATATCATTATATAATAATAAATAAAATTGTAAATGAAAAACAAAGAAGATATACAAGTAATCAGAAATCAGAAAATATGAAACCGTAAAACTTTGGAAAGAAATTAAAGGCTGAATAAATTTTAAAATATAGAATATAATGAGCCAAATTAGAGTAAGTGATCATAAGAGATTTAAAAGATCAAACTGAATAGAGCTGAGAAAAAGAGAAAAAATAAGTAAAATGCCTCCCAAAATGTAAAATGAATTGTTTCCTGAATAAGAAAATTTATGTTCCTGAAAATACAATGTACATATGGGCACAGTATACCTTTCAATTGAGAAAATTGCTAGACAACTTGAGAAATACTTCAGTAATATTAGGTTTCAAAGAAAAAAAATATCTAGTTCCTCTAGGCAGAGAGACTAAGTCACTTACAAAGGAAAGAAAATCAATATGATGGCAAATACTTCTGCAACACTGATTACAAAAAATAGAGCGTAGTCGTGTTTACGAGATAGCCAGTTGTCATGTCAGGAGTTTATATCCAGCCAAACTGTCACCCAGTGATCAACTCCACACACACACAACTGATGAACCAGTAAATTTCAAGGAACATTATATGTATGGGTATTTTCAAGGGAGCTACCAAATGGTTCATTCAATAATATGACTGGGGATTTTTACCAAAGGACTGAGGGTAATTATTACATAAGTTTAAAAGTAGATATATTAGTAAATCAAAAAAGTAGGATGAAGATGGAAAATGTTGAGTCAAATCTCTAAAACAGTTTCTATACATCTTTTCTATGTATGAAAATAAAGGTTTTTTGTAGACATATATGGGAAATGGCAACCCACTCTAGTATTCTTGCCTGGTGAATTCTGTGGACAGATGAGCCTGGCAGAATACAGTCCATGGGGCCGAAAAGAGTTGACATGGCTGAGAGACTAACACTCTCACTTTCACTTCACGAGTAAATAGACTGTGTTCATACGACATAGGTGGTTTATTATGAGATTAGTGTTATTACAAAAGTATATGTTTAGGCAGAATGTTTTCTAATTAGTGATAAAATGGTCAATGATTTAATAAAATCTTAGCTAATAAAAATTTTATGATGTTGGGCTTTAGCAGGCTGATAAACACATAAGTTGCTTAATCACTTTGCTCTATACCAGAAAGTAACAAAATATCATAAATCAACTACCCTTTAACTTAAACATTTTTTAACATCAAAAATATTCACAAGTTGATAAAAATCAACACAATGAGAGATTGATAGCAGTTACTTTGTAAAAGCCTAAAATGAAATCCTCATCCCCATACTTCTTCAAAGAAGGTAATTCTGTTAAAATGAGAGTGATAATAGGAAGAGATAGCTTAAAAATCTTTAAATGCCATAGAGTAGATCAATATGGAAGAGCTTAATAATATAAAATATTTATCTTTCCCCCTTTTTTATGTTTTCTAGTTATTCTATATTCACATGAGGCAAATGAAATATATTATAAATAAAAACATTAAAATGTATACCAGGTAAAAATATAATGCTAAATTATAACACCCTTTATCTTTGGATTATATTATTCATTTTTTATTTCCTTCTACTCACTTCTCTAAATCTACAGAGTGACCATGTTTCAGTGTATAAAGAAAAAAAATATTGCAATGTTGTTTACTTGAATTTTCCAACACTCACTAATAAAAAATTACTTAAATGAACACTTTTCTTTTATTTAATTTTATATTGAATATAGTAGATTAATAATGTTGTGTTAGTTTCAAGTGTACAGTAGTGATTCAATTATACATATACATGTATCTATTCTTTTAAAAATTCTTTTCCCATTATGTTTATTATAGAATATTGAGCAGAGTTCCTTGTGCTTTACATTAGGTCTTTGTTGATTAGTTATTTTAAATATAGTAGTGTGTTTATGTCAGTCCCAAACTTCCAATCTATTCCTTCCTCTCATCCTTCCTCCCTGGTAAACATAAGTGTCATTCTCTAAGTCTGTGAGTCTGTTTTGTAGATATGTTCATTTGTATCATTTTTAAAATTAAATTCTCCATATGAGTGATACACAGTATTTATTTCTCTGCCTGACTTACTTCACTTAGTATGGTATTCTCCAGATCCATCCATGTTGCTGCAAATAGCGTTATTTTCATTCTCTTTGCTGGCTGAGTAATATTCCATTGTATATATGTATTATGTCTTTAGCCATGCATCTATCTGTCAGTGGACATTTAGATTACTTCCATGTCTTGGCTATTGTAAACAGCTCTGCAATGGACACTGGGGTGCTTGTATCATTTTGAATAATGTGTTAGTCTGGATATATGCCCAGGTGTGGGATTGCTAGATAATATGGTAGTTCTATTTTTAGTTTTTAAATAGCCTCCATACTGTTCTCCATAGTGGATATACCAATTTACTTTCCCACCAACAGTGTAGGAGGGTTCTGTTTTCTCCACACCCTCTTCAGTATTTATCATTGATTGACTTCTTGATAATGGCCATTCTGACTGGCGTGAGGTGATAATTCATGGTAGTTTTGATTTGCATTTATAATGAATGATGTTGAGTGTCTTTTCATGTCACTCTTAGCCAACTGTATATATTCTTTGGGGAAACATCTATTTAGGTTTTCCACTCACTTTTTGTTGATTTTTTTATATTGAACTATATGAGATGTTTGCAAATGTTAGAGATTAATCCCTCATTAGTTGCATTGTTTGCAAATATTTTCTCCCATTCTGTAGTTTGTCTTTTTATTTTATTCATGGTTTTCTTCTCAGTGCAAAAGATTTTGAATTTAATTAGGTTCAATTTATTAAGTTTTATCTTTATTTCCATTACACTAGGAGATAGCTTGATAAAATATATTGCTACAATTTCAAAAAGTGTTCTACCTACATTTTCCTCTAAATGTTTCATAGTATCTGATTTGACATTTAGATCTCTAATTAAGTTTTAGTTTATTTTTGTATATGGTGTTAAAGAATGTTCTAGTTTCATTTTTTTGCTTGTAGCAGTTCAGTTTGGCAACCCACTCCAGTATTCTTGCCTGGAAAATTCTAAGGACAGGGGAGCCATGGGAGTCACAAAGAGTCAGTCATGACTAATTGATTGAGCATGCACATGTTCAGTTTTCTAGAACTATATACTGAAGAATCTTTTCTTTGTATGGTCTTACCTTCTTCATCATAGATTAATTTGTCATTGGTACATTGATTTATTTCTAGGGTTTCTATCCTGTTCATTTATTGATATTTATTTTCTGTACCACTACCATATGGTTTTAATGACTATAGATTTTTAGGATAGTCTGAAGTAGGGAGAGTGATTCATCCACCTCTTTTTTTCTTTCTCAAGATTGCTTTGGCTATTTGGGGTTTTTAAAAATCATTTTATTCTAGTTCTGTGAAAATGCCATTGGTAATTTGTAGGGATTGCATTGAATCTATAGATTGCTTTTGATAGTATGGCCACTTTAACAATATTGATTCTTCCAATTCAATAATATGGTACATCTTTCCATCTGTTTGCATCATCTTTGTTTTCTTTCATCAATGTCTTATAGGTTTCAGAGTACAGGTATTTTGTCTCCTTAGGCAGTTTTATTCCTAGGTATTTTATTCTTTTTGATGTGATGGTAAGTAAAATTGTTTCTTTAATTTTGCTCTCTGATCTTTTGCTCTATGTATAAATGTAACAGATTTCTGTGTATTAATTTTATATCCTGCAACTTTACTGAATTCATCGATAAGCTCTAACGAATTTTCAATTCATTTGGAATGAAGATTCTGTTCATTTTGAAATCAAGTGCTTGAAATGTAGAATGTAGTCCAAAGGAAGTCAAATAGAGATTTTTAAAGAAACAAAGGAGAAAGAAGAAGAGAGAGAAATAAAGAAAAAGGCTACTGGAATACAAAATTAAGAAAAACATAAACACCACCAAGAGCTTTCTTTTCTATAATTAAATAATAAATCTGCTTTAAGAGCTAAAAGCTAAAGTTATTAGAGATATATTGTCTTATCTAGTTTTTTCTTTTCCTAAAAGAAAGCAAACATTTTTGTTAGTACATACAAATTTTTCCTAGAATTAGCCTCAAGTAAGAATTATTAATCCTTATAAGAGAAACAATAATGTACAACACATTCCACTCAAAAATAGATAAAGTAGATATATAAAACAAGTGACTACTGTCTTATGAGTATTGCATTGACCTGTAAAGAGTGATGTGTACTTATCTAAACCTTATAGCACTTTGCTATTCTTTAGGGCTCTAGGCTAAAGGCTTAAACATGTACTTTCCAGTGACTTAAGCATACAAAGAAAAAGCTTGAAAATGCCAGATAACTGTCCTATAGTATGTCTCTGTCAACATTGCCTTAAGTAAGTTATTGGATTATGATTTATTTGTCACTGATTTCTATTACAAGTAACTGTAAGATACACAGTTTATCTTTCTTGGTTAAAAATGATCGCTGCATGTTTTATGTGTTATTCGTGACCTGACTTTGACTCCAGATTGCCCTTGACAATGCTGAGCTAATAACATACTTTTACAGTGACTCTGCTTCCCCCTCTGCAAGATAGGGATCATGTATGCTTTCATTCCACACATATTTATTGATTATTACACCGGTCAAGGTAGGATGGGTTATGCTGTGGTAATAAGCTCCCTAATTCTCAGTGGCTGCATACCACTAGTTTACTTCGCTGCCCCGAAAATCCACTCAGGGTTTGGGCAGTTCTCCAGAACAGCTGTCCACCATGAATACACTCAGCATTCCAAGCTGTTTCAGTCTTTTGGCATCTCCATTATGAACATGAGCTTCCAAGATCTTCATGCAAGGAGGAAAAAAAGGACTGAAGAGTCAAGAGTCAACAATTACAAGAAACCACCTAGAAGAAACCATTCAGCATTTTCATTCACAGTTTTTGGGGAAAGCATGTGTTATATCTTGCTCAAAAAATGTGAGCACATGATATGTCTGGGCTTCCTTGGTGGCTCAGACAGTAAAGAATCTGCCTGAAGTGCAGGAAACCTGGGTTTGACCCCTGGGTTGGGAAGATCTCATGAAGAGGGAAATGGCTACCCACTCCAATATTCTTGCCTGGAGAATTCCATGGACAGAGGAGCCCAGTGGGCTATATAGCCTGTAGGGTCATAAAGAGTTGGACATGACTGAGAGACTAATAATTATGTGATATGTCTTCCTCTAACTTCAGATTGTTAGGAAATAGTTGTTCCTCCATCTGACAAAAGAATGGACTGGCTCTCATTAGGCTGTATATGTGCTCACCACAATCACCTTTAAGGTGTCAGATGCCATTCTTAACTCAACAGGTAGAACTATGAACAGAAAATTATAAATTTGGACCATGAATCTTATAGTCATAGTGGTGGGGGCAAGGCTCATAGAAGATAAACAGATATACAATAAATCACAAGGTGCTAAGCATTATGGGGGAAAAGAAATTAGGATAACTTGGATAGAAAATGAAAGATGCAGCTGGCAGTAGGAGCTTATGATTTTATTTTTGTGTAGCTTAATGGCTTATGTGGAACATAAGACAGTGGCTTAGACTATCAAGAAGCAAATATGTAGGCATTGTGGCTAGAAATGAGTCAGCAGGAACATAAATACAAAGAGTTCAGAGTGATAGAGAGAGATGAGTGCTTGTAAGGCCTTACAGGTCTTGGCAAGTGCATAGCTCTTGCTTTGACTAAAGTCAAGAATTTGGGCAGGAAAATGGTATGATTTGACTGACTTTTCTTGGCTATACTGGGTCTTCATTGCTGTGTGCAGGCTTCTTCTAGTTGTGGTGAGTAGAAGCTACCCTTTAGCTGTGGTGTGTGGGTTTTAGAGCATGGCTTTCATTAGTTGTGGTGTGCCAACTTTGTTCCCCTGTGGCATGTGGAGACTTCCCAGACCAGGGATCAAATCCATGTCTCCTGCATTGGCAAACACATTCTTTACCACCGTACAGGGAAATGCTGACTAAAATTAAAAGGATCACCCTGACTGTGTAGAGTATAGATTTTGACAGTGAGAATAGAAGATGGAATAAGAAGCTGTTGTAATAAATCAGGCAAGAAGCAATTGAAAATTATTCTAAGATGAATGGTAGAGATAAGTAGTAGGCAGTGGACTAGTTCTGAATGTATTTAGAAGCTATGGACCACAAAATTTCCAGATGTATCAGGATGTTCAAGTAAGACAGTAATGAAAAATGACTCCAAGTTTTGTGATAAGATAAAGTGAAAGAATGAAGTTGTTTCTTTATTGAGTCGGAGAAGTAGGGTGAAAGGTTGGGAATGAATGGTTGTATTTTGGACAAGTGCTGTTTGAAAGGTTGAATAGCTATCTAAGTGAAGAGTTAGAGTAAGTTGCTGGAATTTTAAGTCTGAAGTTAAAATGGAAGGTCTATGCTAAGATAAATATATGGAATCACCTGCATTTCTAATAAATCTTAATCACTGAAATGGAATAAGGTACCTTGGGAAGTGATTGAAAATTAGAGAAATATTTGATAAGCAAGCCCTCATATATTCCAGAATATAACAGCATAAGAAGAAAGGGAGTCAAAAGAGAGACAGAAAGGAAGGTTCTTCCTTTCTAGTTCTAGTAAGGAAGAAATGGAATGAACAGGTAGTGGTGTCTGGAATTCAAGTGAAAAAGTACTTCAAAAAGGAGGTTATGGTCACCTCTACTAAATGCTGCCAGAAAATGCAAAGAAAGACAGCAGAGCCATCAATAATAACAATGACCAGTTTATAAATATTCTTTTGAGGATACATGACATGACAAGCAAACCAATAAGCCTAATATTTAGTTCATGGGAATACAATAAATGTTTAGTATTATTATTTTGTTCGTTCAATTTGTTTGCTCAGTCATGTCCAACTCTTTGCTATCCCATGGACTGCAGCATGCCAGGCTTCCCTGTTCATCACCAGCTCCTGGAGCTTGCTCAAACTCATGTCCATCAAGTTGGTGATGCCATCCAACAATCTCATCCTCTGTCTTCCCCTTCTCCTCCTGCCTTCAATCTTTTCCAGTGAGTCAGTTCTTTGCATCAGGTAGCCAAAGTATTGGAGTTTCAGCTTCAGCATCAGTCCTTCCAATGAATATTCAGGACTGATTTCCTTTATGATTGTCTGGTGTGATCTCCTCGCCAACCAAGGGACTCTCAAGAGTCTTCTCCAACACCACAGTTCAAAAGCATCAATTCTTCAGTGTTCAGCTTTCCTTATAGTCCAACTCTCACATCCATACATGACGACTGGAAAAACCATAACTCTGACTAGATGGACCTTTGCCAGCAAAGGCTGGTGTTATTCTGTTTTCAGGGTTAATTCATATACTGTGATTGACCCTGATGACATTCATTTGAATAAGATATGTGGAAATCCATATCCACATTCAACATAAGAGACTGAAAAAATTGAGAGGGTGTGCCTATCTCAGCCTGTCATTTCCAAAGGAAGCAGGTACTCCTTCCCTTGAAGGAGAAGTTATTCACTTGGTTTTAGAAAGAGGATAAATAATGAGCAAAGACAGAACATATTCTAAGACCTAAAACTGTTTTAGGTAAAGGAAAAGATATATAGTGATGATAACAAAGGAAGCTAGAATGTTAGGCATGGGCTAACTATTTTATAAATATTTTTATATGGTTTCCTCAAAGCATTCTAAATTTGTCCTTAATGTAAGGGAGGACCACTGAATGGTTCAAGCCAGAGAAAATCATAACCTCATTCAATAATTTATTAAAAAATTACTGCACCAAAAAAATGGAAAATGCATTTTAAATATGAAATAATGGAATCTGAAAGTTAAATATGATTTATTAAAATATGGTGAAAATATTGTATTTAATATTGAATTAAGTTAATGACAATGTTTGAAAAAGACAGAAATGAGTTGAAAAACATTTGAGTTAAAATAAATTATGTTTGATATATTCGACATAGATTGAATAAGAAAACATGAGTAGTATTAATTTACAAATTTCTGATAAATGTGTCTTGTTTAATAATCATTCCACTCACCAATATAAAAATACATCAGGAAAAATGGCAGATTTAAAAAGTAGATGAATTCTTCTTTAGATTAATTGACTTCAAAAGGGCCTGGAAAATGAACAGGACACTGCTGTGAATATAAACTCTTTCAAGTTTGAGGGGAAAAAAAGATGATTTTGATTTTAGAATTAGAAGACATCAAAATAAAAATGGTAGTTGAAGCCAAGTTTTGAGGAACTCACCCAGTAACCACAGAGTAAGAATAGAATAACATCAAGGATGGACTGCATTGTTAAATCCTTGCTAAGACAGGCTATCTCATGTCAATCATGTGCTACTTATTGATTAACCCAGCATTATTCTAAAAATAATGAGTGTCAGTTTTTGTGAGGTGCTAGAAAAGTTACTTGATCAATAACTGAATATTCTATGGTGGTCAAAGGAAAAATCTTAATAGTCAGGTGTTTAGCTAATAAAATAATACTGGTGTAGTATGAAATTTAGGTGAACAATGAACTATCCAATACATGAATAGAGGAGTCTTATTAAAATGATGTTTAAAAATTTGGTAATGCAGCCCAGAGCAGCAATATTAATTTGGGTAAATGTATCTCTGTGTGAAATTGTAAGAAGAGTCATCTATTTTTCAACACTTCTCTTTGGTGTTGATAAACTTATTCCATATGTCCCAAATTAGACGTGTATGTTCTTGTTGGCTAAGGTGTGTGTGCTCAGTTGCTTAATTATGTTTGACTCTTTGCAACCCCATGGACTGTAGCCTGGCAGGCTCCCCTTATCCATAGATTTCCCAGGCAAGGATACTGGAGTAATTTGCCATTTCCTCCTTCAGGGATCATCCCAACCCAGAGACTGAACCTGTGTCTCTTGCATCTCCTGTACTAGCAGGCCAATTCTTTAGCCACTAGTGCCACCAAGACTTCTCTTTGGTGTTGATGAGCTTATTCCATATGTATAAAATTAGTATGTGTATGTTCTTGTTGGCTAAGGCAGGAAGAGGCATAGCCAGTTTACTTGAAAATAATACTAAATGCAGAAGATATCACTACTGTAGGAATGACTATCTGGACTTGAAGAATAATGTGGAAATGATGATACAAGTGTAACTTTAGCTCAATGTGACTTTTTCATTATATTGAACAGGGTACTTTTGAGAATGTAAATGTGTAGAAGCATTTATAAAAATGTTGGGTAATCAAAGGGGTGGAATGTGTTGGACAATTCCCTTCCCTCTACTCATCCCATAGACACACATATACGCACAAGCTCACACACTCCAAACTAATCAGAATATGAGTTCATCCAGAGGGTGGATTATGCCACAAGTTAAGCCTGCTGAAAAGCTTTTACCGAAATTAGGACAGTGAGGGAAAGGCAAAATAACACTGAGGTCAGTCTTTACAAATACTGAGTTCTCAACAGCTTGTTCTGTAAACTCATTGTTGTGGTTCATGCTCACTAGGCTTCCAGATGTCTGTTATATTAATATTTTAACCATTTCTTAGCTTGAAGTTCAATTGGTTTTTGAGGCAACAATATACTCCTAATGGGTAACTTTTTCTTAAGTTAGTATTACTTTCTCTTCCTGAAAATTGAGACTTATCTCTGAAATAGTGCATGGTGAAATATTCAAACTATTTGCAGCTCTATGGTAAATTTTAAATGATGTATAATCTAATATTAAAAAGAAAATGTAAGCAGAGATACTTTCTGAAAAATCACATTCCATAATATTCTTTTCTGTTCAGTTTGTCTCAGGGTGAAAAATGAGGGAATACCTTCCTTTATTCAATTGCAATATGTATCATTTTTTTATTTTTACCATCTCAGATGGTGACTGCAGCCATGAAATTAAAAGACGCTTGCTCCTTGGAAGAATAGCTGTAACAAACCTAGACAACATATTAAAAAGCAGACATTACTTTACCAACAAAGTCCATCTAGTCAAAGCTATGGTTTTTCCAGTAGTCATGTGTGGAAGAGAGAGTTGGACTATAAAGAAAGCTGAGCACTGAAGAATTGATGAACTGTGGTGTCGAAGACTCTTAAGAGTCCCTTGGTCAGCAAGGAGATCACACCAGTCAATCAAGGAAATCAGTCCTGAACATTCTTTGGAAGGACTTGATGCTGAAGCTGAAACTCCAATACTTTGGCCACCTGATGTGAAGAACTGACTCACTGGAATAGACCCCAATGCTGGAAAGATTGAAGGCAGGAGGAGAAGGGGACCACAGAGGATGAGATGGTTGGATGGCATCACTGACTGGATGGTTTGAGTAAGCTCGAGGAGTTGGTAATGGATAGGGAAGCCTGGTGTGCTGCAGTCCATAGGGTCGCAAATAGTTGGACATGACTGAGTGACTGAACTGAATTGAACCATCTCCGAAACTTTAAGGTAATAAAGTAAATGGGCCAGCTTTTAATATTCAGTTGTACAGAAGTTATGCTTTCAAAACATGTATTCTTGTAAGAATTGTTATTTTGCTGTTCTCTATGAAAATCTGTTTTATTCGGAATCAGTTGCATAGCTGAGGTTCTGATTGCTTTAGAGCATCAGCGGTTCCTTGTCTATTTACAAAACTCTCAGAATGTTTACCTTGGGGAGCTAGGCAGATTTGGTAAAGAGAATGCATCTAAAATCATATGATTTTCTAGAGGCTTTTCTGAACTTTTCCTTTGGAAAAGAATTTTTTTCAACTGTTTTTGAAGCCAAATTGAACTACAAAGGAATTAACTGGTATTTCATTTGCTATCATTCATAGCATTTAGCCCTACATATTGAGGTTTGTTGTTGTTGTTGTTGTTGTTTTGTAGAGACACATTATTCATTTAGTTTCCTGATGAGTTTCAGATTTATAAATTCCAAAGATATGCTATATATTTCTATGGAAAAATTGTTTTAGCCTCGTTGCCTAGAGATGCAATTTTTACCCAGGCCTTTGAGTTTAAAACTTACTTCCTGGGATTGGTTTTTAGGGCATAAGGATGGATTTTACTGTTTGTAACCAAGAGAAGTATTTTTCATAACAAAGTGAGTATATTTCTATCTATAAGTACAACATATATTATGCTTGTCAGAAAATATATTTTAAATAGAATTATTTTATAGTGCTTTGATGGAGATATCAAAAAACTGCTAATAACATCATATCTGCAAGTGAAAACGACCTTTTCATTTATTCATTGTTAAAAAATAAAATTTGTCATAGAGAATCTTTGCTTAGTCGCTCAGTCACGTCCGACTCTTTGAGACCCCATGGACTTTAGCCTGCCAGGCTCCTCTGTCCATGGGGAGTCCCCAGGCAAGAATACTGGAGTGGGTTGCCATGCCCTCCTCCAGGGGATCTTCCCAACCCAGGGATCGAACCCAGGTCTCTCACATTGCAGGCGGGCTCTTTATTGTCTGGGCCATCAGGGAAGCCTTACTGGAGTGGGTAGCCATTCCCTTTTCCAGGGAATCTTCCCAACCCAGGGACCAAACCAAGGTCTCCCACATTGCAGGCGGATTCTCCTATCCAGTGCTAACCAGGCCCGACCCTGCTTAGCTTCTGAGATCAGACAAGATTGGGCACATTCAGGGAGATCTGGCCATAGACACAGGTGGATTCTTTACCAGCTGAGCTGCCAAGGAAGCCCAATAAATCTGTATTTATTTGGAGAAGATAATTCATCTTAAGTGGAAAATAGCAAATATATGCAGAATTCCTCTTTCATTCCTGTGATCTGTTCTCAATGTGAGCATTCTCGAGAAATTTAGCAAATCTCTGAGAGGTGTGGGCTGTACGCAGAGATGTTTTGAATCATGCCATCTTTACTGATAATTTGGAAAATATTTTTGAGTTCCACCTTGCATCACATTTTACTCAAAAAATATTTTTGTCCTAACAAAAACTAACTACATTCTCTAAAAAGAACTAAAAATCAGTCTTTAAACAGTTCAACAAACCTGCTAACTTCTCAATATATAAATTTTACAACAGCCAAACCACAGTTCAGATCAGGTTAGCTAGCTGCCGTAATAACTAAACTCTGAAATCTCAGTGGCTCTCCTGAGATGAAGTCTGATACAGGCAGCTGGTCCTCCTCCTGCTTGCCATGTCATCTGAAACTCATGGTACCTTGAGCCTGGTGATGGAGGCACAGTGGCTTTTAATTGACTCAGTCCAGAGGTGACACACGCCCCTTCTCTACTCTTCATTGGTCAGAAGTACTTGTATGGCCCCAAATTGACTCTAAGGTTAGCTGGGGAACACAAATAAATGCATATAGCTGATTGTGAGAACAACATTGAACACGTCTTTGTTTTTCTCCACCAAAGCTCTACCTTCATTGAAAAGTTTTCATCAAAAAAGAATGTGGTACCTGACTCCACAAATGTAATTAAACATTGTAAGTTATTAGGCCAAATAAGAGAGACAGAAGTATTGAATTCAATATTTTGAAAGATTGCATTCACTGATTTTGTTGTCATCTGCCTGAAAGAGTAACCTGTCACTTCTTAAGTCAACACATTTATCATTGTATAAATACAGTTTACATTACAAGGTTCAGTACTTTTAGAATTTAGCATGCTACTCTGCCAGTTCCAACCACTCTAAAATAAAATAAGATTGGGAAACTGAAAAATAAAACAACACTAGAAAACTTGGCAAGTCTCTTTTTTCTCCTCAATAGAATTGTCTTTCATTTGGGAAGATAGTACTAACTGAGGACCATTCAATGATATTGCTATACAGACTGAGAACAGTGATTTGCCCGAAGCAGGAATTCCATGATATTTGGGAATTTTGATTAATTTTAAAGATACTATATAGGTGCAGTACTCTCTAATTACCTCTAGATTCTCCAACCACTCATTATAATGAATGGAGACAGCACAAATACATATTGTAGAAGTCTTAGTTTTCTCAAAGAGAGGGGAAAGCAATTTAATATTTATTGGGGTCTTTATATGCTAAGCAAAAAATAAAAAGCTCATGTGAATATTGCAACACAAGGAGTACTATTCTATCTTTTTTTAACCAAATGAGGAAATTGAGACTCAAATTGAGAAGCTTGTCTTGAATTATTTAGTTAATAACTGAAAGAACCTGATTTATAACCCCAATTTGGCTCCAAAGTATCTGATTTTCTACTTTAAAGAGATCTTTAAACTTTTTCATAGCATAGCACATACATATAGTAAAAAGAAAATCATAGTTTTGATTTAAGATGCCCAGTTGTATTTTAACTTCTAAAGTTGAATGTATTTCTGTAATACATTATGTACATTATAAAATAAACATAAAAACAGAAAATTTGAAGAAATAAAGACAGAAAAGATGAAAATAGAGGTTCTAATATTTTTTCCTTTATGTTGCTGAAATATTTTGTACACTTTTCTATAAAAACAACCTGGAAAACCAATTCTTTTTCAAACTTTAGCTTGAAAGGATTATAAGTTCACAAGAAATTGCATAAAATAGTAAAGAGAAGTTCCTGTCTACCCTCCGTCCAGTTTCTCTTACTAATAACATCTTATAGAGCTAAACCAGGAAATGACACTGACCCACGGCAGTTGACTAGAGACTACTCACTTTATCTACCCTGTCCCAAATAGATATATTATGAACAAAATGAGCTCATCCTCCATTTGGAAAAATACAAAAATGATCTAGGAAACATTCAGAATATGCTTTTCAATTTACCAAAATCTTTCTAATTCATCAAGCCCTAATAATAAATAATTGACAATCAAGTGAAAATGAACAAATCAGCCAGGGTATCAGTACTTCATAGTGTCCAAGGACACATGCTCTGCTTGGTATGAAACCAATGCCAGCGTTTCTTCTGTGCCACAGTTTATTCACTAATAGTGGTGTTCATTCCACCGGCTACTAGCTATTATTAGCATTGTTCTCCAAATTACTGATGAAGAAGTGTACTCAGAGAGTTCAATTCAATTATTCAAAATCAAATTACTAATTATGGACAAAGCTGGACTTGAATTTTGTTGTTTTCACCTGAATGCTGTTTCTACCATGTTATTCTCATACCCAGGCAGGGAGGAAGGACAAAATAGAAAATACTGTAGCACAACTTTCATTTCATACTACTCTGAATATTTTAGACATTTGATTCATAGTTTATTACTGTTAAATATCCCTACTGAACAACCACAAATTTCTCCAAATATTTAAAGGTCGACTTTAGTTATTAATAAGTTACATTTGTAAAGAGTGTTCTGCTGGTCTAAAATCATATGTATTACAAAGTAATCAGATATTAACAGTATTTTAATTTCTGGGACTAATTTTATCCTAAGAAATCTGGTTTTCTGTTTAAGTAAAAGGTTCTGAATTATAATCGTCATAGACATTTTCATTTAATTCTTTAGAAAAAATGTTTAGTCTTATAGAGACTTTTTGTGAGGCTTTAGCAACAATGATGAATCAAAAATATAAAAAAAAAATTCATTTTATTTATCTAAGTTGTTCCTTGACTTGCTTAATGCTGTCAGGGTAATAGTAGACAGTTCTAAGTTAAAGACAAATTGGTTGCTACAGATCAATATGTAAACTAGAACATTCAGCATCAATTTTTCTTGTACAAACTTACTCAACTCCAGGTTTTAGGAAAACATCCATATTAAACATAGACCTTTTCTGTTTAAAGCCACAGTATAAAACGACAGTCAATTTCAGCCCAAGATCACGTGCTGAATATTTTTCCAGTCATATGGGAAATTTTTATTTAATTTTCTAACATTTTCTTGAAGTACTCTTCACATGTGTTCCAATAAATGTAAACATTAACTGTTGCTATTATCCTAGTTTTACTTTAAAAGTATTATATTTACTATACCTACAAATAGTTCACACGAAGCAAGAAACCTAATATTTATATTTCATAATAAATATTATGAATATCTCTCTCAGGGAAAGAAACTGTTTAGACAATCTGCTTTTCACATAGAAAATCATGCTTCTAAATCTTAGTGACTATAGCTTTTCATTTTAACTTTTCTCATATTAAAGACGGTTTTTACTATAAAAGTAAAATAGGGCCTTTTAGCTATAGTTAAGAAACTTTCTTTTTTCTGCAAATAGGGAAAATTATGGAAGCTGTAAATAAGTAATGATTGCCAAAGATCAGAGGAATTTTACATAAGACCAAAGCAATTTAATCTTGTGCTTTGATACAAGTTTGTAAATAATTCAGCATAATGATAATAACGACATCTTGAGAATTCTCAGCAACTGAACTGCCCTTGAAGGTATTAGAAGATGATTAGAAATTTAATGTTTTTAAGTCATGAATTAATTTTTGCATTTTTCCATGTGGGGTGAAGTGTATTATTTTAAATAGTTGCTACCCAATCTCTTTAGTGTAAATACAAGAAAAATGTTAATATACTGGTCCTCTGTGTAGTAGAATCCACTTGGCCAGAGGTAGAATATCTATTTCCCTAAGAGTCAGGAATTCAAAATTAGTAGGGTTTTTTCCTTAAGTTTCTATTTCACACAGATTATTTTCTTCATCTAATTTTTTCACATCTCCTTAGAAACATGCCTTCAGATATGATTCAAAAAGACTCGGGTATGATTCTAGTTGGCTATGATTCTCCACCTAGAATAAGCCAATCTCTGTTCAGGGGGTCAGTTTTGCCTCTCTTCTAACTAGTTTAGTCTTAGGCAGGTTTTTTTTTTTTTTTTTTTTTTCCCTAGGAGCTTAGATTTTCTCATGGGTAAAATAAAGAAATTGGATTCTGTGATCTCAGTAATCTCCTGCAGTTCTATAATGCTCCAAGTATATTGCTTTCTAAATAATTCCTCAAAAGAGAGAGCCCTTCATTACCAGCCCCTTCCTGTTTGTCCAGCCAGCCAGAGAATTACTGATGATTCTGTAGACCCTGAGTTGCTTCATAAGCCCATGATGATTCTTGTGTAAGTGGAAAGTCCTTCCTTCCCATAGGAAACGTATGCTCATCCTTCTATATCTTCTCCGATTACTTTCCCCCTGAAAATTCTCCTTAGTCTAGCCCTTCAGAGTTCATTACTTCTTCCCTTCAACCATCACTTTTACTGACATCTTTCTCCATTTTCACACCAATCATTCCAGGCATTAATGTTCTTTCATTATCAATGTCCCCAAATAAATAATGTTTTTAAAGATAAGACTCATATTTTGGTTTCATAACTACATAAGCAATGGGATTATATAATACAAATACTCAGTAAATACCTGGTAAATGAAGGACAATTAAACTATTAATAAGGCAAGAGCATATTAATGAAAAAGAACTGGGAGACATAAGATTGAGATTATGGTATTAGTTTTATTAATGATTACTTTTGTATTCTGGGTTAAATTACTTCAACTTTGGTCAAGTATCACTAATAATGCAAACAGTGCCTATCTTATTGGACTGGTTTTATGATTATGCTGTATGATAATTCAAATTAAATTACATAAGTAGATGTTTTATATTTATGATATATGTATATGGCTTCCCTGGTGGCTCAGATGGTAAAGAATCTGCCTGCAATGCAGGAAATATAAGTTTTATCCCTGGGTTGGGAATATTCCCTTGAGACAGGAATGGCAACCTACTCCAATATTCTTGCCTGGAGAATTCTAAGGACAGGGGAGCCTGGCAGGCTACTTTGAAACCTTAGATTGCTATAATTTTAAGAGCTTATTATTATATCTGGTCAGCCACCACAATAAAATAGCAAAAATTTCCTACTTTTCTTCTATCAGTTACAGATTTTTTCTTTCTTTAATCATCAAAAGTGGTTTTTAAACATTTAGA
Source organism: Odocoileus virginianus (assembly GCF_023699985.2). Lineage (NCBI taxonomy): Eukaryota > Metazoa > Chordata > Mammalia > Artiodactyla > Cervidae > Odocoileus > Odocoileus virginianus. Next base: position 90,872,191 of record NC_069674.1, on the reverse strand, counting down.
TGGGAGAGCCAGATTCAAATTTCCAGATAACAAATGAGTCAGTAGTAACTGAAAAGTAACCAAATATCCAAATGTCTTTTAGAAGGTACTTTCCATCTGGGTTAGTTAACATTGTTTGTTCTTTACTAAGAAAACATCTTCTGCACAACATGAAATTGAGGTTTTGAAACAGCTGATTTTGTATCACTAATGAGCCATATGCCAGTAACTTTTTAGCTTGTTCATTTTAACTCCATTTTACATGTTTGACTCCAAAAAAATAAATTTTGTAAAAGAAAGTGATATTTTATGCTTATTTTTATAAAACGCTGAAGAATAGAAAACTTGAAGATGGTTTGTTCAACTGTCTTACACTGATTAGTGGGAGCTACACAGCTCCACATGATCCCTTCTCATTAATAGCAAGCATCACAAATGGTCATAATGCTGATCATCCAGGGGGTTCAGCCAGAAGAAATCTGCATCTTTGGGTGTAAGACTCACTGTGTAAACTAATGATGCAATGTGTCTGCAATTAAAATACCACCACTTGAATTCTGCCAGGGTGAGGTTCCCAATATTTCATAGCAAACTAAAATTTAAAAAGTGAATGTAGATATCATGAAACAAATCAGATAATTTTAACATATGATTTTTTTCTGAGCACCGTTTTCAAGATAATATCAATTGCTTGAATAATAGAAACAACCAAGGAGTTGCATAAATCCATGTTTCCACATTAAATATAAAATATATGCCACTTGGAGTAAAGATTTTCCTCACCCAGATGCAGAATATTATGCTTCATGCGACTTCCCTGGTGATCCAGTGGTAAAGAATCTGCCTTGCAATGGAGGGAACACAGGTGTTCAATCCCTGGTGCAGGAACATTCCACATTTGCTGTTGTTCAGTTGCTAAGTCCTGCCTGACCCTTTGTGACACCCATGAACTTAAGCATACCGGGCTTCCCTTCACTATCTCCCTGAGTTTGCTCAGCCTCATATGCACTGAGTCGGTGATGCCATCCAACCCGATTCTGAACCACATGCCACGGGAAAAAGCCTGTGTCCTAGAGCCCGTGAGCCACAATAAGAAGCTACCACAAAGAGAAGTCTGTGTACCACAAGTAGAGAGTAGCCCCTCTTGCCACAACCATTAAAAGAGAAAAGCCTGTGTGCAGCAAAGAAAACCCAGTGGGGCCAAAAAATAGAATAAAAGTAAAATGTAAAAGAGCTATTTAAAAATGCTTCATGAATGTGCTCACTTTATATCTATAAGCAAAACTATTTTAATAATGCTACTTAAAACAACAGTACAAAAATCCTTAGTAAATAACTTTCAATTTAGGAAATAAATATGTGCACAAGTATAGATATATAGATAATAACTCTGAGTGTAGACTTAAATACAGTTACTTAAATAAACCTGAACATAGCATACATAGATATCCATTACTATATCAATATATAACTTAAGAAATACTATTAAACTCCAAGCTCCATCTCTTGTAACACTCTCTTGTAATACTCTACCATGATTTTCCAACAGTGCATCCTTATTTATCCTGAGACCTCTGTTTTCACATCACATCCCATAATGACAACACTCTGTCTAGTACTTTTGGGAATTCTTTTCTCTATTATTGTTAAACTAATGATGGATTATATACCAAGAACAGTGTCATTACTTTTGACTCTCTCTGCAAGTTTCTCCTTGAAAACTTTTACACATGGGGAAGATTTTCTAGACTTTGGTCCTAAAAAATTACTGTATGGCTGTCTTACTCACTACTTAAGAAATATCATATCTGAGAGAAAAATCATCTTTGTTATTTCTATTTTACTAAAGTGTTACAAGATAAAAATTATAACCTTAAGTTACCTTAAGGTATCTTTCATCAAGTACCAGTATTTCTGTTGATGATCTGAGAAAACCCCAGATTGTTTAATTTTAATTTACCAGAGGAGAATATATCAATACTTATTTTCATTTAATAATCAATATAATTTGTCCAACAGTGCTGTCTATCCTAAGTTATCCAAGAGAATAAGAGCAGATAGTTATGAAACATCAAATAAAACACAGTGAATGAATGGAATTATATCTTTAGTTTTGATCTCAGTGTATTTTTTCATCAGATTTGTCTTCCCAGTTAGGAATTTCGTAGGTTAAAATCAAGCCTAATTCCTCCCTTGGAGAGGAAAATTACATAATAGAGGACAACAAGTGAAATATACTCCAAATATAATTTCTTTTTAAAAAATATTCTTTTTTTTTTGAATTATGGTTGATTTACAACATATTAGTTTCAGGTGTACACTTCCACTTTTACAGAACTTCCTTCTCCCAGAATGTATATATACACAGAGGGTAATATACCAGGACTATGAGCCACTAAGCATTTGTGCCATGCTATGCTAAGTTGCTTCAGTCTTGTCAACTCTCTGCAGTCCCATGGACTGTAGCCCTCCAGGCTCCTCTGTCCATGGGATTCTCCAGGAAAAAATACTGGAGTGGGTTGCCATGCCCTCCTCCAGGGGATCTTCCCAACCCAGGGATCGAACCCACACCTCCTACGTCTCCTGCATTGGCAGGCAGGTTCTTCACCACTAGCGCCACCTGGGAAGCCCCATCTGGCATATAACCCCTTCATTTACAAAAGGTTCATAAGTAAATATCTTTTAGTGTGTGGTTGTGGGTGAGCTAAGTTTACTGAGCAATTTGTTTTTCCTCCTATGATAGTTAGAATGAATTCTCGCTCTTTCATTGTCCAGGCCCTCTCAATCTCCTCACTTGCATCTCTCCAAGGCGGGGCTAAGTCACTTAATCTGATTGGCTGGTTTAGAAAGAGGAGTAAACAGGACCAGCCTTGTCTTTTTTCTTCACTCTTTGGAGGGGAGGGGGCACACATTCTCCTCTGCTCTTCCATGCCATCATCAGTCTTACTGGGTCATCTCTGCCCTGTGGTCAAGAGTTCATACGGGACACAGCAGATAAGTCTTTCTGGGTCTGGGTTTAGTATTAGGAATCCCAGGTCCCTGCAGATATGACCCAAGATTTCCCAAGGGCTAACTTGCCTTGAGAAATAATTTATCTCAGTTTTAACAGGTAGTTCAGGACTGGGACATGGAGATAAAGAATGATAATCTTTAAATTCCCCAAGAATTGAAATATGTGGTCTTGTTGATTTTTTAGCAACTTGTTTGCATTTAGGACATAAATTTTAAAATTACTGAACCAAAAGTCTGATTTCATCAAAATACCCTTATATTTATCTGATAACTACTGAAAGAGTAGAATTATGTGTGTGTGTATGTGTGTATATATATATATATATGCACATATATATATGTATGCATATATATATATATGCACATAATACTGGAGTGGGTAGCTTTTCGCTTCTCCAGAAGATCTTCCCAACCTAAGGATCAAACCTAGATCTCCTGCATTGCAGACATATTCTTTACCTGCTGAGCCACAAGGAAAATGTAAGAATACTGGAGTAAGTAGCCATTCCCTTCTCCAGGGACTCTTCCTGACCCAAGTATCGAACCAGGGTCTTCTGCATTGCAGGCAGGTTCTTTACCAACTGAGCTATCAAGAAAACCCATATTAATATATGCACACATATATATTAATACACACACACACACACACACACATATATATATATACATATATATATATATATATATATATATATATACATATATATATTCTCTACAGATATAACAGATACAGTCAAAGAAAAGCCTGAGGTCTTGAGCCTTTAAATTGTCAGATTCTGCTTTAAATTCTTAGTCGTCTTTCTCTTCTTTGCCAAACTTGAGTGTGAACAAAACAACTAAAAGTCTAAATCAGCTTGACAGAAATTTAGACATCTTTCTTCACATCTCTAGGCTTTTGATCTCCCTTTTCTTAGAGCATTTATCTCAGAAAACTTGGAATTTCACATTCTACTCTGCCCATTTGAGATGAGAATCTTCTCACAGCCTCTTACCAGTTTTACATCTCAAAAATACCTTTCTCTAGGACCTGGAATTCATTTCTTTGAACATAATCAGCAAAGGTGCTAGAGCCCCTCTCTCCCAGTCTCTTCGAGAAATGGGAGCCTGACTTCCCTAAGTGACAATTAGCAAACACAGAGTCTAATCATTTTAACCAACCTCCCCACTTAACATCCTCCAGTACTTTTCCACTAACTCAAGGTTTTTAAACCTCTCCAGCCTTTTGTTTCAACTGACTTGAGTTTATACTCTCTCTCCAATTGCAACAATCTTAAATATAGTCTTCCTTGCCTATTTAACTGGTCCTGTGAAAATTTTTGTTTTACAAGTGCCTTGGTGAGTATTCTTCCCACAAGTGCCTTCCAAAGAGGCTAATATGGGGCACTGTAGTGGATATTTAATGATATATTTACCAAAGGTTTGCAGAAGTAACCTACAAAATTATCATGGTAAAAAACAGTTTTCCAACAAGATGCCGTTGTGAGATAACTGTCGTTCTGGTATGGGAGTAGTGCACTCTGACCAGATTGAGCAAATCCAGGAGTTTTGTTGAAATCATGAATCTAGAAGTTATTTGTTAAGCTGTGCTCATTTCAAGTAAGAATTGAAAGATCTCATAGGAAACCTTTACTTTTCTTAGGAGAAAAATAGCTCTCAGAATATGGATGAGAAATCCAGTGATATACACTGAGTGATATATCACACCTGAACACAGCTCTCCTTCAAATAAAGGGTAGAATGGATTAGTGTTCCAACTCTTTACTCCATCCTCAGTAATACTGTTAGGCATCCATTTCTTTTGCCATATTAACTGTGAGGGAATCCACCGTGGTCAGTAGGGTATTCATCTCAGCCCCTTGACTCTGGGCCTGGCCATGCAACATCTTTGTTCAATGAATCTAATGAATGTGAAGTTAATGGAGGCCTGAATGATGCTTGTGCAATCAAGCTTGCTCTCTCTTACCTCTGCCACCATCATAGAAGGAACACCCCTCCTGTAAGCAGCTGGGACAAAGACAATGGGAAGAACCTGGCACAGAGCCACTCATTTATTATTAGTCATCAGTGAAAAAAACAGTTGCCCAGTTGAGATCAGTTCAGATCAGTGAAGTCCCAGCCAACACAAATAACAGTGAGGTTAATAAACCACAGATTTGGGTTCCATCACTTCATGGCAAATAGATGGGGAAACAGTGGAAACAGTAACAGAATTTATTTTCTTGGGCTCCAAAATCACTGCAGATGGTGACTGCAGCCATGAAATTAAGAGACACTTGCTCCTTGGAGAATGTTATAACAAATAAGTTCTAACAGAAGAAAAGTTATAACAAACCTAGGCAGCGTATTAAAAAGCAGAGACATTACTTTGCTGACAAAGGTCCATCTAGTCAAAGCTTTGGATTTTCCAGTATTTATGTGTGGGTGTGAGAGTTGGATCATAAAGAAAATTGAGCACTAAACAGTTGACGCTTTTGAAGTGTGGTGCCAGAGATTTTAGAGTCCCTTGGACTGAAATTCTTTGGCTCCAATACTTGGACTCCAATACTTTGGCCATCTGATGGGAAGAGCCAAATCATTGGAAAAGACCCTAATGCTGTGAAATAGTGACAACAGGGGGAGGAGATGTTTGGATGGCATCACTGACTTGATGGGCGTGAGTTTGCACAAGTTCCAGGAGTTGGTGATGGGGAGGGAAGCCTGGCATGCTACAGTCCATGGGGTTACAAAGAGTTGGACATGACTGAGTGACTGAACTGAGATGAACTGGACTGCAAGGAGATCAATTCAGTCAATTCTAAAGGAAATAAATCCTAAATATTCACTGGAGGGACTGATGCTGAAGCTAAAGTTCCAATACTTTGGTCAATATTTCAGTCACCTAATGCGAAGTACTGACTCATTGGAAAAGACCCTGATGCTGAGAAAGATTGAAGACAGGAGGAGAAGGGGATGACAGAGGATGAGATGGTTGAATGGCATCACTAACTCAGTGAACATGAGTTTGAGCAAGCTCTGGGAGTTGGTAATGGACAGGGAAGCCTGGTGTCCTACAGTCCATGAGGTTGCAAAGAGTCAGACAGGGCTGAGCAACTGAACAACAATAGATTTGGAGGCTGACCATTATGTACACAATATAATTAAAGCAAAGATGCTCATGAAACTTACTTCAGAGATCATTGTTATAATAACTAAAAGAACCTTCAATTCTTTCCCAAGAGGACTGCTGTTTACGGCTGACATTAATGTGCTGGAACCTCCATATTTTACACTGGAAAGGAGACATTTCATGCGGTCTATCTTTCTCAACGTGATTATATAAAACGAATATACTAATTCATGCCATACAGTTTGAAAAGCCAAAAACAATTTAAGATTTAAAGAAAGAAATTAACCTAATCACAGTTTTTAGTAGCATTTGAAAACAAGATGTATGAATAGGGAACATCAGATGGGGATGAAGAAGTGTTTCTGGAGCTGATATTGCTACAGCAATGGGACCTTGAACGACTCACCTAGCCTCTCTAGATCTCTATGAGTTCTATCACATTTTAAAATTTAATCCTATATAATTATTATTTTTTTTTTTTAAATTTTTATTAGTTGGAGGCTAATTACTTTACATCATTACAGTAGTTTTTGTTATACATTGATATGAATTAGCCATGGATTTACATGTATTAAACATTTTCTCATGGTTTGTCTAACGATAGTGAACAAAAAATATAAATATATATATATGCTGCTGTTGCTGCTAAGTCACTTCAGTCGTGTCCGACTCTGTGCGACCCCATAGATGGCAGCCCACCAGGCTCCCCCGTCCCCGGGGTTCTCCAGGCAAGAACGCTGGAGTGGGCTGCCATTTCCTTGTTCAATGAATGAAAGTGAAAAGTGAACATGAAGTCACGTCAGTCATGTCCGACCCTTAGCGACCCCATGGACTGCAGCCTACCAGGCTCCTCCTTCCTTGGGATTTTCCAGGCAAGAGCACTGGAGTGGGTTGCCATTGCCTTCTCCAGAGGATCTTCTGGATCCAGGGATCAAACCTAGGTCTCCTGTATTGCAGGCAGATTATTTACCATCTAAAGCTACCAGGGAAGTCCCATATATGTGTATACACATACATGTGTATGTGTGTGTATATATATATATGTATATATATATATGAGAGAGAGGGAAAGTCAGAGAAGGAAATAGATATACAAACACAGATATATTCTATACTCATACCATAGAGGGTGTCTTAAGGCACAATGGTAGGACAGACAAAAGGAGTAAAATTACAGAGTTTACAAAGCTTATATTCTTGGTTCCATCACAGATGAGGTTTGTGACCTTTGGTTCATATTAATCTCACCTTAAGCTCAGTTTACTCTTTATAACAATGACAGTAATGGCTTTTCAGACTATCTTGTCTGCTTTGAAAGTAACTGAGGCAGCAATTATTAATGTACTTTGTAAATCAAAGACAGTAAATTGGTGCTATTGTTTTTAATAATTGGAGTGCAATATAGCTCAGATAGGCATAGTTGTCCATAAGTCCTTCTTTATTCAAGGGCATAAATATTACTAAATCCTACAAGAAATGGTTAAGAAGGAAGTTTCTTCCCTTCTTACATATTTCTCTAAAGAATAGTACTCACAGTAAACATTTTATAGTATTGTAGTTAAGTGTTCCATCCTTTTAATTATAGCCACATTCAGTTAAGCTAAAAGAGAGTCAAGCCAAAATAAATATCTGGAGACTCCACAAATAAGACTATTATGCATTATGAGATTCTTTTTTCTCAATTTAATCAGAATTCTACAGATTGCACTTTGAAATCCACAACTTCAGTTTCCAATCAGAGCTACTGGTTATAAATATTTGTGAATGCTTTGATTAGAAATAATTATCTGTTCATGGAGAAGCTTATAATATAATCACTATCCAGTTTATATAATAGAAGACCAATGTATCAAGTTACAAGCAAAAGGACTCTTTCACTGAGATGTTGCAGATAAATTTGGTCTATTTCCTATTCTTATGCTTTCATTTTTACAAAGAATTAAGAAATATTTAAAAGTTAAACTTTTAAAGTTAAACTTTATTGACTGCCATATGAATTTTTTTCTTTGCAGATTTACAATGAACATGTGGTTATGTAAACATCTTTTCTGGAAATGTATCTCGACATAATCCTACATGACTTGCAAGAGATTTAGATGGTCACATAAACCTGTGGTGCGACCACAGATTTCAGAGATAAACATGATCTCTTAGGTGGTTATTTTCATTGTGACATATTTTATATACATAAGTGGATAAATTCAACTTGTTTCCAGGAATTTATTAAGAATTATCTTGTGATATGTTTCAAAGTTTTTAAACTAAATTCACAATGTGTACTTAATATTTGGAATAGAGGATACAGGAGATTAATTATAGCACCAAACTCCAAAGTCTTGAATGGATGTTTTTAAGATCTCCATGCTAACACTTGTTATGATTTGCTAATACTTTAATAAACCTGCATTTTATTTTTCAATAGAAAGAACAATCAGGTTCCAGCTACTTAAACATTTATTTTACCTGTATTGAGGATTTTCTAGATAGTTTGAATTTGTGTTTTTTTTTTTTTTGATTGCTTATTAACAGTTCATCTAAAGAAAAGAAAGGGGATAGGCCTAAGTCAATCAAATTTGTTTGAAAGTGATCTGTCTGAGATATTTCTTGTCCAGAGATCACCCTGTTTGACTATTTTGTCTGCCTTGTTCAATATTCTTTTTGAGTTCCTTTAAAATATATCTGCTTAGCCAAAGGATATGACCTTTAAGATAGAAAAAGACGAGTTTTTGATCACGGCTTTAAAATTAGCTGCCTTTCTCTGACAGAAGAACATTGATATGAATATAGTTCAGGATGATTCTTCAGTATAAGGAGATCATGAGATTGCTCAGTTTTTCCATAATTAGTTGAACAAGACTGAGCAAGTAAGGCACAACACAGAATACAACACTTCAAATTAGTATTCTCTTGACTAGTTCAAGCTTCAAAGAGATCTCTTCAAGGAACTACACTATCACATCCAGGTGACTCCTAAATGAATGCATTCCCAAAGTTAAGTGAACACAAAAGAAAACTTCCCACTTCTGGGGCAACCGTAGGAATAGCAATTAGACAAGAGAGAGAAGTAGACATCAAGGAAGGAAGAGGTAGAGGCTAGAGTTTTTGTTGATTTTTCCTTCCTCCTACCTCTCCTTCCCATCCTGTCCCCCACCACTCCAGAAGCCTGAGCTGGACTCCAGTCAGATAATAGGATTTAGAACCATCCAGATATATCCAAGCCATTTGAGACTCTGGAGGAGGATCATCTTTTAGGACACCAACCTGAGATAAAAAATAAATGGGAAAAAAAAAAATACATCTACCCTGAGCTAGTAAGACATAAAAAAAAAAAAAAATCATCTGTGAAAACCTGGGATTGGCAGGCTTTTTCGTGTGGTTTTACTTAGATTCCCTTAGTTCTGGTGTGCATGGGGTGCATCTAGATGAAGCCAAGTCTGGTTGAGGAGATAACCCAGGGGTATTTTTTTTTATATATACATATAATATTTCAGGTTTCTTTTGGTGGCAGGACACAACACGACATACTGATGCTTGGATCAATGGGAGGCAGAAGTCTGTTATTTACTACTCCAAACAAAAGAAGGTGGCTAGGCAGGGCCATCCAGGGAGCTATATATGGGACGGGATGACAGCAAACCAGAGTCTTTGGGAAGAGCTTATGTATGATGAAGGGGAGGGGGCAAAAAGGAAGGTTAGCTATGTTTCACAGGCTCCCAGTGGAGTGGCTAATTTGTTATTGTTGTTTTGCTTTGTTTTCACTACATGGCTTGTGGGATCCTAATTTCCTAACCAGGGGCTGAACCCAGACCATTGTAGTAAAAGTACTGAGTTCTAACCACTGGCCCACCAGGGACTTCCCTAGATTGGCTAATTTAAATAAGTGTTTACTCTCTAGGGTTTAGGAGTGTTCCTAGTTGTCTGGTATCTGGTCCTGGGACAGTTAGGACATTGCATAGTGACCTGGAGAGTGAGACTCAAATAAGGGAAATGGTTGGACTGTGGACTTAATCAGCTGCTCAAGATGGGAAACTGACTGGTCTCTAGCCAGGACATCAAAACTGGGTCCAGGCAGCATTAAGAAAAAGCTATATTGCAATTGATCCCTTGATGTCTTGATGTGAGTTTTCAGTTTAATTATTTAAAGTATTTGTGTAGCATAAAGAATAGAGTGGAATTTTAGTGCATAGGGTATAAATTGCCCTTAATAGCATAGACAACATTCTGTTATGAGAGTGAAAAAGAGTAAAGCAAGTATTAGAAGACTTTGGAGGCTGGTCCCATAACCAGATTCCCCACTAACATGCTATTTACATGAAAAAAAAAAAACACATTGAAAATGTTCAGGGTCCCTAACAATATCACAGTGAAGTTGTAAAGTATATTAAAAGTAAGAGGTACTTCTTTATGACAGTATCTTGGTATATTCCTTGGACCAGGGTGGAAGATCCTGCCATTAAATTATTGGAGGTTGTAAACTTATAGCTCAGTAAAGTGTATGTAAAGATTAGTGGTATTTATTTAAAATAAAGAGGAAGGGGTTATTGTGGAGGTTATGGTCACAGACACAAGGCAAATGGTCATGGTGGCAAGTGGGATGAGGGGAGTGGAAAGCACGAAGGAACAGGTGGTCTTATCTCCAGGGATCAAGAGCTGGACCAACAGGAGGCAGTTGTCTCCTGGGGAAAGCAAAAATCTACATTAAATTTTAGAACAGCACAAATAGTAGTAATAATCTTTAAGGATGTCCTAGGCATGGAGTGTAGGGATATATGTTTCTGCAGAGAACAAGGAGCATTCCAAGCCAAGCAAATAGCAAGCTCGGGAAACATAACATAATCCCTAACTTGGCAGGGAGAAAAATTATAAATGCGCTGTGTCCAATTTGTCAGCACCTTAGGGGAAAGAGTCAATGGACATTGCTGGGGCAGTGGTCTTGAAGGTGAGGTGATGTCATCTCCAATGCAAGATCTTGGGCTGGGGCTATGTTATTTGGGATGTGGGACTGAGGTATGTTTCCAAGTAAATATCCAGTTGCATTGATATAGGTATGTTTTTGGGGGCTCTGTGTTATTATATAGCTACTCGTGGAATTTGAAGATAACATTTTTGGAATTTGGAGCTTGACTTAAAAATATCTTTAAGTCAAGGGGATTTATGAGTACAGACCCGACAAAGGTGATACCTGTATAAGGGTACTGCAGAAATTCAACAAAAGTGCCAGAACCCAACTGACCTAATTAAGAGAGATCAAATCTAAAGGCTTCCAATAGTTCATGGTTTTAAATGACATGGTCTAATTTGGGTGCATGATATTAATATTAATATGGTACTGGGTTTGCCAACTAAACTGTCTGTATCTGAGCTTGGAGCTCCAGTCTTTGCAGGCAGGTCCTCCAATTTCTATGGGTGTAATGGGTTCTTTGCCTCGTTGTTGATTCAGTGGATGACTGGCCAGCAAGCAAGTTCTTTGGGCTCGTGGGCTTGAATTAGCCAAAGTCCAAGGCATCCAGGCCTCAGAATTTGCTGTGCTTGATTTAAACAATGACTTACCTGAAGTGTTTGAGCCTCTGGTTTACTAACCAGTGAAGGAATTCAGCCTCATAGTAAGAAGACTAGCAGTCAGCAGAGTGGGGTGTGCCTGGTTTCATCATTATGGATTATGGTATTGATCTTATTATTGTCTTCAAATATGGATTTTATTTAGTAAGTGGGGTTTTCTATTTCTCTTCTTAGCAGGCCACATTGTCTGGGAAAATGGCCCTAGACTACTAATTTCAATTTAGTAGAAGAGATCAAAGAGAGATTGGATCAAAGAGAAATGTGGATTAACTGTCCACCCCTTTTAACTTAAATGTTAAGGAAGGTCTTTTGGGTGGCAGAAATTCAGGCTCAAACGGGTCCTATACCAAATGTGCAGGGGTCTCGCCCTTAGAATAGTCTGTGGTTAATGGATCTCAGAGGAGTATATGTCATTTATTTAGCCTCCAGTTCTTATGAGATGGGAAAGAGTCAAAGATCTGTAAGGAAAGAGGAAGACATTATTAAAGGGCCTCATGCATAATGAGTTTTCATATACATAGGCATAACAAATAACCTCCTTTAAATATAGGGAAGGGCCATGGGAAGGGCTTTTAATTTTTTTGGTCAGTTTCTGGTGTGAGTCAATTAAGGCACCTTGAATTAAGCATGTACCATTTAAAGCTATAAATTTTCCTACACCCACAAGTTATAAGTAATGTCTTAGATTTAAACCTAAGTCTTCCAATATCTGTTGTGATTTCTTAATCTTTTTTCTTGAAATATAGATGGTGTATAATACTATGTAAGTTACACTGTATAGCTTACATACTATTGTATATACTATATAGTATTGTATTATACAATACAAAGTATTGCATAGTATATATTGTATGAATATAAATATATATTGCATACAGTATATATTGCATGTACAGAATAGTGATTCACAATTTTTAAAAGTTATACTCCATGTTTAGTTGTTACAAAACATTGGTTATATTTTCTGTGTTGTACAATTTGTCTGTGTAGCTTATTTTGTATATAATAATTTGTACCTCTACCCCTGTTTTATCCCTCCTGCCTTTCCTCTCCCCACCGGTAACCATTAATTTGTTCTCTGTATCTGTGAATCTGTCTCTTTATTATTATATTCACTAGCTTGTTATATTTTTTAGATTCTATATATATGTGATGGGCTTCCCTGGTAGCTCATCTGGTAAAGAATCCACCTGTAATACAGGAGAACCTGGTTCAATTCCTGGGTTGGGAAGATCCCCTGGAGAAGGGAATGGAAGTCTATGGACAGAGGAGCCTAGCAGGCTCCTCTTAACATCATGGTCAATTAATCAACAGCACAAGAGGCAAGAATATACAGTGGAGAAAAGACATGCTTCTCACTCATGTTGCCTATTGACTACCAGGCAACTGTGGTCCTGCTACAAGGCTCTGCTCTACGTATCAGAGCCTTATTGGGATCTTGCCTAAAAAACTAATTATTATGCTAATGGGGAAGCAGCAATAGTAGTATAACATGACTACTCTTTAAGCTTGGGCTCAGATACCACATCCTGTCACCTCTAATTACATTCAATTGGACCAAGCAAGATAAGTTAACTTAGTGCGATGTCAGGTGGCTGAAAAATACATACACAACCTTTGTGTGTCCTTAGATTGACTGATATCCTGTGTATTTTAGGCAGTGTTTAGTTCATTTAATTGATTATGATGTTTGTATATTTGGATTAATTTTGAGCATTTTAATGCCTGCTATTTTTCTAATATATTTTAATGTAGCTTTTCTTTTTTGTAAACTCTTTTAAGTTGAATATTTCACATTTCCTTTTCTTTCCTTACAATTTTTCTAATAGTGTATTTTTATTCTTTCAGTAGCTTTGCTGAAATGCAAATGAGCATTTAATCTAAATTCAATATGAACCAATATTATATAATCTGTGGTATAATACAGGGACCTTAAGAATTCTTTGATTCAACTTATCTTTCTCTCAAATATAGTGCTTTTGTGTATAGGATTTTAGTTTGATCATGATTTTTTTATCATTGAAAATAAAGATCATTAAGTACTACTGTTCTTGGTTAAAGCAGGCAATATTTATTAATATTTATAGGTTAACTTGCTTATGATTATTTTTACTAATATTCCTTTCTGCAGCTCAGGACATTTTTTAGGTTCATTTTCCAGTTTTCTGACGTGCAACCTTTAGCAGACTCTTCAGTTGATTGTTAGTAACATATCCTTTCAATTTGTTGTTCTAAAGAATCTTGATTTTGACATTATTCATGAAAATTATTTCACAGGTTGTAAAATTTTTCAATGGCAATTATTTTTTTTCCTAGTCTCTAAACTTCTAATATGCATAGCTGCTGACAAAAATGCTTCTTGTCTAATATCCAAACCTCTGTTGGACATCTTTTATCTTCAGGTTGTTTTTAAGATATTCTCTTTCTCTTAGAACTCTAGGAGTTTCATTATAATGTGTTTAAGTGTGGGTTTCTTTTTTGAACAACATTTGTGTTTTACAGGTTTTCTTCAATTCTTGATTTTAGATCATCCACCAATTTTGGAAAATTTTCAGCCACAGTCCATCCTCTCTATAATCTCATTCTGATTAGACATCTGTTAGACTTTTTAAACCTGTCATCTGTTTATATATGTATATAATCTTCCGCTTCATATTAACTATTTCTTTATCTCTCTTGTAACATTCTGAGTATTTCTCTTTATCTTTGAGATCACTAAGTCTTCAGTTATGTCTATGCTGCATGGCTCTCCATTAAAAAAAAATTCATTTATTGTAGTTCTCATTACTGGCATACTTTATTCATTATTTTTCAAATCTGCCTATCCAATTCAGTATTAAATTGATATTTGCAGGATTCTTTGTTTGAAATGTATTAAAAGTGAGATAATTTCTTTACTCAGTATTTTTCTAGGCTATAAAGACTGCCAAAGCATTAAAATAATCAAGAAAATAATAAGTAAAACCCTTTAACTGGAATTAATTAAAGTTTAATTAAATGTTTCACATATATATTTCCCAATTCTTAATCATATTTATTTCTTTGTAATGAAACTAACACTGCAACATCTGGTTCAAATCAGTTGTTCCATGTATCTTTGTAAAGAAACTATTTTTACAAGCTCTATCTCTGAGGGTTGCATAGAAAACAGAGCACATGTAACAGAAGACTTTTTATTTTCTGTCTTCAAAACCTTCCTTGATTCGTCCATAATGACCATTTAAACAGCTGTAAAGAGATTGCTGATAAAGCTATAAAGGAAAACATTTTCCAAAATTGGGTTACTTTAAGCCAAAGTGTACTGTTTCTCCCACCTATAGTACTATAATAACAGGGTCTTTTGTCAAGTTAAGATTAAGATTCTAAGAGTGCCAGATATTATTTTAGTTTTAATGATTCAGGTTGGAGTATGGTTGAAAAAGAAAACAAAAGTGCTCATTTCTGTATATGAACAGGGAAGGTAATCATAATTTTAAGAAATATTCTGAAGGAGAATGAAACATGAGAGCATAGGAAATTAGCATTCATTGAACGCAAAATGTGTCCTTACATTGTGCTATTATACTATATATATATATTATCTCATTTAACACAATTTTTATTTAATGCAACAATCATTTAATACTGTGCACATTTCTGAGGATGCTATCTCCCTTCCACAGATTGATATATTGAGTCATTTATGGAATTTAAGAGGTCAGTTTGATATACTGGCAGAGATTTCAAGCAGTTAGAGATTTTAAGTTTACAAGCTGCTTTGATGGTAGTGATTTGTGCTGCTATTTATCTATTTGCTTTGTTTCTATATAGATATGACCATTGTAACATTAAACGTTCATGAGATTCTTTTAGAGAAAGAGTGCGTGGAGAATAGATGTCTGAATGGGCCCAGGTTTAAGTAACTTTCTCCTCCTTTGTCTCAGTTACCAAGTCCACTTATCTCTAGTCCTCAACCACTTGCTGTATGCTTCGTCGTTCAGTCGTGTCTGACTCTCTGTGACCCCATAGACGGCAGCCCAACAGGCTCCTCTGTCCATGGGATTCTCCAGGCAAGAACACTGGAGTGGGTAGCCATGCCCTCCTCCAGGGGATCTTCCCAACCCGGGGATCAAACCCAGGTCTCCCGCACTGCAGACGGCCACTTGCTACAGGGAGGGTTAGTGGACACCAGCCTCATGCCTCGTTTTCTGGTGTGACTGAAGTCTTAGCCTGCCCCGTGTGAGGGCTGGCCTGTGGTCCAGCACCACCTCGGCTATCACAGAAGAAAGGGACAGGTCCGGTGTACAGGCTCCTCTTGACCAGACTTAGGGACATTCCCTCCATCCATTATGGACAATGTGAATCACAGCACTACTGAGGTGTGGGACCTGGTTTATCTTCTAGGGAGAGCACAGCAGCCGAGCAGGAAATGTGGACAATTTACTGTTCCCGTGGTCAAAATATTACCAGGAAGGGATAGGAAGCAGGATAGCACTCTTATCCATCTCTCCCTGTTCTCTGATGGTCTGCCCCAAGACTCAGAAGTATAATAGTTTCCACAGACATCTAATATGGCTGCATGACCGGCTGCGTTCACATTTGAAGCTGTAGTTAACATGGTAAAACACTCTCTGGTTTTACTTTCCCTCATTTAAACCTGACAAGTTTTTCCTCTTAATCTTTTTGCTCTAGAATCATATCCACCAATACTTCAGATGAAAGCTTTGTTCCAGACAGTTTGTCTCGGGAAACTAGGAAATGTTAATGTTAATGTCAAAGGTCATAGAGCATAAATCAAGCGGGTTGGAGGAGTGGGATGTGGAGTGGATGGTGATTTTCAAGAATTTTACACGTAGCAGAAAATCTTATAGAAATAGGTGGCAATAGCACACTTAATATGTTGGTTAGAATTCTCTGGGGCTTCCCAAGTGGCGCATCTGGTAAAGAATCCGCCTGTCAATGCAGAAGACAGACTCAAAAGAGACATGGGTTCCATCCCTGGATCAAGACAATCTCCTGGAGAATGAAATGGCAACCCACTCCAGTACTCTTGACTGGAGAATCCCATGGACAGAGGAGCCTGGGAGGGCTAGAGTCCAAGGGGTTGTGAAGAGTCAGGCATGGCTATGTGCGTGCACACACACACACACACACACACACACACACACACAGGGATTCATTAGTGACTTTTGAGATGGCTATTTTAGTGCAAAGGATATCAAAAGAAGTGATTCAATAATCCAGCTTATTTTGCATATGAGTATGTAATTCCATTTTTATTAAATTACAAAAAGTAGATTTTGTATTGTCATTTTCTTTTAAAATTTATTTATTTTTTAATTGAAGGATAATTGCTTTATGGAATTTTGCTGTTCCCTGCTAAATGTCAGCATGAATCAACCATAGGTATATTTGATTTATATGACTGATTCAACCATATCCCCTCTCTCTTGAACCTCCCTCCCATCTCCCTCCTCCCCACCCCACCCATTTAGGTTGTTACAGAGCCCCTGTTTGAATTTCCTATTTTTTTAAAAAAAAAAACTTACCTTATATTATTCAGGTAATTCATCTATATTCTATTGCTTTTTCTTAAATAGTAGAAAATTATATTTTTTCATGAAAATGAGATTTACCAAATTTGAAAATCATTGATAGCCTTTGTATCAATATTTTATCTCCAAAGTAACTTTTATTTCATTTAAACACACAAACAGAGCATTTTTTATTATACTCAACCAACATATTCATATTATGTACACAAACATACATGATGTATATACGTGAGAGACCAACTCCTCTACAAATTCATTTTCATGTTCTCTTCAAAAATAGAAGCATAGGGTCAAACCACAAATTTATTTAAACAGGCAACACATTTCTTGACTTCCCCCAAAATACTTAGAGAAGTTTAATCAGTCCTCAAGTTTCATGTAAAATGTTCAATATTAAATGACATCATGTTTAAAAAATCACTGACAATAATGTCAGTGCATAAGAAGCCGCACAGTTACGTTGCTGTGGTGCTTGCTAAGGCTGGAACTATGATGGTACCAGCCAGGGCACGTGGACGTGAGGGACTGGCACGTGACACATCATCTTTTCGCCAAGGTGCACGTGGGTTTGCAGCTGCAGCTGATATTTGCAGAGCATGGCACTATTTATGCCTCTGCCTCCTGTTGTCTCCAGAGCCCTTGTTCTCAGTCACCCACCGCTGATTGCCAAATGCCAGGGTGAGCTGTCTGTCGCCACTGTTTTTCTGGCCACTCACGTCCCTGTTCTGGCTTTGAAGCTGCACTTCAGCGTGCCTTTGAACAAATTCTCTAGCCTCTTTGCTGTCACGACACTTCAACTCATCATGCGGCGGTTCCCAGTTAATCTTGCTCTCCTCTGTCCCCTACGCTTGTCCTGCCACAGCCATGTGCTCACTGCATTTTATTTAACATTTAAAAATGGCCTTTCAAAATACAGGGGAAAAAAAAGAGAGAAAATGAAATAACTACACTTTTCCTTCATAGAGTGCTTCGTACTACTCAAAGTACTTTGATATATATTATCATTATTTTTAGTTTGAGCCTCACAAAAGTGAATGTGAATAGGGAATGATAAGTCTGTAAACATTTACTGAATATGCAAACAGACTCCGTGGCAGATAATTTATATTTTGTTTGATATCACATTGATTTAGTTTTCTCGATGTACTGTTCACCCTGTCCCTTACCTAGTAAAGAGCCAGTGTCGGTCAGCCGTGTCCAACTCTTTGTGACCCCATGAACTGACCCTGACCCTGACCCTGACCCTGACCCTAACTATACAGTCCATGGAGTGGGTAGCCTTTCTCTTCTCCAGGTTATCTTCCCAACCCAGGGATGGAACTCAGGTCTCCTGCATTGCAGGCTTTACCAGCTGGGCCACAAGGGAAGCCAGAGAATAATAAAATTTACCTAAGTTGACACAGTCTGGAGCTTGAACTCAGATATTTGGTCACCAAGTTCAGGGCTTCTCCGTTAGTCCAGACCACCTCTCATGTCCTAGAGGTGATATGCTTAAGCAAGCCAGTAATGAAACTTTAGTCACTGAGTAGCATAAAAATGTATATGATTTTCCTATAGTGCTTATCACAATACACAATTGTTACTCTGGGGTAAACCTATGTCCCTCGTTGAGTTTAGAAATATAGCACTTAGGGACATAGATCCACTCCAAAGTAACAATTGTATATTGTTGATGAGTAAATGAGAGGATGACTGTGATGCATGCAGCAATGCTTAGGAACACTCTACTTACTCTAGTTAGCAAGAGAATTTAAAACTACATTAACAGTTCAATTTTAAAACGTGTGTGTGTGTGTGTGTATGTGTGTGTGTATGGGCTTCCCAGGTGGGGTAGGGAAGTTCCTCTGGAGTAGGAAATGGCAAGCCACTCCAGTATTTTGCCTGGAAAATTCCAGAGGAGCCTGGTGGGCTGCAGTCCATGTGGTCACAGAGTTGGACACGACTTAGTGGCTGCGCACACACACAAACAACAGATACACGTATGTGTCTGTATTAGTCTGAGTCAAATCAGGATGGATGAACCACCCAATAATTTGAAAAAAGTAAACAGAAAGGAAAGTGCACTATAAAGAATTAATGACTATAGCACATGACTAGAGTAATGAGAGATTGGCTAGTATGAAATAGGGAAAAATCTATTTCCATATAGATTACAGGAAGAGCTGATTATCCAAAGCAGATACTACCCCTGGGAAAAAGCCCCTCCCCACCCTGGCCCAGGACTGAGATTAAGGCCTTGACACTGAGGACACAGTCATGACTTACTGGCCACAGAGAAACCTATGGGGTGACTCTGCCAGGACTTGCTGGAAATCTGCCCCCCAGGCCATGTGGGGATTCAGCTCCCTAGGGTACCGAGAAGTGTCCACATGGCGATGTCTCATCACACAAAACCTTAAAAAGGTGACTCAGAGGACTTCTGGAATCTGGGTATTGCTGGCTGCTATGCACTGTAGGAGCAGGGCCCTGGGGAAGCTGCAGGAGCCTGAGACTGTCGAACCCCCTTACTCAGGAAGAGTCTGGGGCTGAAGAAGCGATCATCTCAGAACCAGAGAGAAAATCCTTTTCTTCTTCAGTGTCTCTCCATCGCCCCCTACTGTCAATGCCTGGCATTGTGCATCTAGCTCTGAAAAAGCAGTAAAAAGGCCCAAATCCATTATTACAGAGCAGGCAAAAGGGGTGAATTGGAGCTCTGGGGCAATAAATTGATAATCAGTACAATCTTCCTGATATCAATTGAAATTATAATCACATTTTGTTGCCTTAATAGCAGAATTAAGTGGTGGCTTTCTGTTCTTACTATTGAACAACAACAAAAAACAGTGAAAAAGATTTCCAATTTTTGTAAGTCCTGATAAAGCTTATTCAGTAAAATGACAAAATGAAAAGCTTATGGGATTTTGACTTGAGGAGATTTAGTTCTTTTTTGGGGCGGGGGGGACTTCCCTGGTGGCTGAGCAGTAAGGACTCCGCCTATGATGCAGGACCTGCAGGAGAGTGGGTTTGATCCCTGGGTTGGGAAGATTCCCATGGAGGAGGGCATGACAACCCACTTCAGGATTCTTGCCTGGAGAATCTCCTGAACAGAGGAACCTGGTGGGCTACAGTCCATGGGGTTGCAAAGAGTTTAATACGACTGAGCAACTAACACTTTACAAGTGTAAGACCAGAGACCTAGTGTGGGTTTCTCAAGGACTTTTAAAACCTACTTGTGCTCCTTGTTATGCAGGGAACTGAAAATATTATTTATTACCAAATCTCTGTCTTACAGCCAAAACCAGATTAACATAGGTTGGATTAATTCAAACTCCTTTCAGTCCCTGGTTAATGAAAAAGAGTCAAAGATATTTGGGGTCATGGCTCCATCAGGTCAGCAAGGTCTGTTAGGTAGCTGGCAAGGTTTAGCATATCAGTAGGCCCACATGCTCAGTGACTGCACCTCTGAGATTATGTTGTGCCTTACACCTTTGTTGTAACTGACATAAAACATGCTTGT
Source organism: Odocoileus virginianus (assembly GCF_023699985.2). Classification (NCBI taxonomy): domain Eukaryota; kingdom Metazoa; phylum Chordata; class Mammalia; order Artiodactyla; family Cervidae; genus Odocoileus; species Odocoileus virginianus. Next base: position 90,851,505 of record NC_069674.1, on the reverse strand, counting down.
GATACCACTTTGTTCCCTAAAGTCTTATCACAACCACATCAACATTTGGTGACTTATGCTAGTCGGGAACTCTTCCAGAAGGGAGCAGATTAAACTGTTTGCAACTAATCAAAAAGGATGTGCTACTATTTGCCTATATGGTTGAGTCAAATGAACCTGGTTTGGAGAAATGGATTTCGAAGTAAACATGTAACTTTAGAAAATCTGCTTACAAAATCTGCTTACCTTGTGAGTTTTCTCAACTGTAAAAGAAGGAAAATAATACCACCTCAGGGTGCTGATATGATTCATATACGAACAAACTTCCATGAGACATTTGTGGTTTGACCATTAGACGGTGACAGCTCAGTAATTGAAATTTGTATTTTTTTTTCCCATCCTAGTTTTTCAAATGCTTAAGGTTCTCCCCCACTGCATGTGTGTGTGTGTCTTTTGTCTCTCTCTGTTTTCTGGCTCTATCTTTCTGCATCTGTCTGTCTTTACATGTATATGTATTTATAATCTATAGATATTTTATGTATAAGCATATACATAAAAATCTCATAAAAACTGATCCCTGCCTAGCTCTTTTTACCTCATCTCATTCAACGCTCTGGGTGATTCATTTTCTTCAGACACCACATTGATCTATTTATTCACATATTAAGTTCATTCTCCCTTCCAGGCATTTGCTCTTATTGACCCATCTTCCTGCGTTGTTCACCCTCCAGATAATTCTATGGCTGGACCCTGTCTCATTATTCAGATATAAGTTGAGAATGGGTTCTTCAAAAGCATCTCCCCTGACCATACTACTTTACCTAGCTTCTCCTCATTTGCCAGTTACCCTATTTTCAATAACCTCTATTTCCTTCATAGCAATTGCCACTATCTGAAATTATTTTATTTATGTATCTGGCCATTGTTAAATGTAGTCTCAATCATTGTTGTAGTCACAGGATCTAAAAAAATATGTGGTGTAAAGTAGATGATTTTCTCACATAAATGGAGGATTGAGACATTCTTGAAATCTTGTAAAATTTCCTCACAGTCCTTCATAAAGGAAAAGTCCATTTGGACAGTTGTTAGAAAATTTAGGGTGGGTTGTGAGTTTATGGGAAGGATGAGACACATTTGCCCACTGAAAGTGTCTAAACAGCTTGATATATAAAATATCAAAAGTGAAATGGCCACTTTTCTGTTAGCTGCCTACTGCTAGTTGGCAAGTCTGCCCCAAATTTGGAGATTTTAAACAACAAAGTATTATTTCTCACAAGTTTATGGGTACACTGGGCTCTAATGCATGAACTCAGAATGCACATTACCTATGAATACAAATGAAGTTTTCATCCTCTAGGAAGTTAACCAGATTTTTTCATGTGACAACTGGCAGGGGTTTAGTGAAGCAAGCCTCAACGTGTAAACCTCAGCTTATGGCACACTTGTTCATATCTCAGTGGTCAAACAAGTCACATGACTGGCTAAGCGCAGCGCCCAAAGGATGTGGATATCAGGAAGTGTGACTATAGGGCAGGAGAATATGCAGCCTGTCTCACTATAGCTTCTCCTGGCCTCAGTTCAGTTCAGTTCAGTTCATTTGCTCAGTCGTGTCCGACTCTTTGCGACCCCACGAACCACAGCACGCCAGGCCTCCCTGTCCATCACCAACTCCCAGAGTCCACCCAAACCCATGTCCATCAAGTCGATGATGCCATCCAGCCATCTCATCCTCTGTCATCCCCTTCTCCTCCTGCCCCCAATCTCTCTTGGCCTCAGGTCTTCTATTAATAGCCTGAAATACACCTGCCATTGCGAGAGAGTCTTCCTGTGTTAACCACTGCTTTTTTATTCTCAAGGTTATGTAACCATTCCAGAAAATTTCACACTTTATAAACTATGGGCTCCATTTAGGGGAATCATTACATATGTTATGTAATTTATGTATTACATAATGTTCTCCTAACATGAAAAAATATACCACTAGTGCAACTGTATCTTCAAAGTCAGGGTTAGGGATAAAGGAATAGAAGGAAGAGGAGTTTCAGTGTCTAGAAGCCTTGGCCAGGGACTCTGTCTCTACAACGTCTGAAAAACCTGATATTTACATTTATTTTTCATATGATTATAGTAGATACATAGACTCTACATTGAAGATAAAATTAACATTGTTGTACTTTGGCTGGTTTCCCATAATTAAGATTAATAGTCTTCTGCATAAAGAGATCATGAAAGTATTTTTTTTTTCAAGTTAAGACTTCCTTTTTGTCAATTCATTACTAGGTTAAATGTCTACTAGGTGCAGCAAGCATGATGGAAAAGAAAAAAAAAAAGCAGCCTTGATTTTCAAGACCTTATATTCTAGCTTCGTAGCCATAAGTGGGAAAGTGAGTTGAGAGGATGGGTAAAATAAGAAAGGAAGACACCTAGGTCTTGAGATGTGTGAGAAAGAGGGAGTTATAGAGAGAAATACTCTTTAAACAGTATCACAAATCAACATTATTGCTCTATGGTAGCAGATTTCATGGATTCCTGTGTTTATGGAAACTGTTCCCTGGAACTTAACATTTCCTTCATTTTTTCCAAATGCAAGGGATCTTTCAATTCCCATCCTCTTTAATTTGTTGGTTTAATTTAATCTTCCCTTTCACATGTAGACATAAGACTGTTAATTTTCCTTTCCATCTTTAAAATAATGCTTTATTCCCTTGTTGCTTTGAAAGTGTGTACCTCTATTTTTAAATTCCTTTCTGAATAATACTCTTTTGGCTTCTCTTGCTCTTGGCATCTACCAACCCATTGTACCCAAGTCTAATCCTTATTCTTTCCTCCTTTATTGTTCGTCTTACTGCCTTATATACTCTGGCTTGTTATTGGTAATTATTGGCACCCTACAACATATAATCACAGTTACTGTAATCTCATTTGGAGAAAGCTCTTAGCACTTGGGATTTGTGAACATCTAAGGGACAGAGGATGAGATGGCTGGATGGCATCACCGACTGGATGGTCATGGGTTTGAGTAAACTCCGGAGCTGATGATGGACAGGGAGGCCTGGCATGCTGCGATTCATGGGGTCCCAAAGAGTCGGACATGACTGAGCAACTGAACTGAACTGAACTGAAGGTTCTTTCTTGGATACCTGGTTCTTTGGAAAAGACACAGTTAGATTTTTGAAAGACTTTAAATCACTCTCATATAGCCAAATGTTCCTGTAGTCATAAGATCTCCAAACTCTTAATTTTCCTATCTGCCCAACTAGTTTCTACTGAACTCCAAATACTTCATACATAATCTTCACTCAGTAGATGTTGTATGAGTGAATGAGCTCTATTTCTCCCCATGTTGCTATGAGACAAGGAGTCCCTACTACTGACTTTTCTATACCTCTATGTCTTTAAGATTTCTCTAGGATAAAGTCTCAATATGCTTACTCTTCTATCTCAATAAAGTCCCTCTACTAGTTTTTCCGGTCTTTCTGAATTTTATGGATCATAATCTCATTCTGCACTAACAATTTTGCTTGTATGATTTGTGCCACCTCCACCAGCCTCTTCTTTCATGTTGTTCCATAGAAAGACAAAAATAAGCACTAATTTTTGAAGTTTTAACATTTGCTAGGCTCTGTGCTAAGTCTTTTTTTTTTTCATTCCTTTTTATTAGTTGGAGGCTAATTACTTTACAATATTGTAGTGGTTTTTGCCATACATTGACATGAATCAGCCATGGATTTACGTGTGTTCCCCATCCTGATCCCCTCTCCTGCCTCCCTCCCTACCCCATCCCTCTGGGTCTTAATGCCTCAGTATCTTTAATCCTTGAGGCAACTTTGTGAGGTTAGTATTTTATCTTTTCTACTTTATTGACCAGGAAATTGAGACAAAGGTGATTTGATGTCTAGTTCGAAGTTACTCAGCATGGGTGTAGCAAAACCAGTGTGAAGGTAGGCAGGAATATTAGGTTGGCCAAAATGTTCATTCAGATTTGCCATATTATGGAAAAACCTGAATGAACTTTTTGGCCAACCCGATACTTTGAAACCCTTAGGTCTTCCGCACTGTGCTACCAGTCTTCAAAAGCAAACCCTTAATCCACCTCCCCTTTGAACTTTACTCCACGTGAGTAAGACCTTTTTTTCATCTCCTTTCCCAGCCTCAAAGGGCTCTGTATATTACATAGCCTAAAAATAATTACCTGCTTCCTGAGATGTTAATACCTTTCCACCAGAGTTAAGTCTTGGTTAATTCCCACAGTATTTTTTGTGAACAAAATGTAAGTCTTTCAGAGTCACCTCAAATTTGTGTAAAGGTTAACAAGAGAAGAGAGAAAAAGAAACCCTGTTGTGTTTGAACATAATGTGCCTATTGACAGTACTGTTGGTTAGGATTAGTAATGCCAAAAAGGTAATATAAAGGTGAGACGAGTCTTCTGTCATTAGGTCTCAAGTGAGATGATTTTTCTCATAGAGTCTCCATTGTTATTGTGCTGTTCCATTGAGACATTCAATATTGTGCTCCCCCGTCAATGCTCTGCAGTGAACTATAACATTAAAATGTTGTATAAATTCTCTTTCCTTTCCTCCTTCTTTCTATCACCTGGTTGACTGACACTGTGATTTATGAAACCTATTTTCATGTACTTTTCCCATACAGGTTCCCTTGGACTGGCCTCTGACTTGTTTTTGGACGCTGTTCTGGACCCTTCTCCAGATCTCCTCTCTTTCTGCAAGCGCGCTTCATGGCTAGCCGCTTGCTTTGAGCACAGCTCTGACATTTCCTCCAGCAGGGCTCAGGAGCTTTGCTGCAAGAGCAAAATCAGCTCGTAGGGGAATCCTATCTCCCATTAGATTTTCAAATGAATTTGTATGCGTGCTCAGTCACTTCAGTCATGTCCCACTCTCTATGACCCTGTGGTCTGTGGCCCACCAAGCTCCTCTGTCCAAGGGATTCTCCAGCCTGGAATACTGGAGTGCATGAAGGAGATGCTCCTTCATGGGATCTTCCCTACCCAGGGATCAAATTAATTTAGGCAGGAAAAATTGATAAACTTTGTAATCACTGTGATTACTTCAGGCATCTGTCTCCTCAACTATACTAGGTGCTCCTTGAAAATAGGAAAAAATTCTTCATTTACTTACCTGGACTCTCCTTAACTACTAGATAATAAATATTTAATAAATATGTGATGGTATGAAGAAATGTAGAATAAAATTTATTGGGTTTTGTCAGTGTAAGAATAACTATTCCAACTTCTCATCAGAAGATTTTTTTTAAAGGTCTTACTTTTCTAAATGTGGAAAGGTGGGGGAGAGGCGATTCTTTGATCAGACAGTCTTTCAGTTACCTTGTATTGGAAGTTTTATTACCTGAGAAAATACTATTTCTATTAAATAGTATCAAATAGTATTCTATTAAATAGTATTAAATAAATTAGCATTTTACAGTTAGCCTATAATTATTACCAAAAGTTATAATAAAAGAATATAATAAATGTATTATATTTATTTATATATTTATAATAAATATTATATTTATTTATAATAAATATATCATCTCTTATGTCTCCTGCATTAGTAAATGGGTTCTTTATCACTAGCACCACCTGGGAAGCCCCATTATAAAGTAAACCATTAAAAGAATTTACAGACTATTCATTTAGATCAGTATAAAGTGAACAAAAATAACTTTTATCTCAAGAATAATTCTCTTGTCCCTAAACTTTTCCCAGGATGAGAGGTAAAGATTATCACTGAAGAGCATAGGATTTTTAGAGTCAGCAGTTGGCTTAAATCCTGTATTCTTCCCTTACTAACTACACTTTTGACTGAGTTATAAGACCTTCCTGTGTCCCTGTTTCTGCATTAGAAATATAGAAATAATAACATTCTATTTCTGACAGGCTATAGTAAAGATCAAATTAGATAATATATGTAAAATGCACTTAGTACAATCCTTGGCAAATGATAAGGACCTATTATTTTTTTATTAGAATTACATTTTCTCAGAATGTTTAAAATAAACTAGTCTTTTTAAAGTTCAGACACTGAAAGTTGACTTCTAACCTCAACACCTTTTATTCTAGAACTCTTCCCTTTGCCATCCTCTTGTATAAGGAGTGTTTGAGGTCTATAAGCTGACTCTGCTATTAATAATCAGGACCTGTTCGGCATGCTTTTCCAGGAAAATCAAATTTAGTTTTCCTTCATCTCTACATACAAAATGGTAGCTTGAATGCTTCCTTCAAACTAAATAGACTTTTTAGTGTGAGTATGCATATAAGTGTGTGTGTGTGTTTTGTTGATATTGTTAAATTTTAGCTGGATAGACAGTCTTCTAAAAATGCTCTGTTACAATGCTCTATTACAATGGCAGATCTGATTTGTCTCAGTTAACTTTGCAATCATTATACACATTTTTTATTCATACCTTTTCCTTTCACTCTCCATTTTATTATCAAATAAAAACACTTCCTTGAGAAAAACCTTTCCTTGGCTAAACAGTGTTCTGCTCCTTCATCAGCTAGGTTCCCTGACATTGGTCTGCAACCTTGATATTTTGGAAATTCTTTCAGAAGCAACTGAAGAAATGGAAGTATCATCCTTGCTTTCAATCAGTCCATGATCTACACTTAAGGTAACAACACTGACACAGACAAGATAACTAACTCACTGCATATCTATAATAATTCTGCTTGTAGACTAATTATACTAATATATTTGCCATCTTTCTGGGGCATGTGTTTCTACATACCCAGATGAGGGCTGTGGGTAGAAATACTCCTCAGATAAGTCACATGACTGTTACACTTATATAATGTATTCATGTTTATTCAGCAAAAATATTTATTAAGCCTTCCCAGGTGGCTCAGAGGTAAAGACTATGCTTGCCAAGGCTGGAGATGCAGGTTTGATACTTAGGGTGAGAAGATCCCCTGAGAAAGGCATGAAAACCCACTCCAGTGTTCTTGCCTGGGAAATATCATGGACAGAGGAGCCTGGCAGGCTACAGTCCTTGGGGTTGCAAAAGAGTTGGACACAAGTTAGTGACTAAACAATAATAAAGGACTTGTCCGAGAAGGACCTTATAACAGCCACCTGTGCCTTCCCAATGTCTGGGTTGGGTTTCCCACCTGTAAGTTACAGCATTTGCCTAAAACACGCCATGGTAAATTCCACTTATGTATCTGTCTCTTTCACTAGACTTTAATGTCATGAAGGGGAGTTTCTATGCCTTTATGATCATTGTATTCCCAGCACCTAGCACAGGGCCCAGGATGTAGTAAGTTTCCAAAAATGCCTGATACATTATACTAGGTGATACCTTTGTATTTCCAAAAGTAGATTCTGGATCAGGTACTACTAGTAGATTAGAGTTAAGGTCAGCATTCATCTCAACTGCATCTAAAGTGACCAAAAAATTCAAAATGATGGAATCTGGCTGCATAAACCATATTTATGGCTTTGCAGTCTAAGTTCACTTTACTACTCTAAAGCTAATTCCTTGATTTTCGGCTGTGTTTTATTTTCACACTACATACTCCTGAATGTGTATGCCCCTGCATGCTTCAATAATTTAAAGTGAGAGAGACACTTTATTTTATGCACTTAAAAGAAATTATATTTTTCTTCCTTTCCTAAATCATAGTTGAGCTTTTCAAAGCTTTCACTGGAAGTCTCCGTTTTTGCTTATTTACTTTTTATAGTCTTGCCAGTGACTCAGGATGAAAAGCATGCCTATATTTTGTGTGACTATGTCTGAGACACCTGTAAATGGCCCTCATGTTAACAATTATCTTAACATTTTATTTTCAGTTTATACCTTTATATTAATTTTGATGACCTTAAATGACAAACAATGAAAATATTGGGGATTTCTGGAACAATCTCTATCTGCTTTAAAGTTTTCAAATGCTGATCTCCTTGAGGCAGGGGGGAAAAAAAATCACTCAGACATTTTGCCACTGCTGTCAAGAGCCCCACCCACCTTCTTTTTAATCCCAGAGATGCCAAAGAGACAAGCAAAACTGGCTTGTTTTCCTGGGTTTTGGCTGTGACTTTCGCCCTTGCTTTGTTTTATTGTAATCAGATACACTGGCATGAACGTTGAAGTAGATTCCAAGGAGTATATGCAGGGCTTTTTATTGGCATATCAAACAGGGAACCATTCAGGCCATACGTTAGCAAGCAGCCAAGTAATTAATAATAACACACGTGGAAGAAAATGAATGTTTTGGTTGAGAAGGAGAATGAGAAGTCAGACAAAGGCCTGGGCTTCATGTCCTCGCCCTCAGCGGCAGCAAAAATAATGTTATGAATAGCATTTAACTTGAATTTGCAGCAAACTGCTGCTTTGATCATAAACAATTGCCAGATGGTATATATTATCTTTCTTTTTCCTCCTTTCACAAAAGCGGCATTAATTGCAGAGCAGCCCAGGGCTCCACTCAGCTCATCAGTGTGATAACACTTCATGACCCTGATTAGCCGTCAGTCTACTCAATTAAAAAGATCATTTAGACATTCACCCAATCATTTGCCTATCGAGCCACCTGGGCCTCAACCAGGGGCTCCATTTTTAACATTCTCCTGCCCTCTCTCATCTTGCCTGGCTTTTTTACATATCTCCAAAAGACGTAATTGAATTAAATAAAGCGTCTCAGGGGCAGCTGCAACATCTGCTGTTTGTGGTATGTCAAGCCTTCAGCATTAAAAACAGTTACATATGCTCCAAATTAGCAGGTCGCCGAGATGAAACAGTCGATGATAGTGTTTTTGTGCCAGCGTGAGAAGCAGCTCACAGCTGTGTGCAATTTACAATTAAAGGCTTTATCAGAGCTCAATTGTACTAGTGAATCAAGTGGTGAGAGGTCAGTTAGTGAATTAGACCAATTAGAGCTTGTACAGTTAAATTATCTGTCTTATTACCTACTGATAAACAGCCTTGTCATATCTTTACTGGAAGGATGGAGCAGAATGAGTTTTATGAAGTGATAATGCATGTACACCAGAGTGGAACTTTGTGGTTTGTGAATTTAAAATCTGTAGCCACCAAATGGCTTCATATAAACTTGGAAAAAGATATTTAAGACAGGAAACATGGAATTGGTTAAAACACTTCAGATTAAGTTGGTAATATCTATTTGTGAGTTCATCTCTAAGGACAAGATTATAGCAGATTCTGTACAAGGTTAGGGTTATATATACAAACAGATATATATAAGATTATATGGATCCCCAAATTTTAGTATTGAACATCTTTTTTTTTTCTTTTTTTTCTTAATTCTGAGGATGAACTTCATTGAAAAAACAAAACTGGCTGGAACATGAAATAACCAAGCATTTCAAAGCAATCCCTGAAGAGCAGATGTTTCATGGGTGTAATAATATTGCTTTTCGAAACACAAATTCATCAATCATCCTCATAATCAGAAAAAGCATGGGTAGTTCAGAAGTTACAAACTTTACAAATAGGACAAGCCACACCCATTTTATGTTTCTGTATAATAAGGATGGGAATCAGTGAATAAAAGATTGTGTTTAAATGTTCTATGGTAAAGTTATTGGTGATTATTTGTATTATTACTTTTTATTTAGACAATCTCACATAGCAAATAGTAGGAAGTTTTTGTTAATACAAGTGTATTTGACAATGAGATAACTGACATTAATAAGACTAAAAAAGCAAGACCCAGAATCCTTCTTGAATCAATGATCAGAAAGTAGTCTGGAGAGTAACATCTTAAATAACACATATTTATGTCTCTTATCCTACTGTTTCCTAGAATAAATAAGGATTTAAATTCTTAATATTGGAAAAAAATTCATGAGCAACATTTTAAGCAAGTGTTTGTGAATTGATTCACTCTTTTCCTAATAACTTTTAAAAATTCTATGATTTTGTTTATTAAAATTTTAGTTTTATTAAAGGTATGAAAACAGTTATATTCCTCAAAAAAAATAATGTAATCTTTAGCTTTATAGCATGTTTCTGTTTGGGAACAAAATATACTAAATCCAATATTAAGCATATAATGAACATATTATATCCATGAGCCAAAAATATATCATTTTTTTAAAGAAAACTATTCCAAAGTTTAGTTAATAATTAAGAACCAATATCCTATTTATGAAGTACATGTATAGAGAAGTATGATCAAGTCTTTCCTCTGAGAAGGCACAACCTTATAAAAATATTAATTTATCTCAGGTAAATCTATGAATATTTGCAAAACTAGTTAAAATAATCATAGTTTTACTGGAATGTAGTAGGATAACTTTTTTAGTTGAAATATACAAAGAGCATCAAATAAATTTTGAGAAAAGAAATTAGAAAATGGCATATTCTAACAGTTATCAGAATGAAAATAATACATACCCAGCATAGGCAGAGATACAGCCAAAGAAAAAATTTTTAAAGTACAAAATCAGATACAATTTAAAGATTTTATTATAAGAAAATGTGTTTTTTTCAAATTCATGGGGAAATATGATTTTCATATGGTATTAAAACAATGATTGACAATTTTAAAAACAAAGTTAAATCATATTTACACCAAATATGGTTTATCATACTTATATGGTACATATACTAAAAAACTTTTAGAAAGATAAAAATTTAAATATTGAACATTTTAAAAGAAATAATTAACTCACTAGAAAGAGTATCTTGGGTTAGATTACAGTGGTGGTCTCCAACCTTTGTGGCATCAGGGGATGGTTTTGTGGAAGACAGTGTTTCTACAGACTAGTGGGGGGATGGTTTTGGGATTATTCAACTGCATTAGATCCTGGAGGTTGGGGACCTTTAGGTTAGATTAGAGAGTGTCTTTCCAAGTGACAGTAAAGACAGACAGAAGTGGATTTGGTGGCACAAAATATACTCATGTTTTCACTCAAAAAATTTTGACTATGTATAAAAGCAAAGAAAATGGGAAGCTATATTAAAAAGCAGGCAACTTTTCAATATCATTAACACACAGATATGCACTGTAAATCATATAAATTTAGTATTGAAAAATAAGGTCAGGGAAAGAAAAAATTAATTTAAAATAAAAACATATGTAAACACACAAAAATAAGTGTGTAAAATATTCTTATTAATAGTCATAGAAACATACATTAGAACAAAGAATAGGTATCACATTTTAGTTAATATGACACTCATCATCAGGTTTTACCATAATCCATCTTCTGAATCATCAGAGAAGGTTTAGCAATACAGAACATAAATAGGAGGAAAATTTGTAGTAAAACTGGAAAAGGATGGCTAATTTTTATTGAAAATGGTATAAAGTACATGGCATGTATTTAAAAAATAATGAGCTAATAATAGTCAGTCTGTGAACCAAGAACTTCCAGATGTACAAGCTGGATTTAGAAAAGGCAGAGGAACAGAGATCCAATTGCCAACATCCATTGGATCATAGAAAAAGCTAGAGAATTCCAGAAAATCATCTACTTCTGCTTCACTGACTATTGCTAAAGCTTCTGACTGTGTAGAGCACAACAAACTGTGAAAAATTCTTAAAGAGATGGGAATCCAGACCATCTGACCTGCCTCCTGAGAAACTTGTAGGCAGGTCAGGAAGCAACAGTTAGAACTGGACATGGAACAATGGACTGATTCCAAATAGGAAAAGGAGCATGTCAAGGCTGCATATTGTCACCCTGCTTATTTAACTTATATGCAGAGTACAGCCTGAGAAATGCCGAGCTGGAGGAAGCTCAGGCTGGGATCAAGATGGTGGGGAGGAATATCAATAACCTCAGATATGCAGATGACACCACCCTTAAGGCAGGCAAAGAGGAATTAAAGAGTCTGTTGATGAAGTTTAAAGAAGAGAGTGAAAAAGCTGGCTTAAAACTCAACATTCATAAAACTAAGATCATGGCATCCAGTCCCATCACTTCATGGGAAGTAGATGGAGAAACAATGAAAACAGTGACAGACTTTTTTGGGGAACTCCAAAATCACTGTAGATGGTGACTGCAGCCATGAAATTAAAAGACACTTGCCCCTTGGAAGACAAGCTATAACAAACCTAGACAGCATATTAAAAAACAGAGACATTACTTTGCCTACAAATGTCCATATAGTCAAAGCTATGGTTTTTCCAGTAGTCATGTACAGATGTGAGGACTGGACAATAAAAAAGACTGAGCACCGAAGAATTGATGCCTATGAACTGTGGTGCTGGAGAAGACTCTTGAGAATCCATTGGACTGCAAGGAGATCAAACCAATCAGTCCTAAATGAAATCAACCCTGAATAGTATTGGAAGAACTGGTTCTGAAGATGAAGTTCCAATACTTTGGTCACCTGATGGGAAGAACCACCTCACTGAAAAAGACCCTGATGCTGGGAAAGAATGAAGGCAGAAGGAGAAGGGGATGACAGAGGATGAGATGGTTGGATGGCACCACCAACTCAATGGACGTAAGTTTGAACAAACCCCGGGAGATGGTGAAGGACAGGGAAGTCTGGTGTGCTGCAGTTCATGGGGTCGCAAAAAGTCGGATGTGACTGAGTGACTGAACAACAACAAGTCTCCATATTTTCTTATTTTAAAAATAGAAAACCAAGGCTCTAAAAGGTTAAATGGTAACTTGCCTAAGATTACACAAGTAGCATGTATATGTGCGTATGACAACGATGTGTGCTCAGTTGCTGCTGCTGCTAAGTCACTTCAGTCGTGTCCGACTCTGTGCGACCCCATAGATTGCAGCCTACCAGGCTCCCCCATCCCTGGGATTCTGCAGTCCAGAATACTGGAGTGGGTTGCTATTCCCTCTCCAATGCATGAAAGTGAAAAGTGAAAGTGAAGTCGCTCAGTCATGTCCGACTCTTAGCGACCCCATGGACCGCAGCCTACCAGGCTCCCCCATCCCTGGGATTCTCCAGGCCAGAATACTGGAGTGGGTTGCCATTTCCTTCTCCAATGCATACATGCATGCTAAGTCGCTTTGGTCATGTCTGACTCTGTGCGACCCTATGGACAGCAGCCCACCAGGCTCTTCTGTCCACAGAACTCTCCAGGCAAGAATACCAGAGTGGGTTGCCATTTCCTTCTCCACTCAGTTGCTCAGTTGTGTCCAACTCTTTGGACCCATGGACTGTAGCCCACCAGGCTTCTCTGTCCTTGCGATTTCCCAAGCAAGAACACTGGAGTTGGTTGCCATTTCCTTCTCCTGGGATCTTCTACACCCAGGATTCAAACCCACATCTCCTGTGTCTCCTACAATGTAGGCGGATTCTCTTCTGCTGAGCTATGGGGGAAGCTCTGTGTATGTGTATAGGGGTTTTGTTTTCTATGTATGCATGTATTTTTCTTGTTTAGGCAATGGAGATAATTCTCAGTTCACAGTGCAAAGCAATCTCTGCCTGTGTTTCAAGAACTGTTCCACACTGGTGATTTGGGTTATGCCACATGTGCTACTTATTACTTTGCTAAAAAGTAAGTAAATAAAGAAGAGAGAGATGTGTTTGCAAAATACTCTTTTTAGAATAGCAGACAACTACATAGTTGAAATTTCTGAGTTTCCTTCCAGTGTCTATATTACTTCCTTGAAGAACTTTGAGAACTAGACACTGTATTAGAAAGATAAAAGCTTCAATAAAGCACAGTGTAGTGAATTGCTCAAGAAGCAAATCAGTGTTCATGGAATGATATTTTTGGGCTTATTGTCCTATTTGTCATAAATTTTTAGAAGTCATTGTTCTGAACCATTTTGATAATTTGTCTTGAACCAGTAAATTATTTGAAATTAGATTGGTTTTTTATCATTAGTTTTGCCTCCAAACTCTTCTCCAGCTTGGATAAATTCATTTGCTTCTTGGCCTTACAAGATCAAAGATTCATATTGCACATAAAAAATTAATCCTTGGTCCATTATTATTTGCAGTTTGTGTTAATAATGTATTAGATGGGCTTACTGCATAGATACGGATGTATAGATGGACATGCTTTGGGTTAGGCTGGTTAGATGTACTTCTGAGATCACTCTTATTTCAAACCAAATCTAATGCTTATTGGTTTAACAGTTTAAGAAATATGACTCAGTTCATAAAAGAGGTTTATGCAAAGTGTACTTATCAAAACATTCTCTTTGTAGAGACTATATTTCTGATATTGATCAAACCATCTTCCCCTGGTATACAAATGATTAATTCACTATTAAATCTTATGAGATGAGTAAGCCACAGGACAACTTTTTAAAAACTATCTAAGTACAAATACAATTACATAAAAAATACATAAAACCCTCATATACATCTTCCTATCATTATGTCTATTTTTATAGTATATAAAATAAATATATCATTCAGATCAAAAATGTACCCAAAGAATTTTAACCAAGGTTACATTTAGTATATCTATCATATATAAAAATATTTAAAATTTTTCAAGGAAACATTAATTTTTTATTCTAAAGAATAAAGCCATAGATTAAAAATAAATAAGCAAAATAAAAGTGCAAGGAAATTTTTAAGGTCTTTAATGATAAACTTCTTACCCCTAAAAACTATTTTTAATAATAAAGCACATGTAAAGAAGTAATTCACTTTTTCTGAGTTATTTTATAATTTGATCAACCTAAAACACATGATTATAAAATTATATTTCCATTTAAATGTGTCTGATAATCACACTTTAGAATTATAAAATGAATAAATGAAAAAAATGCAAGCACTATTAGAACAAGTTCAAACCGTTAGTGATAATATCTCTCTGCTCTATATCTAGGCTTATGAGCATTATGGGAAAAGTCATATATCTATGAGGATTAGTTCATCTCCATACTTATTATCTCCTGGAGTCCTCCACTATAACACAGCAGTCCCAACCTCTCTCTGTTCCCTAGTGAAGCTTTCTTCTTCCTTCCACATGGGCTATTTCATGCATACTCACTTCTCCCACCAGGGTTTCCCTGGTGGCTCAGATGCTAAAGAATCTTCCTGCAATGAGAGAGACCCAGAATCAGTCCCTGGGTTGGGAAGATCTCCTGGAGAAGGGAATGTTTACCCACTCCAGTGTCTTGCCTGGAAAATTCCTCGGACAGAGGAGCCTGGTCGACTGCAGCCCATCAGATCGCAAGACCCAGATGTTGTGAGTGACTCACACATTCACCTTCACCCACAGTGCTCAAGGCCACTAAACCCAATCTGGTCTCACAGTTCCATCAATGAGATTTTGTCTCTCACCTCCAGAAGTTTACTCATGGTTTGTTTCTTACCATAGAATCCTCTCTCTCTGTATATAGCCTTGAACTTTAAATTAGTTCAAGCTAGAAAGCCTTCAGTTCACTCATTCATTCAACAACTCATCCTTAAGCAACTAAAATATGCTAGATATTGTAGTTTGGGATCATATAATAGTGATCAAAGTATTCACAGCCTCTACTTTCAATGACTTTTTTTCATTCCTCTTAAAGAATATAGCACTGTCTATATTGAGTTTTCTGGAAATACTATCTTATGAAGTCTGTGCTGACTGTATAATTCTTTGGTGGAGAACTCAACTCACTAGTAACCAACAGAACAGTAAGAGGCAGTTATGCCTTTGAATCTTAGTCCCCCCCTGTTGCCTCCCACTTTTCCAACTATAACTGCATGTTCTTTCTACTCCTTTTGCTCTAAATTAAGAACCTCTTCTCCTATGCAGCTATGTCTTTGGCAACAGTTGCTAGAATACAACATTATAAGTGGATGCATACAGAATTTCCAAAGTGGAGGGTTTTCTGATTCTCCCACTGATCACAGCTACTGTGTATCGGCCTTTTGGAACTGACCTGAGATTACCAGTCAAGGTCTCATCTGCCACAGAACTCTCCTTAGAACTTTATGCTTCAGTACCTTGGAGGCTTTTAATTTCCTGGCATCACACATTTGACACAACAAGACATCTAATCATATCATCTGTACATCCTATAATATCCTTTTCCTTCTTTTTGATTTATGCCTCAAGACTAATGTATTCAGGGATGTTAAGTTCAACTCCAGCCTTGCATGTTTTCCATAGCCACTCTTTCAGGATGTCTTTTGTGAACCCTCCATTGCAGGCCTATTGTTCCTTGGAGGAGCCAAATATTTTATGCTAATATTCACTGTACTATAGTTAAATGGCCCCTTTTGAAAGCCTCCTCCAGGGCAAGGACATAGCATTATTTACCCCTGTATCCTCAAGGCCTAGCACAGTGGACACTTAAGAGATATATGGTGAACTGAAATTGCCTTACATAACTAGAGCCAGGTTCACTGAGTTTTGACCACATAATAATGGGGTGGGTTTCTCTAATACTTAATATTGTGTATTTCTGTATCACATGGAGAGTTAATACTTCACAAAGTAGGTTTGTTATGTCAGAATTTGAAATTACTCCCTTGATCAGATAATGTGTTAACTTTGTGTAATCTAAAAGTACAAACTCATTTCCTGTTGGGACTACAGATTTTCCAAATGTAACTAAACCATTATCCTTTATCTAGACTATTGGATTTCTTATCCATCTCCTCACTCTGAGATAATACCAAAAAGATGTCTTCTTCAGCAGATTTGCAGCAGTTCTTACTGTGGTCACACCTGCTTTTCCCAGGAAGAGTGGTATATTTGCTGAATCAGTCAGCTTTCACTGTACTCTCAGCCCTGAGTAACTTAATTGTTACAGTGTTCTATGGCTCTTTTATGGCAAGGTTGCCAACTTTTTTATGGTTTTCAAGGACACAAGTTTAAGGGAAACAGTAGGCCTCTGTTTATCTCAATATACTCCATTGTTTTGCACCATGGAATATGAAGGTATAATTTCAGATGTTTGACAAAGCTAAATGACATATTAGAAATATAGGATTACCAATGAATCCCTCTGTTTCAGGCAAAGAATAAATTTATTGAGGAATCTATAAATTTCATAGCCAACTGGAAGGTTAACAAATATTTCCTCTGTCATTAATTAGCCAAAATAACATATCTGGAATTTTTGTAGATTATGAAGCACCAACTCTATGAAAATTAACTTATATTACTTTGTGTAGTTACAGTCCAATGTCCTGTTAAGATTTCCATTGATATGTTAAAATTCCAATGTGATCCAATATGACTTCAAAAATCACTACTTATCATTGGTCATTCCTTTAAAAACAAAAAACTATTTTTTATTATTAAACTTAAGTCAGGATTTACTCTGATCAGTGAATAATTTCCTGCATTCACAGAACTTGCATTCTAGCATGGAAGTGAGATTAAATGCAGCCATATACTTTAAAAAAATTATGCTAATACAATGGCAAGTGGTGTGAAAAGAGCACTGTTCAAGTGGACAAAGAATGACTATGAAAGAGGGTGGTCAAAGCGGCTCCGTTTAAGCAGATGAGGTTTGACATAGACGTGAATGTGTTGTTTATGCGCCGCTCAGTCGTGTCCTGCTGTTTTGAAACCCTGTGGACTGGAGCCCTCCAGGCTGCTCTGTCCCTGAGATTTCCCAGGCAAGCTTACTGGAGTGGGTTGTCATTCCCTTTTCCAGGGGATCTTCCAGACCTGGGGATCAAACCCATGTCTCCTGCATTGCAGGCAGATTCTTTACCACTGAGCCACCAGGGAAGCCCAGGATGTGAATAGTAGCCAACAATTAGAATGTTTTAGTAAAACAAACTCAGGCAGAGGAAAATAGCAAATGGGAAGTCCCTGAGGATGTAATGGGCTTGGTCTGTCAAAGGAACAGGAAAAAGGCCAGTGTGGCTAAAGTGTGGGTATAAAGGGGAGGATTATAACCAAGGTTAGAGAGCAGGACAAAGATCTCATAGGAGGTGGTGAGCAATGGGAAGAAATGTAGGGACTTATTGAAGTAAAATAAAAAAACAGTTGGAGAACTTTAAGTGAAGCTGTGCTGTGATGTGGTTTGTTTTAAGAGATAAATTTGGGGACTGTACATACAGAAAAGGGCTCTAGCTGAAAGAAGGATCCCAGGAAGGAGGCTATTCCAGTAGTTGGACAGTGATGAGAGGCCTCAGAATAGGGCAGCAGTGACTTAGGTGGTGAGAAGTCAGGATTCAAATTTTAGGTAACCATGTGGCTTTTTGATAGCATGTGGTATTGAAAATAAAGAGTAAAGGTATACACTTAAGCTTTTAGAACGGAGAAATTTGATCAATATCAATGATGGGAGAGACTAAAGGGAAAAAAGATTTAGGGATGATGGAAGGCAGGTGTGCTATTTTGCCTTTGAGCTTGTAAAATAATCATAAAATATTGCCTTGAGTTCAAAGGTTCATAAGACATCATCAGAAAGAAACTCCTTTTCCCACAATAACTTGCAGCAAATATCTACCTGTTCAAACACACTCCAAGCTTTTTTTTTTTTTTCCCACTGTTTGTCAGAGGTTTTTAAAACTTTGCTAGTCACTCTCAGACTTAAAAGCAAATCCTCTGAGTACTTCACACACACACACACACACACACACACGCAAGCACACTACAGGATAATATTCAAAACACTAAACTTCCTTCAAACTTACAGCTTCTTGTTCCACCATATCAACCCAGCAGTGAGAGGATGAATGTGTGGCTGCATTCTCTCTCTCCATCATTCACTCCTCTCCATCCTGGAGCAGTTGTGTTTTCTGACATAGTCAAGATTACAGAGAAGCTGGTATAGCCTCCATCAGCTCTTAAACATAATTTTCTCAAGGGCCAGCCAACATCCAACAAACCTCCTGACCCCTTTGACATCACTTCATGTAAAGCATTTATGAGAACAAGTTATTAGGAGACTTAAAACTGCTTTTTGGACACTTGTTTTGTCATCATCACATGGTTATTCAGCACCTTGCTTTGCAATGAAGGAGTAATTGGTGCATATTTTGGGGGGAGTTCAACAAAACCAAAACTGAAAGAGTCTTATTTTAACATCCTGTTATGGCTTCCCAAATGGCCCAGCAGGTAAAGAACCTGCCTGCTATGCAGGAGAGACAGGAGATGTGGGTTCGATCCCTAAGTCAGGAAGATGCCCTGGAGAAGGAAATGACTACACACTCCAGTATTCTTGCCTGGAGAACCCCATGGTCAGAGGAGCCTGGCAGGCTACAGTCCACGGGGTTGCAAAGAGTCGGACACGACTGAGCGACTAAGCACGCATGCCTAGTAGGCTCTTAAATTTGATATATAAACAAACAGAAGAGAGAAGTAAATGTGAGTTTTCTCTTGTAACTATTCTCACACTTTTCCCAGTGCCTTTCTTCAAGCCTCACAACACAAACAGCTGGGAAACAAGAGATTAAGTGTCAGGACGTATGAGTGCTATTCTGGTTTCACCATTTCCTAGGAGGACCGTGAATTTGAACAGATTGTTTGACATTTCTGATCCAGTTTCCTTGCTGGTACTCTGGGCCAATAAGCCCTGCCTTCCTCAAAACCTTGTTCAGATCAAACAAGATTAAGTGTGTGAAAGCACTTTATAAATATGAATTATTAATCAAGTCTAAGCATGCTAAGTTTTTGGTTTCTTTCGTTCAAACAGAAACTTGGTGTAAAAAGTAGCCTTACTCTTCTCTTTTCCCATAAGTATGATTATGTTTCATACTTTCACCTAGACTGGTACCTGGCAGCTATTTCTTTATGGAATTCTCTAATCATGACCCTCACTATCACCTTCTTATTAGATCATTGAAATGCCACTAACAATCATTCAAACAATTTAACTATTTTAGCAAAGGAATTGTTGTTTTTAATATATTATCGTATCTAATTTTTGATCTACCACAAATGAGAAAGGTACTATTCTCCCCTCAAAGGGCACAGTAAATGTTCAATTGATTGTATCTTCAAATGTTCAAATTCCATGATTTAATTACCTGATGAGTTTGGTGTATCTTAGAAACTAAATACCTGCAAAATGAAATATATAACTGCACATATCTTAAGAGGTTTTGTTGTATAAATTTCCTACTAGAAATTTGATGAGCCCATTAATTTTATGTTAATATGCTCAGTTTTGTTCAAGGACCCGCATGAGAGATCTATAAATCCTAGTTTAAAACCACTGGCCAAGAGTTTTCAATTGAGTCTCTCTTTCTAGCTTTAAAATCTGGTTTGTGTATATTTGTTTTTTTTTTTTTTTTTTTTTAACTTTCTTGTTTCTAGATTTCTTAAGACCATCTAGAGATAGTTTGACCTTTCACTTAACTGTTTTGTTAGGGCAGAATTTTCATATGACCAAAGTTTACACAGTACTTCTAAAGAATCTACTTAAATGTAGTTCTAAACAGTCTCCTTAAATATAAGACCCCAAGATACTACTGAATTAATACATTCAGATTTGTTTACAAAGTTAACAAGTTAACATTTTATAAATTTAATATTCATATTTTCTAACTATTTATACATATTATTGGCTTCAAAGCAGATAACACATAAAACCACAACTGATATTCTTATGTAAGATTTTACTTATGGGTGTTTTTTCTCTGACTCAGAGCCTCCACTCTCTCATCATCTCCTAAAGTACCTACTTTTTGTCCACACAGACCATTAAAGAGACTGAATTTATTGATCAAAAGTTGTTTCATTTTCTGTTTTTAATTTTGTTTCTACATTGCTTCGGTAAAATGAAAAATCTTGTTCTACTTTTTAAAGGTATTTTCAAGATTGTATACTAATAGGAAATAAAAATAGGAATAGTTCATGTTGTCTTTAAAAGCAATGATTTAAATGAATGTCAAAATTATATATCTTTTTTGTTGTTTCATTTTTATAGCATAAATACCAGTAATTTTCCTAACAATGTAAAATATATTAAAAATAAAATGATTTTTCCTTTGAATAAATTCCTGTCCTCACTCAAGAGGCAACCATACTCGAGATATATTTTTTCAATAATAGAATACTTTGTGATTTTTTTTAACATTATGCATAAGATTCATGACATTATATATACAGATCACTCTATCCTTTCTACTGATATATAGACTTCTATGACAAATCCATATAAAAATGCACTTTACTACTATCATATATATGGTCATTTGAATTAATACATTTTTTCATTAAATAATTTTGCACTGACCATCCAAAGTATTTGGGGTTATTTTTGCATATTAGTTTAAGAGACATCTTTAAAACTAGGATTAATTGATCAGAGTAATTAAAATTTAAACATTAGAATATTCAACCAAAAACTTTTCTAAAAGCATTTCACCATTTTTTGATTTCCTGCTATACAAAGAATTCTTATTTCCCTGAATTCTTGATAATACTAAGAGTATAATTTTCTTAATCTTTTCTCCCATGTGAAAAATAACTAATTGCTTTTAACTTTCATTTCTTCCATTGCTAGTGAGATTGAACATAATTTAAATGTTTCTCAAAATTTTTCTCCATCTTCCTTTGTGTCCTTTGCCTTTTTGCCTATAGTTGTCTTTTTTTAAATTGCTCTTAACAGCTCTTTAAGTATTTAGTTTATTTTTTGTTGTTTTACCTCAATATTTCATTGACTTTTACATTTTAATAATAGGATTTTTAAAATATTTTTGATCATTTATGTTTTTATGAAGGTTTGTTTATTTTGTCTTATAAACATACATTTGTCAGTTTCCTTCTAAATCAAAATATCTCCCTCACTGCAAAAGAAAGAGAAAATTCTTATATTTTCTCTGAATGTTTTAAAGGCTATTTTTAAATAATTTAAAACTATTTAAGAAATGTGTCTGCAAGGAGATCCAACTAGTCCATTCTAAAGAAATCAATCCTGAATATTCATTTGAAGAACTTATGCTGAAGCTGAAGCTCCAATACTTTGGCCACCTGATGTGAAGAACTGACTCATTGGAAAAGACCCTGATGCTGGGAGGAGATTTGGGGCGGGAGGAGAAGGGGGCCACAGAGGATGGGATGGTTGTATGGCATCACCAACTCAATGGATATAGTTTGAGTAAGCTCCAGGAGTTGGTGATGGACAGGGAGGCCTGGTATGCTGCAGTCCATGGGGTTGCAAAGAGTCAGACACGACTGAGTAACCCACTCCAGTATTCTTGCCTGGAGAATCCATGGACAGAGGAACCTGGTGGTGGGCTACAGTCCATGGAGTCACAAAAACTTGGACATGACTGAAGCAGCAGCAGCGGCAGCACTCTCAATTATAAAGTCAAATTTATCAAAAACTAAATTTACCCTATACAAATAGAAATGAGTTTCCGTACACCTCATTTATCTTTGACCTAATACTTTTAGCTGTATCTAAAGTACACATTTTAATTGCTATTTCTGAGAAATATTTTTGATATGTTTGCTATCTGGTGGGATAATATATGCTTCTCTTACAAATCTATACTTTTACATTACTGGGACTTTCTCCTTCTATCAAATTTAAAATTAGCTTTTAAATTTCTTATAAAATCCTCCATACTTGTATTAATACAGATATTGTATATTTCTTATTAGATTCACATCTAGACATTACATGGTTTTTATTAAGAATCCTATGCATGCACGCAGGCTCAACAGCTTCAGTTGTGTTTGTCCTGTTTGACTCTGTGTGACCCTATGGACTGTATAGCCTGCCAGTTTCCTCTGTCCATGGGATTCTCCAGGCAAGAATACTGGAGTGAGTTTCTGTGCTCTCCTCCAGGGGATCTTTCCAACCCAGGGGTCAATCCCGTGGCATCTCCTCCATTTTCTAAATTGCAGGTGAATTCTTTACCACTGAGCCACCTGGGAAGCCCAGGAAGACTATAGTTTTCATTAAATGATATTTTTTCGCTATTTATCAGTGTTATATTAAAAAGCTATTTGTTTGAAAATTTTTATATATAACCAAGTTATTGAATCATCTTAATAGTTTAAAAATTTTTTAGAGTTGATTGCCCCAGAAGATAATCATATTGTCTGCAAAGTGATAACAGTGCTGCCCTTTCCAGCATTTTTCATGTTTTGTTAACTTTGGCAAGCATCTGCTATATGATGTGAAACAGTAACAGCAGTCTTGATTGTATATTATATTTAATAGGAATTATTTTAATACTTTAATCATTTAGCATTTTATCTAATCTATGTGCTACTAGATATTCTTTATTCAGGAAGTAATTTTCTAAAACTTTCTAACTTCCTAAGGCCTTATATTTCATTTCATTGCTGAATTAATAATTATTTTTTAACTATTAAAATTATCATTTTTTCCTTAAATATTTTAATTTAATGTATTTAATTAATATATTTAATTTTATCTTAATGTATTTTTATTTTATGTTTCCTTACTTGTGCTATAATTCAGTTATATGAATGACACTTGTGAAAATTAGAATTATTATTCTGATAATGCAAGCTATACTTACTCTTTCTTTAAATCACTGGTTTTCATTTGGCAATACTTTATTTAATATTTTGCCTTTATATTTAGATGCAGGATTAGAAAGAAACTAATGTATGTATATTTTTTTAATGAGAGTTCTACAAAATGGATAAACATGAAGTATTTTATTTTTCTATGTTCTAGATATTTACACAGAAATTTTAAATTTCTTGATGTGTTTCTATAAACAATTTCTATAAGGAATATGTAACATTTTCTTTTTCTTTAGGATTTTAAAAAATTTACTCAACTAACCATTAACATATTTATTATATTATAATTTTATTATATTTTATTAAATTATAAATAATAAATTTATTTATTAAATTTATTATATTTTCTCTAACAGTTTAGATAATATTTTGCAGCATAATCCATATCATTTAGACACTTAAATGTATGCACATAAAATTATATATTGAATATTCTGATAATGTACACATCTCTATAGTTTTGTCTTCTTACCTTTTATCTCTGCTCTCTTGTTCAAATTGCAAGAAATACATTAATTTTGTCATCTTAAAAACATATGTTTTGTTTTTTAACTTTCCCTGAATTCATTTTATTATTTTTATTAACAATTATATGCTCATTTATTTATTTTGTACCTTATTCCTTGTACAATATATACTTTGAATAAAAATTTTACTGAGTACACATATGTTTGCATCTCACAATTTTCAAATTATAACATACTTATACTTTTCTATATTACTTAGGATTTTGATTTTAATATTATACTAAGTCTGAGTTTTATAAATGGGTTTCAATTTCTTCAAGTGGACAGTTTTATATTTTTGCTTTCTAATCCTTAAAAATAATTTTTAAATTGAATCCGATCAAATAATGTGATATAATTTTCCGAAATTTTAAATCTATTGAAATTCTTTTTTTGTAATGCACAGTCAGCTTTAGTGTCTCTTCCATTTATATTTGATTACAGAATATTAGACATAAAGTTTTCATTTTTCATTCTCTCTTTCTCTCTGACATATAAACCATCACAAGTTTATCAACTGTGATGTCCAAATTATCAGTATTATTTTTCTTTTAGCCTTTTAATTTTTGTTTATTTATTTATCTTTATTTTACTTTTTGCTGGGGAATAGCATTTTTTTTGTGGTAGTTCATTGTTGGTTATCTGTTTTAAATAGAGCAGTGTGTACCTGTCAATCCCAAGCTCCCAATCTGGCCTCTTTAATCTGTCCATTGCTGACAGAAATGTGACAAAAGAATGTCATTGAGTTTTTGTCTTTTTAAAATTAACTTTTATCAGATTTTTACTCATATAGTTCAAAATGTTATTAGATACCTTAAAGATTCTTATCCTTACATATTCTTATTGAACTACTTTTACCAAAATAAAGAAAATACACATGAAATATTTTTCTTCAATTTTTACAGTATGTTTAATTGAAGAGCTACTCTTTTTAAAAGTATAATATGTGATACTTTAGTCAGAATAATCATGTCTTTTCTTAATTCTTGAAAATTCTCTGCCACTTTTCTATTGAAAATTGCATCTTTATTTAGCCTACTCTTTTCTTCTGACACTTTTATTAAAATTGTAAAGCAATTATTCTCTAATTAAAAATAAATTAAAAAAAAAGAAATTGCAGCAGGTTAAAAAAGAGTCATTTTATATCCCTCTCTTCTCTTAACTAGACCCCAATTGAGTTATTGGGTAGTCATATACTTCATGAGCCCCTCTAAAATCTTTTGTCAGCTTTCTTGAGTTGTAATTGACAAATAGAATTGAAAGATACTTTAACAAATGCATCAGAACATTTTATTTTATCTCTCATGACTAAAACAGTTTTTCATGTATTTCATGTTAGATATTTCTGCCCTGTATTTTACACATTTCCTAAGATTTTTATTCTAGTTCACACGCTTTTTTCTCAACTCTAAGAGGAGTCTATCTAATCAATTGTTATTTTAAAATAACAATGACCATACTTCTAATTTCTAACATTCCATTTTGCCCTTTTCAAACTCACCTGTTCTTTTTTTCATGCTGCTTTTTACCATGATTTTTATTCTCTTTAACATACCTTTAAGACTTCTAAGGAAAAAAAAATTAATAATCTTTTTCAACACTCTGTTTCTCCAGGATATATACTAACTTTTGTTGGATTTTCAGAATTTTTCTCATGGTGATAGAGTTTATGACAGTAATTTATTGTTGTAAACTCATCTTCAGCAGAGATTATGAATATCTGTATAGAAAGGAAGTATGCTTTGGTGTTGAAAGAAACATCTGTCTTTCAATAGTCTTAAACTGGTGTTTAGTTTAATATCCTAGCTTGGACTGCCTTCCTTCTTTGGGTAAAGTTCATTTTTACCCCACACCCAGGCATTACAGTTGTCTAGCTTGAAAACAACATTTCTCCTCATGCAAGGTGGCAACACATGCCAGTTTTCTTGGTTACTGAGAACAGTTCTAATCTGCATCATAGAAAGGCAGTCCCGGAGGTTTTTGGTCCATGACATTCCCCTTCAGGTCTAAAACTCCCAGAGGCTTCCAGTGTATCGGTTCAAGCTTGCCACTTTTGCTTTCATTATTGTCTTCAATTCTTTCATATGAAAGTTGCTTATTTCTGTAAGCTCACAAAGCCATTTCTAAATTACTATATATTCTATCATTTTCCTATGGAGGGGAGCATTCAACAAACATTCACGAGAGTCAGCTAGTCTTCTTTATTGCCAAATATTTCTTACAAACAGCATCCTCAGATATGTGCCATAATAAACCTGGATTATTGTAAGATAAACTCACAAATTTAAGGATTATTAACAGTTTTCAAAAAATCTAACTTTATTCATGAGAGTTATTACTCTGTATTTTATTGTGTACTTGATTTTTATGTGTTAATTATTAAGTAACTCACATTGAATCAAAAATCACTGCAAACCTCCCTTCCATTTAATCTAGAAACATGTTTTCTAGTTCTGTGACACATTTGGGTTCACTTTTATTCTTTTTTTTAAGATTCAATTTTTAAAAATTAAAGATAAATATTACAAATGGAAAAAAAATTGTATTTCCACAAGATTTGAAAAATATAAAAACCAAGTGAACTATAACAAGCTTGGCTATAGCTCTCTTATTCAGAAACAGAAAATGCCTTTAGCCCAATTTCAGAGGTTTGAAATCTAACGTGTTCTGCAACTGTGGAATATTGAAAGCTTACCATTCACAACTGTACTAACCAATTTTCGGATATATCCTTGGCTGTAGCATCTTATGAATGACTGGGTCTGAGGGCAAGAGCAGAATGTCTGTAAGAGAAACAACTCCTCTGCTTGAGACTGGACTACATAAAGCCTTTGCTTTGATTAGAACGATTTATGAGTGAAGCTGAGAAAAGTTAGCGACCTCATGGACTGTAGCCTGCTAGGCTCCTCTGTCTATGGGGATTCTCCAGGCAAGAAAGAACATCGGGGTGGGTTGCCGTGCCCTCCTCCAAGGGATCTTTCCAACCCAGGAATCAAACCCCCATCTCTTATGTTTCCTGCATTGGCAGGTGGGTGCTTTACACAAATGCCACCTGGGAAACCTAGATGCTATTTAAAGAATGGAAATAAACACATTCAACTTAAATAACCTATGGTTCTAGTCACTAGAAAAGTCCCGAATGTTGATTTCCTATTTATGAAGTGTATATGTAAAAATGAAGGCAGTTATAAAAACCCCATTCTCCATAATATTTTGTGATTCTCTATATCAAATTACACCTGCTTTTTAAGGGCTCATTGAGTAACTTATTACTTTGTTATTGCATGCTCTATAGATTTATGTACATCTATCTTCCCCTCTAGACGTCCTTGACAATAATGACTATATTTTGTTCACCTTTCCCTCTTTTGTAGCATCTTCTAATTGTATGAACTCAGTAAAAGCTCTTAATTGGATTAAAACACAATCTAATGTGGTTTCATAATGTAACCTCATATTCTTTGAGGAACTGCAAAAACACATCAAGCCATTTTCTAGGTTCTTGTGCAATATCCAGAGTTGAAACAAAAATCAGTGAATAATATCTGGCTTTTACCTCCTTGGAAAAATATGTTTTTCAAAACAAGAGGAAACATAAAGCTCTTAAAAAAAACAATACATTGAAAATAATCAACGTGCTTTGAAAATCCATATGCTCTCGCAGGAATCTATGTCACTATAGAGAGAATACTACATCTTTACCAATATCATCATGCAGGAAATTTACATTTTAATAAACTAAATAAAACATACCAAAGTGGCCTTTTCTTCACAGATAAAATACTCATATACACATATACTCACATATGCACAAACACACATAACTTCTTTATTCAAATTTAATTCTCTTTTTTGGCCATTGCTTCCCTTGTGGCTCAGCTGGTAAAGAATCTGCCTGCAATGCAGGAGACCTGGGTTCAATTCCTGGATTGGGAAGATCCCTTGGAGAAGGGAAAGGCTGCCCACTCCTGTATTCTGGCCTGGAGAGTTTCATGGACAGTCCATGGGGTGACAAAGAGGTGGACACAACTGAACTTCTTTCACTTGGCCATTGCAGTTCTAAAAGGTAGAGTGACTCTCAGGATCAGGATGATTAAAAAGGAAGTCCCTGGTAATGTTCATCTTGTGGAAAAATACACCAGGTACATGAGGATGTTTTGTTTCATTTAAAGAGTTAGAAATAAACTTTTTACTCTCAGTATTCCAATACTCAGTTTGATCCTTTCTAGATGAATGAGTTAAATATTATTAAAAATAAAATATCAGCTATTTATTTAGAAATCATATAAAACCCCAAATAACTAGTAATTTTCTAGTTCCTTAGGATTAGTAGAGTCTTGAGTCTTATTGATTTCCCCAAAGATGTTGGACACCAAAGTATGACTCGTTCCAGGTGGCATTTTATACCTCAAATAAACTTTTATATAATTTGGAGATTCAAACTAAAGTTCAATTGAGCACCTAAGGTAATATAAAAATCGGATATATATTTTCACAGAAGTGAAGTGAAGTGAAGTCGCTCAGTCATGTCCAACTCTTTGCGACCCCATGGACTGTAGCCCACCAGGCTCCTCATTCCATGGAATTTTCCAGGCAAGAGTACTGGAGTGGATTGCCATTTCCTTCTCCAGGGG
The DNA here is from genome assembly GCF_023699985.2 of Odocoileus virginianus. NCBI lineage: Eukaryota > Metazoa > Chordata > Mammalia > Artiodactyla > Cervidae > Odocoileus > Odocoileus virginianus. The sequence continues at coordinate 90,823,063 of NC_069674.1, read as the reverse complement.
ATCTTCCCAACCCAAGGATCGAACCCAGGTCTCCCTCATTGCAGGCAGACGCTTTACCATTTGAGCCACCAGGGAAGCCCCTTTCATGGAAGAGAGAAGAAATAAAGAATTTTAAAATAATAAAGTTCTTAAAATATAGTATCAGAAAAAAGCTTTAAGTCTAAAAATGTTCTTCCAAATTTCTAATAAAGCGTATGAGACTATTTCATATACTGAACCTTCGTTTTAAAGTTTACCTCTTAGGAGATAACCAGAAATGGCAATGTTAAAATGATGTAATTATTTATTCTAAGATAAATATATATCCCAGCTACATTTCTAATAATAGTATATCTAAATGAAGTAGTATGCCCCAAGCTATCCTCAAATATCAAATGTAGGCATCTTCTAATAGAAACTTAAAATTGAACAGAAGAATGAAAAACCTAATAAATCCAGCATACTTCTTGTTATTCAGTCACTCAATCATGTCCGACTCTTTGCCACCTGATGCACTGCAGCACACCAGGCTTCCCTGTCCTTCACTATCTTTCAGAGCTTGTTCAAACTCATGTCCATTGAGTCAGTGATGCCATCCAACCATCTCTTCCTCTGTCATCTCCTTCTCCTCTTGGTTTCAATCTTCCCAGCATCAGGGTCTTTTCTAACGACTTGACTCTTTGCATTAGGTGGCCAAAGTATTGGAGCTTCAGCATCAGCATCAGTCCTTCCAATGAATATTCATGATTTCCTTTAGAATTGACTGATCAGGTTCCCTTGAAGCCCAAGGTGCTCTCAAGAGTCTTCAACACCACAGTTCAAAAGCATCAATTCCTCAGCACTCAGCTTTCTGTATGGTCCAGCTCTCACAGCCATACATGACTACTGGAAAAACCATAGCTTTGATTAGATGGACCTTTGTCAGAGAAGGAATGCCTCTGCTCTTTAATATGCTGTCTAGGTTTGTCATCACTTTTCTTCTAAGGAGCAAGTGTCTTTTAATTTCATGGCTGCAGTCACCATTGCAGTGATTTTGGAGCCCAATAATTGCTTATTTCATCCATGTATTTATCAATCCTTTTTCATAGTTTTGTGAATCTAAAATGTCTAGCATGCCATCTTTCCTATGACCTAGATTTACAGAAAACAACTTGATTAGATTAAGTCAGTTTTGACAGAAATTTATCATTCATGCTCAGTTGCTCAGTTGTGTCCAACTCTTTGAGACCCCATGGACTGTAGCCCACCAGGCTCCTCTTTCCATGGGATTTCCCAGGCAAGAATACTGGAGTAGGTTGCCATTTCCTTCATAAAAAATGTTTAAAACTTTGAATGAGATCACATCAAGAGACATATAATATGTGTGCCCCAACATTAGGTGCCTAACTAGTTAGAGTAATGACAGACTAATCTCTTTAGGTAAAGTTACATCTTTCCTCTTTTAATCCAAAAATAATCTATGTGGTATTATGGTGTTAATTTGACATTATAGGTATGTCCTATTCTCTTTTTAGTGTAAGGGCGTCTCAGGTGGTGCAGTGGTAAAGAATATGCCTTCCAATGCAGGAAACACAGGGGATCACAAAGATCGGAGAACACAGCACAATTAGCTTGATATTCTTCTATCAACTAGAACTTCTCATTAGCTAGAGTTATTTAATTATTCTGAAATATAATTTTAGCATATATACATTAACTATAATTCATGGGATATTTAAACATCTTTGTCATATTTTTATTTCTATTTCACTGATTTCTACAACATCTTATTGCCTTTTCTAAGTTAATTGTTTTTCATTTTAACTGCCCTATTTGCATATGCTCCTTTTGAATATATACCCTATTTCCGTTATTTTAATAATTAATTAATCTTGGATTTTATCAACTATACTTAACTCAAGAAAGTCTAATTGTATTGTTATAAACCCCATTCCAATCAATTCTAGTGCCATAGAACACTTAATAGCATCATTCTGTCTCCAAATTTACATGCTATCTTGTCCAATATTTTTATGTCTTCTGTTGTTGTAAACCAATATATTAGAAACTATTATTATTCTATGCAGTTATTATATGTTTAGATTTACAGATTACTTATTTACACCTTTACTCAACATTTCATCTTGAATATCAGATCTTTTTCCTAAAATCCTTTTATTTGTATTTAAAAATGTCCTTTAGAAATTCCTTAAATTTGTTGTTGTCGGTAAACTCTTAATGTTGGACTTATTTGAACATTTATTTATTTCATCTTTTTTGAAAAGTAGTTTTGTTAGACATGAAATTCTAAGTTGACAGTGAATTTTTCATAATGATACTCATTCCTTTATTCTACTGGCTACTAACTACTCTTTATTTTTACTTAATTAAATTAATTAATTTATTTTTGGCTGCACTGTGTCTTCATTGCTGCATGTCAGGCTTCTCTAGTTGTGAAAGAGGGGAATACCCTTCACTGAGGTACACAGGCTTCTAATTGCAGTGGCTTCTCTGGTTGCAGACCACAGCCTCTAACTGTGTGGGCCTTATGTCGCAGCATGCAGCCTCAGGAGTTGAAACACACAGGCTCTAGAGTGCAGGCTTCATAGTTGTGGTGCATGGGCTTAATTTCTCCACAGCAGGTGGGATCTTCCCCAACCAGGGATAAAACCCGTGTCAGACAGGCAGATTCTTAGCCACTGGATCACCAGCAAAGTCCTTACTACTCCTCTTTAAAACTCTGTTGTTTATTTAAACATAGATAAAAGCTTATGTTTTGTCTCTAAACTGGCTAAAATCTCTTTACATTGACCTTTTGTAGTTCTACTAGATTTTGTCTAGTGTGAGTTTTATTTGTTTGTTCTACCTTGTCTCCAATATCTATGGCTTCTTATCTTTCACAAATTCTATGAAATTTTCTGCTATTTTCTCTTCAAATTTGCCTCTTCTTTATTTTCTCTATTCTCTGCTTGTGGTGTTCCAATTTGATATACATTAGAACTTCGTATCTCTACAAAGTCTTCTATTATCCATCTACATGTTTCTCTGTACTACTTTCTGGGCCACTTCTGCTCTACCTTCCTGATAACTTATTCTCTCTTCAGCTATGTCTAATCTGCTGTTCAATTTATTCACTGATGCCTCTTTGCTCAAGGTAATATTCAATTTTCACCATTTCCATTTGGATTTTTTTTCAAATTTGTCTTATATGCTTAATCATATCATGTACTTCTATTTGTAATTTTTTAAACATTTCATATATAATTGTTTTATATTCTATAGCGTACATTTCAAATCTGCATTTCATAAGGGTTGTGAAGTCGCTCAGTCATGTCTGACTCTTCGTGACCCCATGGACTATAAGCCTGCCACATTCTTCGGCCCATGGGGTTTTCCAGGCAAGAACACTGGAGTGGGTTGCCATTTCCTTCTCCATTCATGAGGCTAAGGGTTTACTATTGTGTGCTTCTGCTTAGTCTTCCTAATGTTGAATTTTTCCTTGGTTGTTTGGTGATTTTTTTCATCAGTGGGAGTCTTGAGTGTTCACCTTAGAGAAGCTTTCTCATGGAGTGTATTTTACATTTTCTTCTGCAGAAAACCATAAAGTATCTGGCCTCTCTCAGGTTCACAAGTTAATCTTGAAGTTTCAGGCTTAGGCATGCTCCACTTTGTCTGCAATAATCAGGTAACAGATTGGTACTGGACAGGTCTTCAGGAGAAACTGACATCAACAGAAACTTCTGTTCTTATTGCTTTATTTTCAGTGCATAACTTTCTCTGTGTCTTATTTTATGTGAGGAGTGAGAAGAGGGTATTAAAATGATTTTTCCATCTATAGGCATCCCAGCAACACAATGTAAACTAAATTATATGTAGACTCTAGTTATTTTAGTAAGGAACAATTTGTTATAATATCTAGCTACCATATTGATAGTAATGGTATTGTGGTTTAGTCACTAAGTCATGTCTGACTCTTGCGACCCATGGACTGTAGCCTGCCATGGGATTCTCCATTCATCCAGGCAAGAATACTGGAGTGGGTTGCCATTTCCTTCTCCAGGGGATCTTCCAGACCCAGCAATCAAATCTGGGTTTCTTGCATCACAGGCAGATTCTTTATCCACTGAGCTAAGAGGGAGACCCCTTAAATTAACATTTTGGTTAAAAAACAATTGAATATTGCCATCTCAAAATAAGGAATTTTGTTATACATTACTTATTTACCCTAATATATAAAATTCTGTAAATTATACTGCAAAAAGTCAGTTTTCATTACAATCCCAAAGAAAGGCAATGCCAAAGGCAACATTCGAACGACGATACAATTGCTCTCATTTCATAAGCTAGTAAGGTTATGCTCAAAATCCTTCAAGCTAGGCTTCAGCAGTATGCTGAGAATTTCCAGATGTATAAGCTGGGTTTAAAAAAGCAGAGGAACCAGAGATCAAATTGCCAAAATTTAATGGACAATAGAGATAGCAAGAGAATTCCAGAAAAACATCTACTTCTAATTCATTTACTAAACCAAAGCCTTTGACTATCCGGATAACAACAAACTGTGTAAAGTTCTTAAAGAGATGTGAATACCCGACCACCTTAACTTTCTCCTGAGAAACCAGTATATGGACCAAGAAGCAACAGTTAGAACCAGACAAGGAACAACTGACTGGTTCAAAACTGTGAAAGGAATATGACAAAACTGTATATTGTCACCCTGCTTATTTAACTTCTATGCAGAATATATCATGTGAAATGCCAAGCTGGATGAATCACAAGCTAGAATCAAGATTGCCAGGAGAAATATTAACAACCTCGTATATGCAAGATGATATCTTTCTAATAGAAGAAAGTGAAGAAGAAGTAAAGAGACTCTTGATGAGGGTGAAAGAGGAGAGTGAAAAAGCTGGCTTGACACTCAACATTCAAAAAAACTAAGATCATGGTATCTGGTCCCACCACTTCATGGATAATAGAAAGGGGAATGTTGGAAACAAAGACAGATTTTATTTTCTTGGAATCCAAAATAACTGTGGGTGGTGACTGCAGCCGTGAAAATAAAAGACTCTTGCTTCTTGAAAGGAAAGCTATGACTAACCTATAAACCTATAACCTAACCTATAGTTATAAAAGCTATAGCTAACAGTCAAAGCTGTGGTTTCTCTAGCAGTCATGTACAAATATGAGAGTTGGACCATAAAGAAAGCTAAGTGCCTAAGAATCAATGTTTTCAAATTGTGGTGCTGGAGAAGACTCTTGACAGTCCCTTAGACTACAAGGAAATCAAACCAGTCAATCCTAAAGGAAATCAACCCTGAATATTCACTGGAAGGACTGATGATGAAACTGAAGCTCCAATACTTTGGCCACCTGATATGAAGAGTCAACTCATAGGAAAAGACCCTGATGCTGGGAAAGATTGAAGGCAAAAGGAGAAGGGGGCAGCAGAGGATGAGATGGTTAAATAACATCACTGACTCAATGGACATGAATTTGAACAAATTCCAGGATATGGTAAAGGACAGGGGAGCCTGTCATGCTGCAGTCCATGGGTGGCAAAGAATAGGACACAACTTATTGACTGAACAATGACAACAACAAATATTACCCTATTAAAGTTTATGTGTTCCCTGATATTTCATTAACTTTTTAACACTCTCTTGTCTCCTAGGAATTATCAAATGGAAGAGTTATTTTTGGACAGCGTAACAGTTGTGAAAATTTGAAAAACCATGCTTAGTAAAGGCAAGTAATCTTCAAACACCAAAATCTACATAGGCTCTTAAAAGTTCACTCCTAATTACTTATTTTTCACTTGCAGCTCAAGCTATGCTCATAAGCTCTACTTTTCAGAAAAATTAAATGCCATTGATTACGGAAATATATGCCATGAGCTCTTTCTATGGAAGCTCCAAAGAACATAAAAGATCAGTATCTTTCATTGTTTCATCCTTAAATTTGAGATGCAGCGAAGAATTCATTTTGTTTACAGAATACAATAAAGGTATTTTTGTTTGGGTATTTGGTTATTTTCAGTACTGCCAAGAGAGTAAAGAATTAGTTCTTTGGGCTATGTAAGAAACAGATGACTGTGAAAGGAAGTGCGTCCACACTATCCATAGAATTAATTAATTTTACAGGATAAAAAGAAAAGCAATGTCAGAGTCTTAGTTTTGTCGTGTTAATAGTCTAGAAATAAGAGTTAAGGATACTTATTTTCTTTTAGTTAACTTTTTGCACAGTGCAATTTCTGAGAGCACAGTCCTCTGACCCTCACTTTTATTTCATTGCTACTAGACATGACTGAAGTATCTGAAACCTTGTGTTCTTGTCAAAGAAGATCTTAAATCATGCATATTAGAACAGATTTATTCAAAGGAAGGGTATTTTTACTCCTTACTAGAGCAATATTCCCAACTCAGTAACTGATGTTCAACAGATGACTAATGAGGTATTATAGCAGAAATTAGCCTCTATGCTATCTTCTGGATTCAATTGTCCCAGTGAGACTGTCTCAATCTGCCTTATCCATTCAACTGGCTCCCTGGAGAAAGCTGGAGACAGGTGCTAGGGATCTTGTCATTAATTCAGGTCAGCAATGTCAGTTAATTAAGTGGAACTGCTTTAATATAGCATCTAAAGAAAAAGATGGCTAGGGTCCAGGAAGCTAAAAACACAGGCTTTTTTTCCATTTCTGCAGTCAAATTTCTTTTTACTAATTATATTCCTTACATTTTTAGTGTCATAACTCTTAAAAAATATAAATGTGGCCAGTATAATGGGAAAAAAAGTTAAGATACCTCTTAATCTACTTATGTGTAGAATATCATGAAAACAGTGCTTTCCAAAATAAAGTCCACACATTATCCCTTCCATAGAATGTGGGCAGGTGAATTTTGAAGGAGAAAAAAGTTGTAAGGCAACATAATATCAGACATAGTAGTTTATTAAAGATTTCTTTGTTGTTAAACTTTACCAGGTCTAAAATATACCATGTAATCTGTATAATTTTGAATCATTCAAGTAGTTATATTATACAGTACATCACATATATATATATACAACATAAACATATATATATATATATATAGAGAGAGAGAGAGAGAGATCTATGCTTATAACCATAGATTATTTGTTTAAATACAATATTTCTATATTTTTTGAGAATTTTCAACAACAGAATTTTATGGAACTTAAAACCGCGTATTATTCTATTTTTGTCCAATACATATATTTTAACCCTTTATTTTATTTTTCTTAAAAAAAAAAACATGTCCCCTGATTCTTCTTTTTTGAATGCCACATTAAAAGCTGGAGGAATTTCAATATCTACTTTTTCCTTGGTGCTAAGGCACACTTTCCAATATATGTGCTAGTCAAGGCTGAACTATCCACTGTTTTCTAATCTGTTTTCAGGTTTTTATCTCTTTGACATCAAAGCAAAAATAATAAAAGAAAAAATTTCCCCTAGCATTTATTGAATACCATGAGATTCCTTTGAGGAGTAATCCAAAGGCCTATGTACAAAATAGAAAGAGCCTTTCTCAAGACACTACTTCCATCTGTTGAAATATGGTGGTGTGTTAGAGTATGAAACCTTACTGCTGTCTTCTAGAAAACTATCCTATGATGTAAATGAGACTGTGAATGAGGCCTCTAGGGTTGTGCAGTGCACAACCTGCACATCTGCACATGACGGCTCTGCAGCCGTTTGGAAGGTACCACTGGCGAATGGACACTACCAAGTCCAAAATGGACAGCTAGTGGGAAGCTGCTCTATAGCACAGGGAGCTCAACTCAGTGCTCTCTGATCACCTAGAGGGATGGAATGTGGATGAGTGGGGAGGGAGGCTCACGTGGGAGGAGATATACATATATGTATAGCTGATCTGGGCTTTCCTGGGGGCTCAGGTGGCAGAGGATGTGCCTGCAATGCAGGAGACCCAGGTTCAATCCCTGGGTCAGGAAGATCCCCTGGAGAAGGCAATGGCTACCCACTCCAGTATTCTTGCCTGGAGAATTTCATAGAGAGAAGAACCTGGCAGGCTACAGTCCTTGGGGTCACAAAAAGTCAGATGCGACTGAGCACACATCAGCTGATTCACTTTGTTGTGCAACAGAAACTAACGCAACATTGTAAAGCAATGATCTTTCAATTAAAATAAATAAATAAAAGCATTTTAAAGGGTGCACAATATTCCCCCAGAGACCATGTGTAAACCTGTAGTCTCAGATATAGAAGTCTAAGGCTCAAAGAAAAAACTACTGATTTTTCAAATTTGTCATTTTCAGCGTTTATAATTAACAACCAGTCTTTTCCTTCTTTGAGCCTGATATTACTGTCCCATTAAAAACACAAGTCTTTTTACCTGTTATTTGATGCTCTGTGATTTTCTTCACAAATGCCCATTCTGTAGAGTCGAGTAAAAGGAGGCTAAAATGTTGTTTATTGCATTTCTTGTTGATCTGCTTTTGTTTTCTACCTGAGGTTCATGCTAATTTACATTCTCATGGTCAATTTACCTATGCAAAACTACACTTTATGGAAGTTTTTTTAAAAGGTGCTCAGTTGGCTTGTCAAGATTTTTTATTGTGTCATGTGATAAAAATAATTTTGGAATGATTTTGCATACAGCACTCTGTGATCAGCTGGAATCTATCTAATTCAATTAACATAAATTAAAGACATGTTCACTGTTAGTACCTTTAGGCCTTGTGCTGCTGGTCTGGTCTAAATTATAGATACAAAATTCTGCCAGGAACATATGGTTTAGCTATTTTTTTGAGGGGTGGAGGCATTCTCAGTTGCTCAATCACGTCTGACTCTTTGCAACCCTACGAACTATAATCACCAGGCTACTCTGTCTATGGGATTCTCCAGGCAAGAATACTGGAGTGTGCTGTCATGCCCTCCTCCAGGGGATCTTCCCAACCCAGGGATAAAACCTGAGTCTCTAATGTCTCCTGCATTGGCAGCAGATTCTTTACCACTAGCCCCACCTGAAAAGCGCTTTTGAGGGCTAGGAAAAAGAAATTCCCATAGTACTTTGGTAAGTTTTGAGTCGTGTAAACCTAAAATGTTACCATTTGCTGCTCTTCTGATTTGCCTCATGTCTGTGTGTCCACTTCCACTCTATTATATGCAATATTCTTATCTAATGTTTTGTTTCCAGTTCTTTCTTTCCTCACACAATTCTGAACGTTTCAAACTAGCTACTCTTATTTTTCTCAGTACCTCCTTAGGGAGGGCATAAATGAATGCTGAATGGATAACTGACAACAGTTCAAGGTGCAACCATAGCTTTAAAGGCAGAGTTCTAGATATTATTTAGGAATCAGAGAAAATGTTACTAATATCAACTGACCTACCTTGTTCTGTACCTTTAAGTGCTCTTAAGTTGTTTTAGTTTTATCTATAAAGTATTTATACTTTATCTTCATGAGGCCTCTGAGTTGAAATTAGCAAAAAAAAGTAATTAATATAAATGCTATTTTGACAAAGAGGAATGCTACAAAGTAATGCATTTTGTTTTATCTGGCTCACAAAACCTTTTGATGGAATTTTTTGAGAAATTCTTGTGGAATAATATCTGCTGAGTAATTTGAAATAAATCTGGAGATATGCTTTATGATTATGTTATGTGAAATGATTCTAAGTAATTTTAAATTATTCAGTAGTTGAACTCAGTAGCATTTACCCAGATGTCATGCTGTCATCTGATCTCTTCTCGAAATTTTGAAAATCAGGTTTTCAAGTTGCAACACAAATAACTGTTTATTTAAAACAGATGATTAAAAATAACTTAGTCCTTCACTTTCTCCTTTCTTATCATTTTTACAGAATCTCTTTGATGATTTACATTTCAGACAGATATTGATTTCTATCTGCTGCCTTTACCCTATAAAGACTACTCTATTTTCAGTCAAATGTCATAGGCATTAGGTCAGCACAAGGATGAGACAAATAAACCAAAATGACTTAAGCTTAAGAAACCGAAATGAGAGCATCTTCAAAGCACCTTCAGTTTCCTTAACATATCTTTTATGGTACAGATAATGAAACTGCAAAATCCAAACTCATGTAAGGCTCATTTGTTTTTACATTTCTAGGCGGTCTACATAATTTGTTTCACTTTCTTTAGTTCCACTAAAATTTTTGCTTGTTCTTAAGTGACATTGTTGAAGGGACTATACTGAGGGCCAATAAGAATAGTCCTTATGTCCTAGCATTCCAGGAAAAAAAAAATTACAGATTGTGAGGAGTAAAAGAAATTTATTCCCAGGGTTTATTTTTAATGTTTTAATGTTATCATGCTATATTATGCATGCTAAGATTTGATGTGCTGATTAAGTGGGAGCCAAGCCATGGGCTCAGCACCCAGGTGTCTTGGTCAAGCAATCTAGTTAGTGCCAGCTCTCTTGATACTGAAAAGTAGACAGTCTCTTCGAAGGAAAGGCGCCTGTTGATATAATTATATGTGCTTTTGTGGAATGCCTGTATGAGGGTCATAAGGCCCTGCCTTAGGAAGGAGGAAAACATTAGATAAGTAACACTAAGTAAGTTGACTATGAGAAATCTGTAAGAAAAAAGACAGACCTCAGCCTTTTACAGCAAATGCATAGACCTATGAGCTTTTTATTTTATTTTAGTAAGTACTATTTGAATCACGGCGTTGGTGGTAGGCAGAAGAAGGGACCCCAAGAAATAACTACATTCTGAGCCCTAGCACCTGTGGCTGACTGCGCTACCTTACAGGACAAAGGGGAATTAAGGTTAGAGGTGAAATTAAGGTTGTTAATCAACTGAGAGAGAGAGTGCTTGTGCTGGCTTACTCAGGTGGGTTCTCTGTAATCACAGGTTCTGTTTAAAGGCACCGGAAAGGCAGAAGAGAGAGACCCACAGAAACGGCTGCAGAAAAGACTCATCCTAAAAGTCTCGCTAGCTTTGAAGACAGAGAAATGGGGTCATGAGCCAGAGAATTCAGGCATCCTCTGCAAAAAGGAAAAAGCAAGAAAACAGATTCTACCCTAGAACCTCCAAAAAGGACGGCAGCTCTGAAAACACATAGATTTAAGCATGCTGAAATTCACTTTAGACTTCTGATCTTCAGAATGATAAGATGATAATTTCATGTTGTTCTAATATGCTCTTTGTGGCAATTTGTTATAGCAGCAGTAGGAAGCTGATATAATGTCCAATAGCAAAGTATCAGAACAAATACAGAGTAGGCCAGTCAAGGATAAATGAAATTAAATTATTCTTAATGAAGTGTTCTATTAGTCAATGAATCACCTTTGTCTTTTTCTTTGGTTTGATTAGCTAAATGACTGAGGAGGGTGGGGAGCAAGGGAAAAGGTGCTCTAAGGACTTGCTTATGTGATGCCAATATCTTGATCATACAAATAACTAAGAATTTAACTCTCTAGCTCAATCGTCTTTTGTCTCTTGGATACAACGTCTCTAGAGTCAACACTTTCCCTCAGATGTACCAGCATACTTTAAATTTTGTTAGTTGATGAATAACAGGTGGGCTAAAAGAGGCTTAAAATGTTACTGATTTGTGTGGATGAGTTTGATGCTACTTTTGAAGTGAAGTAATTGTTTTAGAGAAGGATGAGTGGTGAACATTATCTGCAATAGTGCTTTGAAAGAAACATGAAAGCTTTCATTGTTTAGGCATGACCATGTATTATATCTTCTGAATTGAATAACAAGGACATATGTATAGTGTGGAATTAGAAAGCTCAAAGAAGTGAAGGGTATTTCTGACTCTCCATGAAGTTTCTTAAACTAACAAAGCAAAAAAGAACAGGAAAAAAATCCTTTATTTTCAATGGCTTGAGGACTTAACTGCTGACTCAGTTGGAGCAGGGGAAAGAAAACAAACAAACAAACAAACAAACAGCACTAAGAGCAAAGGCAAGAAAGCAGACACGTGCAGGCTCCCGAAGGCTTCTGTACCTCCGGTTGCTTTTTCCACAGTGAAATCTCCCCACTCCCACCCCGCCATGGTTTTTACTCCCATTATTTTCAAGTCTTCTGGAGTGAGGCTTTCCCTTTTTACTTCCCTAAAAGCTCAGCACACCGGTGTTTCCACACTCCCATTCCCAGCTTCAGTTCTTCTTTTCAGCCCTTAGTGCTGTGTTCCATGGGCTTCCTCCCTGGCTCAGCATTAAAGAATCCGCCTGCAATGCAGGGGAACGGGGTTCAGTCCCTGGGTTGGGAAGATCCCCTGGAGGAGGGTTTGGCAATCCACTCCAGCATTCTTGCTTGGAGAATCACATGGAGATAGGAGCTTGGTGGGCTATAGTCCACGGGATTGCAAAGAGTAGGGCACAACTGAAGCGACTGAGCATGCACAAACTGTTTAACATACTATTTGTCTCTTGTTTATTGTATTTGTGTGTGTGTGTGTGTGTGTGTGTGTCTTGTGTGATCATTCAACAGGTTCTTTACTTGCTCTGCTCACTAGGGACAGTAACACGGAATTCAAAGTTGCATGACACAGCAGACTTTATCCAGTTTCATGCTTATTTAGACTTTAGGGAAAAACAAACAAACAAACATACATGCTAGGCAAATCACCATGTTCAGCAACAACATAGAAAAGCCCTTTTGACTCAGGTTGTTTGCAAATGCCCTGTCATTCTATTTTCTGTGTGTGTTTGTCACTTGGTCATGTCCAACTTTTTGCCACCCCATAGCCTATGCCCTGCCAGGCTCCTCTGTCCTTGGAATTCTCCAGGCAAGAATACTGGAGTGGATTGCCACTCCCTTCTCCAGGGGATCTTCCCGACCCAGGGATCGAACCCCAGTCCCCTGCATTGCAGGCAGAGTCTTTACTGTCTGAGTTACCAGAGAAGCCCACTATCATTCTCTATTTAGCATGTAAAGGGCCATGAAAGATGATACTGAATGGGTATGAACAACCTCAGCTCAGGAAGCCACTGGCTCAAAGTCCTTTTGTTCCTTGCTAACTATGTCCTCTCAGGAATAGGTTGGTTCCCATTCCTTGGGGAAGCTGTATGCATCAATTAGAGATGACTACATAAACCCGATCTTGACAGTAGGGTCCAAATTCGATGTCAGTATATCTTTCCCAAAGTGGTGCTAGTGGTAAAGAACCTGGCTGCCAATGCAGGAGATGTAAGAAACACAGGATTGATCCCTGGGTTGGGAAGATCCCTAGAGGAAGGTATGGCAACCCTCTCCAGCATCCTTGCCTGGAGAATACCATGGCAGCCTACAGTCCAGAGGGTTACACAGAATCAGATACGACTGAAGTGATATAGCACGCACACACGCGTGAATATGGCGTTTAACTTGAACCTTGTATACTTGTAAAGATTCCTTGATTTAATGTTGCAAGGAACGTTACATCAAAGGTCATGTTCTTAGGATGCAAGAAAGACCACAGAACCAGCTTCCCACATGTACTGTCTCATTGGCTAAGGGCTAATAACCTCAAACTGGGCAGTGGCAGTCCATCATTATCAGAAATATAGCAAGGATGTGTGAGATGAGGAACTGATTAAAGCATATTTAAATAAAAGGATACACAGAAAGACCTATAAGTGACTCATTGGACCTTTCATTGAAATCTATCCCAATTTACCTAATAAAGGAGAATCATTTTTTATTTGTATTAGTTCCACAGTGTAAGTTTTAAGGAAAAATTTTTTACCCATTTTTTAAATTTTTGTTTTTTTTTCTCCTAAAGAAGTATTTATAATAAAATTTTTTCCCATAGAAATTAAATGATCTTCAGGATTATAAGAATTTCCAAAATTTCATGTATTTATTTCACATATTTTGCTGTGTTTGCAGTTATTAGTTGTAATGGATTTTCCCTGCTTTTAGAAATTTTATTCTCAAGCGTCGTTTTGGGAAGAAAATTCTAAACCTTCTTTGCTCTCTTTCTGGGCACACAGGAAGACTTCATTCCCATTCTCTATAGCAGTAACTGTGTTGGCGTGTAACTGAGTTCAGGGTATGTAAGGGGAAATGATGTGTTACACCCGGTAGGATGCAGTTAGTAGCTGTGTGCTCCTTCCACACACTCTTTTCTGCGCATATGATTGAAAGTGAAGGATCTGGTGATGACAGGGTTGCAAATGGGGCACCCTGTGTTCCTGGACTCTGATTGGAGAAGGGCTGTGCAGGCTCTCACTGGTTGTTTAAAGTCACTGTTGTGGGGCTTGCATGTTTTGGCAGCTTGTGTCAGTTAGTCTGGTGAATGGAATAGCAGGTTCAGAGAGAAGATTTAGAGGTTTCAGAGAGAAGAGATTAGTCACTGGATATTCGAAAAGACATTTAAAGGATTGCAGCATTACTAATCACACTTAGTATCACCATGGCATCACTAAGGGCATCAAAAGAAGTTTTTAAATTCAGTTTTATTAACAAAATAAACACTTATTGCATGCCTACATATATACCTATAGAATATCTAGATTGTCATTTTTGCATTTTTATACAATTTGCATTAGGCTACTAACAAAAATCTATGTAAGTAAATTATATGAATTAATTCATATAATATTTAAAACCACAGCAGTTCATAGAGAATAGAAAATCAAATCATCATTAATAACTTAGCCAAAATCACAGATAATTGGAGGGCTAGACCTGTGATAGTAACTTGACTCTCTGTAGTTACAAAATCATCATTTTCCTTAATGAGTTATTCTGTTTCTAGCCACAAGATGCATACTCACACAATACACACACAATTCAATATACAATTGAAGTAATTAATTAATTACTACTCTTGTTTATGAATTCTCTGTATAAAGGATCACTATTTCTCATCAATTATATTATGTTTATATATTGAAACAGCTTTGGGGGGTATTATACCCTGAGAATATATGAATGTTGGAAATTTTCATGCTGACTATTGCTATTATTTTATCACTATGTATTCATATGGTTGTGGAAAAAAAACAGCTGATCTTAGTATTTCATGTAGCAGGGAACATGTTTTTGGACCCAGCTGGGAGTTTGGGATAGATTGCATCATTGCATTTTCACCAGGGTTGTGAATTCTTTGATTATGGAGTAAAATGGTGAGCTTGAATAAATGTCAATGATAGCGTCATCATAAATTATGTTTTTTTGTAGGGTAGGGTCTACTAACTATGGTCTGTGAATTGGCCTCCTGTTTTGGAATTAGAATTTTATTGGAACAGACACTGTGTTCATGTATATATTGTCTAAGCTGCTGTTGTGTGACAGCATGAAAGTTGAACACCAGAGACAAACCCCTGGTGACAGAGTCCCTGTGTCTCACAAGCCTCAGACATTTACTCTTTGGCCCTTCAGGAAAATCTGTCAACCTTGCTGTAAATAAAGAAGGATCTCCATCAAGATTTTAGCTGAGTGATGGCAAAATAGGAACTATGTTTCAAAGAGTAAACTTGGGGAATCATGAGAGCGGTGGAGGGAGACAGGGAACAGAATTTAATATTTTAGTGCGAGAGTCTAAGGAAAAGGTGATGGAAGGTCCAACCTTGGCATGGAAAAGACAATATAAAAGGAAAACAGCTTGATAGAATGGGGGCTGGGATGTAGCTGGTCCGATGATGGACATAGTTTCTCCTGAGGGGTAGTGCCCGTGGCAGGGGAGGTGCTCATAGGAGATGCCTTGCTGATCACCAGCTGTTCCTTCACCATCACCTTTCAGCTTCCTTTTCTTGGTTGCTTTCTGTTCTGGGCATGCATGATCACATGTTCCTTGCCACACTTCAGGCCTAGCACTGTCGGTAAAGTATCTGCCTGCAATGCAGGAGATCCGGGTTCAATCCCTGGGTTAGCAAGATCCCTGAGAAGGAAATGGCAACCCACTCCAGTATTCTTGCCTGGATGAATGGAGAATCCCAGGGACAGAGGAGCATGGCAGGCTCCAGTCCATGGGGTCACAAGGGTTGGACAGGACTTAGTGACTAAACCACCACCGCCTCTGGGGCACTTTTCTTTTCAGTTAGCTCTTCCTCCATAAGACAGCCTTATTCCTCCAAATGTTCCTTTTGGAACAAGATTTTCCTGCGTGTGTGTGTGTGTGTGTGTGTGTTTCTCTGTGTCTCTTTTTCTCTCTCTTTTTCGGTGTGTCTGCATTCTGTTTCTCTTCTTTGCATTCTCTTGCACTGTTTATCTCTTCTAGTCTTTTTCTGGTAGGCCCAAAATTGGAAATAACACTGACATAGGCTAAGTTCACTTTGTTTTATATAAGTGTTGTTTTCTAGAAAAAATATCCCTTTAGAATAGGCCATTAGTACTGCCTTGATCTCAGCCACTTCATCTATGTTTTTCTCTCTATTGGTATATTCTCATCAGCATACAAATAATGCTGTCAACTAATGCAATTTATCCAATCTTAAAACAGACATGCAGGCAAAAATCTGGTTCCATCTCTCTCTATCTCTGCTGTTCCATTTCCCTGTTCTGTTTTACAACAAAATTCTTCAAAATAGTTGATAAGGCACCCTGATCCTGTTATATTTCCTCTTGAACCCAATTCAGTAAGATTTAGCTTAGGCA
This sequence comes from Odocoileus virginianus, assembly GCF_023699985.2. Taxonomy (NCBI): domain Eukaryota; kingdom Metazoa; phylum Chordata; class Mammalia; order Artiodactyla; family Cervidae; genus Odocoileus; species Odocoileus virginianus. The sequence goes on along the minus strand of NC_069674.1, from coordinate 90,806,568 downwards.
GAAAGAGCCCCTCCCAGGGTGCGGTGACCTGCACATCACCCAGCCATGCCGTTGTCCCAGCCTCATGTGATTCAACCCATCAGAAGCAGAGAGGGTGCTTTTTCTCTTTGTTTCTTAAAGCACATTCTTCTTTCTGAAAACTCTGTGGTTCTGCTGTAACCCATTCAGTTATCATTTTGGGTCTTTACTAATTCCGTACAGCTCCCTGATTCTCAACATTGGAATGTCACCCAGGTTCTTATTTTTTTCCTCAGTCCAGCTCTAGATGATCACAACCAGATTTTTGCCTTTACATGCTATGTCTCTGCTAAGGACTTTCACACTTATATGCCTAACCAGAGAGTTGTGCTGAAGTCCATACTCATCAATGAAAGTACTTATTTAAGTCACTTCCTGCATGCAGTTTTGTGCTGTGTCAGTCGCCTAAGCTAGTCTTATATCTCTCAGAATTCCCTTACCTGTATGATTCTGGGTTAGGATGGCCCCAAGAGAAACTGCGAGATTTGAAAAGTGAAAATGTATCAGTAGCCTTTGCACATGAAAAATCAGTGCATGTTGCTAATCCCACTATACTTTGTGTGTATAGCCTGGTTCATCTTGTTTGCCTGGAGCAGGTGCCAGAGTTACAGGGTTCCCCTGCTTTCACCAGTCACCATCACCTTTAGATAATCTCCAAGTCCTGGGCCCAGACAGCTGGGCACTGCTCTGGGAAAGAATGCCACATCTTTTTGCAGGTGACCCAGATTGAAAGTACTGGGAGACAAATGGGTTTCAGTATGTTCTCATGGGTTCCTGTGTGTCTGAGGAATTTCAGCTTTTTCCTAGCTCTCCTCTGCCTCGTATCTAGATTTTCTTCCCAACTGCCAGTGCCGAAGACCAATGGAGGCTTTAGACCCACTGCCAGATACAAATTCAATGTCCTTGAATAGATTCCTTATCAGCATCACAGTTTTGTAAGATCAGGAGTTTCAAGTTAAGTTACTATAATAAGCCCCTTGATTGTACATCATGCATAGCAATTTTCCTTCTTTGCTTGAATCCTAAAGAATATACTCTGCTTTATTTTTTCTGGTCAAAGTGAGCACCACTTGACATGATAAATGCTTAATTGTTTATTTTCTGACTACGTCCAATAGAAGATAAGCCCCACATCAGCAGGGGCAGAGAGCCTGCTGTATTTGTGCCAAAATCTCTAACATGCATAACTGTGCCTGGTCCATAGTGGTAGTTCATACCTATTTTATAAATAAAGGAATAGATAACTAATAATTGTATATTTTGCAAGAAATTTTTTTAGGTTAATCAGAGTAATAGTATGCCAAGAGTAACAATGATCAGGGATAAGGAAAATGCTTGAAATAGGGTTTAGAAGTATTAACATTATGAAAATAAACCAATCCAAAAGTGAAAGAGGAAAAAGACTTTTTTTCTTCTCTACTCACAGGTTAAATAGAGAAGAGTTCAAATCTGTCCATCACCCAGGGCTTGTCATAACAATTGGACAGACTATTTTCTGAATGTGCAACCTACACAGTTTTGTCAACTGCTAAAGACTAATCAACACTGGTTTGTAGTCAGTGACTAAAACTGCTAGAAAGGAAAAGAGTCTGTCAATTATGCAGTTATGTTTCACTTCAGGAATGTTCTATAGGTGCAAACAGACATTTGGCAAAAGAGTTGAGCAAGAAATAGCACAAACCATTACAGGCATATAATTTTTTTTTTCTTTTCTGTAAAATTATGGGTTCTGCCTGAAATTTGTTTTGTGAGATAAATCTTCTCAAAGAGGCAATAGTGTCATTAATTAAACAAAGGAAGACACAAGAGGTGGGATCCTGCTAAGCCAAAGTTGTTAAATGAATCTGAGCTCTCAGAAAACTTCCCCAGTGGTTATCTAAGCTGTCACCATTTTAGTGCATCTGAGAAAATGTGCTCCAAGATTTGTGTTAGTGTTGGCAAAGAAATGAACTAATTTTAATCCTAAACTCCTAAATCTCACATTGGTCCAGAAACTTTGCAGTTAAACTCATCTAAGTTTGCTGCCCAGCCAACAATTACATTAAAAATACTAAAGAAAAAGATAGCAACCTATCCTGGTGTAAATAGAAAAGTAAAATTTAGAAAAAAAAATTTATTTTGACTTTTAAAAATGTTCAAGTCTGTTAAAAGTTCTGATTCCTAGAAAGTCATAAAAGGACTCATAGAAGATTTGTTTTCTCTGGTTGCCTAGCTGGCCACAAAACTAGATTACTTCCTGCTACTTCTGCCAAAATAAATATTATTAAAATATTATATTCCCCAGCTGCCAGTCAGAACCAAAGGTACGTAAAAAGATGGTGTTTATTTGTACATGTACACCTTTCCCACCACAGAACTCACATTAAATGTTGCAATGCTGGAAACAGTTTTAGTAGTTTTTTAAAACTGGTTTTCTCACATCTTCCTTCTCACTCACAATATGTAAAATATTACTGATTGAAAATGAAAATCCTCAACAATTTATTAGAAATGATTTTTATGCCCATGGCTAAATATTTAAGTTTTTTTTTTAATCACTCTGATTAAAAAAAAAAATTAATTCTGTTGTTAGATTTCAAAAGTGATGAGAAACTTAAACATCTCCATTGTCTTAGAGAGGATTGCCTCAAAGAAGAGGATGCATGGTGGAAACAGGAAAAGATCCAACTGACTGTGCTGAAAGAGGGATGTGATTCAAGCAGATTTTAAATAAGGGAGTAAAGATCCCATGCACTGTAATTTAATGCTGGAAAGAAGCCCCAATTCACACATCACTAGCTTCAGTGATTTTTTTTTTTCTCAATAACTATGTTTTGAAGGCATTTGTTTTAAATTCGAATTGTCAAAGAGTTTTTAAAACTTTTGATGGGGTTGCCTTGTGACCCTAGATGTTACTATTGTTTAAAAAAAGCAAAACCTATCTGTTTTTATTGCTAACTTTTGGATTATGCCAGAGCTTGAATTTGCCAATAGAGGGCAATAGCCAAACTAAGATAGACTGCATCTATCATTTTTGCAACTTCTAATGAGGTAAAAGGACACATAGAATCCTCATCTGCTTTTATGGATATTGCTGTGTAATTGCAGTGTAATTATGGCACACACAGCTTTAGAAAATTATCTTTCAAGAAAACAGCTGGTTCTCTTTAACAAACCAGGATGAAATCTTGTCAGTTAAAAAAAAAAAATCCAAAGAAAATTTTCCAAAAATACATGCTGATAATAAGCAAGCAACAAAAAATGAAATAACATAAAAATTTTTAATGGCTAAATCGGAGCTGCTGGTATGAAAAACAAGACAAACGTACAAATCCAAGAAAATTATAAAAGTAGGAGGTACTTCAGATGTATTGTTTTATTTTACAGTGTAAACAGACTTCTTGGAAAGATTTCAACTTTTTTTTTCATTTTTCTCTTTTATTTGTGTAATTATGTAAATGCATGCATACATCTACTCTAAATATGAGATGCACACACACAAACACAGATCTTGAGGTCTACAAGAATTTTTCTAACCAATGCTCCAGAAAAATTTTGAAACAAATAACAATGGGCATCTGATGCTATACATTTGAGGGTATATTAAATGTCTAGATATGCTAACAATCCAATGTATGAGTGCCTCCTAAAAACACTGTCTATACAAAATTTAAAAGATACTAAATAGGTTATTAAAGAGAACAATTATCCATAATTCACTTTGATGTATGACTTATTTCAGTTTTATCTTAAAAATCATCTAGAGGGACATAGTGATGATTAGATTTATAAAATATAAAAGTTACAAAGCCAGAAACATAAGTAAAATTAGAATTTTCTCTTTCTCCTCTTGATGAGATTTTCAGGAGCTCCGTTACATTTAGACTGCCATGTGAGTGTAAAAAATAAGAATTGGTGCTTTCTTGACTCACAGAGTGGCATATCCTGACAGTATTATAGCTTGATAGGTGAGTATCCCTTATGAGTCTAACATTTAGAAATTATTTTAATTGACAGCAGACACTAGCTGAGGATGGATTATTTACAGAACAGGACCCTGTGTGGTTAAAACTTTAAAACCTGTATTATTAAAACAAATATGGAGATACATACATACATACATATAGTATATGTATATATGACAAATATTCGTGTGTATATTTATGAAGCATAGAAAGAGAGGAAATAATAATATTTAAGTTTGTGGTTTTTATTGTGCAGAGTAATTTGAATATCTAGCACTAAGACTCAGAGTAGGCAGCTCCCAAAGTGTAATACCTGGACCATGAGAGTTAGTATCCCCTAAGCACTTTTTAGTTTCCTGTCTGGCCCCATCTCAGACCTCCTGATACACAAATTCTGAGATTGGGCTTCAGTGATCTGTGTGATGTTCAGCGATTCTGATGCATGTTAAAATTTGAGAACCACTTCCTTTGGTAAATATGTTCTTTTTTTTTTTTTTCTTGATTATTATAATTAGTAAGAAACACAGAAAATCTTCTTTCTCTAGATTTGTTTTCAAACAAGTTCCTCACTAAAATATATTTGGCTTAAGTATGGTTAACATGGGGGTTTCCCAGATGGCACTAATAGTAAAGAACCCACCTTTGCAGGAGAGAGAAGAGACACAGGTTCAATTTCTGATTTGAGAAAATCCCCTGGAGAAGGCATGACAACCCACTCCAGTATCCTTGCCTGGAGAATCCAGTGGACAGAGGAGCCAGCAGGCTACAGTCCATGGGTGTCACAAAGAGTCAGACATGACTAAAGCAACTTAGCACACACTCACACATATTTAACATGCTTTTATCAGGTAGATTGATTGTTGACTGTTATTGACTGAACTTTGCAAAATTTAAGCATGTAATCCCTATGGACACAGGAGCCTGGCGGGCTACAGTTCATGGGGTCACAGAGTTGGACATGACTGAGCGATTAAGCACAGCACAATCAATCTTTACAGAAACTTTCTTAAATTAGTTATGGCTCCAGCCTTAGGAGTTCCTAAACATCATCTCATGCAAACAGAAAATTGGAAAACTAGGAACCAAAAAGATTAAAAATATTGGCCAAATATCCAAAGGCAATTTGACAATGAACTTGGAGTCAAATCCAAATCTTCTAACTTCTGTATTAAATTTTAATCCTATTAAATTGTGGGCTTTCCTGGTGGCTCAGATGGTAAAGGATCCACCTGCAATGAAGGAGACCTGGGTTTGAGACCTGGGTTCAATCCCTGGGTTGGGAGGAGCCCCTGGAGAAGGGAGTGGCTGCCTGGAGAATCCCCATGGACAGAGGAGCCTGACAGGCTACAGTCCATGGGATCGCAAAGAGTGAGACACGACAGTGACTAAACACAGCACAACACATTCAATTGCAGGTTATGGTTTTCAACTAATTTCCTGTATCAGTAATAGGATTGTTGTCAAATAAGTCACGAAAGATATTTGAGCAACTCAACAGCTTTTTCGATGGCACAGCCTCATAAGTATTTCCCAACAGTGGGAAACAAAATATGCTTAACCAGCAGCTATGCATCCTCCTCTTGATTGTGTGTGGTTCATGAGTTCTTCTTAAAAAATACGGTTAGGCCTATCAAGGAGATGTTTCTGTCATTGAATTCAGCCAGGAGAATGTGAAATTTAGATGCACTTGTAGTTTTTCTCAATGATTAGCATTGTCTTCCACATAGGTGTAATTTGGCTAATGGCTGGTCTACATTCCTTCTATAAACTTGCTGAATTCAAGAGTTTGCCTTTCTGTTCTGTTTTGGGGTATGGATGTGTATTTTCTGTTTTGAGAATTTACCACAATACCTGGTACATGATATGAGCCCAATGCTGGTGTCAAATAAAATAAGTGAATGAAAACTCAATAATAGGTATTCAGTTTTACTGAATTAACTCTAATGAGAAGATAACACTTCAGTAAAAAATATGATCTGCACCTATTGTTACAACTCATTTATAACAAAGTTTTCTCAATCCTTGACTGCATCCACAGTTCAGAAAATTTCATTGCAATTATCAGTGAAATCACTGTAATGTAATCATGGTTCTGATTTCCTATAAAGCCACATAAGCTTTACAGGAAATCAGGACCACGATGAAACTAACAATTTTAGTCGTTTGGCTCCTAAATGCCAACCCCTCAATTTCTAGCCATTGATTTCTAAGTGTCGTTTGTGTGTGGTCATAACCTACTCCTCCAGGATGCCACCAGGCACACACTTCAATAGTCCCGTGAGTACTTATGGCCAGTTTGAGTAATTTAGCCTGATTTGAATTTTATTGAAAGTGTTTGTTAAATTTTTTGGAAACTGCTATATTAAAAAATAGGTATACATCAATGGAAGCTTGAGTGTGGGACAATCTGAGTAATAAACACATGTGTATTAATATTTAAAATCATTCCTCCCTACCAATGATGAATGTTTATTCTTGAAAATAGAAATTGCCCTTAAGAGATCAGTTCCCTTGGGAGGGACCTTCAGACAGGCATAATATAGACCCTCAATATATACTCAGATTTGTTTGAATTTCCAAGTTAAATTAGATTCTTCAACAGAAATTCCTAAAAACCAAGACTGCATTTCAAAGCTACAATGTTTCCATCAAAGATGTATCTAGACTTTGATTCTGAGTGTAGCACATCATGAGTTTGGTTAGTCATTATACTTTTTGAATTAAGTCTGTTATCTGACGATAAAGTTATAATCATCCCAACATTCTTGTTTGTTTAATCTCAGAATTTGAAGAAATCATATAATAGTTACTGGTCCTTAAGACTGACATTGATTGCATAAAATCTTTTCATACTTGAATAAGGTGAAGATGCAATCATACAAATACAATTTAATAAACCATAAAACATATATGGATACACACATGACACCAGCCTCATGGCAGAAAGCAAAGAAGAACTAAAGAGCCTCTTGATGAAAATGAAAGAGGAGAATGAAAAATTTGCTTAAAACACAACATTCAGAAAACTATGATCATGGCATTCGGTCCCATCACTTCATAGCAAATAGATGGGGAAACAATGGAAACAGTGAGAGACTTTATATTTTGGGGCTCCAAAAATCACTGCACATAGTGTCTGAAGCCATGAAATTAAACGATGCTTGCTCCTTGGAAGAAAAGCTCTGAACAACCTAGACAGCATATTAAAAAGCAGAGACACTGCTTTGCGACAAAGATCCATCTAGTTAAAGGTATGGTTTCTCCAGTAGTCGTGCATAGATGTGAGAGTTCTACTATAAAGAAAGCTGAGCAGCAAAGAATTGATGCTTTTGAACTGTGGTGTTGGAGAATACTCTTTAGAGTCCCTTGGACTGCAAGGAGATCCAGCCAGTCCATCCTAAAGGAGATCAGTCCTGAATGTTCATTGGAGGCACTGATGTTGAAGCTGAAACTCCAATACTTTGGCGACCTGATGTGAAGAACTGACTCGTTAGAAAAGACCCTGATGCTGGGAAAGATTGAAGGCGGGAGGAGAAGGGGATGACAGAGGATGAGCTGGTTGGAATGGCATCACCGACGTGATGGACATGAGTTTGAGTAGGCTCCGGGAGCTGGTGATGGACAGGGAAGCCTGGCATGCTGCAGTCCCTGGGGTTGCAAAGAGTCAGACATGACTGAGAGACTGAACTGAACTGAAAACATATAAACATTAGTGAAATTTAATATGTCATATTACTATATTTTCACCCTCATCCAACAACACAAGAGAAGACTCTACACATGGATATCACCAGATGGCCAACACTAAAATCAGATTGATTATATTCTTTGTAGCCAAAGATGGAGAAGCTCTATACAGTCAGCAAAAACAAGACCAGGAGCTGACTGTGGTTCAGATCATGAACTCCTTTTGCCAAATTCAGACTTCAATTGAAGAAAGTAGGGAAAACCACTAGACCATTCAAGTATGACCGAAATCAAATCCCTTATGACTATACAGTGGAAGTGAGAAATAGATTTAAGGGACTAGATCTGATAGACAGAGTGCCTGATGAACTACGCATGGAGGTTTGTGACATTGTACAGGAAACAGGGATCAAGACCATCCCCATGGAAAAGAAATGCAAAAAGACAAAATGGTTGTCTGAGGAGGCCGTACAAATAGCTGTGAAAAGAAGAGAAGTGAAAAACAAAGGAGAAAAGGAGAAGTATTCTCATTTGAATGCAGAGTTCCAAAGAATACCAAGGAGAGATAAGAAAAACTTCTTCAGTGATCAATGCAAAGAAATAAAGGAAAACAACAGAATGGGAAAGACCAGAGATCTCTTCAAGAAAATTAGAGATACCAAGGGAACATTTCATGTGAAGATGGGTTCAATAAAGGACAGAAATGGTATGGACCTAACAGAAGTAGAAGATATTAAGAAGAGGTGGCAAGAATACACAGAACTGTACAAAAAAGATCTTCATGGCCCAGATAATCACGATGGTGTGATCACTCACCTAGAACCAGACATCCTGGAATGTGAAGTCAAGTAGGCCTTAAAAAGCATCCCTGTGAACAAAGCTAGTGGAGGTGATGGAATTCTAGTTGAGCTATTTCATATCCTGAAAGATGATGCTGTGAAAGTGCTGCACTCAATATGCCAGCAAATTTGGAAAACTCAGCAGTGGCCACAGCACTGGAAAAGGTCAGTTTTCATTCCAATCCCAAAGAAAGGCAATGCCAAAGAATGTTCCAACTACTGCACAATTGCACTCATCTCACATGCTAGTAAAGTAATGTTCAAAATTCTCCAAGCCAGCCTGCAGCAATACGTGAACCATGAACTTCCAGATGTCCAAGCTGAATTTAGAAAAGGCAGAGGAACCAGAGATCAAACTGCCAACATCCGCTGGATCATCGAGAAAGCAAGAGAGTTCTAGAAAAACATCTATTTCTGCTTTATTGACTATGCCAAAGCCTTTGACTGTGGATCACAATAAACTGTGGAAAATTCTGAAAGAAGTGGAAATACCAGACCACCTGGCCCACCTCTTGAGAAACCTGTATGCAGGTCAGGAAGGAACAGTTAGAACTGGACATAGAACAATAGACTGATTTCAAATAGGAAAATGGGTACATCAAGGCTGTATATTGTCACCCTGTTTATTTAACTTTTATGCAGAGTACATCATGAGAAATGCTGGGCTGGAAGAAGCACAAGCTGGAATCAAGATTGCCAGAAGTAATATCAATAACCTCAGATATGCAGATGACACCACCCTTATGGCAGAAAGTGAAGAGGAACTAAAAAGCCTCTTGATGAAAGTGAAAGAGGAGAGTGAAAAAGTTGTCTTACAGCTCAACATTCAGAAAACTAAGATCATGGCATCTGGTCCCATCACTTCATGGCAAATAGATGGGTAAACAGTGGAAACAGTGTCAGATTTTATTTTTGGTGGCTCCAAAATCACTGCAGATGGTGACTGCAGCCATGAAATTAAAAGACGCTTACTTCTTGGAAGGAAAGTGATGACCAACCTAGACAACATTAAAAAGCAGAGATATTACTTTGCCAACAAATGTCCGTCTAGTCAAGGTTATGGTTTTTCCAGTGGTCATGCATGAATGTGAGAGTTGGACTGTGAAGAAAGCTGAGCGCCGAAAAATAGATGCTTTTCAACTGTGGTGTTGGAGAAGACTCTTGAGAGTCCCTTGGACTGCAAGGAGATTCAACCAGTCCATCCTGAAGGAGATCAGTCCTGGGTGTTCATTGGAAGGACTGATGCTGAAGCTGAAACTCCAATATTTTGGCCACCTCATGCAAAGAGTTGACTCATTGGAAAAGTCCCTGATGCTGGGAGGGATTGGGGGCAGGAGGAGAAGGGGACGACAGAGGATGAGATGGCTGCATGGCATCACCGACTCGATGGACATGAGTTTGAGTAAATTCCGGGTGTTGGTGATGGACAGGGAGGCCTGGCATGCTGCAATTCATGGGGTCGCAAAGAGTCAGACACAACTGAGTGACTGAACTGAACTGAATTGATTATAATATTTTGCAATGCTGTGAGGAATTGTTCAAATGACAGGATTTTATCAATATTAGATGGGCAAAAGAGCATGTTATCTATTATGACTGGTTGTATAATACTGGAAAGAGTTTATGAGAGATTTCTGAGAAACAGGTAGGCATTGTAATAACCTTACATATCCTTTCTGAGAATGCAAGTTAACAGAAATATTAAGTAGATAAATATTTAATTCTTGTCTAGGGGATAAGATAAATTAACTAGAATGATAGCCATATGAAAATGCACTTGGAATGATGCATAACAGTAGTTAATATCACATGAGGGAATATAGGCAAATGGTTTAATTGAACCAAAAAAATAAAATTGCATCAAAGTTCACAGTTCTAGAATGTCTAAACCAAAGTCAACTTTTATTGATATTTAAAGCAGTGAAACCACTTATCGATCTGTTTTGTGCGGTAGATGATGCACTATGAGAGTCGCATCTATAATGTGCCGTACAAAGAGTTATAAGTACTGTTGGCAATAAATTAAAAGTAATGTTGATGTTCCAAATAAGTTTTGATGGAGAGTTAAATTTTGAAGTGGTTGGATTTAAGTAGTTTCTGAATATATTTCACAGTGGATTTCATACCAGTAGCAGAGCTTTCACTCTTAAAATCTAGACTTTGGAGGACTGAGGTTTAGCATTTGTCACAGCTACTTTAATCCCTATTCTAGCATACTCTATCACCTGTAGAGATTTATTTTAATCCTAAGACTCTGTTTCCAATTTCCTAAGGTTCAGGTCATTTTGTGAAAGAATATACTGTTTGCTTTCTCTACTATTCCTTCTTGAAGGTAGTTCCCTAAAGAAAGAAACTGGGCTTCCCTGGTGGCTCAGTGATAAAGAATCTACCTGCCAATGCAGGAGATGTGGGTTCGATCCCTGGGTCAGGAATATCCCCTGGAGAAGGAAGTGGCAACCCACTCTGAAATTTTTGCCTGGGAAATCCTGTGGACAGAGAAGCCTGGTGGGTTACAGTCCAAGGAGTCACAAAAGAGTCAGACATAACTTAGTGACTAAACAACAACCACTTTAATTCAGCACTTAATTCAGGTTCTTATCTCCTTTCTCTTCTCCCTGCCATTCTATAACTGGTGTTAATTTGGTCAAGGAGTTACATAAGTACATTTCATCAAACTCCTGCCTCTGTCATTTCTGCAAGGGTCATCATCTACAGGCACCCATTCAAAAAGAATCACAAGTCAAGTTCCAATTCCCTTGATCACAAATATAAGCACTTACTGAAGTCTGTTGAACAAGAGGTCAGAAAATTGTTTTGTGTAACACAAAGCAAATATGCTTAAACTAACAAACAAAAAGGAGGGAGAAGTGGAAAAAAAATCCCCTGAAAATACCTGTGTTACCTTTCACCTTTAGTTATGATTTCCCATATTCCTTTGGGCTAAGGTCGGTGCTATATGTACATTTTCTCAGGTATTCTGTTGTCAGAGCTTCTTGAGTGACTGAGCACGCACACCCAAAATCTCTAGGCTCTTCTACTCTCCTTCCATCTTTTCTCTGCTAATCTTTCCTCTGGTTTCGTCCTTCCCTCCTATTTACATTTTATACAATTCACTTGTAATTTAAAGTCCCACTGTCATTTGAGAATGACTTTGAGGGAAAGCATCATATCAAAATGAAAAGAGCACATGGGGCTATTGCATGTTATTAAGTCAGGATGTTTACAGAATGCCTCTAGGGTTTTCTTACAGAAAATCTCTGTATAAGCTCCTCTCTCTATCATCTCCTCAAGTTCAACTCTGTAGATGGCCTAACTGGTGCCATCTTGAATAATGTTTGGAATGTAGCTCCCTCTCAGTAGCACATTTAAATTCTGACTCTTTTCCTCTGAAGACAGAAAATTAATCTAATGGCTGGGACTTTAGTAGTTGAAGTGGGCCCATAGGAGGTGAAATTAGACTTTTCCAATCACTTCAGATTAGATTTTTACATGATTTTCTCTCATTCCAACCACAAGCACTTGCAGTCACTGTCATGCCTACCGAATTCCAAGCACTGCCTGGTGTGTTTACATAATTATCACATTAAAACTTGATTTTGTAAAACTGTAGGTATAAAAAACTTAGGTATAAAAAACTCAGGTATAAAAAACCTTAGTATTTTATCTGATACTTTGAGATCTTCATCTGCCAAGAGATCACATCTGCCAGGAGATCACATTTGCCTACCATTTCTACCTACACTTGTCCTTCTCACCTCCCCGCCCTGTAACTGTCTCAGATTTGATTAGTGCTTTATAAAGTCAGTGATTTGTCTTCTCATTCCAAGTGGCATAACCATGTGATCTACTAAAAGCTCTTCTGTGGTAATTGATTTATCATTCTTATCATTTAATTCAATGCACACAGCTAAAATTTTGGTTTAATAGCTAAGTGCACTCAAGAGGATTTCCCAGATTAATGTGGGGCTGTGGCAATTTCTTAAAGTTCTGAACTTGTAAAATTGATAAAATATAAGTGCAGTCATTACCTGGTGTGCATTTTCTGATGGAAATGTATTAATGAAAGATGATATATTAGGTCAGCTTTATTACACTTTGTAAATATCTACGAATGAAATAAAAACACAAATGAATCAAGAGAAATAACCTCATTCTTAAGGTAGTAAAGAAATTTTTTGATCTTAGAATTATGTGAGGAAGATCCATTGCCAAAAAAATGCCACAAAGAGCAGTCATTTGAGCGTAGACAAAGTGTAACTTTCTTATCTAAGTATTTTAGATATAGAGAATTCCTTTCATCTCTCTGTTCCTTGAACTGCATATGGCCATAATACTGGATAAAAACAATCCTGGTAATTCAAACTTTACAGATTATTTCATATTTTTATGGGACTTTTCTGGTTTTGGATTTGATATTATGGACTGTGACCATTACTACCCATGTTTTTAAAAAAGTTGAACATCTTTTCTCTTCCATTTTACCAGGAGTTAGAAAACCTGTGTCCTAGTTTGATTAAAGCTACCTTTTCAGAGTATGTCTTAAATATACTTATTTTAAAACATACTCTAATTAGACCAATTCTTTTGAGACTAGTTTCAACTTTGTCATGATTTTTTGTGTTGTATGTGGGAAAACTTATGATCTAAGGGACATTTGGACGAAAAATATTATAGTATGATAGCTCTTCTACTGGCTCAAAGAGCAGGGTAATAATGCAGAAATTTATGCTCTCTCAATCTCCTGCTTCTATTTTTGTACTTGTCAGTTAGGTAGCTGTTCTCTTCATTATTAAAATTAGGGTCACAGAAGGAAATCTGTGTATTGAGTGATTTAATAGGTAAAGATACAAAAACATAGCTTTGAAGCTTTACTCATAATATGTCACTTATGATTGTTAAAAATCAAGCTAGTTAGCTTTTCTTCATAGAGAAATAATTTCTTAAAAAGGAATGTGAACAAAAATGATTCAATAAGTGTTTCTGATTTTAGACAATTTCTTGCAAGTTTAACCTTATTCATTACAAGGTGAAGAGTTTTTAAATTTTTTAAAAAATCAAAGTATTCCTACAGATACACTTAAATTGCCAAACAAAGGAAATAACTTTTAAAAAATGCTCTTTAATACCCAGGAATATTGGGAAAATGTAAAATGATTTTTTACTATTTTTTCAGTAGTGAGCAACTGAACTGAACTGAAAATGATTTTCATATGATTATACTTAAATACAAAGAATCAGTTCATAATTTTGGCTTTGTGTCACTAAAACATCAGTTGAAAAGTTAAGATGCAGATAAGAGAATTTAACACATTTCCTTCATTTTTACAGCAGCATTAATTATGAGACATAACAATTTAGTAACAGCTGTTTAGAGAAAAAATTATAATAAATGAACACATTATTGATGTATCTAGATTTCAGGAATGTTAAATTATAGATATACATTATGCATCAGTTCAGTTCAGTCACTAACTCGTGTTCTACTGTTTGCGACCCCATGGACTGCAGCACGCCAGGCTTCCCTGTTCATCACCAACTCCCGGAGCTTGCTCAAACTCATCTCCTTTGAGTTGGTGATGCCATCCAACCATCGCATCCTCTGTTATTCCCTTCTCCTGCCTTCAATCTTTCCCAGAATCAGGGTCTTTTCCAATGAGTCAGTTCTTCGAATCAAATAGCCAAAATATTGGAGTTTAAGCTTCAGTATCCGTTCTTCCAATGAATATTCGGGACTTTAGATTGATTGGTTTGATCTTACAGCCCAAGGGGCAATCAAGAGGCTTCTCCAACACCACAGTTCTAAAGTATCAATTCTTCAGCGCTCAGCTTTCCTTATGGTCCAGCTCTCATATCCACACATGACTACTGGAAAAATGATAGCTTTGACTATAAACTACTTTGACTTTGCTACTTTGTTGGCAAAGTAATGTTTCTGCTTTTTAATATGCTGTCTAGGTTTGTCATAGCTTTTCTTCTAAGGAGCAAACATCTTTTAATTTCATGGCTGCAGTCACCATCTGCAGTGAATTTGGAGCCCAAGAAAATAGTCTGTTACTGTTTCCATTGTTTCTCCAAATACTTGCCATGAGGTGATGGGACCAGATGCCATGATCTTAGTTTTTTGAATGTTGAGTTTTAAGCCAACTTTTTCACTATGCTCTTTAACTTCATCAAGAGGCTCTTTAGTTCTTCTTTGTTTTCTGCCATAAGGGTGGTGTCATCTGCATAGCTGAGATTATTGATATTTCTCCTGGCAATCTTGATTCCAGCTTGTGCTTCATCCAGCCCAGCATTTTGCATGATGTACTCCACATGTAAGTTAAATAAGCAGGGTGACAATATACAGTCTTGACATACTCCTTTCCCAATTTGGAACCAATTTCCCAAATTGCCAACATCTGTTGGAACACAGAAAAAGCAAGAGAGTTCCAGAAAAACATCCATTATTGACTATGCCAAAGCCTTTGACAGTGTGGATCACAACAAACTGTGGAAAATTCTTCAAGAGATGGGAATACCAGACCACCTTACCTGACTCCCGAGAAATCTGTATGCGGGTCAAGAAGTAACATTATGCATAGAAATAGACATATACACATGTATATGCATTTATGTATGTATCTATATACATGTGTGAATACATGCACACATATGTATATATAGAGAGATATATTTTCTTCTGCAGAAAGAGGAATACAATCAATGGTGTGTAGATGTGTGTGTGTTTATGTCTATGTGTGTGAGACTACCAACACTACAAAAAGGAGATCCATTTTATAGCACTTTTCCAGTTTCCATGTTGTGAATATTTGCACCACAGATAATTTCTAGCTATTGCTACTATTAAACACAAACGGGAAGAGTGAGAGATGTATTTATAGGTATACATGAATGTGTGTACATTAAATCTCCTAGAATCAATTGCTTGTTATTCTAGATTTGTGCCATGTTAAGGAAGGAGAAGCACTGCTTAGTGTAAGAGTTCTGAATTATGGTCTATAGTTTCCAAAGTAAAGCACATAGAATGGAACTGTTAAGCACACTTGCTCTTTGAAAAAATACCAATTAACATAATAATTCATATTAATTGCACACATTTTTTGTCTAGAAAACTTAGCCTAGTATAACTTACTAATGAAAAACCTCAAACTGTTAGCTTTCTTTTTCACTGTGATCTTTGAATGTTCTTGTAACTCATAGGTAGTCTGCTTCCACACAAATTCAAGTAAGGTTGTTTTTTAATTTAATCAGCTTCAGGTGTTTGTATTGTGGCCATCAATGTTGCCACTGGCCTAACTACAGTTTTCTGTTTTTGTGATTCAGAATTACTCCTCTTTGTGAGCTTGAAATGTTCAACAATTGCTACTCTTAGTAGAAGGAAGTGGATGAAATCCATGAGCTGGTTGTTGGATGACAACAGTTAGAGTTGAAGTAATTTTCCTAAGTGAGGCTGACACCTCTGCCAAAATCTTTCCATTCAGAAGCAGAATTTCTCTTGTTTGCCATTGGTTGCTATCACATCTTTTGTGGCTAGTCAACTCAAAAATCACCCCTCTAATTCATAGACTGTTTTTACTTTATATCACCATTATTGGAAAGTCTGAAGATTTTGCCTTCTAGATGTACAGTCCTAACAGAAGTTTTGAAAGTTCAGTTTTTTTTCAAGATTTTTGTACAAGTTGAATCTGAAGAAATGAATAAAGACAATTCCCACTTATAAAAACAAAAAAAGTTAAATATTAAAATTAGGCATCCATTTATTAAACAATGATATGGTTTCCTCAAAAATTAGAGGTGTGTCAGAGAAACAGAGTTCTTGTCCATGAATATGATTCCAATGTTTTCTATAAGATAATAGTAATCTATCTTGTAAAACTTTAAATCTCCTTGAAAACATTTAAAGGTGAACAAGAGACAAGGCAAACAATCAGAAATCTAACTGCAAAGAATAATTTGCAATATGACCCTATCTGTAGAAGCTAATGTCTTCTATAACATAAGAGCCAAGCAGAGCAGATTAAGAAAATTAAAAGTTTTCTAAAGAATTACTTGGCCATCTAATCATAAATCCTTAAAAGAATTATTTGACCATCTGGTATTATTTCTTCAGATGTTATACTAATTTTAATTCAAGCGAAAAAACATTAAATTGTACCTGATAAACTGTATAAAGAAAAATTGTCTTTCAGATGATGAGAGATTCTTAATCATGTCAAGTTAAAGTGTCTAGCTATCTCAGATTTGGAGCTATGGCTTTATTACCTAAATAATCCATTTGTGGATCTGACTCAGCTACTAGTTCCGATAATATCCTTCATCAGGAAAGTTCTTGGGGTTAATTTTACTTTGTCAAAACCTATAACCTTCTCTTTCTTTTAAATTGTTGCATTTCAGTGTTGGTAGTTATACCTTCTTCTGTAGGGAAAGTGACATAATCAGTGGTGTCTGGTGTGTGTGTGTGTGTGTGTGTGTGTGTGTGTGTGTGTAATAACCAACTCTGTAAGAAAAGTAAGTCCAGAGTTTTTAGCATTTTTACAGGTTCTGTGGTATAAATACTTGTGCTGTGGTTAATTTCAAGTTGCAGCTACTATTGTGCGTAGTTAAAAAGAGATGCACACAGTCTGCTCTTGGGAGCTAGTACTTGCTTGTCTCTAGCACATCACTGGATCTAAAGGATTGTTCTTTAACTATTAAGAAAATGTCAACATACAAAAAATTGAATTTAAGAACCTAAGAATTTCTGTAAGTTAAAGATTTCCCAATTTTATAATCAAAGTATCATAATACCTTATGCCTTTTTATTTTCATAGCACTTTTTAAAATAACTAAAGTTTATTTTATTTATTGATGATTGTCTTTCAGCAACAATAAACTAAGGAACTCTAAGAAATTAAGGATCAGATCTGTTTGGTAGAAAATTGTGTCCACAGAGACTACAAAAATACCTAGCACAAAATGGGCCTTATATTAACATTGTTAAATAAGTTTTAACCTTTAACATTGTTAAATAATTGTCCCCAGAAATTACCAAAATACTAGCATAAAATGGACCTTATATTAACATTGTTAAATAAATGTCAACCTCCTAAAGTTAAGCTATATATCATTCCAAGTTAAATTAATTTTCAATTTACAAGACAGTAAGAATTTCACTTTATTTTAAAAATCTTGGTAACATAGATCTGGGTGGATATATAAATTGTTACTAATTTTTGATTCCCTCTCTTTATGTACATACCCCCTTGTAATGAATAGTTTTATATTGAATAAAAGAAAAATCTTCTTTTATAAGCCATATATACCAATTTGAAAGAATATTATTAAATTATATTTTAATAATAATTAAACTCCTGCAGAAATCAAACTCAACAATGTGACCTTGAAACATAGGAATATAAAGGGAAAATAAAGATTGAAAATCATTTTTATTGCCACTTCAACATAAAATTAATTGGATTTATTTTTAAAACTCACATCTCAATTATAATAACCAGCTATTTATTCCTTTTTTATAATTCATTTGAAATATTTATTTAGCATTCACCATGTGTTAATAACTTTTTAGTCTGTTGATTGCATAGTGAAAAATACAGCATAGCAATCTTAGAGTAAATATATTTTAACGCTAGAGAATGTAAAGAAGAAATTAACACAACAGTGATATGAGCCCTGAGGAAAGTAAATGGATTATTGAGATAATCCCATATTTTAACTGAATGGTCAGGGAATTTTTTCTAAAGAGTGATATTCCAGATGACAACCCAGGAATATGAAGGAATGAGAAGGCAAGTGGAGCTGCAACTATCAGTTTGGGTTGCCCAAGAAGCAGGATAAACCCAGTGTTACTAGAGTAATATAAGGGGAAAAGGTAATGAAAACTGACACCAAAGAGCAGGCCTGGTGATTTCATCTACGCTCCCGTGGGCCATGTGGAGGAGCTTCAATTTTACTTTAATTTATTATATCTGTGTTGGGAAAACATAGGAGATTCATGAAAAGAGAAGTGGTCAGATCTGAACTAGAATATTTCAAGATGTTTCTGACTATAATAGGGATAATAGATTGTAAGGAAACATGTAAAACCTGATATATTACTTAGGGAGCTCTTGCAGATGAGAAAGGATAAAGGTGTTGTCAGAAATAATCTCAAAAGCAGAGTTGCCAGGGACTCACTAATGGATGTATAAGATTATGAAGAAAAGAGAAGTAAAAAAAGTTCTAAGTTCAGTCTGAACAACTAGAAAAATTATAGTGTTGTTTCCAGAACTTGGAAGACTGGAGATGGAGTGGGTTTTGTCACATAGGTATTTATTGTATGAATCTGAAACTCAAGGAGGAACTCAGAACCAAAGATATGTTGGACAGACTCACTGAGATGTGGATGATATTTACATCCTTGAAGCTAGATGAGATCACTAGTGAGGGAATGTAACTAGAGAAGAGGATAATCCTAAGAACTGAGCTAAGGACCACTCCACCCTTCAGTGACGCATCTTACTGGGAAGATCTAGCAAGAGATGAAGAAACTGAAGTCAATGAGGTTGGAAAAAACTGAGTATGATTTCTCTATAAAACGAGCATAAAAAACATTTCAAAGAGGAAATAATCAACTGAATCAGTTAAACCATGTAAGGGAAGAAAGACAGATTGAGCTTTATAATTTGACTGGATCAATTTCATTAGAGCTGTAGAGAAGGAAACCTAATTGGGATTGAACTAAAGGAAAAGTGGAAAAAGTAAGTGGATAGAGCAGTATGTGAAACCCTTCTAAGGAGTTTGGCTTATAAAGGGAGGTAGATAAACAGATGGGAGCTAAAGAGGATTCCAACATATGGGTTCAGAAAAGTTTTATTATTATTGTTTGGGTTTTAGTAAAAAGATATATTGAAGCATATTTTGATGGAAATGATCATAGTAGGACAAGAAAAAACAAAGAAAATATTTAAGTAGTCAAGAGGAAATTTAACACACAGTGGCCAGACACAGAATCAGAACACATACATTCATTGTAACAAGAGAAATGGAAACTTGACCTGAAGGTAGAAATAATAAGGTATGTCTCTTCTGGTTGTTACTGTTTTAACTTTGAAATGAAGAGTGAAGCTGTGATTTAACAACGGGAAGAATGGGTGTAGAAGGTTAGAGGAAGAAAGTAGAAGACAGTCTACTCAAGAATTTGAGAAGTAAAGATAGTAGAATTGTAATGGATATTTTGGGACAGCTTAAGATTGCTGTCACGTGTGAAAATGAGACCAGACAGCGTAAGGATGTGTGTGGGTGTGTGCATATTTTGCAACTTGAAGTTCCTAGATGAAATAAAAAATATTTAAATATATAAGATGAGTCTTTTCTAAATAGTTATGATGTGCAAAAGGTGTTCCGTTGTGATAAAAGTTTCAATAAAACCAGGATGATAAAATGAATTACACTTAAAATATATAAAGCAAAGCTTAACATCAAAGACCTAAATTTGTAAATCATGCTAAGGGAATTTCCAACATTTATCTCAGTTAATTTTAAGTATATACAAAGTCACAAAGGCAATTAGAAATTTGAAATTATTGAAAATCTGGACCAAATGGAGATACATAGAAAACTATAGTTAACATCTAGAGAAAGCATATTTTTCCTAGTAGACATGGAACATTTACCAAAATTGATCCTATACTGGTTTATTAAAGGAAACATATTTCATATGATTTAATTTATATATTAGAATATGCTCTTTGATCCCAGATAAATTAATCCAGAACTCAGTAACAAAAAGAGCATTAGAAAATCATAATTAAACAATACACTGTTAAATAATTTAATTCTAAAAGATATTCAATATCATTAATCATTAAGAAAATGCAAATTGTATTTCCAATGACATATCACCAGATCACATTAAAACTTCTAAGATTAAGGACTGACAGTATTTGTTGAGAATGTGCTTTACAGCAAGTGAAATTATCATGCAGAACGGTGCGGGTGTAAATGAGCACAACTGTGATCAACATATCAATTGTTTGGCAGTATCCACTAATGCAAAGATTTGGACAAGACTGAGTGTGAAGGTATACAACCACTAATGAAAAATATATACATAGTTAGTTTTCACCCAACAATTCTATTCCTGTGTATATAAGACTTTGTAAATGCACCAAAAGACATTTACAAGACTGCATTTTGCAGCACAGCTCATAATGACCACAAAATTTAAACAACCCAAGATAACAACATATTCATGTGATCATATAATATACATATACAATAAATCTGAACAAACTACAGCTATAGGTACAGCATAAATCAATCTTACAAACTTTAGTCTGAAAAAAATATAACAGACACCAAAGAGTACATATACGATGATTCCATTTGTGAAAAATCTCAAAAGTAATAAAACTTTGACTGAAGTGATAAAAGTCAAGCTATGACTACCATACAGGTGAGATTTTGTTCTTATTGTTGTTGTTCAGTCACTAAATTGTGTCTTTGCAACCCCACGGACTGCAGCACACCAGGCTTCCCTGTCCTTTGCTGTCTCTTGGAGTTTGCTCATATTCATGTCCACTGAGTTGGTGATGTGTGAGATAGGGAAGATAGTTGGGAGACAAAAGGTGTGGGAATAGCATAGGGGAGAGAGAACTTCCAGAGTACAGAATATTTTCTATTTTCAGATTTAGAGATTGATACATGGCCTTGTTTACTGTATGAAATTTCATCTATGTGACAGTTTTTTCACACCTATATGTATGTTTAATTTTTTTTTAAAAGTAAAGTTGGAGAGAAAAGAATGTCATATATATATATATAGACCTACCATGGATATATACAGCTTGATACAAAATTAGCTTTTCAAATTTATCATGTAAGAAATTCATCTCCCTTCATCCAGTCCTTAACCTATAGTACAGAGGTCATCAACAGCTGCCAAACAACATTGGTATTTTCACTGCCTAAATGACCAGTGTTCCAGAAAAGCCAGGAGGTCAGGATAAAGAGATGGAATAAAGTCTGAGACATCTTGACTTTGAGGCTAATGATGAGAACCAAAGTTTCAGAAACAGACAGTAGCTCCATTCAGGCAATAATTCACCTGTCCTGTTAGCAGTGACCATGTTGAACTAGACCTTATGTTAAGCCTGTGATTCCCCATCACACCATCTTTACTTTCATGGCATCTAAGTTTCTTAACTATACTTGACTTTCAGCAAATATTTGTTCATTTGAGTTTTGTATTTAAAAGAAATATCAGTTCTTACTAGAATTTTCAGGTCTACCATGGTTGTTTTTTCAGACAACCAGATAAAGTACAAAAAGTTTAGATGAACAGATACTTTTTCTTGCTAAGTGGCAAATAAAATTTTTAATTGCTTGGATGACTTGATAGTTTTGTATTGTAGATGTGCACACATCTGAAGACATTATGTGTATTATTTTACCTGTTTAAAAAAATAGTGTTATTTCCATACTCTTAAAGAAAATCACTTGTTATTTAAAATCATGTGTTAAGTCTTTTGAAGTCATGTAGTTTCATCCTGGTGATCTCTTGGCTGATATTCAAAGATTATCCTGCATTTCTAGCCTTACCAGCACCAAATGCCCAGTTTCAAACCCATGATACCCATGGTAGTTGAAGTTGTCTATGCTTGTGTATGTGTGCAAGCCTACTAAGTTGTTTCAATCATGTCCAACTCTTTGCTACACTGTGGACTGTAGCCTGCCAGACTCCTCTGTCCATGAGATTCTCCAGGCAAGAATACTACAGTCAGTTGCCATGCCCTCCTCCAGGAGATCTTCCTGACCTAGGGATGGAATCTGCATCTCTTATGTCTCCTTCATTGGCAAGCAGGTTCCTTATCACTAGCACCACCTGGGAAATCCTGTCTATACTGTGTTAGCCAGCGATTCCATTTCCCAGGTCACATCTGCTGCATCGAAGGTCTTCCCACTTGCTACTCTCTTGGCTGGCTGTTTCCACATGTGTCTCTACAATATGTCCCCATCCTTGCAGTTCTAGGTTAAATTCTGCCTGCCTCAGGAGGCTCTCTCTTTCCTCCCTCTTCTCTTCAACCTTACTTAATACAATCATAACTGATATACTCCTTCCACACTTTCCTCTAGGAACTTAACTGGTACTTTATCTTTTTTTTTCTCATAGCTTCTCTTTTACTGAAGTTACTTATATAAGTGTGCTCAGTCACTTCAATCGTGTCTGACTCTTGGCAACCCTATGGACCATAACTGACAAGGCTCCTCTGTCCATGGGATATTCCCAGCAAGAATACTGGAGTGGGTTGCCATCCTCTCCTCCGGGGGATCTTCCCTCAAACTCATGTCTCCTGTATTGCAGGCGGATTCTTTACTGCTGAGCCACCGGAAAGACCACTGATACAAATGGTTGCTGCATTTCTAAATTGTGAGCTCTTAAGACTTAGGTTAGTTCTCTTTCTCTTTCCCCCTGCTCTAGAGTACTTCTAAGGTGTATTTAAGGGTAAAATTTGGCTAAACTTTTGTTTGCTTAACTTGATTGAACTTCTTAAAAGTCCCAAGCTTGTATAGCTTTTTCTCAGATAGCTATAATGCCTTATGTCTACATCTGCCCTTAAACATTTCTATTCAATTTTTACCCCATTTCTTTACTTCACAATGTTCACAATTGGCCAGGAGCCCAGGTTACTGAGCTATCTTCTTTACCAACATATGGCTATATCTGAATGATGGTGCTGGACTTGAGTGCACTCATTTAAGTCTAATGAGGTCCACAGAGGTGACTGTATGACTCATGACATGAAGTCATTTTTCCAATTAGCATTCTGACAAATGCATTAGAAGGAGAACTCTTTCAATAGATTTCCACAGCTGCTGAAGGGATCAGGTGTCAGAAGATTTTCAGCTTTGTTCTGCTGTTCTGGTCAAATAACTTATTTTTACCCAGACTACCTCTTGATGCAGCTGGCAGTGATCATATGTCATCTGAGTCTGACACCAGTTTAAAAATGGTCCTTATTACTGTACTATGACTACAGACATTTCAAGAAGGATCAGCTACAACTTTTGATTGAGTCATTCACCTTTCTCAAAAAAATGAGATTATTTCCATATACTATAATACAGAATATTTTTTCAAGAACTACCCCATACATGAGATTTAACACTTGGTGTAAAGGACATATTTGCAAGCATAATAAAAGGGAGTCAAAACACATCTGTTTTCTTGTAATAACACCTAGTTCCACTTTGGGCTATCACCACCTTTGAATTTAAAGTCAGAACATATGTTCTCATTTGAATAAAAGAAAAAAAGAGATTCCAAATCAATAGCCCTTCTCCAAGCCAATCAAATAGTACAGACTTATAGGAATTCTCTGTGAGTGCAGCCCTGGGGTGCTGCAAAGAAGTGAAAGAAAATACTACTGAGGGAATGGTCTCAGTTCTTCAGTGTTTAGGCTCAAGAATGTAAGTTAGTACCTTGGGGAAATGTGGATTAAATACTTTTAAAAAGGTACTTTCCTTTTTTATTTGTTCTTTTTTATTATATTATAAAAGGCTTTCTCCAGGCCAGAATACTTTATTCTTTTCTTTATTATAAGAGGAATGCTCCAGGCCAGAATACTGGAGTGGGTAGCCTTTCCCTTCTCCAGGGGATCTTCCCAGCCCAGGGGTTGAACCCAGGTCTCCCACATTGCAGGCAGATTCTTTACCATCTGAGCCACAAGGGAAGCCCATAAAAGGTTTAGATGTATATCATTCTAATTTGACCTCTCTGACATCTGTATACACTACTAAGTGATCTCCACCGCAAGTCTCATTACCATGCATCACCATATAGCTGATCCCTTCACTTCATTCTGCTCACCCCCCACCCCTTTCCCTCTCTGGCAACCACTAATCTGTTCTCTGGATCTATGAATTTGTTTTCATTATTTTGTTTGTTCATTTGCTTGAAGTCTTTTTTAGACTTTGCCATATAAGTGAAATAATATGGTATTTTTCTTTTCATAACACTATCAAATTCCCTTCATGTTGTCACAAACGGCAGGATTTCATTTTTTTCTGGATGGGTAGCATTTCACTGTGTGTATGTGTGTGTGTGTGTACACATTTTTATGTATCACATCTTCTTTATCCATTTATCCATTGACAAATACTTAGACCTTTTTTATATCTTGGCTACAAATAATGTTGCAGTGACCATAGCTGTGCATGGGTCTTTTGGGTTGTGTTTCTGTGTTCTTTGGATAAATATCTAGAAGTGGAATAGGTGAGGCACATGGTAGTCTTATTCTTAAATTTTTGAGGACTCCCCATAATACTTTCCAAAGTGGCTACACCAGTTTCCAGCCCCACCCATAGTGTATGAGCGTTCCTTTTTCTCTACATTCTCTCCAACATTTCATACTTACTGTTTTTTTTTCTTATTTTTTTATAGTAGTAGCCTTTCTAACAGGTGTGAGGTAAGATCTATTGTGGGTTTGGTTTGCATTTCCCTAATAATTAGTGATCTGTAACATCTTTTCATATGCCTGTTGTCTAGCTGCATGGATTCTTTGGAACAATATCAATTCAGATTCATTATGAGCTTTTTAATTGGATTGTTTGGTTTTTCTTCAGCTGTGTAAGTTTTTGATGTGTTGGATATTAACCTTTTATCAGATTTTCAAATATTTTCTTCTATAAATTTCTTCATGTAAAATTTCCTAACAATTAAAGAATTCTAGATTTTCTACAGAACTTTGAGTATTATTTCCCAAGAAATTCCAAAAAAAATAGTTTCATAAGCTTTTTTGCATAAATGATAAGCATAAATTCAAAAGATGGGTAATTAACCACATTTTAGAAATATGTGATCCTCAAAAACAAGCAGAATTCAATTTCCTTGAATCTAAGTCAGTAAGGAAAGTCAATAAGAAAAGGGTTTCTAGTGCCCTTCTATAGAAAAGTGCCCACGTTAAATTTAATTCCACCACTGGTCATATCCTATAGGCCTTTGTTTTCAGATATTTCAGATTTTTGTTTGTGCTGTCACTAAAGTCACATTTCAGGATATTTGATGATGATCTAGTGGTGATATAGAGTTACCTGAACTATGTTCCCTTTTCTTGGGATTTACAGCAATACTGTAGCCATTTATTGTTCTAATTATTCAAATACTACAGTATTTATGCGTAGAAAAGGGAAATCAATTTGGTCAGTATATTCTTTATGTCTTAATACATGTTTCCCAGAAACTAAATATGGGATTTAAATTAAAAAATACTGTTCCCATTAAAGACATTAAAATGCACTTGACCCTTCAATAGCACATGCTATTTTTGAGCTGCATGATTCCACTTATAGGCAAATTTTTTCGGTAAGTACATGTTACAGCACTCCAGTCTCTAAGGTTGGTTAAATCTGCAGATGTAGAACTGCAAATACAGAGAGCTGACTGTGAAGTTTTATGCAGATTTTCTACTGTACAGATTGTCAGCCTTCCTAACTGTTGTGTTGTTCAAGGGTCAGCTATATTCCTATCAATGGCTATCTTGACTCCCCTAGAATAAAACAATTTAATCAGTTGTTTTTCAGAAACCTGAAAAATTTAAGAATAATTTAATTAATTTAATTAATAATTTAAACTGAAAAGTTTAAGAATAATTTAAGGATTATTATTCATCTAGTCCTCTTATAAAGAAGAAAATTAATGATTCCACTGAGAATTGAAAAGAGGAAATATAATAAAATATATTATATTATTATACAATAATATAAAAAATATATTTATTTATATTTAGGAAATTTCATTAGGGAAAGAAAAGAGCATACTCTGAGTTCAATTTTTTAAGAGTATTCAACTCACACTTCATCTGAGGAACAGAAGTCACATCTAAGACACATGGATATTTTTATCAGCTGGCATCATTGATGAGCCTTTTATGGAATTAAAATTGTACTCAGATACAATGAAGTTCTGTACCATTGAGGTTATGCTTGAAAGTGCTGAAACATTTTTTGTTAACAAAATCAGCTACATCAATTGACAAACTATAACCCAGAGACCGTATCTAACTCATGCCTGTTGTAAATAAAACTTTATTGAAATACAGCCACACCCATTCCTTTAGGTACTATGTATGACTGCTTTCTTGAAGTTGTTGTTGTTCAGTTGGTAAGTCATGTCTGACTCTTAGAGACCGCACAGACTGCACCATGCCAGGCTTCCTTGTCCTTCACCATTTCCTGGAGTTTGCTCAAACACACGTCCATTGAGTCAGTGATGTCATCCAACCGTCTCATCCTCTGTCATCCCCTTCTTCTCCTGCCTTCAAACTTTTCCAGCTTCAGGGACTTTTCCAATGAGTCAGCTCTTCGAGTCACATGGTCAAAGTATTGGAGCATCAGCTTTCGAGTTAGTCCTTCCAATGAATATTCAGGATTGATTTCTTTTGTGATTGACTAGTTTGATTTCCTTGCTGTCCAAGGGACTCTCAAGAGTCTTCTCAAGCACCACAATTTGAAAGCATCAATTCTTCAGCGCTCAGCCTGCTTTATGGTCCAACTCTCACATCGCTCAATGACTAATGGAAAAATTATAGCTTTGAATATACAGACCTTTGTCAGCCAATTAATATCTCTGCTTTTTAGGTTTGTCATGGCTTTTCTTCCAAGGAGCAAGTGTCTATTAATTTCATGGTGGCGGTCACTATCCATAGTGACTTTGGAGACCAAGAAAATAAAGTCTCTCACTGTTTCCATTGTTTACCCACTTATTTGCCATGAAGTGATGGGAACAGATGCCACGATCTTAGGTTTTTGAATCTTGAGTTTGAAGCCAGCTTTTTTACTCTCCTCTTCTGCTTTCAAGAGACTCTTTAGTTGCTCTTTGCTTTCTGCCATTCGAGTGGTATCATCTATATATCTGAGATTGTTTTTATTTCTCCTGGTAATCTTGATTCCAGTTTGGGATTAATCCAGCCCAGCATTTTGCATGATCTATTCTGCATACAAGTAAAAAAATCAGGGTGACAATATACAGCCTTGACATACTCCTTTCCCAATTTGGAACCAGTTCATTTTTCCACGTCAGGTTCTAACTGTTGCTTCTTGACCTGCATATAGGTTCCTCAGGAGGTAGGTAAGGTGGTCTGGTATTCCTATCTCTTGAAGAATTTTCCGCAGTTTGTTGTGATCCACACAAAGACTTTAGCATAGTCAATGAAGCAGAAATCTATATTTTTCTTGAATTCTCTTGCTTTTTCTATGTTCCAATGGATGTTGGCAGTTTGATGTCTGGTTCCTCTGCCTTTTCTAAATCCAGCTTGTACATTTGGAATTTGTCGGTTCATGTACTGGTGAAGCCTTTGCGTTGCTGTTCTTAATCACTTAGTCATGTCCAATTCTTTGCAACCCAACGGACTGTCGCCTGTAGACAGGCTCCTCTGTCCATGGGATTCTCCAGGAAAGAATACTCGAGTGGGTTGCCATTTCCTCCTCCAGACGATCTTCCCAACTCAGTGATTAAACCCAGGTCTCCCACATTGCAGGCAGATTCTTAACCACCTGAGCTACCAGGGAAGCCCTGTTGAAGCCTAGCCTGAAGGATTTTGAGCAGAAACAAAGGCAGAAATGAGTAATTGCAACAGAGATCAAATAGTCACTCTGGCTCTTTACAGAAAATGTTTGCTAATCCTTGAAATATATCTTTGATTTTTAATTACTATATTGAAAATAGCATTATCTTCTTAAACCTAATAAGACCCAATTATTAAAGGACTATGTTCACAATATCAAAAAGTTAGCATTCTCCTTGTGTGAAAGAAAGTGAAAGTCACTCAGTCGTTTCTGACTCTTTTCAACCTGGTGGACCATACAGTCCATGCAATACTCCAGGCCAGAATACTGAAGTGGGTGGCCTTTCCCTTCTCCAGGGGATCTTCCCAACCCAGGGATCAAAGCAAGGTCTCCTGCATTGCTGGCAGATTCTTTACTAACTGAGCTATGCACTCACAAATAGCTAATTTATTCATACCATTTAAGACAAGTTAGAAACTATATCAAAAGGAAAGTTAAAAATAACGAATCTTGCTCAGCACAGTTCTTAAGAGTAAGTTTGTAAGTATCTTTCAACACTAAAGATAATAATGGAACATACATTTGGAAATCTTTGAAATATTATGCAGTTTCCTTCCAGCTATTCAATTTTTAGACATATATATATATATATATATATATGTATTTCATTATTTTTATGTAATATTTAAACTTCTATAATGCTAGGTATAAAACACATTTCTGCATCTATGAAAAATATGGTGGTCTAAAAAAGTCATAAATAAATTAAATTGAACATCTTCAAAGAAAGCATATCTTAAGTGGTATATACTTGGATGAGGACTCTCTGTCTAGAGAGAGATCACACTGAAGTAATAAGCATCCATGTCTGTCTATTACTCAAAATTGACCTGTACAAAGTCTCCCTTAACTAGTTCTTAAATGAAAAATTTACATAACTTGCTTTCTCCTAAAGACACAGAGAACACAATACAGCTTCAGGCCTCTAAGCCTGAGTCAGTCATCTGATGTCCTCTTTAGAGTAAACCTACTGGTAAACCTATGAGCTTCTTTGGTGCCTCAGACAGTAAAGAATCTGCCTGCAATGCAAGAGACCCAGATTCGACCCAGATGGGTCAAGACGATCCCTTGGAGAAGGGAATGGCTACCCATTTCAGTATTCTTGCCTAGAGAATTCCATAGACAGAGGAGCCTTGCAGGCTACCATCCATGAGATCACAAAGAGTCAGACACAAGTGAAGCAACTTAGTGCATGCGTGCGCACGCGCATGCACGCACACACACACACACACACACACACACACACACACACGTGTCTTTACAGGTTGTTTGAAGCAGGAGCAAGAAGATCTGTGAGGAATTATTTCACTAGACCCCAATCTTTCCAAGAAAAAGAAAGAAATGGAAGATTTCTCCCCAAAGTTTAGTTCTAGAAGTTAGTAAAAGTGTAATTGGATTATCGAAGTAGCTAAATGGAGAATTCATTTTAGTCTGTTTAAAACATACATAGGACATCCCTGGTGGTTCAGATGGTAAAGTGTCTGCCTGAAATGAGTCAGACCTGGGTTCGATCCCTGGGTTGGGAAGATCCCCTGGAAAAGGAAATGGCAACACACTCCAGTATTCTTGCCTGGAAAATCCCATGGACGGAGGACCCTGGTAGGCTACAGTCCATGGGGTCGCAGAGTCGGACAGGACTGAGAGTCTACACTTTCACTTCACTAAAACATACATACACAGGCACAGATTTAATTAAGCCTAAAAATGAGATAACTGCAGATGGTGACTGCAGCCATGAAATTAAAAGATGCTTACTCCTTGGAAGGAAAGTTATGACCAACCTAGACAGCATATTAAAAAGCAGAGACATTACTTTGCCAACAAAGCTCCATCTAGTCAAGGCTATGGTTTTTCCAGTAGTCATGTATGGATGTGAGAGTTGGACTATAAAGAAAGCTGAGCACTGAAGAATTGATGCTTTTCAACTGTGGTGTTGGAGAAGACTCTTGAGAGTCCCTTGGACTGCAAGGAGATCCAACCAGTCCATCCTAAAGGAGATCAGTCCTGAGTGTTCATTAGAAGGACTGATGTTGAAGCTGAAGCTCCAGTACTTTGGCCACCTGATGCAAAGAGCTGACTCATTGGAAAAGACCCTGATGTTGGGAAAGATTGAGGGCAGGAGGAGAAGGGGACAACAGAGGATGAGATGGCTGGATGGCATCACCGACTCAATGGACATGAGTTTGAGTAGGCTCCGGGAGTTGGTGATGGACAGGGAAGCCTGGCGCGCTGCGGGTCATGGGGTCGCAAAGAGTTGGACACGACTAAGCGACTGAACTGAACTGAACTGAAAAATGAGATCTAATTACTGGGGAAGATGAAGCTAATTTAGCTTATATCTTGTTACTGGCCCAGAGTGAGAGCACCCACAGACACTGTTCAACCCACCAGCACCTTAAACTTCTAGAAAAGCACCAAAGCTATAAAAAGAAAGAAAGTGAAGTCGCTCAGTCATGTCCGACACTTTGCAACCCCGTACAGTGTAGCCTACCAGACTCCTCCATCCATGGGATTCTCCAGGCAAGAATACTGGAGTGGGTTTCCATTCCCTTCTCCAGGGGATCTTCCCGACCCAGGGATCAAATCCAGGTCTCCTGCATTGCAGGCAGATGCTTTACCCTCTGAGCTACCAGGGAAGCCCTCTATAAAAAGTATGTTACCTAAATATCTTGTTTACCATATTAAGTAAACATGCTTCCACTCTCCAGGTTAAATGCTTGTTCACCCTTTTCTTCTCAGGGCTTCACCCTGGAGCCTCCTATATCTTTCATCAGACATACTTCCCTCCCTCACTGAGGAAGTAGAATAACCTTTTTGTCCCTCTAAGGCAGAAGGCGTGGGAAGGAATAGGACATTTAACTTTGTTTTGTACCCATTTTAATTGATGATTCCTTGTTATCTCTAGGTTTCTAATGAATGTACGCTAATTGACATTCACATAGCAAAAATGTACTTCTGTAAAGAAACTGAATTAAAATTCTTCTATCTTTAATGAAACAGGATAACAAACTATCTAGTTTTGTGTTGCAAGAGTTGTTTCCCTCCATGGGGACTTCTTCAAACTGAATTGACAGTTTGAGAAATAAGAAAAGTTTTACAAGTGCTTCCTAGCTACTCAACACCTCTTTAGTTGAATTGTCACCAGGAATCACTTCATTTGAATCCACCATACTGCCTGAGCCTCTTTTCATTTAGTAGGAATAAAAGTAAAAACTCTCTTAGTGAACAATAACTGCCCCCAGAAAAACCATGAGCTTCCTAAGTACAAAACACATTAAATCGGATATGGGAAAAGTGGTTTAGTGCTAACACCCATTAACCAGGGTGGTAGTTTAGAAAGATCATGGAAATCCAACTAAATGATAGGAATTCAGAAAATCATACTATGGTTTAATAGTGTTATTAACTATAATGGAGTAACAAGAAAAATGAAGTTGGTGTTACAGTCAATAGCATAATAATGCTCATCTGTAATACCCTGTGTATATTTTTACCAGTACATTGAGAAACTAAAATAAAGTAAAGCAAGTGTAGGGAAGAACAATGTGACAGAGTGAATGATGAAGGAAATTTTTTAAAAGTCATATGAGGAAACTTTGAAAGGTCAGGGAATATTGAAAAGATCAAGAATAGATTTAGAGAAGGAAAAAAAAAAAAAATGTAAACACCTAAAAGTATACCATCTGAAAAAGAACTTTAGTTCAGTTCAGTTCAGTCACTCAGTTGTGTCCGACTCTTTGCAACCCCATGAACCACAGCACACCAGGCCTCTCTGTCCATCACCAACTCCTGGAGTCTACCTAAACCCATGTCCATTGAGTCAGTGATGCCATCCAGCCATCTAATCCTGAACCATCTCAACCCTTCTCCTCCTACCCTCAATCTTTCCCAACATCAGGGTCTTTTCCAATGAATCAGCTCTTCTCATCAGGTGGCTAAAGTACTGGAGTTTCAGCTTCAACATCAGTCCTTCCAATGAACACCCAGGACTGATCTCCTTTAGGATGGACTAGTTGGATCTCCTTGCAGTCCATGGGACTCTCAAGAGTCTTCTCCAACACCACAGTTGAAAAGCATCAATTTTTTGGCACTCAGCTTTCTTTATAGTCCAACTTTCACATCCATACATGACCACTGGAAAAACGATAGCCTTGACTAGACGGACCTTTGTTGATAAAGTAATGTCTTTGCTTTTTAACATGCTGTCTAGGTTGGTCATAACTTTCCTTCCAAGGAGTAAGCGTCTTTTAATTTTATGGCTGCAGTCACCATCTGCAGTGATTTTGGAGCCCCCAAAAATAAAGTCAGCCATTGTTTCCACTGTTTCTCAATCTATTTCCCATGAAGTGATGGGACCAGATGCCATGATCTTAGTTTTCTGAACGTTGAGCTTTAAGACAACTTTCTTCACTCCTCTTTCACTTCCATCAAGAGTCTCTTTAGTTCCTCTTCACTTTCTGCCATGAGGGTAGTATCATCTACATATCTGAGGTTACTGATATTTCTCCCAGCAATCTTGATTCCAGCTTGAGCTTCATCCTGCCCAGCATTTCTCATGATGTACTCTGCATATAAGTTAAATGAGCAGGGTGACAATATACAGCCTTGAACGTACTCCTTTTCCTATTTGGAATCTGTCTGTTCCATTTCCAGTTCTAACTGTTGCTTCCTGACCTGCATTCAAGTTTCTCAAGAGACAGATCAAGTGGTCTGGTATTCCCATCTCCTTCAGAATTTTCCAGTTTATTGTGATCCACACAGTCAAAGGCTTTGGCATAGTCCATAAAGCAGAAACAGATGTTTTTCTGGAACTCTCTTGCTTTTTTGATGATTCAGCGGATGTTGGTAATTTGATCTCTGTTTCCTCTGCCTTTTCTAAAACCAGCTTGAACATCTGGAAGTTCACAGTTCACGTATTGCTGAAGCCTGGCTTGGAGAATTTTGAGCATTGCTTTATTAGCGTGTGAGATGAGTGCAGCTGTGCAGTAATTTGAGCTTAAACTTGCCCTTTAGGAATCTGCTGCTGCTGCTGCTGCTAAGTCACTTCAGTCGCGTCCGACTCTGTGCGATCCCATAGATGGCAGCCCACCAGGCTCCCCTATCCTTGAGATTCTCCAGGCAAGAACAATGGAGTGGGTTGCCATATCCTTCTCCAATGCATGAAAGTGAAAAGTGAAAGTGAAGTCGCTCAGTCGTGTCTGACTCTTAGTGACCCCATGGACTGCAGCCTACCAGGCTCTTCCGTCCATGGGATTTTCCAGGTAAGAGCACTGGAAAGGGTTGTCATTGCCTTCTCTGCTTTAGGAATCTAAGTGAAGGAATAAGAGATATTGCATAAAATTTCAAATGTCAATTGTTCAGTATTGTTCAGTATAAGACAGCACATTTACTCATAATCCCAGATATTCAAAATAGGATCCAGATACTTCAGAACCTAGTATGGTGAGTTACTTCTCCCTGAAGATATCCCAGCAGAAGCTGAGAAGTGGCTTTAAAGCTAAGTTTACTAGAGAGGAAAACCTGAGCAGGGTGGGCGACCTAGATGGACTTTAAGATGATCCAGACTTGCCAATTTATCTTATAAGTAGTTCCTCAGTAACACGCAACAGAAAAGAATGTTCAAAATGAGCAAGAGAAGACTATTGAAACATAAAACTAAAGACTTGCAACGTTCATTTTGTGTATTGATGTGTAGACACATGACAAACTGAGGATAGAAAATGATTCTGGTGTAAATTTTTTGTATAAACCAGTTCAATTCAAAAATAAGCATTGAACATTGCCATGTTTTAAGTTAATTGGATGACAAGGATTTTGTTTCTTTTCATTAACAAATGCACACAAAGGAAAATAACTCTCTCTCCATAGAACATAGTAACTTTTAGATCTCTTTGTTATAAGAATCTTGACATTAAAAGAAAATCTCCCCTGGCTCCAGAAACCTGGAACAATAAGTGTGTTTTTATTAGCCACAAAACATTTTACTGTCATATTTCATGCATAAGAAAATGATATCTCCATTAAATATAGCAACAAAAATTAGAAGCAAATAATAAAACAGTTGATTAGAACAACAAACATTTACTGTGTTCTGGAAGATCCTAAGTGAATGCCAGTGAAGGCTGGGTGCTTTCCTCTGGCTCAGCATGTGGTGTAGACACTTCCTTTTTATCACCTCAGTCCTGTCCACAGCATTGCATTAGACCAGGCAGTAAGACTAGAATTATTTAGTGGTTTCAAGTTTCAAATTCTGGTTGTTTCACTAAATGCTTTTTAATGAATACCTAAATGCACTTCTTAATCTATAGTTTCTCTTTTTCTTGTTTTCTCTCACCTACCGATTAATATTTAAGTAAGAAACAATGCAATTCTTTTAACTGCCAGGCTTTATTTTTAATTCCCTTAGTTAACTATTAATTTTTAAAAGAATTATCCTTGGATTACTGTCAAAGCAAGATTCTTACAGTCAACTTTCCTATGAAGAGGATGACTTATTGGAGGAAGGGCTGAAATTTACTAGTACATTAGAGCAGGTATGAATTTTGAAATGGGTTTTACTTATGTCAGGAATACAATACAAATGCAAATATTCCCCTGTGTAAAATAACAGCAAATGAAAGGAAATGAAACATAAATTACTGATTCAGCTGATTGCAATCAATGCTGGTAAGGATGTAGAAATAGACAGTTTAGAAATTTTCAAGAAAGTTAAATGACACTAATCCACTCTCTTGAGAAGTTTAATATGTCTTCAATAGATTCACCTACTGATGGACCTTTATTTATATCCTATAATTAATGCCCTATTCAAATGCATACTTTATTACTTCTAGTACTAAATTAATAAAAAAAATAAATTGAAATGTTAGGAGAAAAGTTAGTAATTTTCAAATTTTTCATTTTTATGTCTTCTGCTTTATTTCCTCCCTCACTTACCAAAGGTTGAAGTTGGTTTCTGAAAATTAGTGGAATAGCATACCTTAAACAGATTTTGTTAATAGACTATTGTGTCCTTTCAAAAATCCTCCTAACTGCACGATATTTCTCACAATTTTGGTATTAATAGGAAGATAATACATTTTGGTTTGTATAATTACAATTGATTTGCTTTCACTTTTCAAATATACTTTCAAAGTAGGGCCGTGCTCTGGTGTTACTATTTATCAGGTTCACAGGCATTTTTGCAAAGTGATTTTGATCTTAGTCAGGACTGTTCAAATAAAATGGATTGATAATCAATAAAAGAAAATCCTATATGAATTATTTTGATCTATATATTGGTTTAAGTATTTGTCCTAATAGCACACTCTCAAAGAGCATATCTGAAACCCATGTTTCATTTTATAAAACTGTACATTAGGAAAGTAAGACAGAGTTTGTGATATATTTATGAGGTGCATAACTTTATACTGAGTTGTAAATATAGCTTATGCCTGGCTTCAGAATTCCTTGCTTAATCATATTAGATGCCTTCTTAGGGATACACATATCCCAGATATTAACACCACATACATGAAAAAGTAATGAAAATAATTTTTTGCTATCTTTTTTTGTTTTGTTTTTTATCTAATGAACATTGCTGCATGGGTTTTTGCAAGTGTAGCCAAATCAGACCTGAAGAGTTCCTGGGAGATGATGGGAGATGACAAAAGAGGACAGAAAAATAATTTTCTTTTCTCCATTGAAATTTGACTGTATGTAGTTAATGGATTTAAGCAATCAACAGTGTAGGATTTGTATCAGTTCCCCTCTTTCTGGAACCATTCATTAAAAGGATCTGTAGCCTTATTATGATTATTTTTTTTATGACATGGTTTACTTTTCTTAAGCATTTTTCAAATCACATTGTGCTACTGCTTGGATTGTAGTAGCAAGTTGACCTTGTTTTGACCAAATGTAGATCATGGGATGGGCTTCCTAGGTGGATCAGTGGTAAAGAATCTGCCTGTAAGAGCCACAGGAGATGCAGGTTCGATCCCTGGGTCAGGAAGATCCTCTGGAAAAGGAAATGGCAACCCATTCCAGTATTCTTGCCTGGAAAATCCCATGGACAGGGGATCCTAGTGGGCTAAAGTCCATGGAGTCACAAAAAGTCAGACATGACTTAGCAACAAAGCACATAATTATATGGACATTTATCTATATAGTATAGGTATGTGATAGAGAAGAAAATGGCCACCTACTCCAGTATTCTTGCCTGGACAATCCCATCAACAGAGGAGCCTGGAGAGGCTACAGTCCATTGGGTTGTAAAAGAGGTGGACACGACTGAGCGGCTCAACAATAGGTATGTGAAGAGCAAATGCATTTTGACAAACTCACAAATATTTATTATTTTAATAAAGTTTATCAATATTTTTCAAGGTTAAGTATTGGCTAGAAAACCAAATGATCCTAGTCTTCAATAAATCACACTATTATAACAAGTATATACAGATAAAAGAAACAAATTCTTGTATAGCACTGTCCCAAAGTGTAAAATGAAACATGGCCTTGGGAATCATCACTGCATATTTTAGAAAATAAAATCTTTTTTTTTCTTGAATGTATTTGGGTAGTAAAATCATTCGATTATAATGTGTGAGTATGTATATAAAGACTTCAGAGAGAACTCAAGAATCTCTCTGAAATTTCACCTAGAATGAGGCTGTAGATAAAATACAAGGCATTTTTATGCTGGGTGTGAAAAAGCTGACTAAAATATTTACGTATTAATATCCCATTGCAAAGATCACTGTTAGCTCATTGGCCTTAAATTATTCACTAGGTTCGATGGTTATTATTTTTGGCTGCTGCAGTCAGACCTTATAAATACATTTCTAAGGTCACACACTCTACTTTTCATCTAAATCTTTCTCCGCCTTTTCTCTTTTAAACATGAACATTAAATAAAATTACCTGACATTCAACCTTCGTGAGTCAAACACTTTTTTAGACCACAAATGAAACTACAAGGATATATTTTTTTAATATTATTCCAAGGGTGACCCAGAAGTCAGGAAATTGGGGATTTTAGCAGCAACTTTAATAAATATTATTTGTTTAAATGGCAATCACAACAGTAGTTCTTTTGTTTGAGAACAAATTTGTCATATCAAAACATAGCTCCAAAAAGAGGTTTTTAGATTACATGGAGATCATGAGCTTAAGTAGATCCTTTATCTTTCTAGTTAATATCTTTGCACAACAGATATTTTAAAGGCTTCTATCCATGTTTCTAGTTGCCTATTGACCGAGCTTTGGTATATATCTCTCAAATATGGGTCTCCCACATCACTGTGAAGCTGGAAGGTCTTTTCATTTTGCCCCACTCAACTTTTACTCTGCTTTGAATTCAAACACAGTAAAAGATACATTTTCTCACCATGGGGGTGTGAGGACCTGCTGAGCTTATCCTGATTCAGATCAAAGGTCAACACAGAATTTAGAAACACCTGTCCCTTTGACTTAAGTGTGGGAGCCTAAGACATGGGACTAAACTCTTGACCTCTGATGGATCTTGTAAAGTCAGTTCACATTTATGTTTCATTCAGGTTACCTGTAATGCTAAGTAACCTCATATTACCACCCACAAGGGAATTTGGTCAATGAATGGTATTTCATCCTAGATAATGTGCAATACACTTTTCAACTCTTGCTGATTCAGGATTTCTCTCTGAATCAAATGCTGTGTCATTTTTCTCTGCTTCTCTATGCCTCTAAATGTTTATGCCTGACTACAATGCACTTTTTCTGTGTTCAACCCTCCAATTTATATTTCATTGTTAATTTATTAAACAAGTATTTATGACTGCTAACTAGGTAGTAGGCATTATGCTAACAATGTTTCCCTTTCCAGACCCAGAACAAGTCCCTCAACCCCTAGAAATGTTTGCTTCTCGGGTTCAACCTCATTTCCATTTTGAATGCAAAATTCTGTTTCACTGCTTCCATCCAGTTCTTACATTGACCTTCTCTCTTATTCCCAACTGTCATGACCACCCTCTGAAACTTCTTCCTTGGCTTATGAATCTTATTTCCATTTCTTCTTTGGTTCACTAAAGAGCCATAAGACTGGCTACCAAATGAATAAGCTGGATTTTAAGGCATAACTTCAAAAGTGTGAATACTTGATGGATAAGAAGGAATATCCTAAAACAGAAATGATAGACATATGCTTTGAAAAGCTGGGGATAGATACCAACATCTAAACAAGTGACAGCGGTAGAATGTCTAGAAGGTGAAGTCCTATTTTAATTGATGTGTATATAAAAGGTTACAACTGGCCATCGGCGCTTGGTTCCCACTAGGGGAAAAGATGTTACTCAATTAAAAAGTAGTATAAGGAAAGACAAGGTTGAATGGAATCTAGGAATTTAAAAATCAGACAAAATAAGAGAGAGAACACAAAAGTAAATTCAACAATTAATTTTGGAGAACCTACTTTATACTAGGTCCTAAATAATGTCCTGTAGATACAGAAAAACTAGTCATGGAATGTAACCTTATGTGTTAAAATTCTAAGCTAACATATAGACACATTGAAAAGCATTCAACAGATGGATTAATGTTCTCTAGCAATAGATTTTCATGTATTCATACACATTTTAGATAAAATATCTCTCAAAAATATCTAACTGCATTTTTTGATTTTATGATTACCAAACAACCACATAATTATCCCTCAAGATACCATAAATTAGAAAGCAGATACTTTAGACCACAACACAACTATTAGTAGAATTATATATTTTTATAGTTAATAAATTAACATGCTGACTTATGTATCATAAAGTGAAAGTGCAAGTTGCTCAGTCATGTCCTACTCCTTGCCACCCCACAGACTATACAGTCCATGGAATTCTCCAGGCCAGAATAATGGAGTATGTAGCCTTTCTCTTTTCCAGGGGATCTTCCCAACCCAGGGATAGAACCCAGGTCTCTCGCATTGTGGGTGGGTTCTTTACCAGTTGAACCACAAGCTAAGCCCAAGAATACTGGAGTGGGTAGCCTATCCCTTCTCCAGTGGATCTTCCCGAACTGAACTGGGATCTCCTGCATTGCAGGCAGATTCTTCACTAGCTGAGCTACCAGGGAAACCCTTATGTCCCATAACTTGTTAGTTAGGTGAGACCAGAAATCTGTTCTGCAGAGACAATATTCTATGCAGATCCTGAGGAGAATTAAGCAGCCAGCAGGGCTCACTTTCACTTTCTGCATTTTCTAATTTCACTATCAAATACTCAGATGCCATAGAGACTGAGTTCTCCTTTGATAGGTAACATATCTTGCAGATAAAGAAAACAGACTCTGGTATCAGACCACCTGACTTCTCATTCTTGTTATACAATCTAAATGCTGAATATCCCTAGGAAAATTATTTGATCTTTTAAATTCTTCCATTACCTCATCTGAGAAGTAGGGTAAACTATTACTTAGGTCTTTGGGCTGTTGATAGGATTAAATGATGTAATATATGAATTATTTTAGAACATTTCTGTTTATAATATTGTTATTATTGGATTTATTTCCTGCAAATATGTGTCTTCAAGTCTGTCTCTCTAATTTTCACATAAAAAATTTTTATTTATATTCAATGCCTCAGCTTATATTGTAAGATATATCATATAAAAAAGCATGAATATTATACATAAATAGAGGTGAGGTCCTTGACATCACTCTAGGCAATGATTTTTGACACAGAAAGGAACGGCAAGAAAAGCAAAAATAAACAAGTGAAATTACTTTTTTTAGAAAAAGCTCTACTCAACGAAGGAAACTATCAACAAAACAAAAAGGCAATGTATAGAATGGAAGAAGATATTTACAGGTTTACATTTACACTTACCTCTGTCAGGAACCAAAAGGAGGCTGCCAACATAGGAGCATGCTGGTTCTCTTCAAGGACACTGGTTTGTGGGCATCTCAGTTTATCTCTTCTTTCTTACAATTGCATCAAGGCTGACTCTCTCTATTGAAAGAGTAATACAGACTCTTTTCATCAGTGGCCATGTTTTTCACATCTCAAAACTCTATGTTATAGCTTCAATTCAGGATTTTGTTTAGTTAAGTTATCCTTGGAAAGTTCCCTTACTTCTTTCAATCCCAGCAGTTCATACCCAATTAAAAAAGTATGTTTTTTTCCAAAACCATGATGCTTTTTGGTTTAAAGTTCTATTCTGAACATTTATTCAAACCAGTAACTTTTCCTTCAACCGTGTTTAATCTACTTAACCCATCCACTGTGTTTCTAACTTCAATTATTGTGTATTTCATCTGTGATTATTATAAATGGATCTTTTAAAACTCTGTCTCATTTTCAATAATGACTTGTCTTCCCTAATATTTTCACTGCTTTCTTTTCTTTCCCCATATGTAAAAATATATTTTACATTTTGTATTTGATGGTGCAATTGCTTGTATGCTTTGTGGGTTTGAACATGCAGTTTGAAGAGTTCACTAATTCTCACTTACATGGCTTGAGACCATACAATTTGTTCACAATTTTTGTGAACTCATGTTTCTTGGAGTTTTAACTACAGGTAAACTTTGCCTCTTGAAGTTGAGGTGCATTTTTCTATGGAGAATTTATGCTGAGTTCTTTTGGAATGGGCTACTGTCAACCCAGGACTACTGTAAATTAAGGTTTTCACTAGATATTTTGGGGGGCTTATGGATAGAAAGAATTCTAGCCCTGAATAAACTGAGTTGGAACTTGTAGTTAAAATTTGGATGCACAAGTAGTCTTGAAATTGTAAGCAAGAAAGTTGTAAAGGTTTAGAAATGAGTGATCGTGTCTTTAACTTTTCTTTCTTCTCCATTTACCTGACTAGTTATATTATTTTTAAATGCAGAAAAATAAACAGTTGAGTGAAATCCTAGTGGTTAAGAGTATTAACCAAAAATAAGAACTTTGATCCAGTCTCAACTACATCTTACACTTGTTTAGATTTTAGACAGGTTGTTTAACCTCTTGCCTGTGATTTATTAATTTGTATGACAAGGATAATGAATAGTAACTTCATCCATGGGATTGTGAGGATTAAATAAACTAATACATAAGACACTTGGACAGCAGTTTGCATATGTTGTTGTTGTTTGTTGCTAAATTGTGTCCAACTCTTTTTTGACCCCATGGACTATAGCCTGCCAAGCACCTTTGTCCGTGGAATTTCCCCAGGCAAGAATGCTGGAGTGGGTTGCCATTTCCTTAGATCCAAGGGATCTAAGCATTCAGTAACTGTAAGATATACTGGTGTTTTCAAACATTGTGTCTAGTAGAGGACATGGTCTATAGTTCATGGTTCACAAATACAGACTGAAAGTGAAAGTCTCCCAGTTGTGTACAACTCTTTGTAACACCATGGACTATAGCCGGTCAGGCTCCTCTGTCCATGGAATTCTCCAGGCCAGAATACTGGAGTGGGTAGCCATTCCCTTTCTCCAGGGGATCTTCCCGACCCAGGGATCAAACCAGGGTCTCCTGCATTGCTGGTAGATTCTTTACCAGCTGAGCTACCAGGGAAAGCTTAAATACAGATTATCTTCTCTAGCTTTTCTCTAAGCTACTTATCATTTTTGGTCAATGTATATGACTCTATATTTCTATGCTTTTTTAAAGCAACAATCTTTGATTTTCTATACTTAAATTTACTTTCTCTTTTCATTGAAAACTTTCCTATAAAACAAAGTTTTCACTTAACCAGACTGAACAAAGTAACTGATTAAATCTATTTCTCATGAGTTCTGCATAGTTACCATTCTTGAAATTTCTAATATTTGTTTATATCAATAGTATAAATAACAATAATAATAATGTTAAAAATATTATAAATCTATATAGCAGATTTATGTAAGATAAGTGAACATACTTCATTTTAGAATATAAACTTGAAAATTTCTCTGAGAATTGCATATGGCTTTGTCCATATTAGCAAAATGATTGGCAT
The DNA here is from genome assembly GCF_023699985.2 of Odocoileus virginianus. Lineage (NCBI taxonomy): Eukaryota > Metazoa > Chordata > Mammalia > Artiodactyla > Cervidae > Odocoileus > Odocoileus virginianus. Next base: position 90,764,550 of record NC_069674.1, on the reverse strand, counting down.
TTTTCTCCCTGGTAGACAAGAGAATCATGGAACAAAAATGGACAAAATGGAAGTAATGCATTTGGCACTAATTTAAGATAATTAAATAGAGTTTGCTAACTGGATTTGAGTTTTCTACAATTAGATTATATTAAAATTTATGTAAACAACTTTGTGGATATATACATCTAGGATTCAACGTTTTATGTCAATGGAAAAGGACCATAAGGTGAAAATAGATCAATCATAGGCAAGCTTCCTCTTGATAGATTTAGCTATACCTCTTAGATACAATAAAATTGTAATATTTTATTGTACTGCTTTAATATGTTTTATTATTATTAATACATATGCATTTTTCAATACCAGTAAATTAGTTTAGCATTCTTTCTGCAAAACTCCAGCTGAATTTCAGCAAGGGCACAAAATATTGGGTGAGTATGATACTTTTCATTAGAAATATTAACGTGTACAGTGAGCTAACATAAATGCTTCAAGAACATTCTCTATTGCTAACCTCAGCTAATCTCTTCTGAGTCAGCATGGCTAATCTCCCTTAATCATACTAAATTTGGGTTCTTAGGAATACATAAAATTTTATGGTGATGGCTATGAAAAGAAAATTAATATCACCACAGAAATTGTGTCATACAAAATTACACAGCTCCTAGCATGTTTTAGCTCCTCAATATATACTAAACAAAAACAAAGACAGAGTTTGTTTGTTTTTGAGAAATTGAAAATAAAAATACCTAGCCTCTGTTAAATTTCTAATGTAAAACTTGAATAGGTCTTTACTCATTTGCAAAGAATATACCACCAAATCCTTTGAATCTAAGTATCTGTTGAATTGTCAATTAATACAAGAAACTAGAATCTGAAACTCACATTTATATCCTTCAGAAATTCTGAGCAATATTTTTTTTCCCTTGACTAAAGATAGAATTTCTACTAAGCACAAATTTATTTTCTAGTTAGATTTGAAAGGTACAATCTTAGGCTGTGAATTGAAAAGCACAACTTGGAGAATTCCATGACTCAGCTCTAAGACACTTTTTTGCAAGGGAGACATGGAGTGTCATTTTAAATGTGTAAGTGGCATGATAAACCTCCCACTCTTCTAAGAATAGAGCTATCACTGGACCCTGTTATCTCACAACCCCAAGGTATGATATGATAATGATACCACTTAGCATCAGTGCCGAAGTAAGGGGGGGAAAAAAGGGAAGAGCTGCAAGCATTTTAACTAGAAAGAAAATCAAATTAAAATATTAATTTACTGATTAATATAACATTAGCTGACCTATTTTCTCCAGCTTGTTAAACAACAAAGACTTGTGAAACTAAATAACTGCCTAAAAGATAAATGTTTTAAGAATTCCCAGGGACATGTTTAGCTCCTTTTTAAACATTATTAAAGATATGCCTTGCATGTATCAGGCAGTTTTATGCTTTCTGTGCTAAAACATCCTGTTTACATTTATTAATGCAGTCTAAAGAATTGGAATTTGCCTCAGAGTCCCCCCTTGTTTCAAAACTAAGGCCAATAGATGTCAGTCAGTTTTCTTGCCTTGAGTGACTCACTGCAGAATTTACAAGAATGCAGATTCTTCCCAGAAAGTGAATCAGGTCACACTTGGAAATTTATTTTCTTAAACTGTTCATAAATTGAGATAATATTGATTTTAGAAATAGACACCAGCAAGCTGCTGTCCACGTGCTCACAGCCCCAGGACCTCAGAAATGCAAGCTGGTCTTCAAAGAAGTGTATTAAAAGGAAGGAGGGCTGGCTTTTCTGCTGAGAGACTTGAGTTCTAGGACAATTCTCTTCCCAATAGCATGCACTATTAAATCAGATTTTTCTGTGTAAAGCTCAAGGCTTTTAGGTTTTCAAGGTTTTTCTGAGTCTTTCTTGAATTCCTAGAGTGCTAGCAGTCTGATCAACTGAGAAATAAAACCCGCTTAGATTCATTGCATCCTGATGCATTTTCTGAAGAAACCTGAATGATTTTCATAAATTAATCCAAAGAGAAGCTATTAGAGGAAAGTAGATGGTGATGAGGGGGTCTAGTCAATGAAGTATAGATGCTAAAATCTTGGTAAGGAGACAAAGTAGGGTTACCCAAGAGAAAGATTTTTGAGACTATTAAGAAAAGGTCTAAATGACCCTTCTAAATAACTTTTCTTAGCTCTTCTGAATACTTTGTTGATTACTCATTAACATAATTTGGGAGATAAGACTACATTTTGGCTTAACATTTTTTTTCACCTATATCCTGTATTGAATTTCCCTGGTGGCTCAGTGGTAAAGAATTTGCCTGCCAATGCTGGAGACTCAGGTTAGATTCCTGGGTTGGCAAGATTCCCTGGAGGAGGAAATGGCAACTCACTCCAGTATTCTTGCCTGGGAAATCCCATGGACAGAGGAGCCTGGCAGGCTACAATCCATTCGGTTACAAAAGAGTCAGACATGACTTAGTAACTCAACAACAACAGCAACAACAGTACCCTTTATCAGAAAGAATAATCCAGTTTTAAAAACCAGTTTCTACTGTTAGGGACTCTTCCAAACATCCTCAAAAGTTAATGAAGGTGAAGTCTCTCCATAAGTTTTAATGACTGCATTAAACCATAAAATCTACAGTTATGTTTCCTCTGTTAATTCATTTGGTCAAAGTTTCATTACTATAGCACATGTTTTGAAGACATTTTTCTTTTCCTCAATTTCCATAATAGTTTTTTGCTTTTTGATAAACATCCCATACAATTTCAGAATCTTTGTTCTTCGGTTTCAGTATAGAGAATATCCCTGGAGTCCGTCTGAGATGTGAGGTTTTGGTTCAACCATCAAGCTATTTTTCAACTGGAACTTTCTTTCTTGCTTCTATGCTTATGTCCTTTCTTTCTCTCTCTCTGTCTCTCACACACACAGACACATGCACACATCTTTTGATAATTAATTAGAATTGGTACCTGTCTTTTCCAACAACACAAGAGAAGACGCTGCACATGGACATCACCAGACAGTCAACCCCAAAATCAGACTGATTATACTCTCTGCAGCCAAAGATGGAGAAGCTCTATACAGTCTGCAAAAACAAGACCGGGAGTTGACTGTGGTTCAGATCATGAAATTCTTATTGCCAAATTCATACTGAAATTGAAGAAAGTAGGGAAAACCACTACACCATGCAGGTATGATCTAAATCAAATCCCTTACAATTATATGGTGGAAGTGGGAAATAGATTTAAGGGACTAGATCTGATAGACACAGTGCCTGAAGAACTATGGGTGGAGGTTCATGACATTGTACAGGAGACAGGAATCAAGATCATCCCCAAGAAAAAGAAATGCAAAAAAGCAAAATGGCTGTCTGAGGAGGCCTTACAAATAGTTGTGAAAAGAAGAGAAGGTAAAAACAAAGGAGAAAAGGAAAGATATACCCAGTTGAATGCAGAGTTCCAAAGAATAGCAAGGAGAGATAAGAAAGCCTTCCTCAGTGATCAACGCAAAGAAATAGAGGAAAACAAGAGAATGGGAAAGACCAGAGAGCTCTTCAAGAAAATTAGAGATACCAAGGGAACATTTCATGCAATCATGTGCTCAAAAGGACAGAAATGGTATGGACCTAACAGAAGCAGAAGATATTAAGAAGAGGTGGCAAGAATACACAGAACTGTACAAAAAAGATCTTCATGACCCAGATGATCATGATGGTGTGATCACTCACCTAGAGCCAGACATCCTGGAATGTGAAGTCAAGTGGTCGTTAGGAAGCATCACTACAAACAAAGCTAGTGGAGGTGATGGAATTCCAGTTGAGCTTTTTTCAAATCCTGAAAGATGATGCTGTGAATGTGCTGCACTCAATATGCCAAGAAATTTGGAAAACTCAGCAGTGGCCACAGGACTGGAAAAGGTCAGTTTTCATTCCAATCCCAAAGAAAGGCAATGCCAAAGAATGCTCAAACTACAACACAGTTGCACTCATCTCACACACTAGTAAAGTAATGCTCAAACATTTTCCAAGCCAGGCTTCAACAGTACATGAAACATGAAATTCCAGATGTTCAAGCTAGTTTTAGAAAACGCAGAGGAGCCAGAGATCAAATTGCCAACATCTGTTGTATCATCAAAATAGCAAGAGAGTTCTAGAAAAACATCTATTTCTGCTTTATTGACTATGCCAAAGCCTTTGATTGTGTGGATCACCACACCTGTGAGAATTCTTCAAGAGATGGGAATACCAGACCACTTGACCTACCTTTTAAGAAATCTTTATGCAGGTCTGGAAGCAACAGTTAGAACTGGACATGGAACAACAGACTGGTTCCAAATAGGAAAAGGAGTACGTCAAGGCTGTCTACTGTCACCCTGCTTATTTAACTTATATGCAGAGTACATCATGAGAAACGCTGGGCTGAAAGAAGCACAAGCTGGAATCAAGATTGCTGGGAGAAATATCAATAACCTCAGATATGCAGATGACACCACTCTTATGGCAGAAAGTGAAGAAGAACTAAAGAGCCTCTTGATGAAAGTGAAAGAGGAGAGTGGAAAAGTTGGTTTAAAGCTCAACATTCAGAAAACTAAGATCATGGCATTCGGTCCCATCACTTCATGGCAAATAGATAGAGAAACAGTGGAAACAGTGTCAGACTTTATTTTTGGGGGCTCCAAAATCATCACAAATGGTGACTGCAGCAATGAAATTAAAATACATTTTCTCCTTGAAGGAAGGTTATGACCAACCTAGACAGCATATTAAAAAGCAGAGACATTACTTTGCCAACAAAGGTCCATCTAGTCAAGGCTATGGTTTTTCCAGTAGTCATGTATGGATGTGAGAGTTGGACTATAAAGAAAGCTGAGTGCCGAAGAATTGATGCTTTTGAACTGTGGTGTTGGAGAAGACTTTTGAGAGACACTTGGACTGCAAGAAGATCCAACTAGTCCATCCTAAAGGAGATCAGTCCTGAGTGTTCATTGGAAGGACTGATGCTGAAGTTGAAACTCCAATACTTTGTCCACCTGATGTGAAGAACTGACTCATTTGAAAAGACCCTAATGCTGGGAAGGATTGAAGGCGGGAGAAGGGGATGACAGAGGATGAGATAGTTAGATGACATCACCGACTCAATGGACATGAATTTGGGTAAACTTCAGGAGTTGGTGATGGACGGGGGGCCTGGCGTGCAGCGTCCATGGCGTCACAAAAAGACACGACTGAGCGACTGAACTGAACTGAATGTACAGTATACGCTCCCTTAAATTATTGTCCAAAAAATATCAACAACTGAGATGGAGGTAGACTGATATGCCCTTGAATGTTTAACAACACTTTCTGTATAGGAAAATAAAGCCCTGTTATTTAAAGTTTCCTAGTTTCCCAAGTATGAGAACACTTACCATGGCTGATTTCCGGCTATTGAGGTGACCTCACTGAGTGTGGTCATAGACAAGATGTGCATGACTGGTTCTTGTGAACCGGTAGAATTAGATGCCTTTTCTTTCACCTATGTCTCTTCTCAAGGTTGTCCACACAGCTGCTACCCTTAAGAAATACCCTTTACCTCGCATCCCCCAATCAGGAGCAGGCTGACTTACTACATAATAGCAAGACATAGATTCCCCAAATTCAGTGTCCCTGAGCCTGTGACAGATAGTGACTGTGCATATAGCATTTATCTGGGCCAAATCATGTCACACACCAGGGACTGGAGGAAAAGAGAGGTAAATCTGAAGATGCTGATGTTCATGCTGATTTCTGCACTGTGAGTATGAAATCTTTGTCTCTTAGCTAGCTAGAAGTTTCATGTCTTTTGCCAGTATACATTACACTGTTCAAATCAGCTTACTAACTAGATTAGTAAAGTAAAATCAAATTGTATACCCAATGGATAGCCTTTTTTATGACTTAGTATTGAACAGGAATTTGTTTCATTGATGAGAACTATTAGTATGAAATAATTTTATGAGTACAAAAAATCATTGAGAAATTTCAAATTCTCCTAAACAGGTAAATTTTCTACTTTGAAACATTTATTGACCATATATGTACTGAATTCCACTTTTTTTTTAAACCTGCATTTTACCTGCCTTATGCCACCATGATGTGTTTTAATAAAAATTTAATATCTTGCAACACTGATGCAGAGAATATTCAATTGGATGTCATAGTTTTAGGCCAAAATAGAAAGCTTTGCAATCAAAAAGTCTAAGTACTTAATCTGTTAATTTGTGTGAATATATTTCTACTGGGTTGAGGCCTCCTACACATAATTTCCAGAACAATATTTACAACACTAATGATTTGCTGGCAATATTCAGTTATTATAGATATAGTCCAGTTATAATAAATTCTGAGTCAAACTTCCTTGAGTAAAACATATATTCAATTGCAATAGCAAGGAGGATTAGATTAAATCAGTGCCAGAAAAGTGACCTTACTTCCACTGCACTCTCCTCCCACACTTTATCAGACATGGGGCACCAGAGTACACCATTTCCCCCTTTTTTCTTGCCTCTTCCTTTCTTTCAGATTTTCTTCCTCAATGAATTACTATAGATCAGATTTAAGGTTTGAGATTTGGTTATCCTTTGTCTTTTTAATCACTACATACCCTAGAGTAAATAAATAAATCTTTGTTATATTTTCCATATATATTTCAATTCTGAGAATGTTCCTAAAGACATTAAAATAAGCTAGCTTTCCTTTAATAGAGTATTGAATGTCAAGATTGTGATAAAATAGTGCAAAATAGTTAATAAGCAATAAAAAGTCCCAACTGCTACTCAATTCAGATTCACAAAAATTATTGTTAATCAAGTCATGTTAGTTAACGATACTGTGAAAAGCCTTCATTTATCTCATATTACCAGCAGTAAATATAACTAATTTTCTTAAAATAATACAATTTAAAATGTGTTAGTTATAGAATACTAGTATTTTGTCTAGTTTCCTTTATATTGTCCATCATCATGATCAAAAGTAGTCATATCAATTTAAGTGACATTCCACCAAATAAGAAACATAAAGTGAATAAAAATAATGGAGCGTGAATTAAAGATAAATGTTGATCTATTTTAAACTCCTTGATGAGTTCACGGAAAGTAAATTCTTCATTTTATTTCTTGGCTGACAACATCCTTCTCACCCACACTCAAAACCTACTTGAGTTTCAGCCCAGTGCTATGAAAACATCTTGTGGGATTCTAATAAGGGCCGTGCCCTGTACCCATTAGAGATAGTGTACGGAGAAATGATGCCAAAAATGTGCCAAATAAAACTTGAATATTTATTTCAGTTGTTCATAATGCATATGAAAAACGCTAGCTCTTAGTGTCCTTTTTATCAGGGTCTCTGTCCTAATATTCACTCTGAAGCTAATTTACTCTCTCTCTGCCTCTCTCTCTTTTTTTAAAAAACTCTGTCCAGCTCTGTTAGAATCTCACTCCCACATGTCTTAATGGCCTGATGATATCAAGTGCCGTCAGAATCCATACACAAGATGGGATCTACCCTGGAGGGATTTTTTTGTACCAGGATTTTAGGAATTAACTCCAGACTTTCCCCTGGAGGAGGGCATGACAACCCACTTGAGTATTCTTGCCTGGAGAATCCCATGGGCAGAGGAGCCTGGCAGGCTATAGTCCGTAAGGTTGTAGAGTTGGACATGACTGAAGCGACTGAGCATGCATGTACACATTTTGGGTTTCCAGGTGGTTCAGTGGTTAAATAATCTATCTGCCAATGAAGGAGATGCAGGTTCAGTCCCTGGGTTAAGAAGATACCCTGGCGAAGGAAATGGCCACCCACTCAGGTATTCTTGCCTGGGAAATCACAAGGACAGAGGAGTCTGGTGAGCTACATACAGTCCATGGGAACACAAAAGAGTCAGACATGATTTAGTGACTAAAATAACATAGCATCTGCCAGAAATTAATCTGAGGAAATTATTCAAAGAAAGAAGGCATTCAGAAATCTGTCTTTGCATCATTTCAATATCTTCTTAGGCTTTCTCATGCTACCTCTTTTACTTTGCAGAACAATCTGGCAAGTCTGATATTATTAATCCCATTTGAAATCATAGGCTCATGTTTACGTAGTTCAAGAGTGATAGAGTGAGACTTTACTAATCTTCATACTTTTTCCATGTCTTTAAAAATTATATTTTAACAAGGTTTTCTAATGGCTGATTAAATTTTATATTTAGACATGGTGAATCATACTACATTGGAGAACAATATTTAAGGCAAGATACAATCTGAGAGAAATTCATCATTAAGTGAAATCAACTATATTTTATATTTTTACTTTCCTTTTTATATTGTGTATAACATTTTCCCATTTCTGCTTCACATTAAAGCTGTTGTTTTATGTGTGTATTCTTAACTAAAATTCCAGATGTATGCTCTAAATTTAATGTATAGTTTATAATGGAACAAGGAGAAATCTTATATGTTCATTAAAGTCCTTCTATTTAAGGATCTGATTTGTATATATAGCTTTATGTTGCCCTTCTGGAAAAATGGATGAAAGATGTGACTCCAAGCTCATTTTAGCAGCTACAGAGCTCTGTTCTCTTTCAGCTCTTTATTTTTAAAATAGTCTTCATTTTCAAAAGTAAAAGCTACCTTCAACATGTAGTTTCAGCAAATAGAAGATACACTTTTTATGAGCACTTATTTGAGGTTTATGCTTCTATAGCAAATTTATTTTGCCTTTTCTAAACCAATAATGTAAAGTCAAATAGTAAGAAACTGGAATATCCAGGCAATTTACTGCACATGGGTTTTCAGTAAGTGGTTTCTTACTTCGTGGTTTCTCACCAATCTTTAGATCTAAAAATAAAATAAAATCCATAAGGATTTTTTGCATTTATAAAGAAATAGAACACTGAAACTGGAGTTGAGGTTAATAGATGTGACAAATTTTCACCATAACTTTCTCACAATACCAAAACAGAAGGGTAAATTTTGCAGATATCAAGATATATCAAGTAATAATACACAGAAAAGATCTTATGAGAACCAGGAAATATTCAGACAAATTTTCCTGTCAACAATAGAGTCATTTTTCATCAAGCTTTTTACGAAAATCAAACAGAATCAATTAACTGCTTATCAACAAAAAAGACAGTTTGTGAAAAGAACAATGAGCACAAACTCAAGATTTTCACAGCTTCCTTTTCTCATGCAAATTACAAGCTAGTATGCCCCCTTCATCCTGCTGTTTTTTATTGTGAATGCTCCTCTCCTTCCTCTCTCCCTTCCTACTCCTCCATTATTTCCTCTTTCTTCTCCTCTTATATAATTCTGCTTTTTGTAAATATAATTTAGTCACTGAAGTGACTGAACACACACACAACCTAAATTAAAATTTGATTTTAAAAATATGAAACCTTGATGTAGTTATATCCCTTAGTTACTCTTCTTCATGGGCCAATTTTATATGACTTTTTACAATTTTATGTTTATATTTTTAGTGAACTAACAAATGTCATTAAGCACAGGGTTAAATGAGTAATAAAATGAGCAATCCATGTAATCACTATTTAGCAAAAGTATAGAGCATTGATGATCACACCAGAAGGCTACTTTAAGCCCACTCCCAGTCACTTTCCTTTTTCCTATCCAAAAATGAATACTCAATTTTTAACATTATTAATTTTCCCATTTTTGGAGTATACAAAAAATGGAATCATATAATATTTGTGTTTAGCTCATTTCCCTCAATATTATATTTCCAGAATTCATCCATTTTTTTGAGTGTAGCTGTATCACATTTCATTATTGTACAGTATCATGTTAAATAAATATGTCACTATTTGTTTACCTATGCTCTAAATTGGACACTGGTCATTTAGCATTGGGTCTACTATAATAATGTTTCTATGAATATTCTCATTAATTTTTTCATTGTCTTGCCCACATATTTATGTTGAGTGAAATTGCTTTGACACTGTCAATCTTGTTGACAAGGCAGAATTTCCTGTCATGTGTTTTACGTATACATTTGTTGGTAAATTGGTGATTCCTGAATTTTTCACCAGTGATTCTTACAAGTGACAGGTGAACAGTAGCACAAAGGATTGTCTTGAAGTTTGACTCACATAGCACTTTAAAAGAACTTTAAAGAAAATATTAAAATTGTCCTTCTCCTAGAATCAAGTGAGAGTGTTGAGAACTCAGGGGAAAGGGGATGGCCGAGGCTAGTACTGACTACATTCCATCAGCCAGGTGGGACTAACATTGATTCTGGAGATTCTGATTCGGGATGTCAGATGGATTAGAAATTCTGTATTTTCTTTTGTAAACAGCTCTATTGAGATACAATCAATATGCAATACATTGCATGTATTTAGTGTACAATTTGACATTTGACATGTGCATACCCATGAAAGTATCACTACAGTCAAGATAAAGAGTATATCCATCACCCACATAAGTGTCCTTATGCCCATGTGTAACCCATCTTTTCTAGCTCTTCTGTTAAACCCTTCTCTTGTTCCCTCACCTAACTTTTCCCTGGGGTTCCACTAATATGCATTCTGTCACTAAAGAGATCTGAATTTCCCAGGGATTTATGTATGTAAAATCACACAGCACTTTCTTTTGGCAGACTTTCTTTTAGCACGTTTATTTTAATATGTGCTTATGAATCAAAAGTTCACATAGCTTTTTAACTCCGAGTAGTATTTCATTGTATGGCTATAACACAGATTTTATTCATTCATCTGTTGAGTATTTAAATTTGCTGAGATTATCTTTTTTTGTTGTTTTTTTAGTGATGTGAATCGTATTAAATTTTTAACATTAAGCCAAATGTGCGTTCCACAATATTTACTTGACCATGATATATTATCCTTCTTACATAATGTTGGATTTGATTTGTTAGAATTTTGTGTAGAATTACTGTGTGTATTTTCAGAAGGTTATTTGTCTGTGGTTTTCTTTTCTTATAGCTTTCTTTCTTTTTTTTTTTTTTTCTTTTGGTATCAGAGTAAGCTAGCTTAGCAGGATGAATCAGAAAACATTTCCTTCTCTAGTTTCCTAGAAGATTTTTATACAGATTTAGTACTATTCATTAAATGTTTGATAGAATTCATCAATTAAGTCATTGAGGTATAGAGTTATCTTTGTGGGAAGATTTTTAACCATAAATTTAATCTCTAATAACTTTAAGGCAACTCAAGCTACCTATTTTATCTTGAATAAGCTGTATTCACTTGGGTCTGAATTTCAAGCAATTTGTCATCTAAATAGAATTTATTAGTATAAAGTTGTTCATAATATTTTCTTATCTTTTTCATAACTATAGAACCTATTGTGATATAATCTGTCTCATTATTATATTGTTTAAATTTCATCATCTTCTCCATTTTATTTCTTAGTAGTTGAGTAGAAGTGTATGGATTTTATTCATCTCCCCAACTTTTCAACCTTTGGTTTGACTGTTTCTTTCTATTTCATGAATGCTTATTTTTATATTGATTGATTTCTCTGATTTCTTCACTTCAGTTTTGATTTGTCCTTTTCTAGTTTTTCACTGATTTGAGACCTTCCTTCTTTTCTAGTATTGGCATTAAATGCATTGTTTTCCTATACATACTGGTCTGGCTATGTTTCACAAATTTTGCTGCATTGTGGCTTCATTTATTTACAAATGCTCATTCCACTTCTTTCTCCCCCCTTTAACTTACAGGCTATTTAAAAATAGTTTCCAACATTTGTGACTTTCCAGATGTCATTCTGTTTCAATTTCTAATTGTATTGTGACTAGAGAATATACTTCAGATGACTTGATTATTTGAAATACAAGACTTGTTTTATGGCTTAGAATAGAGTTTATCTTGGTAAATTATCCATGTGCTTGACAGAAGTGGGTGTTCTACTGTGGTTGGGAAGACTGTTCTATAAATATCCTTTGGGTCAAGTTGGCTGATAGTACTGCTGAAAACTAACATATACTTACTAATTTTTTTTTTTTTTTGCTTACTTCTATCTTTTATGACAGAGGGATATTAATTCTCTCACTATAATTATGAATATGTCTATTTTCCTGGCAGTTCCATCAGTATTTGATGTTATTTTGCAGCACTTTTACTAGATGCATAAATGCTTAGGTTTTTTTTTCCTTTCCTCTGAAATTTGCCTTTGTCTAATATTGTAATCATTCTGGCTTTCTTTATATTACTGTTAACTTGGAATTTATATTTCCATCCTTTTAGGCCCTATTGTGAGTGTGCTCTACTTCTAAATATATACTAACAGTGGTTGGATATTGTTTTTCCATCCAGTATGACAATTTCCAGCTTTTATTTGGAGAATTTAGAACATTGACATTTAATTTGATTATTGATATGGTTACTGTTAAATCTGTAATTTTGCAATATGTTTCATTTGTTGACTTTTTTCCCTTTTTCCTGGTTTGTTTGTTTTTTTTTTATTTTTTGTGATTCCTTTTCTCTCTTGCATTTGCTTATTAGCTAAAAATCTTTGTCATTTTAGTAGTTCTTTTAAGATTATGGGGCATGTCTTTAACTTACTACAGTCTACTTTCAAGTATATCCAAACCATTTCATTTCTGAAATAAAGCACCTCAAAACTGTATCCTTCCTCTTCTCCCTTCCCAGCCTTTGCACCAATTTGTGATACATTTTACATTTACATAAGTTATAAACCAAATTGTCATTATTTTTGTTTTAAAAGCAAGCTATCTACTAATGAGATTTAAATATTTTAGATATTTTACATTTTCCAATGCAATCACCATTTTTGATGCTGCTTGGCCATTTTATTGATTCATATATTCATTTTCTTTGTGCTTGAAGGACTTTCTTTGATACTTATTTGGATACATTTCTAATGGTTATGAATAATTTCAGCTTCTGTATGTCCGAAAACAATCTTTGTTTGATCATTATTTTTAAAGAGACTATTGCTAGAGGACAAATTGTACGCTTATAAGATTTTGATGAGTTTGTTTTCAGAACTTTAACAAGTGTTTTTGTGTTTCAGTGAGAAGTTAAGGAGGTATTTTCTGTGTAATGTTTCTTGTTTCTCTTGATGGTTTTATGATTTTTCTCTTTAAAGTTTGTTTCATGAAATTTGCTTAGAAGTACTTCTTTTCATGTTTCTTGTGGTTGGGGTTATATAAGCACATATCCCCACATCACTGCAGTTTAAAGATTCCATAGGTCATGTATTATGTTGCCAAGTTGACAGCCATCATTTTAGATGTCCACAGTTATGTTTGCATTTAGATGGAGTAATTCATATAGTTAGTGACATTGGGTTTTTATTGAGATTAAATAAAAGAGGATGTATACAGTTATTCCTAACATATGCTTAACACTCAATATCTATTATTTCCCTTTCATCTTTTTCTGTGCACCCTTGTCTTTAAAAAGACACTGTGTTGCAATAGAAAAGGCTGTAAACAGAATTGGAACAACCTGAATTCTGGTTATTGGCTTCCTACCTACTAGTATTTACAAACCATTTAAACTTAAGTCTTATTCTTTTGTATATTCAAAGAAAGCAGAAAGTTTTACGTCTTGTGGGATAGTTGATAAAATTAAGATATTAAAGGTAAAGTCTCTTTTATAAATTGAGAAATGTCTTAAATATGTTATTTTCAATCTTTTCCTAGTAGATGCTTTTACTTTTTTCATTCTACTTTACTATGTGTTCCACTTTTTTCAAATGAATCATCTGTATCTACAAAGTCTTTGAAGAAAGGTCCTTCAAAACAATATTTGGATAGATTTTTTCAAACTTTACTTAAATCAAAAATTTTTGCAAACATCTTTTTTAAAAGTAAATGGAAATACTAAAGTGATGTATAATACCAATGAAAGACTCTTGTAATATGTAGATTTTTTTTTTCATTTATTTTTGTTAGTTGGAGGCTAATTATTTTACAATTTTGTAGTGGTTTTTGCCATATATTGACATAAAAAATGTGTGTTACAGGACTACTAAAGTTGTATTTTTTAATTAAGAAAAGTTAATAGAGATACTGACTTAAAAAAAAAAAAACACACCTCAGACAAAAAAGAAAAACAAAGAAAATTTTGATAATGTTCATATGGCAATTTATAAAAAATAAGCTGGTGCCATCATATTTGCTAAGTTGCTCCAGTTGTGTCCATCTCTTTGCAACCCTATGGACTGTAGCCCACCAGGGTCCTCTGTCTGTCTACTAGTAGATCAGTTCAGTTCAGTCGCTCAGTCGTGTTTGACTCTTTGCGACCCCATGAACTGCATCACGCCAGGCCTCCCTGTCCATCACCAACTCCTGGAGTCTACCCAAACCCATGTCCATTGAGTCAGTGATGCCATCCAGCCATCTCATCCTCTGTCGTCCCCTTCTCCTCCTGCCCTCAATCTTTCCCAGCATCAGGGTCTTTTCAAGTGAGTCAAAACTTCGCATCAGGTGGCCAAAGTATTGGAGTTTCAGCTTCAACATCAGTCCTTCCAATGAACACCCAGGACTGATCTCCTTTAGGATGGACTGGTTGGATCTCCTTGCAGTCCAAGGGACTCTCAAGAGTCTTCTCCAACACCACAGTTCAAAAGCATCAATTCTTCGGCACTCACTTTTCTTCACAGTCCACTCTCACATCCATACATGACCACTGGAAAAACCATAGCCTTGACTAGATGGACTTTTGTTGACAAAGTAAAGTCTCTGCTTTTTAATAAGCTGTCTAGGTTGGTCATAACTTTCCTTCCAAGGAGTAAGTGTCTTTTAATTTCATGGCTGCAATCACCATCTGCAGTGATTTTGGAGCCCAGAAAAATAAAGTATATAAATTATTGATATATAATATTTGCATATTATGTATTACATCCTATGTGTTGGGATATTTAGGGTCATTATGCCAATGATACCCAATAATGTTTATACCTGGCAAAGGAATTTTGTGTTTTGTGGTGATCGGGACAGGTATGCTCCAAGAGACTTAATTCTGGCTCTAGAATAGAATCACACAACCACAAAAACACATGCTTATTTGAGGTATAGTCCCACTTGTGTTAAGAACACGTCATAATTAACTGTAGCCAGACAAAACTGCTGGGTAAATACCAGAAGCAAAGCTGCAGGTATAGCACTCCTTTATACCGTCTATCAGAAATGTTAAATGTCATAGTGCATAATTAATCAATGCTAACAGCCCTTGGTACAGATCTGAGGGAATTAATCTATACAGCCAAACTATTTATCACATCACAATATATAAAAATGTACTTTTAATTAACGAACGGACAATCTATTGCTTTCATGGATACAGCTGATCAATCCTTTTTTTATATTCTGTCTATAGTTTGGGTCCTTTTAATGGGTTTTAATGGGGTTTTCTGTACAATTACACAGCCAAGTTTATGCACTTACTTCCTGGAACAGTTTCTATACTTTGTGGCATAATCTCACAGCCTCTTTGGTATTTTTCCACAGCAATATCATCATGAAAATGATCACGCTTCTTGGTATTTTTAAAATGGCATTCATTACTCTTGAGCTGACCTCACTGGCACTAACCTATCTGAAAAGTCATAAAATTAGTATAATGCAGTTCCCATCAATATACTAAGTCTATAAAGGCCTGAGTTAATAGTTTACATGTGCAAAGATTTTTTTAAAAGTATAGTGGCGCACTAACTCATGAAAAGTCCAGCAAGCAAATAGAACAGGAAAACAATTTCATACAAATGTTACCAAAGCATCTATGATATTACTTAACTTATTAAGGCAACTACAGAATTCAATTTTCTATTTACATTTGGCATCAAATCAAATTTAGTAAATTTGATGATACTGACTGATTGTCTCTTCCAGATTTACAAATAGGATATGTACTTTCTAGGAGTTTGACTGTAAAATACAAATAGACAATTTTAAAGTCCTTGATAGTTTCAGGACTTTATAACTTGGACAATCACAAATATTCCTATCTGCAAATAAAAATGAGTTAAACAAGAGAACACCTACTTTAAATATTCTTATATTTTTAGTATTCTCTGAAACATGCTTGACTCAGGATTTATACACTTTGGAAAAAAATATTTTAAACATTTCCTTTTATGAATATTGTAAGATTTAATAAAAGACTGAATAATGAAAAGGCAAGACTTTTTCACCCATAAATAATTATATTATTATAGCCACTTGTTTTCATAAGGAGATTATTTGTTCTCTTGATGCCTTGTCATGTCCTTATGCCTCAATACTCCAATTTTTAAATCCAAATACTGAGGAAGACAGACATCTTACAATGAGCTCCATATTCCAGATTAATGCACCTGAGCAACATTTTTCCTTATTTAATATCCCTTACTCATTTCCTCTCCTGTTATATGGATAGCACAGCTGTTTATCTGCAATTATCTCTGAATCTATTAGTGAAAATATCTAAATTAATCATAAAAAGACAAGTGCATTTCAGAGTGCCTGTGTTATGAATACAGGACCACCTTGTATTATTTCTGCAATTTTCACTGATTCCCTATAGCAGCATTGGTTTCTTAATACAGTAAACCATAAACATGCTTTGAGTAAAAAACCCATATAGATTTACTAGGATATACTACTTATCATTTACCCCAACAATTCAAGTACTTTTGATTTTATCTTCATAATATTTCTAAACAATCAACAAAAAGTTGCATATCTAGGAACTGTGGGCAATATGCATGACCGGCTTGGGTAACTTATCCTAAGTTTGATAGATTGAATATGTGGGTCAATGATGAGAAAATGGGTTTTGTTCAATGTAATCAACATTTGATTGTTGCCTCTTTAATATATGTGCCTGTAGGCCATCTGGAGATGAGGGAAGAAAATCAAGCATGGAAACTGATAATTAGAGGATGAAATAAAAAGTGTAATACAGCTTATCCTAGAACAGAAGTGTATGAAAGATTGTCACTCATCCATCCATTCAATCAGGGAACATTAGAATTGATAAGGTGAAATTAATGCTGCAAAACTTGTGTAAATATAGATAGGACATGGCTTTTAAAAAATTAATTTTAGGGAGTTCAGAGTCTATGAGGGGGTGACAGAAATATAAGGTATAAATTGTATATATAAGTGATATAATTGTTTGAAGACCAAAGTATTATAGGATCACCAAGTGAGGAACTTTATTAGTGCTAGGCCATTCTTCATAAACAAGGGACATTAAATTCTGTAGTCCAAATGATAAGATCTTATATGAATTAATAGTGAAGAAAAAATGTAACTCAAGAATTAACTCCTGGGAAGAAAAATCATACTGGTCTTCCCAGCAAAATAAGCTCTTCAGGTGTGTTTAGTCATATATCACCAACAAAAATAAAGATTGAGTGAGCTTCAGAGATGAAAACTCTTCTCTAGGCTCAACCCTTGTCTGATGTGAAATGAGAAATGATCATTGTTTGTTGTTTGCAATTCAGGATTTTAATGTTACAGAGAAAGTGGAAGAAATTCAACCATTCACAGTTTTGCACAGAGTATCATAACTTACTATCTTTGCTTCTCATTTGCAGTTCATAATTGCTTTGTTTCTTTTTTTTTCCATTTATTTTTATTAGTTGGAGGCTAATTACTTTACAATATTGTAGTGGTTTTTGTCATACATTGACATGAATCAGCCATGGATTTACATGTATTCCCCATCCCGATCCGCCCTCCCACCTCCCTCTCTATCCGCTCCCTCTGGGTCTTCCCAGTGCACCAGGCCCCAGCACTTGTCTCATGCATCCAACCTGGGCTGGTGATCTGTTTCACCCTAGATAATAGACATGCTTCGATGCTGTTCTCTTGAAACATCCCACCTTCACCTTCTCCCACAGAGTCCAAAAGTCTGTTCTGTACATCTGTGTCTCTTTTGCTGTCTTGCATATAGGGTCATCGTTACCATCTTTCTAAATTCCATATATATGTGTTAGTATCACTCTCCTCTTTCACTTTCATCCAGAGGCTCTTTAGTTCCTCTTCGCTTTCTGCCATAAGGGTGGTGTCATCTGCATATCTGAGGTTATTGATATTTCTCCCAGCAATCTTAATTCCAGCTTGTGCTTCTTCCAGCCCAGCATTTCTCATGATGCAATCTGCATATAAGTTAAATAAGCAGGGTGACAGTAGACAGCCTTGACATATTCCTTTCTCAATTTGGAACAGTAGTGCCACCATTTAAACCAATCTGCATATAATCCAATGCCATTCCAATGCAGAGAAGAGTAAGTAACTGTTGCATGTATTACCCTGAGGTTGTTTCTGATCAATCTTGCTTCACCACAGATACTTTCAAAATAGGAGTAAGTGACTTCAACTTTCTGAAATTCACCTGCAAGGCAATCAGTTAGTTGGTTCTTTGCTCAGAGGAACAGGGAAACTTTTAATCTCCCCAGTCCACCAGGGGAACCTAGGGAACCATTTCTGCAGTTGAAGCAAATATCAGATTTGTTACAGGAGGTGCTGAGGAAGTTCACAACTAGAATCTGAACTAATTCTTCCACATGTATGTGCTCCTCTTTTTGATATATAATTCTAAAGGCTGCTACATGAGGATTTCCTAATGGCTTCAGTACATATTAATCCATGTGAAGAGAGAGATGGGGATTTTATTTTTTCTTAGCCCTAAGTGAGCATGATTTAGCTAACCGATAGATGAATAGTGTTCTAGGAAATGGGCTAATGACTTGGAATTTTACTTTAAATTTAGCTTTACACTGAACTCCTAAAGACATCTGAATATACTAGTCTTGACTACGTGGAGGGCTGGATGCTTCTAAACCTCACTGTAAATACACATTTTTAAAAATTATGCTCACTTAATGAAAAATACACTAATTTTAAGCTAAACAATTTTAGTCCTAGAAAAATAGCTGTTTTGATGTTCTCTGATTCGAAAAGGACAATTTCAGAAATAATCACAGATGCTGCTTCCCCACAATGGATTATAACCAAGTATTGATATTGACTCTGTAAACTCTATTTATTAAGGAATACTATTTGAATTGTATCAAGAGAAAAATAATAGATTTCAAAAGTTATTATGCACTGTTTGAAAAAGGATAAATTCAATTACTCAGGAGCAAATAGGGTACAGAGCAGAAAAGATTCATTTGAGTATGTTTCTAATAAAATTACAAATGCTTATGTTATTAACTTCAAAGTGTGGATTAAGACAACTAGATGAACCATGACTTATAAATCAATATCTATTAAAAATAATCACGATCAGATAAGTAAACCAAGTCTGTACTGCTGAAAAGAGGGTTTGCCCTGGTGACAAATCATTGCTACAACCTCTCACGCCATTGGGTGATGCTTACCATATGTCCCATGATTGATAGTCAGATTTAATGAGTTCTTACAAGCAATTAAATAATCAAGAGTTCCTGCTGTTACATGGCATAGCTTGATAGAACAGTGACAAATGAGGGAATATCTACAACCTAATCAAAGGGACATATTTCCTTGGGAACAAAATAATATTATCTACCAGTGCAATCAAAGGACAAAAGAACATAGAAAGGACACAACAAAATAAGATAAATTATGTCCTCTTTTCATTATTCTGACCACTCAGTTTTCCATTTATTGAACTCTATTAAATTAGAAGGAAAATTGGGATTGTTAAATGTTTCACTTATATATTGTTGGATGGTATGTATGTATATGTATATATACAAATATATATAACTGTACATTTATATATATGTATATATACACACATCTTAATCTTTCAAAAGAGACCATTAAAAATCAGCATCAGTAAAAATATTATGCTTCAGCTCTCCTAAGAAAAAGATATTAAAAAAAAAGATCAACAGCAAGCCAGCCTCAGGTGACTTTCCTTAGATCTTCAATGTTAAATGTTATTCTACTGGTCCCCCTTGGTGTTCAACCCAGGTAAATGTAATACAATTTTGCTTTTGTCAGTTCATCTGAAGGTGTAAAGTTACAATAAATTGATGCATTGCCTTTGAGGATTCTTCATCTTAGTATTATTTCTCTACAGTAATTTCCTATAAGTTTCAAAGATTTCACTGATATGTATAGTATTTCATGATATAATTGCTTTTAATTCCCATATTTTTAGGAAAGTAGAAGGTTCCTATTTTATTAAATTTAAATGAACTATGAATTTTTAAGTCCATTCATGGTTATTAAGTGATCTGTACTTACTAAGTGATCTATACTCCCCATACTTGCTCTTTTAAAATTTAAGTTAAAAAGTTAAATAATAAGCATAATAGCAAATGTTTATTATTAACTCTATGACAGTATGGATTGTTTGCTTATTTATCTAAAGAATCTGTCACATGTGTCACTTTCCACTGATGGCAAATTGAAACACAGCTTTGTAAAGGATCAAGTAAACTCTTAGTCTGGCAAGAAGCAGAGTTAGAACTTGAATCCTTGCAAGTTCAGGGTAGCTCTGTGATAAAGACAAATGTTCTGGAATCAGATATGCCTGAAGGTGAATCAGGCTTTGTCACTTACTGGTGGTTTGACTTTGGGCAATGTATTTATTAACTCAAATGTATCTATTAACTTCAGCCAAAAAAGGAATAATATGAGATAACTCACAGAACATATGCAGCAAATTACTTTGTCATTAAAAAATATTATTTATTAACTTATTCAAGCATGTTTTGGCTTTTTAACATGGGTTGTGATCTATTCAAGGCAATTCTAGCCCTCAAGAAATTCACAACTTAAATAAGGGACTGTGCAAGTAAACAGCAGAGTAGAATACAGATTGCCTTTCTATATTTTTTGATAAGAGTAGGCACAGAAAAACATGTTCAAAAACATTAAACATAAAAGAAGTATGACTATTCCAGGTTGGTGGTAGGACTGTTAAGATAGGACCTCCTGCAAAAACTGAATATTGAAAAAAATCTTTAAACATGAGTCAGATAAACAGTGAATTTAATGTTGGTTCATGTAAATGGAATCAAAAAGACCTGAAGCTAAGTCAGAGTATAGTAGATTCAGGGAACTGAAAATGACTTAGTTTGACCTGGTGTGATACTCAGGGCAACCCTCTAGGAGTAGTGAATGTTTAAACTGAATAAGTAAGTAAAAAGCAAATCATGTAAAGACATGCCAAGATGTTTGCTCTTTATCCTGATGGCAACAGGGAACATTTGAAAAATGTTGAGCAGTAGAGTAAGATGAAAATTTAAATGGGAGTTATCAATTCCCATTAGAAGTGTGAACAGTAATCCCAGCTAGAGATAACAGTGACCTACATAAGCCCAGTAGTAATACAGATGGGGACGGCTAGACAGATTCAAGAAATTAGGAACCCACCAACCAACAGAACACTATCCCCACTACATGAAGTTTGGATGGGGAAGGTGAAGGCTGATGGTACGTTAAGAAATTCAGGAGAAATGGTAGAAATACTGGGGTGGGAGGTAATTTGTTAAACTTGAAAATGGTGAAATGTCTGCAAAACATCCAGGTAGGAACAGAGCATGCCATGAGGTACATGGGTCCACAGGTCATAAACAAGATCTCAGCATGAGATATATTTTGGAGCATTAAACATATAGTTGGGTTGGGAAGATCCTCTGAAGGAGGAAATGGCAACCCACTCCAGTTCTCTTGCCTGGAGAATTCCATGAACAGAGGAACCTGGTGGGCTACAGTCCATGGGATCCCAAAGAGTCGGACACACCTAGTGACTAACTTTCACTTTTCAAGCATATAGTTGTCAGTTAAAGGTATGAATAGATGAAGTAAGAAGAGATTATCAAGTATAGAAATCCAAAAAATGTTTAAGAGCTTTGTAAAAGTCACCCACATAAAAGGTGCTCACATTAAAGATTGATAAGGAGTCCTCAAGAAATAAGAGCAGAATCAGGAGAGACTGATTTACCAGAGATAGGGCAACAGTGAATTTGATAAACAGAGACTGTTTGACACCATCATGAAACAACAGAGGAACAAGGAGGATACTATTCTACAATGAGTATTCACATCATCTGTTATAAACCACTTTATGATTCTTTTGGCCTCAAAACAGTTTCTTGGGCATGTGACCATTTTTATCTGTTCCAGCCTGGGCAAACCTGTTTCTTCATGATTTCTGAGCATCTTTTGTGGGTGCAAATCAAGGAGCTTCCCTAGTAATAGTGAGGCATTGAACACCAAGTCCTCTGGAGCTTACATGTACAAAATCAGGAAGTGAAGGGGAACTTAGTGCTCTGTGGGGCTCACCTTTGACCAGTGAAAGAAACAATCTGGTGAATTGATTTTTTCTCCTCTTTTTGATGAACTGTTGTAAAAAGCAGTCATTTATAAAACCCCCCAGAAAATTGAGTTGTTTGTCCTTAATATCCAAGTTCTTAATATCCAGGTTAAAAACACATCTTCTTATTGGCGCTTTCTCCTTCTCTTCCACACTCTTTTTTTCTCTTATCCTTGCACCTTAATCCTTCATTTAAGGCTCTGTTTTCTGGGAAAACCAGGGTAAGACATATATATATATATATATATATATAATATATATACACATACATATGTATACATATATATATGTATATATCCCTTTTGTAGTCAGAAAAAATTTATGCTTTAAGTGTAGGTATTTCATGTAATTTAATACCACAAAATGGAAATCATTTCTTTTCTCTCTTCTTCTTAACTTAGTATGTGGAATCCTATTGTTAAAAAACACAAATTAATAGATAGGTTGCCATGAAACAAACAATACAAACTGCACTTAGAAAAACATAATAATTAGCAAATATTAGAGTAAATCGAAACCAAGAAAAAGCATCACTTTAGCCAAAAGAGAACTAATGTCTGATTTCAAAAAAATTCATAGTAAATATTCAGTTTTTCAATATAATAAAGGGAAAAGATGGAAATGAATTGGGGATCATACGGGAATATTAAGCCTAAGATTTCTTCAAGAATTAAAATTAGATAGCTTAGTCCAGTTGATGGGCTATCTAACTCTATACTGAGTGTTCTCAAAATGTTAGCCAGATGAGCAGCATCTGCACCATATGAGACCTGGACAGAAAAGAGAATTTCCAGAACCCTCCCCAAAAATGCCAAATAACAAATTCTGCAGGTTGAACCCAGGAATCTCCCCTGAAGGGATTTGGCTGCATATTAAAGACGGAGAACCTATAAACAAGCAATACCTATTCATTTGGGTAGAATAGTAACTAAATTAAACAATGAGAGGCCACCTCCTCCATGAAGCATTCCTGATTTCCCAGAATGAAAATGTTATTTCTTGCCTCTGAATTCCCAGAGTCTTTATATATACATCTTCTCTTTGCATACTTAAAACAAGGGCAACTTTGGGGGGATAATTTGATAAAATATTCATGATATGTTTGATTAGTCATTGTGATCCTAACCCATAAGTGCCCAAAAGGAATTTTGGCCACCAAAGACATCCTTCATAATTAACACCTGGCAAAGAATACAATAATAGGTAAGATCACAGAAGGTTTTTTTAAAAAAGGCAATCTAATTTCTATAAGGAAAAGTATGCCTAAGTAACACTGGAAAATTATACAATTGGACACATAAAGAGTGAAGAGTAGATGTAACTTCCTCTGATGTTTAAAATGCCCTAGACGAGGTTCTACACTAAAGGCTATTGATCAGATCAAGTCAATAACGGACAGAAGGGATGTTTGGTTATCGGTAAGAAACAGACATTAGACCCATCAACCCTCCATTAGGTATGTGTTGGTTGTCTTGTTTGTTGCACTTGTATATCAAACTAGCAATTCTGGGCTACTTATTCAACTTTTAATTGATGGATCCCCAAGGAATTAAAGTGCAGGTATCAGCAGTCACTAAACCAAAGGTTTTTAAATCTCTTAAGCAGGGGACCTACCTTTTTTCTGCCATGTTATTTTCCTTAAAATGAAAATTTGCCAAGAATTGCTCTAGATAAAAATTAAAGCAGAATAGTTTTGGTCTCTGCCTATAATTACCAGCAAGATCTCTTCTCTTTGGGGAATTTCACAGTTTGCATGACAAGAAAACATGCCATGCAGCCACTAACTTTAATTCTGGCAGGCTATGAGTAGAATTTGAGCAACCTTTCTTTGAAAACTTTTATGAGTATATTAAAAATTGAACATTATCATTTTGCAAATGTCACAGATATCATACTTGCATAATTCAAATAATATGTTGTTAAATAAAGCAAACCACCACAACATTCTCTAGTTTTGCTGGATAAATTACCATTAATACTGTGTTGTGGTTAAACACAATGTGTAAAGCTGATTTTCAACTTACATATTTTTTTCATGTAATTTATTGAAGCGTTTCACCATATCAGACTTCTTATACTATCAGAAGTAATAGAGAATATTTAGCCCTCTGTATCCTTGGTTAATACATCCATGGACTCAGCCAACCAGAAATTGAATTTTGGTTTAATCTGTGATGCAGTTCCCTTCTGTATAGAGGGCTGACTGTATGATCCTATTTTATATAAAGAACTTGAAAATTCATGAACTTTGATATCTGCTTGGTCTCCTGGAACCAGTAAAAAGAGTCAGTGGTACACTAGTTCATATACTTGTGAATTGCATGCCACCTTAAGTGACCCAGACACTGTCTTAATTTTCCAGAGCACAAGAATACTACTGAGAGACAAGCTATGTGGTTCTTATATAAATGAATAAGTAATATATATAATAGGTCTATATACAAATCCAGTAGTTCTAGATAAAGCATCTCAAATGAAGAAATTAGCTGAACTATGAAATATTTGAATATAGAATATAGAAGAATTTTAATAGGAAGAGGGACAAACTATATTATATATTCTTCCAAATACATATTTCATGTATGTTTAGAGAAAAGTAATTAATGTATAATAAGAGCAATGCAAAGAGATCCACAGCTGGCACTAAAATATTATCATCTTTATACAAGATAAATGAAAGGTAAAAATACTAGAGTTCAGTAGCATTAAAAATCTTTGAATCTCTCAGAATCAATAAGTTCACAAAATTACACACCTCATTAAATTCTATGCAGATTGCAAAGCTAGCTATAATGTAAAAACAGGCAGACAGTCTGTCTCAATATTATTACAGGAAGGGTTGGTTAAATTAATAGCTCCTCATTGATTAAAAAATCTTGCATTTTACATGTTCTTAAGTTGGTTCCCACCATTACCTTTCAATAACAGAATGAGTCTTTGGAGAAATGTGGTTATATTGAACTACTAAAATACAAAGGTAGGCAAAAGAAGATGTTTACAATATCCTATCATTGTTTCCTGTTATAAAATGCTATCTATGTGAAAAGAGGTTTACTTCCCTATACTCTTAGTGATTTTTTTTTTTCATGTTTAAAATTTCCTGCTAAAAATATAATGTCAGTAATGATAACTGAGCACAAAACATTATTGCTCCATCATAATATCCCTAAGAAAGATGTTATTTTGTCCAGGTAACATAGTATCTGACATTGCATGTGACAATGCCACTGGGACCTTGTCCATTAGTAATCATTGTGCATTAGAAAATAATTTCTTACCAGATTACAAATCAATTGCATTTTTCATATATTGGTTCAGCTCACTTCCACTTTTGCTCATTTAACAAAACATGCTAGTTATATGATTTAATTGCTGCTGTGCTATGCTCAGTAGCTTCAGTCAGGTCCAGCTCTTTGCAACCCTATGGACTGTAGCCCACCAGGCTCCTCTGTCCATGGATTTTTACAGGCAAGAATACTGGTGTGGATTCCCATGCCCTTCTCCAGGGTATCTTCCCGGCCCAGGGATCAAACCCACATCTCCTATGTCTCCAGCATTGCAGGCAGATTTTCTACCCACTGAACCACCTGGGAAGCCCTTAAAAAAAGACTTTATCACAAAAGCTAAATCCTTATTCAAGTTAAATTTTGACTTGAATCTAATATAATACCAAACTCTTTTGTTAATGTTCATAATTGCTTATTAATACAGTCTGCTTCTTCCCTAGAAGACTTCAATAGATAATATACCTTGTGTATTGTCAAGGGTATGAGAACACACATATTTATTATGCACAGAAGGTTTCTTCAATCAGAATTTAATTGATGACATTGTTATCAGTACCTTTCATCTCATTATTTAGTCTTTTTCACTGATCCCTTCAGCTAAACATATGGCCATTTCAAAATTCATTTGTTGACTCTGAAGCAGCATCAACTTACATTTTTGTTTGCTAGCCATATATAATTTTAGCATCTTTTAATATGTATCATGTATTATAATACATTATAATATAACATTCATATATAAGCATGTATTTATATTTGTATATACATATGTTTATGAGCTTCTAGTGATGGCACTAGAGGTAATTAACCCACCTGCCAATGCCAGAGATGTTAAGAGATGTGGGTTCCATCCCTGGTTCGAGAAGATCCCCTGGAGGAGGGCCCAGCAGCCCACTCCAGTATTCTTGGCTCGAGAATCCCATGGGCAAAGGAGCCTGGTGGGCTACAGACCATAGGGTCGCAAAGAGTCAGACATGACTGAGCAACTAACATTTTCACATACATATACTTAAAATCTTAATAAGAGTAATTGAAAACACAAACTATTAAGTTATGTTTCAATTAAAACTATTCCTTAGTAAGGAAACTTAGTTTTGAAAGATGTATATGTATTTATGCATAAAGCTATGCACTGATATACTACATTATATCCCACTATAAATTTTAGAGATTTATATGCAGCAAAATCAGTGAATGAAAAATATTTGTTTTTGAAGTTAGCTTGCTTATTCTTATATATAATTATGCTATACATTTTTAAATGTATAATTTTAAGCATTTTATAATTTTAGAAATTGTAACTAGATTTTCAAAATCTTGACCTGTGCAATGTCAGCACATCTATCCAAAATCAGTTATGGAGATATCCTGTACTGAGTTGCTTCAGTCGTGTCCAACGCTTTGAGACCCTATGAACTGCAGCCCTCCAGGCTCCTCTGTCCTTGGGATTCTCCAGGCAAGAGTACTGGAGTGGGTTGTCATGCCCGCCTCCAGGGGATCTTCCTGACCTAGGGATCGAACCTGCGGTTCTTACATCTCCTGTATTGGCAGGCAGCTTATTTTTTTTTACCACTAGTGCCATTTCTGGAGAAGGAAATTCTCCAATATTCTTGCCTGGAGAATCCCAGGGACGGGGGAGCCTGGTGGGCTGCCGTCTATGGGGTCGCACAGAGTCCGACACTACTGAAGCGACTTAGCAGCAGCAGTGCCATTTCATTTCTTGACTTTGGAAAAAATCATCACCCCCTATTTTTTTTTCTTAACTAATGGGAAAAATATGTTTTATATAACAAGATGACTTCTGACTAGTGCTTTACTACATCATCTAATGCATTGTCATTTTGTTTCATGTTTTGAATATCAATCACTCTAATTTATATAAGACTTGAGGATCTCTTAGGAATAGTCATATTACAATCCAATAACATTTGGGTTTACTGACAATTATCACTGTTAACTGGAGCATATGTCAATTCCTTAATAACAACTAAAGACCATCAACTTCATGGTGACCATGCCTTTTCGTTATAAATAGCTGTATGCATAATAGACATTGTTACAACAAATAAAAAATGAAAATCTGACAAGGTCACAATGAGCTGAAGATGACTATTAATAATTCCATCATGAAATTCAAGCCTATTTGTGTTTGCTTACTTGGATACATCTGAACCTAAACTTTAAGAGTTTGATCCCAGTGGCATAAGTTATTACATGATGATATTTGTTACATCAGTGTAAATTCAAAAATACTGAAACTTCAGTTGAATCATCAAATAGATTAATTCTGCAGAAAGCATTTATACACTTGATTCACTTAATAAATTTACAATCAGTTAGACATTTTTGCTTGTTTTAAATAGAATAAAAAATGAACCTAATTTAGGAATTATTTTTTTCAACTTCCGTCGAGGTCACCACTGTAATCACTGCAAATACCTACAAAAAATAATCTAATGAGCTAAAGAGAGAAAAAATCACCAGTGCCAAATACATATATTTGTGTATAGTGTTTTCTCTTTAAAATTCTAAAAATAGGTTATATTAGAAAGCTTTAGTAAATAGATTTGACGAATTGATTAGTAAAACATACAAAATGAAATTAACTGTCACATTTTGGAACAAATTTATATTTATTTGTAGTAAATAGTCATCTTTTGTACTTAGTGTTCAAGAAAACTTGTATGTATTGCAATACAAAATATAATATATTAATTTGTAATGAAAATGACAAGAAAATAGTAAGACAAATGCTTGTCAAAGTTTCTGTTATATGATTACTCTGTGTGTGTGTGTGCGAAAAGTCATGTCATACTCTTTGCAACCCCATGGACTTGAGCCAACCAGACTCCTGTCCATGGAATTTTCTAAAAATATATATTAATGAAATCAAATAGCGCATACCTAATTTGTCTGGCTCTTTTCTTATTTTTATTTCATGTATCAATAATTGATTTGTTTTTTAATTGAAAGTTTGTCTTCACAATAGGCTGCATATTCCTTTTTTAGAAAAATTAGGTATCAGATGTATTGAATTTTATCTTGTTGAGTGCTTCCTAATTTTGCTTTCCTCTAAATACCCTTGAACATTTTTGTGTGGTGGGGTTAGTATGCAAGAATACTTTGTTTTGTCTTTTCTTTTTTTTATGGGTGGACAAAAACAGGTTTAGCCTACAGTCAATTTTTCCCTATTTTTGATAAATAATCTTGTTGAGTACTCTACGCAATATCCTCCTAAATTTAAAAAACATTTTGGTTGGTTTGGCTGGTGTAATGAGCAATACAGATTGCCCCTTCTATTCCTTTTTGATAGCTTTACCTTCTAGTTTAGTGTAGTTTAGTTTAGTTTCCTCTAAGGCATGTATGGATCAGCTTTCAGCTGAGAACTCAAGAAGACTCTCTACACGTCTCCTGAGCATTACCTGTGTACACCTCTCTTCTCCCCAGTATTCTGTCCTATAAACTGTAGTCATATCAGACCACTGGAGTCTGAGGTCTGTCTCCAGAGCCTAGGGAAACTCCTAGGATCCTCCTTCATTCTTCCTGCATTTTTTTTTTGTGACCTGAAAACTTTCTCAAGCAATAGTTTGAGAAGTTGGAGGAATCACTGTATTTGTTGCACATTTTGCAGAAATCACTGTCCTTTGTTGACTGAAGTCTAAACATTTGGAAACCATTATTACAAATATTTATTCCAATTTTTAGTATTTTGGAGAATTTTTTGGTGGGGAAGAGATGATTGGTTTCTACATGAATATTGGAATGGAAAGCCTGGTGAGAAACTATAGACTAAAATCATGGACTAGGAGTGCTACAGTAGGGGTTGAGTCGTAGGAAGCTTTGTGTGGTGATTTTCTCACATAGGCAATATTCATATTGGAGTGTGAGGGGCAGAAAAGAAATGAGAAAGTGTTGAGGTACATTTTTGGTGAGGCAAGGGGAAAAATAAAGATAATGGACCAGCAAATTCTCTTAACAAAACAACTAAAATGCCCCCATGATACAATTAAAAAAATGTTATCACACCAAGAATTGGCAAAATCATAACTTGAGTAAGAAAAGACAATAAAATATAACAACATTACAATGACACAGATTTTTAATTATCTGACAGATATTTTAACACAGCCTTCATAAAATAAATGAGCAAATATCCACAAAACAATGGAAAATTTCAGCACAGAAACAGGAAACATAAAGAACTATACAGAAATTATAGAACTGAAACACACACACACACACACACACAATGAAAAACTCAGTGGATGACTTTAAATAGCAGAATAGAGAGAACACAGGAAAGTATTGGTGAACTTGCAGAAAGAACAATAGAAATTACTCAACATGAACAATTAAGATAAAATAGTATGAGGGAGTCAGTCATTCACTTTTTCAATCCTCTTTCCTTTGAATAGTTCCTTTACTGAACTTATTCTTTGAAAAAAATAAATAAATAAAGATTAGCCCCCTGTAGGCAAATTTTCCTGAAGATCTTGGTAAAACAATTTCCTCCCATTTCTATACATCCACAATCACAAACAATACACCAAGCCCTATACCACTCTAATAACTTTAGTCAAAGAAACAAAAGATGTAGCTACTTTTGTGAAAGGAGTGGAAAGTGGGAAAATGATTAAGGAAAAATATATCAAGACCAAACAAAAGGCCATATAGCAATAAGTTAAGTCATGAAAAGAGATAAGTGTTTGGGGAGCAGGGTGTAGGTATCACGGAAGGAGTCAAAGAGTGCTAAGAAATAAGAAGTAAGAAAAAAGACCTCATGTAAAGGATTCAGGCAAATTGTAAAATTAATTATCTTTGTTATTAGTATTTTAAATTGTTGAAGTGTTAGATTTTGGCATCCCTCACTGGCAATGAAACGCCCTCTTTCTCAACACCCACCCAAGAAACATACATTGATAAGCCTTGAGCAAAAGAATAACATAGAAGTAATACCAAACTGGATTCATGACATCTGCTTTCTGGTCAAACACAGACACTAATAGATATATTACTTAACCAAATCTCTTCTTCCCTTTGGGTTGAAACCTCTTTAGTGTTTGGACATTTCTTACATCTTGAAACTTTTATAAATTATGCATTTACTAGTGTCATCTTTCAGACATCACTTTTGTGATTGGGGGACAGTAATAATTTTAGTATGAGGCTCCATGGTGCCCTTGAAATCACATATGAATTGTGACTGGTCCATTTTCCAGTAATGCTGAGTGTAAATTTAGGTTTATATTTAAATTACAAACATAGGATCCATAACACCATACTGTGAAGAAGAAAACATAGAGGGCAAAATTTTAGCTCTGATATTTCTCATTGATGGTAATTAGTCAAAGTCTACCCAGTGTTAGTTGAAGACTTGGAATTCATTTTTCAA
This sequence comes from Odocoileus virginianus, assembly GCF_023699985.2. NCBI lineage: Eukaryota > Metazoa > Chordata > Mammalia > Artiodactyla > Cervidae > Odocoileus > Odocoileus virginianus. The sequence continues at coordinate 90,733,629 of NC_069674.1, read as the reverse complement.
AAGAAAGTAGAAGAAATTATTACCATCAATATATGAATAAGAAAGAATGAAAATAATAACTATGATGTGTTTAGCACATATTTTGAGATTTTCCTGCTAACTCCTTTACATGAATTGTCTCATTAAATTTTGAGAGAACTCTATGGGGTATTTCAAGTAATTTATCCATTTTGGGATAGAGAAACTGAAACGTTCAGAAGTTAAATATCTTGCCAAAGAATATGGTTCTGGGAAAGAGTAAATAAACAGCAGAAATTCAGGTCAGCTGATTCTATAATCTGTGCTCTTAACAATGTTCCTTTCTTAAGAAAGTGTTCTCACTAGAACTTTGGCACTGTCACAGTGACTAGAAAGAGAGCCATGGGATGAGATAAGGGATATCATCTCAGCCTTTGTAGAAAAGCAGAGCACCAAACTAGCTTGGAGTCAGAGATATGTTTGCCCAAGAGATGATATGTTTGTCAGGATAGTCAGAAGCCCCACCATCACCACTGTTTTCTACCACTTATTCCATTTGAACTCCCATGGCATGGAGCAAAATCATTTATTTTAAGACTAGAATCACTGCTTTAAATTTAAGAGCCTCCAATATGTCTAACACATTGAATTATCTATCCTTTTTTATGAATGGCAGGAGGGCTACTTTCCAGACAGAAGATTATGATGGATAATGAGGAACAAAAAGTGAACACACACAGAGAGAAGGCTGTATTTCACAGTAGGAGAGCTAGAATGAGAATAGGGGATAACAGGTGTGCCCAAGATAAACTCTATATGGCTTGCAATTGAGCTCCAGGACAAGCCAAAAAGAACAATTCCATTATAAGGATCAAATTCAAAGGCAAAGGCAGTAAGAACTACATGTATGTTTTTTGGAACCATGATTATAAAGACCTTGGCAATAGATGTACTGAATAGTTATTCAGACATGAGCAACAAAAGAATAGTCTGTGAGCTTTTAGATATGTAGCCACTTGTAATTTATTTCAAAAGAGATTGCTAGGAAAAATTGTGATATCCTCTGGCTGGTTTTTGCAGTTATACCAATCAGTAGGCCAAGAATAAAGAGCCTTTAAGTATTATTTGAAAGTGAAGTGACTATCTAAAAGGATATAGTTGTATGTTAAAGAGACACTAAGCCATTTGGAGTCAACAAAGTTAGCTCTAGGGGCAAGAATAAATGAATATAAATGTGAAACAGTATTCTGGTAGATATAATATTTTCACAGAGTCTTGTGTCAGACAGTACAGAAAGGCCACTGAAGAGATAGTGAGCTGTCAAATTCCTGTGATAAATGTATATCTAAGTAGCATTTAAGTTGCTTGATACTTGAATACATCAAGCGAAAGACAGCATTTTAGGGTCAAAGAAAAGCATTGGAGGCTAATTGCTCAACACAAAGGAGAATGACTAGAGAAAGGAAACCGTCAAAGCAGCAAACTTAATCAAAATAATCTTCAGTGTTGTAGAGAGATGAAGACAGAGTTCAGAAAAATGAATGGGTTTGCCCATTCAAGTTAGAAAAATATATAAGAGAAGCTAAGAGGTGAAAGAGGGAGAGAAAAGAAATCCAGGATTTTGGCATATGAAAGTGACATATACAATGGGAAAAAAGAAGGAAATAAAACACAATTGATTATTAAAAATTTCCTTGCAGGAAGAATAATAAAATTTTAATAAATATTTTCTTAAGATTAATTTTCAATTCCTAAAGTCACATCTTTATAATCTGTGAAAACTTTGCCTTTGATTCACCATACAGTGGGGAATGGTGACAAGTGTTATCCATCTTATGTGCACTAAATACTGATGTCATGAGATTTCCCATTATATAGATAAGGTTCCCTGAGTAAGTAGGTAGGAAAACAATGAATTCTGCATATTCACTTTGGAGATTTAATCTAAAAAGTATTAATTATAAAGGAATTTTAAAATCTGGTTTAATCTACAGTTTCCCAAAAGTATTTGGACAAAATTCCCATTTTGAAAATTTGCTGATTCTCAAGAAACACTAGGATGTTTTAATAATGCTAGGCTAGGAAAGTTTATAAAAAATTTTAATTGATCTATTCTTTTTAAGGAGCAATTTTTAAAAGTCAAAATGTCATAAGCAGGTAATGAGGAAGAACAGATTTCCTACCATAAACATCTAGAACACTATAAAAATTTTTCAACATTTCAGACTGCACATAGAGCAACATAATACGTGATTGCTAAGAAAAGAAAAGGCAAAAAAGATGTCTTTTTCATCATAAGAGATTGGAATGCAAAAATAGGAAGTCAAGAGATACCTGGAGTAATAGGCAAATTTGGCCTTGGAGTACAAAATGAAGCAGGGCAGAGGCTAACAGAGTTTGCCAACAAAACTCTGGTTTTGTTGGTTATACCTCTGGTCATAGGAAACACCCTCTTCCAACAACACAAGCGAAGACTCTATAAATGGGCATCACCATATGGTCAATACCAAAATCAGATTCATTATATTCTTTGCAGCCACAGATGGAAAAGCTCTATACAGTCAGCAAAAACAAGACAGGGAGCTGATTGTGGCTCGGATCATGAACTCCTTAATTGCCAAATTCAGAATTTGAATTGAAGAAAGTAGGGAAAGCCACATTAAAGTATGACCTAAATCAAATCCCTTATGATTATACAGTGGAAGTGACAAATAGATTCAAGTGATTAGATCTAATAGACAAAGTGCCTGAAGAACTATGGGCGGAGGTTTGTGATATTGTACAGGAGGCAGTGATTAAGACCGTCCCCAAGAAAAAGAAATGCAAAAAGGCAAAATGGTTGTCTGAGAAGGCCTTACAAATAGCTGAGAAAAGAAGAGAAGCTAAAGGCAAAGGAGAAAAAGAAAGATATACCCATTTGAATGCAGAGTTCCAAAGAATAGCAAGGAGATGAGAGGGAAACAGGCAGGAAGGCCAGGGGTCTCCAAATGGAGGAAATAGGCTGCAAGTGTCAGACATTTTTTAATCTCTCTCTTAAGTGGCAGGAGGAAACAAACTAGAGATATGTATATACTTTTCCCCTTCTCTGTACACATTTAAAAAGAGTTTTCTAGTAAAATACTGTGTTGCCATAATGACACCTGGTTCCACCTGAACTTAACTTTTCTTAAACCTTGAGTTAATGAATGCATTTTTCTTATGGAAATGTTTGTCTTAAGCTATGTTAATGTACTATGCATTTACCCCAGACTCTGTCTTCAAGTCGGTTCATCTAAAGGGTCAGAACTGACTTGACAAACAAGTATGTTATACTCATACATTGTTCTCTTAATCTCTGCTAATGAAACTATACATTTGTATGGGAATCTGCCTTTCTTCAAGATTCATGTCAATCATTTTATGGCCTGAGATGACTCACCTGGTGCCAAAATTATCTCAAAATGCATCTTGTGGGTGAGGGGCCTGGTGCCATTCTCTGAGTTTTGAGACATTTCCTTCCTTTAATTAGCAGACTGCTAATAGTTATATAACATCCAGCTAAAGACTAGCAGGGGGTATTCTTTATGCCCCCTTCTAATGTCTATGTCAGAAGCTTTCTCTATCCAGTTTATACTTTAATAAAACTTTATTACACAATAGCTCTGAGCAATCAAACCTCCTCTCTGGCCCTGGATTGAATTCTTCTCCTCCGGAGGCCAAGAATCCCAGTGTCTTTTTCATGGTTCAGCAACAACATTTCAGAGAGATAAGACCGCCTTCCTCAGTGATCAGGGCAAAGAAATAGAGAAAAACAATAGAATGAGAAAGACCAGGTCTCTTCAAGAAAATTACAGATACCAAGGGAACATTTCATGCAAATATAGGCACAATAAAGGATAGAAATTGTACGGACCTTAGAGAAGCAGAAGATATTAAGAAGAGGTGATAACAATGCACAAAACAATACAGAAAAAGATTTTCATGACACATAACCATGGTGGTATGATCACTCACCTAGAGCCAGACGTCCTGGAATGCAAAGTCAAGTGGGCCTTAGGAAGCATCACTATGAACAAAGCTAGTGGAGGTGATGGAATTCCAGTTGAGCTATTTCAAATCTTAAAATATAACACTGTTAAAGTACTGCACTCAAAATGGCAGCAAATTTGGAAAACTCAGCTGTGGCTACATGACTAGAAAAGGTCAGTTTTCATTCCAATCCCAAAGGGCAATGCCAAAGAATGTTCAAATTACTGCACAATTACACTCATCCCACATGCTAGCAAAATAATGTTCAAAATTCTCCAAGCCAGGCTTCAACAGTACATGAACAGTGAACTTCCAGATGATCAAGCTGGATTTAGAAAAGAGGAACCAGAGATCAAATCACCAACACCCACTGGATAATAGAAAAAGCAAGAGAATTTCAGAAAAATGTCTACTTCTGCTTCATTGATTATGCCAAAGCCTTTGACTGTGTAGATCACAACAAACTGTGGAAAATTCTTAAAGAGATGACAATACCAGACTATCTTACCTGCCTCCTGAGAAATCTGTATGCAGGTCAAGATAGAACCATACATGGTACAAAAGACTGGTTCCAATTTGGGAAAGGAGTATGTCAAGGCTATATATTGTATAACTTATATGCTGAGTACATCAAGGCTGTATATTATATAACTTATATGTAGAGTACATGTGAAATGCCAGGCTGAATGAAGCACAAGCTGGAATCATTGCTGGGAGAAACATCAATAACCTCAGATATGCAGATGACACCACAGTTATGGCAGAAAGTGAAGAGGAACTGGAGAGCCTCTGGATGAAAGTGAAAGAGGAAAATGAAAAACCTGGCTTAAAGCTCAACATTCAAAAACCTAAGATCATGGCATCCAGTCCCATATCTTCAAGGCAAATAGATTGGGAAACAATGAAAACAGTGAGAGACTTTATTTTGGGGGGCTCCAAAATCACTACCAATAGTGACTGCAGCCATGAAATTAAAATACACTTGCTCTTTGGAAGAAAAGCTATGACCAACATAGACAGCATATCAAAAAGGAGAGACATTACTTTGCTGACAAAGGTCCATCTAGTCAAAGCTATAGTTTTTCCATTAGTCATGTATGGATGTGAGAGTTGGACTATAAAGAAAGGTGAGCACTGAAGAACTGATGCTTTTGAATTGTGGTGTTGGAGAAGACTCTTGAGAGTCCTGTGGACTGCAAGGAGGTCAAACCAGTCCATCCTAAAGGAAATCAGTCCTGAATAGTCATTGGAAGGACTGATGCTGAAGCTGAAACTCCAATACTTTGACCACCTGATGTGAAGAATTGACTCACTGGAAAGACCCTGGGGAAAGATTGAAGGCAGAAGGAGAAGGTGACGACAGGGGATGAGATGGTTGGATGTCGTCACTGACTTGATGGACCTGAGTTTGAGCAAGCTCCAGGAGTTGGTGATCAATAGGGCAGCCTGGAGCCCTACAGTCCATGGGGTCGCAAAGAGTCAGGCATGACTGAGTGACTGAACTGAACTGAAGAAAAGGCAAACAAATGATGAAAGCCACATGCTTACCCTAGCTTTATGCATGGTGGCAATTTCTAAACTCCTGCTCAAAAATTAGACACCAATCAAAAAAGAACATTCTTGGGTATTTCAGGAGACATACTGTAATTTGGGCAGGGTGGGCTAGATTGTGGAACTAGAATTTTAAGAGCGGTATACCAGAGAGAACACAGCTAAACACAGAATTCTAGAAAGCTTTATGGAGTTTCATTTAATTCTGATCACCTGCCACAATGAATATGCATAGGGTAAAATTCCATGATGCTAACTGATCAAACAATTAACTTCTGTAGAAAGAGCAATTACAAGTTTAAAACAACTATAATAATTCCCATAATTACTTATGTATAATTTAAGTTTTCATTATCCAGAATCAAGAGACTTAGTTGAAAATGAGGGACAATTATTAGGGATATATATGTAGATTAATATACATATGAATATTCCCAGTGTCTCAGCAGTAATGAATCCTCCGTAATGCAGGCCCAAGGAATATGAAGGTTCCATCGCTGTGTCAAGAGGATTGCCTAGGGGAGGGAATGACAACCCACTTGAGTATCCTTGCCTGGAGAATTCCATGGACAGAGGAGCCTGGTGGGTTAGAGTTCATAGGGTCTCTGAGTCAGACACAACTGAAACAACTTAGCACACACACACATACATATGAATACATCTCTATCTCTCATCTGTCAGCTGAAAGGACCTAGAAGGAATGATACCCCAGCAGCAAAAAGCACACCTAGTGCTCAGATTTAATTTCTATTATTATGCTCCAATTTTTTAAAAGATAGGACTTAGTAGAGATATATTATAGTAGTCCTGATTCCAGGATTATGGTAGGAAATAAAATAAGCCAGAAAATAAGAAATTGCAAAAAAAAAAAAATATCAGAACCACACTTATGGGGCTATATCAAAGGGATACAGGAGCCAACTGAAAAAGGCTATGAGTGGTCAAATGTGGACATCTATCAACAAAATATATAAAGTATCCTCTTAATATATATCAAGATATATAAAGTATACTCGATATACTCTTTGCCACCCCATGGACTGTAGCCTGCCAGGCTCCTCCATCCATTGAATTTTCCAGGCAGGAATAGTGGAGTGAGTCACCATTTCCTTCTCCAGGGAAACTCCCCAACCCAGGGATTAAACCTGGGTCTCCTGCATTGCAGGCAGACTCTACCACCTGAACCACCTGGAAGCTCCAAGATATATAGTTCAGTTCAGTAGTTCAGTTCAGTCACTCAGTCATGTCTGACTCTTTGCGACCCCATGAATTGCAGCACGACAGGCCTCCCTGTCCATCACCAACTCAAGAGTTTACCCAAACTCATGTCCATCCAGTCGGTGATGCCATCCAGCCATCTCATCCTCTGTCGTCCCCTTCTCCTTCTGCCCCCAATCCCTTCCAGCATCAGGGTCTTTTCCAATGAGTCAACTCTTCACATGAGGTGACCAAAGTATTGGAGTTTCAGCTTCAGCATCAGTCCTTCCAATGAACACCCAGGACTGATCTCCTATAGGATGGACTGGTTGGATCTCCTTGCAGTCCAAGGGACTCTCAAGAGTCTTCTCCAACACCACAGTTCAAAACATCAATTCTTTTGCACTCAGCTTTCTTTATGATGTAATAAGGTTGACACTTTATCTCTGGGGACATTCTACCAATAACACATTACCTCTTTCTGATTATGATTTAAAATATTGGAAATATCTGATTTAAAGCACATTCTGACAAATGATTCATACTAACATGCTAAAAACAGGGTAACTAGATTTGTGTTATATGGGAACTCTGTTATATCATCACAATACTTTTGTAAATCTAAAACTGTTCTAAAAATTTATTTAAATGTATGACAATGTCTTGTTGGGTTTATAAATATGAAGAAATATACCACATGTGTGACAACAGCATTAGGTAAGGAAGAAGGAAAAAGAAGTATGCTATTGTAATGTCCCTACATTAAAAGTAAAGTTATATATCATTTTAAAAAATAAATAATACAACAGACAAAGGCAAGCATGAAAAGTAAAAAAGACCATATGTTTCCAAAATTAAATAATAATAGCAAGATGATAGATTTAACCCAGACATATCAATTATTATGTTAAAAGTACATAAAGAATGTAATAAAATATGAAGATTTTCTTTTTGAAAATTTTCATCCAATTTACTGAGATATAATTGACATAACATATAAGTGATTTGATATATATACATTTACAGTGAATTGATTACCACAGTGAGTTTAGTTAACATCCATCACCTCACACAGTTACAAAAAAATTTTTTCTTATGGTGAGAATAACTTTCATAGCAACCTTTAAATATATATTTTAAAACATATTGTCAGCTATAGTCTGGAGAAGGAAATGGCAACCCGCTCCAGTGTTCTTGCCTGGAGCATCCCAGGGATGGGGGAGCCTGGTGGGCTGCCGTCCATGGGGTCGCGCAGAGTCGGACACGACTGAAGTGACTTGGCCACAGCAGCAGCAGCTGTAGTCATCATGGTGTACATCGCAATATTAAAACTTATTACCATATTATGTACCTTTGCCCCCTTCACCCAGCCCCCCGACATCAGCCCCACTACTTCTGGTGAGCACAAATCTGATCTCTGTTTCTGTAACTTTGGTTTGTTTATATTTCACATGTAAATGAAATCATGTCATGTTTGTCTTTCTCTGTCTGACTTAGCATAGCATAACGCCCTTCAGGTCCATCCTTGTCCTCTCAAATGTTAGGATTTCCTTATTTTTTATGGCTAACGAATATTTTTGCTTGTGTATGTATGTATGTATGTGTGTGACATTTCCTTTATTTCGTTATCCAATGATGGACATTTAGGTTGTTGCCATGTCTTGGGTATTGCAAAGAATGCCAGAACGAAAAAGAAAGTGCAGATACTTCTCAGGATATATGATTTTGTTTCCTTCATATATATATATACACATACACACAAGTGAAATTTCTGGATGGTATGGTAGCTCCATTTTTTAATTTTTTAAGCAAGTTCCATATATATTTCTATATAGGCTGTACCAATTTACATACTGACTAACAATGTACGAGTGTTCCCTTTTCTATACATCCTCACCAGCATTTGCTGTTTCTCATCATTTTAGTGAAGAGCCATTCTAAAAATTGGGTGGTATCATATTATAGCTTTGATTTGCTTTGCACTGATGATTAGTAATGTTAGACATCTTTACATGTATCTGTTCCCCATTTTAATGTCTCCTTTGGAAAAACAACTATTCAGTTTCTCTAATCCTTTCTAGGGTTTCCCAGGTGGCACTAGTGTAAAGAAGCTGCCTGCCAATGCAGCAGACATAAGAGACACGGGTTTGATCCTTGGGTCGGGTTCAATCCCTGGAGGAGGGCACAACAAACCACTCCAGCATTCTTTTTTAATTAATTTATTGAAGGATAATTGCTTTACAGAATTTTGTTTTCTGTCAAACTTCAACATGAATCAGCCATAGGTATCATATATCCCCTCCCTTTTGAACCTCCTTCCCATCTCCCTTCCCACCCAACCCCTCTAGCTTGATTCAGAGCCTATTTGAGTTTCCTGAGCCATACAGCATGTTCCTGTTGGCTATTTATTTTACATAGGGTGATATAACTTTCCATGTTACTCTTTCCGTATGTCTCAGCTTCTCCTCCACTCTCCCCAGGTCCATAAGGCTATTCTCTATGTCTGTTTATCCATTGCTGCCCTGTAAATAAATTCTTCAGTACCATTTTTTTAGATTCTGTATATATGCATTAGAATATGATATTTATCTTTCTCTTTCTGACATACTTCACTCTGTATAATAGGTTCTAGGTTCATCCACCTCATTAGAACTGACTCAAATGTATTCCTTTTCATGGCTGAGTAATATTCCATTGTGTATACATACCACTACTTCTTTATCCGTTCATCTGTTGATGGCCATCTAGGTTGCTTCCATGTTCTAGCTATTGTGAATAGTGCTGCAATGAACAATGGGATGCATGTGTCTTTCAATTTTGGTTTCCTCAGGGTAGATGCCTAGGAGTGGGATTTCTGGGTCATATGGTGGTTTTATTCCTAGTTTTTTTAGGAATATTCAACAATCTTCCATAGTGGCTGTATCAATTTACATTCCCACCAACACTGCAAGAGTGTTCCCTTTTCTTCACACTCTCTCTAGCATTTATTGTTTGTAGAATTTTTTATAATAGTCATTCTTAACAGTGTGTGGTGATATCACATTGTAGCTTTGATTTGCATTTCTCTAATAATGAGCAACATTGAGCATCTTTTCATTTGTTAGCCATTGTAAGTCTTCTTTAGAGAAATGTCTGTTTAGATCTTTTCCCCACTTTTTGATTGGGTGGTTTGTTTTTCTGGTATTGAATTGTATGAGCTGCTTGTATGTTTTGGAAATTAATCCTTTGTCAGTTGTTTCATTTGCTATTATTTTCTCCCATTCTGAGGGTTGTCTTTTCACCTTGCTTATAATTTCCTTTGCTGTGCAAAAATTTTAAGTTTAATCAGGTCCCACTTGTTTAGTTTTGTTTATATTTCCATTACTCTAGGAGGTGGGTCATAGAGGATCTTGCTTTAATTTATGTCATTGAGTTTTCTGCCTATGTTTTCCTCTAAGAGTTTGATTGTTTCTGGTCTTACGTTTAGGTCTTTAATGCATTTTGAGTTTATCTTTGTGTATGGTGTTAGGAATTGTTCTAATTTCATTTATTTATGTGTAACTGTCCAGTTTTCCCAGCACCATTTATTGAAGAGGCTCTCTTTGCCCCATTATATATTCTTGACTCCTTTGTAAAAAATGGTCTATATTTCTGTTTTTGTGCCAGTACCATACTGTCTTGAAGACTGTAGCTTTGTAGTGTAATCTGAAGTCAGGAAGGTTGATTCCTCCAGCTCCATTCTTCATTCTCAAGACTGCTTTGGCTATTCGGGGTCTTTTCTGTTTCCATATGAATTGTGAAACATTTTATTCTAGTTCTGTGAAAAATGCCACTGGTCATTTGATAGGGATCGCATTGTATCTGTAGATTGCACTTGGTAGTATAGTCATTTTCACAATATTGAGTCTTCCTACCTAGGAACATGAAATATCTCTCCATCTGTTTATGCCATCTTTGATTTCTTTTATTAGTGTCATAATTTCCTGTGTGCAGTTTTTTGTCTCCTTAAGTAAGTTTATTCCTAGATATTTAATTCATTTTGTTGCAATGGTAAATGGGGTTGATTCCTTAATTTCTCTTTCTGATTTTTCATTGTTAGTATACAGAAATGCAAATTATTTCTGTGTATTGATTTCATATCCTGCAACTTTACTAAATTCACTGATCAGCTCTAGTAGTTTTCTGATACTATCTTTAGGGTTTTCTATGTATAGTGTCATGTCATCTGCAAACACTGAGAGCTTTATTTCTTCTTTTCTGATCTGGAATCCTTTTATTCATTTTTCTTCTCTGATTGCTGTAGCTAGAACTTCCAGAATTATTTGAATAGTAGTGGTGAAAGTGGACACCCTTGTCTTGTTCCTGATCTTAGAGGGAATGCTTTCAGTTTTTCACCATTGAGAATAATGTTTGCTGTAGGCTTATCATATATGGCCTTAACTCTGTTGAGGTGAATTCCTTCTATGCCCATTTTTTTTGAAGAGATTTAATCATAAATTGATGCTAAATATTGTCAAAGGCTTTTTCTGCATCTATGGAGATTCCCATATAGTTTTTATCTTTCAATTTGTTAATATGGTATATCACATTGATCAATTTGCATATATTGAAGAATCCTTGCATTCCTGGAGTAAACCCAATTTGATCATAGTGTATGAGCTTTTTGATGTGTTGTTGAATTCTGTTTGCTAAAATTTTGTTGAAGATGTTTGCATCTATGTTCATCAGTGATATGGGCCTGTAGTTTTCTTTTTTTGTGTTGTCTTTCTCTGGTTTTGGTACCATGGTGATGATGGCCTCGTTGAATGAATTTAAAGTGTTCCTTCCTCTGAAATTTTTTGAAAGAGTTTTAGAAGGATAGGCATTAGCTCTTCTCTAAATGTTTGATAGGATTCTCCTTGAAGCCATCTGGTCCTGGGCTTATGTTTCTTGACAGAATTTTTTGATCGCAGCTTCAATTTAAGTGCTTGTAATTGGGTTGTTCGTAATTTCCTTCTCTTCCTGGTTCAGTCGTGGCAGATTGAACTTTTCTAAGAGTCTGTACATTTCTTCCAGGTTATCCATTTTAATGCCCTATAGTTGTTCATGATAGTCTCTTATCATCCTTTGTATCTCTGAATTGTCTCTCCTTTTTGATTTCTAATTTTGTGGTTGTTGTTTCTAATTTTCTAATTTTGTTGATTTGAGTCTTCTCTTTTTTTTCCTGATGAGTCAGGCTAAACGTTTGTCAAATTTGTTTTGTTTATCTTCTCAAAGAACCAGCTTTTAGTTTCATTAATCTTTACTATTGCTTCTTTCATTTCTTTTTCACTTATTTCTGCTCGGATCTTTATGATTTCTTTCCTTCTGCTAATTTTGGAGTGCTTTTTTTGTTGTTGTTGTTTAGTTTTTTTTACTTCTTTTTCCAGTTGTTTTAGGTTGTATATTTGATGTTTTTCTTGTTTCTTGAAGTAGGATTTTGTTACTATAAATTTCCCCCTTAAAACTGCTTTTGTTACATTCCATAGGTTTTGAGCAGTCGTGTTTTCATTGTCATTGGTTTCTGGAAAGTTTTTGATCTCCCTCTTGATTTCTTCAGTAACCTGTTGGTTATTTAGAAATGTATTATTTAATCTCCATGTGTTTGTGTTTCTTACAATTTTTTTTTCTTGTAATTGATATCTAGTCTCTTAGCATTGTGGTCAGAGAAAATGCTTGATATAATTTCAGTATTCTGAAATTTACTGAGGTTCAATTTGTGAGCCAGGATGTGGTCTATCCTGGATAATGTTCCACGTGAACTTGAGAAGAAGGTGTATTCTGCATTGGGTGGACTGTCAATGAAATCCTTCTCATCTAATATATCATTTAAGACTTGTGTTTCCTTATTAATTTTCTGTTTTGATGATCTGTCCATTGGTATGAGTGGGGTGTTAAGTCTCCTATTATTATTGTGTTACTGTAAATTTCTCCTTTTATGTCTGTTAGTGTTTGTCTTTTGTATTAAGGTGATCCTACATTGGGTGCATAGATATTTACAATTGTTATGTCTTTCTCTTGGATTGATCCCTTGAACACTATGTCGTGTCCTTCCTTATCTTCTGTAATCTTCTTTATCTTAAGGTCTATTTTGTCTCACAGGATTGCTACTCTAGCTTTCTTTTGCTTCCCATTTGAATGGAATATATTTTTCCATCCTCTCACTTTCAGTCTATGTGTCTGGAGGGCTCAAGTGGGTTTCTTGTAGACAGCATATATATGGATCTTGTTTTTGTATCCTTTCAGTCAGTCTGTGTCTTTTGGCTGGAGAATTTACTCCAATTACATTTAAAGTAATTATTGATATATATGTTCCTGTTACTGTTTTCTCAATTGTTTGGGGTTGATTTTGTAGATCTTTTTTCTTCTCTTATATTTCTTGACTATATAAGTCTGTCTAACATTTGTTGTAAAACTGGTTTGGTGGTACTGGATTCTCTTAACTTTTGCTTGTCTGAAAACCTTTTCATTTCTCCATCAATTTTGAATGATATCCTTGCTAGGTACAGTAATCTTGGTTGTAGATTTTCCCCTTTCAGTCCTTTAAATATATCCTGCCATTCCCTTCTGGTCTGCAGATTTTCTGCTGAAAGATCAGCTATGAAGCATATGGGGTTTCCCTTGTATATTACTTGTTGCTTTTCCCTTGCTGCTTTTAATATTTTTTCTTTGTGTTTAGTCTTTGTTAGTTTGATAAGTATGTATCTTGGCATGTTTCTCTTTGGGTTTATCCTCTATGGGACTCTTTGTGCCTCTTGGACTAGATTGACTATTTCCTTTTCCATGTTGGGGAAATTTTCATCTATAATCTCTACAAAAAATTTCTCATATCCTTTGCTTTTCTCTTCTTCTGGGACCCCTATAATTTGAACATTGGTGCATTTGATATTGTCCCAGAGGTCTCTGAGACTATCCTCAGTTCTTTTCATTCTTTTTTCTTTATTCTGCTCTTCAAAAGTTATTTTCACCATTTTATCTCCCAGGTCACGGATTCATTTTTCTGCTTCAGATATTCTGCTATTGATTCCTTCTAGAGTATTTTTAATTTCAGTAATTGTGTTTTTTGTCTCTATATGTTTATTCCTTAATTCTTCTAGCTCTTTGTTAATTGATTCTTGCATTTTCTCCATTTTGCTTTCGAGGTTTTTGATCATCTTTACTATCATTATTCTGAATTCTTTTTCAGGTAGTTTTCCTATTTCCTCTTCATTTATTTGGACTTCTGTGCTTCTAGTTTGTTCCTTCAGTTGTGTAGTATTTCTCTGCCTTTTCATTATTTTTTTTTAAACTTATTTTGCTTGAGGTCTCTGTTTCCCAGGCTTCAGGGTTGAATTCTCTCTTCGTTTTGATTTCTGCCCTCCTAAGTTTGGCCCAGTGGTTTGTGTAAGCTTCATATAGGGTGAGATTTGTGCTGAGTTTTTTTTTGTTTATTTGTTTGTTTGTTTTTCCTCTGATGGGCAAGGCTTGGTGAGGTGGTAATCCTATCTGATGATGGTTGGGTTTTTATTGTTTTGTTTGTTGTTTAGATGCCAAGACACAGGGTGCTAATGGTGGCTGGGTGATGGCAGGTCTTGTATTCAAGTGGTTTCCTTTGTGTGTGTTCTCACTATTTGATGCTCCCGAGGGTTAGTTCTCTGGTGGTCTAGGGTCTTGGAGTCAGCGCTCCCACTCCAAAGGCTCAGGGCTTGATCTCTGGTCACAAACTAAGATTTCACTTGTGGTTTGTTATGGCATTACGTGAGAGTAAAACAAAAACCCAAAAGTGAGAAGCCAAAGATGGACCCCAGACAAGTGGCAGTTACAAAGTCAGTCAAATAATAATTAAAATAATGGAATATACACATACAGCCATAAGCAAAGTCAAAACAGTCCAAAAAAAGTTAAGCATAGTAGATTGACCCAGGGAACAAAGGAAATCAAAAATTATATTTACCAGTTAAGAACAAAACTAACTAAAGCACAAACTGGAAAGCAAAACTAAAGCAGAGTGCCAAGTGGGAAATAAAGCAATTAAAACAAACCTAACAAATATGTTGAAAGGAAAGGTAAGAAAGAAAAGAAAGAAAGAATAGATATGCAATATTCAATAGAGGTAGATGAAGAAGATTTATATACATTAAAGATTAACTGCAAGGGGAAAAAACAGTAGGAAAAGCAAACAAGGATATAAGTGTACAAAAATAATAATAGGTTTAAAAAAATTAAAAATATAAAAAAGAGAAAAGAAAAAAGGAAAAAGGAACCAGAAAAGAAAACTTCATAAAACTGCAAAAGCCCAATGTAGAGGCAGAGTTTTATAACAACAATAAAAAGTGTGACTGAATATACACATATACATATACACCCATAAGCAAAATAAAAACAGTCCAACAAAAATAAAGTACAATAGATTGACCCAGCAAACAAACAAAACCAAAAATTATATCTACCAGTTAAGAACAAAGCCAACTAAAGCACAAACTGGAAAACAAAACTAAAGCAAGGTGCCAACTAGGGAATAAAGCAATGAAAATAAAACTAACAAATATGTTGAGAGGAAAGGAAAGAAAGAAAAGAAAGAAAGACTAGATATGCAAAGTTAAATATAGATAGATAAAGAAGATTTATATACATTAAAGAGCAACTGCAAGGGGAAAAGAACAGTAGGAAAAGCAAACAAAGGAATAACTATAGAAAAAAATAATAATAGTTTTCAAAAGCTAAAAGTTAAAAGTAAAAAAAGAAAAAAAAAAAGGAAACTCCACGGAACTGCAAAAGCCCCAAAAGAGGTGGAGGTTTACAGCAACAATAAAAAATGTGATTTAGGAAATAAAAAAAAAAATGCTCAAAAGCTTAATTAGATTTCATAGTGCTAATAAAATCGACAAATACAACAAAGGGCTGGGGGAGAAAAATATATCCAAATGAATCTACTGAGCAAGTCAAAACATAAGAATAATAAATGCTTTTTTTGAGTCACTACTGTCAGAGTCCTTTCCCTCACTGGGGGTCACAGTCCACCTCACCTCCCTGGGATGCCCTCCAAAACTCTGCCTATCTCTAGACCTGCTGTGGGGCCATCTCAAATTCTAATCTGATCCTACTCCTGTGTGTTCTTGCCTCCAATGTGCACAGCTATCAGAACTAGTGCGTTTGCATTTGTGGGAGCTCTCAATGACCTTTTATATATTCCATAGACACAGAGTCTGCCTAATTGATCATGCAGATTTAATCTGCAGCTTGCACAGCTGGTGGGAAGGCTTTGGGTCTTCTTCCTTAGCCACACTACCCCTGGGTTTCAACTGTGGTTTTATGTCCACCTCTGCATGTGGGTCGTCCACTGGGGTTTGCTCCTGAGGCTGCCCTGGAGGGCTTGGGTTTGCCCCTGTGGGGCCCAGGTGTGGAGGTGGTGCAGCTGCTTGGGTCACAGGGGTTCTGACAGCACCAGGTACTCAGTGGGGTTGGTGGCTAGGGCAGCAGGAAATACAGTGCTCTAGAAGGGCATGGCAACCAGTATTGTCCAACACGCTTCAGTATTCTTGCCTGGAGAACCCCCCTGAGAGAGAAGTCTGGCAGACAAGTCTACAGGATTGCAAATAGCTGGACACGACCAAAGTGACCCTGCATGCATAGATGCAAGGCTTTTTTTTTTGTCTGTAGCAGCTCTTCCCCAGTGAGAGTTGACTGTCCAGGTGGTGCAGCTGCTTGGCTTGCAGGGACCTTGTTGGCACTAAGTGTGCAGGGACATGGACTGCCTCCATCACAGGAGTTATGGCCCTATCAGAGTCTGTTTGAGCCTCTTGTAGCTGGTGATCAGAGGGCCTCTTTGGCCAGTCTTTCTCCATAGCTCCACCCATTCACTCACTTAGAGGGCTCCCTTGTCTGGGGTCCTTCTCTGTTCAGCACATCAGGCACATAGTGGGGACCCCTCTGGGTGGGGTCTTACTCTGTAGATCGGCGCATCAGTCACTTAAAGGGGCACCCTGGGTGGGGTCCTGCTGTGTAGTTCACTGCAGTCAGGTGTTTGATGGGCAGACTCTCTACTGTTCAGCTGCCAATGCTGGTGTGTGGGGAGAGAGAGATTATGTTGATGCCTCCACCCCCTACGTGTGACTCAGCAGCATTGCCTTGCTTCCATGACTGCCCAGCTTTCTTCCACAGGCATTTCCCACCACAGCCTCCCCCCCTCACATCCTCTAGATTCATCTCTCTGCAGTCAACAGCAGCCCTTGCCCTGGGATTGCTCCACAATCCCCAAACTCCAGCTCCCAACTGCTTTGCCTTCTAGGGGACCTGCATCCCTGTCCGGGGTATGTATGGCTGTGGCAAGGACTGTCTGATTCCCATTCCATTTAGGTTGCCACACGTCAGCTCTTTCACTCTCAGCCTTAAATGTTTCTCCTCTGACTCAGACATTTGCCCAAAAGTGGGCATCGGACCCCTGCTTCAGTTCCTCCACCCACTGAAGGCAGGTCCAGTTCTACTAACACTCCTGTTTCCCCCTACTTCCTTCATCCTACTGAGTTTTGCATGGTTCTATATATTCTTTTCCACTGGTCAGGTACTCCTGTCCACTCTCAGCTGGTCTTCTGTATGCACTTGTGTCTAAAGGTGTATTCCTGATGTATCCATGGAGAGAGATGTATTCCATGTCCACCTACTCCTCCGCCATCTTGTTCTCTCCCCAACTCCAGTATTCTTGCCTAGAGAATTCCATGGATACACAGAAGCTCACAGGCTATAGTCCATAGGGTCGCAAAGAGCTGGACATGACTGAAATGACTTAGCATGCATGTACAAACATTTTTAATTGGATTGTGTGGGGGTTTTTATATTGAATTACATGAGTTTGTGTTATATTTTTGGATATTAACCCCTTATATGTGGTTTGCAAATAATTTCTCCTATTTCACAGATTATCTTTCCATTTTGTTGACTTTTTTCTGTAAAGAAGCTTTTTAATTTGAGCTAGTCTACATATTTATTTATTTTTTATTTTGTTGCTTTTGCTTTTAAGGTCACCAAGAATCACTGCTAAGACCTATCTCAAGGAACTTTTTCCCTATATTTTTTTCTAGGAGTTTTATGAAATTAGATCTTCCATGTTAGTCTTTAATCCATTTCCTGTTTTTAAATTAGTTTTTTGAGTGCTGTAACACTCAAAATAAGGCTGTCCAGTTTTGCCAACACCATTTATTGAAAAGACTATCCTCATTTTATTTTCTTTGCTTGTTTATCATAATTGAATGTCTTATTTTTGGACTCTCAATTCTGCTCCATTTACCTGAGTCTGTTTTTCTGATAATACCTTGATATTTTGATTGCTAGAGCTTTGTGTTACAATTTGAAATCAGGTAGTCTTCTTTTACTTCAGGATTTCTTGGGCAATTCAAAGTCCTTTTTTGGTTCCATACAAATTTTTTAATTACTTATTCTATTTCTGTGAAAAATGTCACTTGCATCTTGACAGGGATGACAATGCATCTCTAGTTTCAGGTAATACATACATTTTTTAAATGCTGACCTTTATAAACAATAGACATGGAACTTCTTTCTGTTTCCTTTGTCTTCAGTTTCTTTCAACAATATCTTATAATGTTTAGCATATAGACTATTCACTTCCTTCATTAAATGTATTCCTAGATACTTTGTTCATTTTGTTGCAACTGAAAGTGGGGTGGTTTTTTAATTTCTCTTTCTGCTTTTGTTGTTAGCGTATAAAAATGCAACAGATTTTTGTATTCTGCTTTTTTTACTCTGAAATATTACTGTATTCATTTATTTCTGAGTCGTTGAGTAAAATCTATATCAAATGTTCTATGTATATCATGTTTTACATAAATCATGATAATTTTACTTCTTCCTTTCCAATTTGAATTATTTTTATGTTTTTCTTGCCTAATTGCTCTGGCTAGGACTTTCAATATTATGTTGAATAAGAGTGGTGAGAGTGGGCATCCTCGTTTTGCTTCTGATCTTAGAGGAATAGCTTTCTTTTTTCACTGTTGATAATGATGTTAGCTGTTGACTTGTCACATACGGCCATTATTATATTCCTTCTATATCTATATTATTGGAAGTATTTGTCGTAAATGTGTATTGGGTTTTGTCAAATGCTCCTTCTGCATCTTTTGAGATGATTATATGATTTTTATCTTTCAAGATTTGCAGATGAGGAACCATAGTTGCATCCCTAAATTAATCCCACTTGATCATAGTTTATGATCCTTACAGTGTATTATTGCTTTTGGCATGCTAAAATTTTGTTGTGGATTTTTGGATCTATATTCATCAGAGATATTGGCCTGTAATTTCCTTTTTTGTGTGTCCTGGTATCAGGGTAATATTGGCCTTGTAAAATGATTTAGGATGCCCTCATCTTCAATTTTTAGAAAGGACTCAGAAAGGTAGGTACTAAATTTTATTTGGATATTAGGTAGAATTTATCTGTGAGATTTTCTTATCCTGAGCTTTAGTTTTTGAAGTCTCTGATTACTGCTTTTATCTCCTTAGTAGTGATCAGTCATTCAGATTTTCTGTTTCTTCACAATCCTCTCTTGAAAGATTGTATTATTCAAATAATTTCTCATTTCTTCTAGATTGTCCAATTTGTTAGGGTACAGCTGTTCATACTTTGTAATTTCTCTTCTCTTTTTCCTTTCTAATTCTATTTGCTTGAGCCTTCTTTCTCTTTTGTTCTTAGTGAGCCTAGCTAATATTTTTGTCAATTTTATGTTTTTTAAAAAGCGTTTCTTAGTTGCATTGGCCTTTTCTGTGCTCTATTTAGTCTCCATTTCATATATTTCCACTTTGAGTTTTATTATTTCTCTCCCTCTACTGACTTTGGGTTTCATTTGTTCTCCTTTCCTAGTTCTTAAATGTAAGATTAGATGAATTATTTGATATTTTTCTTGTTTTTTGAGATAAATCTCTATTGCTATAAATGTTCTTCTTAAAACTGTTTTGCTGTATCCCATAGATTTTGGTAAGTCATATTTCATTTTAGTTTTTCTTCAGGTATTTTGAATTTCTTGTTTGATTTCTTTGTTGACCCAACAGTTGTTCACTGACATATCATTTAGTCTTCATATATTTCTAATTCTTCCCAGCTTTCTTCTTGTAGTTGATTTCTATTTTGATTATGATCAGAAAAGATGCTTTATATGATTTCAACTTTCTTAAATTTATTGAGACTTATTTTGTACCTGAATATATGGTATATCCTTGAAAATGTTGAAAAGAATGTGAATTCTATATTCAGGTGGAATATTCTTCCCAGATAGCTCAGTGGTAAAGAATCCACCTGCCAATGCAGGAGATGCAGGAAACACAGATTCGATCCCTGGATCAGGAAGATCCCCTGGAGAAGGACAGGGCAACCCACTCTGGTATTCTTGCTTGGTGGACTACAGTCCATGGAGTCACAAACAGTTGGATATGACTGAGTGAGCACACATATATAGTTATTTTTGCTGCTTTTTCCCCCCTCTTTAATCTTTTTGCTATAGTTATTTAACAACATAGTCTGATATAGGGTTGCATTTTTTTTTTATTCTTTCTATTATCATCTTACTTAAAGTTTTATGTGTTTTTGCCTTTTCATTTCAGGTAGAAGAACTTATTTTACTATTTCTTGTCAGGGAGGTCTACTGTGACAAACTCTCCCAGCTTTTGTTTATCTAGGAAAGCCTGTATTTCTCCTTCATATCCACAAGATAACATTGGCAAATATAGTATTTTTGGATGACATATTTTATCTTTCATTATTTTGAGTATATTATTTCACTCTGTCCTGGCCTATATAGTTTTTCCTGAGAAACCTGTTAATAACGTAATGCAGGTTCCTTTGTACAGTCGGTTGCTGTGTTTTTCTCCTTTGCCTGCCTTTAAAATCCTTGATAATTTTAACACTAATATAATGTATTTTGGAGATGATGTTTTATGTTAAGATAATTAGCTGTTCTCCTAGCCTCATGAAATTGAATATCCAATTCCTTCCCCTGGTTTGGGAAATTCTCAACTATGATTTCTTTAAATGAATTCTTTACTCCTCCTTCTCTTCTGCTTCTGGGATACCTATTGTCTTTACGTTGTCTTTCCTAATGGAGTTGAAGAGTTCTGATAAATTCAGGTGTTGTTGTTTTAATTAGTTCTCTCTCCTTTATCTGAATCATTTCTAGATTTATATGTTAGAGTTCACTATCTTGATGAAAATTTGGTCTCCTCTTTCATTTGGCCTTCTCTATTTCCAGTGCTTTCCAGTGCATTCTTCACGTCATTTATTGAGTTCTTCAGCTCCAGATTTTTTTTTTTTTGAGAGTTCTCTTTGGAAAATTATTCCTTCTATTCATTAATTTTATTCCTGAGCACGTTGAACTACCTATCTGAGTTTTCTTGTAGCTCATTGAGTTTCTTCATGATAGCTCTTTTGCATTCTCTATCAGTTAGACCATAATCTTCTGTGACTGTAACTTTGGTTACTGAAGAATTGTCATTTTCTCCTTGTGACACTGTGTTACCCTTGTTTGCCATGGTTCTCGGTGTGTTTTGCCTCTACTGGTTCACTTGAAATAGCATACATATTTCTTACTTAGGTAGAGCTTTGTTGTTGTTGTTCTTTGTTCTGATAATTCAACATGTTAGTAATTAGAAGCCTTTCTTTTGTTTTGCAGTAGATGATGCTAACTCTCACTGTCCCTGGTTGAATCTCTGGAATTCTAGTGCTTTGCGGTTGCTAGTGTCGCCAGCATCATTGTCAGATGCACCAAGAAGGCAAGTTCCTTCTAGTGTTGCCTGAATCACAGGCAGCACCACCACCACAGTGGAGGCGGGGTATGGAGTCAGAGTCAGAGACATCTCTGTTACATCCAGGGTTGTTATATTTGCAGTTGGGGTAGATAGAGTTGCAGACCTTCCTGCCACTGTTGCCTGGGTTTCTGAGTCTGCAAGCACCATTGTAGTTAAGAGATCATAGTGTGTTCATGTCGTCCCCTGCTGCACTGGTTTATCTTGGGGTACAGGTTCACGTACCATAGCCAGGAGGGCAGGATCATGGGCATCACCTTTGCTGTCCCTCATTTCTGCCGACTTTATGTGTCCCAATGCACCAACCTTTAGATGTACAGGTGTGGATCTCTGCACACCCTGGTGTCTTTGACAGAGGAACTTAAGAAAAGTTATGGCTGTTTTACTACTTCAAGTAGTACCTTGAAAGGGAAAGGGAAAGGAAGCATTTCACACTGCCTTCATGCTGATGTCAGTCTCTTTGTATATTGATTTTTTGGGGGTGCAACTTTACAGAGTTATTGGTTAGATCTAACAGTTTTTTGAAGGAGTTTTGGGATTTTCTATATTGAGTAACTTTACAGAATTTGTTGATTAGATCTAACAGTTTTCTGGTGAAGTATTGAGATTTTCTATACATGAAAGTAATGTAGCTATAAATAGAGGAAATTTTACTTCTTCTTTCCAATACTGATGCTTTTATTTTGCTTTCTCACCTGATTGCCCTGGCTAGGATTTTTAGTACTATCCTGAAGGAGCAGCAAGAGCCAATACTCTTTTAAAACTCCTTTTCTTTGAGGGAAAACCTTCAACATTTTATCACTGAGGGTATTAGTTGTGAACTTGTCATAGATGGATCTTTTTTATGTTGAGGCACATTCCTATGCACCAATTTTTCAGTTTTTTTTTTTTTAACATGAATGGATGTTAAATTTTGTCAAATACTTTTTCTGTATCTGTTGAAATTGTCCCATGATCTTTGTCTTTCATTTTATTACCATGATGTGTTTATTGATTTGCATATGTTGAACCCATCTTGTGTCCCAGGAATTATTTTCATGTACACAATTCTATACATAAAAAGCCCTGAAGACTCCACTCAAAAATTCTGAGAAATAATAAATAAATACAGTAGAATTGCAGGGTTAAAAAATCAATATATAAAATTCTGTTGCATTTCTATACACTAATAGCAAACTAGCAGAAAGAGAAAGTAAGAAAACCATCCCATTTTCAATTGCAATAAGTTGGATAAAATATCTTGGAATAAATTTAAGGACTGTGACCTGTTTAATGTACTGGGGAATTCAGTGTGTTAGTATTTTCTTGAAATTTTTTGTATCTATATGCATCAAAGATATTGGCCTGTAACTTTCCTGTAGTATCTATCTGATTTTGGTATCAGGGTAAAGTTGGCCTCATAAAACAAGTTTGAGAATGACCCCTCCTCTTTAGTTTTTGATAGTATTTGAGAAGTATTTGTGTTAATTCTTTAAACATTTGACAGAATTCACCAGTGAAAACTTCCGATCTTCAGCTTTTCTTCATTGGGAGGACTCTGATTACTGATTCAATTTCCTACTCATTGTGGATCTTACATTTTTATTTCACCCTGTTTCATCCTTGGGTTGTTGAATATTGCTGGGAATTTGTTTCTTCTAGATTTTCTAGTTTCCTGGCATACAGTTGCCTATAGGAGCTCTTTTTTTTATTCTTTATATTTCTGTGGTTATCTGTTGTAATGTCTCATTTTTCATTTACAGTGTTTTGAGTCTTCTTTCTTTTCTTGGATAATCTGGCTAAAGGTTTGTCTATTTTATCTCTTCAGAAAATCAAGTCTTAGTTTTATTGATTTTTTTCTATTGTTTTCCTGTTCTCTAATTTGTTTCTGATCTAAACTTTATTATGTTGTTTCTTCTATTAACTTTGGGCTTAGCTTATTTTTCTTTTTCTAGTTAATTTAGGTATCAAGTGAGTTTATTTGAGATCATTCCTCTTTTACTGGAAATATATTTGATTTATAATGTTATATTAGTTTCAGATATACAACATAACAGCTTAATATTTCATAGGTTATACTCAGGTTAAAATTATTGAAAATATGGGCTCTCTTCCTTTTGCTGAATTATATCCTTGTATCTTATTTTATATCTAGTAGTTTGTACCTCTTAATTCTTTTGACATATCTTGCCAACTCTCCCCACTGCTCTCCTAACTGGAAGCTACTTGTTTGCTCTCTGTGTCTATGAGTTTGTTTCTGTTTTGCTAGTCTCCTTGAAAGTGTGAAAGTAAAAATGATAGTTGCTCAGTCGTATCCAGCTCTTTTTGACACCATGGATTATAGTCTGCCAGCCTCCTCTATCCATGGAATTCTCCATGCAAGAATACTAGAGTGGGAACCATTCCCTTCTCCAGAGGATCTTCACGACCCAGAGGTCAACCCAGGGTCTTCTGCACTGCAGGCAGATTCTTTACTTTCCGAGATTCACCAGTGTTTGTTAGGTTAATTTGTTCAATAGTGTTCAAATCTGAAGTTCTTTATTTATTCTCTGTCCTGATCATATATCCACAGTTAACAGTGGATTAAGTCTTAAACTATTATTGCATTAATGTATATGTTCTCTTTTAGTTTTAGTTATATTTGCTTTATATATTTAGTTGCTCCATTGTTGGGTATACTTACAATTGTTCTATTTTCTTGATGTCTTGAGCCCTCTGTCATTGCAGAGTGACCTTTTTTGCCTCTTTTGACCATTTTTATTTTAAAGACTGTTTTGTATGCAAGTGTAACTACTGCTTCCTTTACTTTTCTTAGACTAACCTTCTCCCATCCCTTTACTCACAATCGTGTGTGTCATTCAAGTGAAAGTGGTTATCTTAGAGGCAGGTGTCACTGGATCATGTGTTCTTTTTTAATCCATTCAGCCATTCTGTGTCTTTTGATTAGAGAATTTAATCAGTTTACATTTAAAGTAATTACTGATACTTGAGAAGTTACTGTTGTCATTTTAGTTGTTTCTGATTATTTTGTAGATTCATTGTTCCTTGATTCTTATATTGCCTTCCTCTGTGATTTGATGACATTTGTAGTGCAGTCTTTGACTTTTTTATTATAATTTTTTATTTAACTACTGTACAAGCTCACTCTGCTCACCACACAACAGGCCAATTAACCAATATGAGGTGTTGAGGAAAGGAATATGAGTGTATTCGGAAAGCCAGCTGACTGAGAAGATGGCAGACTAATGTCTCAAAATAACTATCTTGTTGGGGTCTGGATGCCAGGTTGTTTTATAGAACAGAGAGGGGATGGGGTGGGGGAGAGTTGAGGAAGTAAAGTAAAACGGCCATTATCTTACAAATATCTCAGTCTCAGGGAGGGAATGTGTTAATCTCTTCATATTTTCATCCATTCACAGGTGGGCAGGGTCAGATTATCTGATATGAGCTGAACAAAGCAACTTTTATTTTAACAGTTTCCTTATAGCTCAGTTCATAGATAATCTGCCTGCAATGCAGGAGACTCAGGTTCAATTCTTGGGTCAGGAAGATGCTCTAGAGGAGGAATGGCAACCCATTCCAGTATTCTTTCCTGAAGAATCCCATGGATAGAGGAGCCTTGCAACCCCTACAGTCCATGGGGTTGCAAGAGTCAGACATGACCATTTGAGGCAGATCATTATGTTTAATTATAATACTAAAACCAACAAAAAGCAAAGATTAAAGTCAAAGACACAGATCCAGTAAGGAGTCAAAATTGGCTCTTCCCTGCAACAGTACTACAGGTTTTCCCTTTGTGGTTACCAAGGCTTATATAAAATATATTATATTTATAGCACCCTATTTTATGTCAATAATGTTAAGTTCTATAGCATTTTAAAACTTTACACTTTTATTTGTCTCCCTTCATATTTTAGGTTATTAATGTCACAAATTACATATTTTTATATCATGTATCTAATAAAAAATTTTGCTATTTTTAATCCATTTGTTTTTTTATTTTAAACTAGATGTATAAGTTATACAGCACCATTACAATATTAGAAAATCCATCTTTGACTACATATTTACCATTACTATTTATATCAACCTTCATCTGCTTTTACAATATTAATTACCATCTTTTTATTTCCACTTGAAGATATCTCTTTAGCATTTCTGGTAAGGCAGGTCTAGTGATAATAAACTCCCTAAGCTTTTGTTTGAGAAAGTCTTTATCTCTTTTTCATTTCTCAAGGACAGTTGTGTCACATATAGTATTCTTGGTTGACAGTTTTTTCTCTTTCAATATTTTAAATATATCGTCATATTGTCTCCTTAACTAAAGTTTCTTTTGGGAAATCAATGAATAACAAAATACTGTTTAAAAAAAAGTACAAAGCAGCAGTAGGGTTCCTCCATGGTAAAGAATCTGCCTGCAATGCGGGAGACCTGGGTTCAATCCTTGGGTTGGGAAGATCCCTGGAGAAGGGAATGGTAACCCACTCCAGTATTCTTTCCAGGAGAATTCTATGGACAGAGGAGCCTGGCAGGCTACAGTCCACGGAGTCGCAAAGAATAGGACATGACTGAGGACTTCAGTTTCACTTGGCAATGAGAATGATGTTGCACTGAGTAATGTTCTAGGACAGCTCCATGAAGTTGAGAGAACAACATTATCTACTAGAGACAGACAGTACACATCAGTGGACAGTCTCAACTTTGTGTAATCTTTAGGGTGTTTGGTTTGTCAACATCAGATTATGGATTGGTATAGCCTTGAGATCGAATCAAGTCAGTAAGGGACCACAGATCATCATACCAGCAGGAAATGGGGAGACAGGACACAAAATCACTTTCTTATAATATGAGGTCACGTATACCTAATGCTGGAAAAAAAGAAAGTGAGCATATTTAGCCTCTGGGGGCAGAAGAAAGGGGAAATGTCAGCCTCACTTCTCTCCCCACCATACAAGAAAAATACAGATCTCTGTATTTCTTTTCTTCATTATAATATGCTAGAAAATAGATTTCTTTTTGATTCTGCTTTTTAAAAAATTAATCTCCATATCCAAACAGTTCCCAGGTACTAAACTTTCTACAAAATGTCCTCTCTATCTTAATTACTGTTTTTTCAGGTCTTTATAATCTCTAACCTATATGAATACATTCCTTCATTATTCCACTAATATTTTTTGATCAACTAACTCTTGTTTGGGCCCAAGGTAGTCATGAAAGGAGCACTATTATGAAAAAGGATAGACAACATCTCTTCCCCATGATGATTATGTTTCGTGGTTAATAATGTTAAATGTTTAGGCAATGAGTACAATGGTGATGAAGAACAGTCTTATAGCAGTCCCTGCAAGAGTCATCTATTAGGTTATCAGGATCTTTAGAAGAATTGGTTCTAAATGAAATCCAGAAAGCCACAGTAAATTACAGAGAATGAAAATACCTGAATGTAGAATACTGTGTGAGAAAGAGCAGTGAACTGAAAATTATCTTATAGTATATGTCAAAATAAAATTTTAAAAAATGAAATACAAAAATAAAATTAATGTCATTTTTTCCTTCTAGGGTTGTGTGTGTGCATGCAGTACATATCATATATGTGTGTGTGTATATATATCTCCACATACCTATAGATGATCATATATTTGAATATATATGACTATATAGTCATATATGGCTTTAGAAATATGTATATTTAGATGAATACTCACTGAATTTTATATAGCTGAAACATTCCTTTATAGCTAGAAAGGATTTTGGAAGAAAATGAACACAAGTTATCCACTTGGAGGGACAATTCAGGACTGTATGGAAAATCAACAAGGTAACTATGGCAAAGTTTTTCCTGTGTTTGCTGCTGAGTAAGAGGGCAGCGCCATATGTTTCCAAGTACATTACCCCAGGAAGGCAGTGCCATATGTTCACACATATGTCACCCATTTTGGCCTTTGGTATAAGTTAGTGTCCCAAGGGGTATGCTGAAAGAGGAAAGAGAAAGCAGCCACACGATGAGGGAGATGTGGTGTGTTTTCTCTGATGACAGATTTTGTTAGACCATCACTTCAGTTGGCAAGCACCCAGAACAGCTGCTTTACCCTGGAGCAAAGGTTTTTGTTATATTACAAAATCTCTGCAATGAGTGAGACAGTGCAGTGAAGATGATGTGCCCCTTGGGAGTGGATTTTCCTCCCTAGTGTGACATGTGGAAAAGGCAGTAATTACAGCTAAGACTTAACACTCACAGAGTTTTGTTTTCACTCTCTCTCCTTAGCCTCGAAGTTTTGTAAAATGATTGAACATCTATTTGCACATAAATGAAACTCTTCATATTTAGAAGAAGCAGACTAAAAGAATGAGAAATTTAAAGCACTCTGTTGTGGATAGATTCTTTTATTATGATTAGGTAATTAAATATTTGTGTTGTTTAACTATCAAAGTTGATGTCTGACTTCTTAGGTATATATATTAAGGCTGTATGTATGTTACATTTTGCAGAGCTAATCCAGGGGCTCAGTGGTAAAGAATTCTCCTGCCAATGCAGGAGACTCAGAAGACACAGGTTTGATCCCTGGGTTGGGAAGGAAATGGAGGAGGAAATGGCAACCCGCTCCACTATTATTGCCAGGAAAATCTCATGGACAGAGGAGGCTGGTGGGATAGAGGCCATAGGGTCACAATGAGTCAAAGGCGACTGATCATGCACATTCAGACTATGTTTACCCTACCAGAAGGTGTCAAAAGTGAGAGAAAGGGTTTCAGAAACTCATAGAAAACAACTCACAATGATTAACAGGCTCTGTAGAGCCTGCTGAAAAGTTAAATGGTTTTATTTATCTTGAATGCAGACATCAGAAATAGATTGTAGAGCCAATCTCAAATGCCTTGGTCTCTTAACCATATTTCCTTTATAGAATTTATAGATATATTAATATATCTATATTTAATACCATATCTGGATTTTTCTAAAATTGTCATTCAAATACTTTTATATAATTAATAAACCACTGTTTAGTTTTATATTTACTAGTCGATGGACATGGAGAAAATCCTAAAAAAACTTCATAAATCCAGTTGCTGTCACTGAAGCTAATGAAATATAATTAGTTAGTATCATTTTTTTCATGCTTTCTTCTACATTCCTACTTCCATCAAAAAGATACAAGGCTAAAGCAGTAATAAAGTTAATGACTGTGTTCAATAATTGAATTCAGGTTTTGTGTCACAAGAGAAAAGTTGAACCTCAAAGTAAAATATTTCCCTCTTTGCTATTCTTAGGCAAACTTAATTTGAGATCTACATTTAGAAGACTCTTTCATTGTTGGAAATCTCTGAAGTAGCTATATGGATTTTATCCGGGGAAAAAAAAGATATTATTATCCCTTGTTTTAAACATATAAGATAAAACTCTCAGGAAGGTTTTAAAACTATTTCATATAGCTAGTAAGCAAGCAGTACCAAGCCATAAACCCAGGCCTATTTTACTCCAAAACATTTATTTTCCCACCACATTGTTTTGTGTTATCTAAATAGATCAATGCTCCCTCTTTTGTTTTTTCACAGACAGAGGGACAGATGTGAGGTGCATCTAAGAAGACTTCTTAGAAGGTCCTGAGATACTGAGCCCAGTTTTCTGTCTACCTTAATTATAAATGCAGTTATTCTTTTCTCCTTCCTGTTTCACTCCCACAGTTCTTCATGCCTACTCTTAGTGATTACTTCTCAAAGTACCTTCAAGGAAGCTTTAGTTTCTGGCCCTCCTGTCTTACATACTTTCTCTTTCATTTTTCACTCCCTATTTTCTTTCTGGAGCCTCCCAAATTATTTCCTCCCAAATCAGCTACTTGCACATGAATCTTTGTCTTAGAATCTTTCTGGGGAAAGCTCAAATTAAGTAAGTATTCTTTTCAAAAACCCCTTTTTTTCATTTTTATCCTTCTCTTCCAATCCCATTTCTAATTGGCAGGCTTTCCCTTCTTAATAAGCACTCAGAGTCCTCTTGGGTTCTATCAAAGTCATAAGAGGATATATTAATCTGATTTACTCTGGTGAGTAAATTACTAGTAAGACATAGGGTCTTATACATCTTTGTGGTATTGCACTTTGGCATAAAGACCAGATTGTACTCAGTGTTCTAAAATCTGATCATAGAATTTTTTATCTTTAATACTGGAGATAGAAGCTTTTAAAAAGTTGGTGATAAGAGTAGAAATTTTTCTAAAATCATTGCTAACAAATAGTCATCTATCTTCCTTCTTGTAAAACTCTATAAAGTCTCTTAAAATAATATATATTTATATGACTTTCCTCAATGTACAATACCTATAGTGTAATTTTTATAGTCAAGAACAATTTATAAACTCAAAATGCTGTGAAAGATATCTTACTTAAGTCCCCCAAGCCATCTTTTCTCAGCCAACATGGAAATTCTGTTCTGAGTGGTTACAGTTTTCACTAGGTAAAGTTAGTCCTTTTGTGATACATGCCAAACTGTCTATCATAACATTAATTTTGAAAAAATACAATAAAAGTACTGCAAAAAGAAAAGCCAGTCACTCAGGTGGACAAGAAACAGACTCCTTGGAACAGTCAATGTGATTAAATAGCAATAAAAAAAGATCACGGCAACTCATATGAAGAAGCTCAGATGGCCAATCTGATGGCGCAGTCTGTATACTGTGTCACAACTCAAAAGCTGAGTGGTAAACATGGCATCAATTCTGTTATTGGCAGGAGTTTGAGAACATGGAAGAGCTGTTAGATCACACAGCCTGTGATGTTTCCCCACTGCAGTCTGACTTGCTCAGTTATCGCTGTGCCAGAATAAACAGGAAATCACTCCAGACAAATATCACCAGAGCATCCTGTTCCCAAAATGCCTAGCTGAGTTTAGTAAATAGAAATGATACTTTGATAGGTTCCATGTATTGAAAGTAAAAAGGCTTTGACAATCCCTCAGTAATCTCTATGTGGTCTCTCAATAAACCAAAGGGAATTCAATTTTTTAAGTTAGAATTTGCTCTCAGAGTTCAAAGAAACATGACACAGATGCTTAGAAAACAAGTTCAAAAGAGGGAAAGAGGAATTTAAATAACTCAAAGATCAACAGGTTTAAATGCTTAAAGTAATTTGCTGTGGCAAAAGTAAGTTTTTATAAAACTAAATCCACACAAGGCAAATTTTAGAACACCTCATGCACCTTTGCTCTGACTCTGACAAATAAAAGATATTTAAGAGGGCCAGTGGTATTTTCTCAATGACGGTTACAGCTTTTATTCTTAAAATCAAGTGCATAAATTGATGTAAAAAAGTTGAATTTATCAAAGTTAATTTGAGAATTCCTTATTTTAAAAGAAAACTCCACCTGAAAAAGTTGAAAACTTATGTCCACACAAAAACCTGCACACTGATGTTTGTTCACAATTGCCAAAACTTGGAAGCAGCTAATATAGTCTTCAGTAGGTGAATAGATAAATGCAAGTGGAAATGTTAGTCACTCTGTCACATCTGCCTCTTTGTGACCCCATGGACTGTAGCTCAACAGGCTCCTCTGTCCATGGAATTCTCCAAGCAAGAATACTGGAGTGGGTTGCCATTTCCTTCTCCAAGGGATCTTCCCAACCCATGAATGGTCCCAACCCAGGTCTCCTGCATTGCAGGCAAATTCTTTACCATTAAGCCACCTGGGAAGCCCATAAAGTGGAATATATACAAACATTGGAATGCTATTCAGCACTAAAAATAAATAAATAAATAAAAGAGTTATCAAGCCATAAAAAGACGGAAAAAAAACGTAAATACATAGTACTAAGTGAAATAAGCCAATCTAAAAGGGCTCAAATTGTGATTCCAACCACAAAATCTGGAAAAGACAAAATGATGGAAATACAGAAAAATAGCTGGTTATCAGAATTGGGAAGAGGTGCATAGGACAGAACTCAGAGGATTTTGAGGGCAGTGAAAATACTTTGTATGATGTTATAATGGTGGATGTATGTCATTGTACATCATACAAACCCAAAGAATGTATAACACCAGAAGTGTGGGCTTTGATTAAGTATGATGTGTTGATGTTGGCTAAATCTTAATGAAAACATACCCATTTTGTGATTGACTTGGTAATGGAGAGGCTATGATTATGCAGGAGCATGAAGTATGTGGGAAATCTCTGTACTTCCTTCTGTTTTGTTGTAATCTTCAGCTTTCTTTAGAAATCTTAGAAATCAACTTGAATATTCAAAATATGGGTTTGATAAGTTAATTATACCACCGACCACTTAATGCAATGTAAATTTAGGTATTAAAATGATGATGAAATGTACATTTGCTGGCCTAAAAATATGTTCTCTTAACAGGATAAAGGAAAAATTCAACTGAAAGTGAAAGTTGTTCAGTTGTATCTGACTCCTTGTGACCCCATGGACTGGGGCCTGCCAGATCCTCTGTCCATGGTATTCTCCAGGCCAGAATACTGGAATGGGTAGCTGTTCCCTTTTCCAGGGGATCTTCCCAACCCAGAGATTGAACCCAGGTCTCCCTAATTGCAGGTGGGTTATTTACCATTTGAAATGCCAGAAAAGCCCAAGAATACTGGAGTAGGTAGCCTAACCCTTCTTCAGGGGATCTTACTGACCTGGGGATGGAACCAGGGTACCCTGCTTTGCAACCAGATTCTTTGCCAACTGAGCTAGCAGTGAAGCCCCTACCAAATACATGTAGTACATAATCCCATTTTCCTTAAAAATATGGTGGTGTATGTCTAGGGGAAAAATATATTGTATTTCTACATAGTATGGTTATAGGTTGTTGTCAGATTTTTCAGCACGTACTTCTGTGTTAACTGAATTTTTATAATGGCATATTATTAGAAAATGTTATGTTTTTCTAGGATGTCTATAATTGGAAGAACAAGCCTACTTTGATTTTTAATTTTTAAAATTAGTAGTTCCTGAGAGGAAAAAGAAAATTCCAGTTTTTGAACATTTGAAATCTTTATTTATAAAATCTCTGTATTTTTTCTAATTCATTTTGTTTTACATATATATGTATCTATTCTTTTAAAAATTCCTTTCCCATTTAGGTTATTACAGAACATTGAGCCAAGTTCCCTGTGCTATACAGTAGGTGCTTGTTGGTGGTCTATTTTAAATGTAGTAGAGTGTACATGTCATTCTCAAACTCCCAATCTATCTTTTCTCCCCCCTTTCCCCCTTCCCTGCCATAACCATAAATTCATTCTCTGTTTGTGAGTCTGTTTCTGCTTTATGTATCAGTTCATTTGTATCATTTTTTGAGATTTCACGTATAAGTGATATCATATGGCACTTGTCTTTTTCTGACTTATTTCACTCAGTATGATAATCTCTAGGTCCATCCATGTTGCTGCAAGTGGCAATATTTCATTCTTTTTAATGATTAATAATTCCGCTGTATATATGTACCACATCTTCTTCATCCATTCATCTGTTGATGGACATTTAGCTTGCTTCCATGTCCTGTGTATTGTAAACAGTGCTGCAGTGAATTTTGGGGTGTATGAATCCTTTTGAACCGTGGTTTTCTCTGGATTTATACCCCAAAATTGGATTTCTGGATCAAATGTAGTTTTATTTTTAGTTTTTTTCTATTCTCCATAGTAACTGTACCAATATACATTCCTACCAAGGGTGTAGGAAGTTTTCCTTTTCCCCACACACTCTCTAGCATGTATTGCTTGTAGAGTTTTTGATGATGGCCATTCTGATCACTGTGAGGTGATATTTCATTGTAATGTTGATTTGCATTTCTCTAATAATTAGTGATGCTGAGCGTATTTTCATGTGATATTTAGCCATCTGTATGGTATGTCTTCTCTTGAGAAATGTCTATTTAGGTCTCCCAGTCATTTTTGATTGGGTTGTTTGATTTTTTTATGTTGAGCTTCATGAGCTGCTTGTATACTTTGGAAATTAATCTCTTGTTGATTGCTGTGTTTTCAAATATTTTCTTCCATTCTGAGAGTTGTCATTTCATTTTATTTATGGTTTCCTACATTATGCAAAAGCTTTTAACTTTAATCAGGTTCCATTTGTTTATTTTTGTTTTTCTTTGCTCCAGAGGGTGGCTCAACAAAGATCTTTCTGTGATTTATGTCAAAGAGTATTCTGCCTATGTTTTCCACTAAGAGTTATATAGTATTCAGACTTATATTTAGGTATGTAATCCATTTTGAGTTTTTTTTTGTTTATGGTGTTAATGCTTTAATTATATTATTTTACATGCAACTGTCCAGTTTTCACAGAATCACTTATAAAAAAGACTGTCTTCTCTCCATTGTATATTCTTTCCTCTGTCATAGATTAGGTGACTACAGATGTGTGGGTTTATCTCTGGACTTTCTATCCTATTCCACTGAACTATATTCCTGATTTTGTGCCAGTATCATGAGCTTCCCTGGTGGCTTGGTGGTAAAGAATCCACCTGCCAAAACAGGAGATGCAGGAGACACAGGTTCTATCCGGGGCTCAAGAAGATATCCTGGAGAAGGAAATGGCAAGCCAGGCTGGTATTCTTCCCTGGAAAATCTCATGGACAGAGAAGCCTTATGGGATATAGCACATGGGGTGCCAAAGAGCCACACATGACTTAGAGATTGAGCATGCTGATCACACCAGTACCATACTGTTTTGATTACTGTAGCTTTGTAGTGCAATCTGACATCAGGGAGCCTGATTCCTCCAGCTCCATCTTTCTTTCTTAAGATTGCTTTAGCTATTTATGGTCTTTTGCATTTCTATGTCAATTGCAAAATTTTGTGGAATATGTCACTGGTAAGTTGATAGCAATTGCATTGAATCTGTAGATTGCCTTTGGTAGTGTAGTCATTTTCACAATATTGAGTCTTCCAATCCAAAAACATGGTATATCTTTTTCGTTACTCTAAAGATATAAATCAATTAACAAATACACCCAGTCGCTGGGCTACTATGAGAGGTTGTTTTGAGTGCCTGAGTCACTTGTAACTATTTACACTGTCTGGAGAGTGACTGATCTTTTATCTATCTCAGATAATGTCCTAGAAAATGATGCTGGTAAGCCCAGTTGGGTTATATGTCCTCCTCTGGATTCATTAGTTATAGCAAGGGGGAATTTTACCATGAAAGAAACAAGACAGGTAAGAATTGAATACTTTCAAGAGAGGCAGGATGTTTTCAGAGTATAAGTGGTAGCAATTCACTTGTTGCCCAGGGAATATAGCAACTCTTTCATTTTTGACCCTGTACTTGTTACAATGGGGGTTAAAGAATAGAACACAGTCTCTGTTTTACAGACGTTTGTAATCCTATTAGGGAGAGAATAACTTAAATATAATTAGAATATTAATCTAAATAATAGGTTTTTATAAAGAGCTCTAAAAACAAATTGTTATGCAATAATTATCTGGTATTTTGTCATGTGTAACAACCTCATTAGAATATTGAAATAGCAGATCTTATCATTTCTCTTATCAATAGTATTCAGGAAATGTGAAAGATTTTCTAAGTGTAACTTTCTTATTTTAATGGGAATTGCATAAAGACGTAATTAGCTATCTAATGAAATGAAATGGCTCTGATATTTGAAGCTATAAAGTTGTAGACATGTAAGGAGGGATTTAGTTTATGGCCTTCATATAAAATATGCTAAAGGTTGAAGAAGTATGACCACTTATTAATCAATTTCTTAGCCAGCGAAATAAAAATTGAACAATTTACATCCTTTAATGTTTTCCCTGGTTTTGATTTTGTAACCATTAGCCTTGGCTACACATGTAATAAAAACCCCTGTATAGTGTTACTTTGCAAATAATTTCAACTCTAATACAGCTCGTGATATCTGCCCTGTCAAAGGAAGAAAGGTGTTGACAATGACTTCTAAAATTTCTGTCCTGAAG
The DNA here is from genome assembly GCF_023699985.2 of Odocoileus virginianus. Lineage (NCBI taxonomy): Eukaryota > Metazoa > Chordata > Mammalia > Artiodactyla > Cervidae > Odocoileus > Odocoileus virginianus. Next base: position 90,698,252 of record NC_069674.1, on the reverse strand, counting down.
CTCAGCCATCATCTTACATGATGGAAGTGTCTGCTGTAGTTTAGGACTAGACTGATCTAGGATTTCTGTATATAGAGCTGATTGTCTCTTACCACAGTGAGCTGTACATCAGTATCAATTCACAAACAAAGGCACCACCCTTCTCTCATGGTAGACTAGGAATATCTTGCCAGTTGGGTCTTTCTTTTCCCCTGTTAACTTCATGTGTAGCACAACAACTGCTCAATATGGGTTCAAGAAATGATTGTTGAATTTTCAATAAAGTGGTGAGTGTACACTCAATGAATGTAAATAATTTCTACTGATGATTTTTTGAAATGCCACCATTTGTTACACATTGATTCCATATTGGCTTATCTCCTTCTTTAGGATAAAAACATTAAGGACGTGATATCACATACTAGACAAAAGAGAATGCTATCATTTGCTTACAGCTGTTTCATAGTAAAATTATAGCTCTGCAGATTAGAAATTAAAATTAAAGAGGACCGAAGAAAGCATGGATTACTGGTGTTCAAAGTTGTACAGAAACACGCTAAGAACATGGCTGGGAGAATTGGATTCAAAATATATATTTTACTTTATAATAATCCTTGGAAACTCTAATATATGTGTATATAACATATTATAATATATTCATATATACTAAATTAATTTATGTTGATATATTCAAAATTGCTGAGGTCAGGTACAAGTAAGTAGGCTGTTTCATTGGTCACCTAAGGTACCATAATGATACTTTGTATATTCTAAGGTTTTCTTCCATAAAGTTGAAACTCTTTTTAAAACCAAGATTTCCCAGGCATAGTAATTAAGAATCATAACTTACCTTCAGCTTGCTAATGTTGAATTGCTCAATTTAAAATTGAATCACAACAAATTCAGTTTGTTCCAGCTTTTTTCCCAATATCAGTAGCTTGATATTGGGCTAACCAATGAATTGTTTACTTGTGCCAATTAAATATGAAAATTTGACTGTGATCTTAATGTAATAAAGTGAAAGTCACTTGGTCATCTGACTCTTTGCAATCCCATGGACTATACATTCTATGGAATTCTCCAGGCCAGAACCCTGGAGTGGGTAGCCTTTCCCTTCTCCAGGGGATCTTCCCAACACAGGGATCTAACCCAGGTCTTCCACATTGCAGGCCGATTCTTTACCAGCTGAGCCACAAGGGAAGCTGAAGAATATTGGAGTGGGGTCCTTCTCCACTCCTGGAGTGGCCCCCTTCTCCAGGAGATCTTCCCGACCCAGGGATCGAACCTGGGTCTCCTGCATTGCAGGTGGATTCTTTACAAACTGAGCTTTCAGGGAAGGACTTAATTGTAATAAACCAAAGGTTTTCTGAAGCATAGCTGGTACATAGTCTGCTGACATTTAAAGGATAATATATTGTTACTTTACTGAAGCATCAAGAAATGAACTACTTCACTGAATCATACAAATCATTCTGTTCCCTAAAGAGGGAGCAAACATTTAAGATTAGTAGAGTTGACAAAATAGGCAAATGTATTTTTAAGGACCTGAGATTCTAATAGTGACCTAGTGATAATCTAAGGAGATTCTAGTTATGAAATATGTCATATGCAGACTTCTCAGGTGCAGTTCGCCACTGGAAACAGGGAACAACAAAGAAAATAGTCTTTTCTTGCAATTGAATCTGTTATTAAATCCTCTGTTTCCATTTATAAATGCTTCAAAATCCCTTACTCAAAACTCTTTGCTCATATTTTAATCCAGGCCATGATAGTCTTTTAGCTTAAATATTTAAATAGACTATCAGCAAAATGAATCTTTGCTGTCAATCAAAGCAATTTATGTGTCACTCTCAAAAGCCTCAAATAATGTATGATGAGAGTATATATCACACTAGATACCTGCCTCTATTTTAAGGCAAGAGTAGTGACACCAGCTGACTTCATGTTAAGCTGCACTTTTACTGCACCTGATAGTGTTGGTGATAAAATCTAATATGACTTAGCAGAGCTTGGGGGAAAGACCCAGACTCTGCCATTAGGCCCTCTGGCTTAGATGCATGACTCCTTCACTTATTAGCCATGTAAATTTGGACACATTTCCTAGGTTCTCAGTTAACTTCTTTAGAGAGATTATATTAGGTACTTTATAGAGTTTCAATAGGTTTAATAAATTAATCTATTTACCTAAAGCATGTAAAATAGTACCAGTCATATAGTGTTACATAACTAAATGTTCAGTAATATAACTAAGATGTTATTTCTTCCCTAAAGTGTTAATATTTCTTCTTCTTATAATTTCTATAAAATGGCTATAAAATTCATTGGTCAGATGACTGTTAAATCAGTTTTTAGTCTTACAACTTGAAGTTTACATAATAAGCATTTCATCTGTTTTTAGACACTTCTGAATTTTGAAAAAAAATGTTTTTGACATAACTAAGGGTTCTGACTAAGCCTTACTGTGGTATAATTTCTTGGATTTTTACTAAATTCAGTCATCATCTGAATTTGAAAATTTATCTGTTACTGAGTAAGAAGCCTCAGAACATAATGGCTAAAACAACATTTTCATACTTCTCATGCTCAGATCTGGGCAGTTTTCCTGCTAGTCTTTACTGAAATCACTTATGGACTGTAGTCATCTGACCGCTCAGCCATGGTGAGTGGATACAGATGACCTCACTCACACATCTGGGGCTGTAAGTGGGATTTCTCAGATGGCCAGTAGCTGGCAGATTTTCTCTTCCCCTTCCCTTTGTCTCTCTCTGTCTCTCCACTTCTGTTTTACTTACATCCTCCACTTTATTTCCATGTGGACCCTCATCTTCAAAGAGACTGACATCCAAGGCAGTCTCAGTCACTTCTGCATCCTTCTGTCCATCAAAACAAGTCACAATGTCAGACGTAATTCAAGAGCAGAGGAAATCGGCTCTAACATTTTATAAGAATGGTAAATTCAAAAAGGGGCATAGTAGGAATTATTATGGCTATTTTTTTTTTAAATCTGCCTTTGGAGCACAGATGTTTGCATGTTTGCATCTTTCCTACTTGCAAAATATACTCTCTTCTTCTAACACACTGCCTCTAATCACCTTGTATTCAATTATGACACCAGGATTGAATCAGGTCTGAATGTGGATGAGAATCCACAGGTACAGTTGCTCATGGTGGGTCCTCTTGATCTAGAGACCTGTGGGGTTAAAAGACGAGTGAGCTAACTCTCAAGCACCCAGCATGCAATAAAGAGATAGTACAACCTCAATAACACTCTATTCAAGAGAGGAAGGAATAAGGAACACATAGTATATTATCATATGTGAAGCAGATCGCCAGTCCAGGTTCGATGCATGAGACAGGGTGCTCAGGGCTGGTGCACTGGGATGACCCAGAGGGATGGGATGGGGAGGGAGGTGAGAGGGGGGTTCAGGATGAGGGACACAGGTATACCCATGGCTGATTCATGTCAATGTATAGCAAAAACAACTACAATATTGTAAAGTAATTAACCTCCAATTAAAATAATATTTTTTTTAAAAAAAGAACACATAGTAACCAGAGGTCTATAGCAATTCTGATATACAGAAAGGCACATGCTTTCAGATTTACATACCTAAAAGCCAAATTTTCTTTCCTCTGACCCAGAAAGCCTTTTCCAGCCACGAGGACACTCCACTTGTAGGCTCTTGTGCCTGCAGATTTCTTTGCCAAGATCTTCATGGCTACCATTTTCCCAATCTTGGTTCAAAAGTCACCTCTCCTTAGAGGTTGATGCTAACAACCCTATTACAGCTTACCTCTCCCTCTCATATTTCCTTCCTGGAATTTATAACATTCTGTGATTATCCTCAATATTGATGCATTTTCTCAATGCTATATAAATTATAGTATATATTTGCTGTTAGTCGCTCAGTCATGTCCAACTCTTTGCGACCCCATGGACTGTAGCCCGTCAGGCTCCTCTGTCCTTGAAATTCTCCAGGTAACAAAACTGGAGTGGGTTGCCATTTCTTTCTCCAGGTGATTTCCCCAGGGATCGAACCCAGGTCTCCTATACTACAGGCAAATTCTTTATCATCTGAGCCACCAGGGAAGCAGTATATATTTCACTATATATGTATTAAATACTAAATTCCATCCATGATAAAAGCTCATAAGAACACAAACTGTTTGTTTCCTATATACTAAATTATTCCCAGAATAATTAGCACAGAGCTTGGTACTTGAGAGATGAAGAATAAATATCTAGTAAATGAGTGGATGAGATCTTACAACCACCCTATAAGATTGATGTGTTGCTGCTTTAATAATGAAGAACTAAGTGAGGCTTGCACAAGTTAAATAACTTGCCAAAGGTCACACACATCTGGTCAAGAGCAGAACCCAGCTTCATGCCAGCAACATGTTATCCTGCATTCTCATTCTTTATAAATGGATAAGAAGTGCATGTCCTTCTGAAGGTTGACATTGTTTTAGAATCTTCTCTTCTTGCATCACTTCATTTCATGTAGCATCAGGTCATATTATATCAGACAGCTCAAGAAGAATGTCAGTGACTTTCACCTTGTTCTCTCTTGCTGTTTATAACCTTTTACAGACACTGTGTATTATTTAATAAGTGAGCAAATAGGAACTGGCAGATTAACCCACCCTACAGTGAAGAAAAAGACAGTAAGCACATGTTGTCTGCCTAATTTCCAATGTATTAGAGGCAGTCTGTGTCCTCCTCTTAGAAAGAGTGTGTCTTTCTTTCTTCATTCTCTTTATCCTTAAAGTTCACCCATCTCACATTTCAATTCTGATTTCTAACTCTACAATGTGTGAGGAATTTCAAATGTGAAAACCAATTTTTTATATTAGTCTTTCCTTAGAGATGCATCACTGTTTAAAAAAGAAACCAGAACCAAAAACACCATTGGTACAACTGCAAAAAGGTTTTAGGAATGAAAATCCTATCTTTTAAGGATTAGTTAAAGTTTCAAGAGCAAATAGTCTTACCTGAACACACACAAGACACACACATTACTATGGATGCAAATATATTCAAATCTATTGTCATAATTATTAAGTGTAAGTGAGCACCTACCATGATCTTAGCACTATTTTTGGTAATTCTTATTGTTTACTTGGGCTTCCCAGGTGGCTCGGTGGATAAAGAATCTGCTTGCTAATGCAGTAAATGCAGGAGATGCAGGTTCAATCCCTGGGTCAAGAAGATCCCCTGGAAGAGGAAATGGTAGCCCACTCCAGTATTCTTGCCTGGAAAAATCCCATGGATAGAGGAGATGGGCGTGCTACAGTCCACGGGGTCACGAACAGTCCAACACAACTGAGTGACTCAGCAAATTGCTTACTTAACTTTGCTACAAATCTGTCAAATAGTTACTTGCAGTTATATTTTAGAGGTGAGGACCATGTGTCTCAAGGGCTAATAAATGTTGGCAAATTTCAGTATTTTCTAAAGTTCATCATACTATCCTTGGAACTTACTTTCATCCTATTACATGAAAACTAGTGAGATAATAATAATTTAAGGCAATAAAGGAAAATCAGAGTACTAGTGTATACCAGCTCTAGTTGATGAAGATCAAAGCTTTGTTATTTGCAATATATTTGACTTTTTCCTCTTCTTTTCCCAAAGAGGGGAGTGACAAAGTCCACTCTTCTAAAGGCATTTTTAGGGTAATTACTCATTAGATAAATACATTATTTAATTAATGCCTGCTGTAAATGCCAATATCTAATTTTTATTAGGTCCACTAAACACTTCATATATAAATTAACAAAAATTACAGAATATTTTTTCCCATTCAATCCAAGTAAGTGTTTCCACCATTTATGCAAACAGTGCAGCACCAGTTAGGATAATTTTAGCATCAGTTACAGACTCATCAGCTTAAATTTATTTTTTAAAATATTTGTACACTTTATTTAAAAACAAATAATATACATAGAGCCATCAAAATGTATATCTTAATTAGCTTATCCATACCCCGGAATTACAAAAGAAACACATTGCACTGATTGCCTTTTTAAATGAAGGGAAATTCTCTATCACATACTGGAAGGTCCAGAGGTTAGTCTGGTGATGGAATCATAAGTATTGTATAATCAGTTACTTAAAATATTGTTAAGGGCTTCCCAGGTGCCTCAGATTGTAAAGTGTCTGCCCGCAATGTGGGAGACCCGGGTTCAATCCCTGGGTTGGGAAGATCCCCTAGGGAAGGAAACGGCAACCCACTCCAGTTCTCTTGCCTGGAAAATTCTATGGACAGAAGAGCCTGGTAGGCTACAGTCCATGGGGCCGCAAAGAGTCGGACATGACTGAGCGACTTCACTTACACTTAAAATGTTGTTAAAAACAGCCAGCAAAATTACTTTGCTTTGACCTGCACTGAAATATTCTAATGTAGGTTGAATAGTTTCTATGCACTGTGACCGTATGTGTAGTAAGGATATATATTTTCAGTAGTAGCATTGAGTATCATATTGGGTAATATGCATAAACATTCTGCCTATTAATTTCCTCATTGAAAAATACTAATGGTACATACCTTATAGGTCATTGTGAGTAATTAATAAGACAATCCATGAAGATCATTTACCACAGAGCCTGGCAAATGGTAAACAGTATACAAATGTGAGATATTATTATAATTTCTTCCAATTTGATTTTTTAAAGCAACTCTATTGAGGTATATTTTACTCAAATAACATTGAACCATTTTGAGTGTATTGATTTTAGTAAGTTTACTGAGTGAGTGCCACCAGCACCGTAATCCATTCATTTTTAATACTCTTATCTGAAAACTTGTGATTCACATCAAAAATCTGTAAAATGGAAAAAGAAGGTGGTTGCCAATATTAAATGAAGTTTAGTGTAGAATATATATATATGTGTGTGTGTGAATACAGTTAGCTCAATATAAAATATACAAAAATATTACCTAGAACTTAGAAGAATTATGCAAAGTTTAGTTTTTGTGGTATCTAAACTGACTTTGTGAAATAATTAATAGTTTATTCAGTGATTTAAGAACTTCTCTGTTCTGTGAAATTATAAACATGATTTTCAGTAAGATATATTCGAAAAGCTGTGTGTGTGTGTGTGTGGCAACAACAGTCAGCATTTCTTTCCAAAATGAATTAATGTACTTCACACAGGAGAAGCCAGAGTTTAGGGTTGTCTCCCTTGCAGAGGATTCTGAATATGTATGTTACTGCATCCTGCTCCCCACTCTTCACTTATTATTACATAAATAATTTTGAGAAGTGGGCATGAAAAAAACAGGAAATTTAGGTGTTAAGTTCAACATACATATGCAGGATATATGTAGTCATTTCTTATATATTTTATTAATATTCTATACACTTTTATGCAAAATGTATATAATAATTATTTGGAAAATGAAACAAATGAGGCTGGAAAAGTATCTATTCAGAACCCAAAATTTATAATAAAAACTAAAAAATACTGCTGTTTGCATAGTTTCCTAAGGTTAATAATTCTCACTATTTTATGAGACTGGGTATTTTTTATACTATTACTATTGCTTTATTGAAACAAGAATATTGAAAAGAGAACATTCAGTGCCTTTTTCCAATAAACAACACAAAATATGTTCTAAAACATATTAACTATAATAGTAAAATACATAATCTCACCCACCACCCCCACCTCCATCATACGTACCCCATTAGAGATTGATTTTACTGCCTGCTTAAATTTTCTTTGCATTTTTCTTTGCTCTGTTTTGTTTCTTCTGCTGCTATGGTCAAAGTCATTAATTATATTTAAGATTGTCTTGCTCAGGGAGGGATTGTAATTATAACTTTGAGTATGTTAAGTAAATGCCAATTACATATTAAGGACCAAATTCTGGCCTTGAATTTAAACAAAGAATTTATATTTTCTTTAATTAAATCTGAACATTTAACACATTTATTGCAAAGAATCTTTAATGCTGAGATTCATATACACATATAATGACAAAACTATCTAGAGGAATGAAACATTTTGCTAAATATGATTTAAACTGGGCATTAGGTATCACTAAAACAATAATCCATGACTATTTTTCTATTTTATTTTTTTTAATTTTTCTATTTAATTTTTCTATTTTGCATTGAGCCTCTCAATACTAAAATTCAAAGGTTAACGGAACTGACTTATAGAGACGTAAATATGAAATGTCAAAATTTTTGGAAATTTTTTCCCTTTCCTTCATGTCCTGAGATTCCTTTAGAAAGGGTGAGAGATTAATTCTATAGACAGGATTAATATATACAGAAAAGGATAGAAAATTTTACCAAAAGAAGTTGGCCTTGTCATTGGAGATGCTGCAAGCCATTTGGGGATTAGGAAGAACAAAAATAAAAACAAATATTATGAAACTCTAGCAAATAAGGTTTAAATATCTACTTGTTGATAATAATCTTATAGTAGGATATTTATATAAGATGACAGAGTTTTAGTTTTCAGACACAAAACTTTCAAATAGAAAGATTCTCTTTTCACAAAGCTTAGACTTCAAGAAGAGAGTGAGGCTGAATAGAAGTGAAAACTTGTGTTCACACACACACAAAAACCATACATTAATGCTCATAGTCACACTATTCATAATATTAATATTCAAGAGCTATGGGAAAATGTTTATGAAATGATGACTGGATAAACAAAATATGGTACATCCATAAATGGAATACTCTTCAGCCCTAAAAGAAATGAAGTACTGATGCATGCTACAACATGGATGAACCTTGAAAATATGCTGCATGGAAGAAACCAGTCACAAAAGACTGCATATCATATTATTCCATTTATATGAAACTTCAAGTTGGGAAATCTATAGAAACATAAAGTAAATTAGCAGTTGCTTAGGACTAGTGGATGAGTTAGAAGATAATGGGCAATAGCTAAGCGATGTAGGGTTTCTTTTTAAGGTAATGAAAATACCCTATATTGACTGTGGTAACAATTACATGCATCTTTTTCCTTCTAAAAAAACCATTGAATCATATACTTAAACAGGTTCATTGCACAGTATGTGAACTATATCCCAATAAAGCTTTTACACATAAAAAGAGATTAGAAAAACAGAAAGCACCAAACAACAGTCTAATCTAAGATGTTTTATAAGAATATCCCAGGACAATAAATGTAGCTCTAGAGATATTATATGTGTGTATATTGTTGTTTATGCTTTCCAGAAGTCTAATATTTTGAATTAGTTTAATATTGAGTTTCCATATGATAGTCTTCTATTTTTAGACTAGAATCCATTGAAAAATGACTTTAGATATTGAATTGCACAGAAATAACCTAAAATGCTTTTCATACATAAATATTTGTCAACATGTGCTTCTTTTTATGTGATAAATTATCAGAATTTAATGCTCTGATCAGTTACACCACACCAGCTATTTAAAGCTTGAGGCCCAGCAGGGATTTTTTTTTAATTTAGTATAATTTTAAACATTACAAAAATAGCTCTCTTCCAGCTCCCCTGTTGTGTCTTAGATTGTTGCCAAGGTTTTTTGTAATATGTTATCATTAGAGTAACATCATTCTATAAATATCGCATCCTTGATTCTAATGTCACCCAAAATAGCAGTGTGGTATAAAAGGATACAGAGGGAAGAAACTGAAATAATTGCACTTTTCTTTATTTTCTAATCATTACAACTTCCATATCATCATGCCTTCACATTTTTCTGCATACCTTCTAAATGTGGACGTCTCCAAGGGATTTTAGGAATTTTTTTTTAAAGCTCAAAAGATGACTTCTTAGAAAACTAAGCTCAGTTGGATATCTGATGTGTCAATCAAGAAAAAAAAAAATGCCACTGGACTTGGTTAAATACTTAAAAACCTATAAGTCTCTAATACTTGCAAATTGCTCATTTCAACAGCCCATTCCACAAAGCAATATCTTCACTATACAAATTTTACTGATATAAACAAAGAATGTTTGGATATAGCCTGAGTCTTAACACGAATTCCAAAGAGAATGGGATTAACATAGTTTTCTGTCATTTTTTCAAATCTGAAATTTTAATGCTATATGTATTATGAAAGAAATGTAGTTCACATGTGACTAATTGTCAAGCATATTTCATTCATCAAAACTATATTTTAAAAGACCTACTTGAGACTCTAATTCAATAACTTTTGAAATTGACTTTGCAAATTGTTTTTTAATAAGCTATTAAAATATTACTCTTGAAAAAGAGAAAGTCATTATTCTGAGCCCAGTGTAACAAAGGCTCAAGTTCAACTGGAAATATTAAACCCAAAATGTTCAATAAATCCTACATTTAATAAAACCAATTTGAGCTTTCACTCTAATATTCTGACTCTTTGAAACATCCCCAAACATATGAGGCCATGAAAACTGCCAACTTTTATATGACAAGATTAGTGTTTCATGGTGACTATAAGCTGACTTTTAACCCCTGGCTAATAATCTACATTTTCTAGGGGATGATTTTGATCACTCTCTCCTGTACAATATTACAAACCTCTGTCCATAGTTCTTCAGGCACTCTGTCTATTAGATTTAATCCTTTGAATCTATTTGTCACTTCCACTGTATAATCGTAAGGGATTTGATTTAGGTCATACCTGAATGTGGTTTGCCCTACTTTCTTTGATTTAAGTTTGAATTTGACAATAAGGAGTTCATGATCTGTGCCACAGTCAGCTCCCAGTCTTGTTTTTGCTGACTGTATAGAGCTTCTTCATCTTCAGCTGCAAAGAATATAATCAATCTGATTTCAGTGTTGACCATCTGGTGATGTCCATGTGTAGAGTCTTCTCCTGTGTTGTTGGAAGAGGGTGTTTGCCATGACCAGTGTGTTTCTTGGCAAAACTCTGATAGCCTTTGTCCTGCTTCATTCTGTACTCCAAGGCCAAACTTGCCTATTACTCCAGGTATCTCTTGACTTCCTAATTTTGCATTCCAGTCCCCTATGATGAAAAGGACATCTTTATTTGGTGTTAGTTCTAGAAGGTCTTGTGGGTCTTAATAGAACTATTCAACTTTGGCTTCTTTAGCATTAGAGGTTGGGGCCTAGATTTGGATTACTGTGATACTGAATGGTTTGCCTTGTAAATGAAAGGTGATTATTCTGTCATTTTGAGATTGCACCCAAGTACTGCATTTTGGACACTTTTGTTAACTATGAGGGCTACTCCATTTCTTCTAAGGGATTCTTGTACACAGTAGTAGATATAATGGTATTTGAATTAAATTAGCCCATTCTAGTCCATTTTAGTTCACTGATTCCTAAAATGCCAATGTTCACTCTTGCCATCTCCTGTTTGACCACTTCCAATTTACCTTGACTCATGGACCTAACATTCCAGGTTCCTATGCAATATTGTTCTTTACAGCATTGGACTTTACTTTCACCACCAGACACATCTACAACTGGGCGTTTTTTCCTCTTTGACTCAACCTCTTCATTCCTTATGGGGCTATTTCTCTTCTCTTCTCCAGGAGAATATTAGACACCCATTGAGCTGGGGATTTCATCTTTCAGTGTCATATCATTTTGCCTTTCATACTGCTTATGGATTTCTCAAGGCAAGAATGCTGATCTGGCTTGCCATTCCCTTCTCCAGCAGTCCATGTTTTGTCAGAACTCTCCACCATGACCCTTGAATAGATTCAAAGGGTTAGATCTGATAGACAGAGTGCCTAAAGAACTATGGATAGAGGTTCCTAACATTGTACAGAAAGCAGTGATCAAAACCATCCCAAAGAAGAAGAAATGAAAAGAGGGAAAATGGTTGTCTGAGAAGGCCTTACAAATAGCTGAGATAAGAAAAGAAGTGAAAAGCAAAGGAGAAAAGAAAAGATATACCCATTTGAATGTAGAGTTCCAAAGAATAGCAAGGAGAGGTAAGAAAGTCTTCCTAAGTGATCAGTGCAAAGAAATAGAGGAAAACAACAGAATGGAAAAGACTAGAGATCTCTTCAAGAAAATCAGAGATACCAAGGGAATATTTCATGCAAAGATGGACACAGTAATAGACAGAAGCAGTATAGACCTAACAGAAGCAGAAGATATTAAGAAGAGGTGGCAAGAATACATAGAAGAACTATACAAAAAAGATCTTAAAAACCTGGATAACCATGATGTTATGATCACTCATACCATCTATAGAGCCAGACATCCTGCAATGCGAAGCCAAGTGGGCCTTAGAAAGCATCCTTATGAATAAAGCTCATGGAGGTGATGCAATTATAGCTGAGCTATTTGAAATCCTAAAAGATGATGCTGTTAAAGTGCTGCACTCAATATGTCAACAAATTTGGAAAACTCAGCTGTGGCCACAGGACTGGAAAAGTTCAGTTTTCATTCCAATCCCAAAGAATATTCAAATTACCACACAATTGCACTTATTTCACATGCTAGCAGAGTAATTCTCAAAACCCTCCTAGCTAGGCTTCAACAGTACATGAACTGAGAACTTCCAGATGTTCAAGCTGGATTTACAAAAGGCAGAGGAACCAGAAATCAAAATGACAACATCCATTGGATCATAGAAAAAGCAAGAGAATTCCAGAAAAACATCTACTTTTGCTTCATTGACTACACTAAGGCCTTTGACTGTGTGGATCATAACTGTGGAAAATTGTTAAAGAGATGAGAATACCAGACCACCTTACCCTCCTCCTGTGAAATCTGTATGCAGATCAAGAAGCAGCAGTTAGAATTGGACATGGAATAATGGTCTGGCTCTAGATTGAGAAAGGAGTATGTGAAGGCTGTATGTTGTCACCCTGTTTATTTAACTTATATGCAGAGTACATAAGAGAAATACCGAGCTGGATGAAACACAAGGGAGAATCAAGCTTGCAGGGAGAAATAACAATAACCTCAGACATGCTGATGATGCCACCCTTATGGCAGAAAGTGAAGAGGAACTAAAGAACTTCTTGATGAAGTTGAGGGAAGAGAGTGAAAAAGCTGGATTTAAACTCAACATTCAAAAAACTAAGATTATGTTATCCAGTCCCATTACTTCATGGCAAATAGATGGGGAAACAATAGAATCAGTGACAGACTTCATTTTCTTGGGCTCCAAAATCACTGCAGATGGTGACTACAGCCATGAAATTAAAAGACGCTTGCTCCTTGGAAGGAAATCTATGACAAACCTATACAGGTTTTAAAAAGCTGAGACATTACTTTGCCAGCAAAGGTCCATATATAGTCAAAGCTATGATTTTTCAGGAGTTGTGTATGGATGTGAGAGCTGGACCATAAAGAAGGGTGAGTGCTGAAGAATTGATACTTTTGAACTGTGGTGTTAGAACAGACTCTTAAGAGCCCCTTGGGCTGCAAGGAGATTAAATCAGTCAATCCTAAAAGAAATCAGTCCTGAATATTCATTGGAAGGACTAATGCTGAAGCTGAAGCTCCAATAATTGGCCACCTGTTGCAAAGAGCTGACTCATTAGAAAAGATCCTGATGCTGTAAAGATTAAAGGTGAGAGGAGAAGGGGACGACAGAGGATGAGATCGTTGGATGGCATCACTGACTCAATGGACATGAGTGTGAGCAAGCTCCATGGAATGGTGAAGGACAGGGAATCCTGTCGTGCTGCAGTCCAAAGGGTCGCAAAGAGTCAAACATGACTGAGTGACTAAACGACAACCAATAACCTACTGATTATGTCCACTTTATTAGGCAGCCTCATAGGACAAAAATATTTTCCTCAAGATCTCATGGAGTTCGTAATAACTCTTTCTGTGGGAGCCCCTAACAATGTATTAGCAAAGGCCGCCCCAAACCTGCAGTCAGAAAATTCTTACATGACACCATCATTCACTCACAACATTAGACTGAATCCCAGAAGCAACTTTTTGCTTCTTTGAAATCCCATCACCACCATCCTTATACACTTCATGAAGAACGGTAATTTTTAAAGGACAGGAAATGAAGGCACAGTAGACAGGGGGAAATTAGGGGAGAGAAGGGAGAGTGTTGAAAATAATTTTGAGATTTAAAAATCACTTCAACTGTAGGTATAAAAATAATCTAGAGCTAACTGTGAGTTGTAGATATATTACACAGTGTGGATGTTTTGAGATTGATAACAGCTTACTTATAAATAGTAAGGAAGGATGTTTCTTGGTTATAGATATCACTGTCATCTCTGAAAGATCTAATCTAGCTCATTAAAGCAGCAAACCTCGTTTCCTACATTTGCTTGTACCACACTCCCACTTTCTCACCCAGCTGACATTTTCACATACATCTTTAAGGATCTTAATTCCCATGGCATTACAGTAGATTTTTTTCACTTCTGTTTTCCCCTTACTTTTAGGCTCTTATTGTTTTTACAACTCTTCTACCATTTATTCACTTTAGCTACCTGGATCTCTCATCTCTGAAAGTTTCTTAGTTTCTCTGCATATCTGCACTGCAGAGAACCCACAATGCAAACAGAAGCACCTTGGTAATCCCATTGCATGTGCAAGAATGAATTTAATTTCTAAAATTCCATGACTTTTCTATATTAGTATCAGTATCTCCAGACTTAACCTCATTTCCAGTACTACCTTCAGCTTCTAATTTGAATTATAGAAGTGAATGTCCAAAGTAAAGAGAAAGAATAATGCTTTTAGGTTTATGTTTCTTTAAGCTTTTTGTGAAGAGTGACACTTGAGAAAAGTATTTTGTACTTAAGTAAACTTTAACTCTCACAATTATTGTTGTGAGATGTGGAGGTGCAAAATGTGACTTAAAGAAACTAAAAATTCATCTTGGATATGATTGTTATTGTCTTCGTCATATATGCAGCTAGTGTCTTAGCTCAGGTTCTCCTCAAAAAATTGAGCCTGAGACAAAATTCACATGCTGATATTTTATTGGGAAGTAGTAATCTCTATGACACAAATATAAAAATAGCAGTGAGATAAAGTAGGAACAAAACGAAGTCTTTGGAAACTGTGGTCCACTCCATGAGTGGGCTGCTCCATCACAATCTTCTTATGTCTACGGTGAGGTGGTATGGAAAGGCTATTTCTTACAATGTCCTGTTAGGAATGGGAGTTGGAAGTATTTATTCCAGGAACATTTCCACACTGGTCTTTCATTGATCAAAATCATCACAGGGCTGTTAACTCCCCCAAAATTCTCCATTGTGTTACCTGGCCCCCTTTGGGCTATGGAGGCAACATCCCCTGAAAGCAGAGATGCCATTTTCTTTTTATTTTCCATTTTTAACTAAAGTATAGTTGATTTACAGTATTGTGTCAGTCTTTGCTATACATCAAAGTGGCTGAGTTTTATACATTCTTTTCTTTAATATTCTTTTCCACTGTGGTTTACCCTAGGAGATTGGATATAGTCAGTTCCCTCTGCTATATATACAGTAGGGCCTTATTGTTTATCCATCTAAATGTAATAGTTTGCATCTACCAACCACAAATTCCCAGTTCATCCTTCTTTCTCTCCCTCTCCCCCTTGGCAACCACGAGTCTGATCTCTATGTCTGTGAGTTTGTTTCATAGATAAGTTTATTTGTGCCATGTTTAACATTCCACATACAAGTGATATCATATGATATTTGTCTTTCTCTGTCTGACAACTTAGTATGATAATCTCTAGTTGCATCCTTGCTGCTGCAAATGGCATTATTTCATTCCTTTTGACAGCTAAGTAGTATTACATTGTATATATGTACCATATCTTCTTTATCCATTCATCTGTTGAAGTACATTTAGGTTATTTCCATGCCTTGGCTATTGTGAACTGTGCTGCTGTGAACAGAGGGGTGTATGTGTCTTTTTGAATTATAGTTTTGTCTGCATATATGCCCAGGAGTGGGATTGCTGGATCATATAGTAATTTTATTTTTCGTTTTCTGAGGAACCTCCACACTGTTTTCCATAGCGGCTGTATCAACTTACAGTTCTATCAACTGTATAGGAGGGTTCCCTTTTCTCCGCACTCTCTCCAGCATTTGTGTTTGTAGACTTTTTACTGATGGCTTTTCTGGTTGGTGTGAGTTGAGGTGTCATTTTCCTTACCATGAGTCATAAAGATGCAGCTTAAAGCAGCATGTGGCCATGAGTCAATAACGTTACTAGCCTACATGAAGCCTGAAGTTTGATGCAACAGAAAAGCATTGAGGCTGGAGGCAAGGTGCTATGAGGTCATGATCTAGGCGCCTGCTTCAGCAGGTCCAACAGATGTACCAGGTAGAAAACTGCAATATATGATCTCCGTGAAGACAGAGATGTCTCTGCATGAACTTCTCTAACAAAGCTGAAGCTGGCTTATCCCAGGTGACCTTCCTAGAAGGCCATAAGCAGAATTACCAGAAAAATATGACCATAACAAATCTATAAATTGTTTGGGGAAAGACTTTAGAAATAAAATATGAGGAAAAATATTTTTAGAAGTTATTCTCCCTTTCCTTGTTTTTCCATGGTCTAAAATGCCTGAAATAGGCCCTCACAAATTCCCAGATCCAACTCCACTGTGAAAGAAAATGCTTCTTTGGTAATACTCAAAAGTCCTAGGATTAGCTATGATCCAGGCTTAATCTAGCCTTGACCTTGCCTCTAGCCTTGACCTTGCCTCTAGCCTTGATCTCATGGGACTGGGACAGTGTCATCAGGTCCACTGGCAGAGGCCTTGGCCACATTCCAGGGAGAGGCATGCTCTCAGAAATGCATGGGTTAAGACTGGTACATCGTATATTTCAAGTGTTTTACATAAAGTAATGATTAAGAACATAGCAGTTCAGGAAATGCTCTCCTAGTTAAAACAAATTACAATTTATTTCAGAGATTGAGCGGAAATACCATGAGAGCAGTGCACAAACAAGAAGGCCTCAGCCAGCCCAACCTCCCCTACCCTGCAAGCCTCACATTCAATTTGCAGTGTCATCGCATCCATTTTTCTACAAAAGTAGTATGTTTGCACGATCAAAATGCAAAAGAAGTTGAAGAACATAAGCAATTATAAATCAAAAAGGAAAAAGTTCTATTCAACCTAGTGTTCTGCCTGAGTATATGTGTTTGCCCTCAAATATGCTGACTAATGTTTATTGACATCATGCTCTTGGGCCTTCTGATAATTTGTTAATCAAGTATTTATTTAAAAAAAAGAATTCCTAATTTAAAATGTATAAATTTTAATAAAAATATATAAATGATACATAAGATAAACTTTTCCCAACTCATATTTCGTCCATTTACTATATTTACCTTTTCCTAATAAAAACCTTAAAATACTTCTGAACAAAGCAAGATTAAACAAAAAGCCTAGATAATGCTTAACTTTCTGATATGATTCCTTACTCCTTTTAAGGTTTTTCCCCTTCTGAACATTTGTAAGTGTGCCTGAAAAGTTAGAATTTCACCCAAAGATATTCTATTTTAAGGCAATATAACTAGGAATAGATTGCGTCTAATTATAGAGAATAGTTCTATTATATTATCTTTAGCTTAGCTTTAAAACAATCATAGTAGAATTATGAATCAATGGATTTACCTGAAAATAATATCATATGTCAGCTAAAGAGTTTTTCCTATGTAATTATCACATTATAATCAGTCAAATGAGTATTCATTATTTTAGTATTATCTCCCACAGTGAATGCTTAAATGTAAACCTGTGTTTAAACTTATTACTCTTGTTAAAAGATGGGTCTCTGTATATCCCAGTCAGCACAGGACCCCTGGAGTGGACCCACAGATTATCTTATTGGAAACTAGTCATTTGACATATAAACAAGCTGCACTCACCTCTAACAGAACTAGAGCTAGAAGCCAATTCTTATAATCCAAGGCTATTCCAATGAACTATGCATGCTAAGTTGCTTCAGTTGTGCCCAACTCTTTGTGACACTGTGGATTACACAGCCCACCAGGTTCCTCTGTCCCTGTGATTTTCCAGGCTAGGATACTGGACTAGGTTGCCATTTCCTACTCCAAGGGATCTTCCCGACCCAGGGATTGAACTCATATCTCTTATCTCTCCTGCACTGGCAGGCGGATTCTTTACCACTAGCGCCACCTGGGAATTCATCCCCCAATAAACCATATTTCCTTCTATTTTTATATTCTATCCAAATATAAATAAGTATAAAACATATAAAGTTTGTTCATCTCTATCCTTTTTATTGAAATGTAGTTAACTTACAAGGTCATGTTAGTTTCAGTTATACAACAAAGTGATTCAATTATATATGTAATGAAAAAGATTATTTTCCATTACAGATTATTACAAGATATTGAGTATAGTTACCTGTGCTATGCATTAGGTCCTTGTTGTTTACCTGTTTTATATATAGTAGTGTGTATATATAGTGTATACAGTAATATCTATAGTAGTAGAGTTTGAGATATGTTAATCCCAAACTCCTATTTTATCTCTCCTCTTCTCTCCCCAGTATCCCCTTTGGTAACCATAAATTTGTTTTCTATGTCTGTGAATTTATTTCTGTGTTGTAAATAAGTTCATTTGTATTGTTTTTTTCTTAGATTCCTCATAAAAGCAGTATCATATGATATTTGTTATTCTCTGACTTCACTTAATATGATAAATTCTAGATTCATCCATTTTGCTGTAAATGGCACTGTTTCACTCTTTCAATTAGGTTAGTTATTTAAAAACAAAAGTAAGTATCTACTTGATTGACATATAATCAAATATAACTCAGAGATTTTTTAGGCTTCTCTAGACCAGGCATCCTAAATAGATCATGCTTCAAAGTGTATAACAGAAGAATTTCACTTGCTCTAAAATCTCAAATATTTGGGTTCCCTGAGGTGTCACATATAGCCTCTTCACAGCATAAAGACCACTGTGCTAGATGGCCACCTCCCCAGCACACACACAAACATACACTAAGTTCTCCCTCACCTTGCGTTACTCTCAGTAGCCTTAGAACTTCTGCTTGAATAAATGTTGAAAGTTCCTTCTTATGTTTGCATTAATATTCATACCTGAAGTATATAGCACACTATACTGATACCTTTCTTGGATGAATTTACCTAAGAACAAAAATTTTAAAGTATTTTCTATTGATTACAGACATACAGAAAATCACACATATTATAAGTACTTATCTCAGTGAATTTTCACCAGGCAAACACATTTTTATAACACCAGGAAAACACAGAAGCTGTATCAAGAAATGTAAAATTACTGGCATCCAAAAAGACTCCTCATGTCCTCTCCCATGCATCACCACCTCAGAAATTATAGTATTATAGTACCTTGACTTTTAACATCATTAGTCTATTTTTTTTTAACTTCACATCAATAGGTTTATATAAAAGGCACTCTTTTGTCTCTGGCTTTTTTTTCACTAAACATTACCTCTTTGAGTTATTTAGTGTAAATATACTATATATTCCATCAAATACATATGCCACAATTTATTCATTTCTACTGTTGATATGTTCATTGTCTCAGCTTACGCTATGACAAGTAATACTATTCTGTCAGTTATGTATCTAGGAACAAAACCAAGGTCAGAGGGTTTGTGTATGCTTGGTTTTGCAAACATTGTCAGTTTTTAAGTGGCTGCACCAGTTTAAACTTACCAGTGTATGAGAGTCAATAATTGGTGTCTTCCTAGCTTTTTTCTTTCAATTTTTGTTGGCATAGTGTTGATTTATAATGCTGTTAGTTTCAGGTGTACAGCCGCAAAGAGAATCAGTTATACAAATATCCACTTTTTTTGGGATTCTTTTCTCATATAGCTGGTTTCTTAATTTCATACATTCTGGTACATTTATAGCAGAATCTAATTTTTTTTTCTTGAAGTATAGTGAATGTATAAGTTACAGGTGTACAAATAGTGACTTACAGTTTTAAAGGTTATATCCTATTTGTAGTTATTATAAAATATTGGCTGTATGCCCTGAGTCATACAATATATGATTTATATTATACATAATAATTTGTATCTCTTAGTCCCGTTCCCCCAGAATGCCCCTCCCCGTTCCCTCTCGACAGTAGTCTGATCTATTTTTTAATGTTTATATTTGGTTTGATTTTACTTTGTAAAATTTTTTAATGTTTTTCATTTTATTGGAGTATAGTTGTTCCACACTTTCTGTTAGTTTTCTCTGTACAGCAAAGTGAGTCAGCTCTACATACACTTATATCCTTCATTTTTGGATTTCCTTTCCATATCAGTCACCACAGAGCACTGAATTCCCTGTGCTATACACTAGACTCTCATTAGTTATCTATTTTATACATTAGTTTGATCTCTATATCTATGAGTCTGCTTGTTATATTCACTAGTTCATTGTACTTTTTAGATTCTGCATAGTAAGTAATATCATACAGTATTGGTCTTTCTCTGTCTGACTTGTTTCACTTAGCATAATACCCTCCAAGTCCATCCATGTTGTTACAAATGGCAAAATTTTCATTCTTTTTTATGGCTAAATAGTATTCCTCAGTGTGTGTGTGTGTGTGTGTGTGTGTGTGTGTGTGTGTATTCACTTATCTTCTTTATCCACTCATCAATTAGACCCTGAAATTGCTTCCATATCTTGGTTTTATAATTAATTGTTGCTATGAACATTCGAGAGTAAGACATTTTTTTAATTAGTGGGCTTTTTTTTTTTTTTTTTTTTTAAGATATATACCCCAAAGTAGAATTGCTGGGTCATATGGTAGTTCTATTTTTATTATTATTTTTTTTTTGTAGTTCTATTTTTAATTTTTTGAGAAAACCACATTGTTTTCCATAGTGGCTGCACCAACTTACATTCCCACTAACAATATACAGATTCCCTTTTTTCCCGCATCTTTGCCAGCATCTGTTATTTGTGTTCTTTTTGATGACAGCCATTCTGACAGATCTAAGGTGATACCTCATTGTGGTTTTGATGTACATTTCCCTAATGATTAGCAATGTTGAACATCTTTTCATTTGCCTATTGGCCATTTGCATGTCCTCTTTGGAAAAATGTCTATCCAGGTCTTCTGCCCATTTTTAGATCTCATTGTTCATTTCCTGGATTTTGTGTTGTATGAGCTATTTCTATATTTTGGACATTAATCACCTGTCAGACATGTCATTCACAAACATTTTCTCCCACTCAGTTGGTTTTCTTTTCATTTTGTCAGTGGTCTCCTTTGTTTTGCAAATGTTTTTCAGTTTAATTAAGTCCCATTAGTTTATTTTGCTTTTATTTTCTTTACTTTAGGAGACAGATCCAAATAAATATTGCTAAGAATGTTCTGCCTATGTTTTCCCCTAAGAGTTTTACTTTTGTATATGAGACTACAGAATGTCCTACTTTTATTCTTTCACTGATACATGTAACTGTCCAATTAATCCACTACCACTTATTGATGAGATTAACTTTCTCCCTTGTATATCTTTGCCTCCTTTGTCATAGATTAATTGACTACAAGTACCTGGATTTGTTTCTGGACTCTCTGTTATGTTACATTGCTCTGTGTGTCTGTATTTGTCCTGGTATCATACTGTTTAGATGACTATAGCTTTGTAGTACAGTATGAAGTCAAGGAGTGAGATTCTTCCAATTCAGGTCATTCTCAAGATTGTTTTGGCTATTTAGGGTCTTTTGTGCTTTTAGACACATTTTAAAATTATTTGTTCTACTTCTGTGAAAAATCCATTGTTATTTTGATAGATTGTAGTGATTCAGTAGATTGCCTCAGGTAGTATGAACATCTTATCTGCAAATCAGTTAGTCTGATACATCACATCAACAATTGGAGAACAGAAACCACATGATTATCTCTTTAGATATCTTTTGACAAATTCAACATCCATTTATGATTTTAAAAAAACCAAAACAACAGTCCATAAGGTGGACATAGACTATGCCTCAATATAATAAAGATCATATATGAGAAACACACAGCTAACATTATACTAAATAGTGAAAAGCTGAAAACATTTCTTCTAAGATCAGAAACAAGACAAGGATGCCCACCCTTGCCACTTTTATTCAACACAGTACTGGAAGTTCTAATCACAATAATCAGACTAGGAAAAGAAAGAAAAGTAATCTAAACTGGAATAGAAGAAGTGGGTATTTTTGTTGTTGTTGTTTTCATGGAGCACTATATTTTATTCGTTCCAAACAATGGAATACAACACATCAAAGCAAATGTTTGTGTGTCATACAAAAATCAAGAACAGGAAATTACACACTAATGCTGAAAAAAGTGTTCTAAATAGGGTGCTTATGTAAGTTATTCAAACAGGGAAATAGGCAAGAAACCAAGATTATCCTAGATATTTATTACTCATACCCCCAAATTAGATATTTTCTTAAAACACCTTACAAAACAGCTATTACTATGAATTTAGAAACTTATAATATATAAACCAACTTTGAAGATTCACAAAATTTCCTTAGAAAGCACTGCAGTTAATTCTAGAAGCAGATGTTCTGCCTATTGAATCAATAGTAATAGAACTATTTAAAAACAAGGAAAAACTTATTTTTCAGGTAAGTGTACTCCAACTGTGATTTTAGTATGCATTATCTTGATGACAAAGTTGAACACCTTTTCTTGTTTATTGGTTTTTTGAATATTGCCTTTTATGGAATGCCAGTTCAAGTATTTTGGATTTGAACAGGCAAACTCTAATGAATTTTCTTTCTCTATTGTTTTATAAAATTTCTCTACATTTTCTATATGTAGTTGTCAACTATATGTTTAGCAATACTGCCCCTCAACTCTGAAACATGTTTTTTTTTTACTCTTTTAGTAAAGCTTTGATAAACAAAAGTTTATATTTTAATACAGTCCAACTTGTCAGCTTTTTTCTTTATGATTCTAGCTATTGGTTTCTGTTTTGGAAATATGCTTCCAAATTCAATGTTCAATATCTTATGTTTTCCTCTAACCACTTCATTTTTTTATCTTTCAACTTCACATTTCCATCTAAAATTGATTTTTGTTCATGGTTTGAGGTAGTAATTAGGAATTGTTTTTTGTTTATGCCTACACAATTGATAGAGAAGCAATTACTAAACAGACCACTTTTTCTCTCACTTTTTTCTCAAATAACAGATGATTTAAGTGTGACTCTACATCTTTTTCATTGATCTATTTGTCTAATCCTGTGCTGTCCTGCATTTCCTTTATCATTATAGCTTCATAGTGAAATTTGATAGCTGACATTATATATTCTCCACCTTCCTTTTTCTTCTTCATGATTTTATTTATGCTTTTCATCTCTATATAAAATTTAAAACACCTTGCTAATCCCAAAAATAAAGCCTTCTAAATTTTTTATCAGGATCACATTGAAGCTAAGGATTGGTTTATATGTTGACATCTTTTCAATACTGAGCTGACAACCCATGAAAATTGTATATTCTGACATTGATTTGTATAATCTTTAATTTTTCTCAACATGTTTTGTAGAGGTCTTGTGAATCTCCTACTAAATTTTTTGAAGGTTTAATATTTCTGCTGTTACTTTACTTTTTAAATTTTCTACATGTTTGTAGCTGGGATATAAATACAAAATGATTTATATCGATTAGTTTTAAGATTTTGTGTATACGTTCTTTTATTCTTTCTACTTATACAGTCACATTTATCTGTGAATAATGATGATTGCTTTGTTCCTTTTCAGCCCTTACATTTTTTAAACATTTTTCTTTCCTACTACTAGCAATGACACCAGTACAATTCTGAATAGAAGTAGAGAAAGGGTATCATTTTATTGTTCCCAGAATCAGGGCAAACTTTTTCAAAATTTACTGTTAAGTATGGTGTTTTCTCCAGTGTTCTTGCCTGGAGAATCCCAAGGACGGGGGAGCCTGGTGGTCTGCCGTCTATGGGGTCGCACAGAGTCGGATACGACTGAAGTGACTTAGCAGCATGGTGTTTTCTATAGAATTTTACAGCTACATTTTTGGATTAAAAGTATTTCCTTCTTTTTCTAGTTTGCTTAAGAATTTTTATCTTAAATGGCAGTTGAAATTTATCAAGTGATTTTCTATTTATATTGCTGTATGATTTTTCTTCTTTATTCTGTAAGTGTGGTGAATCACATTGATTTATTTTCAGATATTAAACCAACCTTACATTTCTGAAATAGACTAGACTTGTTGTGATGTTATTACTCATTTTATGTATTACTGGATTCAAATAGTTATTTTGGAGGAGGGTATCATGAGAGTAATTGGCAAGCTCTGATCTTTTTTTATAATAAGCTAATTTAACATAAAATGCATATTAAAAAAAATTTTCTATGTTATGTCTGTAAGGAAACCCTACCCATCAACTGATTTGCTTCTGTGATTTAAAAAAAAAAAAAAAGCTGTCTTAAAAAAAAAGGACTTTTATCAACCCCAAAGTTACTCTTGCAAGCATAACAGATTATAAAGATGAAAATTTTTATCAGGTTTTAAAAAATTCTCTTCTCACTAAGATCCTAACAGTTATTTTAACTCTTGGACATACATGTATTTTCATCTGCCGTTGGTGAAACTAAGTATATTGAGGCATAATATAAGGTAGAATTCTTGTAAGATTTTTTTTTTTTGCAAGAAATCTGGTATAAAACATTTTTAAGCTAAATTATGAAAAGGAAGCATTCCAAAGGCTAAAGTCATATAGGAAAGACTAATACAGTTTTTTCACTAGAAATTGGTTTAAATGTTCTCATGATAAAAACAAAAAATACCAGAATAAATGTCAAGCAAAATTTACAAACTCAAATATTTCCAGCATGTGTGACAGAGAAAAAGAAAATATCACTCCTAAGGGATAAACAGCTTTACAAACACATTTTAAAAATTAATCACATGAGTAGAAAATGAACAGCTGAAATAAATTAGTAAGACACAAAATAAGAAATTACATAGCTTACATATGCATAAAGTATATTTTAATCAAAGAAATATAAACCAAGGAAAAGAAACACCATTTTCAGCTATCAGACTGAAAACTTTATGTGTCAAACTGTTGACAAGTAGAAAACAGAAATGAATATGTTCAATTCTTCTGATAAAGTGTCAAAAAATTTCTTGGGTCAATTTTGGAAATTCCATAGAAGAACTTAAATTTTTATACATATACCTCTATTCAGAAATTTCACTTAAAAAACCTGATAAGAAAAAAACCTCACTGAAACTTGTAAAAGATGTTATAAAACTACTAACATATGTATAAAGTATATGTACTGAAGTAAAAAACACAAATGCTTTAATATTGTGTTAAAAAACAAGATGCTGTTTAAGTTTTCTATCGCTATGTAACAAATGGCAAAAAGTAAGCAGCTTGAAACAATGTCCATTTATTAGCTAATGGTTCTGTAGGTCAAAAGTCTGTTATAGCAGGACTAGATTTTCTGCTTAAGGATTTTGTAAGTCAGCTATCATACCCTTTGTTGGAGGCGTTGGGGAAATAACTTCCAAGGCTCATTTTTGTAGATTACAATTCCTTTGACAATAGTACTGAGTCCTTGCTTCCTTGTCTGTCAGCTGAGGAGTAGGGGATACTCTTGGCTTCCAGAAATCAGCTCCTGCAACTTCTAGACAATATTGTACCAAATCATCCTCATGCTTTGAATTTCTGACTTCTCCCACCTCTGATCTCTAGATTCAGATTTAAATCCCAAAAGATTAAGATAAACTCCCTATTTTAAGTTCAACTGATTTGGGATGTTAATTACATCTGCAAAATCCCTTCATAGCAGTGGATACACTAGTGTTTAACAACTGAGAGGTCTGTCTACTGCTGGCAGAAATCTTGAGGTCTATCCTAGAATAACTACCACAGATCCAAAATAGAATGCATTATGACTCTTATGTATCTGTAAATGACAGAATACATATAAATTTTCACATATATGCATACTTTTTGCAAAAATATATTAGCTAGATTATCAATATTTTATATTGTATATAATTTACATATTTTAATATACATATAATATATACATACATATAATGTATTTTTAAATGTGGTTTTAATGTTCCTTCTAGCTATTAGCTTGGGAATTTTAACATAATGGACAGTATTATAATTTTTAAAGAAGTAAACATATTTTTGCACCCTGTCTAGACGTTAATATTTCTAGAAATAAGTGAATGTTTTGTTAATATATTTACCTATCTAATGGTGTTCCAAGTGTTATGCTTCCAAATCAGAGACCATATTGACAGTATCAGAGCAAGCTTATATGGAGGCACAAAAATACACTTACAAATTTTGCAGTTACTTTGAGCAGTTAAAATCCCATTTTGATGCATGCTCAATTGAGAATTAAAAGTTCAAATATTGATTTGCATAGGAAATTAAGCAATTAAGTACCATATACATATATGCCATACTTTTTGCAAAAATATATTAGCTAGATTATCAATATTTTATATTGTATATAATTTACATATTTTAATATACATATAATATATACATACATATAATGTATTTTTAAATGTGGTTTTAATGTTCCTTCTAGCTATTAGCTTGGGAATTTTAACATAATGGACAGTATTATAATTTTTAAAGAAGTAAACATATTTTTGCACCCTGTCTAGACGTTAATATTTCTAGAAATAAGTGAATGTTTTGTTAATATATTTACCTATCTAATGGTGTTCCAAGTGTTATGCTTCCAAATCAGAGACCATATTGACAGTATCAGAGCAAGCTTATATGGAGGCACAAAAATACACTTACAAATTTTGCAGTTACTTTGAGCAGTTAAAATCCCATTTTGATGCATGCTCAATTGAGAATTAAAAGTTCAAATATTGATTTGCATAGGAAATTAGCAATTAAGTACCCATATAATTAATGTGCACCTGCCAATTGATGTACCAATTAAGTTTGCAGATACCTTAAAAGAAACTTGTTGAAAATAAAGTTTCTGACATTTTTTACAATAATTTGTAGATATTTGAAAGCAAACAATTCTACAGAAAGGTATATGTGGTGGTCATGAAAACTTTACGATTACTGGGTAAGTAAGTGGCCAAAAGCCCAGTTGCTGTCATCTGAAACTCATCTTCAGGTTGGCACAGAGGTCAGGTTTGCCATGGGCAGGCACCTCAGTGCCAAAGACTAGACACAATAGGGACGCTAAGGCAGACCTGTGCTCGGGAGACCCAGGACTCCAAACTGAAGACTTTGTCTCAAGGACTACCCAGATGCACCTTTACATAGCAGAATTATGTCCCCCTGCCAAAATAAGCTTTGGCACCTGTGACTATGATCATTGAGAAATACGGTTTTTGTAGATGTACTCAGTTTAAAATGAGGTCATACAGTATTAGAGTGAACCCTAAATGGAGTGACTGGTTATAATCTCTCCTGAAAAAAAAGAGATACTGTTCAGATACACACAAAGGGAAGACGGCCATGTGACAGAAATTATGGACCAATTAGAATGATGCAGATACAGACCACAGAATGGCAAGGAGTGCTAGCAACCTCCAGACACAGATACATAGATCCTTCTACATACTAGTTTTATTTCTTTTGAATATGTATTCAGAAGAGGAATTGCTGTATCATATAGTAGTCAGATTTTTAATTTTTGGAAAAACCTCCATACTGTTTTCCACACTGGCTTTCCTATTTCACAGTCTCATCAACAGTGCACAAAAGATCTCTTTCTTTCCACATCCTTTACAGATTTTATGAATTGTCTTTATGATGGTAGCCATTCTAACAGGCATATGGTGGTATCCTGCTGTTTTGATTTGCATATGCCAGCAAATTTGGAAAACTCAGCAGTGGCCACAGGACTGGAAAAGGTCAGTTTTCATTCCAATCCCAAAGAAAGGCAATCCCAAAGAATGCTCAAACTACCACACAATTGCACTTATCTCACACACTAGTAAAGTAATGCTCAAAATTCTCCAAGCCAGGCTTCAGCAATATGAGAAATGTAAACTCCCAGATGTTCAAGCTGGTTTTAGAAAAGGCAGAGGAACCAGAGATCAAATTGCTGACATCCGCTGGATCATCAAAAAAGCAAGAGAGTTCCAGACCTGCATATAGGTTTCTCAAGAGGCAGGTCAAGTGGTCTGGTATTCCCATCTCTTTCAGAATTTTCCACAGTTTATTGTGATCCACACAGTCAAAGGCTTTGGCATAGTCAATAAAGCAACAAAGGTCCGTCTAGTCAAGGCTATGGTTTTTCCAGTGGTCATATATGGATGTGTGAGTTGGATTGTTAAGAAAGCTGAGCACCAAAAAATTGATGCTTTTGAACTGTGGTGTTGAAGAAGACTCTTGAGAGTCCCTTGGACTGCAAGGATATCCAACCAATCCATCCTAAAGGAGATCAGTCCTGGGTGTTCACTGGAAGGACTGATGCTGAAGCTGAAACTCCAATACTTTGGCCACCTCATGCAAAGAGTTGACTCATTGGAAAAGACCCTGATGATGGGAGGGATTGAGGGCAGGAGGAGAAGGGGACGACAGAGGATGAGATGGTTGGATGGCATCACCGACTCGATGGACATGAGTTTGAGTAAACTCTGGGAGTTGGTGATGGACAGGGAGGCCTGGCATGCTGCGATTGATGGGGTCACAAAGAGTCAGACACGACTGAGCGACTGAACTAACTGAACTGAGTGATTAGTGAGGTCGAATACCTTTTAATGTAAGTATTGGCCATCTGTATGCCATCTTTGTAAAATGTCTATTCAAGTCATTTGCCAAAATTTTTATCACATTGTTTGGTTTTTACTATTGAGTTTGTTAGGTATTTATATGTTTCAGATATTAGTCCCTTATCACATATGTGATTTGCAAATATTTTTCCTATTGCATAGGTCATCTTTTTACTTTGCTCATGTCTTTTGTTGTGCAAAAGACTGTTTAGTTTGATGTGGTCCCATTTGTTAATTTTGTTGTTGTTGTTGAATGTGGTTTAGATGCCATATCCAAAAAATCATTGCAACGTGCACATCAAAGAAATATTCCCTGAGGTTTTCTTCAAGAACTGTTATGGATTCATATCTTATATTTATATCTTTAATCTATTTTGAGTTAGCTTTTGTTAGTGGTATAAGATAGAGTTCTAGCTGCATTCTTTTTCATGTGAATATCCAGTTTTTCCCACCATCATTTATTAAAGAGACTGTCTTATCGTCATGGACTTATTTTGGCTCCCTGATCAAATATTAGTTGACCAGATTACACCATCCTAATGACAGAAAGCAAAGAGGAATTAAACAGCCTCTTGATGAAGGTGAAAGAGGAGAATGAAAAAGTGGCTTAAAAACTCAACATTCAAAAAACTAAGGTCATGGCCCCCAGTTCCATCACTTCACGGCAAATAGATGGGGAAACAATGGAAACAGTGACAGACTTTATTTTCTTGTGCTCCATAATCTCTGGGGATGATGACCAAAGCCATGAAATTAAAAGACACTTGCTCCTTGGAAGAAAAGCTATGACAAACCTAGACAGTGTATTAAAAGGCAGAGACATTACATTGCTGACAAAGGTCTGTCTAGTCAAAGTTATGGTTTTTCCAGTAGTCATGTATGAATGTGAGAGCTGGACAATAAAAAAGTCTGAGTGCCAAACAACTGATGCTTTTGAATGGTGGTGCTGGAGAAGACTCTTGAGAATCCCTTAGACTATAAGGAGATCAAACTAGTCAGTTCTAAAGGAAATCAGTCCTGATTATTCATTGGAAGGACTGATGCTGATGCTGAAGCTCCAATACTCTGGCCACCTGATGCAAAGAGCTGAGTCATTAGAAAAGACCCTGATGCTGGTAAAGATTGAGGGCAGTAGGAAAAGAGGATGACAGAAGAGGAGGTGTTTGGATGGCATCGCTGACTCAGTCTACATTAGTTTGAGCAAGCTCTGGGAGATGATGCAGAACAGGGAAGCCTGGTATGCTGCAGCCCATGGGGGTTGCAAAAAGTCAGACACAACTGAACAACAATATATTGATTGCAATTATTTCAGAGCTCTTGATTCTATTCCATTGGTTTATGTGTTTGTTTTCATGCCACCATCCTACTGGGTTTTTTCTTCCTGTTTTATTGAGATATAATTGACATACAGCACTTCATAAGTTTAAGCATAATGATTTGATTTACATACATCACAAAGTGATTACCACACTAAGTCTAGTTAACACCCACCATCTTATATATTAATACTTACCAAATATGACTATTTTGCTTATGATGGGAACTTCTAGGATTTTCCCTCTAAGCAATTTTTGAATATACCATATAGCAGTGATAATTATACTTATGATATTGTACATTATAGCTCTAGTACTTAACTTTTATTCAGTTTTCCCTCCCCTATTCACAGCTTTCTCACCTCTCAGTTCAGTTCAGTTCAGTCGCTCAGTTTTGTCTGACTCTTTGTGACCCCATGAATCGCAGCACGTCCAGCTGAAACTCCAATACTTCTCACCTCTAGTAAGTACAAATATGATCTCTTTGTCTGTGAGTATGTTTGTTTGCTTTTTAAGTATAAATTACCCACAACACTATTAGTTTTCATTACACATTGTAGGGAATCAATATTTCTGTATATTTCAGACTGATCACCATAAGTCTAGTTAAGATATGTCATCATACAAAGATGCTATATAGTTACTGATTATATTCCCCATACTGCAAAACTCATTGTTCTTCTCCAGTTGCTCAGTCGTGTCCACCTCTGTGCGACCCCATGGACTGCAACACGACAGGATTCCATGTCCTTCAACATCTCCTGGAGCTTGCTCAAATTCATGTTCTTTATGTTGATGATGCCATCCAACCAACTCCTCTTCTGTCATCCCCTTCTCCTCCTGCCTTCAATCTTTTCCAGCATCAGGGTCTTTTCTAATGATTGGCTCTGCACATCATGTGGCTAAAGTGTTGGAGTTTCAGCTTTAGCATCAGCCCTTCCAATGACTATTCAGTATTGATTTCCTTTAGGATTGACTGGTTTTATCTCCTTTCAGTCCAAGACTCACACCACAGTTCAAAAGCATCAGTTCTTTGGTGCTCAGCCTTCTTCATAGTCCTCCTCTCACATCCATATGTGATGACTGGAAAAACCATAGCCTTGACTAATCAGACTTCTGTTGGCAAAGTAATGCTCTGTTTTTTAATATGCTGTTTAGTCTTTTGTCATAGCTTTCCTTCCAAGAAGCAAGTGTCTATTAATATCATGACTGCAGTCACCATCTGCAGTGATTTTGAAGTCCAAGAAAATAAAGGCTGTGACTGTTTCCATTGTTTTGCCATCTAATTGCCATGAAGTGGTGGAACTGGATGCCATGATCTTCATTTTTTGAATGTTGAATTTTAGGCCAGTTTTTTTCACTCGCCTCTTTCACTTTCATCAACAGGCTCTTTAGCTCCTCTTTGCTTTCTGCCATAAGGGTGGTGTCATCTGCATATCTGAAGTTATTGACATTTCTCCCAGCAATCTTGATTACAGCTTGTGCTTCATCCAGCCCAGCGTTTTGCATGATGCACTCTGCACATAAATTAAATAAGCAGGGTGACAATATACAGTATTGTTCAACTACTTTCCCAATTTAGAACCAGTGTCCATCGTTCCATGTCTGGTTCTAACTATTGCTTCTTGACCTGCATACAGGTTTCTCAGGAGGCAGGTAAGGTGGTCTGGTATTCCCATCTCTTGAAGAATTTTCCAGTTTGTTGTGATCCACACAGTCAAAGGCTTTAGCATAGTCAATGAAGCAGAAGTAGTTGTTTTTCTGGAACTCTCTTGCTTTTTCTGTGAGCCAATGGATCCACTGGTTGTTGGCAATATGATCTGTTTCCTCTGCCTTTTCTAAATCCTACTTGAATATCTGGATGATCTCAGTTCACGTATTGTTGAAGCCTGGCTTGAAGAATTTTGAGCATTATTTTGCTAACATGTAAAACGAGTGCAACTCTGCTGAGTTTTCCAAATTTGCTGGCATGTTGAGTGCAGCACTTTAACAGCATCATCTTTTAGGATTTGAAATAGCTCAACTGGAATTGCATCACCTGCACTAGCTTTGTTCATAGTGATGCTTCCTAAGTCCCACTTGACTTCACATTCCAGGGTTTCTGTCTCTAGGTGAGTGATCACACCATCGTGGTTATCTGGGTCATTAAGATCTCTTGGTATAGTTCTATGTATTCTTGCCAGCTCTTCTTAATATCTTCTGCTTCTGTTAGGTCCATACCATTTCTTTCCTTTATTTTGCCCATGTTTGCATGAAATGTTCCTTTGGTATCTCTAATTTTCTTGAAGAGATTGAGAGGGTAACAGGCAGGAAGGCTAGGTGTCTCCAAATGGAGGAAAGAGGCTGCAAGTGCCAGACATTTTTATCTCTCTAAAGCGGCAGGAAGAAACAAACCAGCGATATGTTTTCTTCTCTGTACAAATTTAAAAGGAGGTTTCTCTTAAAATGCTGTGTTGCCAAGACACCTGGTTTCACCTGAAGCTAACTACTCTCAAACCTTGAGTTAACCAATACATTTTTTTTCTTATGGAAATGTTGTCTAAAGCTATGTTAATGTACCCCAGACTCTATCTTCAAGTTGGTTCCGCCAAACAGCCTAACCTACTTACTCAGATATTGTTCCCTAATCTATGTAAATGAAACTATTTGTTGGTATTCTGCCCTTCTACAAGATTCAAGTCAATCGTTTTATGGCCAGGGATGAATTATCTGGTGCCATTCTAAATTTTATGACATTCCTTTCTTTTCATTAACAGACTATGAGTGACTGTATAACATACAGCTAAAGACTAGGAGGGGGGTACTCTTTTGCCCCCTTCTGATGCCTATGTCAGACGCTTGCTCTATCTCCTTTATACTTTAATAAAACTTTATTACACAAAAGCTCTGAGCGATCCAGCCTCGCCTCTGGCCCCAGATTGAATTCGTCTCCTCCGGAGGCCAAGAATTCCAGCGTCTTACTGTTCAGCAATAACCTTTCAAGATCACTAATATTTCCCATTTTATTGTTTTCCTCTATTTCTTTGCATTGATCACTTAAGAAGGCTTTCTTATCTCTCCAAGCTATTCTTTGGAACTCTGCATTCAAATGGGAGTATCTTTCCTTTTCTCCTTTGTGTTTCCGCTTCTCTTCTTATCTCAGCTGTTTATAAGCCCTCCTCAGGCAATCGTTTTGCCTTTTTGCATTTCCTTTTCTTGGGGATGGTTTTGATCACTGCCTCCCATACAATGTTACAAACCTCCGTCCACAGTTCCTTTAGGCACTCTGTCTATAAGATCTAATTCCTTGAATGTACTTGTCACTTCCACTGTATAATTGTAAGGGATTTGATTTATGTCATACTTGAATGGCCTAGTGGTTTTCCCAACTTTCTTCATTTTAATTCTGAATATTGCAATAAGGAGTTCATGATCTGAGACACAGTAAGCTTCCACTCTTGTTTTTGCTGACTGTATAGAGCTACTCCATCTTCAGCTGCAAAGGGTAATCAATCTGATTTCAGTATTGACCATCTGGTGATGTCCATATGTCGAGTCGTCTCTTGTGTTTTTGGAAGAGGGTGTTTCCTATGACCAGTGTGTTCTCTTGGCAAAACTCTGTTAGCCTCTGCCCTGCTTCATTTTGTACTCCAAGGACTAACTTGCCTGTTATTCCAGGTATCTCTTGAATTCCTACCTTTGCATTCCAGTCCCCTATGATGAGAAGGACATCTTTTTTTTGGTGTTAGTTCTAAAAGGTCTTGTAGGTCTTCATAGAACCATTCAACTTCAACTTCTTCGGCATTAGTGGTTGGGGCATAGACTTGGATTACTGTGATATTGAATCGTTTGTCTTGGAAATGAATAGAGATCATTCTGTTGTTTTTGAGACTGCAGTCAAGTATTGCATTTCAGACTCGCTTGTTGACTGTGATGACTACTCCATTTCTTCTAAGGGATTCTTGCTCACAGTAGTAGATATAATGGTCATCTGAATTAAATTAGCCCATTCTGGTCCATTTTAGTTCACTGATACCTAAAATGTCAATGTTCACTCTTGCCATCTCCTGTTTGGCCACTTCCAATTTATCTTGGTTCATGGATCTAATTATCCAGAGTTCCTATACAATATTGTTCTTTACAGCATCGGACTTTACTTTCACCATGAGACTAATCCACAACTGGGCATTGTTTCCACCTTGGCTCAACCTCTTCATTCCTTATGGGGCTACTTCTCTGGTCTTCTCCAGTAGCATATGGGCACCTACTGACCTGGGAAGTTCATCTTTCGGTGTCCTATCTTTTTGCCTTTTCATGTTGTTCATGCGGTTCTCAAGGCAAGAATGCTGAATTGGTTTGCCATGCCCTTCTCCAGTGGATCATGTTTTGTCGAACTCTCTGCCATGAACTTTCCATCTTAGTTGGCCCTACAAAGCATGGCTCAGAGCGTCACTAATTAGACAAGGCTGTGATCCATTTTTGGTTATTTTTCTGTGATTGTGATGTTCATTCTCCCTGCCCTCTGATGAATGAGGATAAGAGGCTTATGGAAGCTTCCTGATGAGAGGGACTAACTGTGGGGAAAACTGGATCTTGCTCTGGTGGGTGGGGCCATGCTTATTAAATCTTTAACCCAATTAAAGATGTACTAAGCATTGATGACATTTAGTTAATTAACATTAGTTACATTTTTTTCCACCATAAATTTGTACATCTTAATCTCCCTCACCTATTTCTTTCCTCCTTTTATCCCCTTCCCTTTGGCAAATGTCTATTTGTTCTCTCTGTCTATAACTCTGTTTATATTATGTTATGTTTGTCCACGTGTTTTGTTTTCTTAGATTACATATATAAGTGAAATCATACTGTGTTAGTTTTTTTTTTGTCTGATATTTCACTTAGCATAATACCATCTGGTCTACCATGTTGTGGCAAATGGCATGACCTTATTTTTTTTATGGCTGAGTAATATTATATTGAATACATATATATATATGTATGTATATATGTATATGTATATAACATCTTCTTTATCCATTTATTCATCAGTGAGCACTTAGAATGTTTCTATATTTTGGTTATTACAGATAATGCTAAAATGAACACTTTGTTGTTGATTGATCACTAAATTATGTCTGGCTCTTGTGACCCCATGGACTGTAGCCTGACAGGCTCCCCTGTCCATAGGATTTCCCAGGCAAGAACACTGGAGAGGGTTGCCATTTCCTTCTCCAATGGATCTTCCTGATCCAGGGATTGAGCCCACTTCTTCTTCATTGGCAGTCTGATTCTTTACCACTAAGTCACCCATGCCCAAAATGAACATGTGTGTGTGTGCATTCTAAGTCGCTTCAGTCATGTCTGACTCTGTGTAACCCTATGAACTGTAGCCCCCCAGGCTCCTCTATCCATGGGGATTTTCCAGGCAAGAATTCAGGAGTGGGTTGCATGCCCTCCTCCAGGGAATCTTCCCAACCCAGGGATAGAACCTATGTCTCTTACATCTGTTGTATTGGCAAGCATGTTTCTTTTTACCACTTGTGGCATCTGGCAGTGCATATATCTTTCTAATGAGGTTTTTTTTTTTTTCTTTCTCATAAAAATACCTAGGAGTAGCATTGATGTATCATATGGTAGCTCTATTTTTATTTTTTAGGATTCTCAATACTATTTTCCATATTGGTTGCACCAATTTACATTCCCACCAGCAATTCACAGGGTTCCCATCTCTCCACATTCTTGTCAACACTTGTTACTGGTGATCTTTTAGATACTAATTGTTCTGACAAGTGCAATATTTCATTGTGATTTTAATTTGCACACCCCTGATAAGTGAATCTGAACATCTTTTCATGTGTCTGTTGGCCAGCTGTATGTCTTCTTTGAAAAAATATCCACTCAGACCCTCTGCCCATTTTTGAATAGGGTTGTTCTTATGATGTTGGGATGTATGAGTCATTTGTATATGTTGTATATGAACCTCTTATCAGGTATTATCTTTCATAAATATCTCTTCTCATTCAGTAGGTGGCCTTTGCATTTTCTGGACAGTTTCCTTTGTTGTACAGAAGCATTTTAGTTTGATTTACTCCCATTTGCTTATTTTTACTTTTGTTTCCCTTGTCCAAGGAGACATACTAAAATAAATAAATAAATAAATTACTAAAATCAGAGGCAAGGAATGCACTATGGATTTTTCCACAAGTTTTATGGTATCAGTTCTTATATTAAAGTATTCAACCCATTTTAAAATTTATTTTTGTGCATGGCATGAGAGAGTAGTCCAATTCTATTCTTTTGCATGTATCTGTGCAGTTTTCTCAACATCATTTATTGGAGAGGTTGTTTTTTTCCCCCACTATACATTCTTACTTCCTTTGTCATAGGTGAATTGCCCATATAAAGTGTAGTTTCATTTCTGGATTCTCTATTTTGTTCCATTGATCTATGTGTCCATTTTTGTGCTAGTACCATGCAGTTTTGATCACTGTATTCATAGAATAGCTTGAAATTAGGAAGTGCTACACATCCAGTGTATTCTTTCTTCTCAAGACTGTTTTGGCTCTTTGAGGTCTTTTGTATTTCCATACAAATTTCTAATTCTATGAAAAATGCTATTGGTATTTTGATATAAATTGCATTGAAATCTGTGTATTTTCTTGAGTAGTGTGGTTATGTTAATAGTATTAATTCAGTCCATGAAAATGGTATATATTTCCATCAGTTTATATCATCTTCAGTTTCTTTCATCAGTCTTTTACAGTTTTCCAAGTACAGGTCTTTTACTCCTTAGTTAGAGTTATGCTGAGGTATTTTAATTTTTCTCTTACAATGGTAACTGGAATTATTTTCTTAATTCTTTTTTTTAAATTGCAGTATAGTTGATTTACAATATTGTGTTAGTTTCAAGTTTACAGCACAGTGATTCAGTTATACATGTATATATGTATGTATCTATTTTCAATTCTATTCCTTTATAGCTTGTTAAAAGATATTGACTATAGTTCCCTGTGCTAAACAGTAAACACTAGTTGTTTAATCTATTTTATAAATTTCAATGTACATCTGTTAATCCCCTTTTCCAGTGTATCCCACCTGCCTCTTCTCCTTTAGTAATCATAAGTTTATTTTCTATGTTCACTAGTCTATATCTGTTTTATAAATAAATTCATCTGTATTATTTTTTGATTCAACATATGAGTGATATCATATAATATTTATCCTTCTATGACTGCCTTACTTCACCTACTATGATAATCTCTAGTTGCATCCACATGAATGCAAATATCATTATTTTGTTCTTTTTGATGGCTGAATAATGCTCAGTTTCACACACACACACACACACGCACACACACACACACATCTTTATCCATTCACCTGTTGAGTGACACAGGTAGTTTCCATCTCTTGGCTATTGTAAATACTGCTGCTATTAAAATTGGGGTGCATGTATCTTTTTTAAAATTAATGTTTATTGGAATATAGTTGATTTGTAAAGTTGTGTTAATTTTCAGGTGTATAGCAAAGAGAATCAGTTTTATATATATATATACACACACATACATATATCCACTCTTTTTCATTATTTTTTCCATATAAGTCATTACAAAGTATTGAATAGAGTTCCCTGTGCTATACAGTAAGTCTTTATTTAGCTTATCTAGTCTATATATAGTATGTATAGTAGTATGTATATGTCAATCCCAATCTCCCAATTTATCCCTCCCCTCCTCTTTCCCCCCATGATAACTGTAAGTTTTCTACATCTCTGATTCTATTTCTGTTTTGCAAATAGGTTCATTAGTACCATTTTTTAGATTCCACATATAAGCATTATCATGATATTTGTTTTCTCTGTGTGACTTACTTCACTCAGTATGATCATCTCTAGACCCATCCATGTTGCTGCAAGTGGCATTATTTTGTTCTTTTTTAAGGCTGAGTAATATTCCATTGCATATATGTATCACATCTTTATCCTTTCCTTTATTGATGGACATTTAGGATACTTCCATGTGCTGGCTATTATAAATAGTGCTTCAATAAACATTGGGGTGCTTGTAGCTTTTCAAATGATGGTTTTCTCCAGATATATGCCCAGGAGTGGCACTACTGGGTCACATGGTCACTCTGTTTTTAGTAAGGAATCCTCAAACTGTTCTCCATAGTGGCACATTCCCACCAACAATGTAGGAGGGTTCCCTTTTCACCACACTCTCTTCACCATGCCTATGTTTTCATCTAGGAATTTTATGGTGTCGTGTCTTATATTTAAGTCTTTAAGCCATTTTGAGTTTAGTTTTGTGTATGGTGTGAGGGAGTGTTCTAACTTTTTTGATTTATATGTGACTGTTCAGCTTTCTTACCACCATTTGCAGATATGTGGGTTTATTTCTGAGCACCCTATCCTGTTCATTGATCTATAAGTCTGTTTTTGTGCCAGTACCATACTGTTTTGAAATCTTTAGCTTTGTAGCATTGTCTGAACTCTGGCAGGGTTATGTTTTGTTCTTTTTCCTTCAAATTACTCTGGCAATTCTGAGTCTTTTGTCATTTGATATAAATTTTAGGATTATCTCTACTAGTTATATGAAAATTATGTTTAATTTGATAGGGATAACATTAAAATGTAGATCGTCTTGGGAATTATGGCCGTTTTAACTATATTGCCTTCTTATCCAAGAACATGAGATATCTTTCCATATTGATTTCTCTTTCTAACAGTTCATTTCTTGTGTATAGAAATGTAACATACTTCTTTATGTTAATTTTGTATTCTGCAATACCACTGAATTCATTGAAGCACTCTAGTAGGTTTCTGGTGCTGTCTTTAGAATTTTTGGTGTATAGTATCACAGCATCTGCAAACAGTGACAGTTTTACTTCTTTTCCAATTCTGATTCTTTTTATTTCCTTTTCTTATCTGACTGCTATGACTAGGCTTGTAATACCATTTTGAACAAAATTGGTGAGACTGGGCACTCTGATACCAAAACCAGACAAAAATATCACCAAAAAAGGGGGAAATTATAAGCCAATATTACTGATGAACATAGATGCAAAAACCTTCAACAAAATATTAGCAAACCAAATTCAATAATATATTAAAAAATCATACACTATAATCATGTTGATTTATCCCAGTGATTGAAGAATAGTTCAGAATCTTTAAGTGAATCAGTGTGACACACCACATTAATAAATTTAAGAATAAAAATCACATGATCATCTCAAAAAAGATACAGGAAAAGCTTTTGATAAAATTTAACTCCAATTTATGATAAACAGTTCACTTTATGAACTCTTCAGAAAGTGGGAATAGTGGGAACTTACCTTAACATAATAATGGTCATATGTGACAAACCCCATAGCTAACATCATTCTTAACAGTGAGAAGTTAAAAGCAGTGCAGGAATATTAGGAACAAACACCACACTATCTGACTGCTATAGCTTTATACTACAGCTTGAAATCATGAAGTGCGATTTCTTCAGCTATTGTTCTTTCTCAAGATTGATTTGCCTATTCAGGTTCCTTGGTGATTACATATAAATTTGAGCATTGCTTTCAAATGAAAAGTGTCATTTGAATCTTGATAGGGATTGCTTTGAGTCTGTAAATATTATAGCTTTAAACAGTATGGATATTTTAACAATCTTAGTTAGTCCAATCCATGGACATAGCATAACTTTTCATTTCTGATTATATTTTATACAAACAGTTTCATGAAATCCAATTTTCTAGTCTATAGTCATTAACTATTTCCTGTCCTCTCCTATACTTTCCATTCTCCACAAATTTAGTTTTGACTAAGAGACTATGATCAGACGTGTCATGTGTCATTTCTGGCCCCTGTTACTGAAGACTAGGTATAATTCCCCTGTGTATTTTATTTTCCTCTATACAGAAACTTTTAAGTCATATGCTGAGATATTTAATAGTATCACCCAAGTTGGTGGAAGCCTGAATCCCAGAGGCAACAAGTGGAACCTAACCTCTAACAAATAACATGGTACTTTATGTAAATGAGAAATAATCTTTTGCTTTATTAGGTCATCTTAGGTAGGTCAGGTTCTTGAGAATCAGAGTTTATAATGGGGATTCTTTTACAAGTGATTATTAAGTGAATGCTCTGGTATAAAGCCTGAAAGTGCATGAAGGAAGAGAAGTACAGGAGAAAAAGGTAAAACAGAGCAAAGTGCATTTAGCTGATCCATTAATGACACCAAAAGGTTTTACCACTCAAGGTGCACTTCATCTCCAGTAGAGAGCTGTTAGAAGCCAATACTGACAACAGCTGGGCAATGAGTGCATCATTAGTAAAGCAGATCTATGCTCAGTCTCAACAGAGTTTATTACAACCTCTAAGATATTTGGGTTAATTTTCTACCACAGTGTGGCCTATCCTATCCTGTGCTGGGCAATAAAAGTTCTAGTCATCCTCAAGGCATTAACTGAATACCCTATCCTATCTACCCTGACTTAAAATAGCACCATCAGCATAAATGAAATCCCACCTATAAGAGAATATTTCTGGGTCATGCATTTTTTGGTTATTGATCTTTTGCTTCTTTATTATCCAAAACATACTGCTTTAATTACTACATGTTTAGAATAAGTTTTTACATCTAGTGAAGTTTAATAAGGCTAAAAATTTAATTTATAAATTAATCTTTTTCAAAAATATGTTTGTCTTCAGTATACATTTTAATTTTTAAACAAATTTACCCAAACTGTGAGGTGGTGTCAAAAATACCCACTTATATTGTATTGAGTTTATAAAATAAAATATACCTAAGTCAAATTCTTACCATTCCTTGGTGCTGTATCCCTATCCAGGAATGTATTCTATTAAGTTTACCTTGTAACTTGTTTGATCCACATGAGTCTGTAAATTTCCATTAACTTTCCCTATTTTCTAGCACTTATTACCATTTTACTTGGTGCCATTTGCCCAATTATATTAATTGTTCTTTGCTAAATAAAGATATATCTTCAACTTGTACATCGATGCATCATAATCACATGAAGTCCATAGTTTAAGTTGGGCTCATTCTTGGTTTTACACATTCTATGGCTTTAAACAAATGTATAAGGACATGCTCCCACTATTCTGGTATTGTACAGAGGATTTTCGTTGCCCTAAAATTCCTTTGTGCTCTACCTATTCAATTCCTGGCAACCCCTGATCTTTTTATTCTCTTCATAGGTAAGCGCCTTCAAGAATATCACATACTTGGAATCATATATAGTATGTAGCCTTTTCCCATTGGTTTCTTTCACTTAGTAATATGTATCTACATTTCCTCCATACTGTTTCATGACTTATTTGATAGTTTATTTTTATTTAATGTTGAATAGTATTTCATTATCAGGATGTTCCACAATTTATGTATCCATTCACCTACTGAAAGATATTTTTTTGGTTGCTTCCAGGTTTTGGCAATGATGAATAAGCCACTTAAAATATCCATCTGTTTTGTGCAAACATACACTTTCAATTCCTTTGTGTCAACACCATGAAGCGTGATTACCAGATCACATGGTAAAAGTATTGATATGTTTTGTTCTATAAAAACTATCAAACTATCTTACAAAGTGCTATACCATTTTGCATTCCTGAGAGCAATCAGTGAGAGTTTCAGTTGTTGACATCCTTGCCAGCATTCAGGGTTATCAGTATCCTGGATTCTGGTCATTCTCATAGAAGTGGAGAGATATCTCACTGCTGCTTTTATTTGCATTTTCTAGATGGCGTATGATACAGAACATCTTTTCATATGCGCATCATTCATATATCTTCTTTAGTAAGGTGTCCATTAAGGTCTTTGGCTCATTTTTTAAATTTTTTATTGCTGAATTATATGTGTATTTTCACTAACATTCCTTTATCAGATGTACATTTTACAAATACTATCTCTTTCACTTCTCTTATTCATTTGATAGTGTCTGTTTTAAAACAGGAGTTTTTAAATTTTGATGAAGCCCAATGTATCATTTATTTCTTTCATGTATTGTATCCTTGGTGCTGTATCTAAAAATTCATTGCCACAGTTATTTAGATTTTCTCCATTATTTCTTCTAGGAGTTGTATAGATTTCTATTTTACATTTAGGCCTATGATACATTTTGAGTTCCTTTTTGTGAAGGGTGTAAGGTTCATGTGTAGATTCCTTTTTTTACATGCAGGTGTCCAGTTATTCCAACATCATTTGTTTAAAAGACTATCTTCCCCTGTATCAAAGAGTTGGTGCTTATATTTATATGAGCCCATTTCATGGATCTCTGTTGTTCCATGGGTCTATTTGTCTATTCTTTCACCAATACCACATTGTCATTAGGATTTTGATTGAGATTTCCTGAAATCTATAGATTAAGTTGGGAAGTACTGACATGTTGACAATACTGCATCTTCCTACTCACAAATATGGAATATCTATTTATGTGATTTTTCTTTCATCCGAGTTTCGTAGTTTTCTTCATACTGATCTTGATTATATTTTCTTAGATTTATAACTAAAAATTTCATTGGGATGCTAGTGAAAATGGTATTGTTTTTCATTTCAAATTTCACTTATCCATTGCTGGTACATAGAAAGGGATTGAGTTTTCCACGTTAATCTATCTTGCAACTTTGTTATAATTGCTTATTAGTTCTAGGATTTTGTCATAGTTGTTGATTCTTTTAGATTTTACACATGAATGATCATGTCATCTGTGAACAAAGTTTTACTTTTTATTACCAATCTGTATACCTTTTACTTCCTTTCTTATTTTTATTACATTAGCTAGAACTTCCAGTATGATACTGAAAAGGAATAAGGAGGACATCATTTTCCATACCTGATCTTAGTGGGAAAGCATTGAGTTTCTCACTATTAAATATAAAGTTAGCTATAAATTTTTTGTAGATTTCTTACCAAGTTGAGGATGTTCCCTTCTATCCCTATCTTGTTGAGAGGTTCTTTTGTTTTGTTATCATAATAGCTGGTGGATTTTGTCAAATTCTTTTCCTGCATCTATTCAGATGATCATATGGTTTTTCTGTTTGGTTCATTAATGTTGATGGATTACATTAACTCATTTTTGAATGCTGAACCCAGCCTTGCAGGCCTGGAACAAACCCTATTTGATCATGGTATATCATTCTTTTTGTATATTATTGGATCTGATTAGCTAATATATTTTTTGAGGATGCCTACATCTATGTTAATGGAAGATACTGACCTGTAATTTTTTTCTTGTATTGTCTTCTCCTGGTTTTGGCATTAGTATAATTCTGGGTTCCTAGAATGAATTTTGAGGTATTCCCTCTGCTTCTGTCCACTAAGAGAGAATTGGTATAATTTCTTACTTAAATATTTAGTAGAGTTCACCAGTGAATGTATCTGGTGCTCTATGCTGTGGAAAGTTATTACTTATTAATTACTGATACAGTCTCTTTAATAGATGTAGGCCTATTCAGGTGGTCTATTTTATCTTGTAGACATTTTGACAGATCATGTTTTTCAAGGAACTGGTCTATTTCTGGCAGCTTTGTGGACAAAGAGCTGTGCATTGTACTCTGTATTATCCATTTAATGTCTTTGGGTCTGTAGTAATGTCTTCTCTCGATTCTGCATGAGTAATTTCTGTCCTCTCTTCTTTTTTCACACTTAGCCTGGGTAGAAGCTTGTAAATTTTATTGTCGTTTTCAAAGAATAAGCTTTTGGCTTTGTTCACTTTCTCTATTGACTTCCTGGTTTCAATTTTGTTGATTTCTGCTTTAAATCTTATTTCTTTTCTTCTTATTATTTTGTATTGCATTTTCTCTTTTCTAGTTTCCAAAGTTAGACACTTTTGATTGCAGATCTTTCTTCTTCTATGGTATAAGCAATTAATGCTACAAATTCCCCTCTAATCTCTGCTTTCACATCGCTCTATGAATTTTTATAAGTTGTACTTTCCTTTAGAATATTTTTTGGTTTCCCTGAGATTTTCTCTTTGAATCCTGTGTTATGGAGAAGGTCACATATTTGGAAGTTTTCATTATTCATTATCATTTTTATTTCATTCTAGTCTAATTCCATTCTGGTCTCAAAAAAAATCATATAATTTCTATTATTTTAAAATTATTAAAATGTTTTGTGGTCTGTCTTGGTGAGTATTTTATGTGTGCTTGAGGAGAGTGCATATTCTGTTATGAGATAGCCTCTAGACATAGCTTATATCCAAGTGATTATTACTGTTGTTGAGTTCAACTATGTCCATACTGGTTTTCTGCCTGCTGGATCAGTCCTTTCTGATAATAGAGGTATTGAAGCCTCAAACTAGGTAGTGGAAACATCTGTTTCTTATTTTTTTGCCTCATGTATTTTGATGCTCTCTTGTTAGGAACATATACATTAAGGATTATTTTGTCTTGAAGAACTGACCCCTTATCATTATGTGATGCTCTTGTTTATCCATAATAACTTTCTTTGTTTTCAAGTCTGCTCTGTCTGTAATTATAATAAT
Source organism: Odocoileus virginianus (assembly GCF_023699985.2). NCBI lineage: Eukaryota > Metazoa > Chordata > Mammalia > Artiodactyla > Cervidae > Odocoileus > Odocoileus virginianus. The sequence continues at coordinate 90,653,859 of NC_069674.1, read as the reverse complement.
ATAGCTACTCCAGTTTCCTTTTCATAAATGTCCACATAGTATATTTTTATTAATTTATTTTTTTGATTCAGAATATTTTTTGAATGATTTCCTTTTAGGTGGCCTCGGAGACAGAATAATGAATATGACTGACATAACTGTTGTTTTCATGAGGCTTAGATATTTTGAGGAAAGACAGGCAAACTTATGTATGAGAAGTCAAAGGGCATAGCAGGAGAAGGCAGTGATTTCAGTATTTGTATTGGCTTTTAAAGAATCCCTGCAATCAGGATAGGAAATTTTAAGAAGAATGTAGACGAATAGAGTCTATGCCCAATGACACTTTGTAAGTGATGTACACAAAACAGCAGAGAGGAGATTTGAGACTGTTGCAGTATTTGAACTTCATATAGAAACTGACCTAGATTCCAAGATGAGAATGTAAGAATTTGCAAAAAAGGAAATTCATTTGAATTAGTGCTATTAATAAAACTAAACTCTATGGAAGACATACTGCTCATAGACAGTATTTCACATTATATAATTTTTTGCCTTATTAACATTTTCTATCTGAATATGGAAAAATGCTTATGCATATTTTTGTGAATTGTTTATTTTCATTTCAACTCATCTGCTTTAGGTATTTGGTCCTCTGCATTTTCCAGATAAATGCTGTCAGTGTCTTATGATAGCTAGAATTTAGGACAAGACATTATTTATAATGGAGCACATTTCAGTAACAGCAAGAACAGCACATTTTTCTTTCTTTCACATTTGAAAACTTGAGGTTGGGTACATTCGTAAATCAGTGGAATCAACGATTTATTCTGCTTAGATATACGCTGATGAGCCAACACAGGATTATTCTCTAAGAAGAGAAATATGACTTTGATAATTGCTTGCAGCAGTGGTCAAAGATCATTAGGTGATGGAAAATGGGAAAACTAAAGTACACACTCTATTTCAATAACATATTCAGGATCACTGAAAACATAGTTCTTTAGCTTCTCTTTTTTTCTTAATCAAGGTATAATTGACATAACAGTATCTTCATTTCAGGTGTACAACACAATGATTTAATATTTGTATATATTGCAAAATTATCACAACAATTAAATACATCATGCATACTTCTTTTTCTCCTTAAGATGAGAACTTCCAAAATTGACTCTCCTAAGTACTTTCAATTATACAAGACAGCATTATTAATCATAGTCACCATGCTGTACATTAAAGCCCCATAACTTATTTTGCAACTAGAAATGTGTGCCTTTTGATTTCATTTCACCCATTTCTCCCACCCACCACTTCTGCCCTTTGTATCTGTGAGCTCTAGGTTTGGGATTTTGTTTGTTTCTTTGCTGCATTTCACATATGTGAGATCATAGGGCATTTCTTTTTCTGACTTATTTCACTGAGCTTAATGCCCTCAAGGTCCATCTATGTTGTCTGAAATGGGAAGATTTCATTCTATTTCTATAGCAGATTAATACTATAACATATATACACCACAGCTTCTTTATCCATTCATCTATCAATGCACATTTAAGTTGTTCCCATGTCTTGACTATTGTATAAAACAGTGTGATGAATATGGGATATGTATATGTATGTATGTATATATATATATATATATATATATATATATATCTTACCAAAGTAGAATTTTTGTTTTCTTGGGATAAATAACCAGAAGTTATTGGTTATATGGCAATTCTATTAAAGTTTTTGAGAAACTTCCAACTGTTTTCTTTAAAAGCTATAAGAATTCCTTTAAAAAGAATTCCTTTAAAAAAGAATTGTAGACTTTCTCAAAGATATGAGGTGTTATCTCATTGTGGTTTGGTTTGCACATGATGTACTGAGTTAAAGGAACTGCTAGTACAAATATAGTTTTAGTAAAGTAATGGTAAATTGTGAGAAGTCCTGTAGTGACCCTATATTCTGAACTGTAAACATCATAAGAATTTCTCAGTTTTTTCCCTCCCCATTTCGATGTGATAGTGGAGGCTAGAATTAGGTACCTGTCTTCTCTTAGGTGGAAGGATAGAGTTGGGTATTCTCTTTCTCCCTGGTCCATTAGTCTGAAAATAATCAAGGAGGTCAAGTTCTGATTAATTAACTAACTTCTCTGCAGGGCAGGCCTTGTTCTGGAAAATTTCAAATAGTTCTTATTTCCTTTCACCTGCTGGAAGCATGGATGTTTTCTCTCTTACGTGTATTGTGAGAATCAGGTTAAAGTCCTGGAGGTAAATCTCATAATACGTTGAGGAGCCGTCTATGACTAGATGTCCCTCCAGCAAGTTATCAGTTGCAGTTCAGGTTTTCCTTCACTGGCACTGGTTCCCAGGGAGTTTTCCACTTGTATCTGTTCTGTGAGCCTCAAAGGCAGTATTCACCTGACTCTCCAATCTTGATGGCAGCAGTTTGCCCCATGTCCTCCTTTCTTTTGAATCCAAAAATAGTTGATTTTTTTTTCAGTCTCTTTATCTTTTTTCTCATTGTTAGAACAAAGCATCAACCTCCCCACTCCTTACATGTGGAACTAGAAACCAGAAGTCCTAATGCTTGTTTAGAAATTTACAATGTGTAAAACTCCAATGCAGCAGACTTCACGCTGGCCTGCCAGTCTGCATCTACAGTCTTTCAAGGAAATTTTTTAAAAAAGACATTTCTGTGTCAAGGAAATTAAAAAAGAAGAGGGAGGTCTAAAATTATTTGGGGTAGAACAAGTATCCTAAAATAAAAAAGCAGTTTCTATGAGTGAAATAGACTAGAAATATCTGTTTTTAAATCTCAAGTATCCTTGAAAGAAGAAAATGACCATGGATTTGACACTCTTGCTTTCAGGCAGATCCCATAAAATAATAAAGGAAGTTTGTTCTTGTATGATCCTGTTGAAAGGTATTTAGAAACTACAGATCTAAGAGGTGTGAGAGAAATACCATGGAAATGCTTTGTGAGTGCTTTGAAAAGAAGATTGCATCATTCTAAATTACCCGGTAGCTTTTGACTCTAATATACAGAATTTTGTTGTTCAGTCACTACTCATGCCTGACTCTTTGTAACCCTAGGGACTGTAGCCCAGCAGTCTCCTCTGTCTACGGGATTCTCCAGGCAAGAATATTGGATTGCCATGCCCTCCTCAAGAGGATCTCTCCAACACAGGTGTCAAATCTGAGTCTCACATCCCCTGCATTGGCAGGTAGGATCTTTACTACTAGTACCATCTGAGAAGCCCCCATGTGATGCCATCTAACCATCTCATCCTCTGTTACCCCTTCTCTTACAGAATAAAGAGCTACTTTCTTTCAAACTTTCAAATCTTAGAGGAACAAGACCTTTGAGTGGACACTTTTAGCCAGTTGATGAGGTTGGCAGTAAACTTAAATATACCTGTTCTTTTCCGTTCTTCCCCCCACCTCCCCAGGCACTTACCTAGCAAAAAGTAAAAAGCAAAGCTTGCTTTCCCTTAAAAGGTTAGTGCACTGTGATCTATTTCAATCCTCCTTCCAGATGTAGTTAATCTCATGCTTTGGGTACAGTGAATGTTCAGCTTTGCTACCTTCATAAAGAAAAGGGTATATTAATTTCAGGTTTAAAAGTATTTGAACTGGATGGACTGGAGCACCAGCTCTAAAACTATTGCAGTTACTTTCAGGTGGTTGAGAAAAGCAAATATATTGGTACCAAGTTAAAAATTATCAGAATATTTACATTTATAGATTTATAAGAACGGATAAATGGATTAGATGTGTAAAAAGCTATATATCTAATTAACAATAGCTTCTTGTTATTGCGGACATTCTAGAGAAACCCTGTATTAGTCCCATGTAACTTAAAGCAGAAACACAATTCCTTCAGGAAAGTTCTCTAGAAATGGAGATGAGAAGGACAGGGGCAAGTTCTCTCCTTGCACTCCTGAGAGGTACTTGGTTCGCATTTCTCTCGCATGCAGTAGTAGTCACTTGTGACTCTGATTTACTCTGACATAAATTTGGAAGCTGCCACTCTCAGACATAAAGTGAATGTGACTAGAGAGATGAATGGTTCTTTTAGTCCTGAATGATTTTAAAGATACCTTTACACAGGATAAACTTACCAGGAGTAGCAAGTGATAAATGAGAGTTATAAAAACTTAGGAATCTTTTACATACACTAATTGATGACTTTCACAAGAAGATTCGTAAGTTTTTGTTAGTTGTCTCTATACTTTCTTCAGTGTCTAGAATCTGAAAATAGCAGAGTTTGGAGGGGTTTCTGTAAGTTAATTAATGTTAATTGTGCCGTGAATTACTTTAAGGAGTCTGCTGAGTGATGGACGCAGTAAAGAGGGTCGATACCATTTAATGTTCAATAGGGGATAATGCTGGTCTTTGGCACCATTTTATGATCATTAAGCTCGTGCAAGACCTTGTCAGGAAAATGCTCTAAAGATCAGTTGCTCATGGCAATTAAAACAATTGAAAATGACCTGATATTACATTATACATGATGCAACACTGCTCCCAGTATGAACAAACTTTCGTTCCATTAGTGATTTCCAATCTAATACCAAGCACTGCAATTTATTTTTCCTGGTTACCTTACTATGACTGCCTGTGTACTTCTAACAGGATATTATGAACATTTATCCTATTATCTCATACAACATTTCATGCTTAAAGCACTTCACAATCTTAACTAATTAATCTTTATGTCCTGCCTAAAAGGCTGGCAAATACCCTTTTAGAGTTAGGGAAACTGAGTTCAGAGTGGTTAAGAATTGACCATCAGGAAAATCATGTGATAAATCCCACAGTCTGGGCTTAGGGCTCTTTTACTCCTATGAGGTAAAAGTAATGAAACTTTGGTCCTGAAGATCATACTCTGAAATCTAGATGACTATTCCTCCACCCCATAAAAATGTAAGTGGAATGATTTTTTTTTTAATGAAATTTACTCTTTCGATTAGGACCAAGAAAAGCTTTTTAAAAATACATCACAAATGAGTAAAGAGAATAGAAAAAAGTTTGGTGTTTTTTTTTTTAATATTCCTTGAACTCTATTATGACAACTTCTTTACAAATGTTTATCCCCAAATTTTCCCCTTGAAAAATGTTAGTTATGATTGGAAAAACATATATTTATACCAAGTCCAATTGTGGGGCTTTTGGTTTTGAGCTATAGTTGTTGTTGTTCAGTTGTCAAGTAGTGTCCAACTCTTTGCGATCCCATAGACTGCAGCATGCCAGGCCTCCCTGTCCTTCACCATCTCCTGGAGTTTGCCCAAGTTCATGTCCATTGAATCAGTGATGCTGCCCAACCATCTCCTTCTCAGTCACCCTCTTCTCTTTCTGCCTTCAATCTTTCCCAGCATCAGTCTTTTCCAATGAGTCAGCTCTTCACATCAGGTGGCCAAAGTATTGTAGCTTCAGCTTCAGCATCAGTTCTTCCAATGAATATTCAGTGATGCTTTCCTTTAAGATTGACTGGTTTGATCTCCTTGCTGCCCAAGGCATCAATTCTTCAGTGCTCTGCCTTCCTTATGATCCAGCTCTCAACATCTGCACATGACTACTGGAAAGACCATGGCCTTTACTATATGGACCTTTGTTGGCACCGTGATTTCTTTGATTTTTAACATGCTAAGTTTGTGCTGTTTAGGCTTTTCTTCCAAGAAGCAAGCATCTTTTAATTTCATGGCTGTAGTCACTGTCTGCAGTGATTTTAGAGCCCATGAAAAGGAAATCTGTCACTGCTACCACATTTTCCCGTTTTATTTGCTATGAAGTGATGGGGCTGGAATACATACCTTCATTTTTTTTTTAATATGGAGTTTATTTTTTTATTTTTTTTATTAGTTGGAGGCTGATTACTTTACAATATTGTAGTGGTTTTTGTCATACATTAACATGAATCAGCCATGGATATACATGTATTCCCCATCTCGATCCCCCCTCCCACCTCCCTCTCCACCCGATCCCTCTGGGTCTTCCCAGTGCACCAGGCCCGAGCACTTGTCTCATGCATCCAACCTGGGCTGGTGATCTGTTTCACCCTAGATAATATACATGTTTCGATGCTGTTCTCTTGAAACATCCCACCCTCACCTTCTCCCACAGAGTCCAAAAGTCTGTTCTATACATCTGTGTCTCTTTTTCTGTTTTGCATATACAGTTATCGTTACCATCTTTCTAAATTCCATATACATCTGTTAGTATACTGTAATGGTCTTTATCTTTCTGGCTTACTTCACTCTGTGTAATGGGCTCCAGTTTCATCCATCTCATTAGAACTGATTCAAACGAATTCTTTTTAATGGCTGAGTAATATTCCATGGTGTATATG